>NW_024062758.1:3986250-5315000 GCF_006381635.1 Hibiscus syriacus | reverse complement strand
TCAACATGGATTAATTCAAGTGGTAAGCCACTTGATTTCGCTTAAGTAAAGACTCATGTTTGAGTCATTGTGTATGTAGAAAATTCATGTTAGGAGACTCACCCACCATAACTTTTTATTCTATTCTATCACTTTGTTCATTAAATTTAAGATTTTTTAGTTAATTTTAGTTGTTGTTAGAATTCCTCATTCTATAACGAGTTTTGTGACCATCCTAAATATCATTGAACTCGTCTCATCGTCTTCAACCAATTTGTTGATTTTAATTTTTCAAAACATCTTTAAATTTTACAAATATAAAACACAAAAAATCAACTATTTTAAAAGGTTTGAGAGTTTTCTTGGATTTTAGAGGTTTTAGTGTGTTTATTATAAAATTCGAACGATAAGAAATATTCTTTCAATTTTGAATGAGTTTTATGAAAAATCAGAATATTAGAAAATCAAACTCTTATCAATTTTGAATGAGATTTATGAAAAATCAATATGATAGAAAGAATATGAGAGAAACATGAACGTTTTAATGTTAAAATTATCATAAAAAATATGTGACGAACGATGATTTGCCAATAATGATGGCCAAAGGGGTTGACAACAATATATAGAAAAACGTAAAAAAAACTCATTTCATCGTATCGTTAATGATACAGCGGTTCAATACTCTAATTAAACCTAAAACCAGATTTTGTACTTACATTAAAGTATTGTACTAAAATTAATACAAAACCTAAATTTAATGAGTAATATTATAATTTAGGAAAATTATAATTAAAAACAATCATTGTTTCAATAAGCTAAAAACAACTCTAATCGTGATAAATCTGAAAATAAGATAGGGTTTGATGTAGACAGCTAAAATTGAGTGGGCGAGGAAATACATTGGTGACATGCAATGAGTGGAAAGAGATAGGGACATACGTGTATCCTGCGTGGAATTGCTTGTCAATTACTTATTTTCCTATAAAATTAGGTTTGAAATCGTTAAAGAAAAGGATATATAATTTACGTGTGGCCACGTAGATCACATGCAAACACACGTAGTATCCGACTTGGCACCCATCTTGTTATCACTTCACTTAAAAGTAGTTTTCAAATAATCATCCATTACATCTTGGGTAGTTGTGCTGGACGGAATCCTTCATATACGATTAAATTTTTTTATCAGAAATATTTTTTTAATATTTTTAGTAAAGTGATACTTAAAATATTATTTTTTATCAAAAAATATTATTTTGACTAACGGATTTTCGGTATAACCCAATATTAACATTTTCGGTAAAAAAATAATATTTTAGGTAGCGTTATACCGAAAATATTAAAAAGTAATAATGTTTCCGATAGTGTTTTTAATTAACTGTATATTAAGATTATCGTACCTAAGACATCCCCTTACACCTTTACATAAAAATATGGCTTAAATATACAAAATGTGCCTATGTCCGCTTTTCCAGTTCAGTGTCTAACGTTTTTTCGTTCCAGTTTAATGCCTAATGTTTTATTTTTTTAATTTTAAATAATTTTTTTTAAAATTATCAGATTGTGACACATGTTATTCAACGTAAAAAACTAATGGTCTGTCACTGAACCACCCTTCTCCAACAGGTGGTGTTGTACATCGCCGCTCCCACCTAACTCAAAAACAACCGGCGACCTCAACCTGGCCCTCAAATCACCCGAAATCAGTTACCATCGAGCTTAATCGTAAGGAAAACATTCCCTCGCCCACCTCCAACCTCGGCCACCGCTCGTCAGGAGTCATAACCGCCTAGCCCAGTGGAAGCGCCGTCCCGGAACGATCATAACTCAGTCATCCCTATCTTCCTTAACCCAACACCTCTGTTTTTCTCTTTCTCCATTTTCCATCATCTCTTCAACATCCTTTATCCTCCCTATCACTCCTTTCAACTCCATTAACGTCGTGCACCTCATTCATCTCTATGTTTTTTTTTAATTTCAAAGCAAAGTTTGTGGTATGGTGTAGACACACTTTTTTCTGACCGAAGCATACATATATATATATGCATTATATATATATGTATTATTATTATTTTATTAACAAATATTTTTTATTATTATTTACAGGCCTAATCAAACGTTACAAAGACCATCCCAACAGCCCGTTATACCTCATTTCACGCGACCCAAACAGTGGGTGACCCAGCAGTAGAAACTCGTGACCCGAATGGAGACCCAAACCGGGTTCAAGACCCGCTGGAGCTCGAATCGACCGGGAATAGTTAGGGTTTATAAACCCTAACTTCTCTTATCCATTTACGCCGCTCCACCCCAACCGTCGGATCAAGGGATAATCCAAGGGCCCAAATTAACCCTAGTTGCTACAGCCCTATCTCGGCCATCACCAACGCCACGCAAGGAAACAAACAAGAGTTACAACCCGCATAGGACTCGAAAATTCCGGAACTAAAAATAGCATTTCTTTGTATATAAATAAGCTTGTAATCGATACTATTTTCACGATGAATATACGAGTATTACACACGATTTACGCACAAGTATTGCACAGAAATCACCCAAAAATACTAGAGAAATATGATTAAAGGGAGAGAGAGTTCGAAGCATTTTTATCAGTTTCAAAGCGAAATAGAAAGGTAAAATTCATAACTTGTGTGTTTCCATGCTTGCATGTGTTGTTGGTTTGAAAAAAAAAACAAATCGCTGATGAAAATAGGGGGAGGGACAGAGACCTTCGATCTCAGATGTACTCTCCCCTGAGGCATTTTAAAAAAAACGAGTTTGATTTTCGAAAACAACATGAGAAGAGTTCTCGGAAAAAATAAATTTTTTTATATTTCGCCGTCGATGACCGGCGAACGACGCCGATTAATGGCGGTCGACGACGCGGCGGGATCGTCGGAATATGTAAAGCTATGGTGGTGTTCATGTGTTCTTCAAGAATACAAGAACACCGAGAAAATTTGAATAACAAGAAAGGGGGGTTTGATTCTGAAATGGAAAATGAAACATTAAGCCTTGAGTTTGGGCTTTATACTAACCCGAATAGACCACGACCCGACCCGCCTCATAACTTAGACCCGCGTGTTTTTAAAAAGGGGGAATTGCAATTCTGGTCCCCCGATTTTAAAGTCTTTAAATTTACCCCAATTTTTTGTTTTCCTTTCAATTTAATCATTTTATTATTCTTTTTTTTTTCATTTTGTTTTGTTTACACATTATTATATATATTTTTCATTTATTTTTATTTCAATTTAATCCTTTTATTATTCTTTTTTATTTTTATTCTTTTTTATTTTCATTTTATTTTTTTTACACATTATATTTTTTTTCATTTATTTTTATTTTAATTTAATCCTTTTATTTTTTTTATTTGTTTATCTTATTTTGATTTTATTTCTTATTGTTTTTTATACAATATATATATATATATATATATTATTTTATTTTAATCTTTTTTTATTTGTTTATTATATTTTCATTTTACTTTTTATTATATATTTTATTTATTTCTTTTTATTTTTATTCCTATTATTATTTTCTTTTTAATATACTTATATATATATAGTACCTATCAAGTTTGTCTCCTAGGGGGCCCCCTTTTGTCTCTGGCCAAAATTTCCCCATCACTTTTGGTGAAGTGATGAGGGTAGTTTTTTTAAATATTTATTTGTCTTTTCTTTATTTTTTTTATTTTCTTCATCTTTATCTTACATTTATTTCCTTTATATTTATTTTTTATCTCTTTATTTATTTTTATTTTATTTATTTATTTATTTATTTATTTATTATATGTACATATTATTATTTTCTTTAGTTCATTTTCCCTTTATTTTTACTTTGATTTCTTTTTATTTTCTTTATTTTTATTATTTTTTTCTAACACGTTTCTCGACTCTTTTAAGGGCATTTCAATCAACCAGATGTAAGTAATTTAGATCATTATTTTATCTTTTAATTTAAATTTTCAATCTTCTTAATTTAAGAAAACTGGAAATTACGAAGTACCGAAAGGGCAGTTCAAGGGTGCTAACCCTTCATTGACTGTAATCGACTCCCGAATCTGACACATCTTTGGTAAGACGTATATCAGGAAAGAAATAAGGTATCCGATCAACCCATTCATTCTTAAAATAAATGATCGGTGGCGACTCTAACCATTTTCTTAAGTCGAAGCCCAATTTCGGGTCCACCTGAAAGACGGTTCCGACAGTTTGACCACTCTGCTAGGGACAATAAGTGAGTCAGGCTGAGTTAATTTTCAGTTATCTTTTTAATGAAAAATGTAAGTTTAAATTTTAAGGTAACTTTTTATCCTTATTACTTACTTTTGGTTACATTTTCAAATAAATAGTTGTAATGACAATTTCCTTCGATGGTTTCAGTTTATCAAACTCTTTTTCCACCTAAGGCTATAAAGCCGAGCTCCAAGCCCGTTTTTAAGTGGGGGTGAAAGTGACGCTCTCGTGAGAATTCTTTCTTCGTATGGGCCTAGCAAGTAACCTTCGGGATTCATATACCTTATGCTTTCGTGTGAATTTATTCTCAGTATGGGCATAAGGGAATGTATCCTCTCGAGTTTAACTTAGTCCACAGAAGCTTATAATGGGCTTAGGACTAAGGGTCTGAAAAGTCTAAGGGGCACCAGCAAGGAGAACTCGAGTACCTTTTTAGAACCTAAACCGGGAAACTAAAGGGAATTAGAGCCCACCCCAAAACCTCATTTCAAACCCTAGGTTGCTTTAAGATTATTTTCTACTTTATTTTTTGTTCAAAGCATGTGAACTAGAAATTTATGCGGTTAAGACTGGTTCAAAATTAACATGTAGGATAGAGATCATGTCCGGGTAGGAATAACAAGCATGTGGGGCATATATCATGTGGAGTAGGACTTTTTATTTTATTCTTGTTTTGATTTCACTAACTCTTTTTTATTTTTGCTCGCTTTCATTTTTTGTCATTCACATTATTCAAAAGAGGTGTTGATCCACCAAAAACGTGTTCGTTAAACTTAAATATTTTGTATTAATGGACAAAGGGGTTATAATACAAGAGATGAAAAGCTCATAAGTCTAGCTATGGTCAGAGAATACTCATAATGGACCGGGATTTACATTGTGTACACCAAAAGTCAACTTTTTTTAGGTGGCAAAAGTTGCTGGGGCAGATGAAAAAGGTTGCTAACCTGGAGTGTCCCTTCAAAGACAATAAAGAAAAAGATGGTGAAACCCTAGCTAAGCTGGAGGCCGTTGCTGGCGAATTCAAGAAACTGAACTTCAGATAGCTCTTAACGATGAAAGATTCCAATGGTATTTCCGTTAGGGAACAGACTCAGCAGAGAGTAAAAACCACAGATGCAACCATTTGAAACTTCTTGGGACAAGTACCAAAAAGCAACTTGTCACCTGCACGGTTTAGCCAGAGAAGCTGGAGCGGTTCGGAAGGGTATTCAACTGGTGACATACAAAGGCATAAAACTAGTTAACCTGTCAGAAGCTATTTGGAGTCTAGAAGACATAGTGGATTTTTGTCTCTTAAGAAATAACACTTTTGTCCCCAATAAAAGATTATTTACAATAACAGACACATTTTTGGATCAATGCCTTGAAAATTCATGCATCATGAATATTTCACATTATTTTTCTCTTTTTCATTACCTTCACATGTCTTATAAAAAATGGGAACATTTTGATCATATTCCCATGACATACAAAGAGCTTTACCAATAACTTTTTGACACCCACGTAGTGTCACCATATCCGGTGGAGCCCATGAAGCCCCCATACTCTAAGTGGTATGATGAGAATTCTCATTGTGAATATCACGACGGTGTCCCGGGGTATACTATTGAGAACTGTTACACATTTAAGAGAATCGTGCATAAAATGCGTGACAAGAACCGGATCGACTTCAAAAACTCGGGGGCATCCAAGTGAGGAGGGATATCATTTCATCATTTGTAACACTTTTTTTGAATTTGTTTTTCATCATTTATCAAGTTTTTTAAGGACATTTAAATAAATTTGTCACTTTAAATATGACGAGCAATAAATCAAATTTGCAAATGTGTGATTATTTGAATATCGAAATAATTAAAAAACTATGTAAATGATTCAGAATTACGGATCTTTGACAAAGTAACATGATTTAAAGGTGGTAAAACAAGGGCTTTGACCCTACCCAAGAAGATACGCTCAAACACCATACCCTTCTCTTGCGAATAACCAATATAGCATTTTCCTCTCATAAAGAAAAGAAAAAGAGGCTTGGTATTTAGATGTGCATAGGTGCGGACAACATGGGGCATCTTTCTCATATGACTTTACTATACTTTTTATTTAAGACGTTCAATGACGGTCATGATCTTTACAGATGGAATAGCCGAGTAGGTGAATCTAGTTTAGGTTAGTTGCTTGGAAATTGAACTATAAAAATTAAATTTTTTACTTTCAACAAACACTTAGACTATAACAGGTTCTTCTTGATAATCTTGAGAATTAAATCTGTAAAGCTGAGCTTTTCAACTAAAGCAATTGGTTATAGAGGAAACTCAAGAGCCTTGACTTTATGAATAGATTGCGTTCAAAACATGACATTGCTCGGACACTTGGTAATTTGGTGTTTGCTCCACTGCTATTGTCAGGCCGAAGACTTTGTGACGAGACGAACCATTCAGTTAACCTAATAAAAGTGATTATAATGTTAAGTTGTCCCTATAAAGTAATTGGTTAAACTCTCTGGCTTTAGGGATTCGACTAGCCAGACAATGGCAAATTAAATCAAATTTATCTAAGAAAGAAATTCTCGGTAATGATGGACTAAGGAGTTGAGAAACACCTATTATAGTCAATTTCACACGAACACTCAAGAATTTCATTTTTAGACCGATATTTTTGCACTGCCTTTGTTAGAGGAGTTTACGAAGCTTGAACAAATGAAAGATTTCAGAGGATCGAAATAGAAGGTCTAGTAATTGATTATGCTAGTTGCATCATTTTGTCCGCATCCAATTAAAATACCAAGCTGAGAAAAAGAATTGTTGCAATAACCAAATGACATTTCTTGATGGCTGAAACCTTAGAAAATAGGAAGCCAACCTAAAACCAACTCATCAACTTGAATATTTGTCAAAGAGCTATAACTCTAAAAGCATTGAAAGAGCTATTGATTCTTTTTATATTCTTTGAACTCATGTTTATGATTTGATTCGATTGCGAGTCTGAATTAAGGAGCAATATTTTACATAATTTTTTATATACTCATATCCTTTTCGCTCCTAAAATAAGAGAAAGGATAAAAACATTTTCAAACAGGACAATCTCAAATATAAAAGGTCCTTGAAGTTGAAACCCGAGAAGAAAATAGGGCACGATCGATTCCGAGGACCAGATCAGCAGACAAAGTACGAGACTCCACCCAAGAGATAAAACAAGGGATAATTCATATTGCATGTAATTTATACATACTTAAGAGCATCACATTCATCATTTTTTTTTGCATATATAATTTTGCAGCTTTTAGAGTCAATTTCAACTTCACAACGAAGGATATTGGACTCAACAAACAACGTTCCAGTTTTATTCAGAGTCAATTTCAACTTCACAGCGAAGGATATTGGACTTAACAAATGACTTTCCAGTTTCATTCAGAGTCAATTTCAACTTCACGGCGAATGATCTTGGACTTGAAACAACACAAGATTGGATTTCAACTTCAAAACGAAGGATATCCAATTCAAAGCTCAACTTTACAGCGAAGGGGCGTCTATCAACAAATAACTTTCTAGTTTCATTCAGAGTCAATTTCAACTTCACGATGAAGGATCTTAGACTCGAAACAACACAAGATTGGATTTCAACTTCACAACGAAGGATATCCAATTCAAAGATCAACTTCACAACGAATGGGCGTCTGTCAATAAATAACTTTCCAGTTTTATTCAGAGTCAATTTGAACTTCACGGCGAAGGATCTTGGACTCAAAACAAGACAAGATTGGATTTCAACTTCACAACGAAATATATCCAATACAAAACTCAACTTCACAACGAAAGAATGTTTGTCAACAAATAACTTTTCAGTTTCATTCAGAGTCAATTTCAACTTCACATCGAAGAATATTGAACTCGAAGTGACATCATTTACTCAAGATTGAATTTCAACTTCATAACGAAGGATATCTAACTTAAAGCCAATTTGGTGAAACAATACTTGGATTTCAACTTTACGACGAATGATATCCAATTCAAGACTCAACTTCACAACGAAGGGGCCATCCACGATTTTAACTTCACGACGAAGGATATCGTGTCCACTAGCAATATTCATCTTTAGATTGGATTTCAACTTCACGATGAAGGATATCCAATTCAAGGTTCAACTTTACAACGAATGAGCCATCTACGATTTCAACTTCATGACAAAGGATATCGTGTCCACCAACAACATTCATCTTTAGATTGGATTTCAACTTCATGACGAAGAATATCTAATTCAAGGCTCAACTTCTCAACGAATAGGCCATTCATGATTTCAACTTCACGACGAAGGATATCGTGCCCACCAGCAACATCTATCTTTAGATTGGATTTCAACTTCACGACGAATGATATCCAATTCAATGCTCAAATTCACAACGAATGTGTCATCCACGATTTCAACTTCAGGATGAAGGATATCGTACCCACCATCAACATTCATCTTTAGATTGGATTTCAACTTCGCGACGAAAGATATCCAATTAAAGGCTCAACTTCACAGCGAATGAGCTTTCCCTTTTCATTCAGAGTCAATTTCAACTTCACAACGAAGGATATTGGACTCGAAACAACTCAACTTACACAACATTGGATTTCAACTTCACGATGAATGATATCCAATTCAAGGCTCAACTTCACAGCGAAGGGGTCATCCACGATTTCAACTTCACGACGAATGATATCGTGCCTACAAGCAGCATACAACTCTAGATTGGATTTCAACTTCATGACGAATGATATCCAATTCAAGGCTCAACTTCACAACGAATGAGCCATCCACGATTTCAACTTCACGACGAATGATATTGTACCCAAAAGATTGACCCAACTTCACGACGAATGAGTCATCTGTAACACAACAATACCAAAGACTTCAAGTCAAGTTTCAGTCTCACGACAAAGTTAGAGCATTGAGTTCGATTTCAACTTCGCAACAAATGATATCGTGCTCAGAATTTTCCAGTTTCAACTCAACCTCACAATGAGGGAGTCATTTCGGGATTCAATCCAAATTAACAAATCAGTCTTAATATCAGATTTCAACTCTTGAACAGAAGATATTCGATGGGGTTTGACCCTTATATGGATTATGTTAAATTTGGATACAAAAAATGTGTCTTTTAATCTTTGTTCTATCCCCGTTACACAACTATGGGCAAAGAGGGGCAGCTGTAGACACATTTTTTCTGGCCGAAGGATACATATATATATATGTATTATATATATATATATATTATTTTATTAACAAATATTATTTTATTACTATTTACAGGCACAATCAAACGTTACAAAAACCATCCCAGTAGCCCGTTACACCCCATTTCAAGCGACCCAAACAGTGGGTGACCCAGCAGCAGAAACCCGTAACCCGAATGGAGACCGAAACCCGGGTTCAGGACCCGCTGGAGCCCTAACCGACTTAGAATAGTTAGGGTTTATAAACCCTAACTCCTCTTATCCATTTACGTCGCTCCACCCCAACCGTCGGATCAAGGGATAATCCAAGGTCCCATATTAACCCTAGTTATTGTAGCCCCATCTCGTCCAGCACCGCTTCTCCAACAACCCGAGTCCACCGTCGATTTTCTCGGCTATCACCAACGCCACACAAGGAAACAAACAAGAGTTACAACCCGCATAAGACTTGAAAATTCCAGAACTAAAAATAACATTTCTTTGTATATAAATAAGCTTGTAATCGACACTATTTTCACTGTGAATATACGAGTATTACACACGATTTACGCACAAGTATTGCACATAAATCACACAAAAATACTAGAGAAATACGATTAAAGGGAGAGAGAGTTCGAAGCATTTTTATCAGTTTCAAAGCGAAACAGAAAGGTAAAATTCATACCTTGTATGTTTCCATGCTTGCATGTGTTGTTGGTTTGAAAAAAAACACCAAATTGTCGATAAAAGTAGGGGGAGGGACCGAGGCCTTCGATCTCAGATCTATCTCCCCTGAGGCATTTTTAAAAAAAACGAGTTTGATTTTCGAAAACAACATGAGAAGAGCTCTCGGAAAAAATAATTTTTTTTACATTTCACCGTCGATGATCGGCGGCCGATGAGGCGTCGAGGTCGTCGGAATCTGGATAGCTATGGTGGTGTTCATGTGTTCTTCAAGAACACAAGAATACCGAGAGAATTTGAAGAACAAGAAAGGGGGTGTTTGATCCTGAAATGGAAAATGAAGCATTAAGCCTTGAGTTTGGGCTTCATACTAACTCGAATGGACCACGACCCGACCCGCCTCATAACTCAGACCCGCGTGTTTTTAACAAGGGGGAATTACTATTATGGTCCCCCCGATTTTTAAAGTCTTTAAGTTTACCCTAATTTTGTTTTCCTTTCAATTTAATCCTTTTATTATTCTTTTTTTTCATTTTATTTTGTTTACACATTATTATATATTTATTTATTTATTTTTATTTCAATTTAATCCTTTTATTATTCTTTTTATTATTTTTTATTTTCATTTTATTTTGTTTACACATTATTATATATTTTTCATTTATTTTTAATTTAATTTAATCCTTTTATTTTTTATTCGTTTATCTTATTTTAATTTTATTTCTTATTGTTTTTTATTTATACAATATTATATATTATATTATTTTATTTTATTTGAATCCTTTTTATTTGTTTATTCCTATTTTTTTTATTTTTTATTTCTTTTGATTTTTTTCCTATTATTATTTTTTTTATTCTACTTATTATATATATATGTATAGTACATATCATGTTTGTCTCCTATGGGCCCTTTTTAGTCTATGGCTAAACTTTCTCCTTCACTTTTGGTGAAGTGATGAGACAGTTTTTTTAAATATTTATTTGCTTTTCTTTATTTTTTTTTATTTTTTTTTATTTTCTTCATTTTTATCTTACTTTTAATTCCTTTATATTTATTTATTTATTTATTTATTTATTTATTATATGTACATATTATTATTTTCTTTAGTTCATTTTTTCCTTTTATTTTTACTTCGAGTTCTTTTTATTTTCTTTATTTTTATTAATTTTTTAACACGTTTTTCAATTCTTTTAAGTATATTTCAATCAATAAAATGTAAGTAATTTGGATCGTTATTTTTAAATTTAAACTTTTAATCTTATTAATTTAAGACAACTGAAAATTACGTAATAACGAAAGGGCAGTTTAAGGGTGTTAACCCTTCCTTAACTGAAAATAATTATAAATGCAAAAAATAATGGCGAATACGAATAGGGTGTTGGTGATGGAACAGAGAAGATGAGGAGCGGGCAAGATCGGGAGATTGATAAGGGGAACAAGCTTGATTTTGAGTTTGAAAAACAGCAATGGAAGCCAGTTTTTGATTAGAAGATTCGTAGCCCTCAACGACGTGGAGAACCTGTTCGATAATTTGCTTCAATGGTAGACCAATCATCTTCTCTAACGCTTTCTTTACCGTCTCCTTCTCCTTCTTTGATGAATGCTTCTTTGACATCTTCAAGGCTGATTTTCCCTTTCCCTTCCCCTTTCCCACATTTTTGTAGACGACATCAAAGCCATCCAATCAAAGAAAATGGATAGTATTTCTTATCTAAAAACCTCTCTTTTGTCGACATCAATGCCGCTTCAGTTTCTAATTTTTCATTTCTTCAGATTACATGGAGATTCTATTTGTAAACCAAAACCTCCACTTTCTAATTTTATCACTCCCCCACAACAACAACTAGCCCAAAGCCCAACAAGAATTTTGCTTCTTTGCTGTCCAAACCAAGAAAGAGGGACACATTTGAACCAAGGTGTTAAACGATTTGATATATGAGTATGTAGAAGTGGAGGAGTTATTAGAGAAGAGAGGGAAATGTGAAAACTTTGAGTATTTAGTGAAATGGAAAGATCGATAACCAACAGCCAGTGGGTTGGGGAAAAGAAATGTGTTGGGGTTGAAGAAAGGGAGGATAGGTTAAAGCTTAATGGGTTGAAATGAAGGTTTTTAAAATTTTGGGGTTATTTCAAAATTTTTGTGTTTTTAAAATATATAATTTTATTTTTTAATTTTTAATAATTTAAAATTATCATATTATGACACATGTCACTTAACGGAGAAAACTAACGGACTGTCACGGCGTGACCCATTCTGAGTAACGAAATGAAACGTTAGGCACCAAACTGAAACGAAAAAAACGTTAGGCACTGAACTAGAAAAATGAGCATACGTTGGACATCTTTTGTATATTTAAGCCTAAAAATAATTGAAGATTCATTCAAAGAAAAAAAATATGAAATGTATAATTTTCATAGACCGGAATGGGAGAAACAAGTTTATATAATGATTTGGATAAATTACATAAATAATTATTAAATTTGAAAGGCGTTTATATTTTACTCATCAAACTTTTACACTTTAAAATATAATACATAAATTTTTATTTTGTTTTTATTATAATCACTATTATCAATCATCGTCAATAAAATCTGGTGTGAGATATTACAATTATTTTTTCTATTTTTTTATCGTGTTTATACTTTCTTTTGTATTTTTTTTGTTTTGTTTTCCCATTTGCCTGCAGTAGCTCAACCAAGAAACTCTAACATAAATATGGACTCATTTATTGACCAGGGTTGCCAACTATAGCACATGCATCAAAATAGATGGCAGGGTTGATGGGATAAATACAGTGAAAGAAAAATTATTTATAAGAGGTGTTAAAGGAAATTATTTTTTCAAATAGGATAATGTTATAGTGTCAGTTGAAAGTCGTCGCGATCACCTAGTGTTCTTTGAAAGATGTCTAAAAGATACGATGTATTCTTAAATTACTTGCATGACGTTGGTCAACTTTACACAATCGGAGAACATGAAAATGGTGATGGTGTTGTTGGTGTCTTTAAACTGACGGAAAAATTGATCGAAGATGATGAACTAACCTACTTTTTTGAAGATTTTAGTAACATTTGATGGAGCAAAAGACTCGTGAGCTAGTGCAAGCGTCATTGATTAAGTTTTGGAAGACGAAAAAGACAAGCACGAGAGCCAGTGAGGGAAGATACAATGTCTTTCGGATATTTTCTAAAAGACACTAAGTGATTCCGACGACTTTGTTTTGTACTAAAACATTCATCCTATTTGGAAGAAAATAGTTTCTCATGGAACGAACTATATGTCGATTCCAATGCCCACCACTTTGGCTGCAATTCTCAATTATATGTTGTAGATACAATGGTCTCCACTTGACATTGGGTGAAGTTGTCTTTAACACGGATGGATCCCTCTCGCAATCAACGAGTCATGGATCAATTGGTGGATGTTTCATGATCCGACTAGAAACTGTTTAGTTGCTTTTTGCAGGTTCATTGGTCACACAACCGTGCTAGAAGTGAAGCTCTAGGGCATCCTCAAAGACCTCAATATCGCATGGCACAACGACTTTGAGCGTGTGATAGTGCAAACCGACAACAGTTGCCTACTCTCTCCTTCATCCATAGACATCCCTTCCGCGCTAGTGAGGTCCATCACTCATCTTTGCAACAAGGGTTGGTTCACTGAGTTCAAGAAGGTTTATCGTGAGCCGAATAAAGTGGTCGATTTCATCGTAAAAATGGACCCTCCCACAAATGGTTCAGTTATGGTATTTGATTCCCTTTTGCCTCAACTTTTGGATATCATTCATAGAGACACTCATGGTCCTTCCTTCCTTCGAGTAAGATCCTAATACAATGAATTTGCCCTCTTTATAAAAAAAATTCTCCAACACCTTAAATAAACAAATTTATTTTCTCACTATCATATCCCAACAAATTTACCCAAAAATAGATATTAAACCATTTTTTAATTACCGCCGGCTTGACAGGGTTGCCAACTAACCAATAACAATTTCCAGTTTTGGCAAAGAAACATGTTGTGGAACCACTTGTAATAACCATTTATGAAAATTTCCCGGATTCATTTAACTAAGAAGGGATTTATAAAGGGATGAAGCAACTTGGGTGAAGGGCCTGGATTCCGACAAACTTGGTTCAGCCCCCCACCAATCTAAAATATGTTGTCCAATTAATTTGTCCCAAAAAGTAAAACCCCATCCATTTGTCTGGTTCTATGCCATTCCCAACTCTCATGCCAATCTACAAATGTTAATGCATCTGTCAGTTTACTGAATTTGACGAATGGTCGTATTAACAAGACTCTTTACTGATGGGATGGCTATCATATACGTTGATGTTATTGGAATTTTATCCAAACTTATTCTTTTACCTTCAGCTTCTACAGTTGATTAAGCATTATTATAATATTTAAGACATTATAATATGAGTGAAACTTCACCCAAATATTAGTAAATCGCGTAATGATTATTGTACCAAAAAGTTTACGGTTATTGTCCGCACAATAATTTTAAGCGTAAATTCTGTATTGAGTACTTAAACTATTTGTTTTTGTATGTTTTAGAACTTAAACTTTTTTTTTCAAAATTATTCCTAATATTTAATTTTTGTTTCATTTCAGTACATCGTCATTAAAATTTTAATGGCACTGCATTTTTATAGATAAATTACATCATTAATCACTTAACTATCTTATCACTCCTATTTTGGTACTAAAGTTTAAATATTTTCAATTTAACTACTCAACTTTCAAATTACTCCCGTTTTAATCGCTCTAATTTATTTTATTAATAGATTTTGTGACATGGCATTTTTTATTATTTATTAATATATAACTAAAAATAAAAAAAATAATATTGAAAGTTATAGTGATTAAATTAGGAGTAATTTGAAAGTTAAGTAATTAAATTAAAAAAATAAATTGTAGTGACCAAAATAGGAGTGAAAAGATAGTTGAGTGATGAATGATGTAATTTACCCATAAAAAAGGTGCCACCACATGTAAATCACCCATTAAATTTTTAACGTAATGTACAAAAACGATACAAAAATTAAACATTAGGTATGATTTTGAAAAAAATTTAGGTACTAAAAGAGACTAAAATTGATAGTTTAAGTACTAAACGTATAATTTACCCTAATTTTAGTTAATAATTTAATTTTAACATAATTACACTCTTTGGTTCTAAAAATGAGAGATGAAAATTGATGTAATTACACAGATAATTATATTCTTCAAATTTATATTTAATATTAATTTAAAATTTAAATGTAAGTAAATGTATAATTATAATTTATACTATGAAAAAGTTAATTAATATATAAATGCACAAAACGAATAAAAAAGATAATGGGTTTATTGTGTATAATGCCCCTCATAGTTTTTAATGTCTTTGTCAGTATGTAATTCCATAAAATCTGCATAGAAAATATAGCTAACAAAATATATGATCAATCTAATAAGTGTAAATATAAGACAATATAAGTTAGAGTAGTTCCAATAGAGTCTCATTCTAGAACATCATATGTCTTATCTAGAATTACATCAGTAATCATTCAACGTTAGACCGATTTATTGTTTAATACATCTTCAGGTATCTCGATATTGTAATTTAATCTTTAGAAGACTCGCCATCTATTATCTATCCATCGTTATATTAGTGTTTATGTTTGTATGGTCATTTTTTTATGATGGAAGCAAGGTCTTAAATATTATTTTAATTAATTTGAAATAATAAGATAATGAAAATATAATTATAATTAAAATGATAAAAATAATAATTGAAATGGAGGTAAAGTTGAAAATTGCATCATCCAAGATTCGGCCTATATAAATTAATTAGCTTGGTTTATTTAGTTATATATTCTCTAGATAATGCAGCAATTTAATTCCTTGTCCGATCCAAATGGCTCGTGGCTATTTGTTTAGAACAGCCTCTAGAATTGAAGCAATACCGGGAAGTTTTACTATGCGACCGTTAAAAAACGGATAAAAAACGGCGTAACCGGTTAAACAAATGACCGGTTAAAATTTTGACCGGTAATGTTATATCATTTAACCGGAAATATTATCAAGTACAATAACATATTAGGTAGCGCTTATATAATGTAATAAGTAGCGCTTATATAATAAAATAGGCATTTAACCGAAAATATTATCAAGTACAATAACATATTAGGTAGCTCTTATATAATGTAATATGTAGCGCTTATATTGACTTATTTTTGAAGTAAACCGGTATATTTATACCGGTAACATTGTAAATTTACCTATTACATTATTATTATCGGTTACAATGTTTTTTTAGATCGATACAATTTTAAATGTATCGACACTTTATGCTTGCACCTGGTTGGGCATTCATATTTCATTCTGGAAAAAAATATCGACACAAACTAACAACATGTCGATACATTATTTAGACTTATTCTCCAATAAAACCGGTATATTTATACCGGTTACATTGAAAATTTACCTATTACATTATACTTATGGGTTTCGATGTTTCTGGGATCGATACTTTTTATAAATGTATAGACACTTTATGATTGCACCCTTTTTGGTATTCATTCTAGACCAAAAGTATCAACACAAATTTATCAAGTGTCGATACTTTATGCTGACCTATTTTATCATGAAATCGGTATATTTATATCGGTTACATTGTAAATTTACCTAATACATTATAATTATCGATTTCGATGTTTTTGGGATCGATACTTTTAATAAATGTATCGACACTTTATGCGTGCACATCGTTTGTGCATTCATCCTGGACAATAAGTATCGACACAAATTATACAAGTGTCGATACATTATGTTGATCTGTTTTCTAATTAACCGGTATATTTATACCAGTTACATTGTTAATTTACCTATTACATTATAATTATTGGTTTTGATTTTTTTGGGTCGATACTTGTATAAAATGTATCGACACATATTTAGGTAGTTATTGTACATACCTAAATATGTACTGCGAATTTAATGTTGTACACATCCTTTAACTACCACTACCAATACCACATCCTATTGAAAGCAGCACGACTGAAACATGTTCAATGAACCTTTGCTTACATCTCCATCAACTTCGGGACCACTGAACTTGCACAACAAAATTTTTTTCATGGATCATACTGATGCAGACAATGTTAAGCCAACCGAGGAATGCCATGAAGTACATAATGTTGAAGAATCTGACAGATTGGTTGGTCAGTTCTTTTGTTCACATGATCAAGCTTGGTACTTTTACAAGTGATTCGCACGGGAACATGGGTTTAGTGCACGTAAGGGAACAACACGGCTTAACATGGAAGGGAATGTGAAGACATAAGAATTTTTTTGTTCCAAAGAAGGGTTTAGTATCAAAAGTCAATACTATTAATCGTCAACGTGCTCATACTCCAGTCACAAGAACAGGATGTAAGGCTAGAGTCGTAGTTACAACAACAAATACAAACGATCAATGAGTTATAAGTAAGTCTTATCAGGAACATAATCATGCATTGTGCACACCTGCTATGACACCATTTATGCGTTCTAATAGAGCTGTAAGTAAGGCTGATATCGATGAGGCAACAACATTGAAAGAGGTCGGTGTTGGCACATCACAAGTAATAAACTATTTAACGCAGCATGCAGGGGGCTATCATAATGTTGGATTTACACATAAAGACCTCTACAATGCACTTCAAAGAGGTAAAGTAAAGGAAATCGTCGATGGGGATGTGAATGTGCTTATTGCCTACTTTGATTTTAAGAAACATGAGGATCCCGGGTTTTTTATGACATACTCGGTAGACGAATCAGGGGCATTGTATAATCTTATTTGGTCGGATTTTACATCAAGATCGGATTACACATGCTTCGGTGATGTAATTACGTTCGACACAACGTACAAAGATAATTTGTATGGTCGACCAATTATGCCTATTGTCGGTGTTAATCATCACCATAACACAATTGTGTTTGCCACTGCCATAATCGCTGACGAGGCGTCTCAATCTTTCGAGTGGGTGCTACAGAATTTTTTAGAAGCCATGATAAATAAATCACCTATTTCAGTTATCACCGATGGGGATAGGGCAATGCAGAGGGCTATCAAATTTGTTATCCCTTATGCTAAGCACATATTATGTTCTTGGCATCTTTCTCGAAATGCACAAGCTAACATTGGTGACCCAAAATTTACAGCAACATTCTTAAAAAGAATGGCTTCCTGGTGGACAACCGAGGAATTTGATATTCAATGGCGTTCGATTGTTTCATAATTCAACGTCGAAAAGCATCCATGGGTGATTGAGGAGGGAAATACATGGCACTTATGGGCACAAGCATATCTAGCCGGTCATTTCTTTGCCAATATTCGCTCAACACAAAGGTGCGAGTCTATGAATGTTTTACTAGCGATTGCAATGAAACACAAGAAGACATATTTAGATGTTGTTCGTGCAATTGAAGATGGAATTAGTAGAATGCGTATGAACGAGTTGAAAGTGGATTACTTAAGTTCCCATACGAAGCCCTTCCAGATCACAAAACTGTTTGACCTTGAAAGCCATGTTGTTGCGATTTTTACCCGTGAATCTTTTCGTGCGGGAGACATTGTACCGGAATGAGGCAGAGATTCAGTCCTTATCAGATGAATGTCAACATTATATTTTGTCAAAGTACAAAGAAAAAAATAGGAAATTTGAAATTAGTTTTGATTCTCGTACGAAACCCCCAATTTACTCCTACAAAAAATTCGAGACCGTTGGACTTTCATGTCGCCATCAACTTCACATTTTGAAGCACTTGGATTACACATATTTGCCCGGGACTTTGATTCAAATTAGGTGGACTAATGATGCGAAGGCTTCTGCACCCAGTTATGTTGACTTGAATGTGTCTCCAGAAGTGATGCAAATGGCACGGTTCGCTGCTCTACGTTCAACGTCAAGTAGGTTATGCTACATTGCATCAAAGACAGACGAGTCTTTCAAAACCGCAAGAGATGAGATGAAAAGAATAATAGAAGAATTATAAAACTCGTTTGGTTTGAATGATTCAGTCAACCAGAATATTGTAGTAAACAACGTTCGTGACCCTCAACGAAAACAACGCAAGCAAAAAGAAGTACTGAAGAACAAGGTCGAGAAGATAATTAGGCGATGTGGGTACTGCAACGGTGAGGGACATAACAAACTAACATGTCCTCAAGTCAAGCTCAGTTTGAGTATAATGTAAATTATACAAAATTAACCCTATATTTACAAAATTTACTCTCCTAGTCTATTTTTATTCTGGATTACGAGACCGTTTAATATTTCATCCGCATCATCACATAAATGCCAAACAATCTGTAGAGTATAGTTTCTCGCAATCATGCCCGGAATCAGTTTTGTAACTGGGATTATCCAGGTTAATCATGTTGACAGCATAGCCAATAAAACCTGGGGTTTTTCAACAAAGTGTCGATACATATTGTATACATATTCTCTCATAAAACTGGTATATTTATACCGGTTAAACTGTAAATTTACCTATTACATTATAATTATGGGTTGCGATGTTTTTGGGATCGACACTTTTTGAAAATGTATCGACACTTTATGCGTTCACCCTTTTTGGCATCCATTATGGACAAAAATTATCGACACAATATTAATAAGTGTCGATACATATTATAGACCTATTCTCTCATAAAATCGGTATATGTATACCAATTATATTACAAAATTACCTATTACATTATAATTATGGGTTTTGATGTTTTTGGGATCGACACTTTTAATAAATGTATTGACACTTTATGTGTGCAACCCTTTTGGATCGACACTCTATGAAAATGTATCGACACTTTGTAGGTTCACCCTTTTTGGCATTCATTTTGGACAAAAAGTATCGACACAATACTAATAAGTGTCGATAAATGTTGTAGACATATTTTTCATAAAACCGGTATATTTATACCGGTTATATTGAAAAATTACCCATTACATTATAATTATGGGTTTCGATGTTTTTTGGGTTGTTACTTTTTATATATGGATCGACTCTTTATGGGAAACTTCAAGTTTGGATACATTATAGAAAACGATTATAAATATACCGATATTTCTAAGTATGAAAACTTTGTTGTGGAGATCATAGAAAATATTTCTTTAATGATGTGTTTCGATACATTTGCACACAGATGTAAAATACATTAATAACTAATATTGATATTTCAACAATCCTCAAATGTATCTGTATAAAGAGAAGCAAATATGGAATAATTAACTAAAATATACACACAATATAATCAAACCAAAATATACGTACACAACAATGTTCAAATAATGTACCAACAACGAAATTAATCCGATGAAAAAAAGGTTATTTCTAACGAAGTCCAGAACATTAGGCGCCTTCAAAAAAATTTCCAAATACTCTCGTATGTTTCTGCCTTTTTCTGAGGACATACATAAATAATTTCAATTATCAAACTAATGAGGTGCAATTTTACTAACAATAAACTAAATTCGCATAAGCATGAATAAATTTGTGTCATACCTAGAGCACTATCGTTCGAATGGGAAGCAGCGTCAAAGGTATATGGATGTATGTAATTGTATTTCTATATAAACACATAAATTGTTAAAATAATCAATGTATGAACACCTGTTTAATTGGAAAAACATATTGCATAAATGCAACTTACCAGATTATAAATCATTTTTTCCGCTGAATCATCGACCAAAAGTGTATTTAACTCGTTAAAATCAGGACACGCGTTCCAAACATCATTGAGATCTTTACAGTAGGTAACATTATCGTATGTTTTGCATTTTGCTTGATCCTGTTCACAAACAGTCGAACATAAATATGTAGGAATCGTAGACAAAGAAAAGTCAGCAAACTGTAATGACATTCATCTTACCCAAACGAATAGAAAATGCTCAAAAAATAAAGGTAGTTTCTCAAGTACACGGTCGACGTTATGCCTGAGATTGTAATCAAGTTTGAATGTTAACATTCAATTGTATATTAACGATTTTGGCTACAGTAATTCAATTGCTCAACAGTTCTAACCTCATCTTGGAAGGCCAAATGGCAACAACAAAATTGTATACACAAAATTGCATAAATTCAAATAATCATGTTCTGAGGACAACATCTACAACATGAAAAAAATGAGATTAAAATTCTACGCTTATATGTTAAAATAATGGATACAAAAGAACAGAATTAAAACCTGCATGTAGTCTTGAGATGTAGGCAAGGACACCATTGAGATCAAAAATTAAAAGTTTTCTTTAAGGCGACATTGCAAACACGATATACTTGTTTGGATCATCATTATCATCATCATCATCATCATAATCTTTATCTTCATTGACCGCTTGGTTGTCCACATCTGTTAAAAGAAAATAAAATACATTTCAGAACGTGTAAATGTTTAGAACCATAAATAATGAATTACTTAACTCGTTTGATGTCGTTGACGTAATTTGTCACGCAACATAGAGACTTCATCGCGCAATGATGAAATATCGGCTCGCATTCCACTCACAAGGGAATCAATATGCTCCCGAAAATATACCATGTATTCCATCACAGTCTTAATTGTGACATCCTCTCCAACTGGAGCTTCTTCCATCATTGCGTCTCCAATTGGTTTCTCGTCTTCATGGCCAATAGGGTCTATTTCCTCCCTCTCTTGATCTAATCTAACCTCCTTGACACACTTTCAACCGAGTTTTTCAACAAAATCATATCCCGCTTTTTTAATAAATAACTTGTTAATCTTGCGGGTTAATCGAACAGGGGCGTCATGCAAAAAATCAACTTCTTTCTTCTTCAACAGATGGGTGATGACACATCCATATGGTAGTGAAGTTGAAATTGTTGCTCCCTTTGTGACCATATATACAATTGTATTAAATATCAGTTTAGCAATGTTTGGAGCCGTTTTGGATTTGGATTTATACTTTGCTATCCACCAATAATTATTGTCTCGAAGCGTTGAATGTTTTCCCCCACTAGGTCGGATATACCATGTGAGCATTTTGTGAAACACTCTCGACTCTACATCTAGGTGAATTGGGCTATTTCTAGCAACCCGTTGTATTGTAGTATCTAAATTATTTTCATCTGAATCCCCTTTATTCTCGACACCTAGACCCTCCGTAATAGTTTCCGGAGATATATATATTTCCTTCCCCATGACATGGGTATTAATTCCTATTATATTAGTCTTATTAGGCTCGTGCTGTAAGGAAGCATTGTTGTAGAAGACTCTAACTAAGTTGGGGTAATATTTTGGTTCAGCTAAGGAATTCAAGCCAACCCCAAGATGTAAATGTGAATTTAAAACTAGAAGCATATTTATCATCAAACAAGAAACCCAAGTCAATGACACGTTCGGGACGAATATTCCTTACTTTAAAACTTGTCTGCCATATTTGTTTCTTCATATTGGATCTAAAGTTTAGAGTTTTGAAGGACCTGATTTCCTCAGAAGAATCGTTTGTTTGAGAATGAGGTTATGGTTGAGAAGAACTGGGTTGAGAAGAGCTTTGAGAAAGACCGCGCTTCTGACGCTGACGTTTTGGAGCCATTTTGGGTGTAGATGCTATTACAATGGAACACAAACACATTCAGGAAAAAAACTCCAATATACAAATCAATCAAACCCATAAAATATCGATAAATTTCCCTGAATATCTTATCGTCACTTTTATGATAACGCTAGTATTCGTCGGAGATGAAGAGTTCATAAGCCTATAGGTTTAGGGTTTGTTTGTCGATTTTAGAGTTTGTATCGAATAAATAATGAAGGGAGAAAACACGTGATATTTAAATTAGTATTGATAGAAAATTAAAAACGTGTCGATACATGTTGTAGATCTATTCTCTCATAAAATCGGTATATTTATATCGGTTACATTGAAAATTTACCTATTACATTATAATTATGGGTTTCGATGTTTTTGGGATCGACACTTTTTGAAAATGTATCGACACTTTATACGTTCACCCTTTTTGGCATCCATTCTGGACGAAAAGTATCGACACAAAATTAAAAACGTGTCGATACATGTTGTAGACATATTCTCTCATAAAATCGGTATATTTATACCGGGTACATTGTAAATTTACCTATTACATTATAATTATGGGTTTCAATATTTTTGAGATCGACACTTTTTGAAAATGTATCGACACTTTATGGTTCACCCTTTTTGGCATCCATTCTGGACCAAAAGAATTGACACAAAATTAAAAAAGGGTCGATACATGTTGTAGACCTATTCTCTCATAAAATCGATATATTTATACCGGTTACATTATAAATTTACCTATTACATTATAATTATGGGTTTCGATGTTTTTGGAATCGACACTTTTTGAAAATGTATCGACACTTTATGGTTCACCCTTTTTAGCATCCATTCTGGACCAAAAGAATCGACACAAAATTAAAAAAGTGTCGATACATGTTGTAGACCTATTCTCTCATAAAATCGGTATATTTATACCGGTTACATTATAAATTGACCTATTACATTATAATTATGGGTTTCGATATTTCTGGAATCGACATTGTTTGAAATGTATCTACACTTTATGCGTTCACCCTTTTTGGCATCCATTCTGGACCAAAAGTATAGACACAAAATTAAAAAAAGTGTCGATACATGTTGTAGACCTATTCTCTCATAAAATCGGTATATTTATACAGATTACATTGTAAATTTACCTATTACATTATAATTATGGGTTTCGATGTTTCTGGGATCGACACTTTTTGAAAATGTATCGACACTTTATGCGTTCACCCTTTTTGGCATCCATTATGGACCAAAAGTATCGATACAAAATTAAAAAAGTGTCGATGCATGTTGTAGACCTATTCTCTCATAAAATCGATATATTATACCGGTTACATTGTAAATTTACCTATTACATTATAATTATAGGTTTCGATGTTTCTGGGGTCGACACTTTTTAAAAATGTATCGACACTTTATGCGTTCACCCTTTTTGGCATCCATTCTGGACCAAAAGTATCGACACAAAATTAAAAAAGTGTCGATACATGTTGTAGACCTATTCTTTCATAAAATCGGTATATTTATACCGGTTACATTGTAAATTTACCTATTACATTATAATTATGGGTTTCGATGTTTCTGAGATCGACACTTTTTGAAAATGTATCGACACTTTATGCGTTCACCCTTTTTGGCATTCGTTCTGGACCAAAAGTATCGACACAAAATTAAAAAAGTGTCGATACATGTTGTAGACCTATTCTATCATAAAACTGGTATATTTATACCGGTTACATTGTAAATTTACCTATTACATTATACTTATGGATGCATATGTTTTTGGGATCGATAAATTTTACCTATTACATTACACATATGCTGACTTATTTTTTGGAAACTTAACGTTTGGGAATCATACTGGAAAAAATGTTGGAAACAAATTAGTTTTTATTAAATTTTCAATAAAAAGTATATTTTTACCAACTACATTGTCAATTTACCTTTTACAACAATCTCCATATATCGTACGTATCAACATGACTCTTAATGTGTATAAGAAAATGTACAACAACCTACTGCTAACTTTTCTCATCTCATATATAATTACATTCACATACAAAATTATAAATCTTATAAAAAATTAACCCTAAATTTACATCATTGCATCCTTTTGTTATTGTAGTGTCTCATGGTAGCTTTTGTTATCTCCTGTATTCGTTGATCTTGATTGTGGCTTACGAGATCGTTTAATATTCGCGATCGATCCCACTCTCCAACAACCTATATTCAAATTGTCAGAACGTTAAATATTGTAAACCACAACATTCAATCTACAACTTTTAACAATTTTACCACAAACGAATTTTTAATTCCACTTACAAAATCACCAGTTGCCTCTGTAGAACCGATCGATTCCATCCACATACATGCCGCAATCATATTAGTTACAAAATTTGAAAACCACACATGTCAATTATGAATCTTGTATAAATTAAGCTTTCTATTTATGATAACATCTCATACCCATTCAATTGCTTATTCTTCTTATGCTCTACAAATTTGAAATTTTTAAAGGGTAACTTTCCTAGAGATCCACAGTATTTAATCCAAATGTGTTTCTTATTATAAAAATCTAATATTTTAATCTGCATTAAAAAAAAGAAGTTATGATCCAAAAAAAATTATGCATTATAATTTACATAATGTCCTTTCATACATACATACATACCAATCTCTTAGCATCATTCACTCTCTGTTTAGCTGCTTCAGATGTAAACACACTATCATATATTGTTGCAACACGATCTACCATATCCAACACCAACAGATACCAATGTGAATTATGGTAGTTTATTGTGATCATGATCTGCAACAAATTTCACACCCAATTTGACAAAATTCAACATTCTATATCTGAAAACATCATTTGCAATTGGTATGGTGTCTTACCTTCTCACAGTCGGTGAATTTCACATAGTTATCCAATATGGGACCCCAAAAGGTAGCAATACTCTCAACACTTTCTTTGTTGTTGGCATCCAATGCCTATTGCTGTAATTATGCAACAAACATTATTAATTTACCGTCTATAACACTACTTTTCAACATTTATTAATTTAACGCACTGCTAAGAGGTATGGAAGGTAGCCAATCCTCCGGAGTGACTTTTAAGAATCGAAGCATATTGTCCAGGCGAGCAAATCAATAATCTAACAAAATTAATTACACAATCAGAACATATTCAATAAGGTTTAACATTTTCTACTTTCTACTTACCACACTGCCAACCCATTACGTAGGCTTCAATGTTGCAACGTCGTATACACTAGCGAATTGATTTCCCATTGAGATTACAAAATATCTTTATGAATCATTAGGATTAATATGTTGTCATGAAATATTTAAATATCACTCACAAAGTAATATATTTCACTTACCCCGATTCTAACTCACTATTCCATAAATAATCACAAATTGCAGCTTCGATGTCATCAATTCCGCTTGGAATATCCGCTTTTTCAACCTACAATTTTGCATACAAATTTTTTTCAGAACAACATGATAAAGATAAAATTAAGTTTTCTTTTATTCAACTTACCTTCTGTTTCTTCTTCTAGGGTGCTGGACATTCCAAATCCAAATCTGCTGCTATAACAGTCTCCGGTGTATAAATGACATCGACTTCCTTCCTCCTCATTTCTTCCATCTTTTCTTCTTCATATTTTTTCAGTTCATCGTATTTTTGCTTTACATAGCTCTTCATCTCTTTTATTTCACCCTTCAATTGATCTCCTTTATCCAAGTATTGATCAACCACCCCCTTCACCCCCGTAAGTTCACTCATCAATTCCACAACCTCCTTCATTACTCCATCAAATTTTTCACCCGTCACCATCTTAAGATCACCCCTTAACACCTCAACTTCTTTCACCCCTCAACACCTCTACTTCTTTCACCACTCCATCTATTTTTCCTTTTATTTCCCCCTTATGCCTCTCAAGTGTATCTTCGACTCTCTCAAGTTTCTCTTCGACTCTCTTAAGTTTCTCTTCGACTCTCTCAAGTTTCTCTTCGACTCTTGATTGTCTTTGTATGATATCAAATTGGAGTTTTTTTATATCAGCCAATTCATACATCAAAATATCGAAGTTACTCTATTTCCCCTCACCGTCATCCCCCAATACAACCATCTCTTCTTTCTTCTCCTCTGCCTCCTCTACCTCCTTGCCAATAACCTTCAAAATTAAATTACAATATTAAGACATTGATTATATTCTTAATATGATTTAATTACATTTATTACCCTTTCGTGCTTCCTCGGTCTATCCAACTTCAACTTCACCATCACTCTAACCACCTCCTCCTTCCCCCATGCACGGATGCGTGCAACTCCGGTTCTTTCATAAATCGGCACTGCCTCACAGCTCGACTAAAAATCGAACAGTGCAACCTGCATTTATAATAAAATTTATAATTTTATATAATAACTATACTATCATTTTATATAAAAACACAAAAAAGTTCTTCAAGTCTTTTACCTCTAAGATTGATATGCACCCTATGTGGTATCTCTGGTTGCCCTTTTTAAAGGTGATTATTGATTCAATCAATCTCGAATGGACATATTCAGCCTAATTGAATTCACCCTTCAAGCCTTCATCGCAAATGAGCTTCATATAGTCCTTGTTTGTTGACGTATCACCCGTTGGACAAAGAAAGATACCGACAAGGTACAATAGAACTCTGGCCTTCAGCTCATCCCCCCCGTAAGATCCATTTTTTATTTCCTCTTCAAGTTCAGCATATGTCACCTTATGCTTCCAACCATATTTAGAGGCAAGTGCTTTCCAGTTCTTACTCTTACAGACTTCTACAACACTTTTGCCTTCATTTTCTACCCCCAATACGGCTGCAACACATGGGATCTCGAGAGGAAATAAAAAATCACCATACTTAGCAATACATTGTTTGACATCAAACTGTGCCATCAAGGATCGACACAATTCCCTTCAAATAGGTCGATCCCTTACTCCTACCCATGATCTAAACCCTATTTCTCCCAGCATATTCAACTGACCCTTCTCCTTAAGGTGTTTAACTAATGAATTCACCCTTTTAATGTTGCACCTTGTCGACACTTCCTACATTTTTAACAATATATAATGTTATAGTTCTTATATATTTTGTATCAACGTATTTACAAGTTTAATGAATACCTTATTTTCATGCGCTTTCCTCCGTTCTTTGTATTCTTTACTATCATTCATTGACTGTGTGATATAAGGTTCCTTTTCAGCATCACTCATCGAATTCCATTTGGACCTCACATCTTTTGTTAGCTAATATTAAGCATAAATGTTTCTTAATCAATATATTAACACTAAATAATACTCAATGTCAATTTCATTTTACATATCGAACCGCTCTGTGTGTCATCTTCCTTCATCCTTTTGCATTCAGCCATACTGTCAACATTTAAAATTTGTCATCAATTTAAAGTTCTTAAATAAATTTAAAGTTCTTAAATACTTTAATCCAATTATCATTTCAACAATAATAACAAAAAGACATTGATACTTATTAGAAGTACATATATCCACCCTTTGGTTGCTTTCGAGTCTCGGCCTCAATTTCAAAGTCATCTGCGCCACCAACAATTTTTCCACCCATTTACTCCATTTTTCCTTCATATATCAGTTTACGCAAATCAAATCAAATACTTGTTACATACACTTTATTCAATATACAAATATAGATAACTACTATTGTGGTAAAACGGTTTTCTTCAAAAGAATTTGAATGGCCACTACAAAATGTGTCGACACATTTATACAACCTATAATATCATTTTCTACCTATAATATTTAATAAAAGTATCAACATTTATATTTTACCTTGAATATCACTTTCTACCTGTAATCGGTCACAAATGCTTCTTTACACCAAAACCCCAAACAACATATAAAAACCATATTTGCGATTACTGTAATAATAAAAAACTAGGGTTTATTCAATATACAAATATAGATAACTACTCTTGTGGTAAAACGGTTTTCTTCAAAAGAATTTGAATGGCCACTACAAAATGTGTTGGCACATTTATACAACCTATAATATCATTTTCTGCCTATAATATTTAATAAAAGTATCAACATTTATATTTTACTTTGAATATCACTTTCTACCTATAATCGGCCCCAAATGCTTCTTTACTCCAAAACCCCAAACAACACATAAAAAACCTATTTGCGATTACTGTAATAATAAAAAAACTAGGGTTTCGACAATATACTTTTCGATTCGACTGCAACAATAAGAAAACAAACTTCGCTTTCGAAACGCCTTCTTAAATGCAGCAACAATTACGCTTCGATTTCAAAAACTCGTCCGTTCTATCTATTTTAAGAGGATATTTAGCTATGGCCTTTATATTTTCATCGGATATGTTATTTATATTTAATCGATATAACTACCAAAGTGTCGATACTTTTATGTCATGTGTCGATACTTTCGATAGGATAATTACCTATTTCTTTGAAAGTATCGATAATTTATTACACGTACTTATTAAAGTATCGACACTTTCAATATATCTGGTAGCGCTTTACCGGTTTTATCATTTTGATACTGATTTTATCATATTTTTACATGTTATATGGTTGTGGATCAATACATTTTTATAAAGTATCGACACTTTATAGGCGCTAAAACTGTTTCTCTTTTAAATTCACAAAGTGTCGATACTTATATTAAAGTATCGACACTTTAAATATATCTGGTAGGACTTTACCGGTATTGTCTTTTCATGACCGGTTTTGTCATATTTTACCTTTTATATTGATATGGATCGATACATTTTTAATTTGGATCGACACAAACCGACAAGTTAAGTTTGTCGGTTGCCAAATTTTTTTAATATTTCTTCATTATTTAGACCTACTACATTATTATTACTCAACATTTCCAGTAACGTTAAACCGAATTTATTAAATATCTTTTAATGTATCCGATAACAACGTATATTAACCGTATATTAACCTGCATTTCTTGAGACTATCCCAGCAATACCTAAATTTGTAATATTGTACGTCTCAATTCTAACAGCCACTTCTCACCAAACCTGTATTTTGCATATACTTCAATTTAAATGAGTTTTACATAAACTATTTAATTTATTAATAATATTTGCTTGAAAATTTAGTTATAGTTATCCCAATGATTGAAGAGGGGATCAACAACAAAGATGGCCTTCGAGAAGCAATCGCACGTGCTAACTGATAACACCTACGCAGATAATGTTTATACAAATTAGGGACCAATGATTGAAGTTGGGTCGGTTCCCTTCCTCAGTCTCCGTTGTCCTATCTTTTCAGTTGATGGGTGTTTCGGCTATTTGACATAACTGACATTAATTTTCTCTAATATTCATTTTCTGACATCGTTTGATCAATATTTTTCGAAGTAGCACACTTTCTGCTGAGCTGGCGAAAGGCGCGTCTCCGGGGACGCGTTTTACCCGTGTTTTCGTTGAGTTGGATGCCACGTGTGGAAGGCGCATCCCCGGGGACGCGCCTTTCGCCAGCTCGACTGCCATGTATTTTGTTTAATAATAAATATTTATTTTATTATTATTATAAATTAATAATATATTATGTAAAGTGTTTCGATTATAATGTAAGAATTATCAAATGTATTTTGTTAATGTGTGTTAAAGGTGTAGTGAATTATCTACATTAATATGATATAACAATATATGAAAACCAGTTTTGACTTATTGTAGTTATAGGAAAAATGTATGAAATTATAATATTACACATATGGTTATATTATTATTTTTGATTTTGATTATCGATCTATTAATTTTATCAGTTAATTATTTAAATTTTATCAATCTAGTCATCTCATATCAATATTTAACGAAAATATTGATGCATAAGTTAATAAATTAGTATAATTACATATTTAATCTTCAAGACTTACATATTTTATGAAATTAGTCTTATTGAAAATTTAATTTAATAAATTTAATCCTCCAATCAGAACATAAAATGTGTCATCGTATACATAAATTTTTTAATAACTTTTAATTTGTTTAATTTAATATTTTTTCTCTACTTAGAAGGTGGAATTATTATTATATTTTAAAAAAATTATAACTAATAATATTAATTATTATATTAAATAAATATATTAAAAATATTTATGTATTTAAAAGTTAAAAAAAATTATTTAGGTGTACATACATTGACAAATTATATAAATGCAATAACATTAAATTATTAGAAACAAAAACATTCATTTAAATACAATATTAATTACATAAGAGTTAACGGTTATATGATGATAACATAGCTGGACATTTTTTTCTATTGTGCCCGATGTTTCTACAATGCCCACATCGTTTTTGTTCTGTTGACTTCTCCCCGAATATCCATATCACAATGTATTCTAGTAGATTTTGGACGACCTGAGTCCCTCAATAGCAATGGATCTGGTATAATTGTAAGCCAAGTTTGAATCTCATTTGGGTCTCTTTCGTTTCCTATGGGCGGAAACTCAAATTCATATACCTTGAATACTTGTGAAAGTTGGTATACGGGATCAGCATAATTTTTGTAGTCCAAATGCGAATGTGAGCAAGCAGCAATGACATGAGAGCATGGATATTTGAGTGCTTGAAAGAAACCACAATCGCACCACCTCTCTTGCAGATTAACTCTGAAAGAGTTAGCTCCAATCCCTTGCAACGGACGTGGCATTTCGGTTACACGAAACAATTCACGGGTGCGAGAAAAATTTGTAACTAACATCCCATTTGATGCAGCCACTTTTTTCTGTAAATCAACTACTAGTCTTGGGTGGTAAATATGTCCGTTTTGCATCCAAGTAAGAGCTTGTCCACTGAGCTTTACAAAGAGTTGACCCAAACGAAAATAAGTCATTTTAACCAACGCCGTGACTGGTAAATGACACGCCCCCTTTAAGGTTGAATTTATTGCTTCAGCCAAGTTTGTTGTCATATGACCATAGCGATACCCCCCGTCATATGCATTTGTCCACATTTCTTTGCTGATGTCCATAATGTACTCGCACCCCTTCTTATTTTTGCCAAACATCTCTTGTAGCATCGACTCAAACCTTTGAGGTAAGAGTTCGTAACCTAAGCCATTAGGAATATGTAATAGTTAATATGAAGTATAAATAAGTAATAAGAAATTGATAGAAAAATTGGGAAAAAGTAACATACCCATCCGCACGACTAACTGTCGTTCATCGTTCTTCTTGTATTTTCCGTAATAGTTTGCAGCAATATGACGGACACAATAACGATGTTGAACATGTGGAGGTCTATACATTGTACCCAAAGAGTCCATTGCTACTTTTATCCCAGCTCCTCGGTCTGAAATAATGCATACTCGTTCCCTGGTGACAACATGTAAACGTAAATTTTTAAGGAAAAGCCCGAAATTTTAATTGCCAATTCACCCCCCTCTTGGCCGATTCCGTCGATCGATTAACTCAACATAAGTTGATTTTAATGTATACGTTTTAATATATATGTTAATGATAAAAGCATATGTATGGATAAATTTAATTTCAATTTAAGTATTGTGAACTATAATTGGAATATAACTTTTAATTTCGAATACAATTGGAATATTAAGTTGAAATTTAATGTTAAATTTCGAATACTATAATTTATATTTTAAATTTCGAATAATATTATTTTTATTTTTATTTTAAATTTCGAATAATATAATTTGTATTTTAAAAACATTTATCAAACATTTAATGTTAAATGTGAATAAAAAATAACATTAAAAATATGTATGTAACAACCATGAAACATTTAAATAACATAACCAAATTACATAAAATTATGAAATATAACTATTTAAATAACATTAAATACAACTGGATCACCGATGTCGTCTTCTCGAATGAGTTCCACATGGCGGTGGTTGTCTATTTCGTAGAGGATTTCTTTGTGGAACTTGTTCTTCAGTCTCCTCATCTTCACTATCATCATCAGCAACATTTTCTTCATTTGGTGTAGATGACGCTGAAGGGCCTGAAGGGCCTGTATAAAATAACGACCCTGGAAGAGTGCTAGTAACAATCCCACCGCTCCCCGGGAACTGTGAAAACTGTGGAAACATTGGCATCGATGTCTGTGATCCAGATGGAGATTGAGGTGTCTGCGGAGAAGCACCACCAGCCAAATAAGATGCATATGAACCATATGCTGGATCATTAAACATAGTCTTATATGTACCTCCATATGGTATAAAACCCTGCGGGCTACGCATGTAACCTGGCGGGCTAGGAATGTAACCTTGCGGGCTCGGAATGTAACCCTGCGGGCTCGGAATGTAACCCTGCGGAGATGGCATATAAACTGGTGGGCTTGGCATATGAAGTGGAGGGCTGGGCATGTACCCCTACGGCATCGACGGATAAGGATGTTGTGGTGGGACTGATACAAAACCGGTAGCGCCTTCTCTCCGTCCACGCATCGGGGGACGATGATATTGAGACGGTTGACGTCTTTCTCGGCACCTAGGAATGTTAACCCCTCGTGCTTCCGCCGAAAGTAGAAACGGCTTCCCATTTTCATTAAACCAGTCCATATAGTTATCCGTAACCATATGACCAGTTTCAGCGTAATATTGTAGATGGGCCAACAGTGTATATCGGTTCTCCCAAAGCGCAATCCAATCTCTGTGTCTCACCACCCAGTTAACATCTTTCTTTCCTCGTCTATCTATGTTATGCACGTCGTCTAAATTCCTAGGTGCTCCAGGAATATATTGCGTACAACCATACTGACGGAGCACGCGATCAACTGGATGCCACTCAATAATAGCATAACATATAAGAGGTATAACCGATATCCATACCTCTAATGACCCACTAAGGTGGGGTGGGATGCAAGCTTTCACTTCATCGCTCGCATAAGGTATCCACTGAAACTGAAATATAAATATACAATTCAAATAAATAAAATATTCTAATTATATCTAGCATTTTAAATTAAAATATTAATAATTAAACAAATTTAAAAACATACCTCAGACCCAGCTTTCATATCAATAAGTAAACGAATTTCCTCTAACCCAGTAGGTATACTTTTATGGTCCTTTCTTTTCATCGACCACCTATGAATTATAATATAAACTAAATATAACCCTATTTAATTGAAAATATTTAAATCAAAATTTAGTTCAAAAATTACCTCAACAATAAGGGGAATACGTATGGTTCATTCACGATTGGGCATAAGAAAGGCATGCGGAACCACGCCCATGATTGTAGAAGCAGAAGACATCCACCGATAGCAGTTTTCTTATAATTCATCGCCCGACACATTTCTCTAAAGAGAAATGCCAAAACTGCAGCGCCCCAACTATATCTTCCAGCTTCATCAAAATCGATCAGATGCCGCAACCACATACAATGCACCTGGTTGCGAGATTTGTCGGGCATCAATATTCCTCCAATTATTCGTAGAATATATGCCCGAGCACATGCCTTTGCTTGATCCTCTGAAGCATTTTCATTTAAAACCTCAAAATTAGCTTTCAACCAAGATAAAGCTATTCTACCTCCATTAAACTCTGGCGGAGTAGCTCCAAGATAATCAATGCACATTGATTGCCAATCACCATCCGCCATACCACACATCATATTTCCGTCGACGGGAAGCCCCAGATGCATAGAGACATCCTCCAATGTAATTGTGGTATCTCCACAAGGAAGGTGAAAAGTGTGTGTCTCGGGCCTCCACCTCTCAATCAATGCAGAAATTAGGACAGGTTCAAGTTTGCAACCGCCTATAATTGTTGCAATATACCCGAACCTGGCAGAAGCCAAATATGGCAAAATATGTTCCGGTGTCGGTATACGTGGATTTTTAATAAAAGTCTCTAAAATACGATCAGTATCCTAAATAATATACATTATAAAAAATAAAAATTAATATAAATTCATAATAACTTTAAAATACAAATAAATTTAAATATTAACAGTAATTATAAAAAATATTACCATATCGCTAAAATGTCTGGAGATATGATCAATATTCAATCGCAAAGCATTTCGTTTTCCATTATAACTGTAGACAAAACAATATAATTAGCATAAAAAATTAATAATTCTAAATAAATAATAATTATATAAATATTATTTTAATAAAAAAATAATATTTACATAAATATATTAATATAAAATATAATAACTATTTAAAAAAATACTTACATAAAAATAAATTTCTTACCACTAATAACAAATTTAAAACTCAAATAGTTGGAGAATTTGAGTTATATAAGAGATGAGAATATGATTTTGGTGTGAAGAATGAGGGAGGGTTGAGGGGGTTTATATAGGGGAGGAGGGGGTAGTTCGGGAAAACGGATGGGGGCATTTATGGCATTTAATGGAAGGTGCGTCCCCGGGGATGCGCTTTCCACACGTGGCAGTCGAGTCAGTGAAGGCGCGTCCCCGGGGATGCGTCTTCCACACGTGGCATCCAACTCAGCGAAAACACGGGTAAAGCGCGTCCCCGAGGACGCGTCTTTCGCCAGCTCAGCAGAAAGGGTGCTACTTCGGGAAATATTGGTCAAACGGTGTCAGAAAGGGGATATTAGAGAAAATTAGTGTCAGTTATGTCAAATAGCCGGGTGTTTGGACAAATCGGATAGATCATGACCCTACATAATAGGTATAGTACAACTACATCTATATGTCTCATATAATCTATTCTCCAACAAATAAATTGATTTGTACCTATTTTAAAAAATTCATATTTAGAGGTAGTTGAATTTTAATTTAATTACTATACAATTTTAAAATTATAAAATAATTTAGGTATTGTATTATTTAACTAATACAGAAATGACCATCCAGCTTAGTTGATAGAGCACAAGGTTCTTAACCTTAAGGTCGTGGGATCGAGTCTCATGAAGGGCATTTTATAATTTGGAGGTCTCATACGGAAGCTGCTATTAATCTAGTGTTGGGGGTAGCCTACTATCTTGCTTCCTCCTTACCACATTTATATATGGGAACAAGGGATAACAATTATTTAACTGATACAATGTTCGTTTTCTAATTTAGTTCACACATTACTATCAATTTAAATGCATAATATTTTCATAAAATAATGTGATTAGCTACGGAGATATAAAGTTAAAAAAGGTACGATTAATGTCTTTTATGAAAAAAAATATTTGAAAATGTCACGTATTAATCTTCTAGAAACCTTGGTACGTACGATAAGTGTGGGGTCTTAATTTGTGCGAAGTAGGGCAGTCTTTTAGCTGGTGCCGATGCCTTTGCGTCGTGGTAAGAGAGGACGGGGACCAGATCCAGACTCAGGCTACCTACGTAAAGATAATATAAATATTGTTTAAATATATATACATATTTTAAATTTTAAATAATAATAATGAGTAACATAATAAATTTATATGAAATATATAATATTATAAATTTATATATATATATATATATATATATATATATATATATATATTGTAATACCCATAACCCGTATAATTATACCTATACAGATTATAGATGCTATCCGAATTTCTAAAACCATTTTACGATTCAAAAGCGATTTAAAATTTATTTTCTTAAAATAGTAAATGATATTATAAAAATATCATATCATATAAAATTTTGTTTCGTTATAACAATTTAATTCAAAATATTTTTATTTATGAATAGTGAATAGTACCCGAACAGTGAACAGTGGGGGAATCGATTGAATCGGTACCCCTTTAACAATCTGAAAATTTTGTTTAAAAACGTGGTTACTGTTCATATTACAGTAACTGCTACAGTAATTTCCGAAAATTACATATTAACTTATAAAAACTTAACATTTCCTCACTATAAAAATTCTATTTTTGTTTCCAACTATATTCAACAAAATAAATTAAATATTATTAATTACATGCCACTCTCTATTTCAAAATTTTACAATAGGATGCCTTACTGATATTGAAATATACTCCCCGATGCTCGATGTCACTTTGAACTCTTTATTCCATTACAAACTTTTTACCTACGCGTGAAAATCATCACACGCTAAGTATAAACTTAGTGAGGCAATTAAAACATTTAACATTGTAATACAATTCATGCATGATTTTCAATATAAAAAATCAAATTTCCATAAAATCATTTTACTAACATATCCAATATTTTAACATGATCAAAATAATATAAAATCTCTTACCATTTATTCCATAAGCTCGTAAGCTTATTTTACCAAAATACTTACCATTTAAATTCCATAAGCTCGTAAGCTTATTTTTCCTATATACTTGTCATTATTTCCGTAAGCTCATAAGCTTATTTGCATGGTTACCATTTATTAACCAATAAAACATAATCCATAGCCAATGGCCCAATATTAAACCTTGAGGACCCTGGGTATCCGAGTAATATTTGCACCGTAGTGCTACACATAAGGTCGTGCCCACCATATACACCAAAGTGTATTATAAACCTGCAGCTGCTATACTCTATGGCATGCCAACTATACCCTGTCCCTCAATGACTTACTTGGGCATATAGTCTATTTTATTCGATCCATCCATGGAAAAGTATATTATCAAATTTAACATTGGACAGTTCATACCCGAAAACATTCATGGTAAAATATCACATTTTTTCATGATCAATGCATTTTAATTTCATACTCTGACATCTCAATGTCAATTTATAAAAAATGATATAAAATCATGTCGATATAAACAAGGTCGACTTATCGCAAGTCTTCCTTATGATGTATAAAACATTCATGTATAATTTCATTCATGTATTGCACTCACCTTGACACTTTATATCTTTCAAAATATTTGTGCCTCACTATTGTCCACAATATACCCTTTTTATACTTGAGTTGCTTCAATTGCAAATCAACCATGATCTGTATAAATCACAAATTTATAACAATACATATGTTAGTATTTTACTAACATAAATACATTCCACCATATCTCTATACTATATTTGAAATTCATCATCTATCAAAATATTCAACTCTTAATAATTCCTTATAACATTGGAACCAACTTTTCCAATTTACCCAAAATGGTCTTCACCATTTTACCACTTAAATTCTTAATACCAATAATTCCAACATTGAAATTATTTCCATTCAAATGCTTTTACAAAAGCATAAATACATTTAAGTACCCCAACTATGCAATTATTGTACTTAAATCACCAATCATTTCAATCTTCCCAAAATAATCAATTTCACATCTAACACTCATTTCAATTCTCAAACAACAATTTCCAGCATAGTACATCAATTATACAACACTTACACAACAACTCATTAATTTTCCAGAATTCATACAACTCGCACTACCCTTAAAGAATCATTATTCTATATTGATATAGACACTGAAATTGAATTCCGTTTCTTCCGTTAAAAACTAGACTCGAATAAGAATCTATCCATATAAATAACTCCTTCTAATTCATTATGTACAATTTATGGTGAATTTTCAAAGTTCACCAACAGAATCTGTTTTGTACAGAATTCTGCTATCCGACTTTTCTAACCTTTCCTCAGTTAAAAATTCATATATATTTGTATACAACTTGAAATTGATCCCCGTTTGTTTTAAACAAAACTAGATCCATATATGAACATAATAGATAAAATAACCTCCAAATTATTTTTATATATTTTCTGGTGAATTTTCGAGCCTACTGCCATAATCAAAATCCAAACTGTTTTCTTTAACTTCATCCTTAGGTTCTTCATCAATTCTTACAACCTCAAAATCATCAATAATCATCGTCAATTTCAACAACCATAGTATAAGCCCAAATTTCCAGATTTGAGGATATTTGAAATCAAGCTATATTATCATGCAATATTGGTACCAAATGATAGCGTTTTTCGCAAATAACCATTTTCTATTTTCATCACACTCATAATCCTAAAGAAATTGCTTGAAAATTGAGTTGAAGATCTCTTACCTTTGAAGAAACCCACGCAGCTTTTGGAGGAGAAGATGAACACATTTGGTTGAAATGTCATCTTAATTTACATTTCATTCCACTTTAAATGAATATATTACTCATTTAATTGTGATAAGACCAAAACACCCTTAATGAATCTTCTTATTCACCATCAAACCAAGCCATCTGATTATTAACCTATTACAAAGTCAAATATAAATTATTTTGACTTTTATATCCAAAATTTCCCCTGAATTTTCAAATCTTACGGTTTAGTCACTAAATTCCACTGTTTCGGTTAAATCTGAAAAATTGCATATTTCCAAACCAACTTTCTCTGATCTAAAATATTACAATAATATTTCCAACCATTTTATAACATCCTTCAAATTTTTGTAACATTCCAATTCGATCGGAATTTACCGATTCCTTACCGGCTTTAACTCTTTCTTTACTAAATTCCAAATCCAACAATATGATTTCCATAAAACTCCAATCTCAAGAGTAAACCATATATTTATGGAAAAAATTCTTTTTAGGAAATTATCACTTAATTCCCTAAATTTTTTCCAATCTTTTACTTTGACCATCTAACTTTCAAAATTTACATTTTGGTCATCATCTAGATTTTTGGGGTATTACATATATATATATATATGTCGCGGCCGTCTTTCGGTTGGGCCCTGAATTGGGCTTCGACTTAGGAAAAATGGATTGGGAGTTGCCACCGACCATTTTAAAACGAATTAGGTGGGTCGGGCACCGTCTTACCTGATCTGCGTTGTACTAGAAACGTGTTGGGTTCGGGAGTCGATTACGGTCAAGGAAGGATTAGCACCATTGAACCGCCCTTTCGGTACCAATTAATTTATCGGTTGTCTTAGTTACAAAAATTTAAAATTAAAATTAAAATTTAAAACCCGATTCAAATTGCTTACCTTTGATTGGTTGAAATTCTTCTAACAAAAGGGTCAAGGACGTTAGATAAAAAAATAAATAAATGGGAAAAACATAAAAAAAACTTAGAGTGCCAAATTGAAACAAATCGGGATTAATGGACTAAATCGAAACTAAAAATAGGGAATTCAATGGCCAAACTGAGCCTAATGACCAATTCTAGCAAAAGGCATACTAATCCCCCATTCTTTTATTCAAAGCACGTGAATGAACATAATTAAAGCTCTCAAATGATTGTAAGTCCAACAGTTGCCATATTTGGTCGAGTATTCTATAGCTCCGACACCAGGGCCGTAAACCCTTCCTTTGTTTGTTGAAAAGCTCTTTGAATGGTCTCAGCAGTCACAACTTCCCCCGATTCAGCCACCATTGCTCGAAAATTACTAAACAAGTGATCGCAAACGTAACGTGCCGCCTCGAATCCTCCGTGTCCGTCATAGATTCCGACGAAGGTGCCGAATTGGCCCGACTCAATCTGGCTCTGGTTCTCTAGCACCTGGTTCGCTTGGATCACGGCTACGAAAAATTCACCGGACCCATATTTCCCTATATCACAAAACCAAAGAAACCCATCTCTAACTTCCCTTGAGCCACCGCTACTTCCGCTGCCGCCGCCGCCGAGAACGTTGTTTGTTTCGTTATTTTCTAATTCATTCCCAAACGGGCTCCAGCAAAACGAGAACAGATTCATTAATCCCTCGGTTCTTGCTCTGTGTCATGAATACTCAAGTGTAAACCTTCATCTCCATATTACCAAAGCTGATTCGTTGGAAGCCGCCTCAACCCAGTAGTGAAAGTGAATTTTGACTCGGTCTTCATTGTTGAGGCGTTGGCAGCATATCAAGCGTTGAAATTTGCAGCAGAGAGATAATCAGAGTACACAGCAAGAAGAAATGTTGTTGTTAATGCATATTGCAGATTGTTTCATTCACGAACATACATTAAGCCTCCAGGGGTGAAGAGGGCATTATAGCCATCATTCTTTTGCAAGCAAGCACATAAAGAGTAATCTGCTTTAACCTTCTCCCCTTTTTCTCCATGATTCGTGGTCCCCCATGGCATTTTATAAATAATATATATATATATATATAGGAAGAAAAATGGGTTTTTTTTTGAATTAGTGGGGGTAGTGGCTGCACGATGGAAAGGGAAGTTGTTGGGTTGAGGGGTAGTTTGTTGGAATAATGGAGATAGTGGGTTGAACATGGGACCTGGAAAAAGAAAAAATTAATAAAATTAATAATAATAATAATAATAATAAAATTAATCATAAATAAATAAATAATTTTTTAAAATTTGGACAAAAACGAGTGTCTACAGCTGTCCCTCTTTGCACATTTTTATGTTAATAAGAATAGGGCAAAGACGAAAAAAGACAATAAGTTTTTGTCTGGCCCTCTCAAATGTGATTAGGATTCCTGGAATTGGGCCTTTGTCTTTTTCTCGGTTTAAAGATTTCGGCTTGAAAATTCTTCTAGAAAGTAGTTCATCGCTGTTATCAAGCTGAATGAAATCGAACTCGTCAGTTGACAGATATCCCTTCTCGCCTTGAGCTATGCTGTAAATTTGATTTACCTCTGAGTTTAATGTAATCGAACTCGATGGTCTTTTGTTGGCAGGAGAAAGGTTTTTTTGTGAGAGAAACAATTTCAAAAGGGTTTCTTGTGTTTCAAGAGAAACTGTCTCAAGAGAGACAAAACTTTGTTTCAAGGGAAACTATCTCAAGAGAGACAAAATTTGTTTCAAGGGAAACTGCCTCAAGAAAGATAAAACTTAGTTCCAAAAGAAACTGTCTCAAGAGAGACGAAATTAGTTTCAAGGAAAACAAATTTAAAGATTTTGTTTCAAGGGAAAATTGTCTCAAGAGAGACAAAATTTGTTTCAAGGGAAACTGTCTCAAGAGAGACAAATTTTCTTTCAAGAGAAACTGTCTCAAGAGAAATTTGAGTAAATTAGTCTCAAGAGAGACGACCCCTTGTTTCGAGAGAAACAATCTCAAAGGCGATCGATAATTTGTTTGTTCCTGAAGATGAATGTTGCTGGTGGGTACGATTCCCTTCGTCGTGAAGTTGAAACCGTGGATGGCCCCTTCTTCGTGAAGTTGAGCATTGACTTGAATATCATTTGTAGTGAAGTTGAAATCCAAGCTTGTATTGTTGCTGGTGAGCACGATTCCCTTCGTCGTGAAGTTGAAACCGTGGATGGCCCCTTCGTTGTGAAGTTGAGCCTTGAATTGGATATCATTCGTTGTGAAGTTGAAATCCAATGTAAGTTGCGTTGTTCCGAGGCCAATATCCTTAGCTGTGAAGTTGAAATTGACTCTGAAACTGGAAAGTTTGTTGACAGACACTCCTTCTTTGAGTTAGATATCCTCGCCGTGAAGTTGAAATATAATCTGGAGATGGATACTGCTTGTGTGCACGATTCCCTTCGTCGTGAAATTGAAACCGCGAGTGCCCCTTCGTCGTGAAGTTGAGCCTGGAATTGGATATCCTTCGTCATGAAGTTGAAATCCAAGTAATTGTATTGTTCCGAGTCCAATATCCTCCGCCATGAAGTTAAAATTGGCTCTGGAATTGGGAAATTATTTGTTGACAGTCAACCGCCCCTTCACTGTGAAGTTGAGCTTGTGCTGTCTCGAGTCCAATATCATTTGCTGCGAAGTTGAAATTGGCTATGAAACTGGGAAGTTTATTTGTTGACAGTCAGCCGCCCCTTCATTGTGAAGTTGAGCTTGTGCTGTCTCGAGTCCAATATCCTTCGCTGTGAAGTTGAAATTGGCTCTGAAACTGGGAAGCCCTTTCGTCGTGAAGTTGAGCCTCAAATGGCATGATATCCTCCTTCGTGGAGTTGAAATCGTGGATGTGTGGGTACGATATCCTCCGTTGTGGAGTTGAAATCGTGGATGACCCATTCGTCGTGAAGTTGAGCCTTTACTTGAATATCATTCGTCGTGAAGTTAAAATCCAAGTATTGTATGTTGCGGGTGAACACGATTCCCTTCGTCGTGAAGTTGAAACCGTGGATGACCCATTCATTGTAAAGTTTGGCTTCGAGTCAGATATCCTTCGTCTTGAAGTTGAAATCTACTCTCGAGCAAATTGTGTCGTTTCGAGTCCAATCTCCTTCGCTGCGAAGTTGAAATTGACTCTAAAAGCTGTAAAAAATTATGTATGCTAAAAATGATAAATGTGATGCTCTTAAGTATGTCTAAGATGCATGCAACATGAATGGGTTATATTTTATCTCTTGGATTTGAGTCTCGCATTTTGTCTGCCAATCTGATCCATGGAATCGATCGTGCCCCATTTGCTTCTCGAGTTTTGGATTTACCGACCTTTCATATTTGAAACTGTCATGTTTGAAAATGTTTTTCTCCTTTTTATTGTTTTTTGAGGGAAAGGATAAAAATTATGTAAAATATTGTTCACAATTGAATCAAATTGTAAACATGAGTTCAAAGTATATCAAATGAATCAATAGCTCTTTTTAATGCTTTCAGAGTTATAGCTCTTTGACAAATGTTCAAATGGATGAGTTGACTTCAGGTTGACTTTCTTTCTAAGGTTTCGGTAACCCAAAATGTCATTTTTTGAAATATCGCAACATGCTTTTTCTTTGGTTAGGCATTTTAATTGAGTGCGGACAAAATGACGCAACTAGCATGATCAATTACTAGACCTTTTATTTCAGTCCTCTAAAATCTTCCATTTGTTCAAGTTTTATAAGCTTCTCTAACAAAGGTAGTGCAGAAATATCGGTCTAAAAATGAAATTCTTGAGTGCTCCTGTGTATTTAACTATAACAGGTGTTCCTTAACTCCTTTAGTCCATCATTACCGAAAATTTCTTGTTTAGATAATTTTGATTTAATTTGCCATTATCTGGCTAGCCAAATCCATAAAGCCAGGGCTTTTAACCAATTGCTTTAGATGGAAAGCTTAATATTATAATCACTTTTATCAGGTTAACTGAAGGGTTCATCTCATCACAAAGTCTTCAGCCTGACAATAGCAGTGGAGCAAACACCGAGTAGCCAAGTGTCCGAGCAATGTCATGGTTTGAATGCAATCTATTCATAAAGTTAGGGCTTTCGAGTTTCCTCTATAACCAATTGCCTTAGCGGAATAACTCATTTTTTACGGATTTAATTTCTTAAGATTGTCAAGAAGAACCTGTTATAACCTAAGGTGGCGTTTGGTTGGCATGAATCCCTTGGAATTAGGGGGAATTGGAATCCAATTCCACCACTTTCCCATGTTTGGTTCAAGTTTTCCAAGGGAATTAGAATCCCTCATGGCTTCAACTTTCCATCAAATGAGGGAAAATGAATTCCATCTATTCTATGATGGAATTCAATTCCCTTGTTGGAGGGAATTGAAATTTGATCATACTACCCTAATCAATCTTTTGATAACTTATTCATATATTGAATAAAAATATTTTTTTATTATTTCAGGTCGGGTCGGGTTTCTAATTCATATATTTGGGTCGGGTCGGGTGAAACTTTATTTTGGTCGGGTCGATTTTTTTAAGTGTGATATTTGGGTCGGGTCGAGTTCGGGTTTAGGATGAAAAATACCCGACCCGAAAATATATATAATTTTACCTTATATATTTAGGAATAATTACAATAATACCCCTCTATATATAATTTTTTTCAATTAAGTCATTATTTTTATTGAATATTTTTTTTATTATTATTTCGGGTCGGATCAAATTTCTAATTCATATATTCGGGTCGGGTCAGGTGAAACTTTATTTTGGTCGGGTCGGATCATTTTTTTAAGTGTTATATTCGGGTCGGGTTCAGGTTTAGGGTGAAAAATACCAGACCCGACCCAAAAAATATATAATTTTACCTTATATATTTAGGAATAATTACAATAATACCCCTCTCTCTATATATATTTTCCAATTAAGTCACTGTTTTTATTGAATAAAAATAATTTTTTTATTATTTCGGGTCGGGTCGGGTTTCTAATTCATATATTCGGGTCCGGGTGAAACTTTATTTTGGTCGGGTCGGGTCTCGGATGGAGGTTCCCTTATTCTCGGGTCGGGTGGACCAAAAACTCGACCCAACCCGACCCATGGTCATCCCTAATTGGGATGATTTTAACTTATGATGTTTATTAGCATGATTTTTATAATTTATTAAAATGAATAATCAATCAATAAAATTAAAATTTAATTTTTTAAAATTTTTATAATATATTGCTACTTGTAATTTATAAAACAAACTAAAATTAAGTAAAAAAAATAAGAAGGGCAATCTTGTCATTTTACATTACTGAAATCAAATTCATCTGACATGTCTGTGAACCAAACAGATTATGGAATTGGATTCCAATTCAATTTCCTGCCAACCAAACAGAATATAGAATTGGATTCCAATTCCTGACAGATTTCAATTCCTTCACAGATTTCAATTCCCTCAGAAACATTCCAGCGAACCAAACGCCACCTAAGTGTTGTTAAAAGTCAAGGAATCTCATCTTTGGAGTTCAATTTCCAAGCAGCTGGCCTAAACTAGATTTGCTTACTCGACTATTCCATCTGTGAAGATAATGATCATCATTGAACGTCTTAAACAAAAAGTATAGTAATTTTCATATGCAAATGATGCCCCATGTTATCCGCAACTTATGAAAGGAAAAGTTACATTAGTTAATTGCAAGAGCAAGGTACGGTGTTTGAGTGTATATTCTGGGTAAGGTAAAAAGTCCTTGTTTTAAGTCATGTTACTTTGTCAGAGATTAGTAACTTTGAACCATTTATAGAGCTTCTTAATTTAGTTGATATTCAAAGAATTGCAAGTTTGCAAATGTGATTCATTGCTCGTCATCATTAAAGTAACATAAATTTATTCAAATGTTCTTACAAAAACTTGAGAAAAAATGGAAAAAAAAATAAACTCAAACAAAATGCCTCAAATGATAAAATGATCTGCCTCACTTAGATGCCCCCGAGTTGTTGAAGTCAATCCAATTTTTGTTATGTATTTTCTGTACGATTCTCTTGAATGTGGAGTAGTTCTTGATAGTGCGTCCTGGGACACCGCTATGATATTCACAATGAGCGTTCTCATCATACTACCTGTGGTACAGGGGCTTCATGGATTTCTCTGGATATGATGACACCACATGTGCGTCAAACAATTGTTGGTAAAGCTCCTTATATGTCATAGGATCAAAATGTTCTCATTTTTGATGAGACATGTGAATTTAATAAAAATGAGTAAAGTAATGCGAAATATGCAGGAATGCATGATGCATGCAATATTCGAGGCATTGATCCAAAAAATATGTCTGTTATTAGAAATAATCCGTATTGGAGACAAAGAGTGTTTTATCTTTTAAGAGACAAAAATATCCTGACAATTTCTGATATATTGACTAGTCTTCTGCCTTCTTTTGTCACCGATTGAATAACCTGTCGAACCGCTCTGGCTTCTCTGGATGAACCGTGCAAATGTTGAGTTGCTTTTTATACTGGCCCTAGAAGTCTCGAATGACTGCATATCTAGCATTTATCTTTTGGTGAACCTGTTCCCAACGAATACATCATTGGAGCCCTCAATTGATAGGAACTATGTGAAGTTTATTTGTCTGTTTCTTGAATTCGTCAGCAGGGGTCTCCAATTTCAGCTATCGTTTTGCCATTGTTTTCTTTGAAGAGAATCCCAAGATCAGTAACCTTCATATTGCCCCTGCAACCTGTGCCAGTTAGTTCTTCAAAGATAGACTTTCATTGTGCTTGATGTAGACCCGATTCATTCTGAGTCCTTTAAAATGTAGCAGAGTGATGTACTCTTCAATTATGGGCATCACATCTTCTGGATTCAATGTGACACATAGTCGCCTTATAGATTGTCCTCTGTATTTTCATCTCTTGTATTACAACCCCTTTGTCTATTAATACAGATTATTCATGTTTAACAAACACGTTTTTGGTGGATCAACACCCCTTTTGAATGAATGTTGCAAAAGATGAAAATAAAATAAAATAAAGCAAAAATGAAAAGAGTTAGTGAAAAAATAATCAAAACAGTTATGAAAATAAAAGTCCTACCCCACATGATATCTACCCCACATGCTTATTATTCATATTCGTACATGATCTTTATCCCGCATGCTAAAATCCTAACCGCATATTTGTCTAGTTCGCATGCTTTGAACAGAAAGTAAAGCAGGAAACAATTCAAGAATCCTAGGTTTTGAAATGCGTTTTTGGGGTGGGCTCTAATTCTCCATAGTCTCCCGGTTTAGGTTATAAAAAACGGTACCCGATTTCTCCTTGCTGGCACTCCCTTGGCCTTACCAGACCCTTAGTCTTAAACCCATCACTGCTTGTGTGGACTAAGTTAAACTCGAGAGGACACATTCCCTTATGTTTATGCGGTGAATAAATTCATATGAAGACATAAGTTATATGAATCCCGAAGGCTACTTGCTAGGTCTATGCGGTGAATAAATTCACATGAATGCATCGCTTTCACCCCCACTTATATATGGTTCGGAGCTCGGGTATAGAGCCAGAGATAGAAACTTTTCAAAAATATGAAATCATTGAAAAAAAAAATATCAGTACAACTATTTATTTGAAAAATAATCAAAGGTAAATAATTGGAATCGAATAAATAAATTAAAATTAAAATTTACCATTTTCGCATAAAAAGACAACCGGAAATTAATTTCGGCTTGACTCACTTACATGTCCCCAGCAAAGTCGCCAAACTGTAGCGACCACATTTCGATTGGGCCCCGAAATTGGGCTTTGACTTAGGAAAAATGGATTGGGAGTCGCCACCGACCACTTTAAAACAAATTTAGGTGGGTCGGGCACCGTCTTACTTTATCTGCGTTGTACCAGAAACGTGTCGGGTTCGGGAGTCGGTTACGGTCAAGGAAGGATTAACACCCTTTAACCGCTCTTTCGGTACCAATTAATTTATCGGTTGTTTTAGTTGCAAAAATTTAAAATTTAAAATAAAATTTAAAACCTGATTCAAATTGCTTACCTTTGATTGGTTGAAATTCTTCTAAAAAAAGGGTCAAGGACGTTAGATAAAAAAATAAATAAATGGGAAAAAAACATAAAAATAAAAAAACTTAGAGTACCAAATTGAAACAAATAGGGATTAATGGTCTAAATCGGAACTAAAAATGAGCTGCATGAGAAAAAAAATAAAGAGATAGATGGGTTAAAAATAAAAAATGTAAATTATAAATAGGGACCAAATTGAATAAATTGAGAATTCAATGGCTAAATTGAGCCTAGTGACCAATTCTAGCAAAAGGCATACTAATTCCCCATTATCTTGTTCAACGCACGTGAATGAACATAATTAAAGCTCTCAAATGATTGTAAGTCCAACAGTTGCCATATTTGGTCGAGTATTCCATAGCTCCGACACCAAGGCCGTAAACCCTTCCTCTGTTTGTTGAAAAGCTCTTTGAATGGTCTCAGCAGTCATAACTTCCCCCGATTCAGCCACCATTGCTCGAAAATTGTTGAACAAGTGATCGCAAACGTAACATGTCGCCTCGGGTCCTCCGTGTCCGTCATAGATTCCGACGAAGGTGTCGAATTGGCCCGACTCAATCTGGCTCTGGTCCTCTAGCACCTGGTTTGCTTGGATCACGGCCACGGAAAATTCACCGGACCCATATTTCCCTATATCACGAAACCAAAAAAACCCGTCTCTAACTTCCCTTGAGCCACCGCTACTTCCGCTGCCGCTGCCGCCGAGAACGTTTTTTGTTTCGTGATTTTATACTTTATTTCAAAACGGGCTCCAGCAAACCGAGAACAGATTCATTAATCCCTCGGTTCGTGCTCTGTGTCATGAATACTCAAGTGTAAACCTTCATCTCCATATTACCAAAGCTGATTCGTTGGAAGCCGCCTCAACCCAGCAGTGAAAGTGAATTTTGACTCGGTCTTCATTGTTGAGGCGTTGGCAGCATATCACGTGTTGAAATTTACAGCAGAGAGATAATCAGAGTACACAGCAAGAAGAAATGCTACTGTTAATGCATATTGCAGATTGTTTCATTCACGAACATACATTAAGCCTCCAGTGGTGAAGAGGGCATTATAGCCATCATTCTTTTGCAAGCAAGCACATGAAGAGTAATCTGCTTTGACCTCCTCCCCCTTTTCTCCATGATTCGTGATCCCCCATGGCATTTTATAAATAATATATATATATAGGAAGAAGAAAAGTGATTTGGTTTGAATAAGTGGGGTAGTGGCTGCACGATGGAAAGGGAAGTTGTTGGGTTGAGGGGGTAGTTTGTTGGAATAATGGAGATAGTGAGGTTGAACATGGGATCTGAAAAAAGGAAAAAATTAATAATAATATTAATAATAATAATAATAAATCATAAATAAATAATTTTTTAAAATAAAAAAAACGAGTGTCTACAATATATATATATATATATATATATATATATATAATACTTAATGTGCACAAATCAAACAAACTATATCTTAAAAAAATTATTGTTATTACTTGAGATTTCAATTTTGAGCATAAAAAATGCTATAAGTGTGAGTGTTAACTATTAAATAATTGATAGTTATCTTTGATAAATATTACTTTGTATTTATTTCATATTAATAAAATACAGTATTATATTTAGGGATGGGTATGGGACTCGAACCCGACGGGTTCGACTTGACACGATCGATCCTGTCAGATCATTTTTTTAATTTGGGTTCAGGGTTAAAAATAACGACCCGGCCCGAATCCAAAAAAAAATAATTTTAACATATATATTTAAGAATAATTACAATAATACCTCTATATATATTATTTTTTCAATTAAATCATTACTTTTATTGAATAAAATAGTATTTTTAATTATTTCAGGTTGGGTCGGATCGGGTTTTATCTCAAAATGTCGGGTCGGGTGGAGGGTATATATTATGTGGGTCGGGTCGGATTTCGGGTGAAGAAGTCATTGTTCTCGGGTCGGGTCGGATGGACCAAAAGCCCGACCCATGATCATCCGTAACCATATATGGAAGTGTTAAATATAAATAGTCAAGTGCACAAAACCCCGATTACATGCTAAATTATGTTCTTTTTCAAAAGATTGTATTAGTAATTTTTTAAGATATTTATTAAATTGTGATTTTGTTTTTAGGGGAAGATTCAGGCACCGTGACTTGAGATCAATTCAACGCTTATATTCAATTTGAGACCATCTAAGTAGTAATGAAAATCCACTTAAACTATAGTGAAATAGAATTATATTCAACATTGGCTCCCATTTTCTTTTTATTTCAAATTTCATTCGTGACTTCTTCACTAAAAAACAGCTAACATTCAACAAGACCAATGTTTGAATAAATTGTTAATTAGTTTCCTGTTTAGTGTTTGCCAAGTATTAGCATAGTAGCTCATCACATACATCAATTTTAATTACTTTTTTAAAATTTAGGTTTAATCTTTTTAATCGTTGATTAAATTTTAGTTCGATTGTTATTTTTTTTAAATTATTAATTCAAACATGTCTAAATATTTTATCTTTATTTAAAAAAATGCAATTAATTATAATTTCTGTTTTACATCAACTATTGTTAAATGGCGGAGGTAAAAGCCGAAAGCCTAGAGCTCGAGAACAAGATCTTCTAGAAGCTGAAACAAATCTGGAATGCCAGATGGTCAGCATGCACAAAACCATGTTAACACAACACACCATCTTTATATGAAATCAATTTAAAATACACAAGTCTCCAAAAATAGATATAATAAAATTATTATTTCACTAAAATTTATATAAAGTATGATAAAAAAATAATTTCTAATTTCTAATTTCTAATTTCTAATTTCATTGTTCAGATCCGTTTTTAGTATGATATAACTCATTCCACACACGAGTCGATCTTTAGTTTTCCTTTCAAGATGAAAGCCAAGAGCTTTCGTCGAAATAATCGGGAAGAAGGGAAGCGTTGTTGGAAGGTAAAGAGGTTCATCGGGAAAAGTAAAAATTAAAATTTATTTTTTAGATCTACGTGAATTGGCTTTGTTTTGAGATAATCTGGCGTCGATTTCTAGGGATTGAGGGTTTTCGAAAGAGGTGACTTTGGTTTTTCGAGCGACGGCAAAGATGCATAGAGTGACTGGCTAAATGCCGATCGGTTTTTGGGGAGAAGATTTGAAGATATTGTTTTTGTCTTTTTTCGGTTTTGGGTTAAATGATAATATTTTTGGTTTTTTTTGGCTATTTATAACCGAGGGACATGTGTGTAATTAGCTAATAGTTTAATTATTTCCACAGTCCCTGTAAGTTTGATGTGTAATTTATTTTGGTCACATGTTGTAATTTTATCTCTGAATTTTCAATTTATTCAATTTAATCCATGTTTACATTTCTTATATTTTGCAAATTGCCCCTAACTTTTTATTTTTCTCTTGCAACTCATTTTTAGTACCAATTTAATCCATCAATTTCAATTTATTTCAATTTGGTCCTTTAAATTTTTAGTTATTCATTTTTTCCTTTTAAATTTTAGCATTTTTTATTTTTGTTATTCATTTTTTTCTTTTTAATTTTAGTATTTTTTTATTTGTTTTATTTTATTTTATTTTACTTACTTATTATTATTATTATTTTATTACTTTTAAAATTTAATTTTTTTTATTTAATATTTTTTTATCTTTATCTTTTTTCCTTTGATTTATTTTTTATTTTTTTATTTTTATTTTATTTTTCTCCCTCTTTGATTTATTTAATATTTTTTTTAAATCTAACATTTTTTACTCTATTTAGGGATACTTTTAACCAATCCAATTTAAGTAATTTGAATCGAATGTTTTAAATTTCAATTTCAATTTTCGCATCTAAGACAACCGGCAAATTAAATGGTACCGAAAGGACAGTTCAAGGGTGTTAATCATTCCTTGACTGTAACCGACTCCCGAATCTGACATATCTTTGGTAAAATACAGATCATGTAAGATAGTGTCCGATCAACCTAAATATTACTTTTAAATTATCGGTGGTGGCTCTAACACTTTTATTTCAAGTCGAAACCCAATTTCAAACTCACCTAAAAGACGGTTGCGACAGTCAATTTGAGCGTATGATAGTGCAAACCGACAACAATTGCCTACTCTCTGCTTCATCCATAGACATCCCTTCCGCGCTAGTGAGGTCCATCACTCATCTTTGCAACAAGGGTTGGTTCACTGAGTTCAAGAAGGTTTATCGTGAGCCGAATAAAGTGGTCGATTTTATCGTAAAAATGGACCCTCCCACAAATGGTTCAGTTATGGTATTTGATTCCCTTTTGCCTCAACTTTTGGATATCATTCATAGAGACACTCATGGTCCTTCCTTCCTTCGAGTAAGATCCTAATACAATGACTCTGCCCTCTTTATAAAAAAATTCTCCAACGCCTTAAATAAACAAATTTATTTTCTCACTATCATATCCCAACAAATTTACCCAAAAATAGATATTAAATCATTTTTTAATTACCGCCGGCTTGACAGGGTTGCAACTAATCAATAACAATTTCCAGTTTTGGCAAAGCAACATGTCGTGGAACCACTTGTAATAACCATTTATGAAAATTTCCCGGATTCATTTAACTAAGAAGGGATTTATAAAGGGATGAAGCAACTTGGGTGAAGGGCCTGGATTCCGACAAACTTGGTTCAGCCCCCCACCAATCTAAAATATGTTGTCCAATTAATGTCCCAAAACGTAAAACCCTATCCATTTGTCTGGTTCTATGCCAATATACAAATGTTAATGCATCTGTCAGTTACTGAATTTGACGAATGGTCGTATTAACAAGACTCTTTACTGATGGGATGGCTATCATATAAGTTGATATTATTGGAATTTTATCCAAACTTAATCTTTTAACTTCAGCTCCTACAGTTGATTAAGCATTATTATAATATTTAAGACATTATAAAATTAAATATTTTTTATTTAAAAGTTAAGAATTACATCGAATTTAAATCTTATAATTTGTACTTTTATAAGAAAATTTAAATTTAAAAGTTAAGAACTGAAATTTAAATTCAAGTTTGTCCATGAGTGATACTTCACCCAAATATTAGTAAATCGCGTAATGATTATTGTACCAAAAAGTTTACAATAACTTTAAGGGTAAATTTTGTATTGAGTACTTAAACTATTAGTTTTGGTCTGTTTTAGAATTTAAATTTTTATTTTTTTAAATCATTTCTAATATTTAATTTTTGTTTCATTTTAGTACATCATCATTAAAATTTTAAGGCATTGTATTTTTATAGATGAATTACATTATTCATCAATCAACTATCTTATCACTCCTATTTTGGTACTAAAGTTTAAATATTTTCAATTTAACTACTCAACTTTCAAATTGCTTCTATTTTAATCGCTCTAATTTATTTTATTAATAGCTTTTGTGACATGATATTTTTTATTATTTTATTAATATATAACTAAAAATAAAAAAATTGAAAGTTATGGCGATTAAATTAGGAGAAATTTGAAAGTTAAGTAATTAAATTAAAAAAAAAACTAAATTTTAGTGACCAAAATAGGAGTGAAAAGATAGTTGAGTGATGAATGATGTAATTTACCCATAAAAAGGTGCAATCGCATGTAAATCACCCATTAAAATTTTAACGTGAGGTACTAAAACGATATAAAAATTAAACATTAGGTATGATTTTGAAAAAAGTTTAGGTACTAAAAGAGACCAAAATTGACAGTTTAAGTACTAAACGTATAATTTAACCTAATTTCAGTTAATAATTTAATTTTAATATAATTACACTCTTTGGTTCTAAAAATGAGAGATGAAAATTGATGTAATTACACATATAATTATATTATTCAAATTTATATTTAATATTAATTTAATTTTTTTAATTAAGAAAGGAGACTATTACAAAGAAATACTAAGTGCGGAGGGAGGCAGGACCATAGAGGTCACGGTGGAGAATAGATATAATCTCTTGGGGGGGTTCTATGTAGGTCTGAACTTGTTCATTTGTAGTAACAGTAGATTTAGCAAGGAAATCTGCTGCAGCATTGGCTTCACGCTGAATGAGGATGAATTCAATCGTCCATTGCTTTGAGATGAGAGTTGCAATAGAGCGAACAAGGGTGATGGGGCTGCAACTAGCCATTGGCGAAGATACGAGATTAAGAGCTTCGGCACAGTCGGTTTGGCATTGAAGGCGTGTGATATTAAGGGAGATCGCCAATTGAAGACCTTCAAAAATTCCCCAAAGTTCGGCTTGAAGAGGCGTTGAAATTCCAACCGGTTTATTAAAGCCAATGATCCAGTCACCATTCGTATTCCGGATGGTGCCACCCACCGATCCGTAAGAGGAAACTTTATGAACCGCTCCATCCGTGTTAAGAGTAGACCAGTCTGGGGGCGCTGGCTTCCATTGCACAAGTTTTGGTCGAGCAGCAACAGAATCTGTTGGAGTAATGGTATTTGCTTCGATGATATAAAGGGCCCAATTTTTGCTAAGACAGAGGAGTTGGTCATTATGGATAAACAAATTCGAGAATATGCATGCATTTCGCCTCTTCCAGATCTGCCATGCAATGGAGGAGAAAAGTACCTTCCATGGGATGCTTGTGCCAGCAAAAAGGTTGTTTGATTCAAGATTCATCACGAGCCAATCAGAGGCGTTAGTGAAGAAGAAGTTCGGTAGGGGCTGCTATCGGATAATCTACTGCCAAAGTGCTGAAGAGTGCTGGCAGTCACGTAAAACATGAAGAGTAGTTTCATTAGCTAAGCCACATATTTGACATAAAGGATCATCCGTAAGTTTCCTTACACATCGATTGACATTCGTAAGCAAGCGATCTTTGTATGAAAGCCATAGAAAATTTTTAAGACGCTCTGGGATGGTCATACACCAAAGCTTAGTCCATATTGCGTCTTTGGGGTCCCAAAGATCCTTGGCTATAAGATCATATGCAGATTTTACTGTGAACTCACCATGTTTTCCTTGAGACCAGCAACATCGATCCCTACCAGATGTCAGGTTAGGGGGTTGAACGTTCAGCAGATGCAAAATTATGGAGGGCTGGAGTGACTGCCGGAGTAGATTCCAGTTCCAATTACCATTTGGCAGGGCAGCTTCGCAGACTAGCATATTGTCTTCAATCGAAACATGATATAGTTTCCATTCTGATAAGCGTCCAAGATTTGGCATCCAAATGTCATGCCAAAATTTGATCACAGTTCCATCGCCTATAGACCAAGATAAGAAGCTGTAGAAACTATTCCAGACTTTGGATAAGGACCTCCATAAGTGGGAGCAATTCGGTCGGAATATGGAGGGGGGCAGTTGGAGAGAAGCTTATACTTTTGACGAAGAAGCTTTATTTAGTATTTCTCCGTATCCGAAGCAATAGCATAACATAGTTTCATATGGAAGGCAGAGTTATGATGTTGTAGCCTCCGAATGCCGAGTCCTCCATTATGCCTAGGTTGAGATAAGGTATCCCAACTGACGAGGGGGATGCCTCGGTTTTGATTACTAGAACTCCAAATGAAATGTCGAACTAGTTTTTCAATATCGTGACAAACACGAGAGGGGAAGCGGCAAGTTTGCATGAAATAAGTTGGGATAGCCATGAGTACGGAGTTAGCGAGGGTAATCCGTCCTGCAAAAGATAAGGTTTTAGCCGACCACCCATGGAGCTTTGATTTTATTTTATCAATAATGAAGTTATAAAAATCACAAGTGGCTTGCTTATGCATCACCGGCATTCCAAGATAGACTCCCAAGTTAGGAACTTGTTTGATGCCGAGATGAGAACAGACTGTATTTGCTGATTCTACACTTGTGTTGGGCGAGAAGTAAACATGGGATTTGAGCTTGTTGACTTTGTGGCCCGAGTAACGACCAAATTCCTCCAGAATGTTGTCAATTAGAATTGCATACGCTGCAGTTGCTTTGGCATACAATATTAAGTCATCTGCAAAGAATAGGTGTGTGATAGGAATACATCCACGAACTAACTTAAATGGTTTCCAAGCGCCCTCCTCGGAAGCAAGATGAATGCGATGCCCAAGTCTTTCCATGGTAAGAACAAAAAGGTAAGGAGAGATTGGGTCTCCTTGTCGAACTCCGCATTGTGGTTTAAAATCATTGTTAAGCCCTCCATTAAATTGGACCTGCATAGAAGAAGATGAAATACAATGTAAGATGAGTCGCTTAATTATCGGTGGGAAGCCTGCTTCGGAGAGTGTATCGGCTATGAAGTCCCAGCGAAGATGATCAAAAGCTTTTTCCAAGTCCACCTTTATCGCCATCCAACCTTCTTTGTCCTTTTTGGATTTCATGGAGTGGATAACCTCCTGATTAATAATGATATTTTCGGAGATGCTACGGCCTTGAATGAAGCTGGTTTGATTAGGCGCGACAAGTCGAGGCATAATTTGCTGAAGACGCTTGACAATGATCTTAGTGACCAACTTATATAAGACCGTACAAAGACTGATAGGTCGAAAGTCCTTGAAGCTCGAGGGATTTGGGATTTTGGGGATAAGGGCAAGAATTGTTTTGTTCAAAAGGGATCAATATTATTACCACTGAAAATGTTTTTGATCGTAAAGCAGACTGAAGCTCCAACGATGTCCCAATGTTTCTGATAGAAGTGTGCGTGTACACCATCAGCTCCTGGAGAGTTGAGTGGAGCCATATCAAATAGCGCCTCCTTTATTTCCAATAAGTTTGGCATCAATTCTAGCTTTTTCGTTAATTCAGGGGGAAGAGTTGGGAAACACCCCGAAATAGGATAGGTGCCATGTTCTTCCTCACAAGATGAAAATAGTTCCTGGAAGTAAGAGTTGGCTTCTTGCTGAAGAGTATTAAGGTTTGAGCACCAATCTCCAGTTGAGATTTGAAGAGAGTAAATTCTATTAGCTCTCCTGTTTGTAATGGCTTTTTTATGAAAATAAGCTGTGTTTCTGTCGCCAAATGATATCCAATACGCACGAGATTTTTTCTTCCATAAGAGCTCCTCTTGATCAAGGATTAATTCAAGTTCAGCTTGAAGCTTAGTCTCAAGTTGCAAGAGATAAGCACTGTGCTTTTTATCTAGATATCGTTGGATGCCCTTAGACGCCCCAAAATGTTGCGCTTGCGGTGAGAAAGCTGCCTAAAAGAGTGCTGGTTCTAGATTTTGGCAGCGCTACTGAATTTAGAGATAGCTTGTGTAATTGGTAGTGAAGAATTCCAGTTATCGGGCACAAGTTTATGGAAATCTTTGTGGAGAGTCCATCCCGCAAAGTATCGAAATTGACTTTGATGCCACTTATTGGAGTTTTTTCCAATAGAGAGTAAAAGTGGTCTATGGTCGGACTTCATTCTGAGAAGGTGATAAACCAATGTATCAGGATATGCATCAAGCCATTTGTCGTTGCATAAGCATCGGTCGAGGCGAACGGCACAGGGTCCTCTATACCAAGTAAAGTCAGGTCCTTGATAACCAAGATCATGTAGACTTGAATCAAAGACAACATTACTGAAATCTTGATCCGATACAGGGATACTAACACAACCTTTTCGATCATTTGGAGATAATGCTGCATTAAAATCGCCTAGGATAACCCAAGGCTCGTTAATATGATTGGAGAGTAATTGGAGATAAGACCAAAGAGTTTTCCTTTTGGCAGGGTTTGGACTTGCGTAAACAAAAGTAGCGAGAGCGGAATGGTTGTTGGACTTACAGTGGATTCTGCAGTGGACGAATTGAAAGTGACTGAAAAGAACATCTATTTGAATGTGATCATACTAACAGATCCAAATGCCTCCAGAAAAACCATCAGCTTCTACTCTAAAAGAGTTTGGAATTTTAAGTTGAGCAATAACTCTGTCAGCGACATGTTTACTTATACGGGTTTCAACGAATCCTACAACATCCGGAGAATGATCTCGCATATATTGCCGGGTAACGCGATTGAAATTCCGATGGCCACAGCCTTGAGTGTTCCACATAAATATGTTAAGATTCATAAGTAAAATAGAGTGTGAAGAGAGTGGGCATAAGATCCCATTATTCTATCACAGCTCCAGTTCCTTTGCTCGTTGCAGAAGAAGCTAGCACTTCGGTTGGGATATGGGGATTATCTCCATCTACTAGTTTTACAGCTTGGTGCTTGTTCGGGTCAAGGTTCTCAATCAAGTTCAAACGTGACAAATTGGATGAAGAAGCTCGACTAGATGCATTACGTGATCCATGCATGGGAAGTTTAGATAATACATGCAATTTGGCGGGCTTACTTCCGAGATGAGTTTGCTTCTTGAGGCCGGAAGGGACAGTTGTGGCTTTTTTTGGGTTTGCTAGAGCCTTATCCTTCGATTTGTTTTTGTCTGTGTGGGTCAAAGGAGATGTTGTAGGGGGTACTGTGGGTTCCACTTCGATCACCCTAGATTTTGGGTGATTTTCCTGATTATTGGGGACAACTTCAAAAATGGGATTTGAATTTGTTATAATGGGGCTAGAATCATGGACCGACTGCTTTGTAGAATTAAGATTCCTTGAATTACGTTTTTCCTTTCTACGAGCATCCATGGCCCGAATGCTTCATCCGAGACTGAATTGTCTATCGTCAGAGGCTGCACCGGATGAACCTCAGACGCTGGTTGAACTTCTTCTTGTACTGGTAATTGCGGACAAATGTCTTTATGGTGACCGTAAATGCCACAATGGAAGCAAACAGTAGGAAGAGACTCATACTCTATGATTTGAAGACGACCATTGATGAGGAGTTTGGATACCAAAGGCCGATGGAGATTGAGACTAACGGCTAGGCGTGCAAAATGCCCCCTGCAAACATTATCCGTTTGGAAATCGATTTTGATCACAGAGCCAACCTGGTTTCCAATAGCTTCAATGAAACTCCTTTTGTATAGGGTGACTGGGAGTCCCGCTAATCGAATCCATGCCATGAGACGGCTAGGATAATCTTGGCTCGGCTGAAAATCAAGAGACCATGGCTCAACTGTTAAGTAATGCCCGAAAATAGTCCAAGGTCCTTCTGTAAGTACCTTCAAATAGTCACCATAATTGCTGAATTTCACAAGGAAGTAGTCATTCTCAATATCTATAAGTTTGAGAGGGAAGGAAGGCTTCCAGATACTATATATGCGATTGTACAGGGTATTGTAACCCACTCTTCGACCAAGAACTTTAACTACGAGTGTTAAATCCATGCTTTTAACGGCCAATGATTGGACTCTTTCTGAAAAATCTATGGTTAGAATCCCGTTAGAGAAGCCGAGAGTGATATCCTCTTTAAGTAGTTCGATATCATCATCATCTAGATCGATCGTTTTAGGATCTGGGTGAGCAACAGTAGATTTTATCACATCGTCCTTATAAGAAATAGCATGTGGGGAACCATCGCACTCCATTAGAGTAGTGGCACCATCGCTTGCTATGGTGGAAGAGTCAGGCGAGTCTTCATCTCTACGTCTTTGTTTTTTGGGGAGTCTGGCATCGGCGGAGGGAGCTTCAGAGGGTTTCATACTTTTTATTTTCGGTCCCTTAACTATTAATTTAAAATTTAAACGTAAGTAAATGTGTAATTATAATTTATACTATGAAATATGAAAAAGTTAATTAAGATATAAATACACAAAACGAATAAAAAAAGATAATGGGTTTAATTGTCTAATGCCCCTCATAGTTTTTAATGACTTTGTCGATATGTAATTCAATAAAATCTGCATAGAAAATATAGCTAACAAAATATATGATCAATCTAATAAGTGTAAATATAAGACAATACCAGTTAGAGTATTTCCAATAGAGTCTCATTCTAGAACATCATATGTCTTATGTAGAATTACATCAGTAATCATTCAACATTAGACCGGTTTATTGTTTAATAGATCTTCAGATATCTCGATATTGTAATTTAATCTTCAGAAGACTCGCCATCTATTATCTATCCATCATTATATTAGTGTTTATGTTTTTATGGTCATTTTTTATGATCTAAGCAAGGTCTTAAATATTATTTTAATTAATTTGAAATAATAAGATAATGAAAATATAATTATAATTAAAATGATAAAATATAATTATAATTAAAATGATAAAAAATAAAAGTTGAAAATTGCATCATCCAAGATTCGGCCTATATAAATAAATTAGCTTGGTTTATTTAGTTATATATTCTCTAGATAATGCAGCAATTTAATTCCTTGTCCGATCCAAATGTCTCGTGGCTATTTGTTTAGAACAGCCACCTAGAATTGAAGCAATACCTAACTTTGTAATATTGTACGTCTCAATTCTAACAGCCACTTCTCACCAAACCTGTATTTTGCATATACTTCAACTTAAATGAGTAAACCAATTCCAAATTCCTTTTACTCTATCATTACTTGATGAATTTTACATAAACTATTCAATTTATTAATAATATTTGCCTGGAAATTTAGTTATCGTTATCCCAATGATTGAAGAGGGGATCGACAACAAAGATGGCCTTCTAGAAGCTATCGCACGTGCTAACTAATAACACCTAGGCAGATAATGCTTATACAAATTAGGGACCAAAGATTGAAGTTGGGTCGGTTCCTTTCCTCAGTCTCCGTCGTCCGATCTTTTCAGTTGATGGGTGTTTGGACAAATCGGATAGATCATGACCCCACATAATAGGTATAGTACAACTACATCTATATGCCTCATATAATCTATTCTCCAACAAATAAATTGATTTGTACCTATTTTAAAAAATTCATATCTAGAGGTAGTTGAATTTTAATTTAATTACTATAAAATTTTAAAATTTTAAAATAATTTAGGTATTGTATTATTTAACTGATACAATGTTAGTTTTCTAATTTAGTTCACACATTACCACCAATTTAAATGCATAATATTTTCATAAAATAATGTGATTAGCTAGGGAGATATAAAGTTAAAAAAGGGTATGATTAATGTCTTTTATGAAAAAAAAATATTTGATAATGTCACGTATTAATCTTCTAGAAACCTTGGTACGTACGATAAGTGTGGGGTCTTAATTTGTGCGAAGTAGGGCAGTTGCTTAGCTGATGCCGATGTCTTTGCCTCTGCCTCGTGGTAAGAGAGGACGGGGACCAGATCCAGACTCAGGCTACCTACGTAAAGATAATATAAATATTGTTTAAATATATATATTTATTTTAAATTTTAAATAATAATAATGAGTAACATATTAAATTTATATGAAATATATAATATTATAAATTTAGTTCGAACATGCATATATATAATACTTAATGTGCACAAATCGAACAATCTTTGTATTAAAAGAATTGTTATCATATTTAAGGATGAGCATGAGACTCGAACCCGACGAGTTCCGACTTGACACAACCGACCCGGTCAGGTCGGTTTTTTTAATTCGGGTTTGGGTCGGGTTTGGTTTTAGGGTGAAAAATACCGACCCGGCCCGAATCTAAAAAAAAATAATTTTAACATATATATTTAAGAATAATTATAATAATACCCCTATATATATTATTTTTTTCAATTAAATCATTGTTTTTATTGAATAAAATAATATTTTTAATTATTTCAGGTTGGGTCGGATCGGGTTTTATCTCAAAATGTCGGGTCGGGTGGAGGGTATATATTATGTGGGTCGGGTCGGATTTCGGGTGAATGAGTTATTGTTCTCGGGTCGGGTCGGATGGACCGAAAGCCCGACCCATGATCATCCGTAACCATATATGGAAGAGTTAAATATAAATAGTCAAGTGCACAAAACCCAGATTACATGCTAAATTATGTTCTTTTTCAAAAGATTGTATTAGTAATTTTTTAAGATATTTATTAAATTGTGATTTTTTTTTTAGGGGAAGATTCAGGCACCGTGACTTGAAATCAATTCAACGCTTATATTCAATTTGAGACCATCTAAGTAGTAATGAAAATCCACTTAAACTATAGTGAAATAGAATTATATTCAACATTGGCTCCCATTTTCTTTTTATTTCAAATTTCATTCATGACTTCTTCACTAAAAAACAGCTAACATTCAACAAGACCAATGTTTGAATAAATTGTTAATTAGTTTCCTGTTTAGTGTTTGCCAAGTACTAGCATAGTAGCTCATCACATACATCAATTTTAATTACTTTTTTAAAATTTAGGTTTAATCTTTTTAATCGTTGATTAAATTTTAGTTCGATTGTTATTTTTTTAAATTATTAATTCAAACATGTCTAAATATATTTATCTTTTTTTTTTTTAAATGCAGTTAATTATAATTTCTGTTTTACATCAACTACTGTTAAATGGCGGAGGTAAAAGCCGAAAGCCTAGAGCTCGAGAACAAGATCTTCTAGAAGCTGAAACAAATCTGGAATGCCAGATGGTCAGCATGCACAAAACCATATTAACACAACACACCATCTTTATATGAAATCAATTTAAAATACACAAGTCTCCAAAAATAGATATAATAAAATTATTATTTCACTAAAATTTATATAAATTATGATAAAAAAAATAATTTCTAATTTCTAATTTCATTGTTCAGATCCGTTTTTAGTATGATCTAACTCATTCCACACACGAGTCGATCTTTAGTTTTTTAACATCTTTAAGTTTTAACTCAAGTTTAATTTATTAAATAACATTTAAAATATTTATACTTATATATTAAAATAGTTACTTAAATTTGATTTATTTGATAACTCAAATTTAACTAAAAATAATTAAAACTAAAATCAAATTCCTTAATATTGTAAAATATAAAAATAATTGGATGATACAATCTACGTTTCTACCTTTGACCCATAAAGAGGATCGCCTCACTCTCTCCCATCGTGTACAAGCAGAAACCAAAAGAATCCTGTTATTTTCATGGTCATTTTATTCATTTTAGGCGTCCCTTGATACTTTCCCAATGTATCCAATTGCAACCGTCTCTTCTCCTTTTACAGTTAGAGTCGTTAACAGTAGCTCTCCGGTTCCTCGAAGGTCATTTTATTCATTTTAGGCGTCCCTTGATACTTTCCCAATGTATCCAATTGCAACCGTCTCTTCTCCTTTTACAGTTAGAGTCGTTAACAGTAGCTCTCCGGTTCCTCGAATGACTAATACAGCGATCGTTAGAAATTCGGTGCGGGTCGTGGCTGCGTCTGTTAAGTGTGCCTACGCCGCGGAGAACAAGGTGGCGGGACACTTGTACGAGATTCTTCGGGTGGAGAGAACGGCGACGTTCAATGAGATCAAGACGGCATACCGGAGCTTGGCCAAGGTTTTCCATCCAGACGCGACGGGATCTCCATCGGACGGCCGTGATTTCATAGAGATACGCAACGCGTACGCAACGTTGTCGGATCCGACAGCAAGGGCCATGTATGATATGTCGTTGGTGGGGAAACGTCCGAGGCGGGTCAGGAATCGGGTTTACCCGACTCGAAGATGGGAAACTGATCAGTGCTGGTAGAACATTGACATTTGACAGAGGAATCTGTTTCTGCCACAAACCCTTTTTTTTTTCTTTTTAATCTTCAGCCGAGGCAATCCATAGTAAGACCAAATCAAAAGAAAATCTAAGCCACAGGAACTAAAAACCGAATGATATTGTTATGGAAAAATCGAAGCTGGCCTCCATTTGCATGGTTCATTTGCTAGCTTTTGGGAAATCTTCACCAGTGAAGACGAGAAAGGGTTGTGAGTAGCGTTTGGGGGTCAGGACTCGGATTTACCCGAGTTTAAAATCCGAAACCGATTAGTGCTGGTAGTCATTGACATTTGATAGAGGAATATGTTGCTGGACTCAAAATGTAGGAAATTTTCGACGACGTGCATCGCATGTGTTGCCAATGTTGTTAGAAGTTGTGATTTCTAGTACTTTGTTGTCATGTCGCTAATTCAGTAAATACATTTACTCCTCTTTTGGAAAGTTGCGTTTGTGTTTCAGGTAATGAAGAAGATCCTAATTTCAACCAGACAAATTTCTACGGGGAGCGAAGAGATCCTCTAGTCTTGAGAACAAAGGAACTATCTGTAACTTTTAAGTCCACCACCACTGCTTTAGTTCCAAGTATCCCAAATCCCGTTGCAGTATCCTTTACAAGGTTAATTGCTAAACGTACGAACAAGTCATTGTCTGCTAATGTTAGCGACTACAAAGCTAGTAGATAAATGTATTATTAGCTCAGGATAATTTATCTTCATGGAATTAGTTTCCAAAACTTGTGTTGCCCTTGAAGGAGGATTAAGTTTAGTATCAGATCCATCAGGACATTGAAGCGGAAAACCCTTAGTTTAGAATCGGACTTCTTTAGAACCGTTAAAAACTACAAAACCAGAACCGGTTAAATTGAGATATATGATATTTTAGCTTAAATTTGAATTTATTTTTTACCCCAAATTAACAAATTCTTCATCTCAGACTAACCGTTTTAATATTTATAAAGTTTGAACAGAAAATAAAACAAAATCAAAATTCAAAAACAAAAATAAGTGGTAATCCAAGGATAGTTATAGAGAGATTCAGTGCCACAAACCACAAAGTCAAAACGGACATGGTTCGTAAAAGATAACCTACGCAGTTGGTCATTTAATTAGAAAATTCTTTTTACTTCATTCATCCAAATTCAAAAAGTTATAAACTAACCACAACAATGATCATGTTTTCATTTTAGTCATTGAAAGTAAATTCCTGTGACGACATGTACCACCAAATGATTAAATAAAAAATAGAAATGGAAAAGAATGACACTGAAGATGATATTCAAAATTAAGGGATTGTTTGTTTATTTCAGAATGATTAAGCGCTGAATGATCAAATACTGAATAATTCAGAGGTTCTGTATGAATTAGCTATGGATGTGACATGTTATTTGATAATGACTCTGAATCATTCAGAATGTACTTCCGTGGTGAATCATTCAGCACTGTTTTGCTGAATCAGTTAACACTGAACTATTCAGAGGTGAGAAACAAACAGTCTGAATGCTGAATGGTTCAACATTCAACGCTGAATGGTTCAACATTCAACGCTGAATGTTCTATTCAGAGCCAAACAAACCGTCTTTGGGCAAGACGTTTTCCACTCAAAGACAACCAAAATCCTCCATGTATATTAAGCCCAAGTTGTTCATTTACTCCACTCCACTCCACGTTTTTCTCTCAGATCCAAAAACCTCCTCTTTTCTATTCACGTCTCCCTCACTCTCTTTATAAGAAAGAGACAAACTAAAAACAGAAAAAACAAATCCAGAATCTGGGTTAAGAACCAGAAAGTTTCATTTCCGTGCATAAATAAAAGAAGATGTGTGTTGGGAGGATCTGCTCGTGTTGCATATGTTTGGCAATCATGGTAATTGTGATTGGTACATTGTTTGGTTTTGGTGTATTCAAGAAAGGGTATCATAAGCTCGAAGATTTAAAGCATGATGAATATTATCATTGTGATCCTTCACTCTCTTCTTGTCAAAGGCCTAGCGTCGCCCCCCTTCACTTCTAATTTCTTTCACCTTCTTCTTTGTTATCTTTGTTTCTTTTCCTTTTTTTTTATTTCATATGTTTTCCAGTTGGGATTCATGGATATTTTTCCTATTATTTTTTGTTTATAACGCTGAGAGAACGACGCCGTACCATTGCATGGCCAAAATTTTCATTCAGACGCCACGTTTTCATCATCGGACGGATACATGACGCTGTCGGATCAGATGGTGAGACGGGGATACATTCGAGGCAGGTCAGGATTCGGGTTTACCCGACTTGAAGATGGGAAACCGATTGATGCTGGTAGGGCATTCACATCATGGAGGAATACGGTACTGTTACAAAGTTGTTGTTTTGCTGGGCAAAAACAAAATGTAAGAAATTTTCGACACATACTTTTAAAAGTTGAGAAACACAAAATTCTTATTTAAATTAGAAAGATTAAAATATTATTATATCAAAACACTTGGGAGAGACAAATAAATCCGTCCTGCATATTCTATTTTTTATGAGTTAATTTTTTCAATACATTGGATATTTTTTATATTCATATTCTTTTCATAAATTTTAAATTTAATTTTAATCATATTTAAAGTAATAAAAAAGGCTTTAAATGAGAATAATAGAGTACTCTTAAGAGATAAAAAAATCTATAATCTAAATAAATATAAAATAATAAAGATGAGTAATTTAACCAACTGAAAATGTTTGCTTCCATTGTTTGCTCTTTAAATTCATTTATTCATCATATTTGTTATTAATTTCTATATTTCACGCGAATTTATATTTATTAAACTAATATTCTAGTTACTTTTGTATGAATTAATATCGATATTTTTTAAATTCATGAAATCAAACTCCTACCTTAATTCTGTCAAAAAAGTTATTACTTCAATTTCTATAATTTTATCTTTTTAATATTCTTTTGAAAATTATTATTAGTAAAATATACTTTATTGTCACTCAAAGATGGATTGAGTGAGATAGAAGGGGACCATTGTCCCTAAATATTTATGTCGGAATCGTCTTTCTGTTGAGTTCGAAATTAGGTGGGTCGGACACCATCTTACCTGATATGCGTTGTACTAGAAACATGTTGGGTTCGAGAGTCGGTTACGGTCAAGGAAGGATTAGCACCCTTGAACCACCTTTTCGGTACCAATTAATTTTTCGGTTGTCTTAGTCGCGAAGATTAAAAATTAAAATTAAAATTCAAAGATCCGATTCGAGTTACTTACCATTGATTGACTGGAATTTCTAAAAAAATAGGTTGAAAATGTTAGAGAAAAAACTACATAAATAAATAAATAAATAATAAATAAAATAAATAAATGGTAAATCAAGAGGAATATATATATATATATATATATATATATATATATATGTACATAAATATATAAAAAAATGACCAAAAAAATAAAAATAAAGAAAAAATAAATAAATCAAAAGATGAGAAAAATGAAAGAAAGAAAAATTCAAAGGAAAGGAATAAATAAAAATAGAATAAATAAAAATAGAATAAATAGAATATATATATAAAGAAAAAAGTAACTGCTTAGAGGACCAAATTGAAACAAATTGAAATTATTGGCTTAAATTGGCATTAAATTGAACTGGAAAAGTAAAAAAAAATAAAGTTAGTGGCCAAATCACAAAATATAAAAAATATAAGCAGGGACAAAATTGATTAAATTGGGAATTCGGAGGCGAATTTACAAATGGTGACCAAATTGCAAAGTGATTCAAAATACCAAGGACGATAGAAAGGATTTAAGAATCCTCTATTTGCACTTTAGTCCTCGGTATATAAATACTCAAAATCACTATTCTCCCCTTCATTCTTACCATTTTCTCTGATATCACCCCCTTAAACGAGAGAGAATTCTCTCAACCAGCCTTCCTCGACCAATGGCCGGCCAAATTTCGGCAACCGACGATGGTGGCCGAAAAACCTAAAAACCCTTAAAATAACCCCCTCATTCCCGTAAACCCAAATCCGACGTCCAAATCTCCAAAATCAACCCCAAATAACATAGATCTAGCCTAAAAGGTTCTACCTTTCTATCTTCTCCGTCGGTGACGCTTCGGGTTCCGATGGTCATTTCTTCTCCCATGCCGTTCTTCGCTCTTATTGATGAGAAAGGCTTCGACTTTTTCGTTTCTGTTGATGTATATGTATTTTGCTTCGATTTTTTGTATACAGCTTTGTTGGTTTCGATTTGCTGGCAGTTTGTCTTGGTTGCTATGGTTTATTTTGGTTTGTTGTTTTTTTGGTATTTTGCGGTTCTGTTGGTTCTTGATGATTTTCTGGTTTCCGGCCGGTTCTGTTCATTGTGTGGATGGTTCTTTGGCTTACTGTTGGCCGATGTGTACTGTTTGGTGTTCGATGTAGATGGTTTCTCGATAGTTGGCCTAGGTTTGTTTTCTCTCCCTCGTCGTGGTTTGGTGGGTATTTATACCAACCACTGAAACTGTCTGCTCCGCCCTTCACGGGCTATTTTTGGGGTCGTTTCCGTGATGGGTCAGTCCCAGGATACCCGCCGACTGATTCGAGCTTGATGTTTGATTATCCCCCTTGTGCACCGCCTATGACATGCATGACTAGGGTTTCCAGACCCTGAACCGTATCTTGCTACTAGACTGGTTCAGGCCCGTTATTTGGACTGGACTTTTGACTGTTATTGGACCGTGACTCTCTGGACTAAAAAAGGAACTGAAAATAAAATGAAAATAAAATTAATAAAAGGAAAGGGAAAAAAATAATAATAATAACGATAATAATAATAATATTATTATATAAAAAAATATTTTTCAAAAACCTATATAATATATATTTCCAAAAGTATGTTAAAATTATATATTATATATTTTAAAAAATGTTTTTTAAAATTATATAGTTTTCAAAAATGTTTTTAAAACTATATATTATATAAGTTTTTAAAATGATTTCAAAACTATATAATATATGTTTTCAAAATATTTTAAAAACTATATTTATTTTCAAAATGTTTTTAAAAACTATATAATATATATTTTCAAAATGTTTTAAAAACTATATATTATATTTATTTTCAAAATGTTTTAAAAACTATATAATATATAAATATTTTCAAACATGTTTTCAAAACTATATATTATATATATATTTTAAAAATGTTTTCAAACTATATAATATCTATATATATGCATAAAAAATAGGACGAAAATGAGTGTCTATAGCTGGCCATCTTTGTCCTTTTTCGTGGAACGAAAAATAGGACAAAGATAAAAAGACACAAATTTTCATTCGGTGGATTTGAAAAATAACTCCCTGTCGAATTGGGTTGCGGATGGCTCCTCCGTCGCGAAGTCGAGTTCATCTTGAAATGATATGAAATTGAAACCGTAGTTCGAAATTTAAATCGGGATGCGGCTTCTTGTTGCCCAATTATAGTCAACCTCGGTATTCTTCTCGGTTTAAAGACATTGGTTAAAAATTCGACTGTAAAGTAGTTTCTTGACTCCACCATATGATTGATAGGCCCTTGAGCTGAATGAAATTGAACTCGAAAGGTCCTCGTCGACAGATGTTTTTTCTCGACTTAAGCTAAGCGTCGGAAAGCCATTTTTTGTCACTAAGGCACGGTTAACCCATGTGTTCTTCTTGACTTGTAAACCTCGATTACATCCGAACAGTCATGTGATTGAGGTGTCATCGAGCTGAATGAAATCGAACTCGATAATTTTATTGACAGATAGCCCTTCTTGCCTTGAGCTATTCTGTAAACTTGGTTAGCCTCTAAGCTGAGTGTAATCGAACTCGAAGGTCTTCGGTTAGCAGATAGCCATTCTCGACTTAAGCTATGCTAAAAATGATGTGCCTTGGAGCTGAGCGTAGTCGAACTCGATGGTCTTTTGGTGAAAGATAACCCTTCTAGCCTTGAGTTATGCTGTAAATGATGTGCCCTCGAAGTTGAGTGTAATCGAACTCGAGGGTCTTTGGCAGATAGCCCTTCTCGACTTAAGATATGTTGCAAATGATGTGCATTGGAGCTGAGCGTAGTCAAACTCAAAGGTCTTTGGTTGGCAGATAACCCTTCTCGACTTAAGTTATACTGCAAATGATATGTCTTGGAGCTGAGCGTAGTCGAACTCGAAGGTCTTTTGGTGACATATAACCCTTCTAGCCTTGAATTATGCTGTAAATGATGTGCCCTCGAAGCTGAGTGTAATCGAACTCAAGGGTCTTTGGAAGATAGCCCTTCTCGACTTAAGCTATGCTGCAAATGATGTGCCTTGGAGCTGAGCGTAGTCGAACTCGAAGGTCTTTGGTTGACAGATAACCCTTCTCAACTTAAGTTATACTGCAAATGATATGCCTTGGAGCTGCGCGTAATCGAACTCGAAGGTCTTTTGGTGACAGATAACCCTTATAACCTTGAGTTATGTTGTAAATAATGAGCCCTCTAAGCTGAGTGTAATCAAACTCGAGGGTATTTGGTATATAACCCTTCTCAACTTAAGCTATGCTACAAATGATGTGCCTTGGAGCTGAGCATAGTCGAACTCGATGGTTTTTGGTTGGCAGATAACCCTTCTCGACTTAAGTTGTGTTGCAAATGATATGCCTTGGAGCTAAGCGTAGTCGAACTTGAAGGTCTTTTGGTGACAAATAACTCTTATAGCCTTGAGTTATGCTGTAAATTATGTGTCTCTCTGAGTCTTGGTAGATAGGGACTTAGCTAGCTGCTTGTGCCTTGGAGCTGAGCGTAGTCGAAATCGAAGGTCTTTTGTTGGCAGACAACCCTTCTAGCCTTGAGTTATGCTGCAAATAGTTTCTTTAAAAATATGACTTCCCTTCACGGGTCTAAGCCGGTTATGATTCTTCAGGTGGTTCTTTTGAGCGAGTCTGAACCAAATGAGACGATCTTTGGATGACTCCCCTTTTATGGAAAAGCCTACTGATAAATTCTGACAGCCGGATATCTTCCGTTTTGGAATTGAAATCTGGCTTGAAGACATTAATTGGTCCTTGGAATTGATCGTGCCCCATTTACTTCTCGAGCTTTGGTTTTATAGACCTTTTATATTTAAGAATGTCATGTTTGGAAATGTTTTCTCATTTTTGTCGTTTTAGGAGGGAAAAGGATAAAAATTCTGTAAAATATTGTTCGCAATTGAATCAAATTATAAACGTGAGTTCAAAGAATATCAAAGGAATCAATAGCCCTTTTAATGCTTTCAGGGTTACAGTTCTTCGACAAATGCTCAAATGGATGAGTTAGCTTTAGGTTGGCCTCCTATTTAGCCATAAAAACTTTCATTTTTTCGATTATTGATTGGCTTGGAATTTTAATTAGATGCGGACAAAATAACGCAACTAGCATTATCAATTACTAGACCTTTTATTTCGGTTCTCTGAAATCTTATATTTGTTCAAGTTTTGTAAGCTCCTCTAAGAAAGGTAGTGCAGAAATATCGGTCTAAAAATTAAATTCTTGAGTGCTCGTGTGTATTTGACTATAACAGGTGTTCCTTAACTCCCTTAGTCCATTTTACCGAAACTCCGTATTTAAATTTTCCATTAAATGGCTAGCTGGATCCATAAAGCTGGGGCGTTAACCAATTGCTAGAGGGAAAACTTAATATAAAACACATTATCATGTTAGCTGAATCTTATCCATAAAGCCGGGGTGTTTAACCAATTGACTTAGAGGGACAGCTCAAGCTTTATTGTATAGTATAATTATCTTTATCATGCTAGCTGAATATTATCCATAAAGCCGGGGCGTTTAACCAATTGCTTTAGAGGGATAACTCTAGCTTTATTATATATATATATATAATATTATAATCTGGGTATACAGATCAAATTTCTTAAGTTTGTCAAGAAGAACCTGTTATAGTCTATGTGTTTTTGAAAGTTAAGGAATTTCATCTTTAGAGTTCAATTTCCAAGCAACTGACCTAAACTAGATTTACCTACTCGACTATTCCATCTGTGAAGATCATGATCATCACTGAACGTCTTAAATAAAAAGCATAGTAATGTCATATGTAAAAGGATGCCCCATGTTGTCCGCACCTTATAAAAGGAAAAGGTTATATTGGCTAATTGCAAGAGCATGGTACGATGTTTGAGGGTATATTCTGGGTAAGGTCAAGGTCCTTGTTTTAAATCATGTTACTTTGTCAAAGATCCGTAACTTTGAACCATTTACAGAGTTTCTTAATTCAGTTGATATTCAAAGAATTGCAAGTTTGCAAATGTGATTCATTGCTTAACATCTTTAAAGTAACATAAATTTATTCAAATGTTCTTACAAAAAACTTGAGAAAAGATGAAAAAAAAAACAAACTCAAACAGAATGCCTCAAAATTGAATAAGGCCTAATTATGATGCCCCATTTCCCATGACTCTTTCTGCTTTGGGAGTGTCATTGCTTTCATCATAAAATTCCAGCTCTTTTCTATCAATCATTAGTTGGATCAAGGTTCTAAATTCGACACATTCTTGTACATCATGTCCATCTTCATTGTGATAACAACAATACTGCCACCTTTGGAACCTGATGTGCTAGGATGTGGTGCAAGAAACCCCACATTTATCATTTGCCTCCATACCCAAACAAGAGGTGTCTTCACTCCGAAAAATCTGGTTTTAGCCTTTTTACCCTTTTCCTCGGTGATTGCACTTTACTTATTCTCTTGATGATTAGGTAGAGGGTTCTGTGCAACGTGGGGTGATTTTGAATTGTTAAAATGAATCCAACCCATGTTGCGCATCTTTTGGATAACCTTCTTAAAGGGGAGGCAAATTTCAATAGCATGCCTCGGAATACCACCATGATATTCACAATGCGCATTTTTGTCATACCACATAGGGTATGGGGGCTTTAGAGGTATCTCGGGATAGGGTGACACCACATGTACGTCAAATAGTTATTGGTAGAGCTCCTTGTATGTCATGAGAATGAGATCAAAATGCTTTTTGTTTCTCCTTGGTTCTTGCCTAGAAGAGGGTACAGCTGTAAACGATTTTGAAATATTGATGATCTCTCTTTCTTTCTTCTTCAGAGTAGGCTTTCCACTCGTCCTACCTATTGGTTTAATGGTAATTTCTACCATCATTATTTTGACCTCTTCATCAAATTTCGAAATGCGGTAACTATATGAATTATCTTGATGTCCTGGTAAGATTCTGGGTGAGACAACCACTTGCGGGGTAGGTGGCATGGTTACCCCTTCCGATGATCCTGCCCCAGGAGCACTTGTCTGACGTAAGTCAGCTAACTTGGCAACGATCTGATCGATCAAGGACTCTTGGCATTTTATGATTGCATCTAGGGTACTCTGGCTATTCTGATTTATCTTTTTTTTCTAACTCTCACTGGAGCTTCAACATGTTCTCTTCGATCTGAGTAATTCTGGCTTCCATCTTCTTTTCAGTTTGAATGAGGATGACACGTGTCCGAAGCTTATGGAGGTATGTCCAGTGTTTGTACCCTTCCGTTATGAAAATCCCTTGTTAGTTCATGTGAATGCAATGAAAAAAAAGAAAATTATGTGAAATATGCAAGAATGCATGATGCATGAAATGTTTAAGCATTGATCCTAAATATGTGCATGTTATTCTGAATAATCCTTTTTGGGGAAAAAAGTGTTACGTCTGAAGAGACAAAAAACTTTTTGATGCTATAGATCCCGCACAACTTCTGACAAGTTTATTAGTCTTCCGCCTTTTTTTCACCGGTTAAATATCTTGTCGAACCATTCTGGTTCTTTTGGCTAAACTTGTGCATGTGACGAGCTGCTTGCCCCGAAAATGGTCTCGAAGGATTGCATCTCCAACTTTCACTCTATGCCGAGCTTGTTCCAAACGAAAGTGCCATCGGAGCCTTCCATCCGAAGTTTATCGACTTGTTTATGGAATTTGTCAATAATAGTCTCCAGCTTAGCTTGGGTTTCACCATCTTGTTCTCATAGTTTTCGAAAGGGCTCTCCGGGTCAGTAACCTTTTCCTCGTCTTACCCCTACAACCTTTGCCTCTAAGTATTCTTTGACCATGGCTGGGCTTCTGAGCTTTTTATCTCTTTGTATTATAACCCCTTTGTCCATTAATACAGATTATTCATGTTTAACAAACACGTTTTTGGTGGATCAACACCTCGTTTTAAATGATGCAAACGATGAAAAAAAAACAAAAGAGAACAAAAATAAAAATAGTTAGTGAGGTAAATCAAAACAATAATAAAAATGAAAAATCCTATCCCATATGATATCTACCCCATATGTTTACTGTTCATACCCGGACATGATCTCTATCCCACATGCTAATTTCAAACAAATCCTAAATCGCATATTTGTCTAGTTCGCATGCTTTGAACAGAAAGTAAAGTAGGAAATACAATCAAAGCAGCCTAGGGTTTGCAATGAGGTTTAAGGGTGGGCTTTAATTCCCTGTACTCTCCCGGTTTAGGTTTTAAAAGGGTACCTGAGTTCTCCTTGCTGATGCCCCCTTGGGCTTGCCAGACCCTTAGTCCTAAACCTATTACAAGCTTATGTGGACTAAGATAAACTCGAGAGGATACATTCCCTTATGCCTATGCAGTGAATAAATTCACACAAGACATAAGGTATATGAATCCCGAAGGCTATTTGCTAGGCTCGCACGGTGAATAAATTCACACGAAGGTGTCACTTTCACCCCCATTTAAATAAGGTTCGGAGCTCGGGTATAGAGCCTGAGATGAAAATTTTTCAAAAATATGAAATCATTGAAAAAAAACGTTAGTACAACTATTTATTTTTTAAAAAAAATAATTAAAGATAAATAATTGGAATCGAATAAATATATTAAAATTAAAATTTACCATTTTCACATAAAAAGACAACCGAAAATTAATTTCGGGCTGACTCACTTACTCGTCCCTAGCGGAGTCGCCAAGCTGTCGGAACTGTCTTTCGGTTGGGCCTGGAATTGGGCTTCGACTTGGATTAAACGAATTGGAGTCACCACCGACTATTTTTAAAAACAATTAGGTGGGTCGGACACCATCTTACCTGATATGCGTTGTACCAGAAACGTGTAGGGTTCGGGAGTCGGTTACGGTCAAGGAAGGATTAACACCCTTGAACCGCCCTTTCGGTACCAATTAATTTTTCGGTTGTCTTAGTTGCATAGATTAAAAATTTAAATTAAAATTCAAAGATCTGATTCAAGTTACTTACCTTTGATTGGCTGGAATTTCTAAAAAAATAGGTCAAAAATGTTAGAAAAAAACTACATAAATAAATAAATAAAAAAGAAAAAATAAATAAAATAAATAAATGGTAAATCAAGAGGAAATATATATATATGTACATAAATATATAAAAAATGACCAAAAAATAAAAATAAAAAAAATTAAATAAATCGAAAGATGAGAAAAATGAAAGAAAGAAAAATTCAAAGGAAAAAATATGAAAGAAAGAAAAATCGAAGTGGGGGCTGCTCATCATCCGTGCCATCAAAAAAACGCTTACTAGCTTGCCACCAATCAGTGGCAAGCTCAGCCTCTGTGGGTGTCAGCCTCTGTAATGGATAGTTGGCCTCCTAACAATATAAAAGCTCAAACAAAGTTAAACGTCTACTAGTAATAACTTGTTTATATATGGTAGTATTTTAACTTACATCATTTATCGTCGTATATAGTAGTAACTCTTCCCAATCCAACAACCGGATCCTCCTCCAGGAAATAGCCCTAGGAATATCATTTGAATTTTTGATTGCATATGTCTACATGCTGGGAAAAGCCTCAAATATCCAAATCTACAAACAATATAATACACAAACATTAGTAATTGTTAAATAATTAATTATAATTTTGAAAACATTATATATAAATTCTTACCTTAAAGGCCCAAATAAAGTCTGCCAAAGTGTATTTGGAACCATGGCCACCAAACTTTTTCGGTCCTCAAAGGCAGAAAACAACTTTTTCCAGGTAGTTTTCCATAGATATAAACCCCACGGAAACAGGTTCCATGCATTTAGGTCCTCTACCAATAATATTAGGTCCTCATAAATAGATTGTCTGGCCTCTTTGCGTAAAAAGCCGGCATGCAAAAGTAATAAATGGCATATTCAGACAACATCGAGGTCATCCATCCGAGTAAAACCATCTTTAACAAATAATCTTTTCAAGTCGTCGACGTGTAAACTTGGCTTCGCCTTTGCTAGCTCAGAAAAAACCCGAGATAACCATGATGGGCGGGCGATATGACTAGTGTACCGACCTACATCATCGTGTCCGAAGCGTAGACCAGTGATTAAGCAAAACTCCTCCCGCCCAAAACAGGTATACGTCGGAGGAAAATGAAACCATATCTCTTCATCACCACGTTGTATCCTCTCGGGTAGATCGTTAGTCATGGTCTGAAGAAACAAATGGGTTAACATAGCATCTCCACCCAGATGTTGTACTTTTAGCCATGGCCCGGAGCAAGTATCCTCAAACAATTTTCTTTGTACAGGTGTAAGCGTCGACGCAATTGTAGTGGCTAGGCTTAATTTATTCCTTAAGGTCAATGAAGCCGAAAAAATTTCTACAAAAACAATAAACATACCAAGTTAGACATACCAAAAACTACAAATTATACACTATAAACAGGCATGATTTAAACAGTGAAAACAAAGCTAAATATGTTTCAAACTTGCACGGTATTCACCCAAGTCAATATTCTATCATAGTTCACAAAATGCATCAGATAACATTCCAGAAGTAAGAACTTATATAAACATTTAAAAGGACAACATATAGGTTTAGTGCAGGTTCAAGGACAACATAAGAGTAGTAGTTTATTCTTGAAACTTAATTCGCAACACTGTGAAGTTAGTATTTGTCTTGTTTTTGGTTGAAGTAATGCAATTCATTCAAGTTTTAATTTGCAGAAGAAGATAGTTTATGAAATTTAAAATCGCAAACGCGAAAATGAAAATCGCAACGCGAATTTGGAAAATCGCAATGCGAATTTGGAAACTGAGTTGCGAAATTGGAGTTCGCGTTGCGATTTTCATTTTCGTGTTGCGAATTTAAGTTTCAAATAGTCTTCTGCAAATTGAAACTTGAATGAATTGCATTACTTCAACTAAAAGACAAAACAAAGACAAATTCTAACTTTACAGGGTTAAAGACTAAACAGTTTAGCAGTATTGACAACAACCGAATGAATTTACTAAGCAATCTAAGTGAAATAATTAATCTATTATTGAAATTACCAGTAAATTTATCATTAATTTAAATATGAAAAATCTAATAATAATACAAAAATTTCAAAATAAAAATAATTAAAAAAATTAACCCTCGGTGGTTGATTTTTCATTTCTGACCGTGAATGGTTGTGAGGGTGGCTCTGAGAGATGGAGATAGACAAATTTCGCCGGAAATGGGGACGAATTTCGTCGGAGATGGGGACGGATGTCATCGTAAAGAGTGAGAGATGGAGATGTGAGTGAGTTGTGATTTAGGGTTTTAGGTTATGATTTGTGATTATACTGTTTACATTTGTGTTGCGAAATTAATATTGTGTTTTGAATTCGAAATTAAAATTTGCGTTGCGAAAATAAACGCGCTTTGCGAATTTGACTTCTGTGTTGCGATTTGACTTATGTGTTGCGATTTATAAATTCGCGTTGCGATTTACAGATTCGCGTTGCGATTTACAGATTCGCGTTGCGATTTACAGATTCACGTTGCGATTTACATATTCGCGTTGCAAATTTGGAAACTGAGTTGCGAAATTGGAGTTCGCGTTGCGAATTTGTTGGTCATTTTCGCAAATCCAAAATAAAGTTGGTTAAAATCGTATATTATAAGGTATTTTCGGTCACTGAAGTTATTTTCTCATATATATATATATATATATAAACAAAAAAAAGAAAAAAAGTAAATGCTTAGAGGAAAAAATTGAGACAAATTGAAATTACTGCTTAAATTGGCATTAAATTGAACTGCAAAAGTAAAAAAATAAAGTTGGTGGCCAAATCACAAAATATAAAAAATATAAACAGGGAAAAATTGATTAAATTGGGAATTCGGAGGCGAATTTACAAATGGTGACCAAATTGCAAAGCGATTCAAAATACCAGGGACGACAGAAAAGATTTAAGAATTCTCTATTTGCACTTTAATCCTCGGTATATAAATACCCAAAATCACTCTTCTCCCCTTCATTCTCACCATTTTCTCAGATATCACTCCCCTTAAACAAGAGAGAATTCTCTCAACTAGCCTTCATCGGCCAATGGCCGACCAAATTTTGGCTACCGCATCGGCCACCAGCGATGGTGGCCGGAAAACTTAGAAACCCTTAAAATAGTACCCTCATTCTCGTAAACCCAAATTCGACGTCCAAATCTCCAAAATCAACCCCAAATAATAGATCTAGCCCAAACGGTTCGGCCTTTCTACTTCTCCGCCGGTGACGCTTCGGGTTTGATGGTCTCTTCTTCTCCCGTGCCGTTCTTCGCTCTATTGATGACAAAGGCTTCGAATTTTTCGTTCTGTGATGCATATGTATTTGCTTCAGTTTTTTTGTGTGTGGCTTTGTTGGTTCGATTGCTGGCTGTTTGTCTTGGTTGCTATGGTTTATTTTGGTTTGTTGTTTTTGGTATTTTGCTGTTCTGTTGGTTCTTGATGATTTTTTGGTTTCGGCCGGTTCTGTTCGTTGTGTGGATGTTCTTGGCTTACTGTTGGCCAATGTGTACTGTTTAGTGTTCGATGGTAGATGGTTTCTCGATGGTTGGCCTCAATTTGTTTTCTTTCCCTCACCGTGGTTTGGTGGGTATTTATACCCACCACTGAAATTGTCTAATCCACCCTTCATAGGCTATTTTTGGGTCGTTGTCGAGATCTCCGGCATGCCGTTCATGTGGCCGGTCATCCCGGGATGGGTCAGTCCCGGGATACCCACCGATCGATTCGGGCTTGACGTTTGGTTATCCCCCTTGTGTGCCGCCTGTGACATGTATGACTAGGGTTTCCAGACCCTGAACCGTATCTTGCTGCTGGGTTGGTTCAGGCCCGTTATTTGGACTGGAGTTTTGACTGTTATTGGACCTTGACTCTTTGGACTCAAAACGGACCTGAAAATAAAATGAAAATAAAATTAATAAAAGAAAAGGAAATAATAATAATAATAACGATTATAATAATATTATTATATAAAAATATTTTTCAAAAACCTATATAATATATATTTTCAAAAGTATGTTAAAATTATATATTATATATTTTAAAAAATGTTTTTTAAAATTATATAGTTTTCAAAAATATTTTTTAAAATTATATAGTTTTCAAAAATGTTTTTAAAACTATATATTATATAAGTTTTCAAATGATTTCAAAATATATAATATATGTTTTCAAAATATTTTAAAACTCTATATTTTCAAAATGTTTTAAAAATATATATTATATTATTTTCAAAATGTTTTAAAAAACTATATATTATAAATGTTTTCAAACATGTTTTTAAAACTATATTATATATATATTTTAAAAATGTTTTCAAACTATATAATATCTATATATATTTATAAAAAAATAGGACAAAAATGAGTGTCTACAATTTAAAATTATCATATAATATATATATATATTTTTTTATATATTTTCTATTGAAAATTTATTTTTACACTCTTGAAATTATTCAATTCATTCATTTCAAAATTTTAAAAATTCATCTCTTTATATAAATTGAAACACCTTCGCCATAAGCTAAAAGTGGAAGCAATTTCTATAAAGTCCTTATTTGACCGTGTTTTTATCATATATCAAAATGAGTATAATTTTGAGAAAAAAATACTGTAATATTATTGTAGTAAAAATAAATTGATATTATTCTACGAAAATTGCCAAATACTCGTAAGTCAAATTAGGTCAAAATTTGATTATAAATTTTTTAGATTGTATCCGACATGTTTGCAATAAATTTTTAAGTTAAAATAATAAGAAATAATATATATTTTATAATTAAACTAAAATTAACTTTTATACTCTAATTTTCTAGACTAAATTTACTTTTGCGAATTAGTAAAGAATACCACTTTAAATTTAGTAGATATTCTACTAGTTTAAGGACTAATCACATTATCAAGCAAATTTAATATTTTCCTCTCACTATGAACTTGACAATTTTCAAGTTCTTGAGAATCAATCTCGATCTATACAATAATTCATTGCAACATAGAAGGTTAGACAATCCATTTTTGCATATTTACCTTCACAAGGTACTCTATCCAATTTTGTGGACTTGATATCTATTCTCAATCCAACTCATAATCATTTGATTCACTAATAACTCAGTTTTTTGTAAACTTTTAGCGGAAATCATATTTACCGCTTACTTAATAAACAATGCTTTAAACAATTTAATTCTTAACTTAAATATTTCTAAATTATTTAAGCTTACCTGGAGGAACCTCAGAATCATCACTAGTTTTAGAAATCTCCTCTGGATCCTCATCCGATTCGACTTTTCTTGTAAGCCGTTCAAAATTTTTAATCGATTCTTCCAATTCAAAACTTCGTTGAAAGTTGGAGCATTTCTTCCACAAAATGGAGGAAAATCCCTAACAGTACTCACCCTTTTAAGGCGTGTTAATTATTTAAGCTTACCTGGAGGAACCTCAGAATCATCACTAGTTTTAGAAATCTCCTCTGGATCCTCATCCGATTCGACTTTTCTTGTAAGCCGTTCAAAATTTTTAATCGATTCTTCCAATTCAGAAACTTCGTTGAAAGTTGGAGCATTTCTTCCACAAAATGGAGGAAAATCCCTAACAGTACTCACCCTTTTAAGGCGTGTTACAACAGTCGTCTCAAGTTCCTTTTTGTCGACTTCAATCTCGACTTTCTTTTCAACATTATCAACTTTCTAACCTTTGTCTTTAATTTTTGACATTTGAACATAGTCGAATCATCATACATTAGTAAAGAGTAACTTTACTCTCAATAAGCATCATCATATATATATATATATACACTACAGTACTTTTGACATTCTAGTGGCATGTATACACTTTTTAACTCAAACAAACTCGGTTTAGTCCTAGATAGGCTTGAACCTGTACTCTGATGCCAATAATGTAACACTCATAACCCGTATTTATACATATACAGATTAGATGTCACCTGAATTTACGTATTTTTTTAGTAAAAGTGATTTAAAAATTATTTCCTTAAAATGGTATTTGATAATATAAAATATCATATCATTTTATCACATACTATTTAAAACCTATTAATATGGATTTATATATCCATATTGAAACAGAGTAAAACAGTTTAGTTTAACCATTACAAACCAGTTGCAAAATAATTTAACAGAGCAATTAGGACATAATAATTACATGCCACTAACAAATCAAATTCCATCATAGGATGTCTACGAATATTGTAGTGTATTCCTGGATGCTCGGAGTGCCTTGTACTCTTTACTCTATTCTTGGCTTTTTACCTACGCGTAAAATCATCACATGCTAAGTATAAACTTCGTGAGACAATTAAAACAAACAGTGCAATACAACTCATGCATGAAATTTAATGTCATAAAACAATTGTCATAAGATCATGTTACCTGTATATCCAATATTTTACCATGATCAAAATAATATAAATGAAATAAATTTTCTTATCAATATACTTTCCATTTATCTCATAAGCTCGTAAGACTATTTGCATGCTTACCTTTATTAACCAATAAACCATAACCATAGACAATAGCCCATTATAAAACCCTGAGGACCCTGGGTATTCGAGTAATATTTGCACCGTAGTGCTACACATAAGGTCGTGCCCACCATAAACACCGAAGTGTATTACACATAAGGTTGCCCACCATATACACCGAAGTGTATTACAATAAGGTCGTGCCCACCATATACACCGAAGTGTATTACACATAAGGTTGTGCCCACTATATACACCGAAGTGTATTATAAACCTGCAACTGCTATACTCTATGGCATGCCAACTATACCCTGTCCCTCAATGACTTACTTGGGCATAAGTCTATTTTATTCAATTCATCCATGGCAAAGTATATTATCATATTTAACATTGGCAATTCATACCCGAAATAACATTCATGGTAAAATATCATTATCCATGATCATGCATTATAATTTCACACTATGACATATCAATGTCATGTCGAAGATATAAATGACATAATATCATGCTGATAAAATAGGTAGACTTGTCGCAAGTCTTCCTGTGATGTATAAAACATCTATGTACATGATGTATAAACATCTATGTACCATGTCATGTATTATTTTACTCACCTTGAAACTTTATATATCCAAAATATGTGCCTCACTATGTTCCACAATAAACCCTTTTACTACTTGACTCCTTCAAATCAAAATCACACGATATGTAAAATCACAAATTCATAATGATACATATGTTAGTATTGTACTAACATAAACATATCCCAAAATAACTCCATAATATACTTGAAACTATTTTTCTATCAAATTACTTAACACTTTAATTCCTTTTAACATTGAACCAACTTTTCCAATTTACACAAAATGGTCCTTCACCATTTTATCACTTAGATCTTAATACCAAAAATTCCAGCATTGAAATTATTACCATTCAAATGCTTTTACAAAGGCATAATTACATTTAAGTACCCCAACTAGTTAATGTTGTACTTAAATCACCAATCTTTTCAAACTTCCAAACTTCTAAAATAATCATATTTCACATCTAAACACTATTTAAATTCCAAAATAATATTTTCGAGCATAGTACATCAACTATTAAACAATTATACAACATTCATAACTTTCCAAAATGCTAAATTGGTCCCCAACTTTTCAAAAATTATAAAATGGTTCCGGCTTTTCTAAGGCTTGTAGAATACTTCTTACATAATTTCCAGACCTTATATTTTCCATAATTTTTCTCACTCAATACATCATAACCGAATTCTTTATCCTTAAAACTATGTTTTCATCGATTTTGATTCGATTCAAGCATGAAATCAACTTTCAATCACCTTATATCTTTAAAATAAAATGCTTTATCACTATCATCAGAACACAAAGTTTCTTCAACTTATAATTTGTCCGAATTTAGAATTATTTCTAGGAAGATTGAACATGTTAAACCATAATCAAGCTTGAAAATGAATCTACAACCTCAAAAACATCAATATTCATCATCATTTCATGAACCCTATCATGAACTAAACCCCTTAGATTTGGATCTTTGAATTCCAGCAAGATTAGAAAGAATATTAGTACCAAATAGTGTTTTTTTTTTTCGCGTAGATCACTTTCCTTTTCACGGCAACTCGAATTCCAAAGAAATTGGCTCAAAAATTGAAAATAAAATATTTTCTACCTTGGAAGCTATCTCACGTCTTTGCTGGAGAAGATGAACATCTTGGCATGATATTTTAGATTGATATCATGCTTATCATCCTTTAATAATCATTTAATGAATATTAAATTCATTAAATTGAGAAATAAATATACCCTTAATGAAACTTAATAATTACCATAAACCTAGATACTTATCCTTATCATCTTCCAATCTTGACACTTGAACCTTATCCTCGTCCATAAGTCAAATTGAAACAAATATCTTAGTTTACCGATTTGGCCTTGCCTTTTAACAAAATCTCAATCTTGCCACTTAAATCCAATGTCCAAATTAAACATAAAATTAAATCTTAAAATCCAAATATTTTATTTTTTCCAACATTTAAAATGTGAAAATAATATTTTTCTTTTTATTTTCGAAGTAAATGGTAATTTTTTAAAATTACCACTTGGTCCCTAAACTTTTCTATGTTTATACTTTGATCACTAACTTTAAAAATTTATAATTTGGTCATTCACTAAATCCATTTATGGAATAACATTCTTTTTGGGAATTACCACTTAATTCCTTAATCTTTTCCCAATTTTCTACTTTGACCATCAAACTTTCAAATTTTCATTTTGGTCATTATCTAAATTTTTGGATATTACATATTTGAACATATATGACTCAGTAGTTTTAATATATATATATATAGATATATATATATATTATATAGTTTAAATTACTTTTTTATTTTAGGTTATTTAATATTTACCTTAAACTAATTTAAATCTCTATTTTTTTCTAAGTTTGTATTATGTACTTTAAGTTTTAATTTTTTTTAAATTCTTATTAATTTGTCAATATGAGATAGAAACGAAAAAATCACTATCGATAATAATATTTTAATATTTTTTTTTGAAAATAACTTTAATATATATCTAAATATATCAAATATTTATCCTTAAACTAACTTCAAACCATTAATTTTTGTGTATGAATTGTGTATTTTGAAATTTAAATTTTTATGTATTTCATATGATTTTTTTTAAAAGTTTAAATTAAAAAAATAAAAAAATATATAAGTTAGATACCCGTGACTCGAAAATATGAATATCTAAATTTTACAAATACTCAAATATAAGATACAAATAAACGTGATAAATCGTGGATTGACAAATATACTACTTGAAAAATTGGGAACCTAAAAAGAAATATTGATATCATTTTTGAAACCCCAATAGTATCACATAGCTAACAAAGATTACCACTAATATAAGTCATGTAAGCGCTTAACTCTACTTCGTACTGTAGAAATAACTTGCACTTCGTTTATCTACTTGGAGATGAAGTTAAAGCCTGGACACAACCGAAATTCTCTAGTAAGAATCACATAATATGATCCTCAGAAACTGTTAAGTACCCGTTTATCCCGTCTATATCCTTATTCATATCTTAATCTTTTTTTTACTGATTTTATGCTTTCATTGTTTCTGATAGGTTGAAAATTTGAAAGCTTTGCTTGAAGTTGAGGTTAGATATTAGTACCCGTTTATCTTCATGCTTCTTTTTTAAATTATTTGGTCTTTGATGTTAATAAGCGAGGCCGTTTTCTTCTTAGATTTATGTGGTTTTTTGAAAGTTGATTATTGAGATTCATTATGTTTTAGTTGATAATATTAATTTTTGTCCTTTTTTCTGAAAGAAGTTTTCTTTTAGTTTGAGAGTTGACTGTGGGATATGTTAATGTTGATTGTTTAAAGTTGTTTGGGGTTTATGGGCAGACTATGGTGCCATTACAGCAGCAGCAACTTTGTTTAATGGGAGGGAAATGAACAACTTCGAGAAGTTGAGTGCATTAGGATGATGATCTAGTATGATGGTCTCTGGTTCTGCCTCGAGGTAATTTCGTTACATATTGTTAGCAGTCTAATGTAAATGATGAATATGAGTGTGCAGCTGATCATAACAGACTTGTACTAAGCCATGCACGTGGCATTAGCTGAATGAATCAGCTGTTAGTTAGTTAGCAATGCAGTTAAGTTAATGCCTATATGTGTTCATGTTTGTGTATATAAACCATACATCTCAGCAAAAAATATATACAGTTTTGCAGTATTACAGTGTGCAAATTACCATTCCAACATGGTATCTCTCGCCATAGATCTTGAGGCGCTTTCTTTCACCGCTTAAAGCCCTTCTTGATGGAGTTCAACGCCAACATCAAATCGTTCACTCAAAAGAAAGTAAATGTCATTCTTGAGATGAATTTTATCCTTTGGAAGCAGCAGATTTTGCTCACCATTCAGAGCCACCGTTTGGAACGGTTTCTTACCGGTGTCGTGACAACTCCACCTGAAACAATTGTTGATGATGATGGCATTACTCGAGTCAATGAAGCCTATGAAGATTTTGTTGCACAAGATAGTGCTCTTGCCTCATGGTTGTTATCCACCATCAACAATCATCTGCTTCCTCAATTTGTTGGGGCTGCAACTGCAGAAGCCGTATGGAACACAATTCTTCAATTCTTTGCCAATCGATCCACGACTGCAGTAATGAGTCTCCATTACAAGCTTCAATCATTAAAGAAAGGTGGTGATAGTATGCGTACTTATCTTACTCGGGTTAAGGAGGTCTGCGATGCCTTAGCTTCTTGTGGCAGTGTTGTGCCTCAAGTCGAACACATAGCAAACATTTTGAAAGGTCTCCCTCTGGAATACCAACCCTTCATGGCAGTTATAACCTCCAAGAGGGAAACACTATCCTTAGATAACATCTACATAATGCTTCTTGATGCAGAGACTCAACTTGCAAGCTTTGATGACCAGCTGGAGACCTTACCTATGAGTGCCAACGTTGGCCAGGGGGAAAATCAAAATTCTGCGATATCAAGTTCAGGCTATGATCATCGACTAGGAACTCGAACTGGTGGCAGGGGTCGTGGTAGGTTAAGACTGCAATGCCAACTTTGTGGGAAAATCGACCACCTTGTCGATCGATGCTGGCATAGATTTGATGAGAATTTTCTTGTGTTACTACTGATCAAGGATCCAATCACTCGGAGTGTAAGTCAGCTTCCTTTACTTACAACTCCACGTTATTATCCTCTGATACTGGTGTGAGTGATGTGCAAAGCATAAGTCCGGTTTAACTGTGGCTGGGCAACCACAAGCTCATGCATCTTCCATCTCCTCTGATCGGTGGATTGTAGATACTGGTGCTACGCACCATGTCACCTCAGACTCCAACAAAGTATTAAATGCAATTGAATTTCTTGGCCCAGGTAAACTTCTAGTTGGCAACGGCATGCCACTTGATGTAATTTCTATTGGTCACTCTCATATTTTTGCTAATTCACGCATACTTTTGCTGAATAATTTACTGCTTGTTCCTCAAATAACCAAGAACCTACTACCTGTGTCCAAGCTTGCTAGGGACAACAACGTTTTTCTAGAGTTTCATGTAAATAGATGCTATGTCCAAGATGAGAAAACCAGAAATGTTCTACTTGAGGGTGAGGACCATGAAGGCCTATTCTCGTTTGCCATGACTAACAACTCCTTAGGAGTGAATCTTGCTGAAGCCAACACTAGTTCAATCTCTTGCTCTTTAGAAGATCTTTGGCACAGGCACCTTGGTCACCCAACTACTGAAACAATAATGAAGATAGCTAAAGAAATAGGCATCAAAGTCCATACTAATGTAAATAAGACTTGTGTAGCGTGTCATATGGGAAAAAGTCATAGACTGCCCTTTGTTGAGTCGAATACATCAGTTAATTCTTCTTTCAATCTTGTGTACTCTGATTTATGGGGGCCACCTCATGTGACATCGAATAGATTTCGCTTCTATGTCTCATTTGTAGATGCCTTTACAAGACATACCTAGATATATCTGTTAAAAAGTAAAGATGAAGCTGTGCTGGCATTTCGTATGTTTCAAAAACTTGTGGCAAATCAGTTTGGCAGCTCCATTAAAGCCTTACAAACTGACTGGGGAGGTGAATTTCGCACCTTATCACCTATGTTAGCCAGTGAAGAAATCTCACATCGATTAATATGCCCCCACACGTCTGAACCGAATGAGGTGTCAAACTAAACATCGCCATGTTATTGAGCTAGCACTTGTTTTATTAGCTCAAGCATATTTTCCAGTCAAATACTGGTCATATGCTGTTGTTTCAGCAGTGTACTTGATCAATCGCCTCCCTACTACAGTATTACAAGGTGTATCTCCTTTCGAGAAACTTTATGGCAAGAAATCAGACTACACTATGATGAGGGTCTTCGGTTGCCAATGTTTTCCCCATCTGAGACTATTTCAGAAGCACAACTCACATTTAGGTCTCAAGCCTGCACCTATCTGGGCATCAGTCCTCGACATAAAGGATTCCAATGCTTGGCATCAGATGGGAAACTTTTATTTCTAGGCACGTTGTATTTAATGAGTTTATTTTCCCTTTTGTAGGTCAAGAAGCTTGTGAATCCTTGAAATCGTTTGAATCTACAAAATTAGTACGTTGGCCCTCCGAACCATTACGAGTTGTTGCTTGAAATATGTCATCCATTGTTGAACAACCTACTGCAAATGATGGACTCGGTTTTGATTCAAGCGATGCTGCATCAGGAAGTGTTGTACCTATAGACTCTAATGAAATCAATATTGGTACAAGTCACGCTGAAGTCGATCATGTTCATGAAAGTACTAGTGCTGCTGCAGAATCTGGAAGTATCACGCCAGTAATAGATTCGTGCAGCAATCCAACTAAACCTGATGCTGATGATCATCATCGAGACATTGTTCCTGAATCCAGTACTACGGGACCTTCAGTGCGTGTTCATCCCATGATGTGGAATTTTTAAACCCAAAATATTTTTGACTGCTGAAGAGGAGGATGTCCCAGCTACAATAAATGCAACACTAGAGTCACCACATTGGTCTACTGCTGTACACGAAGAGTACAATGCCCTATAGAAGAATGGCACCTGGTCGTTAATGAAACTCCCAGAAGAAAGAACCACAGTTGGATGCAAATGGATATTTGGAATCAAAAGAAATCCGGATGGGATTGTACTTCAATATAAATCTCGTTTAGTCACTAAAGGCTTTTCTCAAACACATGGTTTTGATTTTGGAGACATGTTTAGTCCAGTAGTTCATTTTTCTACATTCAACATTGTTCTATCGATTACTGTTTCTAAGGGCTGGGAGCTTCGACACATTGATATAAACAATGCATTCCTGCATAGAGATTTAAATGAAGACGTTTACATGCAACAACCTCCTGGATTTGAGCAACTTGATGAGAATGGCAAGCCTCTCATGTGCAAGCTTCAAAAGGATTTGTACGGTCTTCGACAGGCGCCTCGTAATTGTCATGTAAAACTTAAGGAAAACCTGCTACAACTTGGGTTCATAGTGTCTCGAGCAGACCCTTCATTGTTTATTAAACAATCATGCAATGAATACATGTATGTACTAGTATATGTAGACGATATAGTTATGACAGAGCAATCGTCTACACAGATCGAAGAGGTTATATCACTACTTCAAGCTCATTTTTCTCTTAAGGATTTAAGTTTCTTTCTGGGCATTGAAGTCCAGCGTATTGGTGGCTCGATCCTATTGAGTCAAAAGAAATACATCCTTGAGTTACTTGAGAATACAGGAATGATGGCAGCTGCAGAGTGTGCTACACCTATGGTAGCTGCTTCTAAACTTTCCAATGAAACAGGAAATTTGTTAAGTAATGCAAGTGATTACAGGAGTGTTGTAGGCTCATTATTGTATGTCTGTCACACCAGACCAGACATATCGTGTAGGGTGGCACAAGTTGCACAATACATGCATGCTCCACGTGAAGCTCACTTTGTTGCCGTTAAAAGAATACTTCGTTATTTACGTGCAACCCTAAACTTTGGCCTAGTCTTTTCACCTGTCGATAGTGGACTAAATATAGTTGCCTTTGCCGATGTTGATTGGGGAGCTAGCGTTGATGATCAAAGATCCATAACTGGATATGGTGTGTTCTTGGGAAAATGCTTTGTTACATGGTGCTCTAAGAAACAAAAGACTGTCTCTCGATCGACAATGGATGCTGAATACAAGAGTGTAGCAGATGCAACTGCTGACATAGCTTGGATAAATGCTCTCCTAACTACCTTGGTATTCAACAATGTCGTGAACCGATTATATGGTGTGACAATACCATCACAGTGGCTATGAGTGCCAATCCAGTTTACCATGCTCAGTCCAAACATGTGGACCTTGACGTGCACTTTGTTTGGGAAAAGGTGGCAACTGGTCAATTGCGAGTTAACTATGTCCCTGTAATGCATCAAATTGCTGATGGATTCACTAAACCATTAGCTCGAGTTGCGTTTGAGGAATTTAGATCAAAAGTATGCGTGCATTCCTTTGAACAAAGGAAACAAGAAGAAGCAGGGAAAATGTTAACAGTCTAATGTAAATGATGAATATGAGTATGCAGCTGATCATAACAAACTTGTAACTAAGCCATGCACGTGGCATTAGCTGAATGAATCAGCTGTTAGTTAGCAATGCAGTTAGAGTTAACTGCCTATATGTTGTTCATGCTTGTGTATATAAACCAGTACATATCTCAACAGTAAATATATACAAGTTATGCGGTACTACAGTGTGCAAATTACCATTCCAACACATATCTGGTTTAGGGTTGCTTTCTTTTAATCTTATATGTTGTAGTATTGCTGACCTGAATTGGATGCTTGTTACGAGATTTTAACACGGATGTGTAATGTATGATTCATTGCAGAGCATCTGACAATGACTTGAGCTTCAATCCCGATGGTTCTGCTGTGAACCCTGCAACTTTCTAACAACATATTCGACGAGATTCTAATCTAATTGGACAACTATTTCAGACCGATCCTGAGCTTGCCCAAGCTGTTGTTGGAAATGACCTCAACAAACTGCAGGAGATTCTATGAGCTCGTAATCAACGAAGATTTGAATTGCGACGAAAAGAGGAGGAGCTTGTAAGTAACCTATCCTAGTTGTTTATGCCTATAGTTGGTTGTGAACCAGTGGTGAATGTATCATAATTTGATAAAAAAATGTACACAGAACTTTCAAAATACTAAAGCTTGATCATACTTGTGATAAAATCATATTTTCCCGATCATGTCTTTGATTGATACACATTTATTTAATCTTGCTCCATAGGCTCTTCTTCAGGCTGATCCTTTTGATGTTGAAGCACAAAAGAAAATTGAAGCTGCCATTCGGCAGGTTAGTTTTCCATAACATTCTATATATCTGACTTAATTGAAACGTAATTTAATTTGAAATATGTAATATGTTAGTTTATGGTTTGACAAAGGGTTGTGGTATTTCCATACTTATTTTCTTTCTGGATGATATGATATTTTGGCTAACATCTTACAATATCGTGATGCAGAAAGTGATTGATGAGAACTGGGCTGCTGCCTTAGAGTATGATCCCGAAGGCTTTGCAAGGGTGGTATGTAGTCTTGCTTCCCTTGTGAAGTGTACCTATTAAAATTTATAGCTTTCTTCCACTTTAGAATATAATGTTTCTTTTCGTTCTAATCAGGTTATTTTGTACGTGGGTGTGGAGGTTAACGGTGTCCCATTGAAGGTAAATATGATGGCAAGTCCTAAATATAACATGTATATTTCACAAGGGTCACTGTATTATGATCTTAATTTTCGTTTCTTTTGCAGTTTACCATAATGTTTTAGTTGATTTTATGCAATATTTTAATAGTACCCTGTAAGGTTTATTATACCGTTTGAATATTGTACTCTGATAAGTTTGTTAAATCTGTTGCTTTATAATTTTCCTTTAGGCATTTGTCGATAGTGGTGCACAGGTACTTCAAACTATTTTCCTTTTTTGTTATCTAGGAAGTTCCTTTTGCTAGTCATAGAAATATTTCTCTCTTACATGGAGAAGGTGCGTTTTATTGCTTCTTAAAAATAGCAATAATGTTGACTAAATGTTTCCTTAAATCATTGCAATTATAGTTGTCACTTCAGACTTTAGAATCGATGATGGCACGTGCTTTGCTTCGTTGTTCTCTCCTTCAGATTGCTGAGGCTTTTATCAAAGATATAGAGGTATTGCTCATGGAGTTGGCCAATCGGAGATACTAGGACAGATACATGTTGCTCCGATCAAGGTTGTCTATTGGTTTTCTAGCATAAAACACGATGTGTAATCTTTTTTTTGAGTTTTTGTTGCTTTTATATGACCATTCTTTTACTGGCATGCTAATAGTAGATGATACAACCATACACTTGTCATGCTTAATGTTCCGTTTAACTTCTTGGTTTCTCATGTTATTGTAGATTGAAGAGAGATATTTTATCCTCGCTCCTTCTTGGTTTTGGACTCTCCGAATATGGAGTTCCTCTTCGGGTTGGATATGCTCCGTAAGCACCAGGTAGCATATCTATTTAATATCTGACATGTACCTCCATTTTTGTACTTTACACTAACTTTGCATAATCCTTATTGCCTATATTTGTACAGTGTATTATTGACTTGAAGGATAATGTTCTTAGAGTCGGAGGAGGAGAAGTTTCCGTACCGTTTTTGCAAGGTTGGTAACTTTAATCTGTAATTGCACAAGTGTCGCTAAGTTTCTGATTACCAGTGGTCTTTGATGTTAATCATTTTTCAGGCTTCCTGCTACTGAATTTCTTTTCTTATAATGGAAATTAACCAATTATTTTACTCTTCTCAGAAAAGGACATCCCTTCTCGCTTCCTCAACGAAGAAAGGCATGCAAAGCAAGCATCGAGCTCAGAAGCTTCTGTAAGTCTTCTTGTTTTGTTATCTGCTCCAAACAATATAAACACACACATATTGTTGGCACTGATCTATTGCCTGATTCTTCAGGTGACATCTGGAACAACAGAGAAGAATGCTAATGTGCAATCTGGAGGACAGTCTTCTGGTTAGTGATCGCCTATTCAGCATCTCACTCATGTTTATCATTTGCATGCTTCTTGTTGCATTTTCAAATTCGTCTGAACACAAGCTTATCGTTAAGCTAATAAGGACATTCCGTCATTAGTTAGTTTTAAGCTATATTATTTGGGGTTTTGTACCCTGCACGCATATGTTCATTTCATTCCAAGTTTTATCATGTATTTAGAGGACCCTTGGAGTTGGAGGGACACTTACATCAACCGTTTATTGTTTTGAAATAGGTGTTGAAGATACTAATTTTTATCCATTTGTTTTTTTATTTTTAATATTAATATTAGTATTTTATTTTATTTATACTATTATATTTTATTATTATTAATAAAAAATTTATTTATAACGAGGCCCGGATGGCCCAATAGAAGCCCAACAGACCCAAAACCCAATTAGGGTTTACACATTTTAGCTAGGGTTTTCTAACCCTAGCCCCAGCTGTCTCTGATGTTTCCAGAAGGCCAGCCGCCGCATCTGCCAGGTGCCTCCTTGCTGCCACCACCACGACCGACTCCTTTGGCCACGCCACCTCGTCGCCGTAGATTCCAGAACACCATATGGCAGCCCACGTCGAAGCCTTATGGTGAGTCACCACCATAGCTATGGTGACTCACCTAGGCAACCATCACTAGAACCGGTCCGAAGGGTGTACCTCCATGGCTATAAAAGCCATCGCACCTGCAAAATGAAAAAAAGGAGACGACAGAGAGCAACGACAGGAAACAGAGGCAACAATAACCAAGGAAAACAAACGACAAAGAGCAAAAAACAAACGACAAAGAGCAACCAACAACAGACAAAGACCAAACCATAGCAAACAATCGATAAAAGAGAGAAAAACAACCACAACAGCAACCAGAAAAGAAATAGAGAAGAAACGGGAAAGAAACTTACCAAAGAGGAGCCTCTACGAGCCACCGGAGAACCGAAACGTCGAAGGGAACTATCCTAGATCTACGACGATTGATAAGGTTTTAAGCTAAAACAACCTTAGATTCGGGTATAAAAAAATAGGGGCTTCGATTTGGGGTGGGTTTTGTAGTTTCCGGCCACCGTTCAAGGTGGCCGACGACGGCGATCAGCCGGAGCACGGCTGCCGGCTGGAGACCGGACTCCCTCCGGTGTAGATAGAAGGTAGAGAGAGAAAGAAAAAAAGAAAAAAAATGAATGTTTAGGCCTAAAATGGCCGATTTAGGGGATATATAAATCCCTCCCCAAACGACGTCGTTTTGGGGAGGGATCCCTGCGTAATTTTACATACGAGTAAAACCCTTTTCGTAGTCATTCAAGTTTTATAAATTTACATTATGGTCACTAATATCAATTTATGAGCCTTTTAATTCGTTTTTCTAATTCTATTTTATTATAATTTAATCACAGCTTATATATGTATATATATATTTAGTATAAAATACCCTATTTAGTCCCTTAAGCTTTAATAATTTTTATTTTGATCATTAATTAAATAATTAAGGCTAAATGACACTGTTAATTATTATATTTCATAATATTACGAATTAGACCATTTAATTTTAATAAGTTATAATTTAATCCCTAAATTTAATTTATTTAAATTATTATTTTTTATATTTTAAGACCCTAGTTTCAACTTTATTTATTTTAGTCATTGTTTATTTATATTTTAATTATTATTGTTCTTATTATTATGTAGTCATATAAACATATATAATAAATAATATTTATTTACTTATTTTTTTTATTTAAATAAAAATCCTATTTATAAATTTAATTTTATATAAATTACTTTTAAGAAAATAATCATATTTTAATATTTATTTTTTTTAATATTAAGAAATAGGCTGTCTTAAAGCACCTAGAAGTCATTTTCTGATATTCTTAAATAAATAAATATCTTATTTTCATAAATAATATATATTAATTTATTTTAATTATTTTTAGAAAAATATTTTATTAATATATTAAGAAATAGGCTGTCTTAAAGCACCTAGAAGTCATTTTCTAATATTCTTAAATAAATAAATATCTTATTTTCATAAATAATATATATTAATTTATTTTAATTATTTTTAGAAAAATGTTTTATTAATATATTAAGAAATGAGCTGTCTTAAAGCACCTAGAAGTCCTTTTATGATATTTCTAAGTAAATAAATATCTTATTTATAAAAATAAAGATGTATATTTTCTTAAAATTATATTAATAAATTTAAAATAACAGGATTATGAATTAAATATATTTTTGAATTTTTAAATTTCTAATAATAGAGACAATTTATAATTAATGAGTACCAATTTTGGGCGTTATAGGGGTGCTAATCATTCCCTAAACGTAATCGACCACAAATCCCTTCTTTACTAAAAATATTTTTGGTTATACGTAGATCAGTTTATCTTTTAAATTATGTTTTCTTAAAAACTATTTTAAAAGATTATTTTTAGGTATTTAACCTACCTAACCCAAAAAGGTCAATGGCGACTCCAAAAATATTTTTTTCAAAATCATTTATTTATTCATTTTAGTTTTCCCGCCAGGTAAAAAATTCGTGCCCGGACAAAAACATATTACGACAGCTTGGCGACTCCGCTGGGGACTAGTCAAGCTTTGAAATAAATTATAAATTGTCTTTATAAATTAGAAATTAAAAATTCATATGTATTTAATTTATAATTCTTTTCTTTCAAAATTTGTATTACTTATGGTTTTCATAATATTTTTATATTCTTCTTTATTAATTGTTTTTATTTTATTTTCAGTTATTAAATTTCATTTTTTTTATTTGTCAAAGGTTTGAATATTTCTCCTCACACACAACATATGCATTTCATAACATAAGCTTTATAATCAAGCTTGTCCCTTTTAAATGAGAGTGAAATCGACGTCTTCGTGAGAATTTATTCTCCGTGTTAGACCTAGCAAGTAGCTTTCGGGGTTCATATGCTCTGTCTTCGTGAGAATTTATTCTTTGTGTCAGGCATAGAGAAATGTGTCCCCTCGAATTGAACTCGATCCGCTTAAGTCTGTAGTGGACTAGGATTGAGGGTTAGCAGCCCAAGGGGCACTAACAAGGACAATTCGAGTACCTTTACTCTTAGAACCGAAAACCTGTATATAATAAACCTTAGAAATTCTCCTGATCTAAGACAGTACTGAACCTCTGTCCGTAGGTTTACACAAAGGAGAAATAAGCTTTAGCTTTTAATTTATTTTATTTTATTTTCTTTTTCCTGAATAAATACATGCGAACTAGAAATCATGCAGTTAGATTAATTTTTCCAAACAAAGCATGGAACTAGAAAGCATGAGGTTAGGATTTATACCTTGGTAGATAGAATTTTTTTCTTTCCATTAGTGGTACTAACCATTTTATTTTTCTTATTCTTTCCCATGCATGTTACATTGCTTTAATTTGTTTATATTGATTTCTTTTATCTGCATTGCATGATCATAGCATAACCAAAAGGTGTTGACTTGAAAGATTGTTCATCAAATTGGAAAGAAATCATAAATGGACAAAACGTTTTATGATCAAACAAATTATGATGCGGCTAAGGAAAGATATCCTGAGGAAACTCCGAGGATAGAAGTAAGCAATGCACACAGAGATCCTGTTATATTAATACAAAAAGTATTCCATAAAGATCTTGTTAGATTGATACCAAAAGCATTATACAACAAGAGTATCAGTCAGGGCATTATCAGTCAGGGCATTCAGAATAAAGGCGGTTTTTATAAAGCTCAAGCATGTTATTTGAAAGATCAAAACAAGAAATTGAGCACAGAAGTGGAAACCATGCATGAAGATTTTCAAAGGATCAGTCAAGTCTTTCAAAATGCTGGCCTAGGAAACATCCTAGAAGAGTGGATAACAGGGGTCACCAAATTGAAGAAGAACTGCAACATATATGAATATCTTGTCCAAGAACTTCTTGAACATAAAGGTTCTCTTACAAGGGAAAATAAGCAACTCCGAGAAGTGACACAGAAGATGAAGGAAAAAGAGAATGTCATGGAAGAAGCTGCAGTCCAGACAAGCAATATGACCCATAAACTGATAGACTAACTTGGATTTAGAAAAGAAAATGGGAAAGTATTCCCATATAGGTAAAGTGTTGTTGAAGTTAAGACTGAAATATGTTCTAAGATGATCACTCTTGAGTAACACTTTTTCATACATGCATTTGCATTTTGCATCTTTGCATTTTCATTTATACTTTTACGTTTGCTTTTGTATTGCACAATTTGCATTTTTATTGTTACATTCACATATTTACATTTGCATTTTGTATTTTTTCATTTTTACGTTTGTATTTATATTTTCATTTTTGCATTTACATATTTGTATAATTAAATTTTATTTAAACTATTTTACATGCATTTAATCATGACAACTGGAATAATTCGTGGAGAATTCCATGACATAATTTTTGAAATCAAAGTGGAGCTAACTTGGTCTTCCTAAAGAAGGATAATAGCCATGAATGAGATTTTAGCAAGGGTTGGTAGAATCGAGAAACTGCAAGAGCAATTTATCGAGACACAACAAGAGATGACTGATCAAGTAAAAAAGTTCCAGGATGATTCAAAGGAACAACTGACCAAAATTGATGGACTTGGTGAATATTGTAATCCATGGAGAAAAACCCTTAGAGGATCCTGTTGTGAAAGATTTGAATAGGATTATGAATGATATATAGCTGATGCAATAGAAATAGATGACCAAGAACGTGTCAAGAGATGTATAAATTTGATAAATCTCTAAAAATCGGGTATGACCCCAGAAAATGCGAAAAAAATCAAGTTAAAGAGAAGCATGGAAGAAATTTCAGTGCCATTGAAGAAAGCTAAACAAAGCAAACATCTAGATCGTCAGTCACAAGGTCTTCAAGAAAGCAAAGTAAATAATTATAATGTGACTGTGATGTCAGGGGAAATTCTACCCAAGTTTCCTTAGTTTCATGCAGCAAGTTATATCCTGAGTTACTCAAAGCCCATGTTAGGCTAAGCCTTTGTTGCCTCCTTACCCGATATGGTATAATGAGAAGGTCTTTTGTGAATATCATGCTGGAATCTGAGGACACTCCATCGAGAATTGCGGTAACTTCAAACGACAAGTTCAAGACCTTTTGGTTCATAAAATCATAAGAGTGGATGTTAACAGTCAATCCATTTTGATCAAACAATTGGGATTCAAACCTTAAAATGAAGTTAATAGGGTCAATGCAAATGAAGATCATACAGCAGAAGATATTGAAAAGAAAAAAGGAAAAATTGAGGAATATGAAGTATGTATGACATATTCAACTCCTGATACTTCTCCGATGCTAAAAAATGAGAAATAAATGAAAAGAGAGGTAATTCGAGACTGGCCCACAAGTTTAAGAATGAATGGGAAAAATGTAACTCTGAAGAAACCTCAAACATTTATATCAGATTTTCTGAGGACAAGTGAAGCAGTGGACAATGTAAAGAGTCTAATGAATACTACTCCAATCACAGCTGCAAGATGCATTCAGAATCAGAACAAAACTGTCATCACCAAAGGAAGCTGTTCTGAACATAAAATTGAGCCCAATTTCCACTCGGGGAAGAAAAAGATGATGATAGAGACTGATCAGGAAGAAGCAAAGATTTGTAAATTTGAGAGATTATCCAAAGAAGTTGACACAAAAGATGATCAAGAAATAGGGGGCAAATGAGGACAAAAAACCTTAGTCCTATTACACACCCAACATTATAATGAGACATGATAGATAAACAAGTAGAAGTTGATATCTACCACAATAGTACCTTTCATTTTCAGCATCTTGTTTGAACTTGTTTTTTGTTCCTTTTCTCCCTTTTTTTACAATAAATAAAGTTTTGTTTCTTTTATGGTTATGAACAAGAAATTAAGTTTTAATCTAGAAATCCTTGAGTATCAAGTAGATTAAATATTCTTTTAATTTTTCAAGAGTTATAGATCTTTGGCAAGTGGTAAAATTATATCTTCCATATCTCATCCAACGCCAATTACTTAACCCTTACCAAAACCAAATCCTGACATTACAATTATCTAAGACTCTGAAGAAATGTCTCTACTTATTTTTGAGAGACCAACTCCAGATGTTTACTAGTTTATGATACTACCTTCCACCATATACATGACTTCATAAGTCAAACTTTTGTCCTTCCAAATACAAAACCATCATACTGGTAAAACCAAAAGACTTCAAAAGAACTACACTTTCAATTATCTGTGAATCTTCATACAAGAAGAGATGAGATGAAGCATCAGAGATCAATTTATTTGGGCATACTCAAAGAAGAAAAAAGGGATTGATTTAAATAAATATATCATGCATTAATTACATTGTTTTCATGTAAATGAAAGTTAATCTTGAATATTCATCCCCCTGGAGATACCACTTTTTACAAAGACTTCTATGTAGGAGACGACTGAACTTAGTGCACAGTTTAAGCATGCAAACTCATTGACATATCGCCCAAAGATGAATGGGGCAGTTCAAGGAGCAAATAAGAACGTTAAGAGGATCATTACCAAGACCACTGAAACTTACAAGGATTGGCACGAGAAGCTACCTTTTGCCTTATATGCATATCGAAATACTGTTCGAACATCACTAAGGCAATACCTATTGTTCAGTTTTACCGATTTAAGTTGAGATCCCACTACTTTGTATATTGAAGGAGGTAAAATTGGAGGAGGTTGAAGGGATCCAAGCTCAATTTGAACAATTAAACCTTATTGATGAGAATAGATTGAAAGCTATTTACCATGGGTAGATGCATCAGAAACGGATGATGAAAGATCACAACAAGAAAGTACATCCGTGAGAGTTCCAAGAGGGTGATCTAGTTTTTTAAAAAAATCTTGCCTATGCATAAAGATTTCCATGGGAAGTAGATGCATAATTAGGAAGGGTCATATGTTGTAAAAAAGGGGCCTTTTCCGGAGAAGCATTGATTTTGCCAGAAATGGATGAGAAAGTTTTGAGAATCCAAATAAGCTCAGATTCTGTCAAGAAATATTATACTTGAAGAAAAAAAAGGAAAAAAGAAAAAAATTGAATCAAAATAGGTGACTCATATAGCCTCAAGTTACAAGATTGATCAAGTACAATTAGTTCAAAGATTCATATTCAATAAAAAGCGCAAGAAATACTGGAGATGAATGAATCTTATGGAAAAATCTCCAGCAAAGCAGATCCAAGTCAAGCAAAGCAAGATTGAAGGCATCTAATTAAAAGAGAATATCTTCAGATTTCATTTTGCCTCTCAGGATTGATTTTTATTTGTAAAAATTGTTTTTTAAAATCTTTAATGCATGATATGAAAAATGATAAAAGGGGGGTTCAAGATGTAAATTTTTAAATAAACATCTTGAAACCAAAGGAGGATTCGAGTTGAAAACCTGAAAAGGTGGCTCGAATATCAAATGGTGCAACAACGACATAAGAGACAATCTTAAGCTTTTGATGAAGCACCGCACATCCCAAAGATGTTCCTGAGATTTTGGAACCAAGAAGTATCTCTATAAGCTGAGCATAACAACCATTCTTTCAAGATAATGGAAGCTCAAAGAGACATATAGGCTAGATCAACCTGATAGACCTTACTTTACCAGAATCAACCTAAGCCTTAAATCAATCAATAATTTTGACACTTACCATATGACTATGATTTTTGAATGATTTAAAAGAGTAGTTGATTTATTTGATATTCATTAATTTCATGTCTTATGATTTGATTCTATTGTGAACCTATAATAGGCAATATTTTACAAAATTCTTTCATTCTTTGATAAAGAAAGGAGAAAAAACATTTTCAAACAGGACATTCTCAAATGAGGAAGGTCCTTGAAGAAAGTTGCATGTTCTACCTTTATTGTAAAAAAAGAAAGTGATGCCAAAAAGATGAAGCATTTCACATTCTTGAAAGAAAGTGGTCCAAGAAGCCAGAAAGTCTTGAGAATTGAACTTGTAATGCCCTCTCTTGTGACATTATCAGCAACTCATCAAGAATGATTACCTTGTGCTAAAGGGACATACTAAAAGCCCATTTCAACTAAACCTTTCCATGGTTCGGGAAGAATGGGATATGGAGGTATCTATCTTGAAGTAGCAGAAGAGCCAGTCACTGTATCAGTCATTGTAAGAAAATGCAACAACAAAAATCTTCAAGTTCATCCCGATGATGTTTATTTCTTCCGGTAAGGTTGTTACATTGGATGCCACCAACAACAAGGTTGAATTCGCCAAATCTACTCATTAATTGCTCCAACCGATCACTATTCAGTTCTTGTGCATTTGTTTTCAAATGTATGCCAAGACAGTAGAAGGCAACCTCTGCATCACTGATCCCAAATAAAAGAGACAAGACATTGATACCACAAGGGAACATGTCTCTATGCAGATCCTCCTCATCGTGTATGGTTTTTAGGGAAACCTAGAAGTATTTCCACTTTATCGGGTTCAAGTGGAACAACGTTATTCCTTCCAACCCATGCCAGACTCTATTTTTGACATTCATCAAGAACATACTTCTGGACACTCGAAGGTAGCTCATCGTCATAAGCTTCAAGAGCCTTACGGATCCTTTCTGTCAATTTGGCACTTCCTGTACATGTTAGTAAACAGTTCAACTTTGTTCTTGGATTCCAGGAAGGCCATCATTTATTTTTGTCAATGGAAAAGCATCATGTATAATGCGTGGAGGAAGCGAAATAAGAGAAAATCTGTTCTCAATTGGCAGATTATGAATGTAGCCCCTTTTCCGTTCAGTAACATAAAAATACTTTGAATCTACAAACTATGGCTCTACATCGTATAAGTACCATGACAGTTCGGTCCGAACACCAATTGGAGTAAATGCCACGTTCTCGTAGTAGAAATAAGGAGGCCCAATAGCATCTTTTGGAAGTGTTCTTTGAGTTATCTGATCTGGTTCGGTAGGAACCCCAAAACCAATAATTAGATTTGGAAGATGAACTGCATTATCACCTTCATTAAGAGGCTTCTTTTCAAGCTTCCTCTACTTATTTCTTTTCCAAAAAATCATAACTCAAGTTTCGCTTGTAATTGGGGTCATTGCATAATGGCTTTCTATCTTCTACCGGAAGAAGTGTTTCAGCAGCCTTAGCCATTTGAGCAGCACATATAAAATCTGTCAACTCTGCAATTGATGAATCCAGACCAGATCTCTCTATGGCTATTAAAGCCTCAACCTCTGAGTACCCCATTTTTGTCAAGTATAACAGTTTATTCTCCTCATCAGAATTAGAATTCAGGATTTCCTCGGTATCATAAGAACTATCAATATCTGTGAAATAATCCTGAAAGATCGCTTCATAATCAGAGAAAAGTATATTCCAGAAATAGTCTTCACTGAAAACAAGGTTCACTGTGTCAACCTGAAATGAATTACCAAGTGATTTATACCACTCTGTCTGACTAGATTCATACAGTTCCAAAGAATGAGCATCTCATTCAGAAGAGGCACATATCTCAGACATTTTCGTCAGAATGATTGAGTATTTCTTAAGTTTGTGACAACATGAAGAGAATTCCTCAAGTTACTTGACAACTGCTGTTTAGTGACACCAGAATGAGAGTATTCAAGATAAACAGATTCTAGGCACGGATAAAGCCGCAAGTACCCACAATAGTACATTATCAAAATTGGACCTCGTGGGAATTATGAATATTAAAATCAAACAAACATTGAAAGTAGGCCTTACAGTTTAGAAGGTTGGGACATTTTGAAGGCCCAATTCAGACAGATCCATGCGGGACATCTTGAAAGCCCATTTCAACCAGAAATAGAATATTGGGGCATCTCAAAAGCCTATTTCAGACAGAAATGATCCATGTGGGGCATTCTGAAGGCCCACGTCAATATGAATATTTGGGCATTTTGAAAGCTCACATCAACAAGAAGCAAATGATGGGGCATGCTGAAAGCCCATTTCAATCAGAAGTTGGAATATTAATGCATTTTGAACATTTGTATCACCAAATGCTGGGGCATGCTGAAAGCTTATTTTAATCAGAATCAGGAATGTTAACGCCTTTGAACGCTGGGACATGCCGAAAACCCATTTCAGTCAGAATCAACAATTTTGAATGCATTCTGAACGCTTGTATCAGCAAACGTTGGGGCATGCTAAAGATCCATATAATCATATGGAAAATTCATTGCTTTGAACAAATATTTCCAATAAGATAGAAAGGAATGAAGAATGAAAATGGTGAAACAGTGGCAGTCGAGCTGATTATACATAATTGCTTCATTCATCAAACAGTTGTATTAGGGTCCTGATGTTGAACAAATATTTACTCAACAAGTATGGTTTCCAATACCCAATCACATTAACCATGTGTCACATGACAACGTGTTCTTTGTTAAGATACATCATGGTTGCATGAATAAAGATGGTCCCCATGTAGACCATTCGATCCAGGGTTAAATTCCTCGAGACTCAGCTTCGAGTTTGGTATTTGGTATGTCGGTGATGATTGGAAATATTTATTTGAGATTCCTGGCAGTTAGTTTCAACCATACTGTTGGGGCTACGAAGTTGTTTTGCACATCAGTTTTTGTTTATTTGATGACATTGAATAAAGAGGTTCAACTTACGTATATTACCCTTATTCCTGTTGTTACTGGGGTTATTATTGCCAGTCAGACTGAACTGAGTTTTCATCAATTTGGTTTTATCATGTGCGTTTCATCTCTAACAACAAAAATTCCATGAACCTCCTTCTATACATGGATCTTATAGATGATGTGTTTTTACTTTCTACAATACTCATTACGGAAAAAAACGTGACCGGTATCACACTTTCCTTGCTCAAGATGATATCCAGATCAGTTGACATCTCTTATTCAATTCGGCATTAGCATATATTTGTGAATTTGATCAACTTTTTGGTCATGAAACACACCAACATTTCACTTAAATTCCCATTGAGTTTTGTTCTCAAACGGTCTTGTGACATCATACAAAAGTTTTTAACACTATGAAAGAGCTTCCCTGACCAGAAATCTGTACAGAAGTCACAGCTGGATGAATGTGTTGTCAAATGTTTTACGAACATCTAAGCAGAAGCCACAGGAAATGATGAATGTGTTGTCAAGTGTTTTACGAACCAGTAATTACGATGCTGAACCAATGTTGTCATCATATGGCATTTCCATTTATAGATCCAAGATGAAGTTTGTCTTCTTCAACACCAAGCTTTGAAGTGAGATATGATGAAGATTTCTTTCCATAGAAGGGAAGCAGAAATTTTAACAACAAGAAACTAGTGGAGCCAACTAATGTGAACGACAAGTTGTTGTTAAACATCCCTACATGATATGGTCCAAGTTACCTTGTTCGAGATCTGATTAGATGTGGAGACATGAAGAGAATTAGGATAAATCTTCCTTGTGATGTGTTTCAAGAGTCAAATTAGAACAGACTCTACTCTCCTAATTAATCCCTGCTGAGTCAGGCATATATACATCTACACTCTTCAAAGGTGATAGATTCTTTCTTTAAAGATGATAGATTATCTCTTCAAAGATGAAAGCTTTATTAGATTTCTACACAAGTCCATATGAATAAAGCCGATGTTATCAAAGACAAAAATGAGGCATCTAGATCATAATTCTGATCAAGGTAAGAGTTCCACAAATGAAACATTTCTTTTGAGAATTTAATGAAATGAAGAAGACACAAAGATTGCTCTTCCAAATCAAAAATGCCAGCTTGAAATGACATTTTGACTAAGTAAAGGAAGATCGAGTTCACCACTTTGAAATCAAATAAAGATGAACTTAACATTCATGCATCATATTTAGACATTTGCGAAATAGGGGAATTTTCATTCATTTTATCCATGTTGAATATTTGACAGGAATTTAAAAAATTTTAACCCATCACTTGATGGATCAGTATTGCTAGGTAAAGTTCATAATGAGAAAAACTCATTTGAAGAAGAAGTTCATAATGAGAAGAATTTGTTTAACCTTTTGCTTGAATTCATCGCTTGATAGATCAACATTTCCAGGTAGAGTTCATAATAAGAAGAACTCATCTGAAGAAGGAAGAAGAAATTCATAATGAGAAGAATTTGTTCAATCTTTTGCTTAAATTCATCACTCGATGGATCAACTTTTCCAGAGGAAGTTCATAATGAGAAGAACTCATCTGAAGAGGAAGAAGAAGTTCATAATGAGAAGAACTTGTTCAACCTTTGTTTGATTCTATCATAGAAGGAGATAGATCAACATCAACATTTCCAGAAGTGATCATAATGAGAAGAACTCATCTGAAGAAGGAGAAGAAGTTCACAATGAGAAGAACTTGTTCAACCTTAATTTGATTCATCACATATTGAAATTGAATCAACGATACCTCTTTTGAAGATCAACATTTCCAGAAGGAGTTCATAATGAGAAGAACTCATCTGAAAAAGAAGAATAAGTTCATAATGAGAAGAATTTGTTCAACTTTTTGCTAGATTAAATCACAGAAAGAGATAAATTGCCATCCCCAGTGGAAAAGTTCATAATGAGAAGAACTAATCCCAAAGAAGAAGAATTGGTTCAACATTACCATCATAATCAAGTGAAGTCAAATGGATAAAAAAATTTATCTTTTCATCTTTGCCTTATTCTTGTTAACACAAGAATGAGCAAAGAGGGGCAACTGAAGATACTAATTTTTATCCATTTGTTTTTATTTTTATTTTTAATATTAATATTATTATTTTATTTATACTATTATTATTATTAATAAAAAATTATTTACAATCAGGCCCGGATGGCCCAACAGAAGCCTAACAGACCCAAAACCCAATTAGGGTTTACCATTTCAGCTAAGGTTTTCTAACCCTACCCTCAGCCGCCTCTGATGTTTCCAGAAGGCCAGTTGCAGCCTCTGCCAGGTGCCTCCTTGCTGCCACCACCATGACCGAATCCTTTGGTCACACCACCTCGTCGCCATAGATTCTAAAACACCAGATGGCAGCCCACGTCGAAGCCTTATGGTGAGTCACCACCATAGCTATGGTAACTCACCTAGGCAACCACCACTGAAACTGGTCTGAAGGGCGTACCTCCATAGTAATAAAAGCCATCGCACCTACAAAATAAAAAATAGGAGACGACAGAGAGACACGACAGGAAACAGAGGCGACAACAACCAAGGAAAATAAACGATAGAGAGCAACTAACAGTCGACAAAGACCAAACCATAGCAAACAATCGACAAAAGAGAGAAAAATAACCACAACACCAACCAGAAAAGAAATAGAGAAGAAACGGGAAAGAAACTTACCAAAGATGAGCCTCTACGAGCCATCGGAGAACCAGAACGTCGAAGGGAACTATCCTAGATCTACGACGATTGGTAAGGTTTTAAGCTAAAACAACCTTAGATCCGGGTATAGAAAAATAGGGGCTTCGATTTGGGGTGGGTTTTGTAATTTCCGGCCACCGTTCACGGTGGCCAGCGGCGGCGATCAACAGGAGCACGGCTGCCGGCCGGACACTGGACTCCCTCCGGTGTAGAGAGAAGGTAGAGAGAAAATCTTTTCTCTCGTCTAGAGAGAGAAAGAAAAAAAAAGAAAAATGAAAGTTTAGGCCTAAAATGGCCGTTTAAGGGATATATAAATCCCTCCCTTGTCGTTTGGGGAGGGACCGTAGCATTAATTTTACATACGGGTAAAACCCTTTCCGTAGTCATTCAAGTTTTATAAATTTACATTATGGTCACTAATATCAATTGAGCCTTTTAATTCGTTTTTCTAATTCTGTTTTATTATAATTTAATCACTTCTTATATATGTATATATATATATATATATATATATATATTTAGTATAAAATACCCTATTCAGTCCCTTACGCTTTAATAATTTTTATTTTGATCATTAATTAAATAATTAAGGCTAAATGACACTGTTAATTATTATATTTCATAATATTACGAATTAGACCATTTAATTTTAATAAGTTATAATTTAATCCCTAAATTTAATTTATTTAATTTATTATTTTTTATATTTTAAGACCCTAGTTTCAACTTTATTTATTTTAGTCATTGTTTATTTATATTTTAATTTTATATGTTTATATATTTAATTATTATTGTTCTTATTACTATGTAGTCATATAAACATATATAATAAATAATATTTATTTACTTATTTTTTATTTAAATAAAAATCCTATTTATAAATTTAATTTTATATAAATTACTTTTATGAAATATAATCATATTTTAATATTTATTTTTTTAATATTAAGAAATGGGTTGTCTTAAAGAACCTAGAAGTCCTTTTATGATATTATTAAAGAAATAAATATCTTATTTTCATAAATCATATATATTAATTTATTTTAATTATTTTTAAAAAAATGTTTTATTAATATATTAAGAAACGGGCTGTCTTAAAGCACCTAGAAGTCATTTTCTGATATTCTTAAATAAATAAATATCTTATTTTCATAAATCATATATATTAATTTATTTTAATTATTTTTAGAAAAATGTTTTATTAATATATTAAGAAATGGGCTGTCTTAAAGCACCTAGAAGTCATTTTCTGATATTTCTAAGTAAATAAATATCTTATTTATAAAAATAATATATATAGATATAATCTAAAAAAATAAAAATATACACTAAAGTTAAAAAGAAAATGCATAAAATGTAAAAAAAAATATTACATGAAAAAAAAGAAAAAAATATCAAAACAATTAAATAAAATGAGTAACAAGGGAAATGTACGTATAAAAAAGTTAAATAAATAAAAGAATAATAATTAAAACGTAAATGTAAGAGACCGAATCAAAAGTAATAAAAGATGCTACCTTTTATTTCCTTTTCGAATCGTTTACAATAGCTTTGCTTTGTATTTTTCGTGTTTTCCTATGTATTTTGTATGTAAATCGTGTGTTACAAATGGGGAGAATTACATGTATTTATAATGAAAAAAACTAACTATTTTTAGAATCATATTAACAATAGAATCCTAATACAACTAGACTCCTTGCTCGGTTGTTGCACGTTTGTTGGTGTGGTTGTTGCTTTAAAAGATATGGTGGTGGAAGAGTCCTCCTAGGAGAGAAACTCTTGCTAGTTCTATCTTTTAAGAAAATGGGTGTCTACAGCTGCCCCTCTTTGTCCTTTTTCGTGGAACAAAAAATAGGACAAAGATAAAAAGGCACAAATTTTCGTTCAGTGGAGTTGAAGAATAACTCCTTGTCGAATTGAATTGCGGATGGCTCCTCCGTCGCGAAGTCGAGTCCATCTTGAAATGATTTGAATTAGAATGTGGTTTCTCGTTGTAGTCCACTTTGGTCTTCTTCTCGGTTTAAAGACCTTGGCTAAAAATTCGACTGGAAAGTAATCTCTTGACTCCAAAATATGGTTGATATGCCCTCGAGTTGAATGAAATCGAACTCGAAAAGTCTTCGCTGACAGATAGCTTTTATCGACTTAAGTTATGCTGACGGAAAAAAGGTTTCTTGCTACTAAGACACGGCTAACCCAGACCTTTTTCTCGTCTTGAAAAACCTCGATTGCAGTCGGAAAATAATGTGATTGAGGTGTCATTGAGCTGAATGGAATCAAACTCGACAATTTTATTGACAGATAGCCCTTCTTTCCTTGAGTTATGTTATAAATGATGTGCCTTAGAGCTGAGCATAGTCAAACTCGAAGGTCTTTTGGTGACAAATAACCCTTATAGCCTTGAGTTATTCTGTAAATGATGTGCCCTCGAAGCTGAGTGTAATCGAACTCGAGGGTTTGGTGTTTCAGGAGAAAAATTTTCAAAGGTTTTTTGTGTGTGTGTTTCAAGAGAAACAATTTCGAGGGTTTTTTTTGTGTTTCAAGAGAAAATGTCTCAAGGGGGATAAAATTTGTTTCAAAAGAAACTGTCTCAAGAGAGACAAAATTTAGTTCTAAAAGAAACTGTCTCAAGGGAGACAAAATTTGTTTCAAGGAAACGATATTCAAAGATTTTGTTTCAAGTGAAACTGTCTCAAGAGAGACAAAATTTGTTTCAAGTGAAACTGTCTCAAGAGGGACAAGATTTTGTTTCAAGGGAAACTGTCTCAAAACTCATTTTAAGGGGAACTGATTTAAATATTTTGTGTTTCAAGGGATATGTTTTCAAGGTTTATGTTTCAAGAGAAACTATCTCAAGGAAGACAAAATTTTGTTTCAAGGGAAACTGTAACATCCTCCATGTCGGGTTAGTGATTAATTTGCAAAGTTTCAACATTTGGTGATTAAAGTAGAATAATTATATAGTTTAAATAGTATGGTTAGTAAATATGAGATGGGGTAAGGACCAAATGGTCATTTGCAAGGAATTTCTAATTAAAATAAAATGTCATGGGGTATATGAGAACCACGTGTGATTTTAGGTTCCAGAACCTCCCATTTCTTCTTCCTTCTTCCTCATTTTCTTCTCTTCCTTCTCTCAACGTGTGGCTTGCAATTAAAGGTAAGAAACTGAACTTGGTAGTTTCTTTGATTGTTAAGATTGGAAATGAAAGTTTGTATGTTATATAAGCTAAAGGAAAGCTTATATGACATTAAAACAACAAGATTAGTGTTTTAGAGATAGATTTGGAAAATGAGTTTTTAGATGAAATTTTGATATGGATGAGTTTTGATGTTTGAATCAGATTTTTGACTTGTCAATAAGCTAATTAAGAAGTATGAGGGGTTAGAATTCAAATTAGAACATATTGGAATTTGGGTTGGATTCTTAAATTCTACATGGAGAATTGGATTTCTAGGTTTTAGAGGTATTTAATGGATAATAATTAGTTTAAGTAAGTGTATGAGAGCTAAGAATAGTAAAGGGATTGAAATATGTATGTTTGAGCTGAAATGGGATGATTTCCGAGCTCAAATTAGGATTTCTGGGTTAGGGGAATCGGTACCCATTCAAGGGGAACCGATACCCCCTCAACGAAATGAATTTCCAGAATGCTAGAGGGGAATCGGTACCCCCAGGGGGGGGACCGATACCCCCTCATCGTATATGAAATTCCAGATTGCTTGAGGGGAATCGATACCCCCAGGGGGAACCGATTCCCCCATGAGAAAAAGAAGAAGAAAGAAAAGAAAGCAAGACTAAGCTATAAATTCTTTAAATTAGTAAGCTATTAAAGCTTAATTGCAAGACATAGACATCTGATGATCATCTTAAAAATTATGTTTATGTAGATACCGAGCCTACCCGAGTTCGGGAACAATCTACAAGTAGGATCGATCGAGGAAAAGGCAAAGAAGTATAGGTGAGTGCATATGCATAGCATGAATATAGTAGTATATTCAGTTCTAGACTTGTGATAAGTCTAGATTCCATATTTTGACATATGATTACATTTCATATTATGATACATGACATGAATTTGTATTAAATGTATTACATGACATGAATTCATATCATATGTATTACATGACATGAATATGCAGAAAAAGTTATATGCACTATGTGATAAAGGTATGTAATGATATGCCTATGTGTTAAAGGTATGGAAATACTATGTCTACGCGATATGAACTACGGGAAATGTATAAGCCCATGTTATGTAGATGAGAACTATAGGTATAGTTGGCATGCCAAGGGTAGAGGGTATACTCGGTTCTTTAGGACATATGTATATCCTTTGGAACCTGTGTGAAGTCTTGAAAGACACATACTTGATCCATAGTATATGTATATGATTCTTAAGGAATTCTACGTGGTCCTTATGGACATAATTCTACGGGCACTTCGGTGCAATTCTACGGGCACTTCGGTGCAATTCTACGGGGCACTTCGGTGCATTTATACGAGCTGTGGTGACAGCATAGTGCACAACCTCACATTACTCAAATACCTTAGGTTCTCATATGCTATCATGGGCCAATAAACTTATTAATACAGAATAATGAATGTTACAGTCATACGCTTACAGGTATGGATATTGATGAAGTATACTACATTGATTAGTTACATGTTTGCATCTCATCTCATATGATCCTGACATTTTCATTACATTACATTGCCTTATTATTGTTGCCTCACTAAGTCGATGACTTAGCGTGTGAGTGTTTCACACGTAGGATCCGAGGAAAATAGAAGAGACAGGTGAAGCAGCTTGACAGTATTACTCCTGCAACCATCAGATCAGAAGCAACTTAATCAGTAGGTCATTTTGTTATGTAAATGACAGTTGGCATGTAATTAAAGGGTTAAGTTGTGTATGCTCTGAATATTTTGGTAAACTTATATTACAGTATGTATATTATGGTATTTTCTTAATATAAGATCAAATATTTTACTATTATTTATTAAGAGTTGTGTTTTAAAGTCAATGTAGTATCTCTGAATCATATCCGGGTCGGGTATGGGTTAGGGGTGTTACATTTAATGGTATCAGAGCTATGGTTTAGCCGATTCTAGGCATAAACCAGAGTCTATGGAGTCTTTAAATAGAATACATGCCAACAAATAGTGAGAACTTCTGATCTGGTATAGTATGAGTATGCTGTTTTGCTAATAGGATAATGTGTTTATTCTTATTAGATGTCCGGACATATTAGCTCCCGAAGTGAAGCGGGAGAAGATAGGCATGCTGAAAGCAGTAATTCACCTGCCCTGGCCAGGCAAGGTGAAGAACAGGCATCTCAAGGAGTGCCTGTACAAGATCAAGATACGTTCTTCAGAACGTTAGAAGCTATTCTGACGCGTCTTCAACCTCCTGTTCCACTAACTCCACGAATTAATGTAGCAAAAGAGTTGAGAAGTTTAGGAGCTCCCGAATTTAAGGGAGAAGCTGAGGAAGGTCCGGTGTCAGCGGATCTTTGGTTGAATGATTTGAAAATCATGTTAGATGGTCTCCACTGTTCCGAAGTGGAGAAATTAGATGGAGCTGTGTCCTTATTAAGGGGTCAGGCTATGATATGGTGGACGAACGTCACCATGAGGATGTCAACCGACCAGTTGACTTGGTCATTGTTTTTAGAAGAATTTAAAAGCAAGTATATTGGAGATCAGTTTATCCGACAAATGAAGCAGGAGTTTATGAATTTGAAGCAGATGAGCCGCTCTGTATATGAGTACGAATGTGAGTTTAATAAGCTGAGCAGGTTTGCAGCTGAACTTGTGCCTACTGAAAAAGATGCTTGCGAGTGGTTCGTGGAGGGCTTGCGCCCTAGACTTAAAGAAATGTTGATAGTATTAAACTTGTCCTCGTTCCAGGAGGTGATCAATCGTGCAAAAGCTCTTGAAAGGGCTCAGAATGAAAGATTTGGGGACTCGAGAGTTCAGACATCAAAGAGGACGACTACTTATTCTGGTTCAACACCAACAAAAAGGGGAAGAGACTCGGGATTTCGATCACAAACTAGATCAGAATCAGTTGCATCATCTGCTAGGGGAGCAAGTCAGGCAAGAACTAGACAGACGCAGTCAGTGGAATCTGGTGCTGGGAGATCTACTCCGGGTCAAAGGAAACAGTGTGAGCACTGCGGGAAAAACCATTATGGGGATTGTCGTATGGCAGCTGGGACTTGTTTTCGATGCGGAGAGGCCGGACATTTTGTCCGGGATTGTCCCTTGATTGTTGGTGAGCCCGCACCATCTGGAAGAGCTGGTTCTTTCTTACAAAAAGGACGAGGAAGAGGCAGAGGAAGGAACCCGTCTGAATTCTCTGCTCAACCTGAAGTTCGATCCACTGCTCGAGTATACAACCTAAAGACAAGTGAAGACCGTGATGACCCTGATATTATAGCAGGTACTTTTCAGTTGTATGATAAATTAGTACTGGTACTGATTGATCCGGGTTCTAATTATTCTTATATTACAAGTAAGTTAGTAAAGGAGTTGGGGATTCCCTTAGAAGCTACGAGTAATGAGATTATAGTAACGACTCCGTTAGGCCAAAGTGCCAGGGTGAATAAAGTTTGTAAGGGGTGTCCCATAAAGATTCAGGGAATTGAATTCCCTGCTAATCTGATGGAATTACCCTTTGACGAGTTTGAAGTGATTCTGGGAATGGATTGGTTGTTCCGGTATTATGGAGATGTTAGTTGCAGATTGAAAAAGGTAACTCTGAAAAGTCCAGACGGAATAGATAAGTGTGAGCAGTGAAAAGTTTAATCCTTTAGCAAATGTAATATCAGTGATGTCTGCCAAGAAATTATTGCTACAAGGATGTCAGGGTTTTCTTGCAAATGTGATTGATTCAAGAGCTCAAGAGAAAAGGTTAGAGGAAATTCCAATAGTTCGAGAGTTCCCTGATGTTTTTCCTGCTGAATTGCCAGGATTACCTCCGGATAGAGAGGTAGAATTCAAAATAGAAATAATGCCGGGAACAGCTCCGATAACAATGGCACCTTATCGAATGGCTCCTAAAGAATTGCAAGAGTTAAAGAATCAATTACAAGAATTGCTAGAGAAGGGATTTATCCGACCAAGTGTATCGCCTTGGGGAGCTCCGGTGTTATTTGTTAAAAAGAAGGATGGATCAATGCGTCTTTGCATTGACTATCGACAGCTCAATAAGGTGACCATCAAGAACAAGTATCCCCTTCCGCGCATTGATGATTTGTTTGATCAACTAAAAGGAGCTTCGGTATTTTCGAAGATTGATCTACGTTCGGGTTATCATCAATTAAAGATCCAGGAGAAAGATATTCCGAAGACAGCTTTAAGAACGAGATATGGTCATTATGAATTCATCGTAATGCCATTCGGAGTAACGAATGCACCTGCTGCTTTCATGGATCTTATGAACAGAATTTTTCAGCCCTACTTGGACCAGTTTGTTGTTGTCTTTATTGATGACATACTGGTGTACTCGAAATCCCATGAAGAGCATAGCACACATCTGAGGATCGTCTTGCAAATTTTGAGAGATAAAAAGTTGTATGCCAAATTGTCCAAATGTGAGTTCTGGTTAAAGGAAGTAATTTTCCTGGGGCATGTGATCTCGGCAGTTGGGATTAGAGTAGACCCTCAGAAAGTTAAAGCTATAATGGATTGGGAAGTTCCTAAGAATGTGTCTGAAGTTCGGAGTTTTCTGGGACTTGCCGGTTACTATCGAAGATTCGTTAAGAATTTTTCGATGATTGTGCTACCTCTAACAAAGCTAATGAGAAAGAACGTACCATTTGTTTGGACTTCTGAATGTCAAGAAAGCTTCGAAGCTTTAAAGAGAATTCTGACGGAAACTCCGATATTGGTTCAACCGGAATCTGGCAAGAATTTTGTAGTATACAGTGACGCATCCCATAACGGGTTGGGGTGTGTACTAATGCAAGAAGGAAAAGTGGTAGCGTACGCATCGAGACAGTTGAAACCACATGAAAGGAATTACCCCACACATGATCTAGAAATGGCTGTTGTAGTATTCGCTCTCAGGATTTGGCGTCATTATCTTTATGGGGAGCGTTGTTACTTATATACGGATCATAAGAGCCTGAAGTACCTGATGACTCAAAAAGAATTGAATTTGAGGCAACGTAGATGGGTAGAGTTCTTAAAGGATTATGATGTGATAATTGACTATCATCCAGAAAAGGCTAATGTGGTAGCAGATGCTCTGAGTAGAAAGACGTTTGTAGCTTTACGAGCTATGGATGCAAGATTATCTTTAACGGGAGATGGTGGTCTTTGTGCAGAATTAACCCTTAAACCAGCATGGTTGGAACGAATAGGAGAATTGCAAGGTAAAGATGAAATGTGTTTGAAAAGAATTGAGCAAGTAAAGAACAAAGAGATTAAAGACTTTGAGATTAAGTCAGATGGAAATCTATATTGTAAAGGAAGAATTGTAATACCCGACAATGACGACTTGAAGAAAGAAATATTAACAGAGGCTCATTGCAGTCCGTTAACGATGCACCCAGGTGGAACCAAGATGTATATGGATTTGAATGATCGATTTTGGTGGTCAGGGATGAAGCGAAGCATCACAGAATTTGTGTCTAAGTGTTTGATATGTCAACAAGTCAAAGCCGAGCATCAAGTTCCCTCAGGATTATTGCAACCGCTGTTCATTCCTCAATGGAAATGGGAAAATGTTACGATGGATTTTGTTTCGGGGTTACCCTTGACTCCGAACAAAAGAGAATCAATCTGGGTAATTGTTGATCGATTAACTAAATCCGCGCATTTTCTCCCTGTTAGAACGGATTTCTCTATGGAAAAGTATGCATAGCTGTATATTAGAGAAGTTATTAGATTGCATGGAGTACCTGTTTCCATAGTCTCTGATCGAGACCCTCGATTCACTTCTAGATTCTGGAAATCTTTGCATGGAGCGTTGGGGACTCGTTTAAACTTTAGTACGGCTTTTCATCCTCAGACTGATGGGCAATCAGAGAGAACTATTCAGATATTGGAAGATATGTTGAGAGCGTGCGTAATGGAATTTAAAGGATCATGGGAAAAGTATTTACCGCTGGCAGAGTTCGCTTACAACAATAGTTATCAGTCTAGTATAAAGATGGCCCCCTATGAAGCATTATATGGAAGAAAATGTCGTACTCCATTAAATTGGTATGAACTCAAAGACCGAAGTGTTCTTGGTCCGGATTTAATTCAAGATGTAGAACAGAAAGTTCGAGAAATTCAGCATAACCTCAAAGTGGCCTCTGATCGGCAAAGTCCTATTCTGATCTTAAAAGGAAAGAAATTGAATTTCAAGTTGGAGATAAGGTGTTTTTAAAAGTGTCTCCATGGAAGAAGGTGTTGAGATTTGGTCGGAAAGGAAAATTGAGTCCTCGGTTTATTGGACCATATGAGATTGTAAAGAGAGTAGGACCTGTAGCATATCAGCTAACTTTACCACATGAGATGGAAAAGATACATGATGTTTTTCACGTTTCAATGCTTTGAAGATATAGATCTGACCCTTCTCAGATCGTGACACCAGAAGAGATTGAGGTTCGTCCTGACTTGACTTATGAGGAAGAACCGATTCAAATTTTAGCACATGAAGTTAAGCAATTGAGGAACAAGATTATTCCTTTGGTCAAAGTATTGTGGAGAAATCACAGAGTAGAAGAAGCAACGTGGGAGCGTGAAGAGGATATGCGACATCAATACCCTCATTTGTTCGTGCAATGAAAAATTCGAGGACGAATTTTTCTTAAGGGGGAGAGATTTGTAACATCCTCCATGTCGGGTTAGTGATTAATTTGCAAAGTTTCAACATTTGGTGATTAAAGTAGAATAATTATATAGTTTAAATAGTATGGTTAGTAAATATGAGATGGGGTAAGGACCAAATGGTCATTTGCAAGGAATTTCTAATTAAAATAAAATGTCATGGGGTATATGAGAACCACGTGTGATTTTAGGTTCCAGAACCTCCCATTTCTTCTTCCTTCTTCCTTCTTCCTCATTTTCTTCTCTTCCTTCTCTCAACGTGTGGCTTGCAATTAAAGGTAAGAAACTGAACTTGGTAGTTTCTTTGATTGTTAAGATTGGAAATGAAAGTTTGTATGTATATAAGCTAAAGGAAAGCTTATATGACATTAAAACAACAAGATTAGTGTTTTAGAGATAGATTTGGAAAATGAGTTTTTAGATGAAATTTTGATATGGATGAGTTTTTGATGTTTGAATCAGATTTTTGACTTGTCAATAAGCTAATTAAGAAGTATGAGGGGTTAGAATTCAAATTAGAACATATTGGAATTTGGGTTGGATTCTTAAATTCTACATGGAGAATTGGATTTCTAGGTTTTAGAGGTATTTAATGGATAATAATTAGTTTAAGTAAGTGTATGAGAGCTAAGAATAGTAAAGGGATTGAAATATGTATGTTTGAGCTGAAATGGGATGATTTCCGAGCTCAAATTAGGATTTCTGGGTTAGGGGAATCGGTACCCATTCAAGGGGAACCGATACCCCCTCAACGAAATGAATTTCCAGAATGCTAGAGGGGAATCGGTACCCCCAGGGGGGGACCGATACCCCTCATCGTATATGAAATTCCAGATTGCTTGAGGGGAATCGATACCCCAGGGGGGAACCGATTCCCCCATGAGAAAGAAGAAGAAAGAAAGAAAGCAAGACTAAGCTATAAATTCTTTAAATTAGTAAGCTATTAAAGCTTAATTGCAAGACATAGACATCTGATGATCATCTTAAAAATTATGTTTATGTAGATACCGAGCCTACCCGAGTTCGGGAACAATCTACAAGTAGGATCGATCGAGGAAAAGGCAAAGAAGTATAGGTGAGTGCATATGCATAGCATGAATATATATAGTATATTCAGTTCTAGACTTGTGATAAGTCTAGATTCCATATTTTGACATATGATTACATTTCATATTATGATACATGACATGAATTTGTATTAAATGTATTACATGACATGAATTCATATCATATGTATTACATGACATGAATATGCAGAAAAAGTTATATGCACTATGTGATAAAGGTATGTAAATGATATGCCTATGTGTTAAAGGTATGGAAATACTATGTCTACGCGATATGAACTACGGGAAATGTATAAGCCCATGTTATGTAGATGAGAACTATAGGTATAGTTGGCATGCCAAGGGTAGAGGGTATACTCGGTTCTTTAGGACATATGTATATCCTTTGGAACCTGTGTGAAGTCTTGAAAGACACATACTTGATCCATAGTATATGTATATGATTCTTAAGGAATTCTACGTGGTCCTTATGGACATAATTCTACGGGCACTTCGGTGCAATTCTACGGGGCACTTCGGTGCATTTATACGAGCTGTGGTGACAGCATAGTGCACAACCTCACATTACTCAAATACCTTAGGTTCTCAATATGCTATCATGGGCCAATAAACTTATTAATACATAATAATGAATGTTACAGTCATACGCTTACAGGTATGGATATTGATGAAGTATACTACATTGATTAGTTACATGTTTGCATCTCATCTCATATGATCCTGACATTTTCATTACATTACATTGCCTTATTATTGTTGCCTCACTAAGTCGATGACTTAGCGTGTGAGTGTTTCACACGTAGGATCCGAGGAAAATAGAAGAGACAGGTGAAGCGGCTTGACAATATTACTCCTGCAACCATCAGATCAGAAGCAACTTAATCAGTAGGTCATTTTGTTATGTAAATGACAGTTGGCATGTAATTAAAGGGTTAAGTTGTGTATGCTCTGAATATTTTGGTAAACTTATATTACAGTATGTATATTATGGTATTTTCTTAATATAAGATCAAATATTTTACTATTATTTATTAAGAGTTGTGTTTTAAAGTCAATGTAGTATCTCTGACTCATATCCGGGTCGGGTATGGGTTAGGGGTGTTACAGAAACTATCTCAAGAGAGACAAAATTAATTTCAATGTTTATGTTTCAAGAGAAACTGTCTCAAGGGAGACAAAATTTTGTTTCAAGGGAAACTACCCTAAGCGAGATAAAATTTATTTCAAGGGAAATGTTTTCAATGTTTATGTTTCAAGGGAGACAAAATTTCGTTTCAAGGGAAACTATCTCAATCGAGATAAAATTCATTTCAAGGGAAATGTTTTCAATGTTTATGTTTCAAGAGAAATTGTCTCAAGGGAGACAAAATTTAGTTCCAAAAGAAAATGTCTCAAGGGAGACGAAATTAGTTTCAATGAAAACATATTCAAATATTTTGTTTCAAGGGAAACTTGGAAATTGTTTCAAGAGAGACAATGGTGAGCATGATTCCCTTCGTCATGAAGTTGAAACCATGGATGACCCCTTCGTTGTGAAGTTGAGCCTTGGAATTGGATATCCTTCGTCGTGAAGTTGAAATCCAAGTAAGTTGTATTTTTTTCGAGTCCAATATCCTCCGCTGTGAAGTTAAAATTGGCTCTGGAACTAAGAAATCGTTTATTGACAGCCAGCCGCCCCTTCGCTGTGAAGTTGAGCTTGTGCTGTCTCAAGTCCAATATCCTTCGCTGTGAAGTTGAAATTGGCTCTGAAATTGGGAAATTGTTTGTTGATAACCAGCCGTCCCTTCGTTGTGAAGTTGAACTTGTATTTTCTCGAGTCCAATATCCTTCGCTGTGAAGTTGAAATTGGCTCTGAAATTGGTAAATTATTTGTTGACAACCAGCCGTCCCTTCGTTGTGGAGTTGAACTTTTGTTGTCTCGAGTGGCACGATATCCTCCGTCGTGGTGTTGAAATCGTAGGTGACCCTTTCATCGTGAAGTTAAACCTTGACTTGGATATCCTTCGTTTTGAAGTTGAAATCCAAGTGTAACATCCTCAATACCGGGTTAGTGACTAAATTGTAAGGTTTCAAAATTTGGTGATTTAAATTAGAATAATTGAGTGGTTTAAAGATTTATATGAGAAATGAAGTGTAAGATCAAATTGAAAAGAATGAGGAATGAAAGGATAGTATGGTCATTTGCAAAGAAAAGAAATATATAATAATAATATATGGTATATATAGATACACGTGGAAGGAAGGAAACAAAGTTTAGAGGTTTCCAGAGTTCTCTTCTTTTTTCTTCTTCTTCTTCACGTGTGAAGCCAAGCAAAGGTGAGTTTTCTCTTGAGCTGATTATGTGCTGAAATTTAAGTTTAGTTTTGATTATTAGATGCTAAGTAAGATTAAGGAAAGATTAATTTGCTTTAAAACAACAAGATGAAGAGTTTATGAGGATTTAAAGATTTGGAGTTTTTGAATGAAATATCAAAATAAAGTTTATATTGAGAATTGGAAGTTGAATTTGACTTGTCCCTAACTTGATTAAGGGATATGAAGGGTTAGAATCAGAATTATATCATATGGGAATTTGAGTGAAATTCTTAAATTCTATGTGGAGGAATGGATTTTGAAGTGTAAGAGATATTGAATGGGTATTAATTAGTTTAAATAAGTGTATAAGAGTTAAGAACATGAAAGGGGATGAAATATGAAGCATTTGAGTTGTTTTGAGTAGATTTTCGGGATTTAAAATGAATTCTGAGCTATGTGCATCGATGCACATTCAAGGTGCACCGATGCATCAAGGGTAAATCTCTAGAAATTGTTCAGTGTGTATCGATGCACAGGAAGTGCATCGATGCACCTATTAAAATGGAAACATCGAATGCAATTGGTGCATCGATGCATAAGGAGTGCATCGATGCATCCCATTAAAATGAAAACATCGAAGGTGATTTGTGCATCGATGCACGGGTACTGCATCGATGCATATGCTAAAGAATGCATCGATGCACTGTTGAATGCATCGATGCACTTCAAGAGAAATATAAATAAACCTTTCTTTTGGTCTAAGAAATGATAGATTAGAGTATATTAATTGGATACTGATATGTATCAATGTATTATTATGTAGATATTGAACGTGACTTTGCTTCAAAGTAATCAAAGGGTTAGAATTGATTCAATTCAAACAAGGCTAAGGTGAGTGCATGTGCATAACATGATTATGTTAGTATATTCAGTTCTAGACTTGTGATAAGTCTAGATTTAATATCTTGATACATGATTCATTCAATATTATTAAATATGATATGAATTCATACCATATGCATTATGGGATATACTATGCAAATTGTGGCAAGTCTATTTTCCAGATTAGAGCTTATATATGAATGTATGTGTCATATGGGATTGAATGAGTTACGAGATATCTATATTAGGTATATGAAGTGTGTGTGCTGTGTTTGTTATGGTTTATATGTATGAATGAGCATATGTATTGACATGTTACAGTATATATATATATTATATTAGTTGTGTAAATAGGTAGATAAATGTGTTAAATATGTGAAATAGTTAAAATGATCAATATGATTTCATAAGAATATGAAATAAGAAGTATGGAAAGGACATAAGAAACAATATGAAATATATAGCATATGAATATGAAATCATATGAGGGGTGACATGAATTATATGAAAAAAAGATAAACTACGTGATTACAAATATATGAAAATATGCTAGTGTGATGGGACCTAGGAACTAGTATACGTGATATATATACAGTTATATAAGTTATTGGATGAAAAATGATCAAGAGATAAAAGAGATGAAGGATAATACTATATGAGTATGATAAAAACATAAATGATGACATGTATGTATGTATGTATGTATGTATGTATGTATGTATGTATGTAATGGTTATATGAAAATGTATAGGTAATAAGATGATCATATGAACATGTGATAAAGAGCTATAGAAAAAGAAAAATGTGATATGATGTGTGAATATGTAATAAGGTAAAAGACAATGCCCATGATATGAGTTATAAGAACTGTAAGTATAGTTGGCATGCCAAGAGTCAAAAAACTACCTATGTCTTTCGAGACATATGGACAATATACCTATGTTCTAAGGAACATATGGATAGTTTACCTAGGTTCTTCGGGACCTATAGACAGTTACCGAGGATCTTTATGACCTCTGGATAGTTACTGAGGATCTTTATGGCTTCTGGATAGGTCATTCGGAACATTCATTGAGCTATGGTGACACCATACGTGTGCACAACATCATAATACTCGTATACCTTGGGTTCTCAATAGTGTATATGGGCTTAAATAAGATATAACGAGGATGTATATAATTGTATCTTAATATGGTATTATTATGATTTATATTAGCTCATATGTGGTATAATAAATGATGGTATGATAGTATAATTGTGTTTGGATAGTAGACGACATGTTTATATTTTAGTAATTCTTTATTATGTAATTATGCCTCACTAAGTCTATGACTTAGCGTGTAAGTGTTTTTATATGTAGGTTTCGAAGAGCAGGAGAATCAAGAATAGGAATTTGCAGATCAACATATCTCTACTTAACGATCAGATCAGAAGTAAAGTCACAGTAGGTATTTTGTTGTATGTAGTGTGTTGGCATGTAAGAAAAGTGTTAGTTACAAATGCTCTGATTAGTTTTGTCTTGTTTTGGTTAACTCGTATACAGTGACAATGTTATTTTAATAAAAGTTTTAAATTTCATTGGTTTTCGTTAAAAGTTTAAAGTTTGAAAAGTCAATGTGACACCTCAGACTTGTATGCGGGTCGGATACGGGTTGAGGGTGTTACACCAAGTATTGTATATAGCGGGTGGACGCGATTCCCTTCGCCGTGAAGTCGAAACCGTAGATGACCCCTTTATTGTGAAGTTTGGCTTCGAGCTAGATATCTTTCGTCGTGAAGTTGAAATCTACTCTCGAGCGAATTGTGTCGCTTTGAGTTCAATATCCTTCGCCGTGAAGTTGAAATTGACTCTGACTGAAACTGGAAAGTTGTTTTGTTGTCAGACAATCACCCCTTCGCTGTGAGGTAGAGCAACCACCATGTGCTTTTGAATCGAGCATCCTTCATCTTGAAGTTGACACTTGACTCTAAAAGCTGCGAAAACTTGATAAATACGATGTTCTTAAGTATGTCTAAGATGCATGTAACATGAATTAGTTCTGTTTTATCCCCTGGATGGAGTCTCGTGCTTTGTGTGCTTGTTCCTGCATATGGAGGAAATGCCTTCAAAAGGTCTGATAATTTGCATCGGGATGTTGAATTCCCAAAGATGCCCCAATATTCGATGTTGAATCTAAAAAAATTCCCCAACATTTAATGTTAAATATAAAAAATACCCCAACATTTGATGTTGAATCTTTAAAGATGCCCTCATTGTTCCTGATTTCTTGATTTAGCATTGATTCTAAGCATGAGTTTTGTATTTGAGAGCCACATGTCATTTACCAAGATCCACTCTACGGAGATTGTCTTGTTTTGAAAAAAAATATTTTTCTTTCTTTTTTATTTTCAAAGTTTTGAAAATATCAAAAAAGAGTTTCAAAAAATGTTTAACCAAAAGTTTTGAAAATATTGCCCCTTTCACGGTTTTACAATTGAGACAAATCATAAAACTGGAGTTCATTGGATATCAAAGAATTAATTACATTGTTAATCCTTCAATAAATTATAGCCGTTTGACACGTGCCAAGATCAAATCTATTTTTGGGAAATGGTTAAGTAAGAAAATGATAAAAATGTCTCAGGTTATTGTTTGTTTATTTGATGCTCAAAGGTTTGATGGGGTATCTTGCATGCTCCTCTATTGGAAGTGTTCTCTGATTCTCAGCTTTCATGGTCAAGCTCGGATTGTGCGATGCCTTATCAAGGAATTTGTGCGATCGCCTCAGCTGCCCAATTTTTGTATTCGAGCCGCCTTTTCAGGTTTTCAACTTGAATCCTCCTTTGGTTTCAAGACGTCATTCGTAATTTACGTTTTGAACCCCCTTTTGTTATTTTTCTCTATCATGCATTAATTACACTATTTTTTGCAAATAAAGATTAATCCTGATGGGCGGGATGAAATCTGAAGATAGTCTCTTCTGTTAAGAACTTCATGTATGATTAGAATGGACTTTTAAGGCACGTAATGTAGGCCATGGTTCATGGTTATGAAAGAAAATGATAAATAGGCCCAAACAAGTGTTTAAGGGTGATTAAACCAAGGATCAATTCATTCTGATGTCTTCAATCATATCTTGCTGAATTTGAATCTGCTCGTATGTGTCTCTCTCTTGATGCTCTATGATCTTTGAGTGGAGTGATTCAGTGATTCAGAAATGATTGTGCTTGATCAATCTCATTTGATGATCTATGATCTTCGAGTGAAGTGGTTCAGAGATTTAGAAATGATTTTGCTTGATCAATCTCATAGTTTGAATCGAGAGAATCTTTGCATATGCATCTTGTCTTCTTTTTTCTTCAATTTTCCTTTGTTTTTTCTCTTTTTATTTTCTCTTTGCTTTTTTTTTTTCTCTTTTTGTTCTCTTTTTGTTCTGATTGAATCTTCGCACTTGGCATTTGGTTCACCTTTCGGTATCTCATCTAAATCAATGTCTTCACTCATGCGACCAGATTTTCTCCACCTTGCCCCCCAGTGTGGAGGGTGATCCTTGGTTAGGGTTGAATCAGAAAAAAATACTATAGGCTCAAAAGGGGACACAAGGGATATATATTTTCTCCTGTTGTGAAGGGGTAAAGAAAGAAAGTCGTTCATCATTTCATACATGGAAGCTTTCACAGAAGAGGTATCCCAAAGGGGATAGATTTTCAGGATTATTTTTATTCACATGAAAACAGTGCAATTAATGCATGGTAGAATTATTCCGAGTGAATTATTCTTTCTGCTTTTTGCCCCCAACATGTCTCAATGTTCATGCTCCCTGCGAGATGCCCAAGACTCATGTTCAAATGAACAACTCAATTCCTTGGGTTTTAATGGCATAAAAATGTCAATTTTGAATCTAAAAAGACAATGGTGTGACTTTATTTGACTCAAAGAAAGGTATGGGTGTATCAAAAGATAAAGGCAATGTTCAGAAGTTTCAAATGGAGGTAATGTCAAAATTTGGTCTTTTTGGTAATGACCCTCAGTTATTTTGGGTAAAGAATCAAGGTATTTTATTTTGGGGTTTGAGACAGGATAAAAAAGGTCTAATCTTGCCATCTGTCAAAAATCTATAATTCTTGAAGAATTAAAAGAATCCTTAATTCATTTAATATTCGAAGAACTAATTGCTCCACCTTAGAAAGTAGCATAAATTCAATCGTTTAAAAGATTAAGCAAACATGAAAGATCAAAGACGTGTTCAAACAAAACAATCCTCTAAGTGCAAATGATATATGCAATGTCCCCTTCTTCGGTTGTTCATGCCCCTGAATCCATCAAGTTTTGGATCTCGCACTTCAGCGCCTTATAGTTCTCAGAGGAATGTATGGAGCATCCTATGTGGTAACTACAAACAGCTTCAACATCGTAGCCCTTAGGTTATGTGGACTCTTTTCTCAGATCATCCTGGCAGGCTTAGTCGTACAACCAGCTGATCGGGCTCATTCGTTGTGATTTCAGTTTTTTTCTTTTGATGTTACAATCTTGCTTCCATGTGTTATCATGTGGTTAAAACCACTTCATCGAATTCTCCATGAAGAAATTTCATGTTTATGAAAATGCTGAAAAAATGAAATGTAGATGCAAAATGCAAAAATACATGAAATGTTCGAGGCATTGATCCAAAAATATGTCTGTTATTATAAATAATCTTTATTGGGACAAAAGTGTTTTATCTTTTAAGAGACAATAAACATATTTAAAGGTACATCCAGACTAAATCCTCTAGACCTTGAAACAAGTTGACTAGTCTTCTGCCTTCGTCTGTCACCGGTCGAATACCCTACTGAACCGCTCCGGCTTATCTGGCTAAATCGTGCAAGTGACGAGCTATTTTTTGTACTTGTCCCCAGAAGTATCGAATGACTACATCTCTGGCTTTCATCCTTTGCTGAACCTGTTCTATAACGGAAACATCATTGAAATCCTCCATCAAAGGGATTATCTGAAGTTCATTGAATTTGTCGACAATGGCTTCCAATTCAGCTATCGTTTTGTCACCTTGTTCTTGTTGCCTTTGAAGGGACTCTCGAGGTCAGTAACCTTTTTCTCGTCTTGCCCCTGCCACCTTTGTCAACCCATTTTTGAAAAGTTGACTTTTGATGTACTTGATTGTGGGCACCACGTCTTCTTGATCGAATGTGACACATAATTGCCTTGCAGATCTCCCTTTTCCTTCTGAGTCTTTTCTGACCATAATCGGACCTCTACGTTTTTTACCTATTGTATTACAACCCATTTATCCATTAATGCAGACTATTTACGTTTAACGAACTTGTTTTTGGTGGATCAACACCTCTTTTAAATGATACAAATAATGAAAATGAAATGAAAAAGAGAAAAAATGAAAAAGAGTTAGTGAGGTAAAAAAACAATCATGAAAATAAAAGTCCTACCCACATGATATCTACCCGAACATGCTTAGTATTCCTACCCGGAAATGATCTCTATCCCGCATGTTGATTTTGAACAAGTCCTAACCACATAAATTTCTAGTTCACATGCTTTGAACAGAAAGTAAAGCATGAAACAAAGCAGCCTAGGGTTTGGAATGTGATTTTGGGGTGGGCTCTAATTCCCTGTAATCTCCCGGTTTAGGTTATAGAAAACGGTACCTGAGTTCTCCTTGTCGGCGCCCCCTTGGGCTTACCAGACCCTTAGTCTTAAACCCAACATAGGATTGTGTGGACTAAGTTAAACTCGAGATGACACATTTCCTTATGCCCATACGGAGAATAAATTCACACGAAGACATAAGGTATATGAATCCCGAAGGCTACTTGCTAGGCCCATACGATGAATAAATTCACACGAAGGCGTCGCTTTCACCCCCACTTAAAATTGGTTTGGAGCTCGGGTTTAGAGCCTTAGATGAAAAAAATATTTAAGGGCTGAAATCATGAGAAAACGATTAGTACAACTATTTACCCGAAAATATAATCAAAATTAAGTAAAAAATGATCGAAATATTACCTTAAAATTTAAACTTACCATTTTAGTTAAAAAGACAACTGGAAATTACCTTAGCCTGACTCACTTACCTGTGCCCAGTGGAGTCGCCAAGCTGTCGTAACCGTCTTTTGGTTGGGCCCCGAATTGGGCTTCGACTTGAAATAATTGGGTTAGGAGTCGCCACCGACCACTTTAAAACGAATTTATGTGGGTCGGACACCATCTTACCTTATCTGCGTTTTTACCAGAAATATGTCGGGTTCGGGAGTCGGTTACGGTCAAGGAAGGATTAGCACCCTTGAACCGTCCTTTCGGTACCAATTAATTTGCCGGTTGTCTTAAATTAAGAAAATTGTAATTTAAAATTAAAATGTAAAAATACGATCACAATTACTTACCTTAGATAGTTTGAAATGTGTGGTCTTAAGAAGGTCAAAAATCATGTTAGATAAAAAGGTAAGAAATAAATAAATAAATTAAATTAAAATGAAGAAAAAACAAATTAAATAAAAGATAAGATAAAGAAAGTAAAGATAAAATAGTAAGTAAAATAAATATAAAAAAATAAAGAAAAAAAATATATAAATAAAACAAATAATAATAATAATAAAATAAATAATATATATATATAATAAATAAAAAATAAAAAATAGTAATATATATATATATATATATATATAAATTAATAAAACTGATAATAAGAAAATAATATATATATATATATAATCTAAAAAATAAAAATATATATTAAATTAAAAAAGAAAATGCATAAAATATAAAAAAATATTACATGAAAAAAAATAACAAAACAATTAAATAAAATGAGTAACAAGGGAAATGTGCGTATAAAAAAGTTAAATAAATAAAATAATAATAATTAAAACGTAAATGTAAGAGAGAGAATCAAAAGTAAAAAAAGATACTACATTTTATTTCCTTTTCGAATCGTTTACAATAGCTTTGCCTTTGTATTTTTCTTGTTTTCCTATGTATTTTGTATGTAAATCGTGTGCTATAAATGGGGAGGATTACATGTATTTATAGTGAAAAAAATTAACTATTTTTAGAATCCTATTAACAATAAAATTCTAATGCAACTAGACTCCTTGCTTGGTTGTTGTATGTTTGTTGGTGTGGTTGTTGCTTTAAAAGATATGGTAATGAAAGAATACTCTTAAGAAATAAACTCTTGTTAGTTATATCTTTTAAAAAAAATGGTGTCTACACTTATAAAAAAAAAAGTTTAATCTTCAAGTTCGATCGCTACTGTAAATCTGAGATAGCTTTGTTTCTCTGCAGAAACCTGATTTTGAAGCCAAAGTTGCAAAACTTGTTGAGTTGGGGTTTCCAAGAGAAATGGTATACAAGCTCTGAAATTATGCGATGGCAACGAAGAACAGGCTGCTGGGATTCTCTTTGGAGGCTGACATTGCCTTTCATTTTTCATTATTTTTTTTTCACTCAGTGACAAACTTGTAACACAGTGAAATTTTACTTGATTATCCGTTTGATTTGAACTTTTTATACACATTTGGAAAATTGTTGCAATCCTAAAGAAAACTGGAAACACTCATTTCATCGATGTCCAAGTTATACTAGAAGTAAAAATAGAAATTAATCAAATTTCATCAATACCTTAACTTTATTATGTGTTTTTCTGTAAGTACCATTTCCTTCGCTCTTGCTCTGTTTCTATCTCTGAACCCCAAGTTTCTAATAAGCTCAAAGCCTAGTTCAAAAAGATTATAAGAATATAATTCTCGAGTCTATGATCCTTGATAGAAAGAGGGAATAAAAAAAGTTTGATTTTTTTGGTCAGTTTGTGGGGAATTCAGGGGGTAGGAAAAAGAAGGGTGGTTCAAATTCAAACCAGGTTTCAGTTGAAAATTATTCCAGCAATACAATTCCACATGTCAAGGGTGGTGTTGAAAATAATTCCAGTTTTTGAAAAGAGCCAATGAGCTCAGAGAAGAAGGCAATGTGGCTACTCTTCAACATTATACTAATGCTCTTAAGCTTATCCCTAAGACCACCCTGACAGAGCTGTATTTCACAGCAATAGAGCCGCTTGTTTGATGCAAATGAAACCCATTGATTATAATGCTATTATTGCTGAGTGTAATATGGCAATTTAGGTTCACCCTCTTCTTCGAAGGGACCGAGTTGAAAGCATGAAATGGCGTTGCAGGATGTTCAACTTCATTTGGGGGCTAAACCAAATAACAAGGATGCTTTGGAGATTGCTCGGAGATTAACGACTGCATTGGGTCCTTGCCTGGAGGGTCCAGTGGCTTCTGCTGTTCGTGGTGCCCCGATTGCTGGCCTTGGACCTTGCTTACCTGCTTGGCCAGTCGCCTAAGAAGGCATGGGTATCACCTCCTCGAGGATTGGTTGTACCACCAAATAATAAGCTAGATAAGAATCAAAATAACGGTAGGAGAAGCCGAAACTGGTTCCAGGAACAATTGCCAAAACTTGTGCTGAAGCCTTGGAGTGGTTCTTCGAATGCAACTAATAATCTGAATAGGTTGGCCAGAGAAAACAGTCTTTTGTTACGTCTATGCGTGAGCAGGTTCCAGTGGCAAGTCAATGGAAGTCATTGAAACTTGCATATGATCATGACATAAGGCTTTCCCAAATGCCGGTTAATTGCAGCTTCGAAGTGTCGAGAGAGATTGTGAGCGAACGTTTTCCTTCATCCAGGTCAGTTTTGATCAAATATAAGGATAATGATGGAGATTTGGTGAACTATTACATGGACGACCCAACTCAGATTGGTCGAGTTGTTTCAATAGAGTCTGGAGAGGATAAAGCCAGTGGATTTGGGATGTTGAGATTGCACACTTCTGAAGAATCATTGCTCAAAAGGAGATGTGAATCGAACATCCGACATGTAAATATAAAATCAATGTCTTCCATTATCCCTTATGATAGTGCATTTTCCCTCATCCAAATGAATTATTTGTCCAATATCGTAGAGTATTGCACTTGAAAGATTTTGGTATTTAAGATCACTGTTTTAATCATTAATCTGAGATTGTTTTAAGCTTTATAAACAAGCAAACATCATTTCATCCATGTTATTTAGATTGAACTGAAAGTTCAATGACAGGAAACCTCTTAAAAGTTGCAAATATCAACTAGATCATTTTCTTAAACTTGAAAGTACTGCAAGCTCCAACAGGGAAGCTCTCATCTGGTTTATTTCCATCTCCTCTCTTGTTCTGATAGCCGGGATAACACCACAACGAAAACGGCACTTGTTCAACCAACCGTAATCCAGCTTCATTGGCAAGCTCCTCAATTCGCCACATATTGAATGGGTGTGAAGTTTTATGAGTTATATGAACTTCTCCATTCATTGTCAGCATCTGAACCGCGTTCCTCAAGAAGCCCCTCACCACTCTCTTATGGAACCTGTATAAAAACACCATTACTTTATTTCTTTTAGTACCCTTCATTAAAAGTATGTATAATGTATATGTATATATGATGTAGGTTGATCAGAACTTACTCGATAACAAAATTTGTATCTTCACGACAGCCGTGGAATCCAGAATGAGGAAAATTGTAGACAATCCGATCAAAGAAGTCTAAACGGAGGGCAATGTGTTGTTTCATACTGCAGCAATCTACACCATGGATGCTGGTACATCCAAGTTCTTTGAGTGCTTTTAAGTTTGACATCGCTCCATTGTACTTTTTCCTCAACGTCTCTAAAGTCACAGACTCAATATGATAAAATCAGTAAATAATCAAACTTTGGAAAGCAGTAAAAATTCTGATCCCACAATTGTAAGATATCATCGAAAACTCCACAAAAAAACCCATTTTTTTCATCCTTTAATGTGGGAATGTGTCTCATAGTTTCGAACCAAAGTTCTCTCCTTTAAACTTTTTTGAATACATAAAACAAATTTCGAAGTTGACAAGATATAAAACATAAACCTTTAGAATCAAGAGATGTGGCGACCAGGTTGACCATGGGACCTAGAAATCTTGCTAAGCAAGCGGCGAAAGAGAAATCACCCTCTCCAACCAGCAGTATCTTATGGCTGCTGCTGTAATGCATTATCCGTTTTTCTTTATTAGTCTCTAGACTCTGCAATTCCATAATTGATTCCATGACATGCAATTTTCCTTAATACTGCCTTCCTTTTTGACTGCATTTTATAAGAATTACAGGCCTGGCTTTTCAATATCTTCCACTAAAACATGCATTCAACTCCAACATTTTATAGTTTTTCGAGATTCATGTTTCCGAAGAATCATTTTGTTAATCCGATGCTTCAGTTTCGTTTACTTTTAGCGTATTGAATGCAGAAGATCAAAGGGCAAATCAATTAAGTTTTATGAGCATTTCGACTTCACGATTCAAAGATTAGTTTCTTTAATGGTATCTGTAGTTAATTAAGTAGCTGTTAGTGTTGGTCACTGTGAATCATCTCGTTTAATGCATTAAGTAGCAAAGGCTTTTTGCCTCTTTTTCTATTATTAATATAAACATTCAGTTTCGTTTACTTTTAGCGTATTGAATGCAGAAGATCAAAGGGCAAATCAATTAAGTTTTATGAGCATTTCGACTTCACGATTCAAAGATTAGTTTCTTTAATGGTATCTGTAGTTAATTCAGTAGCTGTTAGTGTTGGTCACTGTGAATCATCTCGTTTAATGCATTAAGTAGCAAAGGCTTTTTGCCTCTTTTCTATTATTAATATAAACATTCAGTTTCGTTTACTTTTAGCGTATTGAATGCAGAAGATCAAAGGGCAAATCAATTAAGTTTTATGAGCATTTCGACTTCACGATTCAAAGATTAGTTTCTTTAATGGTATCTGTAGTTAATTCAGTAGCTGTTAGTGTTGGTCACTGTGAATCATCTCGTTTAATGCATTAAGTAGCAAAGGCTTTTTGCCTCTTTTTCTATTATTAATATAAACATTATACAAGAATATTTGAAGCAATGAAATGAGCACAACAGATAAATTAGATGATTAGCCGTGCATTATTCTCAAACCAACACATACATATATAAATGCTTTAATACTTGTAACCCTTAACAAACAAACTTTCCGAAGCCAATCCACCGGCACTTCCTCCGCCGTACTTTCCGAGCGTGGCCTCCGAATTCGCTTTGCACCTCGACAAAAATGCTTCCTGCGCTTTCGCAACGTTCTCCTTCTTCCCTGCCCATGTCTTGAGCGTGCTCTGTTGCAGGGCTCGTCCGAACGAGAACGACAACGTCCATGGCTTCAACACGTCCAGTTTGTTCATCGCGTCCAGATTAATCGTTGCTTCTTCCTCGCTTTGTCCGCCTGATAAAAACACGATCCCCGGCACTGCCGGCGGGACGGATCGACGAAGTGCGGTCACCGTGTATTGCGCAATCACCTCCGCTGCAACCTGTGCAGATCAATACAAGTGTTTTTTCAGCCATCATGAAGATATAAGATCACTGATCGTAGGTGATAATATATGGTTTACCTTTGGGCTGTCAGAACCTGGAGTGGCCATATTAGGTTTCAAGAGAGTGCCCTCAAGTAAAACATGGTGCTCATTCAGCGCTTTGTAAACCGCCGCAATCACGGTTTCAGTGACGGCGGCGCATTTCTGAATATCATGAGGGCCATCGGTAAGCACCTCAGGCTCCACAATGGGGACCAGCCCATTTTCTTGACAAATGATGGAGTAACGAGCCAACCCATGCGCGTTCTGCTGTATCGACAACTCAGAAGGCTCGTTGGGACCGATCTTGAGCACCGACCGCCACTTGGCAAAACGCGCACCAGCTTTATAATATTGCTGGCACCGCGCGCCCAAGGAGTCGAACCCTTGAGTCGTGGTCTCGCCATTGGTGCCGGCTATCTCGACGGTGCCCTTATCGACCTTGATACCCGGAATGACGTTGTTTTCTTCAAGGACCTCAACGAAGGGTTTCCCATCAGATGTCTTTTGGTAAAGCGTTTCCTCGAAAAGGATGACGCCGGATAGGTACGTCAAGGCGTTCGGAGAGGTGAAAAGGAGCTCCCGGAGGGCTTGGCGGTTGGATTCGATGTTTTCGACGTTGATACTCGAGAGACGCTTTCCAATGGTGCCGGTACTCTCGTCGGCCGCCAAAATACCCTTGCCTGGGGTGGCGATGTACTTGGCGTTCTTGATCAACTCGTCTGCAGAAAAAAAAGTTGATGCATTTTAGTCCAAGGCTAGTATCAATGAATTCATGCATTACATAGTATCTGTAATGAACACATGAACATGCATTTTACAAAGCAGATAGGTTCCTACGTAGTTATCGTGCATGCAGTTCAATGAAAGTTGACATCTTCTTCAACATGAATATATGCAATGATCATCCAATGAAAACAATATTTTTAATATAAATATATTGATGATAAAGGTGGAGGAGAGTTTACCTGCATACTTGCCAACAAAAGCCGACATGGTTAAGGGTGGAGAGGAAGATAAATGGGTAATACGAGGAAACTTACAAAAGCAAATCCAAAGGAGCACCACTCTTATATGTATAGATGAGATGGTAAGGAATATGCTGCATATAAGAGATTCCATGAGATGCATCAAGAACGTTACACGTGTCAAAAGAAGAACCCATGGAAAATTATCATAGTCGGATAAAGTAATGAGTGATCAGATTGGTGCCCAAGTGGCATCTTATTATCCCTCCTTACAATGTATCGCAAATTGCTTATCCTTGAAACTGTTGTTTTGTTGGGGGAATCGAGAGATGGAAACTCAATTCCCCCATTTCAGCCACATCCTTAACAATTGGTCCAAACTCTCGGGCCGTACTTCACATTATAAACAACAAATATAATATCAGCGCACTGTAGTAGCCTTTTTAATTGATTGTGGAGTATATGTTGAGGTGTAAGGTTCAAACAATTACCATTGTGGAAGTTTATAAATTATTAATGGTTAAGAAAGATTCTCACATCTTGATTAGATTTAGGAAAATGTAAAGATGGGTCCAAGTCAAAACTGACGAGAAGCATACTCAAGTTGAAACCCCCAGCTCAGGGAGAAGATACTGAATTGAAGAATTGCAAAGGGGGCACCACTTGCTGGTTATCATCAAAGGTTCCAAAATATCGCTCACTGAACTTAGGATAACACGGAAATAATCATTTAAACCAATATCGATCTCAGATGTCACAATCTTTACACTTGGGAAGCTTTTGCACATCACTTGTACATCCCGAGGATCCTGGGGAATCAAGTGAAATGATCATAGACCAAGATATATCTAAACCCAACTTATTCAAGTGAAGAACACCACCAGATACTTAAAAATCTTAATGACTTGAACCTTTTTTTATAAGAACAAAAACAAGCCTATCATAAAACCCTATTCTAGATAACATTTCAACCAGATGATGACGGAGAACAAATCTTTACAACGATGTAAGATAAAAAAAATAATCAGAGCTTTCATAACCTATAAAATACATGCCCAGTTGATGCCTGCTTTTCTGCAAATGGCGGATGTCCCAGCCCAGCCCATGTTCAACAACCTGCATAAGGTATTCCGTGAGTGAGAGACCCAAGGGAAACATTTTATTGCATTGAAGAAAAATACAAGGCATCGGCATAAAAGACAGTCATGTTTTGAATACTTCTTTGTTGGAAGTATAAAGTCATCGAAAGCAGGCTTCACAAATTTTGAATACTGCATTCATTAAAAATTAGTTGCATATAAATATCAGCTGAAAAGAAGCAAAAGCAGAAACATCAGCGATAATAGAAAACATTTCTTTCATTGATCAACTACAATAGCATTAAAGCCGGCTTCATTGAGTAACATGTTGAATTTGGAAAATGTGATAGCTGGAAAAGCTTTTTTTCCTTATAACTCTTGAAATCATAATTTGGAATATCTACTGCTCCCTCATGCCTCAAGTTCTCCATAGAATCTAATAATTTCTCTGTGTCAAATAAATCTGCAGAAAATGAAATTCAAAACTCCAAGTTTAGCACATGTGCAGGATATCAAGTAGTTGAAAGTTCAGAACAAGGCAAATAATCTCTGACATCCCCATTTACTCACCGGGATGCTTAAATTTGTATTCATGAATGATTGTGTTTATAATAAAATCTTAACCACTCTTCAGTATCTTTTAAATATAGAAAAAATCTTTTTTTAAAATATATTTATTTTCTATTTAATTATTTGCATTATCCAAGAATCCCCACTAATGCAAAATAAATAAAAGATTATTAAAAACGAGAAAATAGCAACAACAAAATTAATTGCTTAAGCACTAGTATTTGTTAGATTTGAACTAATACATAGTGCAATAAGCAATTCTTCTCTTAACAAGTGAACGAATTTTGAACTTATTAAAATAGGAGTAAAATTATGACACATGACTAATCTCATATCCAATTAAGTTTCGCGATAGATCAATCAATTTAGCCAACATATCTCGGGATGCTAGTCAGTTCTCTAGAAAGACAACACAATATCGTTCATAGAAGTTGGCAAGTTCTTCACACTTACGTAGGTGATTTCAACAAGTCTATCTTTGGTAGCTTTATCGATCAGCCGAATAATGGCAAGAGGGGGGTGAATTGGCCTTTTTAAGAATTTGGTAGAAGCAATTGAAAAATTAAACTTTTTGTACACCGATTTAGAGTGGTTTGACTTTCTCAAACAAAGTCTACATCCACTATTTTAACATCCACACTAAGGGTTTCTCAAATCCACTAGATTTGCTTACCTTTAAGGACAATGTGTAACCTTACAAACACTTCAAGGTGTATACCCCAAAACCTTGAATACACACTCTCCCAAAGAGTAAATACAAATGAAGCAAACAAAGAGATAACCTCACAAGACAAATATGTTTGCACAATTTAAGCACTCACCCAATACACACTTGCGCAAAATAAACAACGTAGCTCACAAGTGTGATTAAAATGAAGAATTTAACAAAATAAGCACAAAACAAAACTTTGATGTTGGTAGGTTGGTTCAATATGTTTCTTGTTGACCTTGGGAAGCTTTGACCTTCAATTTATACCTTCTCCATTCATTCTAGCCATTTAGAGTCGTTTGGGTATCATTGTAGCCGTTACCTACAATATAAAACAACATTTAATGCACAAGGGATCGATCATTTTTTCAAATAATTCGACTATTGTAAGAAATGAATCAATCCTTTAATGGAAGGGACCAATCTTTTCATCGAAGGATCTATCCTTTTGGTGAAGGGATCGAACCTTTTTGTAAAGGGATCGATTCTTTTTTTAAGGGATCGATTCTTTTTCTAAGGGACTTTGAATTATTTTTGATAAAGTTTTGATCAATTCCATTAAGTCAAAAATTAATTTTTCAAATTATTGTTATATCAAAATCTTAATTCAACAATCTTTTCCTTTTTTATATAACAACTCTTTGAAAATTTGTTTTTGAAAAATTCTCCCCCTTAGAAAAATAATAAAAGGATTTATGAATTAAAAAAACTTTAAGCTCCAATTTTAATTAAAAATATTTTTCATTTTACACATACTTCTCCCATTTTTTGTTATATAAAAAATAATTCACAATGTTAGAAACAATATAACAAGGAGATAAAGTAAAAAAAATAAAGCTTGAAATAATTAAACACATGGAGAATTATATATGAAGCATCAAGTTACTTTAACATAAATAGATAAATCCATACAAGGCATAAAATACCAAAGTCATAAATTCAAACAACCAAATAAAACATTCAAGTACCAAATACCAAATAAACATCAAAGATCCAAATAACATAAATGTAGCAAAGTCTTAAAATCCAATAATGAAATGAAACGATATGTATGCATAAACTAAGATGATGATGAAGGAGGGAAGGAAAATTCGTCAAGCTGACGTTGAATCACTCAAACTTCCTCGATCATACGATCCTCAAGAGCATCCTAATGACGCTCGATCACATCAAAACGGGAGTCGACATGGGCTCGAAGAGAATCAAATGACTGAAGCATCCTCTCCTCAAATCCTCAGAAGAAATCTACAGGAGGTGCCGAGTCTACGTGATCTGCTCTCTCATGCTCATCATCCATATGCTTGTCGTGACGACTACAGACCCAATGCATGGATCCCTCGGGCTTCTTCGAGTAACCGATGTTCGTTGTGAGTCCATAGCTCACGACTTTGTTAGATGCAATACATCCACCAATAGTCGCTCTCACGAACGGTAGATAATTTTATGCCTCGAGCACTGATTCAATGAGAGACAATGAGATGCAACAAACGATCGTTTAGGGAGAAAATGGTAGCTTTATTGTTTCTAAGACGCATCTCGAGAGGAAAATGACCTTTTTCATTATCATTACCAATAAGAGGAAGGTCGAAAGTTTGAGCAATAAAGTCAATAATGATGGTAACAGGCTGACCCATAAGATACGAAACAATGGTCCGATAGATGGTGCCAGAATGAGTAGTGGATGACACACAAGCATTCGAGTAAAAAACTCGAATCAAAGTGTGATAGGTAGGGCCATGAAAGTTTAAAAGAATATAAAGTTTTATATCTTTCAAATTTTGCTCATAAGGAAAACCCAAATCATTTAAAAAATTAAAGTTAATTTTTTGGGCTTCTTTGATTGTCGATGAGTGAAAAAGGAGTCAAAACGCTCATGAGCTTTGCGCTTTTGAAACGTCGGTCAATCCAAGAGTCGATTGAGGATTGTCCCTTTGAAGCCATAAACTTTCTCTTAGGCATTTAAAAAAAAATATATATGAAAATTAAGTTTGAGCCAAAAGATATGTTTAAAAGATGTTAAAAATGATTTTGGGAAGAATTAAAATTGGAAATTGGGGTGAAAAATGATGTATGGTCGAATGGTTTAAGGAGGGTGGTTTTTTGTTAAGGACTTTTATCGAAGACCTTGTGGGTGTTTGATAAAAAAAATTGGGATTTTTTCAAAAATGGGTTATGGTTAAATCTCCCTACAATCAAATAAGTGATAAACAATTTAAAAATTATTCTCTAACCACCTAATTCAACCCAATTTAACTGAATTTAAAAAAAAATTAAAAAGTTAAGATTCTGAAAAATTCTTACCCAAAAGTGATGATTCCTTCAAAAAAGATGTTATGAAATGTTGAAATGATGAATGAGGCTTGATTTTCACACAAAGTCCACAAGAAATTGATTTAGATTTGATATTTTTTATGAAAATCAAATTTTTGGGTACTTTTGGGTTTAGGTTCAAAATTTTGGCTTTGTATAGATCAAATGCGCTTAAACAAGCCCACAAGTTTACTTACTTTTTGTTACCTTGAATATTGGACTCTTTTGAGTTTTGGGAATTGATGTTAGCATATGTGTATATATTGTGTCCTTTTGCAGGTTTTTTCTATCCCGTTTTTGCCAATATGTCTAAACGAACCTGTTCTTCCCGATCCCACCCTCCTCCAAATCCACCTCCAAATCCTATTCCTAATCCCGTTTCATATCCAAATGAGCTTACTCTTCAAAACTCGTGCTTTAATGAACTCGATCGCCAAACTCTTTGGCATTATTATTCGCAATTTTTTGAGTATTTGCTCCTTAGGGCGAGCGTATGCCTTCTCTTTCCACCATTATCGAGCTTAATTTTAAATACCTTTCGCAACTCCAATCTTAGAAACTAGACAACACCTTCAAAAACAATCTCATTGTCTTTCAACAACTTGTTCATATTTTCTATTCAAATGTTGTTTGTGTTGTTGATCAAACTCTAAATGCCACTGTTAGTATTCACTCCTATCTCATGGGAAAATACCTTCACATAGATACCGCTTCTATAGTCCGAGACTTAGGTCTAGAACTTAAGGGTATATACAATGAAAGAGATATGGTTGAATCCCGTTATAAGGTTGGTCATAGTATCAATACCCTAAATATTCATGAGCCTTTCTTGCAGCTTATTATCACTTGGTGATTTAGACCATTCAATGGTAAATTCTCCACCCTTCATACCGTTATATTTGGTGGATCCATTGCTTCAACATCATAAACAAATAAATTTTCCCCAAATTATCTTCAGTGAGCTTGCGACGTCATCAACAACTTCCAATCTAAGAAATATGATACCCTTGTTTATGGTTGTCTTCTTAGCCGTATTTTTGTCAAAGCCGGTATCAATGTCTCTCTTGATCCCGTTATTCCCCTAAGCTCCTAGCTTGATATTAAATATCTTCGTAAATCTTTTGATTTTTTTTTAATTTCTCTCTATTATTGAGGTTTTTGTTGATTATAATTTTAATGCATGGTTTAATGGATCTGATCTCTCTTGCTTTGAAGTTTACGGGTTTGGTTTACTTAATTGCATGATAACAAAATTTGTGGGTTTTCTGTTTGTTTTCAAGTTATGCAATGCTCTGTTCTTTGGTTGCTCACTTTGATGGCATATTACATTTGTTAATAAAAGTTTCCCTTTTATCGTTTGATTTACTTTATTAATAGGTTATTAAAGGTATGAGGCTTTGAAACTCATTTTCTTGAAGCTTAATTAAACCTGCGATTCGATAGTATAAATCTTTTTATTTTTTCTGGGTTTTAATGTTTACCAATATTGAATTATTGTTGAAAAATGTTTGTAGGCTTTGGACAAGATTAGATTTGAGAGCTTGACAGACAAGACCAAACTTAATGCTCAACCAGAGCTCTTTATTCACATTGTACCAGACAAGACAAACAACACCCTGTCGATCATTGATTGTGGTATTGGCATGACCAAGGTTGGTAAGTTCATTATTGCTTCATTTTCTTGTACAATTAGCTGTTGAATTTTTAATTAAGAATGGTGTTAATGTGATTATGTATCTGTTATTTCAGATTTAGTGAACAATCTTGGTACTATTGTGAGGTATGGGACTAAGGAATTCATGGAGGCATTGGCTGCTGGTGCTGATGTTAGCATGATCGGATAATTTGGTGTCGGTTTCTACTTGGCTTACTTGGTAGCCGAGAGGGTTGTTGTTACTACGAAACACAATGATAATGTTATGGAATTAAAGAAATAGAATAGGATTCGAGGAAGAATGAGAGAATTTAGAGAAGAAAAGAGTTCATTCATTTAATGCATAAGGAATTTTTACAATCAGAGCTGGTATTATTTAGTTACAATAGCCATAGAATGTCTGTCAACTATCCAAGATTCATAACAGCTTACTAACAGAATGATTCTTCTCTTTCTTTTCTTCTTCAGGTATTGGGCCTTCGTTCTTGGGCTGCTCCAACAGACAACCATCTCGCACGGCCTGTTCCTTTGATGTGGTAAGTTTCCCCGTGCCTACCACGTGATTTAATTCCCAATCTCTATCTTCAATCCATAACCCTCGATCCCCATTTCCCAATTATTCCTAAATGCTTCCTCGCCTCTCCTCATCGATACTTTCTCGTCCTTCTTCTTCTCCAACCATAACAATACTCACCCCTCGAGACGAGCCTTGTCCCCAAGGATCAAACGCAGAAAACTGACCCTTGAGAGTCGAATAATCCTCCCAAGTGTCATTTTCTTCAGCAAGATTCTCCCAGCGAACCAAAAGTTGAGTCACAGGTTTGCCGTTTCTATTTACGATTCTTCGAGCCATAATCTGTAAAGGTTTGATTTGTAATATTTCGTCTTCATCCACTATAAGGGGTTCAGTGACAACATTCGTTGACTCTCCGATGAACTTTTTTAAAAGACTGACATGAAAAACTGGATGTAATCGAGAGGACTCTGGTAAGTCTAAACGATATGTGACTGTTCCAATCGTTTCTAGAATTCGATAAGGCTCGAAATATTTCGCTGCTAACTTCAAATTTTTTCTTAGGGCAATGGATGTCTGCCTGTAGGGTTGCAATTTCAGGTAAACCATATCTCCTACTTTAAAAACCCTTTCAGTTCTATTCTTATCCTGCTGTTGCTTCATTCGATAGCTTGCCATCTGTAGTTGAGTCTTAAGCAATTGTCTAGTAGCCTCTCTACTATTCATAATTTCTGCAACTGTTTGTATTGTAGACTCTGTAGGCCAAACCATAATAGGTGGTTTGTACCCATATAAAGCCTGAAAGGGTGTTAACTTTAGGGCAGTATGATAAATGGTATTGTACCACCATTCAACATGTGGTAGCCACTTAGCCCACTACTTAGGTTGATAAAAACAAAGCCCTCTCAAATACTGCTACACACACTGATTAACTCTCTCTGTTTTCCCATCTGTTTCTAGATGGTAAGCAGTGATGAACACTGTCTTAGTTCCCAACTGTTTCATGAATTCCTTCCAAAAAATACTAGTGAAGGTCTTATCTCTATCAGAAATGGCCATTTTAGGCTGGCCATGTAACTTGTACACATTATCCAAATAAAGCTTAGCCACCTCTGCTGTAGAATAGGGGTGAGCTAAAGGTAAAAAATGATTGTACTTGATAAATTTATCCACAATTACCAAAATACAGTTTTTCTTAAATGAAGTAGGCAAACCTTCAATAAAATCCATAGTAATGATCTCCCAAGCCTGGTTAGGAATAGGCAGTGGCTGTAGTAATCCAGGCTTTGCTAAATGTTCCACTTTTGTTTGCTGGCAAGTCTTACAACATCTAACATAAGTAGCAACCATAGCTTTAAGATTTGGCCAATAAAAATTAGACCTAATCCTATAATATGTTGCCTGTGCACCTGAATGTCCCCCCTGAGGAGAATCATGTAAAGACTGTATAATCTGGACTCTAAGGCATCCAGTATCTCCAATATAAACTCTCCCATCATATCTAAGAATAGCTCCAGAACACTTCCATTTACTGTCAGTCATAGGACTAATAGTCAAAATTGAAATCCAATTTTGAGCTAAAGAATCACCCTTATAACTTTCTTCAATCTCCTAAACCCAACTAGGTATCAAAACTGTCACCCCCATAGCCAAACAGTGAGCTTCATCCTCCCATCTTTTAGATAAGGCATCAGCAACCACATTTGATTTCCCTTTTCTATACTGAATAGTATAGTCTAGCCCCAATAACTTTGTCAACCCTTTTTTCTAAATGGTAGTAGTCAGCTTATGTTCCAACAGAAACTTCAATGGCTCATGGTCAGTCTTAATAACAAAAGGTGCACTCTCCAAATAATGCCTCCATTTAGAAACATCCAAGAGAATATCAAGATATTCTCTTTCATAAATATATAAAGTTGAATGTCTAGGGCTTAGAGCTTTACGCAAATAAGCAATAGGTCTTCCATCTTGGGAAAGAACAACCCCTATACCACCAAAAATAGCATCTGTTTCCAAATAAAATAGCTTAGAAAAATCTGGCAATGCTAAAACTAGAGCAGAACACATAGCATTCTTAAGGCATTCAAAGGCAGTGTAAGCAGCAGAATTCCAATGAAATCCATCTTTCTTTAATAGCTGTGTCAATGGTTTACTAATAATACCATAATTCCTTATAAATCTTCTGTAGTAACCTGTTAGACCTAGAAACCCTCTGAGAGATTTAAGGGTTTTAGGCTGAGGCCAAGTCTGCATAACTTACACCTTGCTAGGATCAGTAGACACCCCTGCAGCAGAAATAATATGACCAAGATACTCCACCTTAGTCTGTCTAAAAAAACATTTGGACCATTTTGCAAATAACTAGTTCACCTTCAAAACTTCCAAAACAAGCTGTAAATGTTTAACATACTGCTGCTATATACCAGAATATCATCAAAGAAAACTAAAACAAATTTTCTAAGAAAAGAACTGAATAATTCATTCATAAGAGCTTGAAATGTAGCAGGTGCATTAGTAAGGCCAAAAGGCATTACTTTAAACTCATAATGCCCCTGATGAGTTCTAAAGGATGTCTTATGGATATCATCTGTTTTAATTCGAATCTGCCAATAACCTGACCTCAAATCAATCTTTGGAAAATAAACTGCCCCGTGTAACTCATCCAATAAGTCCTCCACTATAGGAATATGGAATTTATCTTTGATGGTCAAACTGTTTAGTTGTCTATAATCCACACAAAATCTCCAAGTGCCATCCTTTTTTTTAATAAGAAGACAGGGAGAAGCAAAAGGACTCCTGCTAGGTTGAATAACAGAAGAATAAAGCATAGTAGCTATCTGTTTTTCCACTTCAGCCTTCTGATTGTGAGGAAATCGATAAGGCCTTAGATTAACTGGTGTAGCATTGGGAATTAGAGGAATTGCATGGTCATGTGTCCTCTGAGGAGGTAGTCCTTAAGGTTCAACAAAAATTTTGTTGTATTTATCCAAGATAGGCTGTAGTTCAATAGGAACAGAATAAGAGTTTCCTGCCATAGTCAATAGGACAATATGGCCCATAATATCATAATCCCTTGCACTCATTTTAAGTAATGTAGCTCCTGATATTTGATGTAATTCAGTTGAGGACTGTTGACCTTGAATACAAATCTGTTCCCCTCCATGGTCAAAGCTTAAGGTCATATTATTGAAATCCATTAAAATTGGACTGAATAATTTCATCCAATCAACTCCTAAGTCCATGTCACTTCCTCTCAATTTAAGCAGCCTAAAATCATGTAAAAAAGTATGTCCTTGTATTTCCCATTGTACCTTGTTGCATCTAGCAGAACTGAACAACTGTTGGACATTAGCCACAGTAATGGCCAAAGGATAAGCAGTATTCACCTGTATGCCAGCATCAGCCCATTTAGAAGTCAAGAAACTGTGTGTACTGCCATTGTCAATTAGGATACTCAATGTTTTTCCCTGAATATTACCCTGAATTCTTAATGTATTATGGCCAATGCAGCCAGTAATAGCATTCATAGAAATTTCCAAATTTTCCACCTCTTGTTGTTGAAACTGCTCTGCATCATTAGGACAAACTTCTACTGGAGAAGTGTCAACTTCTTCAGTAATCACATTTAACTTCCTAGTCTTGCACTGATGACCTGGAATGTATTTTTCACCACATTTAAAATAGAGACTGTTTTGTCTTCTATAATCCATATATAGAAGTAGACTTTGTAGCTATTGGCATTGCAGTTGGCTTAGATGTATTTATGGGGATTGGGTAGGATGGGCTTTAAAAGAATGCCTGAATCTTCTATTTTCAAATTCTACTGACAGTTCATAAAGCTTGGCTTGTTTACATGCTTAAGACAAGTTCTTAGGATCTAAAGCCTTGACCCTATGCTTAATATCATCTATGAGTCCACTAATAAAAAGTGACACAAAAAATTCTTCAATCAAGGTAGGATTCTGTAGGAGCATATAAGGTTGTAACTCCTCAAACTTCTCCTGATAATCCTCTACAGACCCCTTCTGTGTTAATTTAGTAAACTCCTCTACAATATCAGAAAAGGATCTATCACTAAATCTGTGACAATTATCAGCTTCAAATTCATGCCATGTTACATGATGTTTCTGCATTATATAACCATCAAACCATATTTCTGCTTTGCCTGTTAAATACATAGTGGCTACCTCCACTCTTTATTCCATAGGCACACCACAAATAGAAAAATATTTCAAGCATTTATGAACCCACCCTCTAGGATTAACACCTTCAAAGAAAGGAAGATCTATTTTGGGTCTGTGCCACATAGGTCCTGAGCTGTTAAATGAACCCCCTGGACCCCTTTTTTCAGCTTCCACTCCCAGCATAGTAGGTCTAAATTCACTGTTTTTCACCCATTTGATTTTCAGGCCTAAGGCTATTCTTAAGGGCTAAACAAGCATTCGATTTAGTCTTTAATATTCCAGGTTCATCCGTTTTGTAGGTAAATCTAGACTTATCATTCACCACAGTCACTAAAACATGAGTCTTCTCCCTATTTTTAGAATTATCAGGAGTGTTTACCTGATCACCTTCAGACTGCTCTTGTTCTCGATCTTTGCCAGTTAAAATCTTCAAGAGTTTTTCCACATATCCTTGGTTGGTAGCCATTCTATTCTCCATTGCAGTAATTATGTTCTCTTGGGCCTCCCACCATTTAGGTGGATTAGAATCATCGTTACCCTTTTTCACCAATGTTGTTAAATCTTCCATCTGTTTCTGTAACCCAGCTAAATCTGCCTCCATACTCTTATTTTTCTTTGTCATGCTCGTGATTTACTTTCCAGAACCGAAGCTTTCGATACCAATTTATTATGGAATTAAAGAAATAGAATAGGATTCGAGGAAGAATGAGAGAATTTAGAGAAGAAAAGAGTTCATTCATTTAATGCATAAGGAATTTTTACAATCAGAGCTGGTATTATTTAGTTACAATAGCCATATAATGTCTGTCAGTTGTCCAAGATTCATAACAGCTTACTAACAGAATGATTCTTCTCTTTATTTTCTTCTTCAGGTACTGGGCCTTCGTTCTTGGGCTGCTCCAACAGACAACCATCTCGCCCGGCCTGCTCCTCTGTTGTGGTAAGTTTCCCCGTGCCTACCACGTGATTTAATTCCCAATCTCTATCTTTAATCCCTAACCCTCGATCCCCATTTCCCAATTATTCCTCAATGCTTCCTCGCCTCTCCTTATCGATACTTTCTCGTCCTTCTTCTTCTCCATCCATAACAGATAATGAGCAGTATGTGTGGGAATCTCAAGCCGGTGGATCATTCACTGTCACAAGGGATACCTCTGGGGAGAACCTTGGTACGGGTACTAAAATTACTCTTTTCTTGAAGGAGGACCAGCTCGAGTACCTCGAGGAGCGACATTTAAAGACTTGATTAAGAAGCATTCTGAATTCATTAGCTACCCTATTTCGCTTTGGATCGAGAAGGAGATTTCCGACGATGAGGATGAAGAAGATAAGAAGGATGAGGAAGGGAAAGTCGAGGATGTTGATGAGGAAAAGGAAGAGAAGAAAAAGAAAAAGATAAAGGAGGTCTCGCATAAGTAATCATTGGTGAACAAACAAAAGCCGATTTGGATGAGGAAGCCTGAGGAGATAACCAAGGTAGAATATGATGCATTCTACAAAAGCCTTACAAATGATTGGGAAGAGCATTTGGCTGTCAAGCACGTTTCGGTTGAGGTCCAACTAGAGTTCAAAGCTGTCATCTGTTCTGAAGAGGGCACCATTTGATCTTTTTGATACAAGGAAGAAGCCCAACAACATCAAGCTCTATGTTAGGCGTGTCTTTATTATGGACAATTGTGAGGAGCTCATTCCCGAGTTTCTTGGCTTCATTAAGGGTATTGTTGACTCCGAGGATCTTCCTCTCAACATCTCCAGAGAAATGTTGCAGCAGATCAAGATTTTAAAGGTTATTCGCAAGAATCTGGTCAAGAAGTGCATTGAGCTCTTCTTTGAAATAGCTGAGAACAAGGAAGATTACAGTAAGTTCTATGAGGTCTTCTCTAAGAACCTCAAACTTGGTATCCATGAGGATTCTCATAACATAAACAAGTTTGCAGAATTGCTCCGATATCACTCTACCAAGAGTGGCGATGAGATGACCAGCTTGAAGGACTATGTGACCCGAATGGAGGGTCAAAATGACATCTATTACATCATTGGTGAGAGTAAAAAGGCAGTTGAGAACTCACCATTCCTTGAGAAGCTGAAGAAGAAAGGCTATGAGGTTCTCTATATGGTTGATGCCATCGATGAGTATGTTGTTGGTCAGCTCAAGGAATTTGAGGGCAAAAACCTTGTGTCTGCAACTAAGGAAGGCCTTAAACTTGATGAGAGTGAAGATGAGAAGAAAAAGAATGAAGAATTGAGGGAGAAATTTGAGGGTCTTTGTAAGGTCATCAAGGATGTATTAGGTGATAAGGTTGAGAAAGTTGTGGTCTCCGACTGTGTTGTTGATTCTCCTTGCTGTTTGGTAACTGGTGAGTATGGTTGGACCGCCAACAAGGAGAGAATCATGAATGCCCAAGCTTTGAGAGACAACAGTATGGCTGGATATATGTCGAGCAAGAAGACGATGGAGATCAATCCTGAGAATCCAATCATGGAAGAGCTGAGAAAGAGAGCTGATGCTGATAAGAACGACAAGTCTGTGAAAGACCTTGTTCTTCTTCTCTTTGAGACTGCTCTCTTCTCATCCGGGTTCAGTCTCGATGTCCCGAACACCTTTGTAAACATAATCCACTGGATGTTGAAGCTCGGGTTGAGCATTGATGAGGATGCAGGGGATGCTGAGGTTGATTCTGAGATGCCTCCATTGGATGATGTTGATGCCGAGGGATCCAAGATGGAGGAAGTTGACTAAGACTATAACATGTTATGGTTTTTTTTTTCTGATAAAATCTTTTAGCTCTAATGTTTTAGTAATGGGGAAATCTGGAGAACTTTGAATGTGCTTATATTTTTGAAATATATTCTTAGTTCCTCATAAAGCTCATTGTGCTTTTGTTATTGGCAATCATGTTTTAATTAGGTGAACTGCCTGGAGTAGTTACTAAATTTTAGTAAATTCTCATCTTTGCCATCAAGAAAAGTTTGCAGTTAAGTTTAGTCCAGCTTGACGCCATTGTTGCAGCTAATTTACTCCACGGAAAGCTATTGCCTCTTAAAAGAGGAACCATGATCATGAATGCCTTTAGCAACTTTATAATGAGCACGCATTTTATTTTACTAATCATTCCCTCGTCAATTTGGCTGACGCTAAAACCATACCCTATCCATGGTTTGTAAATGGCCCGAATTCGTGGCGAAACGCTCCCTCATCTTACTTTGCATAGACAGTAACTTGCTGTCTCATCTTCAACACCAGTTATGGTGATCAATTTGGTATTATTCCTCCCCGACCCCAAATGGTATGGTCCGCTCATAGGAACAGTCCAGTCAAGGATCAGGCACTGTTGGAGCTCACTTCTGAAGGTAAACTTGTCTTGAAAGATGCTAACGATACTCAGGTTTGGTCTAAAGGCAAGTCTGTCTCGACCTCTTGCTGCTTGAAAACCAACCACATTGTTCGGCAGTCATTCGACCACACGACAGACATTCCAGTCCGTGGCCAATGGTTAGTGTCATGGCAGAAACTGAGAGCCAGTATATTGCTACATGATTCGAGAGAAGGTTTATATGCAGTTGCAAATAACATTCACCGCTGCTTATATGGGTTCAGATCCTTCCCAATTCTATTGTAGACGTTTACTCGCAACCAAATGATTATTCATTGTACGCCAGTTATTGTGGGCTCAACTCTCGGAGCTATGTTTTGAGTTCCTTATTTGCGCTTTCTTCCCCCCCCCCCCTCCTCAGATTTAGGGAAGGGTTCCAAGAAGTCGAGGAAGATTATCTAGACAGCTTCCGGGGCATTCCCACTAGATTCTCTTAAGAAGAGTTGAAGAATGTTACCAAGAGTTTTAGCAACGAGCTCGGTGAAGATTCGGGTCTGTTTTTCATGGAAACTTACATTAAGGTTCTGAGGTTGTGGCATCTCGTCGGCTTTGGTTTGGTTAACAAGTCCTTCATGACTGAAGTTCAGACAACTGGAAGCATTCATCATTTCAATCCAATAGGCTAATAGACAGACCGCTAGATCAATGGATCTTTTCAACAAAAACCATGGAACTACTCCCGGTTGGCAAATTAGAAGATCGATTCTATAGATATAAGTATAACCAAAGTCGAGCTCATAATTTTTTCCAAACATGATAAAAACCCCAAAAAGATCTTGAACAAAAAAGTTGGAATCTCACTAAAACTGCTACTGATTTGCTTATTTGCCTTGTTCAACTTTTACATTCTCAGACAGATTTCCATATTCCAGAATAGAAATTGAAAATTTCTTTTCAAATGGCCCCACAGTTCTTTTTTACATTACGACCATCTGAAATTAACCAAAATCACTAAGAAGAACCACCAACAGAATATTCAATGGTTGAATATGGACGCACACAAGAAGAAGAAAATTAACCAATGAACCAAAACCTCACAGAGGCTCACTCCCTTTTCCGATTTATATTTGAATCTGCCACCACATCCCGTATGAAATAAGGCCAAATGAAAGCTTTAACCCAATTGCTGATTTCAGGTATCATCGACTTGTGAGTGGAAAACAAAGCTCGGGAATGTTGTGGTGATATCTCTGCTCAATGAAACATGCAAAGAATAGTTGCAGTTGAGCACACATCACTATCCGTAAATCTTTTACGATAACACAGCTGATAACTTTGCTTACTACAGAGTATATTTGGAACTTACTTGAGGTATTGCAGGGTCATATTTTTCAGAAGGGATGGATGTCGCAAAACTAAACTTCGCCACTCTTCCTTATCAATCCTCCCATCATGTTTTGTATCAGCTTCCTCAAAAGTCTGTCAAAAGGATCCGAAACTTAACATGTAGAAACTAGACCGAAGAAAACAAAAATTACAAGAAATACAGCTTCAATTAAATCAGATTTAAGTTACTACCTTGTCAATTATACTTTCTATAACATCATCTGAAAGGTTCATGCCAGACTCAGCAAGTGTGGCCACTACCATTTGCTTGACCTATAAATGAAAAATATATATATAAAGTGAGAAATGGAGAAAAAGGAACAAACAAAAATGATCAAATCAAAATCGCAGTACGTACCTCCTGTCTCTCAATGTAACCTTGCTGCTTGAGATCATATAGTTGAAAAGAGACTGCAGATGAAAAAAATATAATAATTGAGAGAAGGTGAAGCACTTAGTTACTGGAAGCAGACATGCTTAAGTTCATAATTTTATTTCTAGTTATCTAGATACAACCACCAAGTTAACAAAATTAATGTTATGACCAAATACGCAAATAGAGGACTTGTTGCAGACAACTTAAAATATTGGGCACATACACTCAATCTTATCGTCAATAGGAGCATTTGGATGAAAGACAGAAAGAGCACGGGCAAACTCTTCAAAACCTAGAATTCCATTATGCTTTGTATCAAACAAGTCAAAAACCTGCAGTGAAATCAGAAATACGTCAAAAGTAGCTCAAGACAAGAAGCTAATAATTTGTGCTAAAATACTACAAATAACTGGAATAACTGGCATGATGAGATCGACAAGAATTCTTTTATCAATAATGAAAATAAAATAATAATTAACATTAGATAAAAAAAAATTACCCGATCAGCAAACAAGCTCTCCTTTTTGTTTGTTTTGAATAAGGCCAGTTGAAACTCCTCCTGCAATAGAATATAAACAAAAGTCAAATACTAAAAGGACCATCCAAGTTCAAAAACTTGACAAACATAACAATATGTATTGATTCACAATAAAATGTACAAAAAAAGTAATTAAAGAAACCTTGTTAATCAGCCCATCATCTATCACCGCACTGCTTATCTTCTTGAAGAGTTCATAAAGTGCTTCTATTTCACTTACACTAACTGCATCAAGGTGAGCAAAACAACAAATTCCAGTAAAATGAATTACCAAATTAACATAGGCAAAGTCCGAAGAAGACGTTAAATTATGCAAAAGCATTGACACTATCGTTCTAATAGTAGGGTAAAAGCTAAACAGTATAACCTAAGAAGAAAAGAAAACGGAAATTGATAACATACAAACTGTCTCCCTTGCGAGAAGTTCAGGATCCCCGAGACCTCTGGGTTGCTTGTACAAATCAATATCACAACAGTGCAATACAGAAGCAAATAAATGCTTCAATCCGTCTAAGCACTGCAACATGAAACCAAGATTTCAACCAAAATCTGTATGCTTCAAACCGGAAAAACCGAGCCTGATTTGTGAAAATCAGTGTGCTTAGCGTCCTCAAACTCAAAACAATATCTGTTGCACAAATGAAACCAATAAATATCTGAGGAAAACTATGTAATGTTTCCTTTTCACTCATTACATATAATCAATACAATCAGATAATGCATACAGCAAATTCAAGAACCAAGAAATACAGAACACGAGAGGGAAAATAAGAATAATCATACAATTAAATAATTTCGTATACGTCCAGGTTGATCACAAATCACTATGCTTTATTTTTCTCAAGAAATTGCAACAGTTAGAACTTGGAATGATATGCATATATTGAACAGAAATTTCCAATAAAGAAAAGAAAAAAAAATATCAAGAGCCCAATTCAAACCTAAAAAATCACGCCTTCATAACAAATTGAACATGATAAGGATCCAATCTAACCAAACCTGATCAAGATCTACCGAAAGCATGAAAAAACTATAAATTAAACTATTTACTTTCAGCTAACAAAGATTTCAAAATACGTTCTCCTCAATTTTCTCGGAAAACAAACAGAGGGAATAAACGAATTTATGGAACCGAAAATATGTTAATTATTACCTCTTCTTGGGGAGAGTGAATGGGTATAGTATGGGAAATCTGTGAAACCGGCCGTGACTTAAAATAGAGATGGCGATTGAGAGAGCTGGAGATTTCAATGATTTAGATATACGCAGACATGAAAAGAATTATAGAATATTTTTAATTAATTAATTGAAAATAAAAATGTATATATAAATAAATAGTAATTAGATACTTACCAAAATTTGACAATACGTGGCAACTGATGCTGTTACTTTGATAGGGAGGTTGCTTTTTGTTTGACAAGAGCAGCTTCGTCACTCGTCTGGACAAGGATAACTAATACGGCGCCGTATTGTATTATTGATTCACCTAGAATTTTTTTTAGAGAAAATAATCTCAGTGACCAAAATTCTCATATAATATACGATTTTAACCAACTTTTTCCGGATTTGCCAAAATGACCAACAAAATCGCAATGCGATCACTAATTCGCAACGCGATCTCCATTATCGCAAATTCGCGTTGCATTTCGCGTTGCGATGGTCTACAGTGTCGTTGCGATTTTCCCAATTCGCAATGCGAATAAGTAAATCGCAACGCGAATTGGGAAAATTGCAATGCGATACTGACTATCGCAATGCGATACTTACTATCGCAATGCGATAATACAAAATCGCAACGAGATACTGACTTTCGCAACGCGATTCTGACTTTCGCAACGCGATAATACATAATCGCAATGCGATTTTCAAAGCGCCATTAGTATCCTGGCCAAGTATTTTATTTTTAAATTCCAAACACGAATATTAATATATTGGAACACTGAACCGTCCACAGTATATCCCGTAATCGCAACTCATAACCTAAAACCTTAAAATCACAACTCAGTCCCATCTCTATCTCTCACTCTCTCACCCATCTCCGACGAAATCCGTCCCCATCTCCGGCGAAATCCGTCTTTCTCCATCTCTCAGAGAAAATCAACCAATCAACCAACCTTTTTGAAATTTTTGCGAGGGTTAGTTTTTTTAATTACTGGTAATTTCAATAATAGATTAACCATTTCACTTAGATTGCTTATTAAATCAACCGAGAATCGCAACGCGAAATGCAAATCGCAACGCGATTTTAGTTTCGCGTTGCGATTCTCTCGTTGCGATAGTCAAATTCGCGTTGCGATAGTCATTTTCGTGTTGCGATTTTCATTTTCAGAAACTATTCTTCTTCTGCAAATTGAAACTTGAATGAATTGCATTACTTCAACCAAAAAACAAAGACAAATACGAAATTCACAGTGTTACAAATTTAAGTTTGAAGAATAAACTACTACTCTTTATGTTTATTATTGTTTTTGGTATATCTTCACAGTGTAGTTTTTGGTATATCTAACTTAGTATGTTTATTGTTTTTGTAGAACTTTTATTCGGCTCAATTGACCTTAAGAAATAAAGTCAGCCTGGCCAAAACAATTGCGTCGAAGCTTTCACCTGCACAAAGAAAAATGTTTGAGGATACATGCTTCGGGCCATGGCTGAAAGTACAACATCCCGGTGGAGATGCGATGTTGACACACTTGTTTCTTCAAACCATGACTAGCGATCTACCAGAGACTATACAACGTCGTGATGAAGAGATATGGTTTGATTTTCCACCGGCGTATACGTGTTTTGGGCGGGAGGAGTTTTGCTTAATCACTGGTCTACGCTTCGGACACGATGATGTAGGTCGGTACACTAGACACATTACCCGCCCATCATGGCTATCCCGGGTTTTTCTTGAGCTGGAGAGGTCGAATCTACACGTAGAAGACCTGACAAGATTGTTGAATAAGAAAGATGGTTTTACTCGGATGGATGACGTCGACGTTGTCCGAGTATGCCTTCTAATTCTTTTGCATGCCGGCTTTTTAGGCAGAGAGGCCAAACAACCTATTCCAAATGATCTAATCAAATTGGTAGAAGACCTAAATGCGTGGAACCTGTTTTCGTGGGGCTCGTATTTATGGAAAGCTACATGGAATAAGTTATCGTCTGCCTTGGATGATCGAAAAAGTTTACATGGCGATGGTTCCAAATACACTTTGACAGGCTTTATTTGGGCCTTTAAGGTAAGAATTTTTATATAATGTTTCCAAAATTATAAGTAATTATTTAACAATTACTAATGTTTGTTATTATATTGTTTGTAGATTTGGATATTTGAGGCCTTTCCCGCCATGAAGACATATGCAATAAAAACTTCAAATGATATTCCCAGGGCTATTTCCTGGAAGAGGAAACGGACCATACAATGGGAAGATTTACTACGGTATACGACAATAAATAATGTAAGTTAACATAAATACTACCATATGTTTATAAACAAGTTATTACTAGTACACGTTTAACTTTGTTTGAGCTTTTATATTGTTAGGAGGCCAACACTCCTCTACAGAGGCTGACACCCACGGAAGCTGAGCTTGCCACTGATTGGTGGCAAGCTAGTAAGCGTTTTTTTGATGGAACGGTTGATGAGCAGCCTCCACTTCGGGAGCCATCACCTCGCCCAGAGCTATCACCTCACCCAGAGCCATCATCTGATCGACCCGACTATACACCTCCACAACGACAGCCATCACCTATTCTGTCACATCATCGAGCCTCTTCTCCACCATCACCGCAAGATAGGCGACCGGAAAAGATGCCACGACGTTTATCTCCCTGTTCTCCACCTCAACGGGATGAGTTAGGGGAGTTACGTGATGAGGTCAATGCCTTGCGTGAGGAGGTCAGTACTTTACGCAAAGACGATGGTGCATGGCGTGTTGAGGTGTCTACATTACGCGGTGAGGTAGCCGCTCTACGTGAGATGGTAGCATCGTTGCAGAATGAGGTTCATACACTACGCAACGAGGTAAGTTTAAGATTTTTCATACTTGTAATTCATTCGGTTGCTGCCAATACTGCTAAACTGTTTTTGTTAGTATTTGTTTTTGGTTTTGTTTTTTTCTTTTGGTTGAAGTAATGCAATCCATTCAAGTTTCAAATTGCAGAAGAAGAATAGTTTACTTTCGCAACATGAAAATGACTATCGCAACGCGGAAATGGCTATTGCAATGCGAAATGAAAATCGCAACGACAAAATCGCAATGCGAAATGAAAATCGCAACGACAAAATCGCAACGACAAAATCGCAATGCGAAATGAAAATCGCAACGACAAAATCGCAATGTGAAATGAAAGTCGCAATGCGATCTGTGTTTCGCGTTGCGATTTTGTCGTTGCGATTTCATTTCGCGTTGCGATTTTCATTTCGCATTGCGATTTTGTCGTTGCGATTTGCATTTCGCATTGCGATAGCCATTTTCGCGTTGCGATTTTAAGTTTCGTGTTGCGAAAGTAAACTATTCTTCTTCTGGAATGTTTATATATATTGTCCTTTTAAATGTTTATATAAGTGCTTACTTCTGGAATGTTATCTGAGCATTTTGTGAACTATAATAGAATAATGACTTGAGTGAATACAATGCTAGTTTGAAACATATTTGTCTTTGTTTAATATCATGTCTGTTTATTTACTGATTTATGTATTAATTTTTTTTAGCGGCCCGATAAGGTGGATGCTTTACGTCGGGTTTTCCTTGCACGACGGAGTTCACGCATCAGACGGCGTGGACGTGCTATTACGTCTCCGTTCACCCCAATGGTGCGAAGACTCCGCAAGAAGAAGCCCGACTCACCTGTCATCCCTCAAGAGTCCCCTCCAATCGTTCAAGAGGCCCCTATCCTCCCTCAAGAGTCCCCCCACCGTTCAAGAGGCCACTGTCATCGTTGAAGAGGTCCCTCCCACCATTCCAGAGCCCGATTCACATGGGGTAATATATCGAAGTATTGAGAAACCCCCACCGGTTCCGGACGTGATGGATGAGAGTTGGCTCTCGTATGAGTTACCGGCTAGTACCCTTCCGGTATCTGAAGTGGAGAGGAGACAACTACCGGAAACAATTGTGGATAATACCCTTTGGGCTAAGACCGCAGTTGATTTTTATCTACATGAGCAGAGCCAAGGGTGTTACATTGACATAAGCAAACTCAACGATGAAATGTTTTTGTTGCTTGATCGGTCTTGGTGGGGTGTGCTATTAGGGGTTGAAGACAGTGGCTATTTCGATGGGGAGGTAAGTCTTATATTTGACTTATATATGATTTTGATTAATTTTTTTAAAAATTAATGTAATTCATTAATATATGTCTTTTTTGTAAAACAGCATATCGATGCGTGGGTGTCACGTCTTCTAATAATAAGGAAGCTTAGGAAAAATAAAAAAAATTCGCGATATACAATAATGCCGGCGGCTTTTCACGCAGTTCACTTGAAGAATCAACAAGATGAATCATTTTCGTTGGGCAACGGACAAACTAAACTTTATTCTGCATGGTGGGAGGTCGATAAGGTTAGTGTTTATTTTTTAAATTTTTTAAAGGTGTTCATAAATGCACAAATAAATGAATTATTACTTATGATTGCAGGTGTTTATCCCTGTTTTGGAACGTCGTCATTGGCTTCTCGTCCAACTTCAGCTCCCATCTCTGAAGATAATAGTATATGACAGCATGATAAATTACATATCACTGTCTGATTTGAGAGATATTATCAAGGGATAGAGCTCTCATTTGGCTAAATTCTTGGATGGGATTAATTATTGGACTCATTCTGGACACAAAAAGCCAAAGAAGTTCAATGTCACAGTTGTCAGAGACGAGACCGTGCCACAACAATCGCCGGGAGGCATAGGGGATTGTGGTCCTCTCGTATGCATGTGCTTGGCGCGTTTGACGACGGGAAGCACAGAGTTTCTATCTCCCACCGATAGAGATAGAGCTGCAGTAGGCTTGTGGTTTCGGCATTATATGGCTAGAGTGATATATTCTAGACGCTGCCTACCTGCATCCGCGTTATGAAAGTATCCATTGTTAATTGGTAAGTCAAATGCAAGTTTTGTTAACATATATACTCCTTTTGGTTTGAAAATGTTTGGTTAAGTACCTATAATTCAATAATTTGTTGTTTATAGGTTTTAGATGTGTAGGAAGTCTTGTTTGAGCAAATGTTTGGTTTTTGCAGGTTAATCCTTAAGTGAGCTGCGTGAAATGGATGTACGGGTGCAAAAGTTGATTCATTGATTCAATAATTGATGAGGAAATAAGAATTATTATTATTTTTTGATTGTTTAATTGATTTGTAAAAAATAATTTGTAAATGTTGATTTGTTTAATTGGTGTGTACATAATTCTTATTTGTGCTTGTTTAATTGTTTGAAATGTAATAGTTGATTTGTTGATTTTCAATCTGCATTATGTTGAAGGCAAAATAGAATATCGCAACACGAAACTGACTATCGTAACGAGAAAATCGCAATGCGAAATGAAAATCGCAATGCGAAATGAAAATCGCAACGAGAAAATCGCAATGCGATTTTCATTTCGCATTGCGATTTTCTAGTTGCGATAGCCATTTTCGCGTTGCGATTTTTTATTTCGAATTGCGATAGCCATTTTCGCGTTGCGATTTCCCCGTTGCGATAGTCAAATGAATGTCTAATAAGTGATAACAACTGAACAGATCATAGCAATGTTCAAAATCAAGTTACTAATACATGCCTAACTGAAAATGTTAAAAGTGCACACATAAAATACACATAATACAACGTTTGCAGTTAAAAATCACCTAAGTTAACAGTCCCAAAAGGTGAAGCCGGTTGTGATTGGGATTTTGAAGATGATTGCGATTTTCAGAATCTCGTTGCGAAAGGCAGAATCTCGTTGCGATTTTGTATTATCTCGTTGCGATAGTCAGTATCGCATTGCGATTTTCCAAATTCTCATTGCGATTTACTTATTCGCATTGCGAATTAGGAAAATCGCAACGCGATACTTACTTTCGCAACGAGATAATACAGAATCGTAATGCGATTTTCAAAGTTCGCATAGGTTTTAGTTTCGCAACACAAATTTTTGTGTATATATCTACGCAGAAGCAACAACTCATAACCTAAATCCCTAAATCGCAACTCATTCCATCTCCATCTATCACTCTCTCCGCGACATCCGTTCCTATATCCGTTCCTACATCCTTCCCCATCCGACAACAGGTCTTAGTTTCGCAGCTCGTTTGTTTAGTAATTAATTTACAACCATGAAATCATCTAATGTTGATCATGTTTGGATAGATTGTGTTTTGGAGGGTCATGGGAGAATGTTCATGGTGTTTTACAATATATGCCTTTACCCATGAATCTTCACTAAAACTGTCATTAAAAAAGTTAACTTATGAAACTCTAATGTTACGTGTTTCAAAGAAATTGAATTTAGAGCCCCTAAGTGGATTTAGGCTATCTTATCAGAGGAATGGTAAAGTTTATTTGTTAACCGACAATGAAGATGTTGAACGATTCATTTCTTACATTAGTGTTTCAAGTGATGATGTTACATTGTATGTTGTTGAACCTAGAAGTAGTATTGTTGGGTCAGTAGCGGGTAGTAATCAACTAAGTTTTTCTCAAAACCCACATCCTTTCTCTAATCCAAATCCCAATCAACTTTCAGCACCAAATTCCGATTTTCGTATTGACCAATTAGACGATGATGAGCCAAGAGAAAAAATTGTGAGTACTAGTCAGTATTCGAAATTTGATCTTGGTCAATACCCGGACTTTGATATTGGTTAATACTCGGATTTTGATGATGTTTCAGAAGAAGAAACAGACCCTGCATGTAATGATTTTGATATTGGTCAATACCCGAATTTTGATGATGAAACAACCGTTGCCGAGGAAGATGTTGTTGATGATAATGAGGAGGAAGTGGAGGCTGTGATGAACATGTTGAACATCCATTCTGTAATTCATATAATCCTGAAGAAGAAAAAGAAAAGAAAAAGTCCCCGAAGAAAAGAAAATTCCACGGGAGTATAACTGTAATATGCCAGAATTACTTCAGATACCGGAAGAAGAGTTGGTAAAGAAAGCAGTTGATTGTTACACAAAAGTTATTCGTATCAAGAAAGATGATTGTTTTGATACAAAGGAAGACTTGAAGATAGCTTTGTATACGAAATGTGTGGAAGATGGCTATCAACTAAAAGTTAACAAATCAAGCAAAGATCGTTTCGAAACAAGGTGTATGATTGACAAAAACTGTACGTGGCGTATGATTGTAAAGAGGATAAAAGATTGCGAAATGTTTCAAGTTAGGACTTTTATTGATAAACATACATGTTCAAGAACCCAAGTTTTCCTCACTATAGACAGGCAAACAAAAGGTGATGGGTGGTTTTCTGGCTGAGTTAATGTTTTTGAATGGCAGGGTATATCGGGACATGAAATTATGACTGACATGAATGCTTGGTTCAAGATTAGTATATCATATTCTCAAGCTTGGAAAGCCAAATGTATGCCTTGGAATTGTTGAGGGGGTCGCCAGAAGCATCGTTTGCCCAACTGTCGGCTTATTGTCACAATTAAAGCTGAAAAATCCTGGATCGGTAACTCATATCAAAACAGATAGAGATAGACGCTTTGAGTTGCTGTTATCGCCATTGGTGCTGCGGTTAGTAAATCAATATAATTCTGTTGACTCATTTCTGTTAGTTACATGCATTTCACATTTAAATGATTATATTTCTTGTGTATATTTTTGTAGATTCATTCGTTTATTACTTGCATGCGCCCAGTTATTATAGTTGACGGAGCACATTTGAAAGGTCGATACCTTGGAGTAAACTTATTAGCAGTAGCCATGGATGCTAACAATGGGATATTGCCAATAGCTTACGGGGTTGGCAAATCTGAAACTTCTGATTCATGGACATGGTTTATGGGGCATCTTAGGGATTGCATAGGTCCTATTAGCAATCTGACAATCATATCCGATAGGGCAAACTCAATTGACAATGCTGTTAGAAGGTGTTTCCCAGATGCTTTTCATGGACTTTATGGTGTTCATTGTATAGAAATCTAAATCAAGGTCTGCTGGTATAAAAAAGCACAAATGTACATACTGGAAGGCTGTAAAAGCTTATCGGGAAGTGGATTTCAATAAGCATATAAACTGTTTAAGACGTGTTTTGCCTCAGTGTGCTCAAACACTAGAAGATGTCGGGTTTGAAAGATGGTCAAGAGTACATCAACTTGGAGCAAGATATGGTTTCATGACGTCTAATAGTGCAGAATCAATCAACGCTCTAAGTCGTCATTCCCAAAATTACCCATTACTATGTTAATGGAGTTTTTTCGAGCCTCTATTCAACAGTGGTACTACAAGAAAAGAACCATGCAGGTATTATTCTTTGAATTCGTAACTTATCATATATTTTACTAAGTATTATTTATTTAAATTTACAGGAACATTGGAACATCGTGTTACACCATGGACTGAAAAAAAGATACGAACGTGTGTGAAGTCAACGTCATGGAGTTGAACCATGTTCAAACACTTTGTTTGAAGTACTGGATAATAACTTAAATGAGCTTGTCGATCTAAATGCAAGGACGTGTAGTTGTATGAAATGGCAAACATCTGGTTATCCGTGTGGCCATGTTATAAAAGTTGCTCTTCATCTAAACCAAGATGATTTAAGCACATACGCTATGGATTGCTACACTACAGAAGTATATCGACAGACTTATGCCGAGATTGTCTACCCTATTCCACATCCTTCTGAGTGGGACATACCAGATGACTTACAAATAGTTTTTCCACCAGCCATGGACAGAAGGCTACCTGGCCGACCAAAAAGTCACGATCGTATACCGTCTAAGGGTGAAGAGAAGAAGAGATCGACATGTAGTCGGTGCAAGGAAAGTGGTCATACAAGGTTGACATGTGGATCACCAGTGCCATCACAATCATCTTTTCCTCTACCAAAATATGGATCATCATCAAAATCCAAAGCTCATATGGTGTCAAGAAAAAGGCAATCAAAATCGCAATCATCTTTAAAATCCCAATCACAACTGGCTTCACCTTTTGGGACTGTTACTTAGTGATTTTTAAATGCAAACGTTGTATTATGTAGATTTTATGTGTGAACTTTTAACATTTTCAGTTAGGCATGTATTAGTAACTTGAGTTTGAAAATTGCTATGATCTGTTCAATTGTTATCACTTAATAGGCAATCATCTTAATGTCTATCGCAACGCGGAAATTACTATCGCAATGCGAAATGAAATCGCAACGAGAGAATCGTAATGCGAAATGAAAATCGCAACGCTAATTTTGCAATGTGAATGAAAATCGCAACGAGGGAATCGTAATGCGAAATGAAAATCGCAACGCGAATTTAATATCGCATTGCGATTCTCTCGTTGCGATTTTCATTTCGCGTTGCGATTCTCTCGTTGCGATTTTCATTTCGCATTGCGATAGTACTTTTTGCCTTCAACATAATGCAGATTGAAATCAACAAAATCAACCATTACATTTCAATCAATTAAACAAGCACAAATAAGAATTATGTTAACATCAATTAAACAAATCAACTTTTACAAATCACCTTTTACAAATCAATTAAACAATCAAAAAATAAGCAATAATTATTAAGAGAAAATAACACTTCTACTATTGAATCAACTTTTGCAGCCATACATCATTTTCACGCAGCTCACTTCTGAGATTAACCTGCATAAACCAAACATTTGCTCAAACAACACTTTCTACACATCTAAAACCTACAAACAGCAAATTATTGAATTCTAGGTACTTAACCAAACATTTTCAAACCACAAGCCTATAAACATACCAATTGTTTATGGACATTTTTATAACGCGGATGCAGGTAGGCAGCGTCGTATATATCGATCTAGCCATATAATGTCGAAACCACAAGCCTACTGCAGCTCTATCTATATCGGTGGGAGGTAGATACTTTATACTTCCTGTGATCAAACGATCCAACGCCAAGCATACGAGAGGACCACAATCCCCTCTGGGTCCTTTCGTTGTGGTGCGGTCTCGTCTCTGCTAACTGTAATATTGAGCTTCTTTGGCTTCTTGTTTCCAGAACGAGTCCAATAATTTATCGCATCCAAGAATTTAGCCAAATAAGAGCTCCATCCCTTAATAATATCTCTTAAATCAGCCAATGATATGTAATTTATCATGTTGTCATATACTATGCCTTAAGGGATGGGATCTGAAGCTCGACGAGAAGCCAATGGTTCGTTCCAAAACAGGGATAAACACCTGCAATCATAAGTAATAATTCATTCATTTGCGCACTTTTTATGAATACCTTTAAACTCAATCTAAAATAAACTAACCTTATCGACCTCCCACCATGCAGGATAAAGTTAGCTTGTCCATTGCCCAACGCAAATGATTCATCTCGTTGATTCTTCAAGTGAACGGCGTTAAAAGCTGTTTTACAAAAAAAGACATATATTAGTAACTTACATAAATTTACAAAAAAATAATCAAATTAAAATATAAGAAAATATAAGACTTACCCCTCCATCGAAATATCCATTGTCTTCAACCCCTAATAATACGCCCCACCAAGACCGATCAAGCAACAAATAGATATCATCGTTGAGCTTGCATATGTCAGTGAAACACCCCTGGCTTCGCTCATGTAGATAAAAATCAACTGCGGTCTTAGCCCAAAGGGTGTTATCCAGAATTGTGTCGGGTAGTTGTTTCCTCTCCACTTCAGATACCGGTATGGTACTGGCCGGTAACTCATATGAGAGCCAACTTGAATCCATCATGTCCGGCACGTCAGAGGGTTTCTCAAGAATCCTACATATGACGCCATGTGAATCGGGCTCTTGAATAGTGAGAGGGACCTCTTCAACGATGACAGTGGCCTCTTGAACGGTGGGAGGGGACTCTCGAGGAATGATAGGGGCCTCTTCAACGATAGGAGTGAACTCTTGAGGGATGACAGGCGAGTCGGGCTTCTTCTTACGGTGTCTTCGCACTATTGGGGTATACGGAGACTTAATAGCACGTGCACACCGTCTGATGCGTGAACTCTGTCGTGCAAGAAAAACCCGACGTAAAGCATCCACCTTATCGGTCCGCTAAATAATTAAATACAAATATCAGTAAATAAACAGACATGATATTTAAACAGTGAAAACAAAGACAAATATATTTCAAACTTTCAACCAAAAGATAAAACAAAGACAAATACTAACTTCACAGTGTTAAAGAATACACAGTTTAGCAGAATTGGCAGCAACCGAATAAATTTACTTCAACCAAAAGACAAAACAAAAAGAAAAATACTAACTTCACAGTGTTAATAAACAATTTAGCAGTATTGGCAGCAACCGAATAAATTTACTAAGCAATCTAAGTGAAATGGTTAATTTAAGTGAAATTATGAGTAAATTTATCATCAAGTTAAATATGGAAAATCTTAAACTTACCTCGTTACGTAGAGTATGAACCTCATTCTACAACAATACTACCATCTCACGTAGAGCAGCAACCTCACCACGTAAAGTAGACACCTCCACACGCCATGCACCATCGTTATCGCGTAGAGTACCGATCTCCTCACGCAAGGCATTGACCTCATCACGTAACTCCCTTGACTCATCCCGTGGAGGTGGAGAACAGGGAGATAGAAGTCGTGGCATCTTTGCCGGTCGCCTATCATGAGGTGATGGTGGAGAAGAGGCTCGATGATGTGACGGGATAGGTGACGGCTCTCGTTGTAGAGGTGTATAGTCGGGTCGATCAGGTGATGGCTCTGGGTGAGGTGATGGCTCTCAAAGTGGAGGAAGTGGAGGCTGCTCATCATTCGTGCCATCAAGAAAACGCTGACTAGCTTGCCACCAATCAGTGGCAAGCTCAGCCTCCGTGGGTGTCAGTCTCATTAATAGAATGTTGGCCTCCTAAAAATATAAAAACTCAAACAAAGTTAAACGTCTACTATTAATAACTTGTTTATATATGATAGTATTTGTGTTAACTTACATTATTTATTGTCGCATATGGTATTAAGTCTTCCCAATCCAACAGACGTTTCCTCTTCTAGGAAATAGCCCTGGGAATATCATTTGAAGTTATTATTGCATATGTCTTCATGGCGGGAAAGGCCTCGAATATCCAAATCTACAAACAATATAATAACAAACATTAGTAATTGTTAATAATTAATTATAATTTTGAAAACATATATAGAAATTCTTACCTTAAAGGCCCAAACAAAGCCTGACAAAGTGTATTTCGACCCATCGCCCCGCAAACTTTTGCGGTCATCAAAGGCAGACGACAACTTAGTCCAGGTAGCTTTCCATATATACGAACCCCACGGAAACAGATTCCATGCATTTAGGTCCTCTACCAATAATATTAGCTCCTGAGGAATAGGTTGTCTGGCCTCTCTGCCTAAAAAGTTGGCATACAAAAGTTGTAGAAGGCATACTCGGACAACATCGACGTCATTCATCCGAGTAAAATCATCTTTCTTATTAAACAATTTCTTCATGTCGTCGACGTGTAAGTTCGGCTTCTCTATTGACTCATCAGGAAAAACCCTGGATAACCATGATGGGCGGGTGATATGACGAGTGTACCGGCCTACATCATCGTGTCCGAATCGTAGACCAGTGATTAAGCAGAACTCCTTCCGCCCAAAACAAGTATACGCCGGTGGAAAATGAAACCATATCTCTTCCTCACCACGTTGTATACTGTCGGGTAGATCGCTAGTCATGGTCTGAAGCCACAAATGGGTCAAATTAGCATCTCCACCCGGATGTTATACTCTCAGCCATGGCCCGAAGCAGGTTTCCTCAAACAATTTTCTTTGTACAGGTGAAAGCTTCGAAGCAATTGTAGTGGCTAGGCTAACTTTATTCCTTAATGTCAATGAAGCCGAAAAAAATTTCTACAAAAACAATAAACATACCAAGTTAGATATACCAAAAACTACACTGTCAAGATATACCAAAAACAATAAACATAAATAGTAGTTTATTCTTGAAACTAAAATTTTCAACACTGTTTTGTCTTTTGGTTGAAATGAAAATCGCAACGAGATAATGAGAATCGCAACGCGGAAATGACTATCGCAACGAGAATCGCAACGCAATGACTATCGCAACGCGAAATGAAAATCGCAACGCGAAATGAAAATCGCAACGAGAGAATCGCAACGCGAAATGAAAATCGCAATGCGATTTTGGTTTCGCGTTGCGATTTTTATTTCGCGTTGCGATTCTCTCATTGCGATAGTTATTTCCGCGTTGCGATTTTCATTCTCGAAACTATTATTCTTCTGCATTACTTCAACCAAAAGACAAAACAAAGACAAATACTAACTTCACAAGCTAAACAGTTTAGCAGTATTGGCAGCAATCGAATGAATTTAATAAGAAATCTAAGTGAAATGGTTAATTTATTATTGAAATTACCAGTAAACTTATCATCAATCTCAATATGAAAAACCTAAAATAATGCAAAAATTTCAAAATAAAATAAAACAAAACTAACCCTCGGAGGTTGATTTTCCATTTCTGAATGATTGTGAGGGATTTTTGACTGTGAATGGTTGTGAGGGATTTCGCCGGCGATGGGGACGGAAATCTTCGGAGATGGGGACGGATTTCGCCGTAGAGAGTGAGAGATGGAGATGGGACTGAGTGTTGTGATTTTAGGTTTGAGGTTATGAGTTGCGATTACTGTGGACGGTTCAGTTTCCGATTTATTAAGAAAAAATTCGTGTTTGGAATTTGAAAAAAAATACGCGTTAATACGAATGGCGTTATGTAAATCGCATTGCGATAGTAAGATTCGCATTGCGATTTACGTATTCGCATTGCGATTTTCATAATTCGCATTTGCGAATTATGAAAATCGCAACGCGAATACGTAAATCGCAATGCGAATTAGGAAAATTGCATTGCGATAGTCAGTATCGCATTGCGAATTGGGAAAATCGCAACGCGAAATTGGAAAATCGCATTGCGATAGTCATAATCGCGTTGCGAATCTAGAAACTGATTTGCGATAATGGAGATCGCGTTGCGAATTAGCGATCGCATTGCGATTTTGTTGGTCATTTTGGCAAATCCGAAAAAAGTTTGTTAAAATCGTATATTATATGAGATTTTTGGTCACTGAGGTTATTTTCTCTTTTTTTTATTGGTATCATGGTAATTTGTAATTTAATCAGTTAGATTCAATTTTAGTTATTTTAATATCAAAATATTATTTTTTTATATTTAATAAAAAATGTAAAATCAATCAAATTTATGTTATATCATAGTTTTAATCTTAATTAATATTAAAATATGAAATGTAAATATTCTTTTAAAAGTAAATGAACATATTAAAGGTTTGAATACAAATAATTAGCTTAACATAAATTGACAAGGTTAATCAATTAGTTTTAAAACATATTTTAGGTAAACTACTTATTTAGTATCCAGCTATACTTTTATTTCATTTTAGTCATTCAATTACTTTTTTATTTTAAAATTTATTTAACGTTTAATTTTAGTTTTATTTTAATCAGTCACCGTTAAAAATTTAACAAAAAGAATAAATTTTGAATTGAAAAGTTATCACACTACAAACGAAGCTTAAATTGCATAACATGTAGTAATTTATATGATTACAACAAATCATATAATGATTATTGTTACTATTATTTAGTGGGAGTAAGCTCTACCGTTTTTTTTACATAAAAATTTAGATCAAGAGTGATTCCTTCAGTCTAAGGTCAAAATATACCTTAGATCTAATTGAGATTTACATAAGAATTTACAGATTGTCTACCGAGAGTGACGGTAGTAAGATTCAGAATAAATTTGAATTGAAAAGTTATCACACTACAAACGAAGCTTAATTGCATAACATGTAGTAATTTTATATTACAACAAATCATATAATGATTATTGTTACTATTATTTGTGGAGTAAGCTACCGTTTTTTTTACATAAAAATTAGATCAAGAGTGTTCCTTCAGTCTAAGGTCAAAATATACCTTAGATCTAATTGAGATTTACATAAGAATTTACAGATTGTCTACCGAGAGTGACGGTAGTAAGATTCGAACTTGGCCTTACCAACTCAAATTTTTTAATCTCAACTACTTGTACCAACACTTCTTGGTGTAAGTTCTACTATTGTTATGTGTTTTACTTACTATTAGAATAATTATTGATTGTTCAAGAAAGAACTACCAAGGTTAATAGGGTAAAAATATGCATGAACTTCAAATTCTACCCTTCAAAGTATAAAATTACTGATATTAATCTTGATGTAATTAAATAGAGGTACTCTGTTTCAATGTTCTCATCCGGAGTACACATTACATCAGTAAGTTTTTGGTTACTGGTGAGGATTACTGCACAAATAACTCACTCAAGTAGCCTTTGGTAAATATTGCCAAAAAGAACTTTTTTTTTATTTCTTACGTTGTTCCAACTCTTCGTTCTTCTTAAATGTTGGAACGTACTTGTATTTAAAATCCAAGTAATAGTTTTTATCTTTCTTTGTCTATGTGTACAGTTGTCGTCTGCAAGGACAGCAAGATATATTCGGAGCCATTGATCCACACTTGAGGTGAAATATGGGAACATGGCAACTGCCTCACTTCTTCTTTGTCTTTATAATTGGCTAGGCAAATGCAGCACTCCTTTTCAAATTCACCCCAATAAAACAAAGAAAAGACCCATTAGCCTCCAAGATTAACCTAATTTTCTTTGAAACAATTCCTTCTGATGAAAAAAAAGCTAGAACTGAGCATAAAAATTATGGTAAATATATATGACTTTACCGGAGCTTCATTTGCCCGGCTTGTATAGCAGTCCGAATCATGATCGAGCTCTAAGCTGGAGTTGATTTCTTTGTATCTCCAACTAGGCAGCCTGGAGATCTGATCATCAGATGCTCCTCTGTCGATAGAACCCATGTGTCATGTTGTAACCTAGGAGGCTGCTGATAAGTGGTACACAACAACATAGGTAGGACAACGGAATGGGAAAGAGTAGCTCAGGCATTCCAACCTAACAATGAGATACAAAGTACGTGGAGATTCGGAGCTCGATGGAAGGATCGAAATCGAGAATCGAACACCCACATTTCCCATTACAAACATATGCAAAGAACAGCTCTAGTGAAGTCCGGTATCTATTCATCAAATGTGAGCTCCTGAGCGTACTATAATCTCCATTAATATACAAACAAGTTTAAAACTTTCCCTGATGCTTGGTTTGTCTCAAATTTTCTATTGATCAACTCATTATTTTGACAACATTAAACCTACATTAGTTATGAAACCATGAAGGACAACAGCAGATTGGATCAAGTGATAGAAGCTTACCTTGATTCTTCATTTGTTCTTTGTTGTTCGTCGGAAAGGCCAAAACGATCTGCTTGAGATAGGTGAAGATGATGATAACTCCCATAAAGAAGTAACAAACTAAGGAGACAACCAATATCATATCCAACAATCCATATTCTCATAGGCCAATAGCCTCTCTTCCTTTGAAATAGCCAAAGTGAATGAAATGATGCTTATTTGAAAACCAAAGCCAGAACTCCAGCATCATCCAAGTACTGGAATTAAAAGGGTTGGATCCAAGATCAGACCCTTGATCCATTTGGTAATGAAAACTCTTCTCAAGAAGTTAAACCACCTCGACCTAGATATCCTCATCGCGGTTTTTAACAAGATAGAAGATGGGTCACGAGGAAACCTATTACGTGTACCTAAGCAATCCTATGTTCTTCCCCAAGAGGATTTGATGAAAACGGAACTGGTGTGCTTGAATTACACATTGAATGGTTGAAAAGTATCTGGTATCATGATTCCAAATTTCTAACTCTCAAACAAAATTTACATGGTACCAACAATTAGATGCAATCCTTTAGAACAATGATATGAAACTGATGATCATCAATATATGATGATCCGCTAGTTCATAAAACAAATACCATAGGCTTGCATATCTGCAGGCACTAACCAAACTCTTAACCCCCAAATCAAGACTAATAAAAAACCCATCTCCAGATAGCAAAGCAACCGGTAAAACTAACAAAGGCCCCACTTTTATAAAGAATTCACCTCCCAAAAAAGCAAGCAACATATACAAAACTGAAAAACTCAGTGGGTATTGAAGGAGATATATAGAAGGGGGTACAAAGGGGAGATGAAAAGTAAAATCCATTGGGGAAAAAAATAACCTTTGCTTTGATTCCAAGTGAAAAGAAAGAGGCGAACCAGGAGGAAAAAAACCTTTGGCCTAACTTCCCTGAGGGTTATTGTCTTCTGTAAGCAAACCACTGCTTCTTCAACTGCAAATCTCTTCCTTGTCTCTTCTGTTTCCTTATAAAGGCAAAAGATATTTTGATTAATGTTTTTTCAACTTTGAGTCAATCTTAATTAAAAGCTTTAATTATTAAAGTGGTAAACATTTTATTTTCCATAATATATTCATGTAAATATTTTGAATCATGGGGGCTACAGTAGTTGAGAACAATTTTTTACCCTTTCTGGCGTGGCCACCAAATCCAACCAAGCCGTTCCCCCACGATATTGTTATGTTCAGCTGATAGGGATCATCCATTTGGTATTGGCACAAACGAGGTTCGTATTGTCCTGGTGCGTTTTTTTAGAGTAAAAACAATTTCAGTTCGAGTATGAATGATGAGCGGGATGAAACTAGAGGCCATTGGCTGTCCAAAGAACATTTATCGTTTAATTTGATATTTTTAGAATAAGATATATATATAAGAGAAAATAACCTCAGTGACTAAAAATGTCTTATAATATACGAATTTAATCAATTTTTTTTATATTTGCCAAAATGACCAACAAATTCACAACGCGATTTCAAATTCGCAACGCGAATTACAATTTCGCAACTCAGTTTCTAATTTCGCAACGCAAATATGTAAATCGTATTGCGATTTTCCAAATTCGCGTTGCGATTTTCCAAATTCGCAATCGCAACGCGAAAGTCAAATGTTTTTACGCGAAACACAATATTAATTTTGCAACACAAATGTAAATAGTATTATCGCAAACATCTTTAACCTAAAACCCTAAAGCACAACTCAGTCTCATCTCTATCTCTCACTCTCTACGGCGACATCCGTCCCCATCTCCGACGAAATCCGTCCCCATTTCCGACGAAATCCGTCTATCTCCATCTCTCAGATCAACCCTCACAACTATTCACGGTCAGAAATGAAAAATCAACCACCGAGAGTTAGTTTTTTTAATCTCTTATTTTTATTTTGAAATTTTTGTATTATTATTAGATTAACCATTTCACTGAGATTGCTAAATTCATTCGGTTGCTGCCAATATTGTTAAACTGTTTAGTCTTTAACCTTGTGAAGTTAGTATTTGTCTTTGTTTTGTCTTTTTGTTGAAGAAACCCTAAATCGCAACACCAAATTCGCAACGCGAAAATGAAAATCGCAACGCGAAACTAAAATCGCGTTGCGAATTTAAGTTTCAGAAACTTCTTTTATTCGCCAAATTGAAACTTGAATGAATTGTATTACTTCAACCAAAAAACAAAGACAAATACTGTAACATCCCAAAATACGGGTAAGTGACCAAAATTGTAAAATTTCAGAATATGGTGATTAAAGTGTAATAGTTTAATAGTTTAATGATTTGTTCAGAAATATTTCTTAAAAGTTTATAGTAATTATCCAAATTAAAGGGCAAAATGGTCATTAGACTTGAAAATTATTAATTAAATGATATATATATATATGGATAAGGATGGGAGATTTCCAGAAAAATCTCTTCTCTCTTTTCCTTCTTCATTTTCTTCTCCACGTGTGAAGCCAAGCAAAGGTGAGTTGTCTCTTGAGCTGATTATGTGCTGAAATTTAAGTTTAGTTTGGATTATTAGATGCTAAGTAAGATTAAGGAAGGATTAATTTGCTTAAAAACAACAAAATGAAGAGTTTATGAGGATTTAAAGATTTTGAGTTTTGAATGAAATATTGAAATAGAGTTTATATTGAGAATGGAAAGTTGAATTTGACTTGTCATCAAGTTAATTAAGGGATAGGAAGTGTTAGAATAGGAATTTGAACATGTTGCAAAACTAGTATATTTTTTGCAATTACATAGGAATGACTAGATTTGAAGTTAAAGAAGTGATTATGGAATAGAAATAAGGTTAAGTATGTGTATTAAAGTTAGGAGTATTAAAGGAAGTGAAATAGGAAGGTTTTGAGTTGAAAATTGATGATTTTCGAGCTTAGAATGCAATTTTTTCTGGGTAGAGGGAACCGATACCCTATGAATGGGAATCGATTCCCCCTCTTGAACGAACAATTCCAGAATGTTCAGGGGTATCGATTCCCCTGGGGGGTATCGATTCCCCCCTAAATGAAAATTCAGAATTCGATTTATTAAACCGGTTTAAGTTATTAACATCAAGTTTAAAGTTTAGGCTTCTGATAGTTGTTTTGAAATGATATATTTATGTAGATATTGATCCTAAACAAGTTCCGGAATAATCGAATCAAAGCAAGGCTAAGGTGAGTGCAATTTAAATTGTACTTATGTGATTGATCAAACATTGGCTTGCGATGAGTCAATGATAGAGTTACTATGGTAAGAAGTAACTTATTAATGTTATGTGATTACTATGGATGCATTAGTACATAGAAATGGATGTATGTTTATATGTTACATGATTTACATGCTTACATGAAATGCAACACATGATATTAGATATGTGCTACACATACATTTGGTATGTGATAGAAGAGAAGGAACATGTGATTATGAGATCAAGGATTACACGTACATGTGATACGTGACTGAAAAGAAAAGATATGGTTTTAAGAGAAAGAATATGAATAAGTAATGTGAACGGTCATAAATGATAATGCCCATGTTATGTGATAGAGCTAGGGTATAGTTGGCATGCCAAGGGTCGAGGGTTACCTATGTTCTTCGGGACATATGGACTGTTTACCTATGTTCTTCGGGACATATGGACTGTTTACCTATGTTCTTCGGGACATATGGACTGTTTACCTATGTTCTTCGGGACATATGGACTGTTTACCTATGTTCTTCGGGACATATGGACTGATTACCTAGGTTCTTCGGAATCTATGGACTGGTCCTTCGGACATTGATCGAGCTGTTGTGACAGCATAGTGGTACACACCTCAATGTACTCACATACCTTAAGTTCTCAAAAGTATACATGGGCTAATACATGGTCTTTACAGAGAGTAAATAAATAAATTGATTTGCTACTATGTATGTTTGTTGTGAAGTATATGTGTTCCAGGGTATGTAGAGAAATGTTCGATATGTATTTATACGATAAAAAGGTACTAAAAGTACTTGTATTATCTCATGTTTATCATGTATACTGAATTATATGAGACTCGATTGAATTCATAGATTGAATGTTTATATTTATGAAAAATGCATTATTGTTATTATGTTTTTGCCACTAAGTCTATGACTTAGCGTGTAAGTGATTTACACGTAGGTACTGAGAAGAAATTAAAGCAAAGTTCAAAGTAACACATATCTTTGCCCAAAGACCAGATCAGAAGTAATTACACAGTATGTATATTATGATAAGTAGGTTGTGTAATTAAAGTAGGTAAATTAGGATTATGCTATGATCGAGTTTTTAATCTTTTAAACATATATATAAGTACAAATGCAAAGAAATGAACTGTTTTAATTTTTACGAGTGTTATGTACAATTTACGAAAAACCACTGTAGCAGGTTACTATATTACTGTTCATATCGTATTTCACCGTTCATAAACACGTTTTTTTTTTATCTCAAAATTTTCTACCAAACATAATGAATAATACATGATTGTATTTTCTTAATATAAATTCAAATGTTCAGTTTTTACAAGAATAAGGTTTTGAAAATGTCAATGTGACATCTCGGACTCGTATCCAGGTCGGGTACGGGTTGGGGTGTTACATTTAATGGTATCAGAGCTACGGTTTAGCCGATTCTCGGCATAAACAAGAGTCTAGGGTGTCTAAATGTATACATGCCAACAAAATAGTGAAACTTCTGATCTGGTATAGTAATGAGTATGTTGTTTTGCTAATAGAACGATATGTTTATTCTTAATAGATGTCCGGACATGATAGTTATAGAGTCAAGCGGGAGATGATCGGCCCGCTGAGAGCAGTAATTCACCTGCCCTGGCCAGGCAAGGTGAAGACAGACACCTTCTGGAGTGCCTGTAACTGATCAAGTGTTCTTTAGAACATTAGATGCGGTATTGACGCGTTATCAACCTCCTGTTACTTCAACTCCAAGAATGAATGTTGCAAAGGAGTTGAAGGGTTTAGGAGCTACAGAGTTTAAAGGTGAAGCTGAAGAAGGTCCGGTTGCTGCGGACCTTTGGCTTAATGATGTAAAAATTATGTTAGATGGACTCCACTGTTCTAATGTAGAGAAGTTAGATGGAGTGGTCTCCTTGCTTCGTATTGAATTTGGTGACAAATGTCACTTTGAGAAGACCAATGATCAAGTGACATGGTCTTTGTTCTTAGAAGAGTTTAAGCATAAGTATATAGAAGACCAATTTATTCGTCAAATGAAGCAAGAATTTTTCAATCTGAAACAGATGAATCGCATAGTGTATGAGTACGAGTGCGAGTTTAATAAGTTAAGTCGTTTTGCGGCTGAGTTGATCCCAACAGAGAAGGATGTGTGAGTGGTTTGTAGAGGGCTTGCGCCCAGGGTTGAAAGAAATGTTAATAGTATTGAACTTGTCCTCATTTCAAGAAATAGTAAATCGTGCTAAAGCTCTAGAGAGAGCTCAGAATGAAAGGTTTGGGGATCAAAGAACCCAATCATCTAAAAGAATCGGGGCTTTATCGAGTTCTGCACCACCCAAGAGGGGTAGAGATTCTGGTACTCAGTCTCAGGCAAGGTCTGGATGGGTAGAATCCTCCGTTAGAGAATCAAATCAGAGGAAAGTTAGACAGACCCAATCAGTAGGGTTTGGTGAGGACAGAACCTAACAGAGACATTGTCAGACTTGTGGAAAATATCATGGTGGAATATGTAGGGTAGAATCCGGAGCTTGCTTCCGATGTGGTGAAATGGGACATTTTGTGAGAGATTGCCCATTGGGGAAAGGAGAACCAGTACATCGGAATGATCTGTTATGATACCTGGGAGAGGGAGAAGGAGAGAAGAGGTAGGAGCCAATCTGAATCTTCTACTCAACAAGAAATACGCTTCACTGCTCGAATGTATAATATTAATACCAATGAAGATTTGATGATCCGAGATAAGCAGTATCTTTCTAGTGTGGAATAAATATATATTGATAATGATTGATTTAGGCTTGTTTGTTCATATATAGTAGTAAATGGGTGAAGAATTGAGAATTCAGTTAGAAATTATTCATAGTAATATGACAGTGACAAATTTATTAGGGTACAGTGTGTGGATAAGTAAGATATTTGAAAGTGTTCCATTATAATTCGGAGAATTTAAATTTCTTACTAAATTGATGAATTGTTATTCAATGAATTTGAAGTAAGATTGGAAATAAACCCGTATTATAATGTTAGAGGATTTATATCGTTCTGAAATAGAATAGTTTCTTTGCTGCATTGATAAGATAAGTATAGGGATGATTCTTATAAGGAGAATATTAAAAGATCAAATGATGCAGAATATTGTTAGGAAGTTTAAGAATATGTACATCAGTGATCAGTTTATAAGACAAAGGAAAATGGAATGGTTGAATCTGATCCATAAAAAAATTTATATGGTAATTAGAAAAAAAAAATAATAATAGAATAATATAGATGGATTATTGTATGGAGTGATGAAACTAGAGGTTACTGTCTATATAATGAGTTACATTATATGGATTTTAGAAAGGTTAAAGTAAAATGCATTGGAGATGTGTAGACAATATCTTATCTCCTGGTGCAATGAAAATTCGAGGACGAATTTTCTTAAGGGGGAAGATTTGTAACATCCCAAAATACGGGTAAGTGACCAAAATTGTAAAATTTCAGAATATGGTGATTAAAGTGTAATAGTTTAATAGTTTAATGATTTGTTCAGAAATATTTCTTAAAAGTTTATAGTAATTATCCAAAGAATTAAGGGCAAATGGTCATTAGACTTGAAATTATAATTAAATGATATATATATATGGATAAGGATGGGAGATTTCCAGAAAAATCTCTTCTCTCTTTTCCTTCTTCATTTTCTTCTCCACGTGTGAAGCCAAGCAAAGGTGAGTTGTCTCTTGAGCTGATTATGTGCTGAAATTTAAGTTTAGTTTGGATTATTAGATGCTAAGTAAGATTAAGGAAGGATTAATTTGCTTAAAACAACAAAATGAAGAGTTTATGAGGATTTAAAGATTTTGAGTTTTTGAATGAAATATTGAAATAGAGTTTATATTGAGAATGGAAAGTTGAATTTGACTTGTCATCAAGTTAATTAAGGGATAGGAAGTGTTAGAATAGGAATTGAATGTTGCAAAACTAGTATAATTTTGCAATTACATAGAATGACTAGATTTGAAGTTAAAGAGTGATTATGGAATAGAAATAAGGTTAAGTATGTGTATTAAAGTTAGGAGTATTAAAGGAAGTGAAATAGGAAGGTTTGAGTTGAAAATTGATGATTTTCGAGCTTAGAATGCAATTTCTGGGTAGAGGGAACCGATACCCTATGAATGGGAATCGATTCCCCCTCTTGAACGAACAATTCCAAATGTTCAGGGGTTATCGATTCCCCTGGGGGGGTATCGATTCCCCCCTAAATGAAAATTCAGAATTCGATTTATTAAACCGGTTTAAGTTATTAACATCAAGTTTAAAGTTTAGGCTTCTGATAGTTGTTTTGAAATGATATATTTATGTAATATTGAGCCTAAACAAGTTCCGGAATAATCGAATCAAAGCAAGGCTAAGTGAGTGCAATTTAAATTGTACTTTTGTGATTGATCAAACATTGGCTTGCGATGAGTCAATGATAGAGTTACTATGGTAAGAAGTAACTTATATAATGTTATGTGACTATGGATGCATTAGTACATAGAAATGGATGTATGTTTATGTTACATGATTTACATGCTTACATGAAAATGCAACACATGATATATTATGCTTACACATACATTTGGTATGTGATAGAAGAGAAGGAACATGTGATTATGAGATCAAGGATTACACGTACATGTGATACATGACTGAAAAGAAAAGATATGTGTTTATAAGAGAAAGAATATGAAGTAATGTGAACGGTCATAAATGATAATGCCCATGTTATGTGATATGAGAGCTAGGGGTATAGTTGGCATGCCAAGGGTCGAGGGTTACCTATGTTCTTCGGGACATATGGACTGTTTACCTATGTTCTTCGGGACATATGGACTGTTTACCTATGTTCCTCGGACATATGGACTGATTACCTAGGTTCTTCGGAATCTATGGACTGGTCCTTCGGGACATTGATCGAGCTGTTGTGACAGCATAGTGGTGCACAACCTCAATGTACTCACATACCTTAAGTTCTCAAAAGTATACATGGGCTAATACATGGTCTTTACAGAGAGTAAATAAATAAATGATTTGCTACTATGTATGTTTTGTTGTGAATAGATGTGTTCCAGGGTATGTAGAGAATGTTCGATATATGTATTTATACGATAAAAAGGTACTAAAAGTACTTGTATTATCTCATGTTTATCATGTATACTGAATTATAGACTCGATTGAATTCATAGATTGAATGTTTATATTTGAAAAATGCATTTGTTATTATGTTTTTGCTTCACTAAGTCTATGACTTAGCGTGTAAGTGATTTACACGTAGGTACTGAGAAGCAGAAGGATTAAAGCAAAGTTCAAAGTAACAACATATCTTTGCCCAAACCAGATCAGAAGTAAATTACACAAGTATTATGATAAGTAGGTTGGCATGTAATTAAAGTAGGTAAATTAGGATTATGCTCTGATCGAGTTTTGTAATCTTTTAAACATATATATATAAGTACAAATGCAAAGAATGAACTGTTTAAATTTTTACGAGTGTTATGTACAATTTACGAAAAACCACTGTAGCAGGTTACTATATTACTGTTCATATCGTATTTCACCGTTCATAAACACGTTTTTTTTTTATCTCAAATTTTTCTACCAAACATAATTGAATAATACAGATTGTATTTCTTAATATAAATTCAAATGTTCAGTTATTTTACAAGAATAAAGGTTTGAAATGTCAATTTTTATCTCAAATTTTTCTACCAAACATAATTGAATAATACTGATTGTATTTTTTAATATATTCAAATGTTCAGTTATTTTACAAAATAAAGGTTTGAAATGTCAATGTGACATCTCGGAATCAGGTCGGGTACGGGTTGGGGTGTTACAAATACTAACATCACAGTGTTGCTAATTTAAGTTTTAAGAATAAACTACTACTCTTTATGTTGTCCTTGAACCTGCACTAAACATATATGTTGTCCTTTTAAATGTTTATATAAGTTCTTACTTCTGGAATGTTATCTAATGCATTTTGTGAACTATGATGGAATAATGACTTGGGTGAATATCGTGCTAGTTTGAAACATATTTGGCTTTGTTTTCACTGTTTAATATCAGTCTGTTTGTAGTATAATTTGTAGTTTTTGGTATATCAACTTGGTATGTTTATTTTTTTTGTAGAAATTTTTTCGGCTCAATTGACCTTAAGGAATAAATTAAGCATAGCCAAAAATTGCGTCGACGCTTACACCTCTACAAAGAAAATTGAGGATACTTGCTTCGGGCCATGGCTGAAAGTACAACATCCGGGTGGAGATGCTATGTTGACACATTTGTTTCTTCAGACCATGACTAACGATATACCCGATAGGGTACAACGTGGTGATGAAGAGATATGGTTTCATTTTCCTCTAGCACTGGCGTATACTTGTTTTGGGCGGAAGGAGTTTTGCTTAATCACCGGTCTACGCTTCGGACACGATGATGTAGGTCAGTACACTAGCATCGCCGCGCCCATCATGGTTATATCGGGTTTTTCCTGAGCTGGCAAAGTCGAAGCCGAATACATGTCGACGACTTGAAGAGATTATTTGATAAAGATGGTTTTACTCGATGGATGACCTTGATGTTATCCGAGTATGCCTTACTACTTTGTATGCCGACTTTTTAGGCAAAGAGGCAGACAACCAATCTCCGAGGACCTAATATTATTGGTAGAGGACCTAAATGCATGGAACATGTTTCCGTGGGGTTCATATATGGAAAGCTACCTGGAAGAAGTTGTCGTCTGCCTTCGAGGACCGAAAAGTTTACGGGGCGATGGTTCTAAATACACTTTGACAGGCTTTACTTGGGCCTTTAAGGTAAGAATTTCTATATAATGTTTCCAAAATTATAATTAATTATTTAACAATTACTAATGTTTGTGTATTATATTGTTTGTAGATTTGGATATTTGAGGCTTTCCCCAACATGCGGACATATGCGATAAAAAGATCAAATGATATTTCTAGGGCTATTACCTGGAAGAGAAACGCATGTTGGATTGAGAGACTTACTCCATATACAACGATTAATGATGTAAGTTAACACACAAATACTACCATATAAGCAAGTTATTACTAGTACACGTTTAACTTTTTTGAGCTTTTATATTGTTAGGAGGCCAACTACCCATTACAGAGGCGACACCCTCAGATGCTGAGCTTGCCACTGATTGGTGGCAAGCTAGTAAGCGGTTTTGATGGGACAGATGACACCCCCCACTTCGAGAGAGCCATCATCCCATCGGCCGATTCTATAGCTCGACACCTGGTCGAGCCTCTTCTCCACCTCCATCATCACCTATTCCATCACATTTTTGAGCCTCTTCTCCAACATCACCTCATGATAGGCGATCGGCAAAAAGGCTCCGTCTATCTCCATCTCCCTGTTCTCCACCTCCACAGGATGAGTTAGGGGAATTACGTGATGAGGTCGGTGCTTTGCGTCATGAGGTTGGTGCTTTGCGTCATGAGGTTGGTACTTTACGTGAAGATAATGGTGCATGGCGATGATTCGATCTTTACGTGGTGAGGTGGATTTTTTTACGCGATGACAATGGTACGCTACGCGGTGAGGTATCTACCTTACGTGATGAGGTTGCCGCTCTACGCGATATTGTTTCATTCTTGCAGAATGAGGTTAATTGTAACACCCCCAACCCGTATCCGACCAGGATACGAGTCCGAAGTGTCACATTGACTTTTCAAAAAATTTATTCGTAAAATAGTGAGTAATTTAAAAACTTTATAACATTTAAATTATTCAAACATTTACAAAATTATTCAGAGCTTATACAATATATTCTTTTGATTACATGCCAACTAGAACTTTATATACAAAATACATATTATTCACCTCTCTTCTGATCTGACATTCGGTAAGGAGAACTGACATGTCTTGTTCCTCTTTACTTTCTTTTCGCTTTCCAAACCTACGTGTGAAACAATCACACGCTAAGTCGATGACTTAGTGAGGCATATAAAACATAATATTCATATAACATAAAGCACATAAACATACCATCATTATCATAATCTCTATCATTATCATTAAGAAACACATAACATCATATGGTTCATGTAACACATTTCAAACCACTTACCTTTGATAACCATTTATAAACCCATCGTATACATATCACATTCAGTATGCTTGTTTAATCACTTTATTAGCCCATGTACACTAGTGTGAACTTAAGGTATGTGAGTACATTGAGGTTGTTCACACATATGCTGTCACCACAGCTCGATCAATGTCCCGAAGAACCAGTCCATAGATTCCGAAGAACCTAGGTAATCAGTCCATATGTCCCGAAGAACATAGGTAAACAGTCCATATGCCCCGAAGAACATAGGTAAACAGTCCATATGCCCCGAAGAACATAGGTAAACAGTCTATGTCCCGAGAACATAGGTAAACAGTCCATATGTCCCGAAGAACATAGGTAAATCCTCGACCCTTGGCATGCCAACTATACCCTAGCTCTCATATCACATAACATGGGCATTATCATTTAACAGTTCACATTACTTGTCATTTCTCTTCTGTCACATACAACATGTATGTGTAACCATGTATTCCATATCATATCACATGTATCACGTATTGCCTATTCATATGTCATTTCATATAACATATATCAACTGTTCATGTAGTCACATAGATCGTATCATATAGCTTCATTCATATCACATATTCATATAAGCTCATAGCTTCTTTCACATATATATGTAATCACTTAGTTTATTTTTATGTAATTCTTTTCACTTCTTATATGATTTTATATTCATATCTCACATAGCTCATATCACCTTGCATTGCTTCATATAAACACAGATGTCATATCTTGTTCGCATATATTTTCCATATAACTCATATATCTCATAGTTCTTTCACATAGCTCACTATCATATTTTCATATCATATATCTTATAATAGATTCTTATATCATTTGTTTCCTTTCTACCTATTCATAATCACATTAACATGTAATGCAAGCAATATGTATTAATACATACATGTAATCACATAACTTATACCACATGATTCATGTAGTCATTTAGATCATTGTCTTTTAACGCATATCCCATAATCACACAAATCATCACATAGATTACCAATCAAATCACATTTTAGGAGTTACTTCTTACCATAGTAACTCCATCACTAGCTCATCGCAAGCCAATGTTTATTCAATAATATAAGTACAAATTAAATTGCACTCACCTTAGCCTTGCTTTGATTCGATTATAATCCTTTGATTATCTGGAACTTGTTTAGGCTCAATATCTACATAATATAATCATTTCAAAACAACTATCAGAAGCCTAAACTTTAAACTTGATGTTAATAAATTAACCAGTTTAATGAATCAAATTCCATTTTTTATTTAGGGGGGAATCGATACCCCCCAGGGGAATCTGTTCCCGGGGAATCGATACCCCCAGGGGAATCTGTACCCCCTAGACATTCTGAAACTTTTTCCAAGAGGGGAATCGATTCCTTTCATAGGGTATCGGTTCCCTCTACCCATAAATTGTATTTTAACCCCAAAAAAATCATCAATTCTTCACTTAATTCTTCTATTTTAAAACCCTATCATGTCATTAAACTCAACTACCATTACTTAAACCAACTTATATCCATGAAAATCATCTATAACTTCAAAATCCTATCCTTCATACGTAATTCAAGAATCATACTCAAATTTCATATGTTCTAAATACAATTCTAACACTTATCTTCTTATTCTCATAGATGACAAGTCAAATTCAACTTAAAATTCAACTTATCAACTCTATTCCATGATTTCATATAAAAACTCGTTTTCTTAAATCTCTTATAACTTCTTCATCTTTTGACTATAAGACAACTTAAGCTTTCCTTAAGCTTAGTTATCATCTAGTGACCAAACCCAACTTTTAAAACAAAAAAAAAAATAGCAACTCACCTTTGATCTCTCTCTCTTGTATGGAAACAAAGGAGATGAAGTGGAGAAAATATCTCATCCTTATCCCACATGCCTATATATCATTTAATTATAATTTCCAAGTCAAATGACCATTTTGCCCTTAATTCTTTTAATAATTACTAACAACTTTAAGGAAATATCTCCACATAAATCATTAAACTATTAACTATTCTACTTTAATCACCATATTCTGAAATTTTACAATTTTGGTCACTAACTCGTATTTTTTGGATGTTACAAATCTCTCCCCTTAAGAAAATTTGTCCTCGAATTTTCATTGTACAAATAGATGGGTAATTGTATACTCATATCTTATTTGCTCACTTACACACTACTTTATTATCCAACTTATTTCTTTCCATCAAAACATAAACCTTCATCAAATATCCTTATATATATTCTTTCAGTCAAAATAATTCATTAGCTATTTCCTTTACTTATCAAACCTTCATTTCACCATCCCTAATACAAATTCTTTGGTTCGAATTCAACCATTCCATTACCTTTGTCTTATAATTGATCACTAATATTCATATCATATCTTAAACCCTTCCTTAGTCTTTTAATATTCTCCAATTAGCATTCATCTCTTTCACTTTATTTTGTCCATGTTGTAAAGAAACTATTCTATTTCAGAACGATTTCAGAACGTAAGTTCCTTTAATACTATAATTTCCAATCCGTCTGAACGGATTGGCTCTATTCTCTAGCGGGGATACAACTAATTCATATATGGTTTAAAGGTGAAAACCAGTATCTCTATCTTTCTTTGATGATGCTTAACTTTATGAAGCACTAATTTTCTTAATCATCTGAGATTTTGTTCTCTAATCCTTTCATTCTGAGCTCTTTCTAGAGTTTTAACATGATTTACCATTTCTTGAAATAAGAACAAATTTAAAACAGTAACACTATTTTGATTTAAGGCGCAAGCCTTAAACAACCAATCACATATATTCTTCTTAATCGAAATCATTTCAGCAATAAATCTGCTTGACTTATTAAACTTATACACATACACATGCACATATAATTTCCTTTCTTCAAGCTCATATATTTGAGCTTCATTTGTCTTATGAACTTATTATCGATTTACTTATTCTTGAACTATTTATAAACCATAACCACGTCACTTGATCTTTCAATATTCTTATGGTGACTTTCATTCACCATATTTTATCTTATCTACGTAGTAACGAAACTTCTCAATTTAATTTCTCATCTTTGGAGAAATAAACACCTTCTAGCATTATCTTCATATCATTTATCCAAAGGTCTGTAACAACAGAACTTTTCTTAAATTCACCCTTGAACTCGGGTGCACTTAACTCTATTCGATACATTCATTCTATGAGTTAACAAAGTATACAATTTAAAACACATCGGAATATCATTCGACATCATGAATCATTCTCTAATCTTATACAAGCATTCCCTGAGGTTTTCGCTCTTCTCCCTGCCTGGCCAGGGCAGGTGAATGATATTACCTTCAGTCTATCGCCTTGTGCTTCACTTTGGAAGCTCATATTCAGGTGCTCATATCCTTACTTCTATCACATATCACATGTGCATATGATCATCCAATTCATATCATATAACATATGTCATTTGTATATGTTCACATATATCTATCATATTATATAACTATATATATATATCTCATAACTCATTCTCAGTATTCACTTATCTTATATAACATAACAATTTAACTCTATTAACAAGACACACACTCCTTACCCTATCAAATCAGAAAAATTTTTCACTTTGTGTTGGCATGTACACTTTTTAAAACACTTTCGACTTCGTTTTTAGCCTAGAATCGGCTAAACCGTAGCTCTGATACCATTAAATGTAACACCCCCAAACCGTATCCGACCAGGATACGAGTCCGAAGTGTCACATTGACTTTTCAAAAAATTTATTCGTATAAAATAGTGAGTAATTTAAAAACTTTTATAACTTTTAAATTATTCAAAACATTTACAAAATTATTCAGAGCTTACATATATTCTTTTGATTACATGCCAACTAGAACTTTATATACAAAAATACATATTATTCACCTCTCTCTGATCTGACATTCGGTAAGGAGAACTGACCTGTCTTGTTCCTCTTTACTTTTCTTTTCGCTTTCCAAACCTACGTGTGAAACAATCACACGCTAAGTCGATGACTTAGTGAGGTATAAAACATATAATATTTCATATAACATAAAGCATACATAAACATATACCATCATTATCATAATCTCTATCATTATCATTAAGAAACACATAACATCATATGGTTCATGTAACACATTTCAAACCACTTACCTTGATAACCATTTATAAACCCATCGTATATATCACATTCAGTATGCTTGTTTAATCACTTTATTAGCCCATGTACACTAGTGAGAACTTAAGGTATGTGAGTACATTGAGGTTGTGCACACATATACTGTCACCACAGCTCGATCAATGTCCCGAAGGACCAGTCCATAGATTCGAAGAACCTAGGTAATCAGTCCACATGTCCCGAAGAACATAGGTAAACAGTCCATATGTCCCGAAGAACATAGGTAAACAGTCCATATGCCCCGAAGAACATAGGTAAACAGTCCATATGTCCCGAAGAACATAGGTAAACAGTCCATTTGTCCCGAAGAACATAAGTAAATAGTCCATATGTCCCGAAGAACATAGGTAAACCCTCGATCCTTGGCATGCGAACTATACCCTAGCTCTCATATCACATAACATGGGCATTATCATTTAACAGTTCACATTACTTGTCATTTCTCTTCTGTCACATACCACATGTATGTGTAACCATGTATTCCATATCATATCACATGTATCACGTATTGCCTATTCATATGTCATTTCATATAACATATATCATATGTGCATGTAATCACATAGATCGTATCATATAGCTTCATTCATATCACATATTCATATAAGCTCAAAGCTTCTTTCACATATACATGTAATCACTTAGTCTATTTTCATGTAATTCTTTTCACTTCTCATATGATTTTATTCATATCTCACATAGCTCATATCACCTTGCATTGTTTCATATAAACATAGATTTCATATCTTGTTCGCATATATTTTCCATATAACTCATATATCTCATAGTTCTTTCACATAGCTCACTATCATATTTTCATATCATATATCTTATAATAGATTCTTATATCATTTGTTTCCTTTCTACCTATTCATAATCACATTAACATGTAATGCAGCAATATGTATTAATACATACATGTAATCACATAACTTATACCACATGATTCATGTAGTCATTTAGATCATTTTCTTTTAATGCATATCCCATAATCACACAAATCATCACATAGATTACCAATCAAATCACATTTTAGGAGTTACTTCTTACCATAGTAACTCCATCACTAGCTCATCGCAAGCCAATGTTATTCAATAATATAAGTACAAATTAAATTGCACTCACCTTAGCCTTGCTTTGATTCGATTATAATCCTTTGATTATTCTGAACTTGTTTAGGCTCAATATCTACATAAATATCATTTCAAAACAACTATCAGAAGCCTAAACTTTAAACTTGATGTTAATAACTTAAACCGGTTTAATGAATCAAATTCTATTTTTTATTTAGGGGAATCGATACCCCCAGGGAATTTAGGGGAATCGATACCCCCAGGGGAATCTGTACCCCCTGGACATTCTGGAAATTTTCGTCCAAGAGGGGGAATCGATTCCTTTCATAGGGTATCGGTTCCCTCTACCCATAAATTATATTTTAACCCCAAAAATCATCAATTCTTCACTTAATTCTTCTATTTTAAACCCCTATCATGTCATTAAACTCAACTACCATTACTTAAACCAACTTATATCCATGAAAATCATCTATAACTTCAAAATCTTATCCTTCATATGTAATTCAAGAATCATACTCAAATTTCAATATGTTCTAAATACAATTCTAACACTTATATATTCTTATTCTCATAGATGACAAGTCAATTCAACTTAAAATTCAACTTATCAACTCTATCCATGATTTCATATAAAACTCGTTTTCTTAAATCTCTTATAACTTCTTCATCTTTTGACTATAAGACAACTTAAGCTTTCCTTAAGCTTAGTTATCATCTAGTGATCATAACCCAACTTTTAAAACAACAAATAATTAACAAAATAGCAAACTCACCTTTGATGTCTCTCTCTCGTATAGAAGAACAAAGGAGATGAAGTGGAGAAAATATCTCCTCATCCTTATCCCACATGCCTATATATCATTTAATTATAATTTCTAAGTCAAATGACCATTTTGCCCTTTAATTCTTTTAATAATTACTAACAACTTTCAGGAAATATCTCCACATAAATCATTAAACTATTAAACTATTCTACTTTATTCACCATATTCTGAAATTTTACAATTTTGGTCACTAACCCGTATTTTGGGATGTTACATTAATACTCTACGCAATGAGGTAAATTTGTTTAATACTATACTAAAAATGCAAATAACTTTTTTTTGGCATTATTTATTTATTTATTTATTTACTGATTTATATTAATTTATTTTCAGCGGCCCGTTAAGGTAAATGCTTTACGTCGGGTTTTTCTTGTACGACGGGGTTCACGTATCTGACGTCATGCACGTGCCATTACATCTCCGTTCACTCCACTAGTGCCAAGACTCCGTAAGAATAAGCCCGATGCACATATCATCATTCAAGAGGCGCCTTCTATCGTTCAAGAGGCCCCTATCATCATCGAAGAAGCCCCTCCCACCGTTTAAGAGGCCACTGTCATCGTTCAAGTGGTCCCACCCGCCGTTCAAGAGCCCGATTCATTTGGCGTCATATTTCGACATATTGATAAACCACCTCTCGTGCCCAATATGATGGATGCGTGTTGGCTTTCGTATGATTACCGGCCAGTACCATTCCTCAGCAGGAGATGAAACACTACCGGACACAATTATGGATAATACCCTTTGGCTAAGACCGCAGTTGATTTTTATCTACATGAGCGGAGCAAGGGGTGTTATTCTGACCTATGCCAAATCAACGATGCATTTTGATTTTTTTTTATTATTATTAAATAATTCACTAATATATTTATTTTTTTATAAAACAACATATTGACATGGGTGTCACGTCTTCTAATAATAAGGAAATTGAAGAAAAGAGTATTGATGGACTATTATGCCGATGTCTTTTCATGCAGCTCACTTGAAGGATCAGAGAGATGCTTCATATAAGTTGGCTAATGGAAAAGTTAAACTTTATCCTGCGTGGTGGGAGGTCGATAAGGTTAGTATTTATTTTTTGAATATTTTAAAGGTTTTCATAAATTTTATTTGATGTGCGCAATTATTTATGATTGCAGGTGTTTATCCCTATTTTGGAAAAGCGTCATTGGCTTCTCATCGAGCTTAAGCTCCCATCCCTGAAGACAATGGTATATGACAGCATGTTGAATTACATATCATTGTCTGATTTGAGAGATATTATTACAAAGAGATAGAGCGATCATTTGGCTAAATTCTTGAATGCGATTGATTATTGGACAAAATCTGGAAACAAGAAGCCAAAGAAGTTCAAAATTACAATGATCAGAGACGAGACTGCGCCACAACAAACGCAGGGAGCCAGTGGGGGTTGTGGTCCTCTCGTATGCTTGTTCTTGGAACGTTTGACGACAGGAAGTATACAATATCTACCTCCCACAAATAGAGATAGAGCTGCAGTAGGCTTGTGGTTTCGGCATTATATGGCCAGATCAATATATTCGAGATGCTGCCTACCTGCATCCGCGTGCTGAAAGTTGTACATAAATAATTGGTAAGTTTGAGCAAGTGTTGTTAACATATATACTCTTTAATTGGTTTGAAAATATTTGGTTAAGTACCTAGAATTCAATAATTTGTTGTTTGTTGGTTTTAGATGTGTAGAAAGTGTTGTTTGAGCAAATGTTTGGTTTCTGCAGGTTAATCCTGAAGTGAGCTGCGTGAAATGTATTTGTGCATAAACAACAGTCTGGTGTACACTTTTTTTCTTTGTTTAATTGAATTTTACATTGAAAGTTGATTTGTTACAATTGATGAGGAAATAAGATTTATTTTTTGATTAATTGATTTGTAAAAGTTGATTTGTTTAATTTGATTTTAAATAAGAATTATTTTTTGCTTGTTTAATTGATTTGTAAAAGTTGATTTGTTGTTTCTAAAAAATTTAATCTGCATTATGTTTGAAGGCAAAAAAGACCTGTTAAAGGTACAAATTCGCAACGCGAAAGTCAAATTCGCAACGCGAAATAAGCTTTGCGATAGTCAAATTCTCAACGCGATTTGGTTTCGCAAATTTTTGATTGACTTTCGCGTTGATCTCAACATACAACATCAAGGTATTACAACATCAAACACATTCCAAGCTATAAATTACAAGCTAAGGACACTTGAAGAAGCAAGAGAACAACTATCCAAGCAATCAAAAACGAGAAAATCCCAACATGATAACAACTGAACAGATCATATCAATGTTCAAACTCAAGTTGTAGATTTTGATTTCCTTTTGCTTGGCACCATATGAGATTTGGATTTTGATTTCCTTTTGCTTGGCACCATATGAGCTTTGGATTTTGATGAGCATCGGAAGCATTTTGGACTTATGATTTGGGTGGTACTCAGAAGCATTTCGGACTTATGATTTTAGTTGCCATTTGTTGCATTTCTCTTATACCACCCAGATCATACGCCCGAAACGTTTCTGACGCTTTAAAGTTGACCAAAAAATACGATGGTCAGGATTTCCCTCGCGTTTAAAGTTGAAAAAAACAATGGAAATTAGGAATAATCAATGATAACATGCATATTGGCTTGGGCTAATATTTATAGTGGAGCCAAAATTTATATTGAAATTCAAACTCAAATTTAAATTTAAATTCAAACTCCAATTACATATGAAATGAATTTGAAATGCAGTGTTAAATTGAACATGGAAATTGCATAATTGATTTATACTGTTCAAGTAACATGCTTTATAAACCATCAAGCTAAAAGACAATATTGATTGAGTTCAAAGATGAGTTGTGAGTTGATAGGGTTGTCACACTTGTCACATAGTTAGAATAAAGTACTCACATGGAAGAGATAGATTGTTTTGTTATACACAACCATCTCATCTGAATGAAAATATACATAATATAATCAAACCAAAACTACATACACAACAAATTTATAAATAACAATGTTCAAATAATGTACCCACAAAAACAAATTAATCCGATGAAAAGGGTTTCTAACGAAGTCCGGAACATTATTTTTCCAAATAATGTACCCATAACAATGTTCAAATAATGTACCCACAACAATGTTTAATTGATTTGTTGTTTAATTTTCAATTTTAATTATGTTGAAGGTAAAAAAGACCTGTTGAAGGTAAATTCGCAACGCGATTTTCGCGTTGCGAATTTGACTTTCGCGTTGATCGCAACGTACAACATCAAGGTATATACAACATCAAACACATTCAAAGCTATAAATGCAAGCTAAGGACACTTGAAGAAGCAAGAGAACAACTATCCAAGCAATCAAACACGAGAAAATCCCAACATGATAAAACTGAACAGATCATATCAATGTTCAAACTCAAGTTACTAATGAATGTCTAACTGAAAATGTATGCATTCACACATAAAATACACATAATACAACGTTTGCATTTTAAAATCACTAAGTTAATAAGTCCCAAAAGGTGAAGCGGTTGTGATTGGGATTTTGATTTTGTTTGCGATTTTGATTTCCTTTTGCTTGGCACCATATGAGCTTTGGATTTTGATGAGGATCCATTTTTTGGTAGAGGAAAAGATGATTGTGATGGCAGTGGTGATCCACAGGCCAACCTTGTATGACCACTCTCCTTGCACCGACTACATGTCGATATCCTCTTCTCTTCACCCTTAGACGGTATACGATCGTGATTTTTTGGTCGGCCAGGTAGCCTGCTGTCCATGACTGGTGGCAAAACTGTTTGTAAGTCATCTGGTATGTCCCACTCAGAAGGATGTGGACATGGGTAGACAATCTCGGCATAAGTCTATCGATATACTTATGTAGTGTAGCAATCCATAGCGTATCCGCTTGAATCATCTTGGTTTAGATGAAGAGCAACTTTTATAACATGGTCACACGGATAACTAGATGTTTGCCATTTCTTACAACTACATGTCTTTGCATTTAGATCGACAAGCCCATTTAAATTATTATCCAATACTTCAAACAAAGTGTTTGAACATGGTTCAACTCTCCAGGACGTTGACTTCACAACACGTTTCGTTATCTTTTTTTCAGTCCATGGTGTAACACGACGTTCCAATGTTCCTATAAATTTAAATAAATAATACTTAGTAAAATATATGATAAGTTAAGAATTTAAAGAAATAATACCTGCATGGTTTCTTTTCTTGTAGTACCACTGTTGAATAGAGGCTCGAAAAAACTCCATTAACATAGTAATGGGTAATTTTCGGGAATGATGACTTAGAGCATTGATTGATTCTGCACTATTAGACGTCATGAAACCATATCTTGCTCCAAGTTGATATACTCTTGACCATCTTTCAAACCCGACATCTTCTAGTGTTTGAGCACATTGAGGCAAAACACGTCTTAAACAATTTATATACTTATTAAAATCCACTTCCCGATAAGCTTTTCCAGCCTTCCAGTATGTCCATTTGTGATTTTTTATACCAGCAGACCTTGATTTTATATTTCTGTACAAATAAACACCACAAAGTCCATGAAAAGCATATGGGAAACACCTTCTAACAGCGTTGTCAATTGAGTTTTCCCTATCGGATATGATTGTCAGATTAATAGGACCTATACAATCCCTAAGATGCCCCATAAACCATGTCCATGAATCAGAGGTTTCAGATTTGCCAACCCCGTAAGCTATTGGCAGTATCCCATTGTTAGCATCCATGGCTACTGCTAATAAGTTTACTCCAAGGTATCGACCTTTCAAATGTGCTCCATCAACTATAATAATTGGGCGCATGCAAGTAATAAACGAACGAATCTACAAAATCATATACACAAGAAATATAATCATTTAAATGTGAAATGCATGCAACTAACAAAAATGAGTCAACAAAATTATAATTATTTACTAACCGCAGCACCAATGGCGATAACAGCAACTCAAATCGTCCATCTCTATCTTTTGATATTAGTTACCGACCCAGGATTTTTCAGCTTTAAATTGTGATAATAAGCCGGCAGTTGGGAAAATGATGCTTCTGGCAACCCCCTCAACAATTCCAAGGCATAACATTTGGCTCTCCAAGCTTGAGAATATGATACTAATCTTGAACGAGCATTCATGTCAGTCATAATTTCATGTCCCCGATATACCTTCCATTCAAAAACATTAACTCAGCCAGAAAACCACCCAACACCTTTTTGTTTTCCTGTCTATGGTGAGGAAAAACTTGGGTTCTTGAACATGTATGTTTATCAATAAAAGTCCTAACTTGAAACATTTCGCAATCTTTTATCCTCTTAGCAATCATACGCCACGTACAGAATTTTGTCAATCATACACCTTGTTTCGAAACGATCTTTGCTTGATTTGTTAACTCTTAGTTGATAGCCATCTTCCATACATTTCGTATAAAAATCTATCTTTCAAGTCTTCATTTGTATCAAAACAATCATCTTTCTTGATACGAATAACTTTTGTGTAATAATCAACTGATATCTTTACCAACTCTTCTTCCGGTATCTGAAGTAATTCTGGCATATTCCAGTTATACTCCCGTAGCATTTTCTTCTTTTTCCATTCTTCGGGGACTTCTTCTTCTTCTTTTTCTTCTTCAGGGTTATATGAATTATAGAATGGATGTTCAACATGTTCATTCACAGTCGTAACTTCCTCCTCATTATCATCAACAACATCTTCCTCGGTAGCGGCTGTTTCATCATCAAAATTCAGATTTTGACCAATATCAAAATCATTATATGCAGGGTATGTTTCTTCTTCCATCACATCATCAAAATCCGAGTATTGATCAAGATCAAAGTTCGGGTATTGACCAAGATCAAATTTCGAATACTGACTAGTACTCACAATTTTTTCTGTTGGCTCATAATCGTCTAACTGGTCAATACGAAAACCGGAATTTGGTGCTGAAAGTTGATTGGGATTTGGATTAGGAAAAGATTGTGGGTTTTGAGATTGTGTTTAGTATTGGAAATGTGGTGAAACAAAATTTGCTTGGTGATGAAATTGTGGTGGAACCATTAAATTTTGAGTTGAAGAACTTAGTTGATTACTACCCGCTACTGACCCAACTTCACTACTTCTAGGTTCAACAACATATAATGTAACGTCATCTTCTTGCGAAACACTAATATAAGCAATGAATCGTTCAACATCTTCATTGTCGGTTAACAAATAAACTTTACCTTTTTCTCAGATAAGATAGCCTAAATCCACTTAGAGGCTCTAAATTCAATTTTTTTGTAACACGTAACATTAGAGTTTCATAAGTTAACTTTTTTAATGACAGTTTTAGTTGAAGATTCATGTGTAAAGGCACATATTGTAAAACACCATGAACATCTCCCATGACCCTCCAAAACACAAATCTATCCAAACATGATCTACATTAGATGATTTCATTCTAAAAATTGTAAATTAATTTACTAAACAAACGAGCTATAAACTAGATATCATCACTAACTTAGAGAAAAACGTACCTTTATTAAGTTGATAGTTGATAATTTGGGAGATAAATCATTGAAAAATTATATAGAAATAAAATTATGTAAAAGAAATAGAGATGGGGAAGGATGTCATTGGATATAGGAACGGATGTCGCCGGAGAAAGTGATAGATGGAGATGGAATGAGTTGCGATTTAGGGATTTAGGTTATGAGTTGCTGCTGCTGCGTTGTTATATACCCAAAATATTTGTGTTGCAAAACTAAAACCTGTTGCGAAATTAAATTCGCGTTGCGAATTTGAAATTCAGTTGCGAATTTGACTTTCGCGTTGCGAATTTGACTTTCGCGTTACGAATTTGACTTTCGCGTTGCGAATTTGACTATCGCTTCGCGAGAATTTGACTATCGCGTTGCGAATTTGGAAAATCGCAACGCGAATTTACATATTCGTGTTGCGAAATTGGAAACTGGGTTGCGAAATTAGAATTCGCGCTGCGAATTTGTTGGTCATTTTGACAAATCCAAAAAAAGTTGGTTAAATTCGTATATTATAAGACATTTTTTATCACTGAGGTTATTTTCTCTAATTATAATATATATATATTCATAAATTTTATTAATCATTGACAGCGTGTATATACTCTACATAATTAACTATTCAAACTCAAAACTTCAAAAAAATATTCATTTTAACCATTAATATCATTCAAAGAATTTTAATTTATTATTTTTTAAAATTAAGTAATAACCAATTATTCATGACTCCACCGCCAATCATATAAAACAATCATTTTATCTCACCATCGGTTAACTTTCTATACAAAACATTAATTTGTTTTTTGTAATTGCACTTCATTCCAAATGATTGGAAATTGCAACATATTTAAGAATATGTGAAGCTCAGGCTCAGCATCTTTAATTTACATTGTCACAAAGAAATAGATGGATTAAAATTTTTGGTCCTTTTTATTTTAACGTAAATTTGACCAATTGATAACAACATGAGAATTTTATAATGGCCATGAGTTCAAGTCGTTTTCAAAAATCAATTTTTATTTATACCAATCTCCCTCGACATCGTCAAAAATTATTTCTCATTTAAGAGATCAAATTCTGCTAGAAGTTCCTATTCTTTGATGGTCTAATTATTCCTGTAATTAAATGGTATTTTTACACTTTATTCTTTGATGGTTTTTGCGCCTTTTCGTATATGATCATTTTTTCAATTGAACCAATTATTAAGTTATTTGGCTCTTTCTTCCTTATTTTGAGCTGATAATTAATTTTGAGCTTTTTAGCCTCTTTCTCATATACCAGGCATTTTTTTCTTATTTATGTTTCATTGATTGTTATAAGAATATATGTTGAATTTGGAAGATTCTGGTTATTGGGTGTGCATCGATGCATCCAATGAATTGTTGTTTTTGCACTTGTTCTTGTACGACAAAATTTGTTTATAAACCTAGCCAACTCTTCAAGTAATTTAGCTCTTTCTTCATTTTAATTTTTAGCCTTTCTTAGATTCCTGAACTGATTGTTATGAGAAATATATGTTTAGTTAGGCAGGTTCAGGTTATTTGCTGATAACATTTTGAAGAAAACATGACGACTGCTGCTAGACCAACATGGCAACCTGCTAAAGGTGGGAATGAACAAGGTGGTACTCGCATTTTCGGCCCGTATCAGAAGTATATTTCTAGGGACCTTGCAGCTCATACTACTCTAAAGCCTAGGTGATTCTTTTTAAACATCCTCTGTAATGTATAATTGTGTTCATATGCATTAGGGTGTCAATGGTCCCAAAATAAAATTTATTAAAAAAATATTTTTGATACGTTGTTAGCTTTGCTTTTATTCTTAATTGAATGTGTGATGTCTGTATATGGAAGGAAATGATTCTGGTTGAAATTAAATCTTATTTGTTCATCAGGTATTTACTGTTATCCTGGTCTTGTTGTCATTTCAGCTGTATGATGTTGAAGTGATGTATTTACAAGGGTTGATTTTGGAGATTTTCTGTATCCAGAATCTATGTTACTTAGGTGTCAGCGTTTCGGATATGAGTATGTGTCTCCTACGTGTATAGTCAAAATTTTCAAGTTTCTTCATGTATCTGTAGGGTTTTTGGAAGTCATATCCCCATCTACATGTGTTGGGCACAAATGTCAAACACTGGTATTTCTAGAAAAATGAGGAGTTGGAACAACATAGTTCAAAATCCTACTTCTAAGCATTTAGAGATGTATTGTAGCTCTATCATAAATGAGCTTATTTAACGGTTTGTTTTGCATGCGTGGGAATGCAGAAAGGATGGGCAGGACACCCAGGATGAGTTGCAGAATAGAAACCTCCGTGATGAGCTTGAATAGCGTGAACGGAGGCATTTCACATCAAAGGACAGGTCTTATAATGGTAAAGAGGGAAACATTTGAGCAACTGTTCTTTGTATATTGCCATAAATTTCATATCATTTTGTTCTTATTATGTGAGTATATTTTTGTAGATGATAGAGATCATAGGAGGGGGAACCATCTTCTTTTGGAAGGTAAATTACCAACCTGCCTATTTGTTTTGTCGAATTAATGTGCTCCGAAAGCACTTCACTAACTGCGTACGCCACTTGTAGGGGCAAAAAGGGAGACTGAAAATCGAATTGTTCCACGCAGTGTTGAGGCTGATGATTCTGATGTAGAAGTCAACGATGATGACGATAGGTTCTACTTTCTACCTCTATCTCTGTTTTTTATGCTAGCACAATTCGTCTCTTCGATGATTGGATTCTTTAAGTCTTTTGGATGGTTTAGATGGCATGGTGTAACATATTGTATGTAGTTTCATGGTTTCTGTCTTTCTGAAGTAGGCAAAAAACTAATTTGAAAAAACTTGTAGTTTCATTGTGTGTGAAATCTGTAATAGAATTGTCCCTGTTATTGTTCGTAACTTCTTGATATTGCTGTTTTTCTACACTTTTTAAAGATCTTTGTTTGTCTTAACTCTTAAGTGACGATGACGATGATGATGATGAGGATGACGGAGGAGCTCTTATGGCTGAGCAGGAACGAATAAGGAAGGAGAAGGCTGAAGAGAAACTCCGTCAAGTAAACTTTATTCCCCGGTTTCACTGCTTGCTTTAATTTTAGAGCTTCTATGCCGTTAGTTATCCTCTTGATTTTACAGCCATAGAGTGTATCATCTAAAATATTTCATCAATAACAAAAGAAATCCCTTGTGTTTCTGCAGGAAAAACTAGAACAAGAAGAACAGCTAAAAGCCAAAGAGGCTGTGTTATTTAACTAAAGCTTGACATTGCAAATGAGCTTACTTCTTTCCTGATCTCTGTTTGGTTCAAGGTGGGACGATGATGTGGTTTTCGAGAACCAGGCACGCGGTGACAACAAGCCTCAAAAGTGCTTCATTAATGATACCATAAGGAATGACTTCCACAGGAAATTCCTGCTGAAATACATGATGACGTGAAGCAAAAATACTGTTCTTAAGTAGTGTGCATTTCTTCTAGCGGATTTGATATGGCTTATATCATTTTTAGAATATGTGATGATGTGAGTTAAACCTATATCTCCTATTGCATATGGAAATGGTTTGTTTTCCTGAAATTGTTTGACTCGTCACTTCTTATTTCGTTTAACTCTGTTACACTTGGTCTGCTCCTGGTCCTAGAAAATATTGGTATCAGTTATCAGTATCGATGCCAAGACCGGATTTTTGGTTTCACGAAAAGGATCGAATAAGGTTTCTAAATAGAATGCTGAGCTTGATGATATAAGTTGGCTTGAACTATGGCATCTACAAACCATTGCGCATAATTTATGAGACTTCCAATATTTGAGAATATATTAAGTTTATTTAAAACTTTTTTAACATTAAAATTTAGAGTACCTTCCAAAAACTTAATTATTTATTCTTAAAGTATTGTCCACGTATATATTTGAAGCTCTAATCTTATTTAAAGGAGCTAGACCAAATGGTTATGGGTAAATAAACGACACCGTACCGTATGTGTTTCACCGTCAAAACGACAGGTATAATTAGTATTTCCTTCACGTAGGAATGGCAGAACGACCCGAACCCGACGGAGAAATCGGTTAAATTCGAGTCGGGTCGGATTTGAATAATATCGGGTCAGGTCGGGTATCAAGATAAAATTCGAAGATTTTTCAGGTTCGGGTTCGGGCAAGGTATCCCTGTCCCGCCCCGATTATATATATATATATATATATATATAATATTTTATTTTTATAATTATATATATAATATTTTATATTTTTATATTAATTATATAATACAAACCCTAAACAATTATTTTATAATTATTAAAGTGGAATTTGATTGATTTTTTTGATAAATTTCTTAATGTAAGGAATTACAAAAGAAAGTGACAAGAGTGACACGATGATTTTGGATAATTTTATTTGACCTAATATTACGTATGCATCTTCGTTGTATGATTTGAATATCGGAAAAATTTGTATTTAATTATGTATGTGTTTTATTTTGGAGTTTAGACAATTATTTAGAATTGAGTTTGAATTTGTGATTGTGTTTGAATAAACCATAGACTAATTTTTTAATTTTTTTATGATATTTTTTATGAAAACTACGGTTGCTCGATTTTTTTTTCGGGATCAGATCGGGTTCTCGGGATCGGGGACGGGATAAAAAAATTCCCACGTGTTATCCGAAAAAAAACCCGACGGATAATAGGGCAGGGCGAAGATGAGGATTCATTTCGGGGATAGAGAAGGAGCAAAACCGGCCTTAAATTTCCAAAAGAACAATGGAAGAGTCTCAAGGGATTCTGCTAAAATCCTTGAGCACTTTCGGTGTTTCGATCCCGGGAACGTTTCGGCATTAGAGATTTAACTCCGAAAACGTTGATTTCCGTCTGCTGCCAATCACTTAACATCATCGGAAACAACGAAGACGACGATCAAAACGACGTGTCATTTACCGATTCAGTTGAAGATTATGTCTCCATGGCTGACAAGTTCAAGATCTGTTCCGACATCTCACTGGCTTTTAAGAATCTGGGTTATGTTGGTGACATGAGCTATCACAAGGTACTGTGTTTTTCTCAGTTTTTTTTTAATTAAGGATCGTCGTGTGAACTATGGAGATGAATTTAAATGGAATTCTGCTGTTTTATTGGTAACTTTATTATATTTTGGATTTTACAGTGATGATTTCTTTTTGGTTGTGGTGCATTTTGACGAAACATGTTAATTTTATGGATTTATTGATTTGTGAAACTGAATTTCGCCCTTAGGAAAGGAATTTTTCTGTAGAGAAATCTGATTGTTTTTCTTTTATAGAAAGAAAATTTAGAAACAGGTGAATCTGAGGACTGGTTAAATGCGGATTTGTAGCTCTATGTCGTGCACTATGATTCAATATTTTTTTTAGAAGTTGCCATGAGTTTTCTTTGATTTTGGTTATTATTATTGTTATGAAATTATGCTTAGAACAAATTATATGTATTGCTTACGGCAGTTCTTATATCCATCAGAAGAGGAGTTATATAAGCTGGTAAGATTTTTGGTGGAGAAGCTTTCCGGTTCATCTGAAGCTGTAAAAGTTTATGGGAAATGAAAGGCTGATTTGAGACAGAAATTAAAGGAAGATAACCTAGAGAAAGTTTCGGAGTCTTTTACTCAGAATCTGGATAAGGAAGAGGTTGAAGCTATCTTGCAAGATCTTAGAGTAGATGAATTGTCAGAATCATCCGAGATCAAGACCAGTGATGCAGCAGTCGTCCATGACCCCCTTGGGGTGCGTGATATACCACAGAATGAGCTATTTAGTGATTCAAATGCTGAAGTTGTGGAATCAAGCGGTGTGTCTGGAAATGAAGAAATTGCAGATCACAAAGATGATGAACATGTTTCAATTTCTCCCAAAGTGATGAACTCCAAGGAACATTTATTTGACTAAACTAAATACTGGCTTTCAATGAGGTTCTTCTTTTTTTTCTAGTTTATAACAGCAGTGTTAGTGTCCAAGGAAAATTAAGTGGCCTTAAATTGGGATTGACATTTGACAAGTGATGTGAGGAATACACCTTTGCTCAAGCTACTTGGATTCGACTAAAATGTTGAATTTGGCTGTGTTATTGTCATGCTGAGCTCAAGTTTGAGTAACTTAAGCTATTGAGCAAGCTCAGTTTGGGTTATCCTAATGCTTGACTTTAGTATATCGTGTGACTAATCAAGATTTTTCGTTTTACTTGGTATTGAAAAATATCAATTCAAGCACAAAAAATCAAGTTTAATCATTTTTCTACCATGTAAATGAGCTTAATCAAGTAAGATTCGATTAGTTTGATTTCATATAAATTCAAGCTCGAGCTTTAAGTGTAAACTCTATAGCTTCTTAACAGGATTCAGAACAATAAAAATGTTCTCCATTGTTTTACCAGATACCGTATGAAGCAGAAAACTTGCTATCTCAAGAAAAATTGTTAGAGGAACTGAAAGCAAACAATTTACAAATGCAGCATCTTGAGGAAGAGCTTGGATTTTGGAAGGTGGAAGCAGATATGGCATTTGATGAAAGCCACCCTATGGATTTTTGCTTGGAACAACTTAATAAGCAGATCAATGCCAAAAAACATAATATTCTGGAACTAGAGTCACAGTGGTATGATAACTGTTTATAATAATCTTTCCGTGCTTTCCACAGACAGCATTTCGGTTGTGCATGAAGAATTTGTACTAGTTATTATTAAGAAAGATTGCCTATATGCAATCAGAAGAGTTGGGTCTTTCGGTAGCTTCCTAGCATCAGTGTCAACTTTAACTTGGCCATTTTTTCCTTTGAAGGGATGCTTTCCGAAAACCTATAGAAGAGAAGAAAAGAAACCTCGAGGAATGTTTGTATGTAAACAATCCAGAGGCTCTAGAGAAACTCCAAAAGTTGAGAGAAATCGAGCTAGAAATTCAGTTCACCTCATTTGAAATTAGAAAAAGGTATGTTATCGGAACTAAAGTCTAGTATCTTTTGCACATTATTATTAAAATAAAATAATACCTCAAAAGAAATTTTCATCTTTAATTTTGTCTGGAAGATGAAATGGTATATAATCCATGCCATTTTCTGTTGTAGAGTCTACCTATGTTCCTTAGATTCAGGTGTGATTGTCTGACTGTACCTGTCTCAAAGGCATACCTGTATCCGGCACTTGCACTCAAGTGCAAGCAACATAATTTTCTAGCAAAAATCTTTACACTTGGCTGTGTACATTCCCTAAATTATTTCACCTTGATTAAGACTGTGTTCTTGGTAACTTTATAGGGAGGAGGAATGCTTGAAACTTGCTGCTGATCTCAAGAGGCAGCCCGAGGTGGCATCTCGGAGGTCCTATATTGAGCGAATAAAGGAGATCACAAAAAATAGTGGCAAACTCGACTCTGACATAGAACACATATTAAGAGAAACTAGGGTGCTCCAGTTAGAAAGCAATTCCATTCAGGAGAGCCTTCATCGCACCTATGCTGTCTTGGATGAAATTGTCTTCCGGTATGTTCCGACTGCTACTTCAGCGCTCTTTGAGCCTTCCATTTCCGACTTTGCAGCTTTATTATAGGCGATGTATTAAATGGAGCTGAATTAAACTTTTCCTTACAAAGAGCTGTGTACGTGCAGGGTATCAAAGAAAGATGCAGACCGGCAACAGGTTTATAAACTGCTCATCAGCATCCATGATAGCTTTGAGCAAATCTCTGAGAAAATCCTTGCAACCGATAGAATACGAAGAGAACAACTGATCTTGAAACGAAACTCGCAGCCATGTCTTCCCAAAGCTTAAATGCAGACCAGCTACAAGCCGACCTTGATGCCATTGCAAAGGAAAACAAATACCTGGAGCAACAACTGCTACACAGTTGAACCTATAGTGTCACTGTAATCAGTTCTTTCGACTGAAGGTGATTTTGTTCTTAGTTGTATTCATATTCGAGTTTAGAACTTGAATATAGACACAGGTTTGTATGCATGTTTGTGAAACAATAATTACGACTGTGACCCTTACTGCTGCCACCATTCAGGAATCTTTCGTTTTCAACATCCGATTCATATAATTTTTTTGGTCAATTTAACTCGCCAGAACAAAGTTGATAACCATTCATTTGCATATTCATTAAAGGTTAAGTTGAGCTTCAGTTCACGGCCCTAAAATATGCTGATTTCGTTGACAGAAAGGTTTATCTCAAAGTAATCTAGAGTTTTAAAGTGAAATCGATCTAGAGTTTTAAAGTGAAATTGATCGAGCTCAAAGTCGACTAGACTCGGTTACACCTTTGATGTCGTACAAGAACAAAATAATCAATTTCAGGAAAATAATAAAGTAAAAACAAGGTAGCTTGTGGTTTCAATTAAACAGAAATAGAAGAATCTCATACTATACCAATTACAGCTTTATATCATATCAATTCCTTGCTATTCAAATCAAAATTTAGTACAGAGGTGAGACATTATCAAGAGAAAAACAATAAAAATTTGGCAAAATCCCACCTAATCTAATTGACCATCAAATTCCTATAGAGTTCTCTTCTGAGAATGATGAGTTCCAATTGAACAACAAACAAAAGGTTTGCTACCCAGAACAACAAGACTAACAGAAATGGCAGGGACGGAAAGGTGAAACAATGTCAGCAACAAACGTATTTTCCCCACCACAAATCAACTCTAATATATGTCTGAGATGCCTTTGATATATACATTCCACGAGTAGGCCAGGCCAGTGTTTCACCTTCCACAGATTTCCCCAATCTATTTCTTCTAGACAGCATCATCGTAAATTTTTTAATGGTTCAGTAATTAGTTTTCCAGTTTACCTGTGCAAGTTGAGGCTGCTGATAAGGACCCGCCGGGGGACCTACAGTTCCCACAGCTGCTGCCATGGGTTGAGACTGCTGTAGTAGGGTGTTACTGTTGGATGGAGGAGCCACTGTTTGTGGTGGCGAATGATAGAGTCCCGCAAAGGCACCATGACTAGCTTGTGAAGGAGAGAAAGGAAGCTGTTGGCTGTGAAGGGAAAGGTTGTATAATGAATTAACCTGCAAGTTGGATAAATCTTGACCTGGTGCAGGCATCCAAAGAGCTGAACCTTCATTCTGCCAAGAAAAAACAAAGCATCGCTTAAAATTAACCCCATTTATACAATGCATATAATCCATCATGGTAAAACAGATTAGATGGAAATAAGGTTGGGAAGAAATATAGAAGGAAAAGGATGGCAAAACCAACCTGTGGTCCAGTGGTGTATATATGATTTTCCTTCAACTGTAATGCTGCAATATCCTCCTTGCTGCTAGAGCTTCCGGAAGTCACTGATGTAACAGGTATATTGAAACCAATAGGAGAAGCCAATGGACCATAACCGGATGGAATTGCAAGGTGAGCAGGATTTCCTGCATTAGTTCCAGGCTTGAGCTGTGGTAGAGGGAATTTGACCCCAGGTCGAGTTGCTCCAGGAGGCATGTATACGCCGGTTGAAGGTTGCTGAGGAAGTCCAGTGGGGCTTAGAAACTGATGCATAGGATGCATATAAAAAGGTGAAAGATAGTGGGGATAAGGGAAGTAATTAGGTGGAAATGGCTGCCGAAAAAGATGAATGGCTTGTGGTGCGGCAGCAACAGAGTTCTGAATAGGTGGAGTTGAACTGCCAGATGGAGCTGGAGAATTACCACTCTACAAATTTGACAAATCAAGTGTAAGAAGCATGTAATTATAATCGTATAAAACATCCTGTGATTTGATTTCACAATGAAAAAAAGGAAAAACAGACTATCATCTGAAGTTTGCAGGGACATATGATTGCTGATTCTTCTTGTCGTATTCCATATTCCTAAAGCACCATGGACTATAAGACTAAAGTAGATACTGAACCAAATACGAGAAGTACAAAGGCCACTTACCAATAAAACCTTTTTTAATTATAACCAACCGAGAGATGCACGGGGGTAACAAATTAAATCAAGCACATATGACTTACAATGAGATTTGTCAGATGAGAAACATCATGGATCCTTGCATCAGGTCCATCAAATTGTGCAGGGTGAGTTGCTGATGCTGGCATGAAACTTAGACCATAGCTTGGGACGTTTGGAATGATGCTTTTATTACTCTCCGGGTGCAGATGCATTTCTTGATTGGACTGGTCAAGATTCAAGTCAGCATCAGATGGAACATTACAATCTGATTCAGGCACTTTCTCAAACTCAGGAGGAGCTTTTTGCTGTTCAGTGTTGTCCCCTTCCATAGCTGGTAATATACCTTGGCTGTGGAGAAATCATAAAGACTCAATAAGATTTAAAGATTAAGAAACAAAATAGATGACTCAGAATACTGTTTAAAGATCCCAATATTCTAGCATCTCATGTGTGTGTGTATCAATAGCAAATCAGGTTTATTTATAACTACATATATTATCCAAACATGATTCTCCTTGGTAATCCACCAGAGGATTGAACAGATATTTTCTTCTTGATTTAGAACAGTGGAATGACAAAAACAACAGGAACCACCAATGCCTCAAAATCAATTTTAGGGATGAAAAAAACAATTCTATAACATTCTGGCATAAGGAAAGAAAATAAAAAACCAGCGCCGATAAAACCTAAGCTGATTTCTTTCCTTGGCTAACAGGCATAAAACAAATGTAGACACAGTCTAGGCCGGTTTCTTCCCTTGGCTAACAAGCTTGACCTCTGGCACTAAGGCACAGCAACCACTAGCCAGCTGCACGCCTAAATAACATTGCACCAGAAAAATATAAATTTTGTCAACTAAGCCAATGGTGTAGTGACAAATGACCTACATTGCTTAAGTCCTCGTTGACACCAAGTCCTAGGTTCAAACCTCAGACAACCTCTCCTCCTACCCCTGATCCAGAAAATTATATATGTGAACATATATATATAATCAAACAAATGTATAAACTAATATCCACCAACCTAGAAGCAGGCTCTCCAGAAGTATCGTCAACACCCTGAGAGGTTTCAGCAGGCCTTGCAGAGCTAATCTCCAAATTAGTGACACTAGTGTGTTTCAATACTTGTCCAAAACTAGCATCAAAGCTTCCAAAAGTTAAGCCATTTTTTAATGCTTCAGAAACTTGGAAGTGGATTGGAAAAGTAACATGTTGACCATTACAGATGTTTGAATCAGCAAGCAATTGTGAACTGGCTTTACCAGTGACAGTTGCAACCTCAGATATGACCACTGTTTCAAAACAAGAGCAAAGACAAATAGACAATTAAAAACAGAATACCAAAAAGCACAGCAAGACAATATTTATGTGCATATCTAGGTAAGGGATGCTTCTAAAGCAGGGAGAGCAATAAAACAATAAATGAATAAATTAGCAACATCATTGCATAGAATTTTTTTATTTGTATTTGTTAAAATGAAAGAAAACAATTAGAATGGCAGTTTGAAGTATGACAGGTACAAGACCTAGAGAGCAGAGACCACTAGCAATATCAAGAAAATTGCAAAGGGGTGCACAAACTTTTCAAATGGAATCTTATTGGCGGGGAAACATAAAAGCAATGCCATAAAAGTCAAATACTACCACCCCCTGTCAAAGAGAAAATAATAAATACAGAAGCCCCCCATGAAAGTACTTATAAAAGGCAATATTGTACATTAAAAGGAGATAAACAGGAAAGACCCAAAAAACCTAAACAAAGACAACATGAACTACTATAGCCCACTAAATTTTATGGTACCACGGAACATAAAGAAGAAATAATACCTTGCTCTACGGGCTTAGACTGCTTAACCTGTTCAGCAACCTTTGATTTTCTGGGTTCCTCCTGTCCATTCATTGAGAATGGAACCCCAGTCACCATTTTCTCAGTCTTAGATACGTCAATATCACAGGGAGCAAGTTTGTTTACTTGAATATGGTTTGATTCAGTAGCTTCCTGTTGGCTTTCAACTTCACATTTTGTTGTATCCACAGCACCAGCATGCTGTGAGACAGTTGATGTCATTCCAGGTTCAAAAGCAGATGAATTGACGACAGGCAGAGTTGGTGAAGTGGTAGAAGTTGATGGGGCGTTCAAATTTGATGCAGACTTCTCCTGACCTTTGATCACAGAGCTAGAGGACTTAACAGGAAAGGAGGCAGGAGGTTCTCTGACAACTGTTTGCTCTGAAAGAGTAGTTGTTTTGTTTACAGGTAAGCCACCTTTAGTTTCACTAAACATACCATCAACGGATAATTGGGGTCCACGTCCATGACTGCAGCTCCCGTTTGGTAAACTACTAGTGCCATTGGGTATGGCAGTCGGAGTTCTGAGGAAGAAGGAAAATGATTTTATACAAGATATAAAAGTACTCTCTAGAATTAACAAATTAACATGGCCATAAAAGTCATGCTTAGATACACATAAACGTCATTATGCATATTTACTTTGTCATGTGAGGTGTTGCATTAGTTTTCACTTTCTGAGATGCTTGGGAAGGCATAGAACCTCTATCTGCGGAACGATTAACCCCATTCTCCCTTCTAGAAAATGAATTCCTTCCTCCTCCAACATCTTAAGAGAACAAATCTTGTCAAATTAACAAATTACAAATGGAAAAATATGTTAAATTCATTAAGTGATGTATAAAACAGAAGTAAAAGGAACTAATACCTTTACCAGATGATGAATAATAGTTCCCTCGACTGCTTTGGCCCCCTCGTCCTTGTGTACCAGCTGTCTGCAGGAAGAAGAATTCAGTTATAATTCACAATTTACCAAGCTAACTAAAGCAAAATTCCCCAACCCCCCACCAAAAAAAAAAAGAAAGAAAGAAAGAAGAAAACGCATCAACTAAACTAATTGTAGCAAGTCGTACTACGACAGATTGCAGCTCAGCAATTTTAGTTTCACATTTTCCATTGGATAGTTGTTAACAAGGAAATACCGTGTAGATCAGAGTCTAGAATCAAACCAATAAAATCATTGATAACCAAAATTTTAACCTTGGACGGAAAGAATAAAGGAAATGACAGGAAGTTATATTTTCACCCGATGAAAGGAAAAGAACACTTGCCTCCTTTTTCTTGTCACGCTTTCTTTTCACATCATGAAATGTATCTGCCAACCAAACAATGGAAAAGTTATACTTTCGAAAAGTAAAATCAAGCAAAGACAAAAGTATACTCTCAATGAGATAAGAATATCCAAAAATGATAAGAAAAAGACAAGAGAAGCTTATCACAGTGTGTCAAATTAGAATGCGGAAAGCTACCTTCGATAGAACCAATAAGAAATTGAATCAAAATTTTGAATTTTAGAATATTGATTTGTTATTTTGAAAAAGATAATTAAATTATTATGATGGTAAAATTATAAAAATTACTATTGAAACCTTAAAAAATTAATAAAAAGGCAGACTGCTATAGCTGATAACAAATCAAAACAAAAGGAATGGGTTATTAAGGACTGGATTTCCCAGTAAACAAAGGGCATCCCTCATCGAAGAAACAGGAGCAATATACCACTTTCCATTTACGAAAACAAGCCAATCCCACCTCTATAAATAAAAATTTTCTTCACTGTTCCAACACAAAACACGAAATCAACACCTCAAACAATGCACAATTCATTTTTGCATTAGCAAAACATACGAGATCATGAAAACACCACCTCTCGAAAATCCCAACTATCACATGCTTTTCAACACAAAAATCCATACATAAACAAACAGATCATTAACACAGCAAACATATAGAGACCGAGAAATCCTGAAAGGGCATCGAAAGCACTAACAGAACAGATAAAGAAGTCAAAAAAGAAACATTCAAATCTTGATTTATTTTACCCATATAAAGAAGCTTTTGGGCAGTTTCATTGGGATCCATTGAGCACTCTTTGAGGATTGCATAGATTTCTTCGTCGCTGTGTTGTTTCCCTGTGATCTCCCTTATGATTTGGATCGTTTTCTTTGAATTCTCGGGGATCGATGCACTTGGCCCTTCAGCGACACCTCCACCGATCCCGCCGCCACCTTTGCTGCTCATGTTAGCAAAGAAAGAAAAAGAGAAAGAGAAGACAAAAGGGAAGGAAGAAGCAAAGAAACAATGAGGGAATTGAATGTCTTGTGTATTTATAATTTATATCATTTATGATAACTAGGGCATTCATACAATAATCAAATATTATTTTTGTTCTCAGTTAATGATGGGTGTATTTTGGCGCAAGTATGGTTAGCCGCTCAATTTTTACACATTTTCAATAAATCAACTGATAATATATATTCAAAGTATTTTTAAATATAAAAATTTCAATTTTAAATATATATTATCGTTATATTTATATATATATATATATATAATTATTCAAAATTGATCAATCAAATATAAAATCTAGATATATTAAAATAACTATAATTAAGAAAAATTACTATCATCTTTTATGAACATAAATATATAGATTTTTATATGAAATGAAGTATTATTAATATATTGAAATTATTATAAATGTATAATATTTTAAACATATTTAAAATAAAAAATATTATAAATATCATACAATTACACACATTATCGCAATAGTATTATATTATACATAATGAGAACAAACACAATCTTCTTTTATTTTTATACATATATATATATATAGTTTGTACCAACGAGTTGGTTCAAGTGGTAAGCTGCTTGATATCGTTTAAGCAATGTCTCATATTTGAGTAATTGTATGCAAAAAAATCCTCGTTGAAAGACTCACTCACCAAAATCAGGTGTGCAACCCAAGTCGATCCAGATTAGTTAAGATGAAGCCTTGGAACTTGAAGACAACTAAATAAATATATAGTTTGTTTTATAATTAATAAATCAATTATTTATTTATAATCACAACATATGAAAATATAATGTTAAATATTACAATCAATTTTTATATAATTAAGATAAAATAGACATGTTATAATCGAATTTTCATATTATACATCAATACTTAATCTATGTCATTAGATTATGTTGATATGCATGATTACAGATGATTTCATTATGATATATATGTAATAAAAATCATATTATTTCTATACTAACATGATTGATTAAATAAATTGTTTTGTATAAGTTATGATAACAGACAATTATAAAGTGATGAGAATATATATATAACCCAAGTGAAAAATTAATAAATAATATAGGCATGACATGTATTATAAATAATAATTGTATGTTATTTATTATCATATTATAGTATGAAGAAGTGGTTAGGAATTTGTTAGTGTGTTCTTTAGAAGGTCGTGTATAATTGAAAGTTGTTAGCCGGTTATGTGGTTAGTTAAGGTAACTGCATGGACAGTTGTATGTTAAATAGCTAGATTAGTTGCCTTTGTATGTACGATCTTTTTTATATTTTCAATAACATTCTTCATTATTTCTTTGTATATTCAATATGGTATCAGTCGCTTAGATATATTGTGTTTTCTTTGCTTTCTAAGAGTTGCATAGTAGTGATTAGCTAGGTTGGTTTTTGAGTTGTCGTCGTAAAATTTAACCTTCGATAGAGCTTCAACAACTGAGTTTTATGACTTCAAGATTGAGAAATTTTTTACAGATAAACAAGTCCACGTTGTTCAAGGTGGTCGTGCAGTCAATAGGGCAGAAGTTCTCTTTGAGAGGTTTAGGGGACTTGGATTTCTTTCTTGGCCTTCAAGTAAAATGCGGTGAAGGGTCGCTTATTTAACCAGAAGAAGTATGTTTACAATTTGCTTGAAAGGGTAAACATGGTCGGTGCCAATTCAGCTCCAACACCCATGCTTGTATCACCTAAGCTCAGTCAAGATGCGGAGAGACGATGATGCTTAACAACATATGAGTGTGATTGGAACCCTTTTATGTCTTAGTCATAATCGTCCAATCTCCTTGAAGAAAGTTAAGGGATAAACCTTCCTTTGCCTAGGCTACTGTCTTTAAAGCGAAAGAAGCTATCAATAAAGAACTTTTTTGGAGGGTTGGAATCAATAGTGGTGTTCGTATCTTTAAGGACGGATGGGGAGGCTTCAAACTAATTATCTTTTCACGTGGGTATATTAATAGCATGGATGATCCCATCAGATGTGGGGAGTTCATGATCCAAGGTCAACCGAGATGGGATGGGATTAAGATTAAAAGAGTCTTCCATGAACATGACTCAAAAGCTATTCTTAGCATGCTCATCACACCTCAGCTCGACGAGCAGCTTATTTGGGAACACCATAACACCAAAATTTATTCGGCCAAATTGAGATACAATTGGATTATCATGAAATCCAGGGGAGAGCGTGACCGCTGCCTTATTTGGAAGTGTATCTCAAAACTTAACCCCTTTCAAAGGTTAAGGTTTTTGGATGGCGGGCATGTCATGATGCTCTTCTGTTAGACACAAGCTTGCTGTTGCGGGTCTGGAAAATGGATCATGCCAATTTTGCAATCAAGGGACCGAAACTACCCTTCATGCTTTTAAAGATTGCTCATTTACAAAAGAGGTGATGCTTCTTTCTGGATTGGGCCGAATATTGAACTTCCTACTCCTTGTAAGGCTTGGTTTGAAGAGGTTGCTTCCAAAATGATGCCTTTGCTCGCTTTATCATTTTACTTTGGAATATATGAAACAGGCGAAACAAATGGTGCCATGGAAACGTAGTTCAACCAGCCGACGAAGTGATCAATGTCACATGGACCCTCGGAAGTGAGTTTAAGGAAGCTACCCAAAACTCTCAAGTTCGGGTTCTCAACAAGGAATCGCCAAGAAAATGGACAAAATCGGTGATAGGAGAGCTCAAGATTAACGTCGACGGGGCATTTACCCCACATTCCTTGGAAACTGCTATTGGAGTGGTTACCGGACTGTTGTGAAGCACATTTTTCGCTATCTAAGTGGCACGTTGGACTATAAGCTTGTGTTTGAAGCCTCGTCTAAGCCATCTGTGCTGATTACATTTGCTGATGTTGATTGGGCCATCAATATGGATGACATATAGTCTGTCTGGGTTTTGCGTTTACTTTAGTGGAAAATTGGCCGCATGGAGCTCTAAGCAGCAACAATTAGTTTCCCAGTTTATAATTGAAGTCCAGTATCAGGGAATTGCTAATGTGACATCTGAGGTTGTTTGGTTACAGGCTGCGTTAGTTGACATGAGGTTTACTCTTAGGACTTCACTTGTCATTTGGAACCACAATACGAGTGCAATGTCTATGTGTGTTAACCCATTTTTTCATGCTCGACTCGATCTAAGCATATCAAACTGGACATACATTCATTTCGGGAGAAGATTACAGAAGGCAACTTGGTGGTCAATTACATTCCAACTTCACATCAGATTTACAAAGCCTCTGGCCAAATTATGTTTTCATGTGTTTAGAGAGAAGGTCAAGGTTGTTGAAGGAGTAGAGAGAATATTAAAGTATGAAGGAATGGTTAGGGGTTAGGGTTAGGAGTGTTTTCTAGAAGGTTGTGTACAACTGAAAATTGTTAGGCAATTACGTGGCTAACTAGGATAATTGCATGAATTGTTGTATGTTAAATAATTAGATTACATGTATTTATATGTACGATTTTTTTTATAATCTCAATAATATTCTTCAATATTTCTTTGTATATTCAACGTACAATAATAAATGTAATCTATATTGAAGTGATTTAATGCGACAAAAATTAATTGAAGTTCAATATTACATTAAGCAAGGTCAATATATATATATAGATAGATAGATATGTACCTTAACAATTAACTATTGATGATGAGTTTATTATAAATTAATGTAAACGAGGCATTGCTCTCAAGTCTCAACTATGTTATGTATGAATAAATATATATTTAGATCTTTTAATTTTAGTTTAGTTTACTTTTATTTTTATTTTTATTATTAGTTACATAATTTTGTTACTCGAATTTAGGAAGCCTTTGCTATTTTCTTTTATCGTTAAAACTACTTAATGAATTCGAAATCATCATAACTTAATTAAACTGAATTTATAAAATTAAGAGGGTAAGATTCATGTTCCTCTTAATTTTTCAAAGATAGATTTATATTATAAATTACCAAAGTACATATTTAGATAATATCACATCAATTGAAGGATAAACGTAAAATTTTATGATAGGATAATAATAATAAAAATTTTAAAATTTTAAAAAATAATGAACTTCTAAAATTATAAAAGCCAAAAATAAATCATCAATAAAAAATATGATAATTTAAAATTTTAATTGAACGATTGTTTCACCTGCCCTTCCTTCCATTGGATCATAAATAGGCTCATTATAGTATATCTCTGTTTTGAAAACCGGACCGGACCGGCCAGTTCAACCGGGAACCGTTGCCTAGTCACCGTTGAACCGTTCGAACCGGACCGGCTGAAAATCGGAAAAAATCAAAAATTTTGTTTTTAAAAAAAAAAATTAAATCAAACGTTGTTTGTTAAACGAGCCAAGTCGAACTGAGTATTGCTGAGCTCAACTCGAACTTGAAAACTTTAAAAGTAAGCTCAACTCCACTCAAACTCACAAGTTAAAAATTATCAAGTTCAACTCGAACTCGAAATATAATATTGAAACTTGAACTCAAAAAGGCTTGTACTAAAAAAAATTTAGAAGCTCAATTGAAGCCTAAAATTCGAGCTTGATTGAAGTGAAAAAATAATTTACTCAATGCTCACCAAAATGCTCCATGATTTTGATTGTCAAAGTACCTCTATTATTTATAGAAGTTAGTTGTGATGCTCTTCTATGTTTCTTAGCAATGTGAGATTGTTTTGTTCTCATATTTTTACTCTTTAGACTTTTAGGATGCTCTTCTATGTTTCTTAGCCATGTTAGATTGTTTTTAAAAAAAAATTAAACCAAACAATATCATTTTGTTATGATTTTTTTAGCCCCAAATTTATTTTTTAATTATAGTTATATAATTATATTTATTATTTAATATGTTTTACCTTAAATATTATGTTGTAGTTAATTTGAATCATTTTGTTTCACTTGATTTTATGGTTTTTAATTTATATATGTTATGACTTGCTTTGAATATGACTTGTGATATAAAAAATTATTTTTTATTAAATATTTTTAGTATTTTTATTTAATTTTTTAAATAATTATGACGTCGTCGGTTCTTCCGACCGGTCGGACCGATTGACGGACCATAAATCGATAGCATGGCCGGTTTTTTAACCGATCGATTCTGAAAACCATGGAGTATATCCACCGCTTCCTCGTCACCCATCATTGGATATGGTTTGGCTAAGCCCAGATTTGCGTCCTTTGAATCTTCACCTAAGCCACTTCCTATTTGTCTTTAAGCCAAGCATTAAGAAAACAGACTTCAGTAAATAGTTTTAGGTGGACTGTTCTTTCGCGGAAATTGCCAGTTTTTTTTTAGTTTTCAAGTGGTAATGAACAATTCCTACTTCTTTAGATACAAATATTTTAAAATAATGAATTCTTTCCATATGAATCATTCTCAATTCTTATAAATTTGAGTAATTAAAATTATTTTATATTTTTAATATTTGTATATTAATCATCTTATATTTTTATGAGTTGAAAAATGGTATTACTATAAAAATTTATTTGTTTAAAATAATATTTAATTTTGAATTATTAAAAAGTAGAACTTATATATTAAAAATAATATATTTGTCCATTTGAAACCATAATATTTTTTTTATATTATCATATTTTTTATAAATAAATATGATTCTTATAAAAATTATTTAAAAATATAAGTCTAATACATTAATTATATTAATTATATATTAAATATAATTTTCTTTAAATTTGAATAGTGTAACAATAAAAATATTTTTATGAAGTTTCATCCAAATATTTATAATTTAATATTAAATTTAACTTGTTAAAAACATATATCATTAAAATCAAACACTGTAATTTTATATTCATGTTAAACAAACTAAACAAAATGATACTCTTATATTTTATAAACCAAACACATTCTAAAATGATATTTTCCATAGAAATGAACATTCCCCGAAGATAAAGCACAGTGACCTACCAAGTGACTGTTTGCCGTTTATAGGAAAAAATGGAAATCATATTTTGGATTAAAAAGCCTAGTTTACAAACACTAATAAAGCCTGACATCCGAGGATGCAATTAGACATTGGCAAGAGGAGCAAGACAATTGGTAGTGCAACTAGCATTAGAAACTGTTAGCGCACGGTGGCCGGAGAGAGAAGATGGATGGCGGCAGAATTGAATATTTGGGTTAGACTAATATTTAAATATTAATAAAAATTATCTCAATAATTAAAATATTAATAGATGTATCTAACCATATTTTAGATAATTCTAAAAATTATTCATAAATTATTGTATATCGTATAATAAGTTCTTATATAATTTTACACTTAATATTTGTTCGGCATCAGACAAAGATTTGATTTTTTTAAAAATAAATAATATTTTTAAAAATTAAATAAGTGATCAAACTTTTTAAAAGAAATTAATTTGATCTTTGAACGAGATTAAAAAATTAATTTAATCATTTTTATACGATCATCTATTGTAGACTGTCAACTTAATAACGCAGACTATAATATTAATATTGAAATCGTTAATATTTGATTTCATTAATCAAGATATTACTTTTTAAAATTTAAAAATCACATTAAGTGTATATATTTTTTAAAAAATACATTTATTTTTTTAATTTCTTTTAAATTCCTTAAATACCACCACTATTATTTTAATAACCTTATTCCCAAAAAAAACCAATTATAGGCAGCCAAAATGTCTCAAATCTCAATGATGTTAAAATAAAGGTCTTACTGAAACACACATAAACGGATCGAACGAAGAAATCATCAAGCTTTTGACATTTAAGCTTTTACGGGTAGCGGTATTATGTCTGCTCCTGCGCCAAAATCCTGTTTTGGTCTCAAAATTTTCTTTTTTTTCCAGTTCTATTAATTGCCAGGTAAAACTCTCTCCATCTCTTTTGTATCCGTTCAATTATACCCAAAACTATATTTATTGTTTAATGGCTTTCATTCAACTCGCAATTCAGCATTCTTTTATCTTATGAATGTGTAGTTTAGAACAACCTTTTCTTATTTGAGTTGAAGGTAGTTGGTTATGGATTCTCAGCTTCTACGATTTAACCCACCCACCAATCTTTCTTTTAAACCATTGGTCTCTGTTGAAAACACACTTGTAGAAATTCAACTAGAAAACGTTCACTTCATTTACACTGCATTTGCTACTGTTATATACACAATTGTGTTGCTGAGCTGGCTGTAACTGCTTTGTAGTTTTAACAGCCTGCAACTAACTTTCCTAACAACCTGAAACTAACTCTTACGCACACATACAATCACACTCTCATACATACATCCACACTCTAACATTCTAACATTCTCCCCGCTCCTTCAACTCCTTCTGCTTTATTGACAAGGCAGTACACGCAATTGATCTCGAAATACTTTAAATTCTCCCTTTGTCAATGACTTTGTAAGACCATCTACCACCTGATGACAAGCTAGAACATAGTTTACCTGCAATTGTTTAGCTGCAACCTTCTCACGGATAAAATGCACATCCATATCAACATGCTTTGACTGTGCATGATACACTGGATTCGTACTTAAAGCAACATCACTCATATTATCACACCAAATGACAGGTGTATCACGAGTTTCTATTCCAAGCTCACCTAATAACGACCTCATCCATGTAACTTCATCTCCTGCCTCAGCAACGCTTCGATATTCAGCTTCCATTGTAGACCTGGAGACTGTTTTCTGTTTCCTTGAGCACCAGACTACAGGACATGCACCGATAAAGACTATATGGCCAGACACCGACCTTCTGTCATCAAGGCTACCTCGCCAATCATCATCAGTAAATGCAACAATTTCAAGTGACTTGCCAGCACATGAAAACGTAAGACCATAGTTTAATGTTCCAGCTAGGTATCGAAGTATCCTCTTTACTGCAGCCAAATGCAATTCTCGTGGAGCATGCATATACTGAGCAACTTTATTGACACTAAATGCAATATCGAGTCGCGTATGACACGCATACAACAGAGCACCAACGATGCTGCGATATTCGTGTGCATTTGTTAAAAGCTCTCTAGCATCCAGAGTCAATTTTGGAGACCCTACCATCGGGGTGGCAGTGGGAGTGGCATGCAATAAGTCTATCCTTTCCAACAACTCAAGTATGTATTTCTTTTGAGACAACACTAAGGACTCCTTGCTGCGTTTGACTTCAATGCCCAAGAAGTAGGACAGTTCTCCTAGATCCTTCAAGGAAAACTCCTGATTCAACGCTTGAATTACATCATTAAGAACACCCGAAGAGGCACTTGTTAGTATGATATCATCAACGTAAACAAGAACATATGTATAACAACCTTCATCATTCTTAACAAATAGTGATACATCAGCCTGAGACGCACTAAAGCCTAGCCGAATCAAACTGGCTTTAAGCTTGTCGTGCCAGTTTCTTGGTGCTCGCCTCAAACCATATAGCGCTTTATGAAGTTTGCACACAAGAAGGCTGCCATCAGCTGCATACTCCTCGAAACCAGGTGGCTGTTGCATAAACACTTCCTCGGTCAGATCACCGTTTAAAAAAGCATTATTCACGTCAATTTGCCTTAAGGGCCACCCCTTTGCAACTGCAATTGACAGAACTGCATTCAATGTTGGAAACTTGACAACATGACTATATGTTTCCTTAAAATCATAACATGGTACTTGTGAATAACCTTTAGCAACAAGGCGGGCCTTGTGTCTCTCAATAGACCCATCAGCCTTCTTTTTTTATTCTAAACAGCCACCTACAGCCAACAACCTCACGTCCTGCAGGCAACTTGACAAGTGACCAGGTCTTGTTTCTTTGTAAAGCATGAACTTCTGCATGAACAGCTTCTTTCCAGCTAGAAGTCTTGAGTGCTTCATAAATATTTCCTGGAACTTCATCAACAACAACACTCGTATAAGCTTTTTGTTTCACTATACCACACTTACTTCTTGTCATCATTTGATGTGTATTTACTCGAGCACTATCTACATTACAAGCATTTTCTGCAGACGTACACAACTGATTCACCCCTTGATCATTATCATGAGTACTAGTAGTCTCATCTTGACCTGCATCACCAATATATTGGTCAGAATATGAGACTTCACTTGGTACTTGATGCTCGACACCTGGTACAACACCTACATCTTGTGCCATTACATAACTGGAATTAGCACCAGGTGCATTATTCGAATCTCCACTGGTACTGGCCTCATAGTCATGACTTGATTCAACAGTACTTCTGCCATTGATCAGTTTGCTAACATCAGTTACTACTTGTAACGATCTAGAACAACTCCTTATATTTGATGCAGTAGTCTCATGACTAATTTTTTCTGCAAATGGAAACTGTATTTCATCAAACACCACACGCCTTGTGATATAGATTCTACCATCCTCAGCAAGACATTGAAACCCTTTATTTTGCATACTGTAACCTAAAAACGTGCAAGGCTTGGACCTGAAATCCAACTTATGTTGTAAATATGGTCTCAAATGATGAAAACAAAGACACCCGAATACCTTCAATTGACCATAATCAGGTTTCATGTGGAACAATTTCTCAAATGGTGAGACGCCTTGCAAAACTCTCGTAGGAAGCCTGTTTATCAGGTGAACTACTGTAACCACAACATATGCTCAAAATTTGACAGGCATTGATGCTTGAGCAAGTAGGACGAGAGCTAATTCAATAACATGGTGATGCTTGCGTTCGACCACTGCATTCTGCTCGGAGGTATGTGGACATGTCAGCCTGTGTGTGATGCCCTCACTCAATAAGTGATTTGAAAGCCTGCGATGCTGACCCCCCAATCACTTTTCACAACCTTTATTGGTAAGTTAAACTGAACCTTAACCATTTGCTAAAACATTTCAAACGCACTGACTGCTTGAGCCTTATCTTTCAGTAAATACAACCATGAATGTCTGGTGCATGCATCAACAAATGTTACATAATATTTATAACCATTCGAGACAATGTGTGAAGGTCCCCAAATATATGTGAATACCAACTGAAAGGGAGTATCATACACGGTAGTAGATGCATGGAAATGTAATTTGTGACTCTTTCCTAAATGATAGGCAACACATGTCTTATTGATACTTGAAGGAAGACTTACATTCAATTCCTTACAAATTTTTACTAGGCTATCATGCGAGGGATGACCCAAACGCTGATGCCACAACTCATACACATAAGCATATAATTGTGTTGTATAAAGTGGTGGCTTAGAACTACCTCCAAGTGATGAATCCACAACAAAGGAGTACAAACCGCCATCTTCTTTCCCTCTAAGCAAGATTGCACCAGCCTTTTTATCACGAACGCATCACTCATGTACATGGAATTCAAAGAAAATGTCGTTATCCCTAGCAAGCTTTGACACCGAGATTAAATTCTTGGTTATTATTGGCACATGCAACAAATCGGTTAAAAGCAACACACGAGAATATGTATGTAAGGGAGATTGTCCAATATACTTAACATCTAATGCAACACCATCACCAACAATTAATTTACCTGGATTGTTGAAATCCACAGGTTGAGAAATGTGCATACCATCAGAAGTGACATGATGTGTGGCACCCGAGTCCATAATTCAGTGCTCACGAGCTGCAGTTGACTTATGACAACTTGATTTCTGACTAACACCACACTCACAACCAACATCTTTGTTAGCAGCATAGTATGTCGTGCTTGACTCATTCTTTGAGTATGAATTGCTATTAGCTGTAACTCCAGGAAAATCCTCATCAAATCGATGCCAACATCGATCCACCAAATGGCCATTCTTTTCACATAATTGACATTGCATCCGAGACCTACCTCGTCCTCTACCAGTTGATCTACCACGCGAGTACGTTTGACGAGAGGTAACCGATCGCTCAGACTGATATGCTTCTTTACCATCATTTTTCCTTGAGCAACATGTGCACTCATAGGAAGTGAATCAAGTGGATCACAGAACCCAGCTAGTTGAGTCTCAGCATCTAACAACATTGTGTAGAAAGCATCCAAAGACACTGACTCTCGTATTATGGTTATGACAGCTACAAAAGGCTGGTACTCGCGAGGCAATCCCTTCAAAACGCTGGCAACTTGTACTGCTTGAGACACAACACTGCCACGCGATGCTAGAGCATCGCACAGTTCTTTAACTCTAGTCAGATACACTCTCATAGATTCATCACCTTTTTTAAGCGACTGGAGTTTGTTATGCAGACTAATAACAGCAGTCGTAGATCTATTGGAGAAGAACTGAAGAACCGTGCTCCATACTGCAGAAGCCGTTTCATCGCCCACAAATTGAGGTAGCAATTGTGGACTTATTGTTGACAATAGCCAGGATGCCAAAGCATTGTCCTGTGCAATGAATTCCTCATACTGCTCATTCGGTATATTTTCACCAGATTCGTTAAGTACTGTCTGTGATGGAGCAGTCATCAAGCCGGTAAGTAGCCTCTCCAATCTATGGCTAAGGACAGTGAGTAACACTTGTTGCTTCCATAGTAAAAAATTTCCTTCATCAAGGATGACATTAACCCTTTTATTGGAGAATGTCTTTGCATTCCTCAACGTATTCTCCACTGAGGATAGCCGATTAGTGTTCATGACTGAAATCTTCCTTCTTCTTCTTTAAGCAGCGAAAGCACAAAGAAACCACCTGAATCGTTTGGCGAAAGATACCATGTTGAAAACACACTTGAAGAAATTCAACTAGAAAATGTTCACTTCATTTACACTGCATTGCTACTGTTATATACACAATTGTGTTGCTGAGCTAGCTGTAATTGCTTTGCTGTTTTAACAACTTGCAACTAACTTTCCTAACAACTTGAAACTAACTCTTACGCACATATACAATCACACTCTCATACATACATCCACACTCTCATACATACATCCACACTCTAACATTCTAACAGTCTCTCCCAATTTTCCTAGTTTTCCTAGTTTCATTGGTCTGTCATAGTTTTCTTTTCCTTCAGCTACAGTCACAGGTACTTCCTTTTTTCGTAATTTCTTATTTTATATATATGAAAATGATCGCTGTTTGATTTTCCAATGCTCTGGTTAGTTCATTGCATCCGAGCATTTTCCTCATTAGTTTCTACGACTCAAGAGCTGTGTTTGAATCTAATCTACCATAAAATAGTTTTTGCTTTGTGCTCGATAAAAAGAGAGTACTTTTTTACTAGCGCGTGGACCCAGTTTAGGAAACTTTGAGAAACATGCATTTTTTTCTATCTATCTCCATTACAGGATTGGCTTGTAAGAGAATAAGGTGTGCAATGAAGTCTTATAAGTTATCAGAACTTAGTCATGCTGAGGTAGAAAGCTTGAAGGCTCGTCCTCGGATAGATTTTTCTTCCATATTCGGTGTGGTGGGTCTGTCCCTTCTTTTGTTCTTTTTTTATACATATCTCTATTCGACCCCTGCTGGCTTTAAATGTTTATATATGCTATGCTTCTCAGATCCAACCAATAGTTGAAGATGTCCGCAGTAGAGGCAATGCCGCAGTTAAAGTATCGGTGTTGCTTACAATCTTTTTACATACTTCCATTTTTTGTGTGACCATTTCTAGTAATGTTAAATTTGTGGTTGTTTGTAAATATATTTCTTGTGCAGTTATATTGAAAAGTTTGATAAAGTTAAACTATAGAAAATTGTTAAGAATGTCTCTGAGCTTCCTTATCCTGAGGTAATTTATTTTAAAGAAAATATTATCCTTAAATCTCTTCAATGCTCTATGTCGTAACCGGTTTTTGCCCGGGTACGAATTTTTACTTGGCGGGAAAAATAAAAATGAATAAATAAATGATTTTGGTTTAAAAAAATATTTTGGGAGTCGCCATTGACCTTTTTGGGTTAGGTAGGTCAAATACCTAAAAACAATCTTTTAAAATAGTTTTTAAGAAAACATAATTTAAAAGATAAACTCATCTGCGTATAACTAAAAATTTTAGTAAAAAAGGGATTCGTGGTCGATTACGTTTAAGGAAGGATTATCACCCCTATAACGCCCAAAATTGATACTCATTAATTATAAATTGTCTATATTATTAGAAATTTAAGAATTCAAAGATATATTTCATTCATAAATTTTGTGATTTCAAATTTATTACTATAATTTTAAGAAAAAATTATTAACTTTTACAAATATATATATATATATATATATTTATAAATAATATATTTATTTACTTAGAAATATCAGAAAAATACTTCTAGTTGCTTTAAGACATTCATTTTCTTAATATTAAAAAATAAATAAATATTAATAAAACATTTCTCTAAAACTAATTAAATTAATATATATATACAATTTATAAAAGTAGGATATTTATTTATTTAAAAATATCAGAAAAGGACTTCTAGTTGCTTTAAGACAACCATATTCTTAATATTAAAAAATAAATAAATATTAAAATATGTTTATAAAATTAATTTATATAAAAATAAATTTATAAATAGGATTTTTAATTATATATATAAAAAATAAATATATAAATAAAACTTATTATATATATATTTATATGACTAAATAATAATACTACTAATAATAATATATTGAAAATAAACATATAAAATTAAAATATAACTAAACAGTGACTAAAATAAATAAAATTAGAACTATAGTACTAAAATATAAAATGGAAGTATTTAACATTAGTGGTTAAATTATAACATATTAAAATTAAATGGTCTAATTCGTAATATATTATTTAAAATTACAATGGCTAAACATGCTATTTTACCTATTATTAATTTAGTGACTAAAATAAACATATATCAAATTTGAAAATCAAATTAAAATAAATTAAAACATGCTTTTCGGGATTAAAATATTAATTAGTAAAGTTATGATGGCTAAATTGGTTATTTACCTTAAAATATATATAATTATGTTAAGGACTAAATTATAAATTAAATGAAATTTAAATATCGAATTAAAAGAATCATATATTTGATTCAGTGACTAAAATAGAAGTTTATAAATATAGGATGACAACGGGTATAATTTACCCCTTTTAAATTACGCATATACCCCTCCCCAAAACGGTGTCGTTTGGGAAGGGGTATAAATACCCTAAAATGGCCGGCCTTAAGGCCATTTCTCTCATTCTCTCATTTCCCATTCTCTCTCTAACTGAGAGAGATGAAAACTCTCTCGCCTCTCTCTGGGATTCCCTCACCGGAGGGAATCTGTTCACCGGTCGGCAGCTGTCTGCCGCCATCGGCCATTGCCTCCGGTGGCCGGAAAAATACTATTTTACATAAAAATGAAGCCCAATTCTCCCTTATCTCAAATATAGCCTCTTTTTTTACCTAAAAAACTCTAGATCACCCTAGATAAAAAAAACCCGAAGGTTTTTACCTTTGATGGTTCCGGTTTTCTGGCTTTCCGTGAAGATTCCGATGATCGTGGTAAGTATTTTCTTCTTTTCTTTTTTTTTTCCGAATAGTTGCTGCTGGTTGTTCTTTCTATTTGCTCTATGTCCTTGTTTGTTTGCAGGTTTAATGTCTTTGATAGCCACCACGAACCTTGCCTCGGACCGGGTAAAAGAACACCCCTCAGTGAGTCATCGAACCCACAGTGGTGAGTCACCCTAAGGTCACAATGTGGACGGTCTCCCTTAAGTCTTCTGGAGTCTCTTGTTGAAACGACGGGGCTTGGCAACAGCTGGTTGAGACGTGGAGCGACGACGATCGGTGTAGTCCCTAGGGTATCATAACCCTAGGGTTCTTTTTGGCACGTTTGTGGATCGTTGGATCTCATTAGATCCAACGGTGGATGGTTGATGGTAGCTGGGGCAGAGATACAAATCTTAAATAGGGTTAGGGTTACACATTTGGGTCGGTTTGGGTTTCTGGGTTATGTAACTGGGTTCTGGTTTGGGCCTGTAATAATAATTTAATTAATAATAATAATAATAATAAATATAAATAATAAATAATAAAATAAAATAAAATGAAAAAACTGATGTCTACAGCTGCCCCTCTTTGCTCATTCTTGTGTTAACAAGAATAGGGCAAAGACGAAAAGACAATAAGTTTTTTTTCATTTGACTTCACTTGATTAGGATGGAAATGTTGAACAAGTTCTTCTCTGGGATTAGTTCTTCTCATTATGAACTCTCCCACTGGGGATGACAATTTATTTCCTTCTGTGATGTAATCTAGCAAAAAAAAGTTGAACAAATTCTTTCATTATGAACTTCTTCTTATTCTTTAGATGAGTTCTTCTCATTATGAAATCCTTCTGAAAATGCTGATCTTCAAAAGATGGGTTGTTAATTCAGCTTCATATGTGATAAATTAAGGCAAGGTTGAACAAATTCTTCTCATTATGAACTTCTTCTCCTTCTTCAGATGAGTTTTTCTCATTATGAACTCTTCTGGAAATGTTGATGTTGATCTATCTCCTTCTGTGATAGCGTCATGCAAAAGGTTGAACAAGTTCTTCTCATTATGAACTTCTTCTTCCTCTTCAGATAAGTTCTTCTTATTATGAACTTTCTCTGGAAAAGTGTATGATGATCTATCTCCTTCTATGAAAGAGTCATGCAAAAGGTTGAACAAGTTCTTCTCATTATGAACTTCTTCTTCTTCTTCAGATGAGTTCTTTTCATTATGAACTCCTTCTGAAAATGTTGATGTTGATATATCTTCTTCTGTGATAGAATCAAGCAAAAGGTTGAACAAGCTCTTCTCATTATGAAATTCTTCTTCTTCTTCAGATGAGTTCTTCTCATTATGAACTCTTCTGGAAATGTTGATCCATCGAGTGATGAATTCAAATTTTTGTTGAAATCTTTGCTAATCTTTGCAATTCCTGTCAAATATTCAACATTGATAAAATGAATGAAAATGTCCATATTTTTGCAAATGTCTAAATATGATGCATGAATATTAAGTTCATTTTTATTTGATTTCAAAGTGGTGAACTCAGTCTTCCTTCACTTAGTCAAAATGTCATTTCAAGCTGGCATTCTCTTTTCTGGAAGAGACTTATTATATCTTCTTCGCTTCATTTGTGTTAAAGTCTCAGAAGAAATGTTTCATTCACAAAATTCTTGTTGCGGTTAGAATTATGACCTTGTTCCCCCATTTTATCATGGATAATACACCGACTTTCTTTGCTTGGACTTGTGTAGAAATCCAATAAATCTTTCTTCTTTGAAAAGAGAATCTATCATTTTTGAAGAGAGCATCTATCATCTTTGAAGAATGTAGAATGCCAAACTTAGTAGAGATAAATTAAGAGAGCATTATATGTTCTGATTTGACTCTTGAAACACATCATAAGGAAAATTTATCCTAATTCCTTTCATGTCTCCACATCTAATCAGATCTCGAACAAAACCATTCGACCATATTATGTCGAGATACTTAACAACAATCTGTTGTTCAATCTTAGTTGGCTCCACTAGTTTCTTGTTGTTAAAATTTCAGCTCCCCTTCTGTTGGAAAAAAATCTTCCGTATTTCACTTTAAACCTTGGTGTTGAAGAAGACAAACTTCATTTCGGATCAATAAATGTAAACACCACATGATCACAATATTAGTTCAGCACCATAATTACTGGTTCGTAAAACATTTGACAACATATTCATTCTTTCTTGTTGCTTCTGCCTAAATTTTCAATGTTCGTAAAGCATTTGACAACACATTCATCATTTCTTGTAGTTTCTGCTCAGAATTTCTTTTCTGCTTTTCTGTTTTACTTGCTTCAAAATTACTCTATGATGGTAATAACTTGTTCGCTTTTCAACAATGATTGCAAATGTTGATAAGACTTACTTTGGATTCATTGCACTTAAAAGTATTAACATAAAGTGATATCCAGAAATTTTGTTTGTTTCAAAATTATGTTAATCCATTTGCAAGATGTTTATATGAAAGAATAAATTGAATTTCGAAAATAAATTGAATTTCAAAAAGATAAACTTGGAATCTATTAATAAATAAATAGAAATGTATTCAAAGTTATGGCAAACATAGAAATGATAAAAATTCAAATGACTCAACAAATTATTAGCATAAGTATTTCTAAACTAATCAATTTGATATAATTTAGAGCACTGAGGTAAGCTTATGTCTGGAAGATCTTGAACGTTGCCAGAATATTTGTAGATGTAAAGCTTCTCCCAAAATATTAAACTCTTAAGAGGGAGTAATTGCCAGATGCCTAATATCAACATGCATTTGAGTAGCCCTTTCAGGTTTTCAACTCAAATCCTTCATTTGGTTGCAAGACGCCCTTTGTGGGTTTTCATCTTGACCCTCCGTTTTATTTTCTACTTTTTATTTTCTTTTTCTTTTTTCTCTTTTTTTTTCTTTAAGCATAATATTTCTTGATAGAATATGAGTTTATTGGATTTCTCAGAACTTTTTCATCTATTTCTGCCAAGATTAACGCTCCTTCGGAAAAGGCCTTTTTTACAGCATATGGCCCTTCCCAATTAGGCATACATAAAGATTTCCGTAGGAAATCTTTATGTATGGGCAAGATCTTTTTTAGCACTAGATCACCCTCTTGGAATTCTCTTGGATGTACTTTCTTGTCATGAGACTTTATCATCCGTTTCTGATACATCTGCCCATGGCAAATAGCTTTCAATCTCTTCTCATTAATAAGGTTCAATTGATCAAATCGAGCTTGGATCCATTCAGACTAATCCAATTTTACCTCTCTCAAGATTCGAAGTGATGGGATATCAACTTCAATTGGTAAGACTGCTTTCATCCCATAGACTAAAGAAAAAAGCGTTGCCCCAATAGATGTTCGCACAATAGTTCGATATGCATATAAAGCAAAAGGTAACTTCTCGTGCCAATCTTTGTAATTTTCAATAGTCTTTGTAATGATTCTCTTGATGTTCTTATTTGCTGCTTCAACTGCCCCATTCATCTTTGGGCGATATGTCACTGAGTTTGCATGCTTGATCTTGAATTGTGCACAAAGTTCAGTCATCATTTTGTTGTTCAAATTCAAAGCATTATCTGTAATGATTCTCTCTGGTAGCCCATACCGACAGATTATTTCTTTCTTTATAAATTTGAAAATTGTAGACCTCTTAATATTGGCATATGAAGCAGCTTTAACCCACTTGGTGAAATAGTTAATTGCCACTAGGATGAAATAATGTCCATTTGATCCTTTTGGTGTAATTACCCCAATAACGTCTATTCCCCACATAGAAAATGGCCAAGGTGCTGTCATTACATGTAAAGGCGATGGAGGTGCATGAATCTTATCTGCATATATCTAGCATTTATGACATTTCCTTGTATAATCAATGCAATCTGTATGCATGGTAGCCCAATAATACCCATATCTCATTATTTTTCTAGCCATGGAAAGTATCCAGCAGCCATTCTTCTCAATGTTCTTTTATCAATCTCAGATGCATTTTGTGGATAACTTTGATATTTTATATATTGCAAGATATATAATAATACCATGGCTTGCCATCTGCTTCTTATTCTACACTATAGAAATGTGCAAGAATTTCATAAACTTCCATTTTGATCGGCATCATATCAATTTTTTTATTTTCCTGAAACATAGCAGCTAATGTAGCCAAAGTATATGCCATTTGATTTTTCTCTCGAGGGAGATAATTAAAGGTAGCTCTCTTAAATTCTTTCACTAATTCAAGGATAACATTTCGGTATTCCAACAATTTGGGATCTTTTGTTTCACATTCTCCTCGTAATTGATATACCACTAACGATGAATCTTCATATATCTTGAGAAATTTAATTTTTCTTTCTATGGATGCCTTCAATCCCATTACACAAGCTTCATATTCCGCCATGTTATTGGTGCAAAAGAATTCCAATTTGCTTGTAAAAGGATAATAGATATTTTCTGGAGAAATTAACACTGCCCCAATTCCTCGTCCCAAGGCGTTGGATGCTCCATAAAAAATAAAGCTTCCAGGATTCATCATTTGTTCTGAATTCTTCATTCATGGATATGCACAACAAATCTTCATCTGGAAAATTAAAACTCAGAGACTGATAATCATCTGATACACGACTGGCCAAAAAATCAGCTATGACACTTCCTTTTATTGCTTTTTGGTTGACATATATGATATCAAACTCATATAATAACATCTTCTATCTAGCCATTTTGCCTGTCAAAGTTGGTGATTCCATTAAGAACTTTAAAGGATCAATCTAGATATCAGCCAAGTGGTATGATATAACATGTATTGTCTGAGTCTTCGAGTAGCCCACACTAAGGCACAACATAATTTTTGTATTGGTGGGCATCGAATTTCACAATCAGTAAAATTCTTACACTCAGTTAATAAATGGCTTTTTCTTTTCTTCCAGACTGATCATGTTGTCCCAGTACATATCCCATTGAATTTTCAAAGACTGCCAAGTAGAGAATTAATGGTCAGGTACTGGTGTTACTAAAATGGGTGCATTGGATAAATATTTCTTAATAATATCCAAAGTTTCTTAACATTCATCATTCCAGACTTCAGGATGTTCTTTCGAATTAATTTGAACACTGGATCACATTTGTCAGTTAATTGAGAAATGAATCGAGATATATAGTTTAATCTATCCAAAAAGCCTCAAACTTCTTTTTTTGTATTGGGTGGTGGAAGATTTTGAATTGCTTTCACTTTATCTGGATCAATCTCAATTCCTTATTGGCTTACTACAAATCCCAAAAACTTTCCTAATATTACCCTAAAAGTGCATTTAGCGGGGTTGAGCTTTAATTGATACTTTCTCAATCTCTGGAAAAGCTTTCTTAGATTTTAAATATGTTCTTATTCAGTTCAGGACTTTGCAATCATGTCATCCACATATACTTCAATCTCTTTATGCATCATGTCATGGAACAGAGTTACCATTGCTCTCTGATATGTTGCCCCTGTATTTTTCAATCCAAATGGCATTACTTTGTAACAGAAAGTGCCCCACATGGTTACAAGTGTTGTTTTTTCCATGTCTTCAAGGTTTATTTTTATCTGATTATACCCTAAAAAGCCATCCATGAATGAAAACCATGCATGTCCTGCAGTATTGGCCACCAATGTGTCTATATGAGGTAATGGAAAACTATCTTTCGGACTAGCTTTATTAAGATCTCTGTAATTCATACACATTCAAACTTTCCCATTCTTCTTTGGTACTGGAATTATGTTGGCTACCCATTATGGATATTTGGTTGCCTGTAGGAAACCTACATTAATTTGCTTAATCACTTCCTCTTTAATCTGCAACAACATTTCTGGCCTCATTCGTTTGAGCTTTTATTGAACAGGTTTATATTCTGGACTGATCAGAAGTTTATGCACCACTATATCCGTACTCAAACCAAGTATATCTTTATAAGACCAAGCGAAGATATCTTTGAAATCTTGGTGGAGATTTATCAATTCTCGTTTTATCTAGGCTGACAAAGTAGTACCAATTTTCACTTCTTTAATTTCTTCATTGGTTCCCAGATTTACAATCTCAATCTCTTCTTTGTGAGGTAAAATTTGTTTATCTTCTTTTTCTACCAGTCTTAACAATTTGGTAGGAACATCACATTCTACTTCATCCTCACACTCATTGATTTCCTCTAAACATATGGGCCGCTCTAAATTTATCTCATGATTAAATTTAGGAATAATCATGCTATTAACATTGTGACACCTGTAAATTTAAGTCGAACATATTTCTGAAAAGATATAGTAAATTTATGAAATAAATATAAAGAATTAGAAATAATGAATGTAAATAATGTAAAAAAATGTAAGGTAAAAAGAATAATTGTTATTTGAGAATTTTAAGAAAACTTCTTGTATTTGATATTAAGTGAACTTAACATAACTGCCCTTACAAGATAACAAAAGCTTTTTATATTCTTGGGCTATAGCATAAAGATTAGTTCTGAGTATTACTCTAAATTAATATTAAAAATTACAGGGAGATCCTCAGCAGTCCAATTGTTGAGTGTTTCACTAGGAAAACAAGGGCGAATCCCAACCAAGTATTTGCCAGTCTGGTGGTCATTTTTTATCATATTGATAAACAATTCTTCCATAGCTTCCTCCACCATGCTTTGATCTTTCGTCAACTTTTCTTCTTGAAGAGCATCAACCAACTGTTGTTCCACTTTAACCGTTCCTTCCGATTTAAATGTAAACTTCAAATGAGGGAAAGACATGTGTTCCCATTGAATTTCTTCTCCTTTCAGTCTGGCTCTTCTATCTTCACCTCTTTTTTTATCTCTTTGTTCCTTTGCTGAGAGTTGGGCTTAAATCCAAGCCCAAAATGATCTTTCTTCATCTTCATACTTACAGGAACTGAACTTTCCTGAAGATTCTTTCCCAAACCTTTCCCAGTTTTAGCTCCTATGCCTAAAGTTTGTCATACAACCATTTTAGTATAATCAGACAATCTGGGATGTGGAATTTTGCTTCCCTCAGCAATAAAGGTTATATTGAAAAATTCCAAAGCTCGGAAAGAGCACTCGAGAGCATCATCATTGGTTTCAATATACGGAGCATCACTTGTCACAGACGCAATGATTTCTTCCTCAGCTCCTACACATATCAGTTGACCGTTAATAACGAACTTCAGTTTCTGATGCAATGAAGAATGAACAGCTCCTACAGAATGAATCCACGGCCTCCCCAATAAACAATTATATGTAGGGTGGATATCCATTACCACAAAGTTAATATTGTACACGACTGGTCCGATCAACAATGGTATTTCCATTTTTCCTAGTACCTCCTTTGGAGTTCCATCAAATGTTCGCACTACATTTTGATAATTCTTCATGTGTGATTTATCCACCGACATCCTTTGAAGTGTAACCAGTGGCATCAAGTTAAGAGCAGATCAATTATCAATTAGTACTCCTGGCAACACATAGCCATGACAATGTGTGGTAATATTCAAAGCTTTCACTGATCCCATTCCACCTTCAGGTATTTCATCATCAGTGAACGTTATATAATTATCAGTAGTTATATGCCTCACAATCCTGTCAAGCTTGTTGAGAAATATATCTCAAGGGATAAATGTTTGATTAAGCACTTTTATCAAAGAATTTCGGTGTACTTCTGAATTCATCAACAAATCAATAATTGAAATTCGAGCTTGTTGTTTGTGTAGTTGCTCAACCACACTATATTCGCTATGTTTCAGAAATTTCAAAAATTCTTGTGCTTGTTTTTCTGTTACGAGCTCATTGACTGTTGGAGGGATTCATCATTAAATACCTTTTGGGGTATCACTGTAGCTTTTCCCTTTGCTTTTACTTGTTCTGATGCATTCGATGTCTCGGGAGAGTAACACCTCCCACTTCTTGTAAAGAATCCGACTTCACTTACTACTTCAGATGTCGAATCCACACTCTGTTCTTTCTCTTCTGCTTTTTCCAGAGAAACAGATCCTCCTACCATTGAAACATTGGTAGTATAATTCCAAGGTACCTTGTGGGTATCCTTATATGGAAATGGTAAAGGAGTTATGATAACCACTTTCGGCTTTGTTGGTGTAGGATTTATTGTAAATGATTTCACAGTGATAATCATAGGATTACTTGTTCTCTTCTTAGGTTTAGAATCTTCTGATGCGCAAACGTCATCTTCTCTTTTTCCTGGTTATTCTTCAAAGAACTCTATCTCTTTGTCATTCATCAGTTTTTGCACCAATCACCTAAATTCAGGGCATAGTTGAATTCCATGTCCATTTTCTTGATGATATTCGCAATAATTTTTGCATTCATTAGGCTTTGGTTTGAATTCTTGTTGTATCATACCAGATAGGGATAGTTGTTAAAATATCCAACCAAAGGGAGATTAATTTCAGAAACATGGGTTTTTACTTTCCTTCTGTTCTCTTCCTGGATTGCGTTTCTGCTTTTATCTCCATGATTCAGCAGCGGATGATTTGACGTAACTGGTGAATTGAATTCCAATTTTCCAGTATTAATCAAATTTTAAACCACCCTTTTGAATGCCAAAATTTTTTCAATAGAATGACCCATAATTCCATCATGATAAATACAGTGCGCTTTTATATCATACCATGGAGGGAATGGTGGTTGCATAGGAATCAAGGGATAAGGCCGTATTACATAGACCTTCAACAGTGAATCATAGATCTCAACATAGGGTACTGGTAATGATGCAAAAGAAGGCCTCTCATTTTCCCTGCGAGGTCCTCTGGATTCTATTCAATTAGTGTTTGTTTCCTCTATTTTAACCCTTGGATGGGTTATCGTAACACTTTTCGAGGTATCATTGTTGTAAGCGTTTGCATTGTTAACTTCATTCTCCTTTTTTGATACATGGGTCTTTTGGAACTAGACCCTCACTTGATTCAATTTTGCCACTTTTCATGACATTCTCAATGAGTTCTCAAGAAATGACCAAATCTGCAAAATTTCTGGTCGCATTCCCCATTAAATGGCCTAAATATGGAGCCTTTAAAGTGTGGACGAACATCACTGTGGCTTCTTTTTCTGATAGTGGTGACTGAACTTGGGCCGCTGTGTCACGCCATCTCTGAGCGTACTGTCTTAATGTTTCATTGTTCTTTTTCTCCAGATTTTGGAGAGTCCATCTATCAGGAACCATATCAGTAACGTGGCGGTACTGCTCTAGAAATGCTTTTGCCAGATCTTTCCATGATCTGATGTGGGCTTTGGTCAATTGAGTATACCACTTTAAGGCTGGTCCTGTCAAACTATCTTGAAAGCAATGAATTAACAATTTCTCGTCTTTCACATGACCTACCATTCTGCGACAAAACATGGTAATATGGGACGAAGGACATGTAGTATCTTTCAAATTCAGGAACTTTGAACTTAATGGGGAGGATTAGGTCCGAGACTAAACTCAACTCACTACGTCAAACCCATAGAACGATTCAGTTATTTCTACGGATTTTATTCTTTCCTCCAAGCTCTTGATCTGTCTAATCAATTCTTCATTGGCTTTTTCTTTCTCATTCAACTCATTCAGATATGGAATTAGATGCTCATCATTAAATTCTCTTATCTTCACCTCTGACATAAGTGGATTTTTGCTTGAAGACGCGGGATCCACTTGTTGATTTTCATTAGGTTTGGTCTCTTGAAGTGCCGATGTGCGATCATATATTTGCACAGGTGTGATACCAGGATGATAAACCGGTTCGGGTGTGAATCCTAAAGGATATATAGGTTCCTAGTCAAAAGATACATAACTTTCATGAATTTTTCCAATAGTAGCTTGCTTTATGAGCATATCTTCTATTTTCTGCATCATATTTTCTTGTGAATTTGCAATGTTGGCTTCAATCTTCTCTAACTTTATTCTCATTTCTGCTTGTTCTTTATTATGCTGTTCCTCGAGACGTTGTATTTTATCCTCCATTTTCTTATTCGCTTTTCTAGTACCGTAGTGGTGTTGAATTTCTTGTTTGGCCAGGAAAAATGCGATTGAAAATCCTTTTCATATTATTTATTCGAATTTTACTTTATGAATGTTTATCTTCTTATAAAATAAAAATTATACATAAAGAAAATAATGTAATGAATAATGAATGTATGCAAAAGGTATTGTCGTAACCGGTTTTCGCCTGGGCATGAAATTTTTACTTGGTGGGAAAATTAAAATGAATAAATAAATGATTTTAGCAAAAAATATTTTGGGAGTCGCCATTGACCTTTTTGGGTTAGGTAGGTCAAATACCTAAAAATTATATTTTAAAAGAGTTTTTAAGAAAACATCAGTTAAAAGATAAATTGGTCTGTGTTTTAACCAAAAATTTGTTCTTTTTAATAACAAAAAGGGATTTGTGGTCGATTACGTTTAGGGAAGGATTAACACCCCTATAACGCCCAAAATTGGTACTCATTAATTATAAATTGTCTCTATTATTGGAATTTTAAAAATTCAAAAATATATTTAATTCATAATCCTGTTATTTCAAATTTATTAATATAATTTTAAGAAAATATATTAATATATATTTATATATATATTTATAAATAAGGTATTTATTTACTTAGAAATATCAGAAAATGACTTCTATGTGCTTTAAGACATCACATTTCTTAATATTAAAAAATAAATAAATACTAATAAAACATTTATATTAAAATAAATTAATATATATAATTTATAAAAATAGGATATTTATTTATTTAAGAATATCAGAAAATGACTTTTAGGTACTTTAAGACAGTCCATTTCTTAATATTAAAAAAATAAATATTAAAATATGATTATTTATATATAAAATTAAATTTATAAATAGGATTTTTATTTAATATATATATATATAATATAAGTAAACAAATATTATTTATTATATATGTTTATATGACTACATAATAATAATAACAATAATAATTAAAGTAATAATTTAAACATATAGAAAGAGAAAAGATAATAAAAAATAAATTGTAATTAAATAGTGACTAAAATAAATAAAATTAAGAATAACAGAAACAAAATGTAAAATATCAAAGTTTAAGGACATAATTCGAATTATCATAAAATATAAATACTAATAGTGTAATTTAACCATAATTACTAAACGGTGATTAAAATATAAAATATTAAAACATAAAACTATAATTCAAATATTAATATATAGACATTAATAATGCAATTTAACCTTTACCCTATATATATATATATATATATATATATATATATATATATATATATATATAAACATATATAATCAGTGGCTTGGATATAAACAAAAAAAATTAAAATACCAAATTAAAATACATATAGGTTGATTTTAGTGGCTAAAATAGAAGTTTATAAACTTCTGGTGAGTGCGCGAATGGTTTAACCATACGAGAATTTACACAAATACCTCTCCCCAAAACGATGCCATTCGGGGAGGGTATTTAAACCCTTTTAAACCGGCCCTAAGGGCCATTGTTTCATTTTCTTTGGTTTTGCTTCTCTCTCTTTAGAGAGAAGAGAGAGAAGCTCTCGTTTTCTATCGCCGAATGAGAAAATCGGCCTTCGTTTCCGGCGCCGATCAAAAATTAAAAATACACTCAAAATGAAGCCCTGAACCTCCCCAGGCCGAATCTGACCTTAGTTTTTCTTAAAACACTCCTAATCGGAATAGATCTACAATAATACCTTCGGTATTTCGAAGGTTTTGGAGACGTGAGGAAGGTCCGGCGGCTGTGTAGCTTCCTCGGTGGTAAGTATTCTTCTCTCTTTTCTCTCGGTTTTTGGTCTCTGTTGCTGTCATGTGGTTGTGCTTGCTCGTTTTTGGTTCGTGCTCTGTTGGTCTCTGTATTGCTTTCTTTATCGTCGTTCTTGCTCTGTTTTTCTTATTTTGTAGGGGATGGTGGCTTTTATAGCCACCATGGTGCTCGTTATGGACCGGTCTTAGAGGGGTTTCTAGGTGAGTCACCGAACTATATGGTGACTCACCATATAGCAGCTGTCATGGATGGCTGGTGTAGACATTCTGGAGGATTCGTCGAGGCGTGACAGCTATTTCTGGAGTCACCTGTCAATAGAGCATTGGCAACGAGCGGTGGCGCCGCGTGGTCCCTAGGGTTATGATACCCTAGGGTTTCAAGGTGGAACCATCTGGGCTGTTAGATCAAGGCCAGATCCAATGGCTATAAGCTGAGGCGGCTGGAGCTGAGAAGTGTGAAACCCTAGTTGTGTTTTAGGGTTACTATTGGGCTTGGGCTCCGGGTTGGACCTTCGGTTTTGGATATGTAAATGGCCTCCGAGCCTTTTGTAATTGGGCTTGTAATTTAATAATAATAATAATAATAATAATAATAATAATAATAATAATTTTAAATATAAAATAAAAAATTAGTGTCTACAGTTGCCTCTCTTTGCTCATTATTGTGTTAACAAGAATAGAGCAAAGACGAAAAAGACAATAATTTTTCATTTGGCTTCTTTTGAATAGGATGGTAATATTGAAAACATTCTCCCTAGAGGTCTTATGAATGGCCCTGAGGTCTTATCATCTTGCACTGTAGGTCTTACAGATGACCCTAAGGTTTTGAAAACATCATACACTGAAGGGCTTACAGATGACCCGAATGTTTTGAAAACATCATGCACTGAAGGGCTTACAGATGACCTGAAGGTTTTGAAAACATCATGTACTGAAGGGCTTATAGATGATCCAAAGGTTTTGAAAACATCATGCACTGAAGGGCTTACAGATGACCCGAAGGTTTTTAAAATATCATGCACTGAAGGGCTTACAGATGACCCGAATATTTTTAAAACATCATGCACTGAAGGGCTTACAGATGACCTGAAGGTTTTGAAAACATCATGCACTGAAGGGCTTACAGATAACCCGAAGGTTTTGAAAACATCATGCACTGAAGGGCTTACAGATGACCCGAAGGTTTTGAAAATATCATGCACTGAAGGGCTTACAAATTACCCAAAGATTTTGAAAACATCATACACTGAAGGGCTTACAGATGACCCGAGGTTTTGAAAACATCATGCACTGAAGGGCTTACAGATGACCCGAAGGTTTTGAAAACATCATGCACTGAAGGGCTTACAGATGACCCGAAGGTTTTGATAACACCATGCACTGAAGGGCTTACAGATCACCCGAAGGTTTTGAAAACATCATGCACTGAAGGGCTTACAGATGTGGGAAATAGTTTACTAAGTAAGAAACTTTGGAAATCATTTTCTTACTATTCAACAATTTTATTTTTAGAAAAGATTAAATGAGAAACTTTGGAAATCGTTTTCTCATTGAAATAACTTGTTGATTGGGTAACATTCCCCATTTTAAAATAATGCTTCTTCTGTGGATTGCGTCCATATATTCTTCAGATGTTTACGTGATTCCTGTATTTGAGGTTTTGAATTCTACCTTCTTCTTGTAAGGTATCATGAATCTTCTTTTTCATACGAAGATCTGTAAAACTTCATGTTTGAATGCAATCAAATGTATCGATGAAATGAATTGTTTATTATGCAAATGGTGTTCTTATGAATGCATAAAGTTTGATGCAATCTTCATTTGACTTCAAAGTGGTGAAATCGGTCTTCCTTCACTTGATAATTTATTTCTAGGGTTACCTTCGGATATCAGTGTAGCAACATATGCTATATTTCTGAAGAAGCATTTGATCAACTTGTATCTTTGTATCTTCTTTGTCTCATGAAAGTATCAGAAGAAATGTTTCATTTATGGAACTCTTGTCGTAATCAGAATTATGACCTTGTTGCCCTATTTTATTGTGGATAAAACCGACTTTCTTTGTCTAGACTTGTGTAGAAATCCAATAAAGTTTTCATCTTTGAAAAGAGAATCTACCATCTTTGTAGAATGTAGACATGTCAAACTCATCAGAAATTAATTAGGATATCAACGTCTGTTCTGATTTGACTCTTAAAACACATCATAAGGAGAATTTATCCTAATTCCTTTCATGTCTCCACGTCTACTCAAATCTTGAATAAGGCAACTTGGACCATATCATGTCGAGATGCTTAACAACAACCTGTCGTTCAACCTTAGTTGGCTCCACTAGTTTCTTGTTGTTAAAATTTCTACTTATCTTCTGTGGAAAAAATCTTTATCATATCTCACTTCTAACCTTGGGGTTCAAGAAGACAGATTTTATCTTGGATCAACAAATGGAAACCATATGATCACAACATTGGTTTAGCACCATAACTGGTTCATAAAACACTTGACAATACGTTCATCCTTTCTTGTGGTTTCTGCCCATATGTTCACAAAATATTTGACAACACATTTATCTTTTCCTGTGGCTTCTACCCAGATTTCTCATCAATGAAGCTCTTTGCATAGTGTTCAAAGTTTTTGTATGATGTTACAAAACCACTTGAGCAAAAGTCAGTGGGAATACAAGTGAGATGCATTTTTCTTCCATAATGAGTGTTGTAGAAAGTAGACACACATCAACTATAAGATATCTACAGAAGGAGATTCTTGGAATTCTTACTGTTAAGATGAGCCTCTTTCTTCAATGTCATCAAGTAAGTGAAAACTGATGTGAAAAATGACTTCGTAGCCCCAACAGCATGATTGAAATTAATTGTCAGGAATCTCAAAGAAATATTTCCAATCATCATCGACATACATAATACAAAATTCAAAGCCGAGATTTTGAGGACCTAAACCCTAGATCGAATGATCTGCCTGGGGACCATATTTATTCATGCAACCGTGATGTAGTTTTAACAAAGAACATGTTGTCATGTGATACATGGTTAAGAAGATTGAGTATTTGGAACCATTCTTGCTGAGTAAATATTTGTTCAACAACAGGACCCTAGTGCAACTGCCTGATGAACTAACCAATTATGTATAGTCAGCTCGACTGCCACTGATTCTCTATTTTCATTCTTAATACCTTTCTATCTCATTGGAAATATTTGCTCAAGTCAACAATATTTCCATAAGATGATATGGATTTTCAGCATGTCCCAACGTTGGCTAATACAAACGTTCAAAATACATCAACATTCCTGATTCTGATTTAAGGGGGCTTTCAGTATGCCCCAGCATTTGCTTCTTTCTAATATGCGTTTTCAAAGATGCTCAAATATTCATGTTGACGTGGCCCTTCAGAATGCCCCACATGGATCATTTCTGTGAGATGCCCCAATATTCTATTTCTATTTCACTCTCAATGTCTGTTTGACTTGAATATCATAATCCTCATGAGGTCCAATTTTGACAAGACACTGTTGTGGGTACTTGTGGCTTTATTCGTGCCCTGAATCTGTTTATCTTGAATACTCTCATTGTGGTGTCACTAAATAACAGTTGTCAAGTAACTTGAGGAATCCTCTTCATGTTGTCACAAACTTAAGAAGTAATCAATCATTCTGACAGAAATGTTTGAAATATGTGCCTCTTCTAAATGAGGTGCCCATTTTTTGGATATGGAGGGATCCAGTCAGATAGAGTGGTATAAATCGCTTGGTAAATCATTTTAGGTCGACACAGTGAACCTTGTTTTCAGTGAATGCTATTTCTAGAATATACTTTTCTCTGATTATGAAGTGATCTTTCAGGATGATTTCACAGATATTGATAGTTCTTCTAATACCGAGGAAATCCTGAATTCTGATTCTGATGAGGAGAATAAACTGTTATACTTGATGAAAATGGGATACTAAGAAGTTGAGGCTTGAATAGCCATGGAGATATGTGGTCCGGATTCATCAATTGTAGAGTTGACATATTTTATATGTGCTGCTCAAATGGCTAAGGCTGGTGACACACTTCTTCTGGTAGAAGATAAGAAGTCATTATGCAATGACCCCAATTACAAGAAAAGGCAAAACTCGGGCTATGATTTTTTTGGAAAATGAAGAAGCAGAGGAAGCTTGAAAAGAAGCTTCTTAATGAATACGATCATGCAATTCATCTTTCAAATCCAATGATTGGTTTTGGGGTTCCTACCAACAAGATCAGATAACTCAAAGAACACTTCCAAAAGATGCTATTGGGCCTCCTTATTTCTACTACGAGAATGTGACACTTGCTCCAGTTGGTGTTTGGACCGAAATGTCACAGTACTTATATGATGTAGAGCCAAAATTTGTAGATTCGAAGTATTTTTATGTTGCTGCCCTGAAAAGGAGCTATATTCATAATCTGTCAATTGAGAACAGATTTCCTCTTATTCCGCTTACTCCACGCACCATACATGATGCTTTTTCATTGACAAAAAATGGTGGCCTTCCTGGGATCCAAGAACAAAGTTGAACTGTTTACAAACATGTACAGGAAGTGCCAAATTGACAGAAAGGATCCGTAAGGCTCTTGAAGCTTATGATGATGAGTCATCTTCGAGTGTCCAGAAGTATGTTCTTGATAAATGCCGAAAATGGAATCTGGTATGGGTTGGAAGGAATAAAGTTGTTCCACTTAAACCTGATGAAGTGGAAATGCTTCTAGGTTTCCCTAAAACCCATACACGAGGAGGAGGATCTGCTAGAGACATGTTCCCCGGTGGTATCAATGTCTTGTCTTTTTTCTCTAGGATCAGTAATGCAGAGGTTGCCTTTTACTGTCTTGGCATATCTTTGAAAATAGATGTGCAAGAACTAAATGATGATCAATTGGAGCAATTAATGAGTAGATTTGGCGAATTTGACCTTGTTGTTGGTGGCATACAGTGTAACAACCTTACCGGAAGAAATAAACATCACCGGGATGAACTAGAAGATTTTTGGTGGTGCATTTTCTTGCAATGACTGCTACAACGACTGTCTCTTCTGTTGCTACAAGATATATCATACTCTCGTATGAAAGATCTACAAGTGTAGAATCTGTTCCGATGTCAAATTTTATGCCTATAAGTTCTCAATTTCAAGTTCAGCAATCTTCTGAAAGATATAATGGATATAATCTTGACAAAGAAAATGATCAACATGGAAGAAGTAGCAATGATGTATCTAGACTTGAGCCAATATCACAGTATAACCAGAGTGCAAGTGGTGACTTTTTCATTCCCATAATACTCCTTAATAGGACTTATAGCTCTGTGATGTAATCTTCTAGAGAACATGGATTGATGGTTGGGGAAAATAATTTGTTTGGTGATACTTATCGCCCTCAGCATGAGATAAGTGTCCCTTTTAAATAGGATAATCTTTCTTGATGAATTGCTAATGATGTCATAGAAGAACGTCACTACAAGTTCAATTATCCAGACTTTCTGATTTCTTGGCCCACTTACTTTCAAGAAAGTGAAGTGTTTCATCATTCTGGCCTCGTTCATTCTTTTTCTTCAATAGAGGTAGAATAGACAATAACTTGCTTCAAGGACCTTCTTCATTTGAGACTATCCTGTTTGAAAATGTTTTTTCTCCTTTCTTTATCAAAGAATGAAATAATTTTGTAAAATGTTGCCTATCACAGGTTCACAATAGAATCAAATCATAAGCATGAATTTAATGAATATCAAATAAATCAATTACACTTTTAAATCAAAAAAATCATAGTCCTATGACAAGTGTCAAAATTATTGACTGATTTAAGGTTTAGGTTAATTCTGGTAAAGTAAGGTCTCTTCAGGTTGGTCCAGGATATATGTATCTTTGAACTTCCACTATCTTGAAGGAATGGTTGTTATGTTCATCTCATAGAGATACTTCTTGACTCCAGAATCTCAAGAACATCTTTGGGATGTGTGGTGCTTCATCAAGAGCTTAAGATTGTCTCTTATGTCGTTGTTGCACCATTCAATATTCGAGCCGCCTTTTCAGGTTTTCAACTTGAATCCTCCTTTGGTTCCAAGATGTTATTTAAAAATTTACATCTTGAACCCCCCCTTTCATCATTTTTCATATCATGCATTAAAGATTTAAAAAACAACTTTTGCAAATAAAAATCAATCCTGAGAGGCGGAATGAAATATGAAGATAATCTCTTTCACATAAAAAATCCATGTATGATTAGAATGGACTTTTCAGGTACGTAACGTAGGCCAAGGCTCATGGTTACGAAAGAAAGGGATAAAAAGACTCAAACAAGTGTTTAAGAGTAATTGAACCAATGATCAATTTATTCTGATGCCTTCAATATTGCCTTGCTTGACTTGGATCTGCTTTGCTGCTTGTCATTCTTCTTTTGGATCCCTCTATACTGTCAATTTTATGGGTTCATTTCCATTTTTTCACATCTTGCTCTTCTTGTTGAATATGAATTTTTGAACTGATTGCACTTGATCAACCTTGTAGCTCGAGGCTCAATAAGTCACCCATCTTGATTCAATTTTTTCCTTTTTTCCTTTATTTTTTTTATGGATGAGTATAGGACTTCAATTGCTTTGAGCACCTCCTTTTCCTCTTGCATTTTGGAAATTCTTTCGTTATTCTTGAATGGATTGATCTTCAAGTACTTTGCATTTGATTTACCTTGTAGTTCAAAACTCTCATCATTTTTGAAGATTTGTCTTTGTAATTGACAATCTTTTTTCATGTGAGCAGATATTCTTCTTCTTGCCCCCCAATGTGGAGGGTGATCCTTGGTTAAGGTTGAATTAGAAGAAAAATCATTCAGGCTAAAAAAGGGACAATAAGGGATATATATATATATATACACATATATTTGAAAGGATAAATGAAACAATGTCGTTCGTCATCTCATACACATAAGCTTTTGTAAAAAGAGGTATCCCCTGGGGGATGAATATTCAAGATTAATCTTTATTTATATGAAAACAATGTAATTAATGCATGATATATTTATCTAAATCAATTTTATTTCTTCCTTGAGTATGCCCCAATCACTCAAAATTATCTTCAATAAGTTGATCCATGATGCCTCATCTCGTCTCTTCTTGCAGGAAGATTCACGGATAATTTGAAAGTTTGGTTCTTTTGAGGTCTTTTGGTTTATGATGGTTTTGTATTTGGAAGGACAAATGTGGTGGATTGTTATAAACCAATCAACAGTCAACTCTACCCAAGAAGGTAAACATCTGGATTTGATGTCTCAAAAATAGGTAGAGACATGACTTCAGAGTTTCAGATAAATGTATGGTCAAGATTTGGTTTTAGCAAGGGTCAAGTAATTGGTATTGGATGGGATATGGAAGGTATAATTTTACCACTTGCCAAAGATCTATAACTTTTGAAAAAGAATATTTAATCTACATGATATTAAAAAATTTCAAGATTAAAATTTAATTCCTTGCTCATAACCATAAAAGCAACACAAGTTTATTTATTTCAACAAGACAGAGAAAAGAACAAAAGACAAGTTCAAACAAGATGCTGAAAATAGAAAGTACTACAGTGGTAGATAACACTTTCACTTGTTTATGCATTATTACTCCTCTAATGTTGGGTGTGTTATAGGATTAGGGTCATTGTCCTCACTTACCCCCCATTTCTTGATCATTTCTCTTATCTGGGCTCGTTTGGATGATTCCTCAGACGTATCAACCTATACTTCTTTCTTAGTAGTTTTGTGGTCAGATTTCATCTCCTCGTTTATCGATTAAAATTGGGCTCAAACAATTCTTATTGGTGACAATAGCTTTGTCCCGTTCTGAACACATATTGCAGCTGTGATTGGTGTAGTATTCATCATGTTCTCTAAACTGCCCAAGTTTCATATGTCCTCAGGAAGTTTGATATAGGTGTTTGATATGTTTTCATGGTTGCATCTTCCCAGTTTATTTTTAGACCTATTGGTCAATCTCGATTACATTCATGGAAGCCTTTTTGCCATTTTCTTGCCAATGATATTCTTCACAGGATTTGATCACATTAGTCTCCGTCGAGGCAATGATTTATGAGCATTGAACCTTAACCCCCTCTTTTACCTTGCACTTTTGAATTGCTTGTTCTAAAAGATATTGGAAATTTCTCTCAAGGTTACTAGGAACCTTAGCTGAACAATTTGGAATTCCACTCTGGTTTATCCAAGAAACCTCCTTATAGGTCTAATTCTCATTTGGAGGCCACTCTGGCTGAACAAGTCGTGGAGTATTTAATCTGGCAGAGAGCATTTTTGAATGCACTTTTTCACCCGAAAAGTGGAATGGAGGAAATTGAAAACCTTGTACATTATTTTTCTTCTTTATCAGTCTATACCCCTTTTCTTTGGGTAAAGCTTATTTCTTACAACATAACTTTTTTTTCATTGATTCTTCATTCACCATTAATTCACCAATGCCTCTTGGGACCAAATCTTGAAGCTGTCTTGAATTACCATACTCACTAATTGGTTCTTGATCATCAGACACTATCACGTTAAACTCATCATTATCATTCAGAACCTCATTCATAGCCTTCACAATGGGATCCTCTAAGGGTTTCCCTCCATGGATCATATCATTCATCATGTCCGTTAAAGTGGTCATTTGTTCTTTTGAATTAGCCTGAAATTTTTTTACATGATCAGTCATTTCTTGTTGAGTCTTGATAAGTTGCTATTTCAATTTCTCGATTCTACCAACCCTTGCTAGAATCTCATTCATGGCTATTATCCTTCTTTAGGAAGACCAAGTTAGCTCCACTTTGATTTCAAAAATTTTTCATGGAATTCTCCCAAATTATTCCACGTTGTCATGATTAAATGCATGTAAAATAGTTTGAAATAAAATGTAATTATGCAAAGATGCAAATGCAAAAATGAAAATGTAAATACAAACGTAAAAATGAAAAAAAAATGCAAAATGCAAATGCAAATATAAATATGTGAATGTAACAATAAGAATGCAAATTATGCAATACAAAAGCAAACATAAAAGTACAAATGCAAAATAAAAATGTAAAGATATAAAATGCAAATGCATGTATGAAAAGGTGTTACTCAAGAATGATCATCTTAGAACATATTTCATTGAACACAAAAGTTTCCGTGCATCAAACAAAACTTTTACATGTAGGGGACAGCTTTCAGTCCTAACTTCAACAAAACTTTACATATAGGGGATAACTTTCCCTCCTAACTTCTCTAAAGCCAAATTAGTTTCCATTTATGCTCAAAAGTTGAGTTATCAGTTTGCTTTAATTCCTTGTAAAGTCAGCTTAGTCTATCGGCTTATGGGTCATATTGCTTGTCTGGACTGCAACTTCTTCCATGACATTCTCTTTTTCCTTCATCTTCTGTGTCACTTCTCGGTGTTGCTCATTTTCCCTTGTAAGAGAACCTTTGTGTTCAAGAAGTTATTGGACAAGATCTTTGTATATGTTGTAGTTCTTTTTCAGCTTGGTGACCCCTGTATCCACTATTCTGGGATATTTCCTATGCCAGTATTTTGAAAGGCTTGACCGATCTTCTGGAAATCTTCATGCATGGTTTCCATTTCTATGCTCAATTTCTTGTTTTGATCCATAAAATAACATGCTTGAGCTTCATAAAAATCTCCTTTATTCTGAATTCCCTACTGATGCTCTTACTGTAGATTGCTTTTGGTATTAATCTGGCAGGATCTTTGTGTAATACTTTTGGTATTAATATAATAGGATCTTTGCGAGCAGAACTCCCCTCGATCCTCGGAGTTTCCTCAGGATGTCTTTCTTTGGTTGTTATATTTTGTTTGATCATAAAACTTTTTTTCCATTTATGAATTCTTTCCAATTTGATGAACAGTCTTTCAAGTCAACATTTTGGTTATGCCATGATAATACAATGCAAACAAAAGAAATCAATATGTACAAGTTAGAGCAAAACAAAATGTATAAAAATGAGAAAGGAAAAAAATATGGTTAGTAATTAATGGAAAGAAAAGATCCTATCTATCAAGGTATAAATCCTAACCTCATGCTTTCTAGTTCCATGCTTTGTTTGGAAAATTAACCTAACTGCATGATTTCTAGTTCGCATGTATTTATTCAGAAAAAATAAAATAAAATAAATTAAAATCTAGAGCTTAGTTCTCCTTTGTGTACACATATAGACAGTGTTTCGGTATTGTCTTAGATCAGGAGAATTTCTAGGGTTTATTATATGCAGGGTTTCAGTTCTAGGAATAAAGGTACTCGAACTATCCTTGTTGGTGCCCCCTTAGGCTGCCAAACCCTCAATCCTAGTCCATTACAAACTTAAGAGGATCGATTTCAATTCAAGGGGACACATTTCCCTATGCCAGACACGGAGAATAAATTTTCACGAAGACATAGATATATAAACCCTGAAAGTTACTTGCTAGGTCTGACACGAGAATAAATTCTCACGAAGACCGCTTTCACTCCCACTTAAAAGGGACAAATCTCAAGTATAGAGATTATGTTTATGCAATGCAAGTGTTGTGTGTGAGGAGAAATGTTCAAATCTCTGACAAACAAATAAATAATGAAATTTAATACTTGAAAAAAAATAAAAAAAATAATATACATATAAATATTATGAAAAATAATAAGTATATATAAAAATTTTGAAAAGAAAGAATTATAAATTAAATATAGGAATTTTTAATTTCTAATTAATAGAGATAATTTATAATTGATTTTAAAGCTTGACCAGGTCCCCAGCGGAGTCGCCAAGCTGTCGTAACCGGTTTTCGCCCGGGTACGAAATTTTTACTTGGTGGGAAAATTAAAATGAATAAATAAATGATTTTAGTAAAAAATATTTTGGGAGTCGCCATTGACCTTTTTGGGTTAGGTAGGTCAAATACCTAAAAATTATCTTTTAAAAGAGTTTTTAAGAAAACATCAGTTAAAAGATAAACTGGTCTGCGTTTTAACCAAAAATTCGTTCTTTTTAATAACAAAAAGGGATTCGTGGTCGATTAGTTTAGGGAATGATTAGCACCCCTATAACGCCCAAAATTGGTACTCATTAATTATAAATTGTCTCTATTATTGGAAATTAAAAATATTTAATAATCATATTTAATTCATTATATCATTTATTATAATATTATATATATATATATTTTAAGATATATATATATATATAAGGTATTTATTTACTTAGAAATATCATAAAAGGACTTCTAGGTGCTTTAAGACAGCACATTTCTTAATATTAAAAAATAAATAAATACTAATAAAACATTATATTAAAATAAATTAATATATAATTTATAAAAATAGGATATTTATTTATTTAAGAATATCAGAAAATGACTTATAGGTGCTTTAAGATAGCTCATTTCTTAATATTAAAAAATAAATATTAAAATATCATTATTTTTATATAAAATTAAATTTATAAATAGGATTTTTATTTATATATATATATATATATATATATAATAATAATATTATTTATTATATATGTTTATATGACTACATAATAATAATAACAATAATAATTAAAGTAATAATTTAAACATATCGAAAGCAAAAAGATAATAAAAAATAAATTGCAATTAAATAGTGACTAAAATAAATAAAATTAAGAATAACAGAAACAAAATGTAAAATATCAAAGTTTAAGGACATAATTCGAATTATCATAAAATATAAATACTAATAGTGTAATTTAACCATAATTACTAAACTGTGATTAAAATGTAAAATATTAAAACATAAAACTATAATTCAAAATATTAATATAATATAGACATTAGTAATGCAATTTAACCTTTACCCTAAATATATATATAAAAACATATATAATCAGTGGCTATGATATAAATAAAATAAAATTAAAATACCAAATTAAAAGACTTATAGGTTGATTTTAGTGGCTAAAATGGAAGTTTATAAACTTCTGGTGACTGCGCGTATGATTTAACCATACGAGAATTTACACAAATACCCCTCCCCAAAACAACGCCATTCGGTGAGGGTATTTAAACTCTTTTAAACTGGCCCTAAGGCCCTAATGAGAAAACCAGCCTCTGTTTTCGACGCCGATCGCCGCCGCCAGCTACCACATATGGTGGCCGAAAAATTAAAAATACACTCAAAATGAAGCCTTGAACCTCCCCAGGCCGAATCCGACCTTAGTTTTTCTTAAAACACTCCTAATCAGAATAAATCTATAATAATACCTTCGGTATTTTGAAGGTTTTGGAGACGTGGGGGAAGGTCCGGCGACTGTGTAGCTTCCTCGGTGGTAAGTCTTCTTCTCTCTTTTCTCTCAGTTTTTGGTCTATGTTGTTGTCGTGTGGTTGTGCTTCCTCGTTTATGGTTCGTGCTCTGTTGGTCTATGTATTGCTTTCTTTGTCACCATTTTTGCTCTGTTTTTCTTATTTTACAGGGGTGGTGGCTTTTATAGCCACCATGGTGGTGCTCGTTATGGTCTTCTTAGAGGGTTTCTAGGTGAGTCACCGAACTATGTGATGACTCACAATATAGCAGCTGTCATGGATTACTGGTGTATATATTCTGGAGGCTTCGTCGAGGAGTGGCAGCTGTTTTTGGAGTCACCTGGCAGTAGAGCGTCGACAACGAGCGGCGTCGCCACCACGTGATCCCTAGGGTTATGATACCCTAGGGTTTCAAACTTGAACCATCTGGGCTGTTGGATCAAGGCCAGATCTAATGGCTATAAGCTGAGGCGGTTGGAGCTGATAAGTGTGAAACCCTAGTTGTGTTTTAGGGTTGTTATTGGGCTTGAGCTCCGGGTTGGACCTTCGGTTCTGGATATGTAAATGGCCTCCGGGCCTTTTGTAATTGAGCTTGTAATTTAATAATAATAATAATAATAATAATAATATATTATATTAATAATTATAATTATAATTATAATTATATTATAATAATAATTTTAAATATAAAATGAAAAATTAGTGTCTACAGGTATTGATCCCAAAAAGTTAACTGTCATAGAACAACTTTCATTAGCATACAAAAGTTTCTATATAATAGTTCATAACTACAAATACGACCAAGCTTTCCTATTAAGCTCTATGATTTCCTTCATTAGCCATGACATCTTCTTTCCAAACTTAGAAACTGGATCACGTGCTGCTCAATAATCTTTTCTTCAGCAGCTAACTCCCCAATATATCTGGCAACTTCGCTCATTTGTACCATGGCCTCGAATATCATGTTGCTTCTATCTTCACTTATTTCTTCATAGAAATCAGTCGATTTTTGCCATTGTTCATTAGTTCCATCAAGAGTTTGCTCTAACTCAGTGGTTCTGACTTGACAACTGTGTAAAGTACTTTCAAGATCTCGAATTCGTCTTCGTAGTGAAGCGTTCTCCTCATAACTCTCTTTGAGATCACTAGGTCCTAGGTGAACCTTCTCTTAGAATAATGATTCTTCAAGTTGCAAGATGTAAGCATTAAACTCTGTATTTTTGTTTCTACACTGATCCAAATCCTCTTCAAGTTTTGTACGTTTTTCTTGTGTCCTTTGATTAAGCTTCTGGATTTGCACATTTTTGTTTCTACATCGTTGCATCCAATTGTTAGCTACCTCTTGCTCTACTTCGAGTCTGATATTGAAGTTCTTTCTCTCCAAATCCCATTTTTCTTTTTCAATATCGAATTCTTCAATCCTTTGTCCCCTAACTTCAAGTTCAACAATCATATTGTTCATTTTAGCTTCAAATCCCTTGAACATGGTGTTTTTCTCAAGCTCAAATCCCTCAAGAATGCCATTCTTCATATCTTCTAATTCTTTGGCTCGATCCCTTTCTTTATGCATTTGATTCATAATCTCACGACTTTCATCTTTATGTTTTATAATTCGCTCCCTTTTATCAACTTCAAGATCTTCCATTTTCAGTTTTCCTTTCTCAAGGCTTTTGAGTAAACGGCTATTTTTTCCTTTCAAATCGTCGACTCGGCATTTCTCATGTTTAACTCTTTGCTTTGCTCGATCCTAATGCTCTTCGGGATTTTTGCAGCTCATGGTAATTCTTCTTTAACGTTCTAAACTCACCATCTACTTTTTATTTGTTTTCCCTCAGCATTGCACATTGTGCTGAATGAAAGTCAACATCGACGCCCAACATAGCTTTATCTCGTCGTATTTGTTCTAACTCTTTCGACCAACCCTCTCTTTCTGCTTCAAACTCAACTCTTAGGATTTCTATCTCTGATAGGAGTACCCGAATGCGATCTTCCATAGAGATATCCCCATTTTGGTAAGGTAGAGGAATATTTTCATTTTTCTTGATAGACCTCCATTCCTCATAATCAGGGGTTAAAATTACTTTTGCTGCTTTAGCTCGAATACAGAAAGTTGTTTTCCAAGCTTTAACGACATCCATGATTTTTCTTTTGTAATTTTTTCTATTAAATGCAAACTCAGACGAATGTAACCCAACAGTAACATGAACAAATTGACGACCCTCATACTTCCTTATAGCTAGAAGTGGTGCATATCCAATTCCTCCCATAAACCAAGCAGCATCACCCAGTTATAGTCACCACATTTGTAAAAGAACTCCCTTTGTACTTGCCACAGTGCACGCCAAACGATATCGTTACTTTGCAGATTTCGAAGGGCATTTATCCACATGTCTTTCATGACTTCTTTCGGCCATTCTTGCTCCAGAAACTCTTTCAAAGCTTAGTAGTCCGTATTAAAGCGACGGTATGAAACTTTTTCTGTCCTCCAAAAATGGCTACGAATCCAGACATATAACAATTGTGCACATCCCGAAAATCGTCCACCTCTCAGCCTTCTACAAGCGCTTAATGATCGAAAGGTCTCAGCTAAAATTGCAGAAGCAGGATTGACCCTTTTTTGTAGCTGCTCGAACAAATCTACTACTGCAGCCTCAATGTATCCCAATGCTTTCGGGAAGATGACCATACCATATATACCCAGAGCAAAAAGATCAAATTGTACTTTATCATCTGGATGACTCTAAATGATTTCTTTGATGTTGGTCCAAGAAATGCATTCGTCCTCACCCTTTTGTTTTGTACGAGCCATTACCCATTCCTCTCGTACTCCTGCAATCTTTGCTAATTTAACTCAGAAAGGTTGAGTTTTGATTGACCTTGAATAAATTCGATTCTCCAAAGCCCCTTCTATATGTAGCAAAGTTGTATACTCTTCAATAGTAGGAACCAAGTCCTCCTTATTGAAAGTGAAGCAATTATACCCTAGATTCCAGAATTGAATCAGGGCTCGATGCAATTCATCATCAACTTCGACATAAAGCAAATATGGGATGTCCCCGTAACACTAATAGAACTGCAGCTTTTTGTTTGAGTCCCAACTCTCCCAAATGCCTCACAGATCTTGAATATCATTTCTTTTTAGCGAAACTGGAGCATAACTTGCTAAATCGGGTACATAATCATCCTGCAGACTGTCTCCTCCTTGTCTTTGTAAATCCTCATACCACTGTCTTACTTCTGAGTTTGGAATTATTTGATTTGAACACTTTTTATCCATAGATGAAGGTTTTCCAATGAGACGATTAACTCGCACATCAGTACCTTTAATCCTGTATGATGCCATGCAAACAACAAAAATAAAAACATAAAAAGAAATGAATTAGTTCAAATAATAAATAAGGAAAAATTTAATTTAATAATAATATCTATCCAAATATTTCTATTTAAACATGCTTTCTACATAACCTACTTTAAATAATCTAAATTCATATGCAATTTATTTAACAGGGAAATAAATAAATAAATTAAAAGGAAAAAGTAAGAATTCATTTCTCCTTCGTGTACACCTATTTTGGACAAAATTTCGGCATGGTTTCAGATCAGAAGAGTTTCTAGGGTTTACTATATGCAGAGTTTCAGTTCTAAGAGTAAAGGTACTCGAATTATCCTTGTTAGTGCCCCTTGGGCTGTCAAACCCTCAATCCTAGTCCACTACAGACTTAAGCGGAACGAGTTCAATTCGAGGGGACATATTTCCCTATGCCTGACACAGAGAATAAATTTCAATGAAGACATAGAGCATATGAACCCTGAAAGCTACTTGCTAGGTTTTTATACGGAGAATAAATTCTCACGAAGATGTCGCTTTCACTCCCACTTAAAAGGGACAAGCTTGATTATAAAGCTTATGTTATGCATGTGTTGTGTGTGAGGAGAAATATTCAAACCTCTGACAAACAAATAAATAAAAAATAAAATTTAATATTTGAAAATAATAAAAAAATAATTAATAAAGAAGAATACATAATAAATATTATGAAAATCATAAGTAATAAAAATTTTGAAAGAAAAGAATTATAAATTAAATAAATATGAATTTTTAATTTCTAATTAATAGAGACAATTTATAATTGATTTGAAAGCTTGACCAGATCCCCAGCGAATTTGCCAAGTTGTCGTAACCGGTTTTTGCCCAGGTACGAATTTTTACTTGGCGGTAAAAATAAAAATGAATAAATAAATGATTTTGGTTTAAAAAATATTTTGGGAGTCGCCATTAACCTTTTTGGGTTAGGTAGGTCAAATACCTAAAAACAATCTTTTAAAATAGTTTTTAAGAAAACATAATTTAAAAGATAAACTGATCTGCGTATAACAAAAAAATTTAGTAAAAAAGGGATTCGTGGTCGATTACATTTAGGGAAGGATTAGCACCCTTGTAACGCCCAAAATTGGTACTCATTAATTATAAATTGTCTCTATTATTAGAAATTTAAGAATTCAAAGATATATTTAATTCATAAATTTTGTGATTTAAAATTTATTACTATAATTTTAAGAAAAATATATTAACTTTTATAAATATATATATATTTTATAATTTTATAAATAAGATATTTATTTACTTAGAAATATCAGAAAAAGACTTCTAGTTGCTTTAAGACAATCATTTTCTTAATATTAAAAAATAAATAAATATTAATAAAACATTTCTCTAAAAATAATTAAAATAAATTAATTAATATATATATATATATATAATTTATAAAAATAGGATATTTAGTTATTTAAAAATATCAGAAAATGACTTCTAGTTGCTTTAAGACAACCATTTTCTTAATATTAAAAAATAAATAAATATTAAAATATGTTTATAAAAATAATTTATATAAATTAAATTTATAAATAGGATTTTTATTTAATATATATAAAATAAAACAAAAATAAATAAATATCACTTATTATATATATATTTATATGACTAAATAATAATACTAATAATAATATATTGAAAATAAACATATAAAATTAAAATATAACTAAACAATGACTAAAATAAATAAAATTAAAACTATAGTACTAGAATATAAAATGAAAGTATTTAACATTAGTGGTTAAATTATAACATATTAAAATTAAATGGTCTAATTCGTAATATATTATTTAAAATTACAGTGATTAAACATGCTATTTTACCTATTATTAATTTAGTGACTAAAATAAATATATATCAAATTCGAAAATCAAATTAAAATAAATTAAAACATGCTTTTCAGGATTAAAATATTAATTAATAAAGTTACGATGGCTAAATTGGTTATTTACCTTTAAATATATATAATTATGCTAAAGACTAAATTATAAATTAAATGAAATTTAAATACCGAATTAAAATAATCATATATTTGATTCAGTGACTAAAATAGAAGTTTATAAATATAGGATGGCAACGGGTATAATTTACCCTTTTTAAATTACGCATATACCCCTCCCCAAAACAACATCGTTTGGGAAGGGGTATAAATACCCTAAAATGGCCGGCCTTAAGGCCATTTTTCTCATTCTCTCCTTTCCCATTCTCTCTCTAACTGAGAGAGATGAAAACTCTCTCGCCTCTCTCTAGGATTCCCTCACCGGAGGGAATCCGTTCACCGGCCGGCAGCCGCCGGCTATCGCCTCTCGTGGCGAGAAAATACTATTTTACATAAAAATGAAGCCCGATTCTTCCTTATCTCAAATATAGCCTCCTTTTTACCTAAAAAATCCTAGATCACCCTAGATCTAAAAAAACCGAAGGTTTTTCGGCTGTCCGTGAAGATTCTGATGACCGTGGTAAGTATTTTCTTCTTTTCCCTTTTTTTCGAATGGTTGTTGTTGTTTGTTCTTTTTATTTGCTCTATGTCCTTGTTTGTTTGCAGGTTCGGTGGCTTTTATAGACACCAGTAACCTTGCCTCGGACCGGGTAAAAGAACACTCCTCGGTGAGTCACCGAACCCACAGTGGTGACTCACCCTAAGGTCACAACGTGGACAGTCTCCCTTAAGTCTTCTGGAGTCTCTTGTTGAAACGGTGGGGCTTGGCAACAGCTGGCTGAGACGTGGAGCGGCGGCGACCGGTGTAGTCCCTAGGGTATCATAACCCTAGGGTCTTTCTGGCGCGTCTGTGGACTGTTGGATCTCATCAGATCCAACAGTGGATGGTTGATGGCGGCTGGGGTTGAGATACAAACCGTAAATAGGTTTAGGATTACACATTTAGGCCGGTTTGGGTTTCTGGGTTATGTAACTGGGTTTTGGTTTGGGCCTGTAATAATAATTTAATTAATAATAATAATAAAATAAAATAAAATAAAATGAAAAAAATTGATGTCTACACTCTAGTTTTTTTTTTGTTGAGTTTATATTAACTCCATTGCTTTTCTTGTGATGTTGCCATGTCTGAGCTTGATCCAACTGTTAAAGAAGCGTTTAATGTGGCATACAACAATATATATGCATTTCATCTTGCTCAAAAGTCAGTGGAGCAAAGTGTTGAGAATATGAAAGTAAGTTTATAGTACTGATTTGTTGTTGCATAATCCATATATTGTCAACATACTAAACATCTTAGTACTCTAATAGGGTGTTAGATGCAAAAGGGTTGCTAGGAGTATTGGTTCCGTTGGTCTTTATGTACCAGGGGGAACTGCTGTCTTGCCGTCAACTGCTCTAATGCTTGCTGTTGTAAGTCCATCAAACTGATTACAGTAATTATGTCTCTTGTTTCTTTTCCATTTAGTGGTATATCTAGATTAGATTTATATGACCTTTGGCTTATTCCTCGCTCCAGCCTGCACAGATTGCTGGATGTAAAACTGTTGTTCTTGCAACTCCGCCAGGCCAAGATGGCAGCATATGCAAGGTATTTTTGGTTTTTTTTTGCTTTTATTTAAATAACAAATAATGTAAGTGAAAGCTGATCAGTATTTTGTTATAGGAAGTGCTGTATTGTGCAAAGAAGGCTGGTGTGACCCACATTCTTAAAGCTGGTGGAGCTCAGGTGTGAGAACATTGAAGATATGCTCACATTCTGCATTTGAACTTCCTTTTTATCATCATCATTTTAATTTTTTTATTTAAATTGAATTTTACAGGCCATTTCCGCCATGGCCTGGGGCACAGAATCTTGCCCAAAGGTAATGGTTCTTCAACAACCCTTTCAGTTTTTGAGTTTTAGTACTGATAGATATTAATGGAAATTTTGAAGACATATGAGTAATGAATTTTCTTCTGTTTGCTATCAGCAATTTAATCAGAAGCCAATCTTCTTTCTTTTGAACCTAACTGATAATCAAAGTCTTTCCTATGTTCTGACATCTGTAACCTGAATTTTATACATTGAGTTTTTCCTTAACTCATTTGCGTTTTACATAATGATGTCATGCCATGTGACTTAGAAATTGCACTAGAAGCCTTCAGTTGTTTGCACCGAGTGTAATTTAATTGGTCTGCCATGGTCAATTTCCTTTTCACAACTTCTTTAGGTGCTTGTGTCTTGTGTGTGGAGAAGAGCTGGCTGTTGTTGATAAGATAGGTAGTATTGACAAAATATTGATTTTAAATGATGTTGAATCATATCTTCTGGAAATTGTAATGATCGGAAAGCCATGCAATAACTTGTATATGATCAATAAGCTATGCAGCATTTTTATGGTTCATTTTGCTACCATTTGAGCACGTATACCAGAGTAAGAGGAGTCTATTATACCTATGTGAATGTAATTCCACAACAGTTGATTAGTTGTTCTAGATATGATTAGCTGTTGAAGGCATGAAAACTTGACAAGATCACATATATTTTAGGGAAAAAATTATTTATCATGACTGGACTTTTTCAGCTTTTGTATTGGTGGTCTAATGATTTTGCCTTTATGGCAGGTTGAGAAAATTTTGGGACCTGGAAATCAGTATGTAACAGCTGCCAAAATGATACTCCAAGTAAGCTCAATTTCTTGCTTGTAGAACTTGTACATTGCTTCAATTCAATCAAAGAAAGTTGTTGAGACATTTTCCTCTACTTGTTTGATTCTACCTTCTGTACGTATTTTCCCACAGAATAGTGAGGCTATGATTTCAATTGACATGCCAGCCGGCCCTTCAGAAGTTTTGGTTATTGCTGACAAACATGCCAGCCCTGTACATATAGCTGCTGATTTGCTATCCCAGGTTTTCACTTGTTTTATCCTTCTAATTTGGTACTTTTTTTTTACTTAAAATCTAATCTAGAAGTTTTTTTATTGTTTATTTTCACTATATTGGTGAGTGCTCAAATTAACAATCTCAAGTACTAGATAAGAAAAACACTTCCATTGTCAAAGCATCGTAGTGTATTTTGACAGTTTTTGTTGGGATTTTGCCTGTGCTATATTTTCAGTGACCTTCCAATTCACATGTGACTTTTTCTAATAATCCATTTTCCCCTAATTTTCAAATTTTCCAATTTTTAGTTTTCACTTTAAAATGGAGAATTATTTGTGAAATCCAAAACTTACAAAGTGGACTATTCAATCCCTCTTGTGACAACCATGTTAGATGATTCTTTTGTTCCATTGTTATTAGAAAATACTATATACTGATTGGAGAGTAAAGCGTAGTGTTGACAATTAATTTGCCGCTTTTGTTGCCCCAAGGGCAGTCACTTGTTAAACTTGGGATTTTCAGTTTACGACCATAAAATTTGAACCTTAGGAAGAGAGGTTAGGATTTTTGTGAATGGAACATGGTTGTCTTCCTTTCTACAGCCGAAGACCTAGTTTGCCTCGATCTATACAGAACATAAAAAGTCATGCTTCTATTGGATGCATTGTATTTACTGATAAAAGCTGCTATTTTCAGGCTGAACATGGCCCGGATAGCCAGGTTGTTCTTGTAATTGCTGGTGAGGGTGTGGATTTTAAAGCTATCGAGGAGGAAATTAGTAAACAGTGCCAAAGCCTTCCAAGGGGAGATTTTGCTTCAAAAGCATTAGGCCATAGTTTCACTGTTTTTGCTCGTGATATGGTTGAGGTCCATTTTCCTGTTTTTCTGTTCATCTCTTTTGGCAGTGAAATTTACCAAGGTTCCTGTTTTGCTTTTTTTTTTTTGGGTACTTATCTAATGGTTAGCCCTGCTTTGTTTATAAGCTAGAAGTTCCAATTGTTTCCTATTTTGGGTTTATTTATGTTTCTGGTTAATTCAAGCATATAAAATATCTTGCACTCTGTTTTATGGAATTTCTCATGATCATTTTCATTTTAGGCTATCACCTTCTCAAATTTATATGCGCCAGAGCACCTGATCATGAATGTGAAGGATGCAGAAAAATGGGAGGGTTTTGTTGAGAATGCTGGTATTTTGCGACTTTTGTTTATATTATTTTATTAGGCTTTCATTCTTTTGAAATTGGTTTGGGATACAAGTAAAGAGCATGCAAATTTTGTGTAGTTGGTCTTGCAAGCAACATAACCTACATGACAAGTTCACTGCTGCCAAAACCATATTTGCTGAGCGTGATGGCGATTTCATTTAAGCTCTTTGTTCCTGCAGGTTCCGTATTCTTAGGGCAGTGGACACCCGAGAGTGTGGGAGACTATGCAAGCGGGACCAACCATGTTCTTCCCACGTATGGCTATGCAAGGATGTATGGTGGGGTGTCTCTCGACTCTTTCCTGAAATGCATGACTATTCAATCTTTGACAGAGGAAGGCCTAAGAAACCTTGGCCCATATGTGGCCACCATGGCTGAAGTTGAGGGGCTCGATGCTCACAAACGAGCCGTGACTCTCGGACTCCAAGGTATTGAAGCCAAGCAAAGTGTGAGATGATGTGTGTATGATTGGATACTGTTTTACTGTTTCCTGAGTGTGCAAGAAATTGACTTTTAATTAGTGAGCTATAAACATATAATCCCCTTGCAGTGCTATGCATGCAGGTGGGGTAGAAACTTGGATTTAGTTTAATTTTCCATTTCATTGGATAACACCAAATAAACTCATGAATGGACATTTTCTTTTGAAAGTGTGAGCTTTGAAATGGCAAAATTGCGGAACAAAACAAGAAAAATTATTTATGTTAGCAGCGACTTAGTTGTCCTCTTGAAAATTTTAAATTATCATATATTTTTTAAATTTTTTATTTGTATTTTCTATTAATAATCATTTTTCGTCTCTTATGATTTTTGAAGTTTGCCCTCCTAATCAGGGGCAGACACAAAATTTTGCGTAAGGGGATGCAAACTTTTATATTTAATAAAACTATAATGACATAAGTTAATATAAAATAACAACTATGGTAACTAATAAAAGAAATATACACATAAAATAACATTCTTCCTCATTCTCCTCTTTTCTGTTTCACAAAAAATAACGATTTACAATTTGCACTAATATACTAGAGTTTTATCTATTAGAAATAAAGAAACCTTAGTATCTACATAAATTGGAGTTATAAGATAACTCCTAAAATACTTAAGAACAAAGTAAAAACAACTTCCAGGATACGTAATAATTAGGATGCTACAAAATATTACACATACTATATTTTTACATGTCAAAATAGGCATTCAAAATTGTGTTCGACGCTCTTTCATTAGATCAAATTTATCAATAAGAGAATCTATTGATAAATCGCGTGTAATTTCTTTCTCAATATATGTTATTTAGTAGCTCAACAAAAAACTCATTTTCTATTTTGTTACGCAAGTGAGTCTTCACTAACTTCATGACCGAGGATGATCGCAGTATAGAAATATGAAGAGTCAAAACAAGATGAACAAATCGGTCAAGAATAGGATAAATAATTGACTTTTGAGTCTTTACTAACACTTGACAAAGTTTTGAAATTGTTGACATCCTTCTCAATTCATTCCATCAAGTTCCTAATTCAAAATGTTCTAAGTGAACTTTTAAGTGCAATTTGTCCTGCTACGTAAAGTCTTCTGGGTAAAATTTATCTGCAAGCTTGCATATATCATCAATGTCACTCCCCGATTTTCATTGGTTTTGATTTAAATTGAATTTTAATTAATTATGAGGACCAAATCGTAAAAAAATTTGAAAACTTGAGGTAAGCTTTCGACAATTACAGGATGCTCAGGGACTTAAGTTGAAATTATCCCATCAGTCTTTAACTTTGAAAAAAATATAGGGGTTTGGTGGGATTGAACCCATAACCTACTAGAAGAAAGAATGATGCCCCAAGCCTTATCGTTTAGGCTAAGGCACTGTTATAATATATTTTATTAAAAATATGTTTTATTGTCACTTAGCCTGGATTTTAAATTCCAGATCATTTCTTTCTCATTGGATTGGAACCAAACATAAAAAAAAGAATTAAATGTTTCCCAAATTTGTCGCCCCTTCGTTCACTGATCTCCGGCCGACAGTGCAGTGCACTCCGCCACCATTTTGTTCTCCGTCGTCCTTCGATCAAAAGCCCTCTGTCAATTTGTCGAAAGCCATTGTCGTTCGCCATTAATAGGCAATTGTTTACTCGTCAAAAACCCAAAATCACCGTTTACTTCTCCTAGCAATTCTCGCCACCACAGGCGACCGTATACCCCGACACCAACACCGTTAGACTTGTCGTCCCATACCGAGCAAAAGTCGATCAGCCTCTCTTCTTCTAAGCCCACCGTTTACCGTGAATCAACTGAGAAAGCCTCATCGGAAAGCTTCACCCACCGTCATGGTTTTCACAATTTTCGTGCCGATTCCATCGTCGGTCGGCCTCACCGCCACTTCAATCAGGATCCCCGCTCAGTTTCAACCATAACCCAACAGGTACCATTCCCTCCCGTCGTTGTTTTCTTTGTCCGTCATCGGGGTAAGCTTCGGTTGTTTTTCTATTTAATTTTTGTCGAGTTTTTGTGATTTATGGACTAATCTGAGTTGTTTGTGTTGTTTGGATGCCCTGGAGTGTTCGATCACCGTCATTGTCCCTGTTATCCGTCACACGCACCACAATGCTCCATCGTCGTATGTGGCCATCGTTTCCCATCGACTTTGTGTAAACTAAGTCAACTCGGACCGAGTTGACCGAGTCAATTTGTCTGAGTCAACCCGTTAACGTTGACCAAAAAGTCAAAATTTCAAAAAACTCATATTTTATGTTTTTCGATGTCTTGAGTCTGAATTCGTAGTCCGTTTTGCTAAATTTGAACACTGTAAGTTGTTTTTGAAACATTTTATCTTTCGATTCAAATAGTTTTCCTTTTAAGATCCATTTTTGACGTAATCTGTTTTGCTATGTATCTGAGACTTTTTGGGACGTCAAATTTAAGTTCAAGGGAGACCAAATGGAGTTTAATTGATCGATTGGTGTGGCTCAGAAATCGAGGTAATAGTTGTATACCTTATGAATGCTTTATCATACTCGTTGATAATTGATAATTCCATGAATGAAAATGATCAGTCTCGTGCTTATTGAGGATTTCTGAAACTAATAATGAATACAATATAAATGCGGTAAATTGAATAAGACTCGATGGACTCGTGTAAGGAACTAGAGGATTAACGAGAAATAATTTCATGTTCAGTGGTTAATTGGTAATTCAAGTAACCTAAGAATTCATAAACTCTGATTTCTTCTATAAAATAGTTAAATGCCAAAAATACTTGGAAAAGAAATTATGAAAATATTCATGTTAGGTAAATTACTAAAATGCCCTTATGATGTAAAAAGATGAGAATTGTGCACGAAGTGGAAAATAACCCTGGAAATCATACTTAGAGTTATGTTCCTAAGTAAATGAATGAAGACTAAACCAACTAATGTATCAGTTACGTCTGAATGGTTTTAAAAGACTGAATTATATGATAAGATTGAATCGAAAGAGAATGACTATAATAACCCTGAATATTGAAATGACACAAATAACCTAATGATCTAGTTTAAGGAAAAGTTTGTAGATAAGTTTTGAAAGTACCAGTGAAGAATTAAATATTTTAACGACCCCTAAAAATTATGGAGACGACCCAAGTACGTCGATCATCTTGGAGATTGCTGCAATACATAAATAAAACAAATACCATCGAAATACGTATAGTTCCTCAAGATCCATTCAACGATGGCTCTGAAGATGATCTGCTCGACAAGTAATGTCAGTATTAAAGTGTGAATATTCTTGAAGTGTATCGATTTGAGTGGTTGATATGTATCACAATGTTGGGATTTGTTCAGCTCGAGTTGACCCGATATCTTGATAAATTGACATGAATATTGAATACCATAAATCATCGTTTCACCCTTATTGTATTAAGTTGCTAAGAATCCACTAGAAATTAAAGTGTCTGAAATACCCTTGATGGCCTAAATAATGAAATCGCTCTGGTTATATCTGAAAATCTTAATTTATTCTGATGTAAAGGTTCCTAAATACCTTTCTAATACACCTGAGATCCTAAATGGTTCTGAATTATCAATATTTGATTGTCTGTTTAGATCCGATAGCAATTAAACCCTTTTAATAGGGACATCGATCCTGAAATCCAATCAATTTTGCGTAAGTTCATACTTTCTATTCATGATAATTTCCAAGCGCCTTCAAAAAATATTTGGATCCTCTAGTGTGTTCCCTATTGACAAAAATGTTTTCTCTGATTTATATAAAGTACGATTTCTGATATTTGGTTTCTGATTTTTGACACAAGGTACAATTAGCTCCTGATTTATGATATTACTGTCTGTTATCTGATCTGTTTTATTGGGGTACTGTCTGGGTAGGTGTCTGGAGACTATAAGGTTCAGCTAGCTGGTAAATCCTTTCTGTTCTGATCATTCATATTGGACTCTTAGATCCCATGGGTCTAGGGTAAGTCCTTATGGATGCATGTTCTAGGGTACCACATTTGGTGTATGGTTGGAGGGAAACTCTGTATTTTAAATAAAAAACCCAACTTCTAATTTCTGTTTTCTGATATTACTGGTTCTATCTGAAACTGTTTTATTAGGGGTATTGATTGGGTAGGATTCTGGAGTCTCTAAGGTTTAGTTAGCTGGCAAAACATTTTTGTTATGATCATTCATATTGGACTCATAAATCCTAGAGGTCTAGGGTAAGTCTTTATGGATGATGTCTTGGGGAATTTCACATGGAGTATTCGTATGGAGGGTACTATAATGATTTTAAAAATCTATTTTACTGAAATAACTACTACTGTTTTTAAACTAGGATTACATTTTATTCTAGTTTTGAAAGAACACACTAGACATTGTTTCAATATCCTGAATTTGGTCTTTTGAACGTTTCCTATGAGCTATAAGCTACTTTTCTGTTATCTGAAGAAATATTAGTGGAACCTCAACTCATCACAAAAACCTGTAGATGGCTGAACCAATGAGAAAATTTTAAATGCTTGCTATTTATCTACATGTCTTTCAGCATCTTTTGGTAGTTATGTATTACTGAGCTTCCTAAAGCTCACTCTTTTACTCACAATTTCAGGTTAAAAGAATAAATTTAGTGTAGCTATTGACATCAATAATGGGAGTTCCTTCGGCTTTGTTTGTAGAGTACGATATAAGTGTAATTAAGGGGCATGTAGGCATATTTGATTTTTTTATATCGAGTCTGGAACTTGTATGATTTTAATTCTGTTTGTAATACATGAATGGTTTTCTGAACTTGTATTTTAATTATAAATTATTTTATGATTTTACATGTTTTAACAAAAAAATTAATTTCTCCTGGATTTTTACATGTCTAAGGGTATTACAATCAATGCAAAATGATTTAAAAGCATCGTTGGATCCAAAGCAAAACTAATCTTATCTCAATTTTGAACTTCCTCGTATTGAAATTGAAAAACAAAGGAAAGCTAGTCCATGCGAAAGATGAAGAAAATTGGAATTTGAGGGTGATTTCGTGATGCTCCCAAGAATAATCCTCAAAAAAGAAAGTAAGATTTGATTTTTTTTTTATGTTTGAAATTTAAGAAATAATCAAGAAAACACAAGAATTTACAGAAATTTGAGAAAAAATTGGGGCAAAATATATGTCAAATGACTTTTCTTTTGTACAAGTGCACTTTGCATTTGATTGTATTTGAAAGGGGAAATTATTTCATAACTCCCCTATTTTTATGCGTTTTTTAAAACAGTCCAACTGTTTTGTACATTTAGTTTTCATATTTTTATATAATTTAATCCCAAATTCATTTCTAATTTCATCAAAATTTAGTCTAAATCTTTAATTTAGATTGAAATATAAGTTTATAAATATTAGAGGGTGTGAAATATAATATTTTAGGGGTGGAAGATTAGATTATCAATAGAAAATAAGAAAATATTTAAATTATAGAGGAATTTAAAAATTTTAAGGGGTGCGGTCATCACTCCTAATATAAGATTTTGTCAGTTATTGATTGAATGATTAATTTATTAAATTAAATTTATATTCGGACCAAATTGATAAAGTATATAAACATTAAGGACTAAATATATAATTATGCTAATTTTTTAACTGCCACGTTAACATTTCCACATTTCCATCAACTGTTATTAGCTAGTGACTTAATTGAGTACAATTAAATTGTTAAGTGGTCTGATTGATAAATTGAAAGATCGATGATAATAGTAAAAGGGCAACATAATTGAGTGGTCAATGGTATAGTTTACTCAAAATTTTAATTTTCACAGTACATTATAAAATTAATTTTATTTTTGTATATATATATATATATATATATATATATTTGAGTTGATACTTCATAAAGGGCTGAACTGTAAATACGTTCGCAAACTGATAAAAAAGGTTAAACAGATAAGTGTTGCCACTGCCACTTTCCTAAACAAATAGGAAGAAGCAACATGAGAATGTTTATTCTTGAGCACTTAGTCCACACGGTAATTATTTCAATCACTTGCATATTCACAAAAGAACTCTTAAGAAGAGCAAAAACACAGCACATTTGCAAGCTCTCCGCTTGCTTGCTTAAGTCCAGAGGGAGAAACATAGAAGATTCCATCATCCTCATCATCATCTAGTATCCTCCCTGTATGAAAGCGTTCAAGCGGTCCAGCTCTGCACGGTGCTCGCTCACCACAGCACGAACAACATCTCCGATGGAAACCATGCCAATCATTTCCTTGTCATTGATTACTGGAATGTGTCTGATGCGGTTATCTGCCAAAATGTCATAGGTTAGTACTAGGTCGAAAAAATAGGAATAGTCTCAATGAACAAAAAATACAGATATCGTAGATGGCCACAGATAATATTACCTGTCATCAGTTGCATTGCTTGCAGAACTTTGGTCTCAGGTGTGACCGTGATGAGCTTGTTCTACAACCATCAAATAATACGATCTTAGAATTGTGAAAACAAGCAAAATGGAATATATGTACATCTAAACGATAAGCCATATATGATGGAAGTAAGCCTATGAATTTACTTGAATAAAAGCCAAAAAACCAATACCTCTTCAGTCATGATGTCCCCAACTTTAGTTGACTTGGATGATCTTCCATGTATTATTATCTTCCTAAGGTAATCTGCAAGTATAACATCAAACAGCAGAAATAAACTAAGAATCAAAACTGTACCACACCAACAAAATCCTTAAAAATCTCTTCTTAATAGTTAAGAAACGCAAAATGAAGCAAATTATAATCTTAGCAGAGCAGAAAGAATTTGATGGGCGCCCTAAATTTGGTATATGCAATGCTTAAGAAAGGGCAGTCTGTGATTGTTTGACATGAAAGAGCTAGAAGAAAAATCCACACCTAAGTTAATAATTGCATTCAATGGCAAAGGTGAAGGGTGATTTTGGGATGGGACAACCTAACTATCAGCATGCTTTAGCTTATAGGTTTTAAAATCTGCTTTAATCTTACGGACCTCAGTTTTGTTTGATTCAGATCAACTAATACGCGACAAATAACACAAAAGTCCTAGCATAAGTTTACTAAATCCATTCATTCAAAATTTAAAATCTTGGTGCCAAATTGATTTTATCAAGGTGTACTTGTTAACTACCTCGCTCTGTGATGATACCCGCAATTGATTTCTGCTCTCCAGGTTTTACAACTACCAGGGCACCAACATTGTGCTGAGTCATCTGAAAAAGATTGAACTCAATAAGCATGTAAATCAAGTATTCTATGAAGAAGCTGAGAATCTACTAAAATTGTAAAGACGCATACCGACTTCACCGCATCGTACACAGTGTCATCTGTAGTGCACCAAAGCCAGGAGCCATCTGCAGCTTTACCTTTGGCTTTCAAAACGTCTGAAATAGTTGTGCTTTCAAAGCCATGTTCTTCCATACTAGCAGATGACACTGATCTGGAAAACATAACGGGTCGCGTAACAGGATTGAGAACCCGAATGCGATGCAAGACCGCATTTTTCACGGTGTTTCCATGCACCGAAAAAGCTTGAACTGCTCGTTGCATTCTACCTGTTACAAGTGATCAGTTAAAAATCTAGCAGAGAAACTGTTGTAGACTTGTAGTTGCAGATGTTACACATAAGAAATTATTCCAATCGTCTAATCAACAGGGACAACACAAATGACAGCACATAACTTGATACCACATCTTACATGCTAGAAAGTTTCAAAAAGAATCCATTCCATCATTCTAAAAATAAGATTCCATGAATCCCAGTCCAAAGTGTCAAGTAAATTCAAGTTACTTGGATTCTTCTTCTAAGTTGCAAATGAAAAACAAGGATATGTCCCAGCTTAACAAAGAAGATCCACCATGGAAACAGATCTTAAGAGTATCAAAAGGCAAAACCAACCCGAAAAAGAAGTCAAAAGTGCAATGATCAAACAAAAATCTAAAGCCAAAACATAAAGGGAAATGATAGAGTAGAAGAGAGGAGGGAAGAACATACCTGGATTGAAGAGAAAACGAAGTAGGGTAAAGAAGGAAAGGAGAAAGATAAAGAACCCTAGAAAAGCGGCTATTTAACTGCCACAATGAACGGATAAACCCAACTACGCGAGATTCCGCAAAGCCTCGCAGCACACTGATTTGTGCACATTTTCAGAGCTACAGACAACACAAATGATTCTAAAATTGAATTAAAATAATGGTTAACCGGTCACTTTTATTTTATTTATGATTTTGACCACTCAACCTTTCAAAATTAAATTTTAATCAGTCATACTATTGATTTATCATAAACTTATGCTATCTCAAAAGGTAAGTTATGTTATTGATTTATAACATAAATGGTTATTTGAATGTTTAAGTGTCGTTAGATTGATGACGTGATATATTAATAAAAAAGATTATTTTATAATTTAATTTATAAACTTTAATTATATATTTTTTTATTTTTTTCTTCTCTTATTTTTTGTTAAGAACTCTAGTCACCCTATCTTTATGTAATCTTTCAACTGTCGTTCTACTTCTGTTTACATAGTAATGTTAGTAAAATTCGTCTCTTCCTTTTTCTTTTTTCCTTTTTTTTTTGGTTTTCCAATCAATTTTTTAGAATAATCTTTGATTATTTTAGAAAACCTATACAAATAGATAAGAAGAAAAACAATTGTTTGATGATGATTATTGAATAAATAGTGGGGAATTGATGACTATATCGGTGAAGATCACGGAGAAAAAGAGTTATTTTATTTCTAATTTTATGGATAAAAATAATATATTCATATTTTAACTAATGTTCATATGTTAAATTAAATATTAATCTCTTTTTTTAAAATGTTATATAATTAATTTAACGATAGTTAATATTTGAATCATCATAATAAAAAAATAACATAAATAATCATTTTGAGATTGGTTTGATAATATAAATGATCAAAATATAACTTTTAAAAATAAGATATGAAACGAACGTACGCACTGTGTAATTTACCCTAAATAATCTGTTTTTATTCCCGCTTACTAATAAAAACAAGATAATACGTAAAATAACTGATTTTTCCACCGTCCATCTTATCCGAAAACCCTGATTGGAAATCCACAGATTTTAAAAATAGGGGATGACGTGGATTGATGTTAGGGCTCTCTAGTGGTTCGTTAAGGTTTCTAAATCCGTTACCGGCCCCATTGATTTATTTTTATATATAAATAGCCACTCATATTTAAATAATTTTCATTTATATTTTTAATCTTTTAAAAGTTCTATTATGATGTTAATATTGTTAATTTATTATAATACAATCACTCCACCATTAATTTCTGTTAAGGGTGTAACGCCACTCATTTCAAAAAACGTTTCAATTTAAATTAAAAATATTCGTATCAATTTTCAATACATTTATATATTCAATATTATCTAAATAATTTAATTTATAATATGAACTTTTATTATTATTATTATCATCAAAATAATTGAGATATTCAATTAAGACCAAAGAAACTGAAAAATCGAAAATTAACTCAAACTATAGTGCGTGAGGATCTATAATTTGTAAGTTTCAAAACAATAATTATTCAAATCAAAAATTTATTTTATTTAGTTATAATTAAATTTTATTTTTATAACGTAAAAATAAGTATATAAAGTTATTAAAAATATTTATGAAAGTTTCACCCAATAACATAAAAACAAAAACAAAATCATTTTTGTACAAACTCCCTAATTCTAACTAACTGTATTTATTATTTTGAACAACTTAACTTTTAGGGGTGAGTAAAACTCGATTCGACTCAAAAAATCGATTTTTTTTTTCAATTTTGAGTTATTAAAGTAAACTTGAATTATCAATTTGGTTTTCGAGTTTGAGTCAAAATTTTGGAATTTCAAGTTACTCGAAAAACCGAAAATTTGAATAAATATTTTAGCAGCTTTACGATTTAATCCCTGATTATTATTTCTTCAATTCCTCCTTACTTTTAAGTCCATTTTTTACCAAATTTGAACCATATGCTCCTAAAACATTGTAGAATACATATGCAGTTTCAATTCCTCTTTTTTATAATATTTTTTTTTCCAATTTAGCCCCTCAATTATTTATAATTTCCTTTTTTCTCCAATTCATCATTTATTTTAAGTTTTTTTCTTTACAAATTTAAGCCACATCCTCATATACCACAATAGAATACCTATGTAACTTTAGTTCTTACTTTTTTATTTATTAAAAATGTATTGTCTCTCTCTCTCTTTATTTCGTCCCTTAACTTTGCATTTTACTCAAATTGATCTTTTGACTACAATTGTTTATGAATTATTTCTTCTCATCAATTCATTGACTCCTTTATACTCTCATCAATATTTTACCCTCAAAAATACTTTTTTTTTTAAATATAATATTCATTTCATAATTTTAGATTTCATTTAATATATTAAATAACATTATAATGTGAAAATAATATATATATATATATATATATATATATATATTACATGATTAGAGAAAGTCAAAGAATTGGAACAATTCTTTACTATAATACTATAAATAATTATAATAAAATTAGTATAGAAACTCGAATAACTAGACTTAAAAAATTTCAAGTCAAGTTCGAGTTGTAAAATACGACTCAACTCGAATAACTTGAAAATTTTTTATTCGACTCGATCGAATGCTCACCCTAATAACTTTACATTAGTTACATGAAGTAATAATATAGTATTTAATAAACTAAAATATTTAGTCACGTTGAATCACTAACAAGTGACATCGGAAGTTTGGCGATATAGTATGCTCACAAAATTATGGAATAAGGGATCAAACAACAAACAACTTTCCATATTTCCATTTTTTCTGCGTATAAATTGCACTTAAGAATAAGAATCACAAGTAAACCTGAATGGAAATAGACACGAACTTCTTAGATAAATAAAATAAAATATTATTACAGTTCAGGAAAACATTTATGATGCTTTGCTTCATTGAAGACGACACGGCTGAATTCAAGGATTTCCACCTTCCTTTGTTGAAACAAACTCTGCTTTATGAAAACTTCAACAAAGTTGAATTATAACGCCATTTCCGGCAAGCCGGCGAGTACTGAGACTTTGAGCTCAGTTTTAGCAACACAGATTCTAATGTGTCGAAAAAGTTAACTGCAACACATCTTAGCAGTTATGAAAGCTCCAATGGACTTCAGGAAAATTTTTGAATCATGACCATGAACATCCTAATAAGCAAGCTTTCACAAGGGGCAGAGGCCTTTATGCATGTAATCACTCAATCAACCATCAAAATTCCAAGGTTAGGGGACATGATTATTGGAACTTGGGAGGTGGGGCTGGATATCTACTAGCTTCTTGGTATCCCGACAACGAAAAACAACCATAAGAGTTGCATCCCGGGGTTTTTCTAAATCTAGGAATCATTAGCATCTGTGAAGGGGAGCAGGATATATGTCCAGAGGTTGATATCGTAAGCGATCATTATGAGGCAAAGGTCCCCACTGTGCATTTTAACAAGATAGTAAATTAAGCACAAGGTAAAGAATAACTATTTCACAATACAACTTAGTTGTTTGACAAAGGGACAGCAAGAACTTTCGACAAAATGAGGGGGGGAAATGCATAAATAACTCGGACAGACTATATCCTAAATGATAAATCCAGTAAGGGCTGGACAGCTTTTTTCACCACATAAGTAGATGGGTTAAGGAATAGTGTCCGTATAAAGCCTTCATTAGATATGCAAAAAGAATTGAACAAAATTCCGGTTGCTAAAATTTTCTGTCCTTACATTCTCAAAGCTGTAATGAAATATAATAGTTGTTAAAATGCAAATAAAAATACCTCATCCAAGTTGATCTGGAATGGTTTAACAAAGTCCTCGAACCTCACTGGAGAGTCCCTTAATTTTCTCCTCAACTTCCTACAAGGAAAAACAATTCAAGATTAGCAGGGAGTATGACACAAACCCCAAGCCAAGTTATAGGAGCTCCATATGTGGTACAATAGGCAATAATGGATGCCAAAAACTAAAGAATTGAAAAGGGGTGGATGTAATTTCTCAGCCTTAATTCTGTACTATTGAGATAAACGACATTTATAAAAATGACGATCCCAAACTTGAAAGGTTTCAACTGAATATGATCTATCCTACGAGTTTATCTTAAGTTAATCACTTATCATTGACAACACATTAGCAAGACTGATTAATTCAACTAATATATGGAATAGGAGTATTTTTAGTATACCAATCCCGTTATCCTTGACTTTTCCAACAGTTCATTTGCAATCATATCCAGTATGCGCCTGTTGCCTTTCAAAGCATTTATTGCAAGCTCTTCAGTCTCTTCAATGTACTGCATGAACGCCAAGCATCATAATTTCAGTTGAAGTTAAAATGCTGGAAAATTAAACAGTCTTTCATATCTATACTTAAGAGGGAGTCAAAGAAAGGTCTATACTTAAGAGGGAGGCGGGGGTTGGAATCAGCTCCTGCTTAACAAACAAAACTCCCAAACTCACAAACAACTTAAAGGCATGCACATATTTTATTGAGATTTATTGAAGGTCCTGAATATCAATTTTGAAGTGAAACCTACTTGTTGGTAAAACTAGACTATGTCCCTAGTATGGTAATAGAATGCAATATTACGTGTTAAGAATTCCACAATCAGATATAACAGAGAGATTTCCCCCCAAATGCTAAAATTCATACTTTCAGATAAATTTCAGACAGTTCATCTGGTAATCAAATGATTAAGCTCCAACAGAGGTTCATATTTGGTACTACGTGAATATCACAATAGGAAAAACATATTTTGCAATTAAATCTCTCTTCTTTGTAACAGATAAAAAGATATTTCACTATATTTTGTTCTTGATCAACGGGAGTCAGATTAAAAGGAACCAGATATTTTGTTACTACTATGCAGACAGTAGCACCCATTACTAATAGACTAATGGTAGGTTGTCACAAATCGCAATAGCAAACAACAGTTATAAAAGACAGAGCAAGCTAAAATTACCCTTGTCAACTCTCGAGTAAACAGCTCAGAGACTTCAGGCGTCATATTGGCAGGAATTACATGAGGATCATCCCACTAGCACAACAAAGGAGTAGGGTAATATAATTAGTTAAAAAGAAATAGGATGTTCGTATAAAAATTTACAACTTGAGAGTTATACCCTATATTTTATTAATTCACCATCTGAGCTATCCGGTTGATCTAACAGCCCCACTCTTTTGGTTAGTTGAGTTAGCCCTAACCTTGCATTTTGTGGGCTGATCACCATTTCCCTTGCAATCTGAACAGATACATTGAGTGAGAAAAACAAGATTTGAAGGTTTAAAAATAAAATATACTCTTATTGAAAGCTCAGCTAGTATTTCAGACATGATTTCTTGGAGAATAGAACTAAGTCAAAATTGCCTTCTTAATGCCTGAAAGGTGAGTTGTGAAAATGTAAAATGCCATGAGGCTAACCATGTTCAATAGCAAAAGTTAGAGACTAAAGGTAAAACAAGAGTTATATTTGTTAAATGAGCAATGCATTTAAATAAACTGTGATAACAAAAAGCAAATGCATCAAGGCAATAACCTTCGTTATCTTTTCCAAATCATCCCTTCCACCATCAGTTATGTCAACACCAAACACAAGTTCAGCACAACATCCACCGTGAGCTACCACCCATTTTCATGTAGCCAAACGTTGTATAACCTTGGTCTACCATGTCCTCACAGGGGTAGAATACGGATATTGCAGTTTCCTACTCATGTTGTGAAAGGGTAAAAAACAGATAAAACAACAAGAAAGGGAAATACAAATGAAAAATCCATAACAAGCCATCAAATAGAAACCAATTGTTGAAACATTTGTACCTTGCCACCAGGCAGGAGCTGAGAAAACGCATGCCAATCAAATCGAGGAAACAAGTGAGCTAAAACTATGTGACCAGCTTCATGAACAGCCAATAGTCTCTTCTTTTCAAAAGATACCTACGTTACATTAACTGAAAATCAGAAAAATAAGCTACAATGTCCTTTTGTACATGACGATCAACTTCCTTTCATTGTCAAATTCCCAATAATCAATGGAATGCAACTTAAAAAGGGCAATATTATTTCTTCCACACTCTTCTACTACTCTCCACCAAATGGTTACACTCTTCTAGGAAGAGATTTTTCCTGAAATCTTATAACCAGTGACCATATCTCTGCATGTAAAATATGAACCTTTGAAACCGAAAATATGAAAATCAACCTTCTTAAAGTCTGTGGCATATTAAAACAAAGCAAAAACAGTTGCAAATTTCAATTTATAGTACTATTTCAGAATAGAATATTTCAGCACTTACACTTGCTTCACATTTCTGTTGTTCTTCCTCTGTAAGGAGTGCACCCATATCTTCAAACAACTGTTTATCTAACACATCAATAATATCTTGCTGGAAGATCTTGGAATGCCCTTTTCTCACCTGCAATAAAATTTAAAGGTAACAGAAACCCAACGCCTAAGGAAACAACAAAAAAACAACTTTTGCTCAGATCGCCTTAGAGATCACCACAGTAGTCCAAAGATTTTCAACCTAGCTTCATCGCTGGGAAGCATGGACATAAACAGAGTCATGGGAAAGTGGCACGTTGCAACAGAAGTGTAGTTTGTTGATGTGTCAAAGCATTTATTTTTGGATTAATGATAAAATTAATACTTACAGACATAATTGCTGCTTCATTAACAAGATTTTGTTGAAAATTCAATGCATGGGCGGCTAATTAGCATGGGGCGGCTATTTTAGTCAAATTTGGCCACCAAATTGTTAAAATAATAAATGGTAAAATTGCTAAAATTAGCCTTTGTACTTTAGGGTATTTACAAGATTAGTCCTTACGCTTCAACTATAAATACTCTATCCCATTTAGCTTCAAAACCATCTCAAATCATTTTAGTTTTCTCCCAATACTAGAGAATTTAGAGAGTTTTCTTGAGAGTTGTTTTCTCCTTTTTATCAAGAGAGAATTTTATTGTTTTCTCCTTGTTAGATTGAGAGATGTTGTAATTTATATTTTCTCATAGTGAAATTCTTCTACAGTTACCCGTGGTTTTTACCCTATATTATTTAGGGGTTTTCCAAATAAAATTTGTGTCCTCTTTATCTCTATTTTTATTTTCTCAAATTATCAGTTGCGATTTTGCTCTATCCGATAGCCGTATTCCGCAACAATTGGCATCAGAGGCAGATTAGAGTGTGTAATATCTACTTATTGTCTTTGTGGTTGCCACCAAAAGGTGGATCCTCCAACATAAGAAAGTAAGAAGGTATTACCCATTCTTTGAAGGTTCTAGAGAACTATTCACCATATTGAAATAGTGGGAGCTATCCGTAATAGAAGCTATGACAACAAAATCTGATATTGAAAAGTTCAATGGGAGAAATATCTCATTGTAGAAATTGAAGATGAAGGCCATCTTGAGGAAAGACGGTTGTCTAGCAGCTATCAGTTAAAGACCGGTAGATTTCACAGATGAAAGCAAATGGAACAAGATGGACGAGAATACTATAACAAACTTTCATCTAGCATTAGCAGATGAAGTATTGTCAAGCATCGAGGAGAAAAAGATAGCTAAGGAGTTATGGGATCATCTTACCAAATTTTACGAGGCCACATCGTTGCACAATAAAATTTTCCTTAAGAGAAAATTGTACACTCTCCGGATGCCATAATCTACTTCAGTGACGGAGCACTTAAACACGCTGAACACTTTATTTTCTCAGCTTACATCATTAAGATGTACAATAAGAGAACAAGAACGTGTTGAACTTCTACTTCAAAGTCTACCTGATTCCTATGATCAACTCATTATCAACTAGACAAACAATAATGTCACCAGTCTAGTCTTCGATGACGTTGCAGCTGCTGTTCTACAAGAAGAAAATCGGCGCAAGAACAAGGAAGACAGACAAGTAAATCTACAACAAGAAGAAGAGTTGACAACGATGAGAGGGAGATCAACAGAACGTGGCCAAAACAGCAGTAACAAAAATGGTAGATCGAAGTCGAGAAGCAAGAAGAATTTAAAGTGTTACACATGTGGAAAAAGAGGTTGAACAAGGAGATTCTTCTGAAGTAGAACCAGCACATGATAAACAAGAATCATAGAGTTTTGAAGCTCCAACAACTCGTCAATCAGATCGTGTGAGAAGACATTCCAATTGGCACTCAGATTATGTTATAGAAGGAAATAATGCATACTGCCTTTTAACAGAGGACGATGAGCCATCAACATACAAGGAGGCAATAAACAGCTCAGATGCTTCACTGTGGATGATGGCGATGCAAGAAGAAATTGAAGCTCTTCGTAAAAATAATACATGGGACCTTGTGCCACTACCTCAAGGAAGGAAGCCAATTGGTAACAAATGAGTCTTCAAAATCAAGCGAAATGGTGACGATCAAGTTGAGAGGTATCGTGCAAGACTGGTGGTCAAAGGATATGCTCAAAAAGAAGGTATTGATTTCAATGAAATCTTTTCTCCTGTGGTTCGACTAACAACAGTTTGAGTAATTTTGGCAATGTGTGCTACATTGAACTTACATCTAGAACAGCTAGATGTTAAGACAACTTTTGTTCATGGAAATCTTGAAGAAGAGATTTACATGTTCCAGCCTGAATGTTTTGAAGAAAAAGAAAAGAAAAACTTGGTTTGCAGGTTGAACAAATCTCTGCACGGTCTAAAGCAGGCGCCGAGGTTTTGGTATAAGAGATTTGATTCATTCATTATGTGCCTTGGATACAACAGACTTAATGCAGACCCTTGTGCTTATTTCAAGAGGTTTGGTGATAACGATTTTGTTATATTGTTGTTGTATGTGGATGACATGTTGGTTGCAGGACCCAACAAAGATCATATTGAAGAATTGAAGGCACAACTAGCTAGGGAATTTGAAATGGACTTGGGATCAACAAACAAGATTCTAGGGATGCAAATTCACCGAGATAGAAGTAATAGGAAGATTTGGCTTTCACAAAAGAATTACTTGAAGAAGATCTTGTCACGATTCAACATGCAAGATTGTAAGCCAATTTGTATCCCTCTTCCTATTAACTTCAAATTATCCTCCAGTATTAGTCCTAGCAGTGAAGAAGAGAGGATGGAGATGTCTCGAGTACCGTATGCATCAGTAGTGGGAAGTTTAATGTTCGCTATGATATGCACAAGACCAGACATTGCACAAGCAGTGAGAGTGGTTAGTCGGTACATTGTGAATCCAGGAAAAGAGCATTGGAATATAGTAAAGAGGATCTTGAGATACATCAAAAGGACCTTAAATGTTGCATTATATTACAGAGGATCAAACTTACTAATCAATGTGTATGTAGATTTTGACTATGCTGAGGATTTGGATAAAAGAAAATCTACTACATGATATGTGTTCAAAATTGCTGGTGGAGCTGTAAGCTGGGTTTCAAAATTGTAGTCAATTGTGGCTACATCCACAACAGAAGCAGAATATGTAGCAGCTACACAAGTCAGTAAAGAAGCAATTTGGTTGAAGATGCTATTAGAGGAGCTTGAGCACAATCAAGAGTATGTCTCTCTATTTTGTGACAGTCAAAGTGCCTTGCATCTAGCAAGGAATCCAACATTTCATTCAAGGACAAAGCACATACGAGTTCAGTTCCATTTCATTCATGAAAATGTGGAAGAAGGGATAGTAGATATGCAGAAGATCCATACCAAAGAAAACATAGTAGATTTCATGACGAAGGCGATCAATGTCGATAAATTTACCTGGTGTCGATCCTCTTGTGGCATGTCAGAGACGTAAGCAACATGAATGTACAAGGTAGAAAGAATGGTTTGAAGATATGATTGTTCCAATCAAATCTTCAAGTGGGAGATTGTTGAAAATTCAATACATGGGCGGCTAATTAGCATAGGGCGGCTATTTTAGTCAAATTTGACCACCAAATTGTTAAAATAATAAATGGTAAAATTACTAAAATTAGTCCTTGTACTTTAGGGTATTTACAAGATTAGTCCTTAATCTTCAACTATAAATACCCTATCCCATTTAGCTTCAAAATCATCCCAAATCATTCTAGCTTTCTCTTAATACTAGAGAATTTAGATAGTTTTCTTGAGAGTTGTTTTCTCTTTTTTATCAAGAGAGAATTTTATTGTTTTCTCCTTGTTAGATTGAGAGAGGTTGTAATTCCTATTTTCTCATAGTGAAATTCTTCTACCATTGCCCGTGGTTTTTACCCTATATTATTTAGGGGTTTTCTACGTAAAATTTGTGTCCTCTTTATCTCTATTTTTATTTTCTCAAATTATCAGTTGCGATTTTGCTCTATCCGATAGCCGTATTCCACAACAGATTTCAGATATCTGTCTTAGAAAAGGCAACCCTGCGAAATACAAGTCTTAAGCTAAATCTAATATTTAGGAATCAATTATAATATTATATATATAATGATAAAAAAAAGGATAAGTGAGAACTTACATATAGGTCAATTCGGAATATAACAACACTTAAATCATTAAAATAAATATAATAATTTATTTATAATTGATTTAAGATTTTAAAATTTTTAAACTAAATTTATTGTTTTCATATTTATTTTTTAATGCTCATATATATGAAATCATTAAAAAATAATTTAATATCCAAATTATAATCATAAGAAAAATTATTTAAGATTCATATTATAAATTTATCTTTTGATTTTAAATTGTACTCGTGATTTTGGGTATGTTAAATAAATTTTTAATTTAATTTTAAATATAATTTCGTATATATATAATCATTAATAAATAAATATAAAATAAATAAATTTAATATAAAATATTAAAATCTTAAATTAATTATAAAGAATATATTAGATTTGTTTAAAAATTTAAGTGTTATCTTATTTTCAATTGGCCTAGATTTAAGTCCCCACTTGTCTATTTCTATCTCTAAAATCTAGGGGATTTAATCTATAAATTTAATACATGACTAGAATAAAAGATTTTAAAGGTAATGCTCAAATTAAGGCATTAGACAAATTAAAAACAGAATCAGGGTCAAATTGCATTAAATGAAAATACAAGGAAACAAATCTTATACAAGTAGTGATCAAAATGGAAGAAAACAAAGTAGGGTTACAATGCCACAAAATATGTAACTTTACAAGGATTCACACTCTAATTATAACAATTTTATTAACTAAATACTCCCATTAAATGCTACCGGCAAGTGGTTATATTGAAACCATTTAAATAATACAATTGTTATATTGACACAAAGTTAAAAATAATGATAATTTCGAGACAAATATATAGTTGGGTGATCATTTATATAGTTTACCCTTAAATTTAATTTCTCAAACAAAACATCAAATTCTTTTAAAAACTCGAAAAACTATATAACTTATATATTTTTTTTAATTTATGGACTAAAATTACTTTTGTTTGGGGAGAGGGATATCTATAAAGACCGAATTTGAATTTTATGGTTATTTTTTAAATAAATATTTTAATTTAACAATTTGATTTGATTTAATTTTAAATATAATTAAAACTTATATAAATACTATACATTAAAAATTATAAAATATTATTAATAATAAGTTGACAATAGATCTCTTAAATAATGTCAGGAGTTTAAATTCTGATATTTGTGAATAGAATAACTTAAATTGAGAATACCAATCTCGTAATTTACCTTTCAAAATTCAATACAAAATAATTGATCAATAAATCAAATACATACAATTAAAAAATATAAGATATCATATTATAATATCATCACGAGTTTCATTTTTTAATAATCTAAAGTAAATACAAGTTTATATATGTTTAAAATAATTCTCAATTTTAAGATATTAAAAGTATACACCTGTAATATCTATGATACTCAAACGTGACTCTAAAAAATAACAACGATTCTCAAATCATGGGGCCGCTCGGTTTTAATACACTTAAATTTAATGTATATATATATATATTTATATATATTAGTTTTATAGCAAAAATGGGAGAAAATGATAAAAAGAAATGCGGGCGTCTCAATCATATAGCTCTTTGTATTTCATTCGGTGTTTCCATTATCCACTGGACCACTACCACTCCATCATTCTCTTCCTATTGGAGTTTTTATGGGATTGCCATACGGCTCTGGTTTCTTTGTGATACATATATATATATATATATATATATATATATATATATATATATTCGCTTTACTGATCTTTTTGCCTTCTTCTAATTTGGTCCTCATGTTTCTTATTGGATGCCATATGCCTTATCTGTGTTTCTTTTTTCTTGCCGTAGACAGCAGGTAATGGAGTAAGTTTTCGTCAGCCCATACGTTCATGTTTCTATCCACAAGGCGCAGCGCTTATGTATGAATCCAAGTTCCCGCAGTCCTCGTGATCTTTGTTTATTGTTATGACTTCTGTTAGATAGTTTAACTTTGCGGGAATTGTATGTAGATTTCATCTTTGCATTTATTCAGTCAAACTCCTGTAGGTTCCTTGAAAAAAAAAAAAGAATTCCAGGTAAACTAAACGAGAATAATCTGGAAGTTTGCTTCTATTTTATTTTAGGAAAATAATCATCAGTTATTTCACCATCTCGTGTTCAAACTCAAAGACAATTTTGGTTTTGTTACTGCGTATATTTCGGGTTAAACGATTAAAGAATATACTATCCTTTTTTCTTTTTGTTACTTTAGAAAAAGAATTATATATAATAACAATAAATTATTTATCAAAATTTTGTTTAATAGATAAGACTGACGCGCGATTGTGAACAAGCCACGACCGGCTTGAATCTGATAGCGTTGGGTGATCGCGCGATTACCACCGGGGCGAAGGTTGTTGACGCGGTTACGCAAGCCAATTTTGCCGCCTTAGTCCCCAAGCAATTGTTTCTATAAATAGGAAAGCTGGAGCTGACATTATACCTTCGGCAGTCCTTTGCAAAAGCTAGTACATTATAGCCAATTTCCTACATGCGAGTGTTTCCTTGTTATAAGTATTTTATTAACGTGGGTTTGTTTTATCACGAGGGAAACTAGAGAAAGATAACTTCAGCAAAATACATGAGGAAGAGGCTTGGGAGGTTGAAGGTGGAGATGGAAGACATCAGAAAAGAGCAGCAAAGCATTAAGGATGAGCAGAGTCAAGTTCGAGCAAAATTCAATGCGGTCGAAGAAGAATACGAACAGCTTCGCAGTGAAACTAACCTAATTATTCAACAAACGGCCAACACTCAGATCCGACTCGATCTGATGTTTGGTATCCTCGAGGCAAGAGAACAAGGTGATCTCGGAAAGGCTGCTCAATTAACTGGACTACTCCGGTAAATCCTGCCGTTTCCTTTCTCGTCCCAACTGATAACTTTTAATTGCAGTTTTGCTTATATTATTTTCGTTTTTTTCAGTGAAATTGTGGGCTGAGATAATTACTGCAAAAGTGGAGCACCACAGCGGCAGTATTTCAAAAATCAAACATCAAATTCCCGGGTGAATCCATTTCATCGTACTGATCTGAAGGGCCAAACATGTTACATGTGGCCTACAACAATGTTTGTTATTTTGATCAGATCTTTAATCTATTCGTTCATGTACTAAACGTGTGGTGGTTTTATGTATAATTTAAATGTTAATGAGTTGTGACTGTAACTTTTGAAATTTCTTATTTTGAAGGGATGTTCCAAATATCGTACGTGTATACAAATTGTGACACTGTATGATATATTAACAATCAAAATCACAAAATTTTATTGAGAAAATAACTTCAGTGACCGAAAATGTCTTATAATATACGATTTTAACCAACTTTTTTTGTATTTGCCAAAATGACCAACAAAATCGCAACGCGATCTTAAATTCGCAAAGCGAACTCTAACTTCGCAACTCAGTTTCCAAATTCGTCCCGTTGCGATTTTCCATTTCGCGTTGCGATAGTCCAAATTCGCATTGCGATATCGCAACGCGATCTTAAATTCGCAACTCAGTTTCCAAATTCACGTTGCGATAGTCCAAAATCGCATTCAAAATCGCATTGCGATTTTCCATTTCGCGTTGCGATTTTTCATTTCGCGTGCATTTGTTTCTTAAGAATTTTCTCTAAAAAGATGGTATCCGCGCGGATGTGTTGAAGACACGTATTACCACGACCACGACCCGACCCGACCCGAGACGAGACGACGGCGCGCGAGAGTCCCCCTTGTTCTCTTTCACTCAACAAGGAAGTGGGAAATTCAAGCCTTAAATACCCATTCCCAATAGTGTTTCCAATACAATATGGGATTGAGCATTGTAAGTTGCATGCATTGACTATAAATGCAAGAGCAAGACTATCGCAATGCGAAATGGAAAATCGCAATGCGAATTTGGACTATCGCAACGCGAAATAGAAAATTGCAATGCGATTTTGACTGTCGCAATGCGAAATGGAAAATCGCAATGCGATTTTGGACTATCGCAACGCGAATTTGGAAACTGAGTTGCGAATTTAAGATCGCGTTGCGATATCGCAACGCGAATTTAGACTATCGCAACGCGAAATGGAAAATCGCAACGCGACGAATTTGGAAACTGAGTTGCGAAGTTGGAGTTCGCGTTGCGATTTTGTTGGTCATTTTGGCAAATCCAAAAAAAGTTGATTAAAATCGTATATTATAAGATATTTTCGGTCACTAAAGTTATTTTCTCAATTTTATTTGTAACCTATCCGTATTCACCGATTATAAAATATAAGATATATGATGCAAAAAAGGGAAGCTTGGTGCACAAACTTGTAAAAGATTGGTGAGGACGACATTGAATAAAATTTGATTAGGTTTTATAATTTTGTCTTATGTTCTTGTCTTCCGTGTAAGGATGAAGAGTACTTTTTTTAGAAAGGTAAACTAAAATATACTTATATGTTTAATTTAAATATCTTAATAAAAATTTAGTAGAAACAATTGTTATAACAACAAATATACTGAAAGAAAGAAAGTTCAGTTTTAAGAATAGTTTCAAACATATAAAATTACTTAAGTAAACCTACAATAAGAAGAGAAATACCAATCTATATTATCTTTAAATGAATAATATAAGTCTATTGAGATATCTCAATAGTAAAAACAAGTGTTTTTCTTCTAAGAGATTTCGAGTTCAAACAGTTGTGTCTGTAGAATATTTATATCAATTGATAATTGATTAAGAAAATTCCATAAAAATATTACATAAAAATTAAATGATTAGCACTCATGACCCATTATTTCGGTGCATTCGTTGCCTTGTAAGGAGGGAAAATTCTAGAATGTATGTCAAACATTGATATCCACCACAATTTTATAAGGTAAAAGTTCATAAATAGACGTTAAACTATATATCAAAAATGATCTTTATCTACCAAACTTTCAAAAATTATATAATAGGCATTAAATTTTAGACTTTGTTACAAAATAAGCACAATGTCATTATTTATCATTAAAAAGGTGATGTAACATGATAAATTAATAAAAAAATATCTCATTTAGCCTTTTAATTGTAATTAAAATTTCATTTTACTATTTATATATTTTAATTAAAATAGTTTTTATTAATTTCATTGAATTGAAAATTAAAATAAAAAAAAAATTTTAAAATTGTTTTAATATCATATAAACTACTTGATACATTATTAATAGTTAAGGATTAGTTTGATTATTTTTATTTAACTATGGATGTATTTTTTTATTAATGTGATACTATAGTTTTTTTAGATGTATTTTTTAAAATTTTGTTTAAACTTCTTAAACAAAATTAAAGTAAAATGCTTAAATCACATCGTTTAATAAAAAATAATTATATTATTTGATAATTCAATTTTTTATCTAAAAAAATATATATTTTATATTTTATAAATACAATTGCGGTTAATGAATAATTAGTTATAAAATAATTTGATGAATTAAAATTTTTAAAAAAGTTATAATTTTTATTTTTAAATTTTTTTATTTTAATATATTTTAAAAAATCTAAAATTTTTAATTTCTAACTGAAATTTTTACTTAAAAATATTGAAAAATATTAAAATAAAATTTTAATTATATTTGAGGGGCAAATAAGATATTTTTATATTAATTTAACATGTTACGTCACCCCTTAACAATATTTAACGGTTACTATCTATTTTTAATAAAATATGAAGTCTAATATATATTTTATAACTTTTAAAATCTAATAAAAATAAAATCATTTAATTACATTTAATAACTATAAATTCTATCATATTTTTATATTAATGGTGCATATTGATGTACACCCTTAGTACACACCGGTATACGCCACTTATTAACAACCATATAACAAGGGATATCTTATGCAAAGTTGTTTTTTCAGGTGAAAGTTTCTTGCCGCAACTCACGCTATAAAATAATATATAACTCAAAATGTCATTTTAAGACATTGATTTAATTGTTTTGGATAGTATAAAATAATAAATAAGAGCTTAATGAATTCCCTTATCGTTTACTACAGAAAGTGGAGAGAAGATTCACAGAGGTTTAATGGAAACTAAACCACAGCTTCCACCAAATCTTCCTTCGTCCAAAACATTCACATTCTTTGCGAGCTTTAACGAATTCATTAGGAAAGTGAACGGAAACGAACATTAACTTGCATAATTCAAGGTTATATTATTGAAAAAGTCTAACCATATCAGGATGAGAACACTGATAAATCTAATTAACGTTAATATAAATTCTAAAATAAATCCCTAAAAGCTCGCTTTATATTGTGATCCTTTAACCTCGGATCCGACTGGCCTCTTTATATAACGATGCTTGTTCCTTGTTTTTTCAATATCAGTTACAGAGCTAAAACTAAATATTGAGGGAACTCCATAAGGCTTAGGGACCAAAGAAGCCTATTTTCCATTTGGCTCGGTCCCTCTGCATTTTGGTTTTCGCTCCTCCAAATTTTGATTTTTGCTTCCTCCAAATTTCACAAACAGTTTTGCTAGCCGATAACAATGGTGGCACACGGCATGATCAAGGAGAAGAAGAATGGTTTGAAGCCAAGAGTGAGGAGTTTCAAAGTGAGAGTCACACGAGTAAAAACAGATTTGAAAAAGATGATAATGGAGGATCAAAGATGCGTAAAAGAGGAGCAAAGAATTATCGCAGATATTGTTAAATGTCAATGCGATGAAGTGGATTTGGAAACTCAAGTCATTGTGAAGCAGTCTAGTTCCAATAAGGTTCGACTTGATATCGTGTTCAATGTCGTAGGAGCTGGCGAAGACGATGACCTTGAAATATTATAGATACTGCCCTTCGTAGTTTCTGATAAAACAACGCTGCAGTTATTGTTTTCTTTAAATGTAAATATTAACGTCCTCTTATCAGCAATAAACAGAGAATGCAACATTGCATTCTGTTTTGCTTCGTAAATATCTTCTATAATGCTTTTTCTACGTTTGCAGCATTAAAAAGCAAGTCTTTTTTATAATTTATAATTAATCATGATCGAAACTATTATAAGATTTGGTGATATGTAATTTAATATTGATTTCATATAAATGATCAATTTTTAATTCAATTTAATCATATTATTTTACTTTTATTAATAATAAATAAAATCACCGACTAAAATTATAAATATTCTTTAGTTAAAAACTATGACTATCATTTTGTTTACCCCTTGCTGGTGTAGCTTTGAAAGAACTTCTCGTGAGTTACAATTCTACGACCACTCTTCTGTTGATCGAAGTTTTATGGTTTTCAGTCAGTTAAACTCTTCTGATAACATCTGACAGGCACGATCAATCAACTATCATATAACTTTTTTTATTTAATTTGTCATCTCTATATGGTTCTACAATATGAGAGTCAATATATAAACCCTCGTGCAAGATTAAAAATAGAATCATAATCTTCTTATTTAATTCATCATCTCTCTCCCCACTCAAAGAACCATTGCTTGCACGCTTCAAGCAAAAACATGTTATCTTCCCAAAGCTTTTAATGTTTATGGATCAAATAGTTTTATATTTTTAAATCCTTAAAAAATGATCGTCCTAAAACGATGTTGCTTCCAGAAAATGCTCGACTTTTGCTTCTCGTTTCCAAGTTATATCTGCTGTTCATATGACCATTAGTCAAGCCATTATCTGTAGATGAATGGTTGGTCTATAGGCGTCTTCTGTGGTGCATTTACCGCAACGCACCTTATCGAGAGGAAATTGGAGATAGTAGCGCCATCATTGCCCGTTTTACTTGTCCATTCGGTCTTTTATAAAAGCTTCAGCCTCTGCTATGTCTCGTTCCTTTTCAAAGAATCTAATTCTGGGAACAAACATTTACCTTTTGCTTTAGTTTTTTTTTAAATGAATGAAAAGAAAAAGGAAATAGAAATAAATAATAAACCACTAGGACAAATACTCATTTGATATTAACATCTAAATTATTTTCATGAAACTTGTACTTTTAACGTGATTTCCCCCCTAAACTACACATTTAGTATTTAAATTATCAGTTTTTGTTTGTTTTAGTATCTAAACTTTTAATTTTTTTCTTCAAAATCATACCTAACGTTTATTTTTTGTTTAATTTTAATACTCCATCATTAAATACTTATCACGTTTAGTTCCTAAACTTTTAATTTTGTTCCATTTTAGTACCTAAACTTTCAAATCATTTCAAAACTTAAGTATGGTTTAGGTACTAAATGTGTTTTGGTAAACTTTCAATTTTTTTAAAATTTAAGTTTTTGATATTAAAATGAAAAGAAAACTAAATTTTAGATATAATTTTAAAAAAAATTAAAATTTAGATAATAAAGCGGCCAAAACTAACACTTTATGTATTAAATGTAGTGAGAAGTCTAAGAGAGCGAATAGACTTAAGAAAGAATGATTTTATTAAATGAACAATCCTTTAACCTGATAGTACATATTTATACACAGATACAAGAAATAACCAACCCTAACTACTCTAACAGATTAGGTCTAGCTGGCATAACTAGCTAATTGTACAAACAATAGCTTTCACACTTTTAGAATACTCCAATATCTTCCCTACTATTTCCTTCTTCAACTTCTTTAAACGGCAAAACCCCTAACTTTTGTCTAAACCGAGCAAAATACTCCTTTTTCAATGCCTTGGTCAAGCCATTAGCAACTTGATGCTAAGAAGAAACGTAATTCACCTTGAGTTTGCCTACTGACACCTTCTTTCGAACAAAGTGGACATTAAGCTTCACATGCTTGGTTTTAGAGTGATATACAGGATTAATGCTCATCGTGATTGCACTAGTATTATCGCTCCATATGATCAGCGTAGCTTCCATAGTCACCCTCATATCGCCTAACAACGCTTCTAGCAAATTTGCATCGGATGTTACATATGCTAAACTACGGTATTCAGCATTAGTGGTAGATTGAGACACTGTTTTCTGTTTTATTGAGCTCCATATCACCAAGTTGTCACCCAAGTAAACACAATTACCAGAGATCGAACGTTTGTCATCTGCACTCCCCCCACAATAAGCATCAGCAAAAGCAGTGAGCTGAAGACCCTTTGAAGTAGGGAAGAATCAAGAATGCCAACTCATAATCAAGTGTACCATTTAGAGACCTCTGCACCCTTTTTACGGAAACCAAATGTTGCTTACAAGGTGCATGCATGAATTGCGCCAATTTATTTACACTATAAGCGATGTCCGTTCAGGTATGACACACATACAATAAGGAACCAACCAAGCTACGATATTCTTTCGCATCCGCCAAGGGTCTGCCTGTATAGTTTTTATCCAGTTTTAACGATATGCAATCATAGGCGTAGGTGTGGGAGCAACATTATTCATTCGAGCCTTCACCAGTAACTCCATGACGTACTGCTTTTGACTAAGAAAAAAGACACCATCTATACGTTTTACCTCTATGCCAAGGAAGAATTTAAGTGTCCCTAAGTTCTTAAGGGAAAACTTCACAGCAAGAAGCCTCACCACATTTTCAAAATCATCACTCACACCTCCTGTTACAATTATGTCATCCACATATGCAAGCACATATGTACTTCCACTGTCTCCATGTTTTATAAATAAAGAACTGTTAGCCCGAGAGCCTTGAAACCCAATGCTCATCAAGAACTCTCGCAACTTAGAGTACTAGTTTCTCGGTGCTTGCCTTAACCCATGTAGGGCTTTTTGTAAATTGCAAACTAGAATAGTCCCATCAACTGCTCTCTTCTCAAACCCTTGCGGCTGTTCCATAAACACACCCTCTTGTAAATCACAATTTAGAAAGGTGTTGTTCACGTCAACTTGTCGTAAAGTACACTGATTTCGAGCTGCCAAAGTCAACACGACGTTCACCGTAGAAGGTTTAATCACAGGACTAAATGTGTCTTGGAAGTCCTGTCCAGGTGTTTACGAGAACCCCTTTGCTACAAGCCTGGCATTTGTACCGAGCCATCTGCATTTTGCTTGACTCGAAACAACCATTTACACCCCACAGCTGTTCTTCCTTCTGGCAGCGTTACCAAAGACCAAGTATGGTTCTTTACTATGGCTTTATATTCAGCAAAAACTGCTACCTTCCTTGTTGGAGACTTGAGAGCTTCATGAACTGAAATAAATTCCACTTCATCACTGCTTTGCACGACATAGTACAACTTTGGTTTAAAAATCCCCCGTTTGCTGCGCATGATCATATGATAGTCATTTATATCCATAGATGCACCACTTTGATTGCCACTGGACAAAGGCTAATCAACACCCTTATTTCCAGGCTGTGTAACTCCTTCACTTCCTGGAACGACATGTTCATTAGACTCAATGTCATCAGGTTGCACATGTGAAACATTGTCATCATGAGCCATATGTTGAAATTTCAACAAATTATTTGGTGCATTAATGCACCGAATGTGCAAGTGTGCAAGTGGAATTGTGGAGTCAATAAAGTAGCTGCAAATTGTTGAAATAATAAAGGCATAACTATCAAATTGAGTCCCTAAACTTTAGGGTATTTACAAGATTAGTCCTCAAGTTTCAACTATAAATACCCTAGCTCATTTAGCTTCAAAACCATCCCAAAACATTCTAGCTTTCTTCCAATACTAGGGAGAATTTAGAGAGTTTCTTAAGAGTTGTTTTCTCCTTTTTATCAAGAGAGAATTATCATTGTTTTCTCCTTGGTAGATCGAGAGAGGTTGTAATTCCTATTTTCTCATAGTGAAATTCTTCTACCGTTGCCCGTGGTTTTTACCCTAATAATTTAGGGGTTTTCCACATAAATTTTGTGTCTCTTTTTATCTTCATTTTTATTTTCTCAAATTATCAGTTGCGATTTTGCTCTATCCGATAGCCGTCTTCCGCAACAATTGGTATCCGAGCTAGATTAGAGTGTGTAATATTTGCTTATTGTCTTTGTGGTTGCCACCAAAAGGTGGATCCTCCAACATAAGAAAATAAGAAGTTATTACCCATTCTTTGAAGGTTCCAGAGAACTATTCACGATAGTGAAATAATGAGAGCTATCCGTAAAACTATGGCAACAAAATTTGATATTGAAAAATTCAATGGGAGAAATTTCTCATTGTGGAAATTGAAGATGAAGGCCATCCTAAGGAAAGACGGGTGTCTAGCGGCTATCAATGAAAGACCTGTGGATTTCTTAGATGACATCAAATGGAACAAGATGGATGGGAATGCTATGGCAAACTTTCATCTAGCATTAGCAGATGAAGTATTGTCAAGCATCGAGGAGAAGAAGACAGCTAAGGAGATATGGGATCATCTTACCAAATTGTACGAGGCCACATCGCTGCACAATAAAATTTTCCTTAAGAGGAAATTGTACACTCTCCATATGTCAGAATCTACTTCAGTGACGAAGAACTTAAATACACTGAACACCTTATTTTCTCAGTGTTGCGTATTGCGAGTACTATAAAATTATACGCAAATAATGTGCAAGTATACATAATCGCAAAAGTAATACAGTGATGAGTGAGTATCGTCTCCACAGGGATTGGAAGGATATTGAGTAAAATTTATGCACTATTCTAAATTAATTAAGTATAGCTAATGGTATTCACAAATGATTATGCCGAGGCAAATGAAATGTGTATGAGTAACAAAAAGAAATGTCATGGCAAAGGAAAATGGTAAAAAAACAGTAAATAAATAAAAAGAAGATAATCCTCACGTGATAAGCTTTCAATGGAATGAATGGTAGGGATTGATCTAAGGATGTTAAACTTATCTCTCAGGCAGATTTAAGCTACCTGGTCGTTACTTACTCGACAGGGCTTTCCTAAAATGTTCTCACAGGAACCTAACATAATAGGATGCCAAGGCATCTGCTCTCACTCAACGATGTTGGACAGCCTACCCTATTGATAAAGACACTCTTTTTAGTCGTTGAAATCCTATCCTAGTCTCTTCCGAGATCTAAGGGATTAGGTTATAATACTCCTAGGCCGGTTCAAAGCCCCTTGAAAATACTATAACCCATTGCTTATGAGGATCTTGTCTTGCGTTTCTTCCGAATACTTACAAGTATTTTTAGCTTAGGATTCTTCCGAACACCTAACCTTCATCTAAGAAATGGACATTTCCATGCCTCTTACAAGCCTAGATGGTGAAGCATTCATAAGCAAAGCAAATAAAGAACCAAAATAAACTTAAACATACCATTAAAAATAAAGTTTAAACATCCATTAAACCAACCACCACCAAATAAGTTAGTTCATGGTGGGATTCGAAATATTCATAGAAAAATCCATAAAATATTCGTTCCAACAGCCCATAAATAAAATAAATAAAATAGGAGCAAATGGAAGTGAGAAAGAGCCTTCGACACGCGCCACCGGAGGTCTCCTCGGCCACCACGAACCACCTTAGCTCGCTAGCTCCTCTCGGCGCCTAGCTCACCACTCCTTGAAGCTTTATCAATGGAGGAAAACCCAAGGAAGAAGAAAGGAAAAAGGAAAATAAAAATCTGATTTTTATGCTACAATATGCGTCTCATTTCTTCCACACACTCTCTCTCTTGTGAGGTGTAATATATAATAAAAATATCTAGGGGTAATGATGATGTTGTTGGGATATTGTTGGGCGCAAAATACCCCTCATACCCCTAGAATCACATGTTATGCATGAACCTTATCCTCCAAGTGTCAGTGGTCCCCTAGCAGGCTGTTACAGCCATCATTTCACGTGCAGAGCCAGCTGTATATTTTAGTCGTTTTCTGCGCCAGAAATGCCAAGGCATTTCAATCTTCTTCAGCAACGTGTGATGCCGCGACATTACTTCCCAGCTCGCCTATTTTGCTTGTTATTTTCTGCACATCACTAAAAACCACACCTTCCTCCTCATATAGCACCTTAATAAAATAAAATAACACAACCACCACAAATGCAATTATATGCAGCTACATATATCTAAAATGACCTATATGTACCCTTAAACAAACAATAACTTAAGTGAAAAGGGCCTTAAAAATAGTCTTTTTACGGAGTTATCACACCCCCAAACTTAAGCTATTGCTTGTCCTCAAGCAATGGATAACAATTAACACAATCAAAATGTCATAACAATTTTCAACAGTAGGACAACAAGACAAAATTTGAATTTCAACCCTCAGAAAAATTGGCTTCAACATGCTAGACATATCAAGAATTCAAGTACTTTTCCCTAGGTCAAAGATCCTTTATGGTGTTGTGTGTGATTGATTGTATCTAATCTATACTTAACGAATTTAGGCAATTTCTAATTGAGTTCCCTAGTTTCGCCACGACATTTACTCATTCATTAAGCACATTTATACTCCCTTTTCATTTATACTCCCTTTTCATTTAGTACACATTGTTTTTTCACTTTTTCATTTTTTTACGCTGCTACGAAGGGAGTCAGCTCATCACATCTACCATCCCACACTCTAGGTGAAAGGGAGCATACCTTCCACCCCCAAGCTAGTCAGGTAGAGTCATCTCGTGACTTTTTTCATTCACTCGTATGCGCGTGGCTGCCATTTATTAAAGAGAGTTCCAGGAAATGCCACGGCAAAGAGGAGTGTCCCTCTACAGCTATGCCGAAGCATTTATTCACGATTAAACAAAATTCATAGATAAGGGAGTTTTTTTAATTGATTTATCATTTAAGCATAATACCATATTTTAATGCCAAGGCTAACCAGAGTTCTTTCATAAAAATTTCGTAAGTTCATTAAGTATAGAGAACATACAAATCAAGTAATAATAATTCACAAAGCATCAAGCCCTAGAGTCAGTTCTATCATTCTCAATAGTCATTTACATTCAATTTCTAGCCTAAAAAGTTCATCATCATCAGGTATCATCAAAAACATTTCATCTAACTGTCCTACCATTTACTGATGCCATGGCATAACATTATGCTAATATTATCATGCACATGTTTTACAAAGAACACTACCTCCCCCAAACTTGAGAGAAACATTGTCCTCAATGCTGAATAAAAACTAAGTTAAACTAGACTACATGCTATGTGATGCGATGCAATTCTATGCAAGGTACCTTGTCTTCCTAAGATGGTGGTGGAGTCGCGCTGGCAGTGCTAGTAGTATTGCGTCTGGTGCACTTCCTCAGTGATGTAGTGCTTTTATCAGGATCAGAACTGGGTTCAGCAACTGGTGTGCTAGGGCCTTCAGTGTTCTTAGATGTTGAGGTCTCCATACGCCCAACAGATGACTTCAGACATCATCTAGTCCATGCTGACTGGGTTAGCATCCTATGGCTTAGGTGTATTGTCTTGCTGAGTGACATTTACAAATGTCGTGGCATCCTCAAATGATGGCAAGATCTCGTCCAGAATGACTAGAAGATTATAAGCCAAATGTGGGAGCATCTCCTTGTGAACAGGTGCCACGAATGCATCTTTTTAGAGCCTCAATTGCATCTAACTTTGTCGTGGCATATTGGTTTACAGCAGCCTGTGAAGTTCCCTCGTGAGATTTCATCATATTCATCCTTTAAAACACCCTTTGTCCTAAAAAAAATAATATTAAAATTAAAACTAAAAAAAATAAAACAAATAAAAATAAACAAACAAACACTCACGACAAAATAAAACTTCTAAAACATAAATTAAAAAGAGTTGAAGGGATGTAAACTCCAAAACATCATGAATTGCTATGGCATTTTTGTCGCGTTCGATTGGAGCACCAGTATAGACTAAAATGCTCCATATATATAACAGCGCCACCTTCAGTATAAGTCGATAGAACCCGATCTGTAGGACCTTTGCAGTAGTCCTCTCTCCTCTTGAGTGTTCTCCACATAAAGCTAATTTGTGGTGAAATAGGATCTCTTTTCGCTCCCCGTTGCCGTGGCATATTTTAATTGCTTGGGCAACAAAGTCTTTGAAGAAGTAGGGGTCATCATCCTGCATCCACTTGTTCTTGCCCTGGCTATTCAAATACGGAAGCAAAATACGACTAACGAGAAAATTGATAATGTCAGCATACCACGACAATGCCATGGCAAATAATAATTTCTCATCAGGGAATTTAATCTCCATTTCATTCCTTAGTTCTTTCACACTTTCTAGCCTAGAAAAATGGACAGCTACTTGGAGTTTAGGATGAGGAAATTCAATGAAATCCAAAGGTTTAGATTTCGTACCTGGTCTAGCTATGAGTAAGCTAGACTGACCCGTCTCTTTTGAAATATCCTTAAGCTCATCTTTATCTTCTTCATCGAGCTTCAAGTAATCACCAGTGCCTGAAAAATTGCCTTGGCAAAATTCTGCAGCTTCCCTTTGGTCATCAACTCCTGCTAGTGGGGGTTTTTCTTTTGCCATGGCATTATTTTGCCTGTCATCATTGGGTTTACTTATTGAACCTCCAGCTTTGTTCTCCTGCGAATGTAAGTCCTCTTGCAAATGAGATTCTTCATGCACAATCTCATAGCTAGGTTTTTCGAGTGTTTCCCCCCCAAACTTAGCATCTTTGTAGATCTGGGTGCCACTCCCTAAGGTGAATGTACTAAATTGCTCACTGCCTTTAGCCTTAGTGACTTCAGTATTACTAGGCAATCTGTCTGGTTGGTATTCTTGTAATGCCGTGGCAATATGACCCACTTGCATTTCCAAAGCTCTCAAAGATAAATTATGACTTTGCAACATTGCCCCTTGGCTTTGTAATAATTCTTCTTGACTCTTAATAGATGCATCGTGATCTTATAATAGAGCCTTTGTAGTTGCCATAAAGTCTTGCATAGTGGCCTCTAGAGAACTTGTATTAAGAGAAGATGTTGTCCCCTTATTATGCCATGGCATATTCGTTCGCAAGGCTGGGGGCTCATCCATATACTGCTGCTGAGCGAGATGAATGACATTAAAAGCTCCTTGATTTTCTCATGAGAAATTGGGATGCTGACTCCATCCATTGAAGCTTCTCACATAGTTGATGGACTTTTGATTGTTCGGGCATTCACATTCATGGTGATTGCCTTGGCATAATAGACATGCCAAACTATCAACCTTCACTTCTTTCACCTCATTAGAATGTTGCAAATTCTTCAACATATTGGTGATGGTAGAGAGTTGGGCCGACACTGAATCTTCAGTTTCCAACTTGAATGTCCCAGATGCCTTTCTTCGAGTTTCAAACCTTGAAGAGGGAAATTGGTAATCATGGTTAGCAATTTGATAAAGAATGCCAAAAGCCTTGTCAGGTGATTTGTCAAGAAAAGTGCCATTTGTCCAGGCATCTAGCATCATCCTCGTGGGTGCATTGGCTCCATTGTAGAACATCACGACTTGAGTCCAGTCGTGGAATCCATGGTTGGTACATTTACGAAGCAATTCTTTGTAGCGGTCCCAACACTCATACATTGACTCGTCATCAGCTTGGTGAAAAGATGCTATGGCATTCCTAAGATGGTTGTTCATATTCGGTGGATTATGCCGTAGCAAAAATTTTTTGCACAATTCAGTCCAAGACCTTATAGAGCCGGAAGGTAATCCATTGAACCATGCCCTGGCATCATCTTTCAAAGAATATGGAAATAACTTCAATTTCAGCACATCTTCATGCACACCTTCTTATCGAAAGGAGTCACAGACCTCCAAAAATTCTCGAACATGTTGCCTTGCATCCTCATGAGGAGCACCACCAAACTTTCCAATCAAGTCCAACATGTCAAACATAACTGGTTTGAGCTCGAATTGGGTTACCTGAATCTTGGGAGGTATAATAGCAGGTTGTAGGTCATCTAAGGTGGGAGCTAAGTAATCTCTAATAGTTTGTGGTCGAGCAGCATTCCTAGCATTTGGAATTGTCGTGGCATTTAGAACTGCAGGATCCTTCACTTGATTTTGAACAACATGAGCCTCAGGTTCTATATGAAATAATGGTTCTTTGGGTCTTTTACGTGTCATGCGACAACGTAACACCTGAAAAAGGTAAACACAAAAACAAGTAACTATGAACAAAGAAAATAAATAAAATGGTGCAACAACTAAACTCAACATCATCAATTGCCAATCCCCGGCAACGGCGCCAAAAACTTGTTGCGTATTGCAAGTACTATAAAATTATATGCAAATAATGTGCAAGTATACACAATCACAAAAGTAATACAGTGATGAGTGAGTATCGTCTCCACAGGGATTGGAAGGATATTGAGTAAAATTTATGCACTATTCTAAATTAATTAAGTATAGCTAATGGTATTCACAAATGATCATGCCGAGGCAAATGAAATGTGTATGAGTAACAAAAAGAAATGACATGGCAAAGGAAAATGGTAAAAAAAACAATAAATAAATAAAAAGAAGATAATCCTCACGTGACAAGCTTTCAATGGAATGAATGGTAGGGATTGATCTAAGGATGTTAAACTTATCTCTCAGGCATATTTAAGCTACCTGGTCGTTACTTACTCGACAGGGCTTTCCTAAAATGTTCTCACAGGAACCTAACAGAATAGGATGCCAAGGCATCTGCTCTCACTCAACGATGTTGGACAGCCTACCCTATTGATAAAGACACCCTTTTTAGTCGTTAAAATTCTATCCTAGTCTCTTCCGAGATCTAAGGGATTAGGTTATAATACTCCTAGGCCGGTTCAAAGCCCCTTGAAAATACTATAACCCATTGCTTATGAGGATCTTGTCTTGCGTTTCTTCCGAATACTTACAAGTATTTTTAGCTTAGGATTCTTCCGAACACCTAACATTCATCTAAGAAATGGACATTTCCATGCCTCTTACAAGCCTAGATGGTGAAGCATTCATAAGCAAAGCAAATAAAGAACCAAAATAAACTTAAACATACCATTAAAAATAAAGTTTAAACATCCATTAAACCAACCACCACCAAAATAAGTTAGTTCATGGTGGGGTTCGAAATATTCATAGAAAAATCCATAAAATATTCGTTCCAACAGCCCACAAATAAAATAAATAAAATAAGAGCAAAGGGAAGTGAGAAAGAGCCTTCGACGCGCGCCACCAGAGGTGTCCTCGGCCACCACGAACCACCTTAGCTCGCTAGCTCCTCTCGGCGCCTAGTTCACCACTCCTAGAAGCTTTATCAATGGAGGAAAACCCAAGGAAGAAGAAAGAAAAAGGGAAAATAAAAATATGATTTTTATGCTACAATATGCGTCTCCTTTCATCCACACACTCACTCTCTCTCTTGTGAGGTGTAATATATAATAAAAATATCTAGGAGTATTGATGATGTTGTTGGGATATTGTTGGGTGCAAAATACCCCTCATACCCCTAGAATCACATGTTATGCATGAACCTTATCCTCCAGGTGTCAGTGGTCCCCTAGCAGGCTGTTACAGCCATCATTTCACGTGCAGAGCCAGCTGTATATTTTTGTCGTTTTCTGCACCAGAAATGCCAAGGCATTTCAATCTACTTCAGCAACGTGTGATGCCGCGGCATTACTTCCCAGCTCGCCTATTTTGCTTGTTATTTTCTGCACATCACTAAAAACCACACCTTCATCCTCATATAGCACCTTAATAAAATAAAATAACACAACCACCACAAATGCAATTATATGCAGCTACATATATCTAAAATGACCTATATGCACCCTTAAACAAACAATAACTTAAGTGAAAAGGACCTTAAAAATAGTCTTTTTACGGAGTTATCACTCAGTTTACATCCTTAAGCTGTAAAATAGGAGAACAAGAATGTGTTGAACTTCTACTTCAAAGTCTACCGGATTCATATGATCAACTCATCATCAACTTGACAAACAGTAATGTCACCAGTCTAGTCTTCGATGACGTTGCAGCTGCTGTTCTACAAGAAGAAAATCGACGCAAGAACAAGGAAGACAGACAAGTAAGTCTGCAACAAGCAGAAGCGTTGACAACGATGACAACGATGAGAGGGAGATCAACAGAACGTGGCCAAAGCAGCAGTCACAAACATGGTAGATCGAAGTCGATAAGCAAGAAGAATTTAAAGTGTTACAACTGTGGAAAGAAGGGTCACTTGAAGAAGGATTGTTGGAGTCTAAATAAAAACTCCAATCCACAAGGCAATATTGCAAACACTTCAGATGATGGAGATGCTCTATGCTGTGAAGCGTCAACCACCGTGGAAGGAAGAAAACGATTTACAGATATATGGCTCTTTGATTCGGGAGCAACATATCACATGACCTCAAGAAGAGAATGGTTCTATCATTATGAACCTGTCTCAGGAGGATCTGTGTATAGTTGCAATGATCATGCCTTAGAGATCGTTGGCGTGGGAACCATCAAATTGAAGATGTATGATGGAACAATTAAAGTTGTTCGAGATGTGTGGCACGTGAAAGGTCTGAAGAAAAAATTATTATCCTACGGATTGTTGGATAATAATGCTAGCAAGATTAAAACACGGAAAGGAATCATGAAGGTGTTCCGTGGAGCGCTTGTGGTGCTGAAAGGTGAAAAGATAGCTGCAAACTTGTACATGCTAAAGGGAGAGACATTGCTAGAAGCAGAAGCCTCTGTTGCCTCATGTAGTTCAGATTCTGCAATGCTATGGCATAAGAAACTTGGACACATGTCAGAACAAGGAATGAAAGTCCTTATGGAGCAAAAGCTACTTCCAGGCTTAACAAATGTATCACTTAGTTTATGTGAGCATTGCATAACAAGTAAGCAGCACCGATTGAAATTCAACACATCAAATTCTAGAGGCAAAAGTGTTCTAGAACTGGTTCACTCTGATGTATGGCAAGCACCAGTTACATCCCTAGGTGGAGCAAAATATTTTGTCTCATTTATTGATGACTACTCTAGGAGATGTTGGGTGTACCCTATTAAGAAGAAGTCCGATGTGTTTTCAACTTTCAAAAACTTCAAAGCGTGGGTGGAACTTGATTCTGGAAATAAAATCAAGTGTTTCAGAACAGATAATGGAGGACAATACACAAGTGAAGAATTTGATGACTTTTACAGGAAAGAAGGCATCAAAAGACAGTTCACAGTGGCGAACACTCCTCAACAAAATGGAGTGGCAGAGCGGATGAACAGAACTCTGTTAGAAAGAACAAGAGCAATGTTGAGGGATGCAGGCCTAGAAAAATCATTCTGGGCAGAAACAGTCAATACCGCCTGTTATTTGGTGAATCGAGCTCCATCAACTGCAATAGAGCTGAAGACACCAATGGAGATGTGGACTGCTAAACCAGTTGATTATTCAAACCTCCATGTATTTGGAAGTATTGTGTACGTGATGTACAACACCCAAGAAATTTCAAAGCTGGATCCAAAATCCAGGAAATGCAAATTCTTGGGGTATGCTGATAGAGTAAAGGGGTATCGTTTGTGGGATCCTACTGCCCGCAAAGTGATCATTAACAGGGATGTTATCTTTGTAGAAGATAAGTTACAAAGAAAAGATGATGATGATAGCGCTGACAAGTCAGACTACACAACATGTGAAAATGAGGTTGAACATGGAGATTCTTCTGAAGCAGAACCAGCACATGATGAACAAGAACCAGGGAGTTCTAAAACTCCAACAACTCGTCAATCAGATCATGTGAGAAGACGTCCCAATTGGCACTCAGATTATGTTTAGAAGTAATATTGCATACTGCCTTTTAACAGAGGACGTGAGCCATCATATACCAGGAGGCAATACACAGCTCAGATGTTCACTGTGGATGATGGCGATGCAAGAAGAAATCGAAGCCCTTCATAAAAATAATATGGGACCTTGTGCCACTACCACAAGAAATGAAGCCAATTGGTAACAAATGGGTTTTCAAAATCAAGCGAAATGGTGACGATCAAGTGGAGAGGTATCGTGCAAGACTGGTGGTCAAAGGATACGCTCAAAAAGAAGGTATTGATTTCAATGAAATATTTTCTCCTGTGGTTCGACTAACAACAATTCGAGTAGTTTTGGCAATGTGTGCTATATTGACTTACATCTAGAGCAGCTAGATGTTAAAACAGCTTTTTTCATGGAATCTTGAGAAGAATTTATATGCTCCAGCCTGAAGGTTTTGAAGAAAAAGAAAGAAGAACTTGGTTTGCGGTTGAACAAATCTCTGTACGGTCTAAAGCAGGCGCCGAGGTGTTGGTATAAGAGATTTGATTCCTTCATTAGTGCCTTGGATACACAGACTTAATGCAGACCCTTGTGCTTATTTCAAGAGGTCTGGTGATAACGATTTGTTATATTGCTGTTGTATGTGGATGACATGTTGGTTGCAGGACCCAACAAATATCATATTGAGAATTGAAGGCACAACTGGCTAGGGAACTTGAAATGAAGGACTTGGGATCAGCAAACAAGATTCTAGGGATGCAAATTCACCGAGACAGAGAAGTATAGGAAGATTTGGCTTTCACAAAGAATTACTTGAAGAAATTCTTGTCATGATTTAGCATGCAAGATTGTAAGCCAATTTTACCCCTCTTCCTATTAACTTCAAATTATCCTCCAGTATGAGTCCTAGCAGTGAAGAAGAGAGGATAGAGATATCTCGAGACCGTATGCATCAGTGGGAAGTTTTAATGTTCGCTATGATATGCACAAGACCAGACATTGCACAAGCAGTGGGAGTGGTTATCAGTACATGGCGAATCCAGGCCAAAGAGCATTGGAATACAAAAGAGGATCCGAGATACATCAAAGGGACCTCAAATGTTGTATTATGTTACAGAGAATCAAACTTACTAATCAATGGGTATGTAGATTCTGACTATGTAGGGGATTTGGATAAAAGCAAATCTACTACAGGATATGTGTTCAAAATTGTTGGTTGGGAGTTGTAAGCTGGGTTTCAAAATTGCAGTCAGTTGGCTACATCCACAACAGCAGAATATGTAGCAGCTACACAAGCCAGTAAAGAAGCAATTTGGTTGAAGATGCTATTGGAGGAGTTTGGGCACAATCAAGAGTATGTCTCTCTGTTTTGTGACAGTCAAAACGCCTTGTATCTAGCAAGAAATCCAGCATTTCATTCAAGGACAAAGCACATACGAGTTCAGTACCATTTCATTCGTTAAAAGGTGGAAGAAGGGACGGTAGATATGCAGAAGATCCATACCAAAGACAACATAGTAGATTTCATGACGAAGGCGATCAACACTGATAAATTTACCTGGTGTCGATCCTCTTGTGGCTTGTCAGAGACGTAAGCAACATGATGGTAAAAGGTAGAAAGAATGGTGTGAAGATATGATTGTTCCAATCAAATCTTCAAGTGGGAGATTATTGAAATTTCAACAAATTATTCGGTGCATTAATGCACCGAATGTGCAAGTGTGCAAGTGGAATTATGGAGTCAATAAAGTAGCTTCAAATTGTTAAAATAATAAAGGCATAACTACCAAATTGAGTCCCTAAACTTTAGGGTATTTACAAGATTAGTCCTCAAGTTTCAACTATAAATACCCTAGCTCATTTAGCTTCAAAACCATCCCAAAGCATTCTAGCTTTCTTCCAATACTAGAGAGAATTTAGAGAGTTTCTTGAGAGTTATTTTCTCCTTTTTATCAAGAGAGAATTATCATTGTTTTATCCTTGGTAGATCGAGAGAGGTTGTAATTCCTATTTTCTCATAGTGAAATTCTTCTACCATTGCCCGTGGTTTTTACCCTAATAATTTAGGGGTTTTCCACATAAATTTTGTGTCTCTTTTTATCTTCATTTTAATTTTCTCAAATTATCAGTTGCGATTTTGCTCTATCCGATAGCCGTCTTCCGCAACACCATACATTGAGTTACATCATTTGCTAACTTCTGAAGAGCCCTATCTTCATGAGACAATTGACTTACTGCAGTCATACTTGAAGCAACTCCTTCAAAACTAGATAGACTAGTCTGACTTTCTTGAGTTGGGTAATACCCCATGCACGCTTTACGTTCACCATCAACCAAGGGTAATGCCATTGAAACCTTGCTTTGTCCAGTGTCAAGATGTTGGTGTCCTTGACTAGTCGAGCATGCAAATAGGAAACACCCTTCATCAAAAAACACATGCCTAAATATATACAGCATGCCATTGCCATACACTGATAACCCTTGTGTTGAGGGCTGTAGCCGAGAAAGGTACAAGGTTGTGATCTATATGTAGCTCATTTTGTGATCTTGGTATGGCCTTAGGAGTGGGAAGCAACGACACCCAAACACTCGTAAGTACCCATAATCAGACTGATTAGCATACAACATTTCGAATGAAGACTTGCCTTGTAACATAGGAGTGGGCATCTGATTTATAAGATGAACAACCGAACTTACAACATAATACCAAAAGCAAAACGACAATGATGCTTGAGCTAGAAAAACCAAAGCTGACTTGATAATATGACAGTGTTTTCTTTCAACTACACCATTCTATTCAGAGGAACAATGCCAATTATTTTGCACTTCCATGATTGTTGTATCAAATTGTGTTTTCACCATACTATAAAACATTTGAAAAGTTTGGAGAACTTGATACTTAGTCTTAAGTAAATAGACCCAACAATGCCTAGTACATGCATCGAAAAATGACATAATACTGAAAACCATTCGTTGCTATATGTGAAGGTCCCCACACATTAGTTAACACAAGTTGAAAAGGCTTATCATATACTATTGTGGAGTTTTTGAAATGCATTTTATGGCCTTACCCATTCTACAAGCTATACAAAATGTTCTATCAATTCTATTGCTTTGAGAAGGAAACAACAATCCAACTTGTTCACAAGCTTGTACAAGAACCGACTGACCATGATGGCCAAACCTCATATGCCATAGGTCATAGGTTTTATTAACACTACTAGAATCTTTAACTTCCACAAGATCACAACTCTTTACACGATCTAATTCAGCAGCAAACTAATAGAGATCATTGTGTTCATACCCTGTTAGTAGCACTTGTCTAGTCATCTCATCCTTAACCAAGCAAGACCCCACATGGAACTCAAAGTAAACACCATTATCTCTAACAAACTTTAAGACATAAAGTAGATTTTTAGTGACTGAAGGAACAAGCAGCATAATATTAAGAAACAAAGGCCGAGAATAAGCATTTAACATCGAACTACCAGCTTTAACAATATCTAAACTATGATCATTGCCCAAAATCAACTTACCTGGTCCAGTGTAATCTGATCTATTCACTAATTTCGATGCATCGGACGTTACATGGTGCATTGCACCCGAATCAACTACCCACTGGTCAGAACTGGTAGAAGCTACATAAGCCTGGGCATGAACACCCGTGTTGCACGAGGAACAGTCATCCATACTGAGATAGCTTCAGTTGAGTCACTCTTACTACCCAAAACTCCCATAAATGTTTGATAAAACGGTGCCAACAATGATCCATTGAATGTCCAGTCTTGCCACACAGCTGACATTGAAGCCTTGCACGTTCACGACCCCGGCCTTCAGATCTGCCACCATATTTTTTTATTGTGAGTGAAATGATCAGCACGACTGTTGCCTTGATTATTTTGTACATGAGCCACATTCACACTCATAGGCACGTGTGCTTGAAGCTGAAACAACTCCTTTAACTGTGCTTCAGCATCCACCAAAACCGTCTTTACACCATCGACAAAGAATGCATCCTTGCTAGCAGTTATCACTGCCCAAAATGGTTGATACTCAAACGACAGACCATTCAAAATAGTAACAATTTGCTCAAGATCAGATATAGCACTCTCACATGCTGCTAGAGCATCGCAAATTTCTTTGATTTTAGTAAGATACGATCACATAATATCCCTTGATAGCAGTTATCACTGGGAAAAATGGTTGATTCTATCCTCGTCATTGAGCAACCGTTCTAACCGATGACTCCGAACTTGTTGTTTCCATAGCAACGGTTCTAACCGATGACCTATATGTTATTTGAAAAGATTTAGATAAAATATAAATCTTAAAATATTTTTATTAAAAATATATTTTGAGTTTTAAAAGTTTGTTTTATTTTAATTTTTTTATATTTAATATATATTTGTTATCATATTTTTAGAGTGTCAAATAAATTTTATTACCAAAGATTTGAGTAGAACAAGATGCATTACTTTTTAAAAAAAAATTGAACTAAAAATTATTTAAACACAAAAGTTATAATAAAATATTAATTTAAAAAATTAAAGTACTATTTAATTATGAACGAACTTGCATAATTTAAGGTCGTATTATTGAAAAAGTCTAATCACATCAACACGAGAACATTAATAAATAAGATTGATATTAATATCAACCACTAAATAAATCCCGAAAAGATAGCAGTTAAAAAATTGTGCGATCGCAGTCGGCTGGCCTCCCTATAGAACGATACTTCTTCCTCCTTTCTCTACGTCAGATACAGAATTAAGATTGAGTATTGAGGGCACCAAAAGGCTTAGGGACCTAAAAGCCTATTTTCCCATTCGGCTCGCTCGGTCCCTCTGCATTTTGGTTTTTGCTTCCTCCAGATTTCAGAGACGGTTTTAAAATAAAATCTCAGTCTGTTTCAGATTTGATTCTTTGAATTCAAGTCGATAACAATGGTGGCACACGGCATGATTAAGGAGAAGAAGAGTGCTTTGAAACCAAAAGTGAAGAGTTTTAAAGTGAGGATTACACGAGTGAAAGCAAATGCGAAAAAAATAAGAATGGAGGATCAAAGATGCGTAGGAGAGGAACAAAGGATTACAAGCGATGAACTCGGTTTGGAAACTCAAGTGATTGTGAAACAATCGACTTCCAACAGGATTCGACTCGGTATTGTGTTCAATATCTTAGGAGCTCGTGAAGACGATGACGTTCAAATAGATGCCGACCTCGGTAGTTTCCTGAGTTCCTTTTCTGATAAAACAATGCTATAGTTTTTTTTCTTTTTTCTTTTATATGACAATGTTAACGTCCTCCGGTAAGAGAGAAGGATTCAACATTGCATTTTGTTCATAAATGTCTTTTTTGCAGCAACAAAAAGGAAGTTTTTATTATTTTAATTTTAATCCATCACCGAAACTATTTATAGTATACCATTTTGCCAAAAAAAAGTTATTTATGCCATAGCATTTGGTAATTTATAATTTAATTTACCAAAACAAATTGGGCAAGCGAAAATTCGTAAGTAATTTAAAGAAAATGGTACCAGCTTTCAACGATCAAACTCTCGTTATAGCCAGAATCAATTAACTTCAGTGGTTAAAGAGATTATAATTATTCAGAAAGAATAGTTATTACTTTTAGAGATTATTAGTATGAACATAGAATGATTGAGTTATTGTAAAATCATTTATAATATTTAAAACATATATTAATTTATAATCAATTTAGTTTAATAAAAAAATAACTCTCACCGTAACAATGTAATAAGCGAGAAACTAGTAAACGAGATAAATTCTTATTAAAATAAAAATGAGGTTTTGAGTGAAAATGTTTTTTCTTTTCTTTTATTTTTTGCAGGTCTAGTCTTGTTCCTTAATTTTTTTTCCGATTCAAAGTAAACTCCCCAAACCTATAATTGGCTTTTCCTTTATTGATCTTGCTGCGAATAAATTTTATAAACGAACTCAAATAAAATAGGTCAACATAAAAAAAATCATGTTAACTAAAACAGTTTTGTTATTCTTATCTTTCCCATGAAAGTATCCAGTGATCGATCAAACTACTACTAGAATATTATTGAATTTTAAAATTATTAAATTGTTTTAAATAAACATGAGGATCAAATTAATAAGATTCTTAAATAATTTAAAGTATATTGAATTATTTTAAATCATGACTAATTGTTGTGTGTACAATAAATTGATGCACAAACTGTGTAATTATACACGTCGAACAAGTAATACAATGACGAGTGAGTATTTCCATAGTGATTAGAGGGAATTTAAATTAAGTAATTGCATTTGAAATATAGACAAAAGAGATGTAACTAAATTATGAACACAATTAAATAATGTTATAGAAAAAGATTAATGACATCGATATTTGCAAGATAAGTCAATGAGACCTCACACGTGTTAGGTTCTAAATGGAACAAAAGGCTAGGTTTACTATGGAATTTTATGTTTTTCCCTAAAAGGTGTCTAATCACTTCTATATAAACGGTTCGACAGAATAGGTTAAGTTTTCATGTACTATTCCTAGCAAGAAACCAACAATAATTGTTACAACATACATTCCTATGTGAACCCGAACAAAATATTCCTTTTAGTTCGTTGAAACTCTTTCCTTATTCCTAAGGCGAATTAGAATCAAGCTTCCCGGCTTAACCCCATCGTTCGATTGTAGATCTAGGCTTAGCTCTTTCAATTATTAATATCTAACTAGGTTAAGGCCAATTTTTGAGGTCTCTTACAAACCTAAGCAAGTATATCAATGAACGAAGCAAATATAAATGTGTTGCCGTAAGCTGTCGAGAGTTACACTTACCCTTGCAAGCTTATTCTTAGAGCTGGCGTGATGTTACTTGAAGCTCTTAACAATGGAGGTTCTCCCAAGTTGAAGAAGAGATGTCGCCTCTTTAATTTGTAGGGTTCTTTCCTTATATAGTGGGACTCTTAGGGTTTTATGCCCTAATTCCTTTTGTGCGTCTTTTTTACTTTGAGTCATAGGGAAATATTCACTTCATGTGTAGGTATACAATTGGAAAGGAGGTCACTGTGAAGTTAAATAAATATCTTATTTTGTTCTCATATGCTCCCAAAAATGTATTAAAAAAAATGCAAAAAAATTTTAGTCTCCCAATAGTTTTTCTTATCCTACGCAAAACACCACAAAAACATTACATTTCCTCCATCAAAGCATTATTTATAAAATAAGTAAAGCCCAACAAACAAAATATATCACGAGTATGATTAATGCAACTAAATGAGACTAAATTCACTATGAACCTTGAAAACGAACAACCTAAGTAAAAAGGTATGAAATACATATACTTTTTATGGGTTATTATACTCCCAAACTAGATATTACTTGTCCTCAAGCAATGAGTAATAATCAACAGAAATAATGCTATGGAAGAGTTTAATCCAAGACAATGTATGGCAAAATTTCAGTCCTAATAAATATATGCTTCAACATGCTAGACAAATCGAGATTTTAAGAACATTTCCCTAGGACTAGGTTCCATACATTTGTGAGCGTAATTGCATCAAATCTATGCTTAACAGAAAATTTCTAAGTAATTTCTCTAGTCTACCCTAGTATTTGTTTAACATTTAAACACACATTGCTCTCATTTCCTTAAATTTAATTTTTTTTATATACTACAATAGAATCCCGATTGTAGGATATTTGCAGCAGTCTTTGCTCCTCCAAAATGGCCTCCACATGAAGTTGAATGGCAATGGAATAGGATCTCTTTTTGCTCCTCTTTGGGGATGCACCTCTAATCATTGATCAACACATTACTTGAATAGGTAAGGTTCATCCCAATAGTAGAATTGGACATTATGCATGAATTTTTCTCTCTAGGTTTAAATCATGAGGTAAAATACCACTAACGAGAAAATTAACAATGTCAGCATATCGCTAAATTACCGCATCAAATAATAATTTCTCATCAGGAAATTCTTCCTCAATCTCTATCTCATCATCAAATTTAGCCTTGTTCCCTAGCCTTGAAAGTTGACCAATAACTTGATTTTCAGTGCCTTATCTATCCCTAAACTCTAAGTCAAACTCTTGTAAGAAAAGTATCCAAAATAAAGTTTTTCGATTGCATGTACCAAAGGTAACAATGGTTTCTCAGGTCCTCTAAGGGTCATGCAACCGCATAACACCTGAAAAAGGTAAATAGAAATATGTAAAAAATAAATAAATAAAATAGTACAATAACTAAACATAAAATCACCAATTACCAGTCCCCGACATCGACACCAAAAACTTATTGTATGTGTGAGTGTACAATACAATGATACGCAAACTTGATACGTGTGTGTTGTAGCAAAATATTAATGAGAATTGAGATTTGTAAGATAAGTCAATGAGACCTCACACGTGTTGGGTTCTAAATGGAACAAAAGGCTAGGTTTACTATTGAATACTATGTTTTGCCAAAAAAGATGTATAATCACTTCCACAATATACAACTTGACAGAATAGGCTAAGTTTTTCCTGTACTATTCCTAGCAAGAAACCAACAATAAATTGCTACAATAATACATTCTTGCGTGAACCATAGCAAGTTATTATCTTTTAAGCCATATTCCTTTTAGTCGTTGAAACTCTTTCCTTATTCCTAAGTGAGTTAGAATCAAGTTTCCTAGCTCAACCCTATCGTTTGACTGCAGATCTAGGCTTAGCTATTCCAATTATTAAGTATCTAACTAGGTTAAGGCCAACTTTAGAGGGCTCTTATAAACCTAAGTATAACAATGAACGAAGCAAATATAAACTGAAAAATACTCAAACATCCATTAAACGAAACATATAATCCATAGCAAACCCAAGCCAAACTAAATCAATTCATGGTTGGGTAATAAACATCCGTAATCATTATTTTATAACAACCCATGAAAAGAAACAAACAACGCAAGATGAAAAACAAAAGGTATAAGGAACTCTTGTGTTGTCGTGAGCTACCGAGAGATGAACTTAACATTACAAGCTTCTTCTAAGAGTTGGCGTGATGTTCCTTAAAACTCCCAACAACGGAGGTTATCCCACGTTGAAGAAGAAGATGAATAAGAAGTCACCGCTTCTTTTCTCTCTTTCTTATATCACCAATTTCAGTCGCCTTTAATTTGTGGGGTTCCTTCATTTATATAGTGGAGGTTCCTAGGGTTTTGTGCCCTCATTTTAATTTATGCCCTCATTTTAATTTGTGCCCTAGGAAAATATTCCCTTTACGTGTAGGTCCACTGCTGGCAAGGTAGGTCACGTATGAAGTTAAATAAATATCTTCTTTTTTCCTTATATGTTCCTAGAAATGCATCTGAACTGCTGCAGCAAATTTTAGTCCCCTAACAGTTTTCCTTAATTAAATCCCAGCAAAACACCATAAAAACACTACATTTCCTCCATCAAAGCATCATTTATAGAATAATTAATCCCAACAAACAAACTAAACCACAGTACAACTAAATGAGACTAAATGCAACTATATGAACTTTGAAAAATATCAATAACCTAAGAAAAAAATGTAAACTTTTTACGGGGTTATAACTACGCAATAATTAATGTTGTGCTCCCCAGTTTTTCATAATTTTATATCATTGACGTCATTGTTCAAATGATTTCTTCTTTCCCTGAGATTTCACAAAATCACATACCCATTTACAAAACAAATGGAACGTAATGTTGCTAGGAAACCCCCATTAAATGGTCAAATTTTGAAAATGTATCTGCCAACCAAACAATGAACAATTATACTTTCGAAAAGTAAAATCTAAGATACATCAAGTAAAGACAAAAGTATGCGGTAAATAAGATAAGAATATTAAAAAATGATAAGAAAAGAACAAGAAAAGATAATAACATTATGTCAAATCAGAATGCAAAAGGGTACCTTCGAATTCGATAGAACCAATAAGAATTGAAATCAAAATTTTGAATTTTAGAATATTGATTCGTTAGATTCGATAAGAGTAAAACGTAAAAAAGATTGAATAAAAAGGCAGAATGCTATAGCTGATAATAAACCAAAACAAAAGGAACATATTATTAAGAAGTCTAAATTTCCCACTAAACAAAGGATATCATTCATCAAAGTAACAAGACCAATAAGTCACTTTCCATTTACAAAAAAAGCCAATCCCACCTCTTGAAATCATAACTTTCTACATTTTTCCAACACAAAATCAACAACTCAAACAATGCACAATTCTTTTTTCCATTAGCAAAAACATACGATAGCATGAATATACCACCTCTCGAAAATCAACCTATACCATGCTTTTCAACATAAAAATCCATACATAAACAAACAATTCATTAGATAGAAACTGAGAAATCCTGAAAGGGCATCAAAACCACTAAAATAACATAGAAAGAAGTCCAAAAAGAAACATTCGAATCTTGATTTATTTTACCTATATAAAGAAGCTTTTGGGAAGTTTCTGTTAAAATTCAAAGGCATGGGCGGCTGGAAAAATAAAAACAACACATGGGGCGGCTAATTGTTGAAAATAAAAGGGATAATCATAATTTTAGTCCCTTTGGACTTTAAGGTATTTACAAGTTTAGTCCTAAGTTTCAACTATAAATACCCTAGCTCATTTAGCATCAAAATCATCCCAAAATCTTCCAGTTCTCTCTCAAGTATGTTTTGTAAACACCTGTAATTTTTTTCTTTAGTAAAAGATCTGCAGCAGTCTGGAGACGTAAGCACAATTGGCTGAACTCCGTTATCAATTTTTCGGGTATTATTTTTTCGCTTTTATTTCGCATTCTCACTAATCTGGTTATAGGGAAATTACTTGTTACTCATTTATTTCCCAACAACTGGTATCAGAGCTTTTAGTTGTAAATTTTGTCAATTTTTTGCGAGGTTACTATTCATTACTGTTCACGTGAATAGTAAATTTCATGAATAGTGAAATTTTGTCGGTGATACGAATTTGTCGACGGAGGTGTTCTAATACACGGTGGTTCGCAATAATTGTCAGAAACGATCCAAACGAATCCAGATTCGAGTGGGAGCGATGGCTACAGACGAATGGAATGTGAAAATTAAAAAGTTCGATGGTGCGGACTTTGGCTTTTGGAAGATGCAAATTGAAGATTTTTTGTACTAGAAAAATCTATATCAACCCCTCTCAGGAAAACAACCAGAGGGCATGAAGAATGAAGACTGGGCTCTTTTCTTGACAGACAAGCCCTCGGAGTTATCCGACTGACGTTATCCCGCAATGTTGCTTTCAACATAGCAAAGGAAAAGACCACGGTTGGTCTTATGGCGGCTCTCTCTAGTATGTATGAGAAGCCATCGGCCTAAAACAAAGTTCATTTGATGAGGCTATTATTCAATTTGTGGATGGCGAAAGGGGCATCAATGGCTCAACACCTGAATGAACTCAACACAATCACAACCCAGTTGAGTTCTGTGGAAATTGAATTCGATGATAAAGTTCGAGCTTTAATTCTCTTATCATCTCTACCAGATAGTTGGAATACTGCTGTTACAGCAGTTAGCAGCTCGTCGGGAAATAGTAAATTGAAATTCGACGATGTTCGGGATCTGGTACTGAGCGAAGAAATTCGACGGAGAGAATCGGGTGAAGCATCAACCTCCTCAGCCTTGCACACAGAGTTCAGAGGGAGAACTTCATAAAGAAATTCAAATCGTGGCAGATCGAAATCCAGACGGGGAAAATCAAGAACAGGAAAGAAAGATTTTACCTGTTATAATTGTGGCAAGAATGGTCACTTTAAAAGGGATTGTCGAGTACTGAAGAAAGATATCGGCGCACAGGAATCTGCAAACATGATAGATGAGACAGGTGATGCCATGATTCTAAGCGTCAACAGTCCCATTGAATCATGGATCTTGGATTCAGGGGCATCTTTCCACTCCACCCCATGCCGAGAAATCATGGAGAACTATGTCAGTGGTGATTTTGGGAAGGTTCATCTAGCTGATGATGAAACCTTGAAGATCGTCGGAAAAGGAGACATCCGACTAAAGTTGCCAAACCAGACCACCTGAACGCTGAAAGGAGTGAAACATATTCCTGGCCTCAAAAGGAATCTGATTTCTGTAAGACAGCTTGATGGAGAAGGATATAGCACAACATTTTCAGGCTGTGAATGGAAGATTACCAAAGGAGCACTCGTCATTGCTCGTGGTAAGAAGACTGGTACTCTCTATGTAACCTCAAACTTAGAGAATATCATTGTTGCAGTAGATGCTGATGGAAAATCAAACCTATGGCACCAAAGACTTGGCCATATGAGCGAGAAATGGATGAACTTTTGTCAAAAGGGAAGCTGTCGGATCTAAAGAATGTAGATGTCGGACTATGCGAGGATTGCATCTTTGACAAACAAAATAAAGTCAGCTTTGCAAAGAATGGTAAGACACCCAAGGCTGAAAAGTTAGAGTTGGTTTAATACTGATGTATGGGGACTATCTCCAGTTCCATCTCTTGTAGGCTTATTATATTATGTCACCTTCATTGATGATTCTACAAGGAAGGTGTAGGTTTATTTTCTGAAGAAGAAATCAGAAGTCTTTGATACCTTCAGAAAATAGAAGGCAATGGTGGAAAATGAGACTGGTTTGAAAGTCAAGCGGTTGAGGTCTGACAATGGAGGAGAGTACAAAAATAGAAGATTCAGAGATTTCTGCGCAAATAATGGGATCAAGATGGAGACAACAATTCCCATGACACCGCAGCAAAATGGCGTAGCAGAGTGCATGAACAGAACTTTGAATGAACGTGCCAGAAGCATGAGGATACATGTCGGATTGCCCAAATTTCTATAGGCTGAAGCTATCAACACTGCAGCTTACCTGATCAACCATGGGCCCTCAGTTCCTTTGGATGGCAGAATACCAGAGGATGTTTGGAGCAAGAAAGAAAAGAACCTTTCACACTTAAGAGTGTTTGGTTGTATTTCTTCTGTACACATAGACTCTTCTGAAAGAAGTAAACTTGATGCTAAGTCCAACAAATGTGCCTTTGTTGGTTACGGCGGTGATGAGTTCAGTTATTGGTTTTGGGACTATGAAAATCGGAAGATCATCAGAAGCAGAGATGCCATTTTCAATGAGAATGTGATGTACAAAGACAGGTCAACTGTAGAATCAAGCAGCTCCAATACCAAACCTGAAACAAAGGAATTTGCTGAGTTCGAGGAGATTTCTGAAAATGATGTTCAGATCAGTCCTGAAGCAGTTCAAGAAGAACCAGGCACACCAAAACTAAGACGCTCCTCTAGAATTCCTAAACCAACCCAACGGTATTCTCCTTCTTTGCACTACTTGTTGCTGACTACAATGGTGAACCAGAGTGCTATGATGAAGCAATGCAAGTGAAGGATTCAGTCAAGTGGGAGTCTTCCATGAAAGATGAGATGGACTCGCTTATGTCAAATCAGACGTGGGAATTAGCTGAATTACCACCAGGCAAGAAAGCACTTCACAACAAGTGGGATTTACAGGATCAAAGAAGAGCACGATGGGAGCAAACGCTACAAAGCGAGATTGGTTGTCAAAGGTTTTCAGCAAAAAGAAGGTATTGACTACAATGAAATTTTCTCTCCAGTCGTGAAACTGTCTACAATCAGACTAGTGTTGAAAATTGTAGCTGCAGAGAATTTACATCTTGAGCAGTTAGATGTAAAGACAACTTTCCTTCATGGTGATTTGGAGGAAGAAATCTATATGAGGCAGTCAGAAGGCTTCATAGAGGCAGGCAAGAAAAACCTGGTATGCAGGTTGAAGAAGAGCTTGTATGGTTTAAAACAAGCTCCTAGACAGTGGTACAAGAAGTTCGATAGTTTCATAAGTAGCAGTGGTTTTACCAGATGCCAAGCAGATCATTGTTCCTACATCAAGAGGTTCGACAACAACTTCATTATTTTATTGTTGTATGTTGATGACATGCTCGTTGCAGGCTCAGACATGCAAAAGATTATAAACTTGAAGCAAAAATTGTAGAAGCAGTTTGCAATGAAAGATCTGGGCGCTGCAAAGTAGATTCTTGGGATGAGGATCAAGAGAGACACAAAGTCGGGGACTTTGATATTATCACAGGCTGAGTACATCAACAAAGTACTCTCCAGGTTCAACATGCAAGATGCTAAACCAGTAAGTACACCTTTAGGTGTTCATTTCAGACTCTCCAAAGAACAGTCACCAAAGACGGACGAAGAACGTGCAAACATGGTGAAGGTGACATATGCCTCAGTAATTGGAAGTCTGATGTATGCCATGGTTTGTACCATACCATATATTTCTCAAGCAGTGGGAGCTGTTAGCAGGTACATGAATAATCCGGGCAAGGTACACTGGGAAGCAGTCAAATGGATCCTCAGATATCTGCGGGGTACCACAAACAAAGCACTTTGTTTCAAAGGTGGAGATACGATACTGACAGGCTATGTAGACGCTGACTTAGCCGAAAATGTTGACATCAGAAGGAGCACTACAGGGTATGTCTGTCTATACTCTAGGAGGAACCGCAGTGAGTTAGGTTTCTCAACTACAGAAGATAGTTTCTCTCTCCACAACTGAAGCAGAATATGTCGCTGTTACGGAAGCCAGCAAGGAGATGGTTTGGCTCCAAAGTTTCTTGGAAGAGTTAGGCAAGAAACAAGAAAACAATGTCTTGTATTGCGATAGTCAAAGTGCTATCCATCTAGCGAAGAATCCGTCTTTTCATTCCAGGACGAAGCACATACAATTGCGATATCATTTTATCCGGTCTCTTCTGGAAGATGGAATTTTAAAACTTGAAAAGATTAGTGGAGCTCAAAATCCGGCAGACATGTTGACAAAAACAGTGACTACGGACAAACTGAAGTTGTGTTCAACTTCAGTTGGCATGCTAGAATAACAAGACTAGAAATGTTGTTGCATTGATCGAGGTGTGAAGACAGATTAAAATCAGTATTCAAGTGGGAGATTGTTAAAATTCAAAGGCATGGGCGACTGTTTTTTCCAACATGGGCGGCTGGAAAATAAAAACAACACATGGGGCGGCTAATTGTTGAAAATAAAAGGGATAATCATAATTTTAGTCCCTTTGGACTTTAGGGTATTTACAAGTTTAGTCCTAAGTTTCAACTATAAATACCCTAGCTCATTTAGCTTCAAAATCATCCCAAAATCTTCCAGTTCTCTCTCAAGTGTGTTTTGTAAACACCTGTAATTTTTTTCTTTAGTAAAAGATCTATAGTAGTCCGAAGACGTAAGCACAATTGGCTGAACTCCGTTATCAATTTTTCGGGTATTATTTTTCCACTTTTATTTCACATTCTCACTAATTTGGTTATAGGGAAATTACTTGTTACTCATTTATTTCCCAACAGTTTCATTGGGATCCATTGAGCTCCCTTAGAGGATTGCATAGATTTCTTAATCGTTGTGTTGTTTCCCTGTGATCTCCCTTATGCTATGGATCGTTTTCTTTGTATTTTCGGGGATCGAAACCCTGATCCTTCTGCAAAATCTCCACCGCTCCCGCCGCCACCTTCGCTGCTCATGGTAGCAAAGAAAGAAAAAGAGAGAGAATACAGAAATGAAGGAAGAAGAAAAGAAACAATGAGTAAATTGAATGTCTCATGTATTTATATTTATATTATTTATAATAACTAGGCCATTCATACAATAATCAAATTATTATGTATTCTTTTTTTTCTTGGTTATTGATGGGTGTCTTTTGGCGCAAGTAAGGTTAAATATCCATTTAGGCACTCAAATTTTACACATTTTCAATAATCAACTAATAATTTATATTTAAAGTAATTTTAAATTATAAATAGTTTCATTTTTAAGTATATGTTATCATTATATTTATTGATATATATTAAGAACGTATACAAAATTATTCAATATTGATCAATCAAATAAAAAATCTAAATATATTAAAATAATTATAATTAATAAAATTTAGTATCATCTTTTATGAACATGAATATATAAAAACTTATATGAAATAAATTATTATTAATATATTAGAATTCTTATAAATATATAATATTTCATAATATTCAAAATAAATATATTATAAATGCCATAAAATTATACTCAATATCGTATTGGTATACATAACGAGAATGTGATTTACTTATATATTGTAAAACCTCTATAAATTACTAATGTCGGGATCACGTAAATTTGTTAATTTAAATATGTATTAATTAATAGATAACTGAATAATTTATTGATTCAAAAAGATTCTTCCGATTCAACGAACTTACATTATTTTTCATGAATAAAACATATAAATGATACATGTTCAGAGGTCAATAGTTTAGAAGAAATTTGTAGCTACTGTTCTTGAAAATCCTATTGAGGATGAAGCTTAATTAAGATAATACAATACCATTGCAACCAATTACGAGGAAAGAAGCAGTCATAGCGACAACAACTTTTTATAATATTTTGCTGCAATATGAGAACGCAACAGTAGAAACTTTGGTTGCAATAATGAAATTTAAAGATGAAATACATTTAGATTTAAATTTTAAAAAGAAACAAACAATAATAAAATCATATTTTTCTAAATTGTCATAGTTATATTTGTAATTTTATAGAATTATTAATTTATAATATTGAAGGGAGCATAAATTTATCTGTGTTCAGAAAAATTATTATCCTATTAATTTATTAATATTATTAATTTAGACATTGGTCCTAAGTTGGAACCAAGAAAAATTATTATTTTTTAGAGTTTATTAATTTATAGAGATTCAACAATATCTTGTTTCCTTTATAATTAATATCTCTATTCTTGTGCTAGTGAGGATGATGATTAAGTTGTTGTTGATTTCCTTGGATGATGTCATGCTATACCAGGATCATCGGACTCTTAGTGTAGCTAGTTTTCTCTTTTTAGCTTAGGGTTGTCGTGCCTCTCGAGTTATGTTGGTTGAAGCTTTGAAAAGATTTCGTATGATTCAAAAAGTTGAATTGGCCTTCACTCATGTATTTTTAGTAAATTTGCTTGAAGGCCTTTTATTTCAAAAGTTTATTGTTAATTTTGAGTTTGGAGTTGCTGTCTTTTGTTTTTGTCGGGTACCTTTCGTAAGACTATTATATGGAGTTATATTACATATTGAGGAAGGGGTTATTTTTTTCTTTCTAGTTTGGGTGTTCTTGTGGGGCTGGTGATCTAGCGTCTCGTCTAAGGCTTGGGGCTGTCTCTATCTTCCCTTGATCAAGGGCTTGTGTGATGTTTCTTGAGTTTGGAGGGCCATATTAAATCATAGAGATTCTATGCTAGATGCTTATCTTTTATCGAGATTGTGGTGTTGATATGGTTTGATTTGCGAGTTTCAGAGGCAGTGATTGAAGCATTAGATGGAATCCGTTCTGCTTCCATGCTTCTGGGGTGCCCTTAAGTGAGCAGTTTTAATCGTCTTTGAAGTCTTGTTTTGTTGTTGGTGCTGTTTAGTTAGTGGATGTAGTCAAGTTTCGAGGTTTTTATGAGTTGGATGAAGTGTTGGCTTCGTTGAAGATTTTTTATTTGGATGAGATAAGGGGTTAGCAATTTTCGCCATTGAACCTTTGAATTGAATTCGTGTATAGGAGCCGGATCCTTTCTCCAAACCGTGGTTAGGTTGGATTCTATTTTGGTAAATGTTCAAAGTGTTCGTTACAAAGTTGAAATGAGACAAGCATGGAGTCCTAAGGTGGGGTGGACAAATCCAAAGACTTTGAGTCGAGTTTTTTAGGGTGTCTTGTCGGTTTTGGTAGTTGGTTGTTGGATTTGTATCTCGTTGAGTTGTATCTTTTACCAAGTTGTGTTGCTCTCTTTTCCTCCGTACGAGTTTAAGGAAGTTTTTAAAGGTAAGCAAATTAGGTTTTGGGGTTTTTTTATAGAGAAGCTGTAACTCCCAGACCCGGTCTGTAATTTAGACCCAAACCTAAGTGGTCACATATCCCATTCAGAGATTTTTTTTTAAATATCTTAATACATTAGATATACATAGCAAAATGTATTAATACAGATATATCCAAATGATAGCAAATACATGTCGCCAAACATAACTGAAAAACATATAGAGATATAAGTTCGTACAAAATAAGTAGTTGATCTCCCCTGATGCCAAATCTGATAGTTTATGGTCCTCTGTTATCTGAAAAAGGGTAAAAACTACAGAATGAGCTAAAAAGCCCAGTGTGCTCCATACATTGTATAAAAATATACAATTAAAATATTACAATAAAATTTTTGTTTATGCAATATGTTTTGAAAACACGAACACTACCCCCATCCTTTCACAATCTGTTTGTGTAGGTTCCCCAGAACCATACACCCATCCCACACAACCAGTAAGGCCCTGAGCACACAGCCAAGGAACCTACAGATATACTTCCTTCAACAATATTTCCCCCAATGATAGAAATGTTCATGAATGTATTTGAATGAAAACCATGATTAATTCTTTAAAACATAAAAGTGTTCATATTTGGAAATCATATACATAAATACAGAAATCAGAAGACAATTTAGAAGTATAAGAAATTAGATATCGGATAATCATATTCAGAGAAGCGGTATAAATACCATAGCCAAATCATATAAAAAATATACAGTAAATCAGATATCAGATACACAATATTCAAATATATATTTTAAAACATTACTAATGTAACATTGTCAAAAAACACACCTGTAACAGTCTGAGAAATTAGATAGGGAAGCTTATTACTGGTTTTGTCGATCACGCTCTGCTGCAGCGCTAGATCCTACGAATTAAAAAAATCCATATTGGAAACCTAATATAAAAAATCTAAATATTATTTAAATAATATACGGAAACCTACGGGTAATTTTCGTAGTACGCGGTTCAGGCTGATCTAACGAACGGACAACACCAGACCTAATTGATCATTGCTCAGGTGAAACACGAGTACCTTCATAAAATATTTTTATTGAATCAATTCATTAACCAAATCTCAAATAAATAATCAAAATATTGAAATATTAAGCCTTTTGGGTTTACAAGCTCGATTCGGGAATTTCGGGTCATAATTTGGCGAAACGGTTTTGACTGACGATTTGGTCAAAATTTAAATTCTTGGTCAAAATCAAAGTCAACGGTTTTGATTGACGATTTGGAGACTTTAGGGTTCGAATTTAGCAAAACGGACCCAAAAAACGGATTCGGAACGTCGAAAACTATCAGGATAGGTATACTCGGAAAAGATTAACGGTTATTTAATAGCCGGTCAAAGCCGGTCAAAGTTCTGGTCAAAGGAGGTCAACAACCTGTCAAACATTTTACAGAAATAGCATTTTTTTAAAATAATTACCAAAATAGCACCCATTTCGAATTAATTCCCAAAATAGCACCCGATCAACGGTCGGGTCGGGTCGGGTCAACGGGTCGGGTCGGGTCAAAACCCGTCAAACCCTTTGAAAAATCGATCAAACCGGTCGTTTTTGCCTTCCCCACGCGCAGTGGTGGCGCGTGAGAGCTATTCTGGAAGCGTAAAATTCACGGGAAAATTCTTAAAAATTATTTTGAGCGATTTTGAGATACTTACAAAGCTCGGTTTAAATTTTTGAACGGCGGAGAGCTCGATTTCAACAAATCGAAAACTTTGATCGCTTCACCTCCACACGCGCCGCCGTCGACGGAGACCGAGGATGACACCGGCGGACTTGGAACGGCACAAGGAACACGATGGTGCGGGAGGTGTCGTAAACGGAGCAACGATCGACGATGAATTTAAGATTTTCTCGGCGATTGAGCTAAAAAAAACGTCGAGAATATGACCGAAAATTCCTGGCGTTTGGCAGCGTTTCGCTTCAATTAATTTAAGGGGTTTGTTCCTCGCTCGATGATGAACATGATGGTGGTTTCAAAACGACGATCGGAATTCGGACGGCGTCCGGATCGTTGTCGGAAGTTGACGTTGGGGAATGAAGTTTAGGCTCAATTTAGGAGTAATTGGTTTCTGATTTTTCAGAAACCAATTGCCGTATATAATACCAAACTTCAACAACTTTTCTTGGGTAAATTCAGGTCTTGGTCTCCGAATTTTCTTTAACTCTAAAACAAGCTACAAATTTTTATAATCTTTTAATTTAGTCCTCAAATTTCACCAAATTACTTAATTAAAACCTCAAATTACAATTATATTTTTTTTCAATTTCCGGTTTGTTACAATTCTCTCCCTCTACAAGAAATTTCGTCCTCGAAATTTCCCTTATGCAAATAGATGAGGAAATTGAGCCTCCATTGATTCCAAAGTCTCCCAAGTAGCTTCTGAGGGGCTACGATTACTCCACTGAACTTTGACCATTGGAATACGCATATTCCGAAGAACTCGTTCATCCCTCTCTAAAACCTGAATAGGCTCTTCCTCATATGACAAATCAGGTCTCAGCTCTACCTCATCGACCTGAATGATGTGATCCGGATCTGGATGGTATCGCCTCAACATAGACACATGAAAAACATCATGAATACGACTGATCTGAGGAGGCAACTTAAGCTGATAAGCAACAGGTCCAACTTTCTTCAAAATACGATACGGCCCAATAAATCGCGGACTCAGTTTACCCTTACATCCAAATCTCAATACATTATTCCATGGGGATACCTTGAGAAAAACCTAATCTCCAACCTCAAACTTGATATCCTTACGTCGCTTATCTGCATATGACTTCTGCCTATCGAATGCCTCTTTTAAGCGATCACGGATCAATCTGACAGTGTCTTCAGTCTCCTTAACCAAGTCTCGACCCAAAGTTTTTCTATCATGCAACTATGTCCAACATATAGGAGTACGACATCTACGTCCATACAGAGCCTCGTACGATGCCATGCGAATACTTGCCTGGTAACTATTATTGTAATCAAACTCACCTAATGGCAAGAAATCTTCCCAACTACCATGAAAATCAATCACACAACCCCGTAACATATCCTCTAACACCTGAATTACTCGCTCAGACTGTCCATCAGTCTGAGGATGAAAAGATGTACTGAAATTCAAACGAGTACCCAAAGCCTCATGCAAAGCCTTCCAGAACCTGGAAGTGAACCTCGGATCTCGATCAGATATGATAGACAATGGAACACCATGAAGTCTAATGATCTCAGAAATGTACAACTTAGCCAGTTTGTCCAGAGAATAATTAATCCGGATAGGAATAAAGTGCACTGACTTGGTGAGTCGATCAACAATCACCCAAATAGAATCCTTTTTAGAAGGAGTCAGAGGAAGACCAGTAATAAAGTCCATTGTAAGGTGCTCCCATTTCCACTCAGGAATCTTAATTGACTGTAACAATCCAGATGGATGCTGGTGTTCTGCCTTAACTTGCTGACAAGTCAAACACCTCGCCACGAAATCTGAAATATTCTTTTTCATACCAGTCCAGAAGTAGCGCTCTTTGAGATTATTGTACATTTTGTCCCCTCCAGGATGCATATCATAAGGACTACTATGAGCCTCTTAAAGAATAACTCGTCTCAATTCATCATCTTTAGGAACGCAATAATGACCGTGAAAACACAAAATATCATCCTGATCCACAGTATACTCTGAACTCGATCCTTGCTTAACTTGCTCAATAATGGAGAGCAATGAGCTATCCAGAAGTTGTTTGGTCTTAATCTCCTCGGCCAAATTAGGCTTAACCTGCAACTCTGCTAACAAACTATTATCATCAAATAAACTCAAGTTGGCGAATAAGGCTCTGAGATCTGATATCGCCTTACGGCTCAAGGCGTCTGCCACTACATTAGCCTTCCCTGGATGATATTCTATCTCTAAATCATAGTCCTTTAGAAGCTCTAACCAGCGACGCTGTCTCAAATTCAATTCTTTCTGAGTAAGCAAATACTTCAGACTCTTATGATCATTATAAATATAACACTTTTCTCCATATAGGTAGTGTCTCCAGATCTTTAAAGAAAAAACCACGGCAGCTAACTCCAGATCGTGAACAGGATAGTTACGCTCATGCGGCTTTAACTGACGAGATGCATAAGCGACGACCTTCCCATCTTTCATCAAAACACATCCTAATCCAGAGTGAGAAGCATCACTGTAAACAGAAAAATCCTTTCCAGATTCAGGCTGAATCAGCACTAGGGCTTGGGTTAGAACAGTCTTCAATTTCTCAAAACTAGCTTGTTGATTCTCAGACCAGACAAATGGAACATCTTTCCTCAATAGTTTTGTCAGAGGAGCTGCAATAAGGGAGAACCCCTCAACGAAACGACGGTAGTAACCAGCTAAGCCCAAGAAACTACGGATCTCCGAGACGTTCCTGGGTTACTTCCAGTTCAGAATAGCCTCCACTTTGCTCGGATCCACTTGAATGCCATCAGCAGAAATGATATGTCCAAGAAAGGTCACTTCGCTGAGCCAAAACTCACACTTGCTCAACTTAGCATAAAGGTTATTCTCCCTGAGAATCTGTAGAACAATCCTTAAATGTTCTCATGTTCTGCTTCACTTCTAGAATACACCAGTATGTCATCAATGAACACAACTACAAACTGATCCAAATAAGGTCGAAACACCCGATGTATCAAATCCATAAAAGCAGCAGGGGCATTTGTTAACCCAAATGACATCACTAAAAACTCATAGTACCCATACCGAGTACGGAAAGTAGTCTTCGAATATCCGAATCTTTCACTTTGAGTTGATAATAACCAGACCTCAAGTCTATTTTTGAAAAGATAGAAGCCCCTCGAAATTGGTCAAATAGATCATCAATCCTGGGTAGAGGATATTTGTTTTTAACCGTGAGCTTGTTCAGTTTCCTATAATCAATACAGAGTCTCAATGTCCCATCTTTCTTCTTGACAAAGAGAACTGGGGCTCCCCACGGTGATACATGGGTCGGATAAATCCCCTGTCCAATAACTCCTGGAGTTGGACTTTCAGTTCCTTAAGATCCTTTGGGGCCATACGATAAGGAGCCATTGAAACCGGGGTGGAACCAGAATAAACTTCAATCTCAAACTCAACTTCTCTATCCGGAGGTAATCCAGGCAATTCCTCGGGAAAAATATTAGGAAATTCCTTGACAATCCGGATACCTTCAATATCAGATTGAGAACTCCTAGTATCCAAAATATAAGCAAGAAACACCTCAGAACCCTTCATGATCATCTTCTCAGCTACCAAAGCAGACAAACATTTGTCAGAAATCCACGGCGTTCTCCGATCATTACAATCTTTCGATTATCTGGGGTTTTCAGAACAGCTCTCTTGGTCTCGAAATCAATATTTACTCGATGTTTGTCCAACCAATCTACGCCGAGAATCAAATCAAACTCTTCAAAGGGTAACTCCATCAGGTCAGCCAGAAAAATCTCCCCATTGATCTCTATAGGACATTCTCTAAAAATACGATCCAACACTATGGACTTGCCTAAGGGACTTTGAACTATCACTGAATGCTCGGTATTCTCAACAGGAATATTTAGTCCCTCAGAAACGGAATGTGATACATAGGAATTGGTGAAACTACTATCAAACAATGCAAAGTATGGAACTGAATGAATAGTAACAGTACCTGAAATCACATTAGGCCCATCACGATCTTGTCGAAGTCTAGCAGTGTAAACCAGTGCAGGCTGTCTGGCCTCAGCTCTGACGGGATCCCTATTCTGAGATACACGGCCTCTACTAGCCGATCCCGATGATCTCTCCTGAGTACGACCACCTGTAGGAGTCTGAACAATACTCTGAGTACGAGCGGGAATAAGAGCTGGTGTCTGAACTGTATAAGCTAGCTCTGGACAATCCTTTACCATATGGTCACCTGAACCACATCTAAAACATGTACCCAATTTCTTCCTGCATTCCCCAAAATGAGATTTCCCACAATGCTTACATATCTGCAAAGGTTGCGACCTAGAAGATCCACCATGTCTAGAAGGCTGAATAGCTGAAGAACCAGATGCAACAGGTCTGATACTCGTACCGCCTCTCTGAAAGGAATCACTCCTGCCTCTCTTGCTAGGATGTGCAGAAGAATCAATAGAACCAGAAGGCCTCCTGAATCGGGTTTGAGCTCGATCACTGTCTCTCATGTGTTCCATACCCAATCGCTCTATTTCCTCAGTAGTCTTGGCTATCTCAAACAATGAATAAAATTTCTCTCCCGGTGGGTAGCAACTTGGCTCCTGATTTCATACCTGAGTCCATTCTCAAACTTTAAGCATCTATCTACCTCTGTGTTAACAAGTCCAGGGGCATATCGACTCAATCAGATGAATTCCACCTCGTAGTCCATAACAGACATATTACCCTGCTCCAGATCCTGAAACTCTTGGTGTCGCTCCTGTAGATATCTCTCCCTAATATAGCGACTCCGAAAACGTGTCTTAAAAAGATCCCATGTTAACTAGTTTCTCGGGATACTACAGAAATCGATTGCCACCATCTGAAGCTCTCTTTCTTCATCATAGTTAGGCTCCCTTTCAACTTCTGCTCAGGTCTGAGATCCATCTCATCCATAATCCTCTCTGTGTCCTCTAGCCAGTACTCAGCGTCTGTTGGAGATCCAACAGTAATACCCTCGAATGGAACTACACCAGCAGCTACCAAGGAATTTGAAATCTCAACTGCAGTCATATTACTAGGGGCTCTGGCAGCTCTCTGAAACATCCGAAATATAGCACTATTAAGGGCATCTTCATTTATGTCAGTATCCTCGTCTCCAGTGATGGGAGGGTCTCTTATAGGAGTAAACTGATCATCATGAGAAAGAGTCGGATCTACTTGCGGAACAGGAGGATCACGTGGTGACATCGGATCGTCTATCGTAACAGAAGGTCGAGTGACTCGTCCTCGACCACGGTCACGTCCTGTCCTACAACCTCTAGCAACACTCATCGTTGGATCTATAAGGCTCTACAGAAAGAATTTGAAACATATGTCAGATTAGCATCAGGGATCTCAAGAAAATTTTAAATTATAAAATAAAGTGACATTTTTTCTTCAAAATTTCTTAAAAATCCGAAGTTATGACCCATATACAGTCCGAGTGTTTAAAACCGAAAGCTCTGATACCACCAAATGTAACCCCCAGACCCGGTCTATAATTTAGACACAAGCCTAAGTGGTCACATATCCCATTCAGAGATTTTTTTTAATATATTACAATACATTAGATATAATACAGAACAAAATGTATTAATACATATATATCCAAAACGATAGCAAATACATGTCACCAAACATAATTGAAAAACATATAGAGATATAAGTTCGTACAAAATAAGTAGTTGATCTCCCCTGATGCCAAATCTGATAGTTTATGGTCCTCTGTTATCTGAAAAAGGGTAAAAACTACAGAATGAGCTAAAAAGCCCAGTGTGCTCCATACAGTGTATAAAAATATACAATTAAAATATTACAATAAAATTTTTGTTTATGCAATATGTTTTGAAAACATGAACACTACCCCCATCCTTTCACAATCTGTTTGTGTAGGTTCCCCAGAACCATACACCCATCCCACACAACCAGTAAGGCCCTGAGCACACAGCCAAGGAACCTGCAGATATACTTCCTTCAACAATATTTCCCCCAATGATAGAAATGTTCATGAATGTATTTGAATGAAAACCATGATTAATTCTTTAAAATATAAAAGTGTTCATATTTGGAAATCATATACAGAAATACAGAAATCAGAAGACAATTTAGAAGTATACAGAAATTCAGATATCGGATAATCAGTATTCAGAGAATCGGTATAAAATACCATAGCCATAAATCATATAAAAATATACAGTAAATCAGATATCAGATACACAATATTCAGATATATATTTTAAAACATTACTAATGTAACATTGTCGGGAAACACACCTGTAACAGTCTGAGAAATCAGATAGGGAAGCTTATTACTGGTTTTGTCGATCACGCTCTGCTGCAGCGCTAGATCTACGAATTGGAAAAATCCATATTGGAAACCTAATATAAATAATTTGAATATTATTTAAATAATATAAGGAAACCTACGGGTAATTCTCGTAGTACGCGGTTCAGGCTAATCTAACGAACGGACAACACCGGACCTAATTGATCATTGCTCAGGTGAAACACGAGTACCTTCAATAAAATATTTTTATTGAATCAATTCATTAACCAAATCTCAAATAAATAATTAAAATATTGAAATATTAAGCCTTTTGGGTTTACAAGCTCGATTCGGGAATTTCGGGTCATAATTTGGCGAAACGGACTTCGGAATTAGATTCAGGATGTCGAAAAACTAAAGTATACTTTCTGAAATTTTAAATGTGGTCAAAATCAAAGTCAACGGGTTTGACTGACGATTTGGAGACTTTCGGGTTCGAATTTAGCGAAACGGACCCCAAAAACGGATTCGGAACGTCAAAACTATTAGGATAGGTATATTCGGAAAAATTAACGGTCGTTTAATAGCCGGTCAAAGCCGATCAAAGTTCTGGTAAAGGAGGTCAACAACATGTCAAACATTTTACAGAAATAACACCTTTTTTAAATAATTATCAAAATAGCACCCATTTCGAATTAATTCCCAAAATAGCACCTGGTTAACGATCAACGGTCAACGGTCGGGTCGGGTCAAGTCAAAACTGGTCAAACCCTTTGAAAAACCGATCAAATCGATCGTTTTTGAGCGATTTCAAGATACTTACAAAGCTCGGTTCAAATTTTTGAACGGCGAAGAGCTCGATTTCAACAAATCGGAAACTTTGACCGCTTCACCTCCACACGCGCCGCCGTCGACGGAGACGAGGATGACACTGGAGGACTCGGAACGACACAAGGAACACATGGTGCGGGAGATGTCGTAAACGGAGCAACGATCGGCGATGAATTTAAGATTTTCTCAGCGATTGAGCTAAAAAAATGTCGAGACTTTGACTGGAAATTCCCAGCGTTTGCAGCGTTTCGCTTCAATTAATTTAAGGGTTTTGTTCCTCGCTCGATGATGAACACGATGATGGTTTCAAAACGACGATCGGAATTCGGACGGCGTCGGGATCATTGTCAGAAGTTGACGTTGGGGAAGAAAGTTTAGGCTCAATTTAAGAGCAATTGGTTTCTGATTTTTTATAAACCAATTGCCGTATATAATACCAAATTCACCAACTTTTCTTGGATAAATTCAGGTTTGATCCCTGAATTTTCTTTAACTCTAAAACAAGCTACAAATTTTTATAATCTTTTAATTTAGTCCTCAAATTTCACCAAATTACTTAATTAAAACCTCAAATTACAATTATATTTTTTTTTCAATTTCTGGTTTGTTACAGAAGCAAATGAGGCAGCGGACATTTTAGCCAAGCTCGACCTTTACACTGATTGTAGTTGACCCGCCACCGTCTTCACTGCAAGCTATTCTTCTCAGAGATCTCTTACTCCCTTGGAACAACTTTATGTAATGACCTCTATTCAAAGAAAAAATAGTTGGATATATATTTTTTTTGTTTTGTGTTTGATTTTTTATATTATATTGTTTAAAAATTATATAAGAGTATAAAAAGTGAAAATATTCTTATAATTTATATTATGAAAAATATGTTTATTAGATTCAATCAATTCTAATTGAGTGACCTTAGTAATGGAAGTGAGTGTAATAATTGAAAAAGATTATATATAAATATGACATTATAATTATCTCATACTATTAAAAAAATGAAAATGATATTCAATTAAAATGTATCACTAAACTTGGTCGAAGCATAAATAATTAGTATAAATAAAAATAGTAGAAGTTTAAATATTTAACAAATGATAAATTATAAAAAACACACTAATTTTTCTTTAGAAAGTAATATCCAAAAAACGATGTTTGAAGTTTAGAGAACGTGGTAGATATATCAATATATGTTTCATTAGTTTATCAATCTTCTATTGAATATTATAGAGGTATATTATGAATCAATTCCTGTAATGTAAATTTCTTCATTTATTACGTCATAATTCAAACCCCGAATATTTACAAAACCCTAAATATTTCATCTTATTAGATCAATTGATTATCAGTTTAATTAATAATTTAATATGATTTCTTCTGATTATTTATTTTTTCTTTTAAATTATTACTGTTATTTTGATGTTTTGGGTTAAGGTGTATAATCAATATTTAGTCCAGAACCGCCCAACAAGATGAATATGAAAGATTAGTGAACTTCCAAGAGTATTATAGAAACATTGACAAACGTGGAAGAGGCTCTCACAAATACATTCCCGATCATGACTCGGTCCTCGGATGAAAAAAATGCATTCAACGTCACAATCCATAATCAAAACCGCGCGATAAAAAAAAGCATACACAAATTCAAACGACTGCAATGCAAACTAATGAATCGGTCACAGCACCTCCAACACGATCATCTTCTTATGATTTTCTAGGTAAACTCAAGGATATGATCCAACGAATAGTAGAAAGCTAACTCTATAAATTGGTTTTTAATCCCATAAATTTTCATAGCAATAGAAATCCTACATCTCTTCAATTGTTTATCGAGTTGAAAAGAATGATGGCGAAGTCGCGAAGCAGTAAGCATATGAAGCAGAAGATCCGATGGTTGAAACGAAACATGGGGAAGATAAGAATGAATCAACAGCGCATAAGAGAGGAACAAACGAGAGTGAGACAAAGGTTTGCCATTGTTAAACAACAATGTGAGGGGTTCAGGGAGGAGATTAATCTTATTTCCAGGGAAGCAACTACCAACCAAATTAGGGCTCGTCTCATCTTCCAGATCATAACAGCACGCAAACATGGAAACTTTTCCAAAGCTGATAACCTCACTCACTCTCTTCGATTTATTGTCTAACAGCTATATAGTATTGTTTATGCTACAAATGTAGCTCAGCTCATCTTGTACTTTAACCAAGCTATTTATCATTAAGCTAATACATGAAGCTGGGAGTGTAATGTGTGCTATTAAATTAAATCAGTGTGGATCGATCTTGACATGTTCCCTATTTTGATCTTCCTTTTCTCATATTTTCTCATATTCTTAAAGTGTTGATTTTTATCTACTTTTATAATACGATTTTTACTATCGTTATGATAATTTGACATTTCGTGTTGTATTCATCACAGCCCATCTCCCTATAAAAAAAAGTTTTACGGTCTCGTATAATTATCGATGCATTTAAAACCATTCGCGAAACAATCTATCAGATTGGTTCTATCAATCTCTATGCCTACATCAATTTTGCATCTAGGTTCAAACAGAGACAGAGAGGTTATAGATAATTGCTATGTTTTTGTGAAAGATGAAGCATGTATTTAAGGGAAGGTTTTGGTTTTATCTTTTTTCACACCTTTGCATCTTCATGTTGTCTTTATTGTACCTTACGTTTATTTTAATAAAAATTAGTTTTATTGCAAAAGAAAAAATTAATTTTTGAGATATAAAGTATATGTAAAAAATCACAGGCAAATGAGGAAAAATTTACAATAGCGAAAAAGAATATAAATTTTTTCCCATGTAAACGTGATTTAAGATTTAACGAACTTACTTTCAAATCCTAATTCCTTATATATTTATAGGGTTATACTTCATTTTTACAAAATAGAAAGAAATCTACTCAATTTAAGTTTCCTATTCTTCATTAGTATGGAAAATAAAATTTAAAATTTGACATGAATTGAACTTCCTCGCTCATAACTGTATATCCACATTTTAACATACATTTAAAATAAGGAATATAAATTAAGTTTTCCTTGAAACAATATCTTTTGGGGAAAACAATAAAAAAGAGAAAATAATCGCGCGATTGGTCGAGCGATTTCTGTCTAATATTCGCACATTCTAGCGATCAATTTGCTATGATTATTCTCTTATTCAACTTTTTTTAATATTGTAGAAACTTCACAAATAATCCTTGGTCTAAATTACAACTGTCTGAATCAAGCATTAATGATGTGAACGTGTTTTCTTTATATTCTCTAAATAAATTATTTCTTTTAGAAAATAGAAAACATACTCCATAATAATTGAAATTAATCGTTGAAGTCAAATCGTGTGATGATTTATTATGACAATTCACATCATAATTTTAACCAAATTCTACAAAAAAACAGACGATGTTACGAGTCATGCCGATAATCATGCGAGGCACTGCTAATTCCATCTTAGTCACGCCAATATTGTTGGAGGTAAGTGATGCGTCAAGGAAAATGCATGGAAAACGCACTGCCACGTTACGCCAAAAAAAAAAGTATTTCTTTTAGAAAAGGATTTTCATAATTTGGAATCTGAGAGCGACTAAAAGTGTCCACGTTATTTTACAGTGTTAACGTGAAACATGTACATTGGTAGATAAGATTCATTTATTCTAAAATAATTTTTAAATAATTACTCACTTATTGTTCACATGTAAGAAAGACATTAAGATTATATGTAGGGAGATTTTTAATGAAGCGTACAATCGAATCGGATGTAATTTATCCTCCCCTAATAAAACTGCTTTGTTTAGAAGAAGAAAAAAACTCATAACAGTTAAGTAGTATGTTTCTGAGGTACTTTTATATGGTTTTAATCTGATGACTTTGTATCTCAACCTTTAAAATGATGTCAAAAGTTTCTTGTATTGTATGACTTAAACTGTTTAAAAGAATATTGTTCGGAAAGCTCATTAATTGGGCATCAAAAAGAATCAAAAGTTGAGTCTGATTAGATTCAAACTAGTGTACTTAAAGAGGCATTAATCAGTAAGGATTGTGCCATTGATCCAAAGCAACCCCCCCCCCAAACACACCCCAAAAAAACTACCATTTAACATACACGTTTATAATTTTCATATTATAATGAAGCTAAGTAATGGCCTAATGTTATGTTTAGTAAAAATTTTATTTTTCTTTATAGTTTAATACACGATTTAGTAATAAATAATTTCACATAATAACTTTATCATTCATATAATTTAATCTCTAATATATATATATATATATATATCATATTGAAGATGTAGTATTTCAATTAAGTTTTTATTCATCTTTTTAACTTGAAATTTAAATTTATACTAGTTTTTATTTATATTACGAGAATCTATATATCTTAAAACTCATAATAATTAAACATTTTCTTGATGTTAATATTTATATAACAAATTTGACAAATGGAAAATAAACAACTTCAATTATAAAGAAATGATATTTTTAGAGTAGCAAAGGACGACGACTTTGGGGGTAAACTACCATTCAATACATGCATATTTGATTAATGGATAAGCTACATAATTGACCACATAATAAGGGTCGGGTCACGGAATGACCACCATTTTCAAATTTGCGCCAATATAACTACTGAACTATTTAAATGGCTTCAATATAGTCGCTGTTGTTAACATTTAATAGAAGTGTTTATGTGGAAGTTAATAAAATTGATATAATTAGGGCATGAGTCCTTATAAAGTTACGTATTTATGACGCTGGCACCCTGCTTTGTTTTCTTCCATTTTGGCCACTACTTGTATATGATTTGTTTCCTTAGATTTTTATTTAATGCAATTCGATCCTGATTCTATTTTTAATTTGTATGAAGCCTCTTTAAAATCTTTTATTCTAGCCATGTATTAAATTTATAGATTAAATCCCCTAGATTTTAGAATTAATCAATTTGATCACCAAGATTAACTTGAATTCTTAACTTTTAATTAGGTCCTAATTTCAATTTAATTTAATAAATTAATTTCTCCAATCAAATTGTGACACATTTCACCTTTTGTATAATTCAATTTAATTAATTTAAAAAAATTCAATCCAATCAAAAGGTGACACATGTCACCATTTGAATTGAAGTGAAAATAAATGAATATGAGTTTTGATAAATTTTTAATTCTCACACTTTTTATTGAGATAATATATATATTACATAACTTGTTTAGGTTTAGGCAGAATTATATATATATATATATATATATATTATTGTTAATGATAAAAAAATAAAAACGAATAGATGAAAACTTACATCTAAATCAATTGAAAATATGATAACACTTAAATCACTAAAAAATCTAATAGTTTATTTATAATTGATTTAATATTTTTTTAATATTTTTAAACTAAATTTATTGTTTTCATATGCATTTTTTAATGATTATATATATATATATATAATTTAATATTCAAATTATAATCATTAGAAAAAATATTTAAGATTCAAATCATAAATTTATCTTTTGATTTTAAATTGTGCTCATGAGTTTGGGTATAGGGATAGACATGGGACACAAACCCAATGGGTTCTGACATAACCAGATTCGATCGGGTAGGTTTTTTTTTTAAAAAAATGGGTTCAGGTCGGATTTTTTAAGGTTATGTTCAGGTTGGGTTAGGTTCGGGTTTAGGGTGAAAAATACTCGATCCGACCTAACCCGAAAAAATTATAATTTTACCTTATATATTTAAGGATAATTACAATAATGCCCCTCTATATATTATTTTCTTTCAATTAAATTCTTATTTTTATTGAATAAAAATAATGTATTTAAATAAATATATTATTTTGGTTCGAGTCAGGTTCGAATTTTATCTCAAAATATCGGGTCGGGTTTGAGTTGGGTGGATGATTTATAATTTTTGGGTCAAGTCGGGTGGACCAAAAATTTAACCGGACCTGACCCATGTCCATCCCTATTCATGTATGTTAAATAAATTTTTAATTTAATTTTAAATATAATTTCATATATATAATAATTAATAAATAAATATAAAATAATTTTTTATTAAACTAAGGTGATTACAAAGTAGTATTTGTTCTAAATATTATCCATTTGATATTGAACGTTAAATCACCCTCTGTAGTCGCTGGTGCTCGAACCCATGACCTCTAGGAACAACAATGATTGAGGTAAGTTGGTTTGTGCAAATTTAATTTAAAAATATTAAAATCTTAAATTGATTATAAATAATATATTAATTTTTTTAGCAATTTAAGTGTTATTATATTCTCTATTGGCCTAGATTTAAGTTCTCACTTGTCTATTTTTATTTTTATTATTAACTATAATATATAATATATAAAAAAGTATTTTATTTGATTCCTAAATATATAAAAAAATATTAACTATAATCTATAGATTTAATACATGATTAGAATAAAAGATTTTAAAGTTAATGCTCAAATTAAGGCATTAAACAAATTAAAAACATAATCAATATCAAATTGCATTAAATGAAAATTCAAGGAAACAAATCATATACAGATAATGACTAAAATGAAAGGAAACAAAGAAGGGTGCATCGCCACGAATACGTAACTTTACAAGGACTCGCGCCCTAATTATATCAATTTTGTTAACTACCCTATAAATACTTACGTTAAATGTTAACGACAGGTGGCTATATTAAATCATTTAAATAGTCCAGTTGTCATATTAATACAAATTTAAAAATAGTAGTCATTTCGCGACCCGACCCGACCCTTAGTTATATGGTTATTTATGTAGTTTACCCTTGATTCATCTATTATAAACTTGAACGTAACCTTACCCAGTCCAAAAAATTTCTAATAGTACATGATGAACAACAGTTAAATACGTAATACATTGGAAATTATTGGAATCTCAATAGAAAAACTCACAACAACAACAACAAACCACTCAAATAAGTAAGCAGATCAATCTTGATCGGACATAGGTCGAATAGACGGTAGGAACAATTATTTCTTATAAATTTAGAATTATATTTTATATTAAAAATCTATTCTTACTTTTAAAATTTTTATGAATTCAATTTTTTTTTAATTTTAAAAGTTTATTTCTAACCTAAAATTATGTGTCTTGATCTTGACCACACTGACGAGCACAAGGAACGTAAAACGATGAACCAAACGCCACCTGTAAACAAGGCACAAAACACAGACACGTTATAGGAAACAAGATCTTATTCATGTTCATTTGATAAAAAGTGTTCAGCCATCTGCTTCATTCCGATTCTCTCTGGCTATCAGCTCCCTGTGATAAATAACAAAGGAAGAAGAAATGTCAGTAGAGGCATTAGCAAAATCAATGATGATCTTTATATAGCAATGGATATCGAAAACAACCGAGAGCTGAAGTGAGTTGGGTGGCATGGTCTAAATCCTGGTTTTCTCTTGCTTTCAGAATCTGGAACATGAAAGCAAGGCGGAGTTGAGTGCTCATACTCTTCTGCATTATGATGTTAGTCTCCCTCCGAAGCAGTTCGCATTCCATTTCCAAGGCTTCAAATTTTCCCTCACTTGTCTTTGCCCCTTTTTGATCTGTTCCTGCTCTTGACTTATTTCTTCCATCTCCGATCGCAGCCTCTTCATGCGCTTGCGAAGATGTTTCGACTTTTCTTTCTGCAAGTAGGACGCAGAATTTTATGGAAGGAGATAAACTTAAACATAACTTCATTCCTTTTGACTTTTCGATTCAAGTCGAAAGTCTCGTTCATACCTGGTGATGATTTTTGAGGGCAATGCGACAATGGGGTTTATTCAAAGGAAAAGCAAGGGGAGATCTGTGTCGGCTTAAAGTATTCATCGTGAATTATTTCCGACTGCCGAATCGCTTCACCAGTGCGTTAACCTTTTTTCCTCCGCGCTTAATTTATACTATTGTGGAGTTTATATCGGCCGATGGCGCGGGTTTTCGAGCGAGCTCGAATGACTTGTCTGCTCTAAACGAAAGTCAATGTTCCTAATCGAACGTCCGTATTGACTCCAAATCCAACTACAACAAGGATTTTTAATTCGTATTTTTTGACAAATTCATTTCACATATTTGTATATCGGTTGTATTGTTTTAAATTTGTAGACTTTTTATTCCAAAACTTAATGATTACTTGTCCTTTTCTCTCTTTTTTTTTAACTTGTTGAAGAAGGCAGAGGAGAGGGGCGGTGGGTGTGTTCCTACTCTTATCCTGACTTGTTTCATAAAAGGAAATGGGACACGTAATCCTACAATTTAATATTTTAGCTTTTGGTACCTCACAAGACGATTTGAAGAGGATACAATACAACTTATAGCTAGCTTAAAGTTAGGCAAGCTTCCAGTTAGGTACTTAGGGTTGCCCCTGGTGTCAAAAAGATTGACTGAAAAGGACTGTTATCCACTAAAGAAGCTCTAATTGGGTATTAGACATCTTAGTTTTGCAGGAAGGTTAGAATTGATCCAATCAGTTACATTTAATTTGCATCACTATTGGTGTAAACAATCATGAATCTCGTGGCTAATCGAGGTTCACCGTGGATACCACGGAATAAAGCCTGCATAGTAGTTCTAGCCGTTTCTGGAGGAAGATATTGAAGACGAGAGGTGTTGCAGCAACTATTTTGGTTCACACTTGACCTGTGTTGAGAATTAAGATCAAATGAATAACATCTGATATTACTATTATGCTTCACGTGCAACTACATCACAACCAGCTTATGTAGCAGCTATGACTTCAAACTTACTCAATCTCTTAGCTTCCTATAACAACATTCATAACAGAATCCAAAACGTCCCTATCCTTAACAATCATAACAACTCACACACACACACTCAATGCACACATTAACAGTGCATTCACACATTACACGTTAACAATGCATATTCTAGAATGCAAATGTATATTCCAGAATGTATATTCCATAATGCATATTCCAATATTCTCCATACTCTTTTCCTTCTCCTTGAGTAAATGAGAAAATCTGCACTTTGGGTCGAAATTGCTCAAACGAATATTTGGACAATGATTTAGTAAATCATCCGTTCTAGTTGAATCGAAAGTGCGATGCTTCATTCCGTTCGAATTGAATCGAAAGTGCGATGCTTCCTTCCGTTCTTGAATCGAAAGTGTGATGCCTCCCTTCGTTCTACTATAGACGAGAATCAAAAGTGCGATGCTTCCCTTCGTTCTACTTTATTCACCTTTATTTTCTTCCTTCATCCTTTTACCCAATGTGCCTTTAGATTTTCTGTGAAGCTTTCAAGTCCCATGATTTCTTTGGAGAAAAAGTAACAAATGATGAAAAGATACCACAACAATAAGTTGTTTTTAAACAGACCATGACTATTGAAGAGATCACCAAAACAATACCATTGTTCTCAACCAAATTAACTCGCTTATACCAATGAACAAGTATTCGGCCAACCATCAGCAGTAACCAATTCAGTAAAAGTCAATAGAACAAGACTCAGAAGGAGGAGTATGCACGTCTATGCAACAACTAAATCACTACATCAGAATTCTCACATGTGACAGGTTGCTACTCTGCTCAAATTCACGCTAACTTTGATTTCTTACTTGAATAACGTCCCAAATGCAAGAATCCAATCACCAAACCAGATTTGATTAACCACTTTGAATCACCAACACAAAACTAATCTCAATAAAGCATAAGCAGTAGACAGACAACAACTGATATTCCAAAATCAATTACCATCTAAAACTAAGAAATGATAGTGACTGAGACATGAATCAGTAATCAAACACGAATGATAGAGGAGGCAGCATGCATTTAGATAGAACCTGAAAAACAAACTCAACATATCTCATTGTAGAATTGCAACAGTCGCCAGAAAACATGAAGCGATGACGATGAAACTCTGACGTAGCAAACCATCAAATTTGTAACACTGCCAATGAACAACCAACTGGCATCAAGAAACCAGATTCAGATATGAGATTCTGATATGAAATAGAGGAAGTTTGACTGGTGAATCGATGAAGATAACAAACAATTAGAGATCCGATGAACCCGAAAAACAGACAAGATATTTGAGAATAATTTTGTAACAGTGATGATAAAGGCATCATCAACAAGAGCGGCAAGAGAATAGCAGGTGGATACAATCATTAACAGCGCTGGAAACAGTCACGATAGCACCAACGAATTCCAAGCAGCGGGAGAAAACATTGTCACTACCAAACTCTCACAAACAAAACGTCGAACAGGTAGTAGATGATTCCAAATAAGATCATAAATGATAAATGCACGACAGAGCCATCATTGTTTAACTCAAAATTCTTCAATACTGATGTTAAAGAAAAACTGGTGATAAAAGAGACAATCACCTCATGATGCGATACTTGCGGCAGAAAAAGAAGAAGAAATAGGTGGTGCTAGCGATGACAGCAACATCATTCAATGAAGAGCAGAAGATGAAGAAAAACACGGATGAAGAAAAACAACTTGAAAAAAGGTAATGGAGATAACAGTGGCGAAAGAAAGGTGCGGCGGAAGAAAGGCTTCAGGATCTTTAGCAACTGATACCATGTTGAGAATTAAGATCAAATGAATAACATCTGATATTACTATTATGCTTCACGTGCAACTACATCACAACTAGCTTATATAGCAGCTATGACTTCAAACTTACTCAATCTCTTAGCTTCCTATAACAACATTCATAACAGAATCCAAAACGTCCCTATCCTTAACAACCATAACAACTCACGCACACACACTCAATGCACACATTAACAGTGCATGCACACATTACACGTTAACAATGCATATTCTAGAATGCAAATGTATATTCCAGAATGTATATTCCAGAATGCATATTCCAATAACCTGCTGTTGATCGTAATCTGACAGCTACCAGAGTTTGGAATGCGGGTACGAGTGAAGAACCGAAATTTGGGTGACAGGTGATAGTTTGGTTCCCAAGCATATCCCAAAATATCTTTTGTTACATGTATGTATATGTTAAATAAATCGCCTACTAAAGATAGGCTCATCAGATACAGGATGGATTGAAGGATGGTTAGGACCCTTCTTAAAAATTTTAAATAATCATTTAGATTAATTGATTATATATTTTTGTTTTGTTAAATTTTATAAATTTATATTTTTTAAAAAATTAAAAAATTTATTTCTTTAATATAAAATTTTATATCTATGTTTGCCAAGATAGAGTATAATGAATCTTGATGATATATGTTTGATGTGTCAAAGGTAAATGAATAATAGGGATCGCTTATTCTCTGATTTAGATTTGTTAAAAGTGTTTGGAATGAAATACTTCACTAGTGTCGGCTTCAAAGAGTTGTAATGGCCGATGGGTAGGACTGAGCATTCGATCGAGTCGAGTTGAGTCAAATCAAAAAAAATTGAGTTATTTGAGTTGACGAGTCGTATTTTACAACTCGAACTTAACTTAAAATTTTTTCGAATCGAGCCGAGTTTATTAAATTCGAGTATTATAAAAAGGATTTGTTCCAATATTTTTACTTTCTCAAACTATATAAGAAATATATATATATAGATATATTATTTTCACATTATAATGTTATTTAATATATCAAATAAAATCTAAAATTATAAAATATATTCATAATATTATATTTTAGAGAAAGTATTTTGAGGGTAAAATATTGATAAGAGTATAAAGGAGACAAATAATTGATGAGAGGAAATAATTTGCAAACAATTATAGTCAAAAGACCAAATTGAGTAAAATTCAAAGTTAAGGAACTAAATAAAAAGAGAGTACATTTTTAGTAAAAAATAAGAATTGAAGTTACATATATTCTATTGTGGTAGTTGAGCATGCGGTTCAAATTTGATAAAAATTGACTTAAATAAAGGATGAATTAAAGAAATAAGGAAATTATGAAACTTTGAGAGATTAAATTGAAAAATAAAAATTTGTTATCAAAAAGAGAAATGAAAAGTACATATATATTTTACGATGATTTATGAGCATGTTGTTCAAATTTGGTAAAAAATGGACTTAAAATGAAGGAGAATTGAAGAAATAATGAAATCTGGGACTAAATCGTAAAACTGTCAAAATTTTTGTTTTTCGAGTAACTCGAACTCGAAAACCGAATTGATAATTCGAGTTGACTCGAATAACTCGAAATTAAAAAAAAATCGATATTTCTGTTGCGGAAGACGGCTATCGGATAGAGCAAAATCGCAACTGATAATTTGAGAAAATAAAAATGATGATAAAAAGAGACACAAAATTTACGTGGAAAACTCCTAAATAAAATAGGGTAAAAACCACGGGCAACGGTAGAAGAATTTCACTATGAGAAAATAGGAATTACAACTTCTCTCGATCTACCAAGGAGAAAACAATGATAATTCTCTCTTGATAAAAAAAAGGAGAAAACAACTCTCAAGAAACTCTCTAAATTCTCTCTAGTATTGGAAGAAAGCTAGAATGCTTTGGGATGGTTTTGAAGCTAAATGAGCTAGGGTATTTATAGTTGAAACTTGAGGACTAATCTTATAAATACCCTAAAGTTTAGGGACTCAATTTGGTAGTTATGTCTTTATTATTTCAACAATTTGCATCTACTTTATTGACTCCACAATTCCACTTGCACACTTGCACATTTGGTGCATTAATGCACCAAATAATTGGTTAAATTTCAACAATCTCCCACTTGAAGATTTGATTGGAACAATCATATCTTCACACCATTCTTTCTACCTTGTACCATCATGTTGCTTACGTCTCTGACAGGCCACAAGAGGATCGACACCATGTAAATTTATCAGTGTTGATCGCCTTCGTCATGAAATCTGCTATGTTGTCTTTGGTATGGATCTTCTGCATATCTACCGTCCCTTCTTCCACCTTTTCACGAATGAAATGGTACTGAACTCGTATGTTCTTTGTCCTTGAATGAAATGTTGGATTTCTTGCTAGATGCAAGGCGCTTTGACTGTCACAAAACAGAGAGACATACTCTTGATTGTGCCCAAGCTCCTCCAATAGCATCTTCAACCAAATTGCTTCTTTACTGGCTTGTGTAGCTGCTACATATTCTGCTTCTGTTGTGGATGTAGCCACAACTGACTGCAATTTTAAAACCCAGCTTATAGCTCCACCATCAACTTTGAACACATATCCTGTAGTAGATTTGCTTTTATCCAAATCCCCTGCATAGTCAAAATCGACATACCCATTTATAAGTAAGTTTGATCCTCCGTAACATAATGCAACATTTGAGGTCCCTTTAATGTATCTTAGGATCCTCTTTACAATATTCCAATGCTCTTTGCCCGAATTCGCCATGTACTGACTAATCACTCCCACTGCTTGTGCAATGTCTGGTCTTGTGCATATCATAACAAACATTAAACTTCCCACTGTTGATGCATACGGTACTCGAGACATCTCCATCCTCTCTTCTTCACTGCTAGGACTCATACTGGAGGATAATTTGAAGTTAATAGGAAGAGGGGTAGAAATTGGCTTACAATCTTGCATGCTGAATTGTGACAAGATTTTCTTCAAATAATTCTTTTGTGAAAGCCAAATCTTCCTATTACTTCTGTCTCGGTGAATTTGCATCCTAGAATCTTGTTTGTCGATCCCAAGTCCTTCATTTCAAATTCCCTAGCCAGTTGTGCCTTCAATTCTTCAATATGATCTTTGTTGGGTCCTGCAACCAACATGTCATCCACATACAACAACAATATAACAAAATCGTTATCACCAGACCTCTTGAAATAAGCACAAGGGTCAGCATTAAGTCTGTTGTATCTAAGACACATAATGAAGGAATCAAATCTCTTATACCAACACCTCGGCACCTGCTTTAGACCGTACAGAGATTTGTTCAACCTGCAAACCAAGTTCTTCTTTTCTTTTTCTTCAAAACCTTCAGGCTGGAGCATATAAATTTCTTCTTCAAGATTTCATGAAGAAAAGTTGTTTTAACATCTAGCTGCTCTAGATGTAAGTCCAATGTAGCACACATTTCCAAAACTACTCGAACTGTTGTTAGTCGAACCACAGGAGAAAATATTTCATTAAAATCAATACCTTCTTTTTGAGCATATCCTTTGACTACCAGTCTTGCACGATACCTCTCAACTTGATCGTCACCATTTCGCTTGATTTTGAAGACCCATTTGTTACCAATTGGCTTCCTTCCTTGTGGTAGTGGCACAAGGTCCCATGTATTATTTTTATGAAGGGCTTCGATTTCTTCTTGCATCGCCATCATCCACAGTGAAGCATCTGAGCTGTTTATTGCCTCCTGGTATGTTGATTGCTCACCGTCCTATGTTAAAAGACAATATGCAATATTACCTTCTATAACATAATCTGAGTGCCAATTGGGACGTCTTCTCACACGATCTGATTGACGAGTTGTTGGAGCTTCGGAACTCTCTGGTTCTTGGTCATCATGTGTTGGTTCTGCTTCAGAAGAATCTCCTTCCTCAACCTCCTTTTCCACATGTATCTGTGTAGTCTCTAACTTTTTAGTGCTATCATCATCTTCTTTTCTCTGTAGTTTATCTTCTACAAAGATAATATCCCTGCTGATGATCACTTTACGGGCAGTGGGATCCCACAAGCGATACCCCTTGACTCCATCAGCATACCCCAAGAATTTGCATTTCCTGGATTTTGGATCCAGCTTTGAGATTTCTTTGGAGTTGTACATCACGTACACAATACTTCCAAATATACGGAAAGTTTGAATAATCAGCTGGTTTACCAGTCCACATCTCCATTGGTGTCTTCAGCTCTATTGCAGTTGATGGAGCTCGATTCACCAAATAACAGGCGGTATTGACTGCTTCTGCCCAGAATGATTTTTCTAGGCCTGCATCCCTCAACATTGCTCTTGTTCTTTCTAACAAGGTTCTATTCATCCGCTATGCCACTCCATTTTGTTGAGGAGTGTTCGCTACTGTGAACTATCTTTTGATGCATTCTTTCCTGCAAAAGTCATCAAATTCTTCGCTTGTGTATTCTCCTCCATTATCTGTTCTGAAACACTTGATCTTATTTCCAGAATCAAGTTCCACCCACGCTTTGAAGTTTTTGAAAGTGGAAAACACATCTGACTTCTTCTTAATAGGGTACACCCAACATCTCTTGGAGTAGTCATCAATAAATGAGACAAAGTATTTTGCTCCGCCTAGGGATGTAACTGGTGCTTGCCATACGTCAGAGTGAACCAATTCTAGAACACTTTTGCCTCTAGAATTTGATGTGTTGAATTTCAACCGGTGCTTCTTACTTGTTATGCAATGCTCACATAAAGGAAGTTATACCTTTGTTAAGCCTGGAAGTAGCTTTTGCTCCACAAGGACTTTCATTCCTTGTTCTGACATGTGTCCAAGTTTCTGATGCCATAGCATTGCTGAATCTGAACTACATGAGGCAACAGAGGCTTCTGCTTCTACCAAAGTCTCTCCCTTCAGCATGTACAAGTTTGCAGCTATCTTTTCACCTTTCAGCGCCACAAGCGCTCCACGGAACACCTTCATGATTCCTTTCCGTGTTTCAATCTTGCTTGCATTATTATCCAACAATCCGTAGGATAAGAAATTTTTCTTCAGGCCTTTCACGTGCCGCACATCTTGAACAACTTTAATTGTTCCATCATACATCTTCAATTTGATGGTTCCCACGCCAATGATCTAAGGCATGATCATTGCAACTATACACAGATCCTCTGAGACAGGTTCATAATGATGGAACCATTCTCTTCTTGAGGTCATGTGATATGTTGCTCCCGAATCAATGAGCCATATGTCTGCATATCTCTTTCTACCTTCCACGGTGGTTGACGCTTCACAACATAGAGCATCTCCATCATCTGAAGTGTTTGCGGTATTGCCTTGTGGATTGGAGTTTTTATTTAGACTCCAACAATCCTTCTTCAAATGATCATTCTTTCCACAATTGTAACACTTTAAATTCTTCTTGCTCCTCGACTTCGATCTACCATATTTGTAACTGCTGCTTTGGCTACGTTCTGTTGATCTCCCTCTCATCGTTTCATCGTTGTCAATGCACCGAATAATTGGTTAAATTTCAACAATTTCGAGTTGAGTAAAGTTTTGTTCACCCCTACCAATAGGTAGGAAATACGTGGTCTTTTTATTTCAGCATTGTAGGTTTTTATTAGCACTTTATTTTTTTTTATTATTATTATTATTTCTGGAGTTAGAGACTGGTAGGGAGAATATTGAGATATAATTAATGCGAAATAAGATCATGATGTTATAATGTTATCACTCGTGTTTTTGGAGGCCTTGGACGGCCTTGAGTTCATATGATATTCTTTCCTTCAAGTGAGGGGCATGATCAAGATTGGAAAGGCTCGACTCTTTGTTTCAAGGTCTTGCAAAGTGTTGGTTGATTGTTTGACAAAAAGTAGGATGTCGAGACGATATCTCTTTAAAAGTTTGGTGTTGTGACTGCTTTCGGTATTGGTCACGTGGTTTGTTGTTTGCATTGTTATTCCACCATCCCAAATCTGTTAAATATAAAAATAAAATATTATAATATTTTTACTTTTCTTTTATTTGTAATTCAATAATTCCCTGTTAATGTAATAAATAAATGAAATTAGTCGCTTAAGTATCTTTGACTGTATCTAGAATCGACATGAGTAATTCTTCTCTAAATAGGCGAACAAATCTGAAATTTAGTAAATTCATAACATACTACTAATCTCTTTAATTTTATAATTTTGTTCTTTTATTTGCAGTGTACAACAATGTATTGACTTAAATATTTATAATAATCTGTGAATAATTGCATAAATGTTTACCAAATGTATAACCACTTCAATATTGCATTTGTTTTTACAAATGAAATTGCGTATCCGTTTACCGACACAATTATTTACGCCAATGAGCTTGTACACATGAAATAAGACTTTGGTTGTCTCCCATTTGCCTTTACAGATCAAATTGCTAACATGCTCACCAAATCTATAACCACTTCAAATTGCATACGCGTTTACCGACGTCTGTAACCAATAATGACTGGCCATTGTGATTATTTATGTTTACCAACGTCTATATCAACTTAACCAATAACTTTGTGCCGACTGTTTTGGAATTTGCAGGCGGGCATTTAAAATACCATGCACTTTTCAACTACGCTGTAATTCGATATTCGCTCTCTTTTCGAGCGACTCGTGTAGTTTCGTCATCGTAAAGGAGGATGAGTCAGCTAATGAAAACTTTAGCCAAGCACGGTAGAAATTATGTTTGGCGTGTAGAAAAAAAGGAAGATAAAGATAGAAAAAATGAAGATAAAGAAAGAAAACACTTTTATTAAATTGAAAACCTAAAACAAAAGAAAAATCAGAATCAGTTCTTTACTGAATTCTAAATTTGTATTGTACATCTTTCAAACTTCACCTTTATGGGTATTTATAGCTTGAGAAAACCTAGAAAATAATATCCTAATAAAAATTCTTACCAAACTAAAATCTTAATTAATTAAATAATAAAATCTAAAAGTATTTGAATTTAATTGCAATGTTTAATTCTTAAAGAATTTTGTTTCGCCTTGCTTTTCTCCTTTGATCTTGCTATTTGGATTATTTTATTAAAGTTGGTGCCCAAGTTGGTCTCTAAATTAGAGTATAAATTTGTTTTTATTCACACTTTAATTGTTGTTTTCGGGAAAATAGTCTTATGCTCTAACACAAATTAGCACTATAAAATAACCAAATAAAACACTCACTAAATCCCCCTCACTTATTCAATGCTTGTCCTCAATCATGCCTTAATCAATTATTAAAATCTCAAATTATCAATCTTTCATCTAACAATATATCAAGGAAAATGAACGAGCTAACAATCACATCAATCATCGGAAACAAGGTGATAATCAAGCAAATAGGCACAATCAGTTGCAAGTTTGAAGTAAAAACCAAGATATCCCAATTATCCATCAATTTCAATATAACACGACTCAATACCTCACAAGGATTCACACATTATTACTCAAAGTGTTTAGGGTAAAAAAATCGTCAAAGCCAAGATCAATAAAACATTACTCAAAGCCTTTGATACTCTTAATTGGGAATTCATTTCTAACATTTTGAAAGCCATTGATATGCCAAGGATCTTTATTAATTGGATTGAACTCTGTTATTCTACAGCAAGATACTTGCCTCCTTCAATGGGAGTTTAATTGGCTTCTATAAGGGCTAAAGGTATTAGACAAGGAGACCCTCATCCCCTTTGTTATTTTTTCTCTCTATGAATGTCATCTCAAGACTTATAAATTTAGCAGCTGCAAGAGGTATCTTTGGTTTTCATCCTAAATGTAAAAAAAAATAGGTCGTACTCATCTTTCTTTTGCTGATGATCTTTTAATATTTTGCAAAAGAACTATTGAATCTGTTATTGGGTTACACGTGTCTTAGATTTGTTTTATGAGATGTATGGCCTCAAACTCAATGCCTCTAAATGTGATTTATTTGCTACTGGAATGCCCTATTCTACTCTGGAGGAAATTAAGATGCTCATGGTTTTAAAACTGGCAGTCTGCCTGTGAGGTACTTAGGAATCCCTCTGGTCACTAGGAAATCTTAAACAAGGATTGTGTGACACTCATTGATAATATTAGAAGAAGGTTGAACCATTGGTATGCTAAATCTCTAAGTTATGCTGGAAGACTGGAATTAATCAGAGCTGTATTTAGTATCACTAACTACTGTGTAGACAAATATCCCTGCATCATTCTGTTTTAAATAAGGTTGAACAACTTTGTTCACGATTTTTCTGGAAAGAAGCAGATAAAACAGCTATTGGAGCTAGAGTGAGTTGGCGGAATATTTGTCTCCTGAAATATGAGGGAGGGCTAGGAATTAAAGATATGAAGACTTGGAACAAAGCTTGTATGATCCTTCTAATTAAAAATATCCTTGCAGGAGAAGGTTCATTATGGGTGGCTTGGATTAAAAGCCATGTTCTCAAAGATAATGATTTCTGGAATGTTGAAATTCGATCCTCTAATAGTTGGAGCTTAAGCGATTACTTAAACTGAGATCTTAGGCTTACTTTATCCTATCTGTGGAGCAAAGCAAGTGACTGGCATCTGGGATGTTATTCGGATAAGAGACCTCAAGTCCCTTGGCAGAGAATCATTATGGTTCCCTCTTCATATCCCTAAACATAGTTTGATTGCATGGATGGCTTTACTTGATAGACTTCTTGCAAAGGATAGGCTTCACCGTATGGGGCTTATTAATGATTGCCAATGCCTGTTCTGTAATGATCCTCTGGAAACTAGAGAACACTTGTTCCTCCAATGTCCTGTGGCAGATTACTTATGGAACACAATCTTCTCCCATTCTGGTCTGCAGTTTACTATTCGTTCTTGGGATGCTTTTTTAGTGTGGGCATGTTCTACCTGAAAGGAAAATCACTACTAACTTCGATTATGAAGCTTGCTCTTAATGCCCTTATCTACTTTCTGTGGGAAGAAAGAAACAAAAGGTTGTTTCAAGGCCGATCTAGAAATGTACAAGAGTTGTTTCATGCCATTAAGGATGTTGTTGGATTACAATTTAGGGATAGGAATATAAATAGAAATGCTAGTGTTATATTTTGATCTTAGATTCTTTTTGTAAGTAGGTTGATCTAATGTAATCAGAACTCTGATGTTTTTGTAGCAGGTTCTGTTATTTGGGTAATAAAATCGAATTATCCAAAAAAAAATAAAGACATTACCATAGGATTGTAAGAAAATCAAGTCTCCACCACTCGTTCGAAGAAGATGCATTTAATCATGGGTCGAAGAAGATGCATTTAATCACGAGGCTTAGGTAAGGGTAGTAATAAGGCCGAAAAAAGGAGTTTAAGTGTCTAGATAAGAGATGCAAAATGTATGAATTTAAGCCACGATTTCAAAAATGTAAACACACTTAAAGAAGTGTAATCAAACAATCAAAATTTTCCTCTCTTTTTTTGATTTCCTTTGTTGTTTTTCTGATTTTTTTGTGTTTGTTCAAACACTTTGTTTTTTTTTTTTCAAATTCTTTTTCCTTCTTAGCATCGATGGAGTTGTGAACCCAAGCTCAATGGAGGCCTCGGGCAGTGGACTGTTCAGAGACGATAAAGGAGAATGGAACACGGGTATATAAGAAGCATTGGTCGTTGCTCGGTTTACTATGTCGAACTTTGGGTGCTTCTCGATGGCCTGTAGGACATCGCTTGGAAACAAGGAGTTAGTCATTTGGTAGTGGAGATGGATAATCTTAAAGTAATCCGACGAATTAATTCTCCGATCCAAACAAACGACATCACCATATTCTAACGAATCCAAAGCTATATTCACCGTCAGTGGAGATTCATGTTCGCCCATCGCGACTCTAATAAACTAGCTGACGCTCTGACTCAAATTGGCTGAAGAATTGACTTTGGACTTCCGATTCTTCTCCAGCCTTCCATGGAAGTGTAGGCCATCCTTGCTAAGGATAAATTTATTATTGGGAACAAAACTTGATCTTGGTTAATTTTATTTTCAGCCTGTAACCAAAAATAAATAAAACAGAGTCCACCTACCTCGCGTGATGCGAAAAAAATAAAATCAGTGCGACTCGGCCGGTCTTATTTATAAGCAGGGAATAAAATCGTGCGACTCTTGGCAATTTCGACTTCACCCATACAAATTTGACTCTATGCCTTAAATTTATTACAGGGGCTACCAAAATATGGAGGAGACGACACTCATAAGTTCTTCAGGTGAGAAAAATAAATAAAAATGGATAGAGATAGCACCGCCACACCAAAAAAAACACGAAGCAAATGGTATTTGAGGGAAAACCCAAAGGTTGATCCTTTGTTTTCTCGATTTCTTTGTCTATAAACTGATGTAGTCATCATGTGATATTCTAATTAGAAATTTGTTTTTCTTTTCTTTTTGCTTTCTGTTGTTGGTTACTCAGGGGTAGCAGGGAGGAAAACGAAGGGGCAAAAGAAAGATAAGTATTACAGAATTGAAAGCAGAGATGGCTATGATTTGTGAAGAACAAAACAGGCTAGGAGACGGGCAAAGAGAAGTGCAGCAAATATTCCAGGAAATTGAATCCAAATTCTCCAAAATGCGTGAACAGGGGAACTCATCTTTCTAGCAGGCCTTTACGAGAAGAATAAAATCATAACCAATGAGAGGATAAAAATAATTAAATTAAAAGAAAATAAATTCCTTTTCATTATCATCATCAGCGTATTTCTGTGTCTGTTTATACCCTTATCAAAGGAAAGATTAAGAAAGAAAACGATGACAAATATCAGTAACATTTTTTTCTCTGTTTCTTCATTGAATAAAACCTTTACCAGAAAATTTTGTTATATACGTTAGTATCCATCTGAGGTCCTACTTAACTTGGTTTCTAAGTTATACATTTTACCTCCTTAGATAAGAAAATTTTGGCAAGTCTCTCTCATGGTAAAGTGTACGAGTATTTGTAGATTTTAATATCAACTCTTTACCCATCCACTATCAAATTATTTCAATTTATACGAACAAAGGTCCATTTAGTTCATTTAACTCTTTTAAATTCGTTTATTTGGTTTCCCTTTTCCTTTTATTTATTTCACATTTTAAATTTTGATGATGAGAGAGATTAATTAAACACATAATGAACTTTGAATTTTAAACTGTAAACCCTAAAGAACATAAGGACTAATGGAGTAATTCCATTATTTTTCTTTAGCTTGCTATAAGAAAATGTTGGTTGTCTAGGGTACTTTTTTATGAAAATTCAAATAAGAGTACAACACAAACACTTCCTACAAAGTCTACAACCACTTACAACCCAATTTGTTTAATAGTCAAAAACCGCGCGATAATTTAAATGAATTGACCGCATAAAATATATTAGCATCAGCTTTAGCACCGGTATCTTGTCCCTTTCTTTTCTTATTATTTTGGTATTATCACATCAACCCAGTAGATTCCGTATAAGCTATAAGAACACGTACGTGTTCCTTGGTTGATTTTATCCACAATATTGCATTTCAGTGCTCCTATAAAAGATCTCAAGTTTTGTTACCGAAGTTTCAGTAATCTTGTCATCTCAATTATCAGATTCATTTTTGCAAGCAAGGAAATTGCACCGAAAGTTTCCCATATTGGAAAATTCCTTCGCTTTTCTCAACAAGGGATGGCGGTGCAGTGCGAGCGGAGAACTGAGAGCAAAATCAACCCAGGGAGCTCCCAGCAAAATCTTGGAAGCCTTAAACTGTAAATATGATTATGGCGGTTGGAGATTCCAGTGAAGGAAGTGATGGTCATGTTTGAGCTTAAGGTCTCCAAGATTTGCGTTTGAGCTTCTTGGGGTTCATTGATTCTGCTATCAGCTCTGCTTGCACTGCTCATCCATATTCCAATGAATAATCTCTGTCCAACTTTCGGTTCACTTCCCTTTCATGCAGACATGAAACAATCTTCGTCTGTTCTGCAAATCCCTAACACAAGAAAATTTCTCAGTTGAGGTAGAATCTTTCTTCCCTTCTTGGCTTTTAAAGTTTTCTGGCTATGCTATTTGCTGTTTCTATTGCCATGTTTGATAAATGGTTTCTGTTTTCGCAATAAAAACAGAGCATTTGCTTTTTTTCATGTTTTTCATTTGCATCCCTTAATAATGAATTTCGCTTTTGCCTTTCTTTTTTCTATACACATACTCTAAATCTAATCTTAATCTTATTGGAGATGAAGAAGAAGAACGATTCTAAAGAAGAAAAAAAATATAATATGTCTCTCTCTCATAATCTATAAATCTATAAATAAAAATAAATTAACCAATCAATCAAATATACTTATTCTTTATCAAATTTTTCTTATCAGTACACATAAAATTTAATCGAGAACTGATTCATATATTATTGTATCTTAAATGCCATGAAATATGTATTAAAATAATATTCTATGAAATATGTATTAAAATAATATGCTATGAAATGTTCTTATAGTTATACTATCAATAGTATATTATTGTTAGGATTAACTATATAGAATATTATTGAAATTTAGGCTATATTAATTTTATTATTAAATTTTCAATTATTTTAATTTAATATTAAATTTTAATTTTGAATTCAATTAGGGTATTAAATTCTAAAATCCTCAAGGATGTAATGATATAGTTGTTTCATCTTTCCCATGATTTATAATTTGCATATTGATTTTGTTATTAAACAATTAAAACATGCTAGTTTAGATATTAAATTTTAGTTTGTGTATTAATTTAGTCTTTGTTGAAATTTAACAACTCCTTCGATTATTATTGTCGGTCAATTGTCGCTCATCACTAATAATCATCTATGACAAGGTTAAGGTTAGTATTAAAATATTTTTCACAAGACTCGTTCAAAATCAACAAAAATTCATCTAAAGATTCGATGATTTAATGTTTTAGCATTTTCTCTTGTCGCGTCCCTAAAATCTCGAACTAGAAACCGTGCGGTCTTAGACGTTTTTTGTGAGTGAAAACGACTAAGTCAATCTGAACAAATTAAGTAAAAACACTTAGACAAAAGAGCGGAAGCTAACATAATTTTAAAAATAAAATGTCTCACAAAAGAACAAAAGAAAGTGAGAGAATAACTTAGTTTTTCTCGACTATTAATTTTTGTGTAAAGAACACAAATGGTTCCTCAACTAGAGGGTACTATTTTATAAGTCCCTCAACTATTAAAAGTTATAAGATGGTCCTTTGACTATAAAGTGTTGCTTTATTGAGTGTCTCGAATATTAAAATTTACAAAATGATCACTCGACAATTCATTATGTTTCAAACTCATCATTTTTCGTTAAAAAATGAACGATATTCTGAGCTAGACGTTAACTTGTTAACTGTGATATGATAAAATCTGATACCAAAATCTTAAACGACTATCATATCCAGTCATCATGTTAATGTTCAGCTTAAATAATCGTTAATTTTTAACGGAAAAAGATAGAGTCTAAAACACATTAAATAGTCTATCAAAATTAAATCTCAAATCTTTAAAAATAATATATTTTATGTGCCTAATTTGATGAGTTTTAAAGAGATGTTGAAAAAAAATTCTAAAATGATAAAATACAAGAAAACAAATTTACGAATGTCTAGAGTGATGGTAAAAGACGTCAAAGAGTTAAAAAAATTACAACAGTTAAAATTAAATGAAAAAAATTAATTTTTGATAAAATAAAATATTTTTTTATTTCAGCACTGCATCAATATTCAAACTGTCATATTATTTAATTATTAATAATTTATCAATTTAATTGAATTCAAAATTATATTTTAAATTCACATATGATTGAATTTAATACTAACACTAATTGACATCAAAACATCAGTTTGAGTGTATGTAGTACTAAATAAACGGATGGACCCATAAATCAAGCAGGGTATCATAGTATGAAGCAGTTGCATATAAGGTGCCAAAGCTGAGAATTTGGTGACACTGCTTGACAATCTTCCTCCTCCTTCCATCATCGAAGCATGCTCCAAAAGAACTATACTCTGGATTTCCTAATAGTTATCAGATGAAATAGAAGTTTCCCTCATGCTATAACTGTTATTAACTTCCACAGATCGGTGGCAGCAGCCTGGTGGAGAAGAAGTGTAGGAAGATTCAGCATGGTTGAGGAATCAGCACTACACTGGTTTTCTTTTTTCGGTTCTATAGTAGAGTTGATTTCTATAGCTGATGCAGTTGCTGATGCTGATTTGTTCTCCATTATTAATACCCTTTTCTTCAAGGGAGTGTACCAGTAGTTTTCAATATCGTTGTCTGCTCTTGTTCCTTAAAATGATGATCGTATCAGCAAATTAGGGCATTTTATTCCAATTCCAAGTACCTCGTCTCATAATATAAGCAATAACTTTAGTCATTTTTACACTTTGTTTTTAGGGTAAATTACACCTATAACCATTTAACTACAGAAATTTTTAATGAGTATAAGCCTTTTAATTTTATCAATCAAACAATTTAAACTATTTAAACAATGTCAATTAAGACAATTAAGGTTAACATTTGATGAAGTAGGCAATGTGACAGTTAATAAAATTAATATAATTACATATTTACTCCATGTTATTTACTCGTACTATTAATTTAATCTTAATTTTAATTTAATTTAACAAATTTAATCATATAATCAAATAATTATGAAATATATGACTAAAATATAAATAACGACCTAAACTAGGATATCCGTTGGAATTTATTTAATTTTAGGGTTTATATCAATTGTATCATTTAACTTTAAAATTTAAAATGTTTCAATTTTAATATTAAATTTCAATTTTGATTTCAATGCAAGCGCTCAGCATTAACCCATTAACAACTAAATGATGTGATAGTCTAGCGTTGATGTGTCCAGATATAAGAGCTAAAAGTTTAATCACTTTATAATATTTTACATTAAAATTAGGGGTTTTCACCTATTTTTAATCACCGTAAAAAATCGTATTTTTTAAGATTTTTTGAGATCATCTTAGACGCAAATGAATTCGTTATGTTATTCCGTATTATTTTATCAGTTTATATTTTTAATACCTTTTTAAAACTCACAAAAGTAAAATAAAATAAAATAATTATTTTGGGGGTTTAAAAACTTTCTCAGATTTGATAAATTTGTGATATTTACTAAAAATTTCAAATGAATATAATCTTTCTTTCGAGAAGACGAACAAAAAACTTGAAATTAGTCTCATCGAATGACCGTTTGAGGATGGAGTATTAGAACATATAACCTTAAAATGTATTTTCATCAATATAGAGTAAGTTTTCGCTAAGCAAAACTGTTTTATAGCGGCGTTCTGAGAGTAAACGCCACTAACTTCAAACATCTAGCGACGGTTACAATCCAAACGCCACAAAATGGTAACTTTAGCGGCGTTTGTATACAAAAATACCACAATTGGGTTCATCGATAGTGGCGTTTATTCAACAAATGCCGCAAAGAGTAGTACTTTAGTGGTGTATTTATACAAACGCTGCAATAGGTTCATTTATAGTGGCGTTTCTCAACAAACGCCATGAAAAAGTAGTATTTTAGCGGCATTTTTATACAAACACCACTAAAACCAATAGCATTAGCGGCGTTTGTGGTAAAACAACGCCACTAAAATCAATAGCATTAGCAGCGTTTGTGGAAAAAACGCCACTAAAACCAATAGTATTAGCAGCGTTTGTGGTAAAATACCACTAAAGGTAAGAGAATTAGTGGCGTTTTTAGCCACAAACGCCGCTTTATAACTAGACCTTTTGCGGCGTTTTAGGTTCACAAACGCCGCAATATTTTGTGGCGCTTGTTTTAGCGGCGCTCATACTAGCGCCGGTAGTGTTTTTAGCGGCGCTTAAAAACGTCGCTATAGGATTAAAAAAACGCCGCTAAAAACCTGTTTTGTTGTAGTGTTTGTGAAAAAACAAATCTAAGGAAAAGAAAGGGGATTAAAATGTGAACTTTTCGATATTGATCTTGTCACGAATGATGTCCAATGATGGACGGAATAGTGACCGCACGAGTTAACGATTGTATGTAGGGATCAAAATAATATACAAACTAAAGTGCAATACCTAAAAATGAAACATTTTAAAGTCAAGTGAAAAAAATTATACTCAAACTAATGTTCACAGGAAAAGAATGATCATATCATCACACTTTTAACGATTTAACAACTTAATGTTTATATTAAAACAAAAATCAAAGTTTAATATTAACATAAAAGTATTTTAAGTTTAGCGATAAAACCGATACAAACTCTAGTGACGTGTGAAGTAGTAGGCCCAATAAAATAAGAAACTCTAGTTTATGCGGTACTATTACTAAACTAATGGATTGAACCAGAAATCGTCCAGAGAATCACAGTAGTGTTGATGGTGACTGTGCCACCATGCTTCACAATCGAAATCCTCTGTCATCAGTGGCTGCTCCACAAAACTCTGTATTCCCCAATAGTTTTCAGATGAAACAACATGTTCACTGATCATGCTATAAGTGTAGTCAACTTCCACAGTTCGGTGGCAACCTGATAGAGAGAAAGTAGCGCCGTAATCGAATGGTTCTGGGGACTCGTCCATTGCATGAATACTCAGCAGCAAGTTCGAGGACTCGGCGTCACACGAATTCTCCTCAATATTGGAACTGGTTTCTGTGGTTGCCGATGCTGAGCTGTTGTTCGCTGATATTACTGATCTTCTCTTCAAGCAAGTGTTCCAGTAGTTTTTGATATCGTTGTCTGTTCTTTGAGGAAGCCTTGCTGCTATAGCTGACCATCGATTCCCCAGCTTTTTTTGCAGCTGGATTATGGTTTCTTCTTCTTCCCTGGTGAAGTTTCCTCGCCTTATATTGGGTCTCAAGTAATTCATCCAACGAAGTCTGCAGCTCTTCCCTGATCTTTGCAACCCTAAAAAATCAAAATAAGCTGCGTGTTATCATCACTCTACTAAGATAATCTTGACGAAATACAAGTTTTTTCATTACATCTTGTTCATAAAATAATCATACCAGCAAATTTGGGCATTTGATTCCAGTTCCAAATGCCATATCTCATGATATAAGCAGTCAGCTTCTGGTCTTCACCAGCAGTCCACGTTCCTTTCTTTAGGTAAGGGTGTCTCACCATCTCTGAAACTGCTCCAGCACTTGAGTTTTTCAACCAGTTATGGAACTTGAACTCTTAGTTCCTTGTATATTTATATCGATTGAGGATAGTGATCCGAGGGTTGTAATCATCCGATTAATTTCCTAGAATGTGACTTATGTTTGAATCACCTTTAACGGAGTTTACTTGGAAAAAATGGATCCTCAAGTCCTTTTTTATCCCTTAAATAATATGCGGGTTGGTAAGTCTATATATATAGTTTTGTATGCGGAAATGTCATGGGACAAGTGTACATTCCATGCAACCGTTAGGAAACGAAACAAAAAAATATATGATTTTCTGACGTGTGAATATCAATCATGTTTTGTCTAAATTTGGGGGCTACGATAGATAAAATCAAATATTAATTTCTTTTATTCTTGGAACTAATTAGATTTAAGGTTGACTCGATCTATATGGTATACTTACTAGTTTCTAGGATCCTGGGAATGGGAAAATCGGACGGGTAGGTCATATAATTTCCAAATTGTAACCAAGCTTAATAATATGCCTGGCAAATTTGGTAGAATAATTTTTTCGTCAAAATTATTTGAAGATATATGATTGATGAAAAATTATTTAAGGATTTGTGAGATTTATTATTGTGGATTAGAAATTCGTCACGTGAACATGACAAGTTTTATAAAATATATTTTTTATTGGAATTTGTCGTGTGGACCTGATGAGTTCTAATAAAACATATATTTTATGAAATTCGAAACTCGTCATGTCCATGAGACGAATTTCAAAAATAAATTAAATTTTATAAAATTCATTATATTCACGTGACAAGTTCTCAATTCACTACAACCAATGACGGGTGTACGTTAATGTCCATCCTGAAATTTTATGAAATTCGAATTTTCTTTTATAAAACTTAATTTTTTATTAATATATGTAGGTCCACTCTAAAATTTTATGGTGTCTACCTTAAAATTTTATTGTATCCAATTAATTATAAAATACTTATATTATTAATTAGCATATATATGCTTTTTTCCCTCTTAATCTGCCATTAACTATAACGATCATTTTAGATCCTTAAAAAAATCATGGTCCATATTTCTCTTAATTTTTTTTGCGTGCAATATTTCTCTAATTTTGCCTACTATGATTTGGCGTTGCAGGTGCGTGTGATCTTTCTTTCTCAAAGTCTCCACATATTTTAACAACTCTCGTTGAATTTTGTTCCCTAGATTAATTTTCCTTGCTTCTTGTTATATATGTAAAATAAGACATTACCTTGTTAACAAATCAAAATAATCAATTACTATTTTCCTTAAAGGAGGGACCAAGTAATTTGCTTTTGATACATACATGATTACTTTAACTTCTGCCATGGACTTTTTTTAACACTTAAATCAAATTTTATATTATTCATTCCAACATAATAAATATGCATATATTGCTTGGACATTCTAATGAAGCTAAGTAATTTACATGAAAAATAAATATAAAAAAAATCTTTTATGTACTTTATCCATTAAATGAACCCTGAAGAAATTAATAAAAAAAATATACGTAACTCATCAAATTAGTTTAGTGATACGTCAATGATAAAAGAGAAGGTTAACTTTGTTAGAAATTCTAAATTTGAGCAACTATGATTTTAGAATGTGTGCGCCGTAAATATATATAGTTTTGAAAAACAATAAAATTTAATTACTAAAATAGAATAAAAATAATAGTTTAAGTACTAAAAGAGTAGTTTAACTGAATAAAAAACTAAAAGCCAATAAAAAAATTCTCATTCTCAATCAAAATACAAAAACGTCACTACAGCAAAACAGAGATTTAGCGGCGTTTTTTTAGTTCTATAGCGGCGTTTTTAAGCGCCGCTAAAAGCAATTGCGGCGATAGGAAAAACGCCGCAAAAAGCGCCGGCAATACCAGTGTCGCTAAAGTTAGTGGCGTTTGAGAACAAAAAACGCCGCAATAGGTCAATATCTATAGCGGCGTTTTTGAAACAAACGCCGCAAAATGTGTCACATTTAGCGGCGTTTTTTGTAACAAACGCCGCAAAATGTCGAGATCTTTAGCGGCATTTTTTGAACAAACGCCGTAAAATGTGAGATCTATAGTGGCATTTTTTTGGAGCAAACGCCGCAAAAGGTCATATTTATAGCGGCGTTTTTGGAACAAACGCCGCTAATTACCTTTATTTAGCTAAGATTAATTGATTTTGCATATTTTATTTCTGCTCTACATCACCTAAATTTAATAGCATGTAGCTTTATCTAATTAACAAAACAAGTTATGCAGAAAAATACTTAACAACAAAATAGATTAAAATTTATAAACATTAAAATTAAATGTAATGTAATTGACATTGTTCTCTATAATTTAGTCTAGGTGATACATACATCAAAAATTAATCCCCGGAAATTCCATCCACCACAAAATCTTGAAAACAAAAGTAGGAATGTAAAAATGAGTTCCATATCGTCTGGATTCATACTTGTGGCACTTCAGTTGGATCCTCATTTTACTATCTTCTCTACCGAACCTAATTGAGGACCAGAATTCACTGAAGTAGAGTTAATTATCCAGTCTATTCAATCTTCACTTACAGCATTTGCACAGTGAAATAAAGGACCAACAAAGAAAAATAAGCAGTGAAAAATAATCACAATCAACAAACCAACTCAAGAAAGATATGAACATCGAGTTTAAACATAGCTTAATGCAGGTTGTAAATGACAATTGAGATGACATTTTCTACTAGGTGCACTCAGCAAAGCTTGCTGTCTCAAAACCTTATCCTCGGTTTCCATGTCTGAAATCTTGTCTTCTCAGTTAAAAGATATAGACTGCATGGAAGATAAGCAGTTCAAGTGAAGAATGAACAATCCAATTGACTTAACATTCTTACTAACTTAAACATCAAACATCTATTAGTACAACACAAAATCAGGATAAAACCTTTGCATCGCAGTTTTTAAGTCAATTATCCTCATCTCAGCCTCTGTAGCCTGCTTTAGCCGCACTTCGCAAATCTGTTCTAGTGTAGCTACCTGAGCCTGAAATGGAAGTTTGGTAAAAAAATTATTTCAAGACATAAATGAAAAATCACTAACTTTAAATGACATTTAACAAGCCTGTAGTCCAAGTAAGGTCCTTTATTCGGAAGTAACAAATATTTAACAATACCTTAAGCTGTTCATTTTCAGCTGTAAGTTTATTCATCGTTTCGTTGTCAACTACCGTGACCCCTTGAGTGACAGGAACTTGTCCAAAAGTTTTGTTTGTGCCCCAATTTTCCTTCTCACGTTGCAACTTCTGCAACTGCCAAGTAAGTTCTTCAACTTGCTTTCCAGTTGGCCTGTAGCAGGGATTCGGTTTCTGGGCAGCCTGCCGACAATCATGGATAATCAATTGTAACAATTATGCACATACTTTCACCTCATGGATAAGCCTATGAGATCATCACATCAAACAGGTGAATACACTGGAAAACTGTACTGGAATCTCTTGATCATCCAGAATGGAAGTTAGCAGTTTTAGTGAAGAAAAGAGTTAACTGAACCAACAGATAAGAAGAGAGAACATTTTTTTGGAACCAAAAGGTGGATTAACTAACTAACTAACTAATTATTTAGGGATCTATAATCTACATCCTATTCCTGCTACTATGGTGATTGAACCATCAGTTATTGAAATTTTCCTATTGATTGGACGTGGAGAATTAGGATTAACTTTGAATGGTTATTTTCCTATCGATTACCAATTCAATTGACTGAACAAGGACTAAACCATGGATTTAATATCACATGGCAGTAGAGTACATTAGTCAAAACCACCATCTATTAAGAACTTGTTGAAGGAAATTGAGAACATGTGTATGCAAGACATCATGAGCTTAAACTAATTTAATAAAATGAAAAAAAATTGAGAAATCACCATTTTTAGTTTGCGTAATTCTCTACGCGCAAGTTTTGCTCTCCAAGCACATTGTGCGACGAGTGCAGCTCTCTTTAACCTTTTGTAATAACGGCTCACCAAGAATCGACGACCTTGACTCTGTCACGGACATGAAATCACATGGTATCAGTATGCTGATATAGCAAAAATAGCAACCAGACATCGCAAAAACACTTGTCATCAACATTATTTCTTTTGCTAAACCAACAAGCATCCACGTTTAATGCAAAACAACTCAGATAAAACTTCATCGAAGAGATGAAAATTCCTAAAAAGGAGTAAAATCATAAATAAAAGGAAAACAACTAACTCTATTAATATTCATTAATTGAAAGAAATACATATACCAACATATAATCCCTTTAGTCCTTGCTCTTTCCATATTGAACATCCAACTTGGAACATTCCAGTGTAATAACCATACATTTGTTCACCAGATTTCATTCGCAATTGGTCATTCATGATAGCCGAATTCCAAGAGTTTCCTAAGCCTTGAACCTGCATGTGTTGCTTAATCACTTCACATGGAACATATACAAAAGAACCAAGTGTATCACCTGAAAATCAGAGAAATACAAGATAGAAATCAGATATCATTTGTGCATTTCAAGCAATATCAGATCATACAGAGAAGATGAAAAGTGGGGATAACAAAGTAAATTTTTGCAAAGGTGAAGCTACTAATATTGATAATGCGAATCAAAGTTTTCAGCAGGATGCTCCACTAGGGTTCTCCTTTCCTCTAAATACATCTTTGGTTTCACCTGCTGCTCCAACTGGGCAAAACTTTCGAGATAATATTCTGAAATAAATTAATTCACGAGCTAATGTACTCCCAAGATTAATTGCTCAAATAGGGTGAAATCCACAGTGTTGGCCGTAGGTCGCCATGCACTTCGGGCGACCTTGTAGGTCGCCATGCACTCCTGGCGACCTTGTAGGTCGCCATGCACTCCGGGCGACCTACCCTTGCTCAAACAGAGAGAATGAACGTGTTGCATGGCACATGCACGTCCCAACACATAGGTCGCCAAGCCCTCCGGGCGACCTTGTAGGTCGCCATGCACTCCGGGCGACCTACCCTCGCTCGGATTCCCTCGCATAGCTCGCTCGGTTACCCTCGGATGCCCTCGCATAACTCGTTCGGATGGCCTCAGATGCCCAGCGTGTTGGGACGTGCATGGCACATGCAATCTCTTGTAGCTCGCCGGGAAGACATGGCGACCTAGTAGGTCGCTCGGAAGGCATGACGACCTACGGCCAACACTGTGGATTTCACCTTATTTAAGCAATTAATCTTGGGAGTGCTTTATCTCGTGAATTAATTTTTTCCAGAACATTATCTCGAAAGTTTTGCCGCTCCAACTGCTACAGGTTTCCTCAACCAAAAGTTTGTCCATCGAAGTTTCCCGATGTGGTTGTTGTTCATCAGCAGAAGAGATTCATTTCCCGTTTGCCGGTTTCATATGGAATACCACTCCCTTTTCTGTAGCAGTTTGGATCACCACAAGATGAAAGTTTAGAAACTTGGAGGTTAGCCCCTGGCATGCCTTTCCACCCATTTCTGCCTTTGCCTCCATGTCCCCCTGATAATAAAAACATTCAACCCACTTCTTCTGCTAAATCTATCGACACGAGTGCCGAAGTAAAAGAAGGGCAACAGGACAGTCGTCGACCAGTCACCAGTTATCCCGTTGAAAGCATTCCAAGCATAGTTGATGGAAACCACCCAGAGTCTGATATTTCAGGTACTAACATCCAACAGACATTCAAAAGAACAATAGAATCCTCGTATGATTTGGGTAAGATGTACTTCAGAAAACAAAAAAGAAAAGGACTGCCGTGGGATAAATCGGAAATCAACTGTTGCATAAATGTAGGACATGTAAACAATGAGCCCAGAAATTCATGTTATTTAGATGATATAAACCAGTAGAGTTGGAGTGAAGGTCGTAATGATATTTGTCTGTAATCATTGCCGACCCAAATCAACATTGCTTTATAGAAAAAAAATTCTAAATTCTGTTAACTTAAATTTTCTTTCATTTTAATTCTTTCATACATTTGATGTATTTCCCTCAATTCTTTGTTTCCTGTGTCTAAGTTCCAGTGGAAATGTGTAACCCTATTCGATTACCAACTTGTGAAGGTAATTAATTGCTGGTTCTAAGTTTCGAGCACGAGTCTCAGACCTCCTATGTTCTCACCAAACGTTGGTTCAAACCACAAATCACCTTCAGCGAAGAGTACTTCTATATACTATATTACTGAATTCCAACCCAAAACCAATACGACTATGCATACAAAATTTACAATAGCTCGACAGCTTTTCCATTTTAAATGACAAATAAAACTTAAAATATATTAAAAAACAACTAAACAACAGCTATAACAAAATTCATAAATGAACCCTAAAAGTCATAATAAAGCGTATGAGGAAAGTGAAATTCAAATCTGAAAACCCTAAAGTGTACGAGAGAGTGAGAGAAATGAAAACATTAGGGGAAAAAAATAAAAAACTAGGAGGAGAAGCCTGACCTGCAATAAAAAAGAAAGAGAATAGCAGACATTGAAATGACGGAGCTTGGAATTGCTGAAGAATTCATTGACTGTTTCTTCGATTGATTTTTTCTCAGATGACGATTTCAACAAGTTCAATATGTTACACTGTTCTTCGAAATTCAACATCTTATTCCCCAATCTTTTTTTGCCTAAAATTTTCTAGCGATATTTAGGGTTTAGAGTAAAGAATCCTTTCCTGAGTGAGTTCCTATGGATGAGAATCCAATGAATTCAGATATGTTACTATTTATAATTTTTATATTTAATTAGCTATGAATAAGAACCCTTCAAATAAGAATTGAAGACTAATAAGACTCTGTTGGCTTTATTTATTTAGTGGCGTTTATATAAATACGCCACTAAAGTATAAGTATTTGGCGGCGTTTGTGGTTAAAACGCCACTAAAATATTAGTCTTTGGCGGTGTTTTAAGCAGAAACGCCACTAAAGTACATTATTTAGCGGCGTTTGTGCTTAAAACGCCACTAACGTACGAGTTTTAGCGGCGTTTGTACAAAAACGCCACTAAAGTTTAGTATTTAGCTGCGTTTATATAAAAACGCCACTAAAGTACAAGTATTTACCGGCGTTTATTCAAAAAATGCCGCTAACAACCCATTTTGTTGTAGTGAACCAAACAACCATTGTCTTAACAGCAGCAGTAGCATTGGCAATAGAATCAGCAGAGACGAATTACGAAGCCAATTTGATTCAGTTCTGGTTTTGTTGTATACCACTGAATTATGATTTCATACTAGTTTTAAAAAAGATTATAGGGGTCTTGGTAACTCCGCATCTGCTTCATTATTTATCCAAAAAATTCCTCAATAGTAGTAATTAGGACATTACACGAACCTAGTGGCGTGGTCTTCTTCCCCATTGGTTCTTCTCCTTGCTTGTCTTGGCCTGCAATAAAAACTTGGTTCTTCGCCTCGACGGCTTTGGACTTGTTTGCATCGCAGTCTTTCTCCATGGTTTCTTGGAATGTTTTAGCTTTTGGAATATTCTTTTTCTTGGAAGAGGATTGCTTCGAAGATGATTTTGTAATGTAACTGCAAAAGAAATACCAAAATATATCTAGTGGAGCTGTCATAAAAAGGCTTAACAAAGGTTCATGTAATTTTATTTTGACTGACGAAAAACAGGCTCAGTCGAGCGAAATATAATCAAATTACAAAGTGATTTGAGCAGAGAGAGCTACTCGTCTATCATCACCAGCAAACAAACAATCCGCTGCATGCATGCATGGCCCTTCTCTAGCTAGTAATAAATTACAAAGCAAAGTTTCATAGTTACCCTATGGCGAAACATCCAAACGAAGGCAACATCGGTCTCTTCCAGTCCATGTTGTTGGCAAAACAGATTCCATCCCGAAGTAAGCACGTACATCTTTTGAGCCCATAGCCTGAACCTCATGCCCTACTGGTTTCCTTCCGGATCGTAAGTGATGACCGGGATTCCTTGTTCCACGTTCTCATCTTCTTTCAACAAGTGTAGCATGAATTCCTGGACGTGGTTGCTCAAACAAAGCCTTGCTTCGTTCACGTCCACATCGGTTCTCGTCACCTTTTTCTGGTACGGTTTGCTGCAGCTCCCAATGAGGCCGACCAGAGGGACTGCCGGAGGATGTGGGGGTCGTCCTACAAGATACCGAGAGAAAAAATAGCTTCAGAAATAGAGGATTCATCATCGCCCTCCAATTCCAAACCTCTCCGTTATTGTCGTCATCAATGGCTTTTGACTTGTTTTCTTCGGACTCCTCGTTCATCGTTTTACAAGGAGGAGATGTAACCCCAGACTCAGTCTATGCGTTTTGACTAAGTCTAGCATAATACATTTATGATTCTTAAACATATTTTTCAAAAACATTATTCGATAATTAAAAACTTGTTACAAATGACATTTATAAAGTATAATAATTTAACAATAAAAACCCAACTCATGAATATAAAACTAAAAAGTTAAAAATTTAATTTAAAACATGTCGTAAAATTTGGTTTACAATAATCCAAATATCAGTAGCAAAAGCCATAGTCGTCTGAAACAAATACTTCGAAATAAAGACTCATGCTATCAAAATAAAGTCAACTTGAAAGATAAAATCATTATAATCAGATGTACTTCAAAAGATGTGTTGATCCTCCAAGTGTTTGATCCGGGATGTCTAACCAACAGTACCTGAAAGGGAAAAAAATATTTTGCAAAGTGAACTAGAGCTCAGTGTGTCCCAACAGTACGATCAAATCATAGTAGGTACAATAAACGAGTAATAGTTCAGTAAATCATCTTAAAATCATAATGAAGTTTAACTTTTGAAACTCGTAGTTTAAACCCTTCTCCTGTACACCATCCGCAGTTCTCCAGAACTGCGTCCGTAGGACTTACCTTAAGCGCACAGCAAAAAGGAAGCCAACCTAAGGATAGGCTTTGGGGTCTGTATCCTTAGGTCCGTAGGGCTTACCCTAAGCACACAGCAAAGGGAGCCAACCTAATGGAGCATCTTGGAGCCCGAGAGCCTACCCAAGAGTCGTATTAGGTCCGTAAGGGATACCAGCTTGATCAGAGCTGTACCTCCGTACATCAGTCCAACCCAAAATCAATATCTCAAAAATACAATTTATACAGTAAGCATAATTTCCATAAATCCGTAATCATCGTTATCATATATAAGTGAAAACCAATAATCATATATCATTCATAGTCCATAAACCATCACCAGTAATTCGGTGCATCAATAAAACAGTAAACCATAGATTTCAATGTACTATATTTCAAAATAGATAAAACAATTAAGTAGTACATAGGGAACACACCTCGATAATAGGGTCAAACTGTAGATCTATTGAGTACTGGCCTCGCCACACTCTGCTACAGTTTTCGAACCTAATTCATAATAACACTACATTACTAGTGGGTAACATAATTAATTTGTGAAACAGTAAGATTTACGACTCATTCGAGTAAATACTGACACACGCGGTCTAACATATTTAGAAGAGCTGGGTCGAGCTGTCGAGCGATCATGAGAGTCTCTTGTACCTTCAAAAAATTATAATTTATCAGTCCCAAGTCTTACTTTAATCATTCAAAAGCTAAAACTCTTAAGTGCATATGCATTTTTCGGGTTTGACTGTCACTTTATAGGCTTTCGGCTTCGAATTTGGCAAAGCGAATTGCGGAATCCGAATCAGGACGTTGAAAAACATAAAATATGTATTTTCAAAAATTGACTTTTTGGTCAAAGTCAACGGGTTTGACTGACGATTTCGAGGCTTTCGGGTTCGAATTTGAAAAAACGAACTTCAGATTTGGACTAAAGACGTCAAAAATCATAAAATATGACTTTTTGAAAAATTTGACTTTTTGGTCAAAGTCAATGGCCAGTCAACGGTCGGTCAATGGTCAATGGTCAGTCAACGGTCAACGGGTCGGGTTAACGGGCCAAACCGGGTCAACGGGTCACACCGGGTCAGACCGGTCAATTGCCCAACTGATTTCGAACCTCCCCCACGCGCAGAGATGGCGCGTGGAGACGTGTGAGCCCTCCTCTGGTGTCCTAAAAATTCCCAAAAAAATCCAAAAATTATTTTAAGCGATTTTGAGACACTTACCAAGTTCGGTTCAAAATTTTGAACGGTGGAGAGCTCGATTTCAACATGTCGGAAACTTTGACTACTTCACCTCCCTCACGCGCCGCCGAAGACGCGATGGACACCGGTGGACTCGGAACGATGCAAGTAACACGATGGTGTAGGAGGTGTCGAAAATGGAGTAATGATCGGCGATGAATTGACGATTTTCACGACGATTATGTTAAAAAAGTCAAAACTTTAAATCGAAATTCTTGGTGTTTGATAGCGTTTTGCTACGATTGGTTTACGGGGTTTTGTTCACCTGTCAACGACGAACACGATGATGATTTTAGATCGATGATCGGTGGTCGAACGACATCGTGATCTGATTTGAAAGTAGGGGTGCGGGAAGAGGAAAGTTTAAGCAAATGTTCTGATTTTAAAATCAGAACAATTGCACGCATTTAAAACAAAAGACTGTCGACACTCAGTGGAGAAATTTAGGGCTTGATATTTGAATTTCTTTCAATTTCTGAAATAGCCTATAAATTTTGAAAATTTTTAATTTAATCTCTAAATTTCACCAAATTACATAAATATAAATTATTATTTTTTTCGTTTTTCCGGGTTGTTACCGGAGAAAAGGGTTTCGCCTCGATAGTTTGATAGAGGCAGAGCAATGTATATACTATAGAGAGATACTGAAATTCTAAAGGTTTTTGGTTTTTATCTGAATTTCTAGAGAATATGGGATTTCATGAATTTATAGCATTTGTGATGACTTCCCCTTATTTAACCCTTATTTAACTAAACTGTTATTTTTGTTTTAAGATTTTGGAATTTGATTCGTGTTATAATTATATTTAATGTAAAGTTTTCCTAATATCTATATATAAATTTATTAGTTATTGTCATTCATGACTCAAATTATTTAAATTATTTATATTTATAATATTATATTTTATATTAATATTGAATTCATATATATTATCTACTAATATTCTTTATTAGTATAATCCTTGTCAAACTTTAAAAATTAAGAAGTAACATAATAAAAATATTTATAAATAAATAACATTGGGGGCAATTTTCCCGATATATCACCGTCCATCATTTTTTTTTCCGATCAGACATCGTTCAGATTATATTTCCCGATCAGGCACCGTTCAGACTATATTTCCCGATCTAACACCCTTTGCAGAAAGACGCGCCCCCTGCAACGCGCTTAATGCTGATTTGACACTACGTGGGGTAAGACGTGCATCTTGAGGCGCGCCTTATGCTGACATGGGATACACGTGTGTATAGCGCGGCCCCTGATGCGCGCCTTCGGCCACGTAGGGTATAGCGCGGGACAGGGACCGCGCCTTACCTTTAACACAATTATGTTAGGCGTGGACCAGGGGTCGCGCCTTAGCTTTATATGATATAATTATTTAAGGCGCGGTGCATGTACCACGTCTTGTAGCTTTTCCCGACTGTAAATACCCTTTCCCCCGGTAACTCCTCACATCTCCTCTCGATTATAAAAAAATTAATAAAACAATCCGACAATCTTTTCATATTTGATTCAGAAGTTTGTGCGATTTTTCATTATTAGGTAATTTTGTGATAATTTTTTTTATTATACTTATTGTTTATTATGATTATTTGAAAAAATATTATACTAATTGTTGTCAATTAATTTCTGTGTTTGTAAAATTAGAAAACGGGAGCATACGTCGAAATAGTTTTGCGGTACATGTAATAATATAAAATTATATTATTTAAATTATTTACGTTTATGTGTAAAAAATTTATTGTGTTATATTTTCGTTCATATATTATTTATTTAATCAGCTTTGTTTCAGTTGTTTTTTTTTTTTTGCAGATATCATATTGTCGCACTTTTAAACTCAAAGAATGACGCGACTTTCAACTATTGTTTATTATGATGGTGAAATTTGAGAAGATGAAACCGGCGTTGTTTTCGTATGAAATGAGCGTGTTAAAATATCATTGAAGAGAAACATAACTCTTGAGGAGCTGCTAACGAAGATTTCGAGGAAGATTCATGTTGGAAGTAGTAGAAGAATGTCATCATTGCAGTACAGATTTCCAACATCATTGTTGTCATTAACTTATACATCGTTCGAACTATCGAACAATGATGATGTTGAAATGATGGTTGATTCTATCTCCATCCACCGGAAGCCCCAGGTGCATAAAAACATCCTGAAGTGTAATCGTGCACTCTCCGCACGGAAGATAGAATGTGTGGGTCTCCAGCCTCCACCGCTCTACTAAGGCAGAAACAATGTCTAGTTCTATCTTACAGTGACATTGATATCTACCTATGTAACCGAATCCAACCTGTACTAAATACGGTAAGACACGACTAGGTATCACTAACTTAAGGTTCCTAATAAAAGGATCTAATACACAACCATTCTCCTAAAATTAAATAATTACAAAAATTAATTCTTAATCTAATAATCATGCATTAAATAAATCAACAAATTATTACTAATAATTTTAATTAAATTAAAACGTTAAAATGTTACCGTATCAGCAAAGTGTTGAGATATATGATTTCCATCCAAACGAAGTAGACCGTCTTCCATTTTATATCTGTAAAAAAATTAATTAAGTAAAATATTAAATAACTTAAATACTTAAATAAATTAAATACAAAATATTAAAAATATAATAAAATATACTTATAAGAGTATTTGAAAGAAGTTGAGAGAATTTGATGTGATGAAAGTGATTGAAGATGGGGTATTTATAGGGAGGGATGAGGGTGTGAAACGTCGGGGTAGGTGGGTAATTATACCTAAGGCGTGCCGCAAGGGGCGTGCCTTACTGACACGTGGCAGATTCACAGATAAGGCGCGGCCCTTGCCCTGCGCTATACTCTACGTGGCCTAAGGCGCACCCCAGGGGCTACGCTATACACATGTGTATCCCATTACAACATAAGATCGTCTCAAGGGGCGCGCCTTATCCCACGTGACGCCAAATCAACATTAAGTGCGCTGTAGGGAGCGCGCTGCAGAGGACGCGCCTTTCTGCAAAGGGTATTAGATCGAGAAATATAATCTGAACGGTACCTGATAAAAAAAAACGATGAACGGTGATATATCGGGAGTTCAATTTCAATAATTTATCTTGAAAAATAACATTATAGTACAAGGGTGTGTGTTAGTCGTTAAATAATGTCTATTGACACGTACGGTATATAACATAAAAATATGGCCAAAAGGAAAAAGAGAGCTCTGAAGAGAAATGGGGAGCGATAGGAAGGAAAAGAGAAGTAAGAAACGATCAAATTCTTATTCTTCTGGGTCTGAAGGTTAGTTTTAATTTTCCATTGCCGGTGACTAATTTTTTATTTAATTTTCGGGGAAAAAGCTAGAACCCTAATTTAAATTGCTTAGCGTTTCAAGCAAGATTGATTTGAAATTAATTTAGCTTAACGAAAGTTTTGGTCTTTTATGTGTGGTTTACTGTAAAACTGCAGATGAAGGAAGGGAAAAAAGGCAAAGGAGAGGCGAGGACGAGCAGAGGAAAAGCAGGAAGAAGGATGATAAGAAAGAGAAAAGGAAAGACAAGAAATCTCACAAGCACTCTTCCGATAAAGGTTTTAATTTTAAGCTTATAAGTTCATTGTTATTTCTCCTTTTTATTTTGTTTGAAGTTATCGAGTCTTTGTTGAAATTTCGAGAACGGCAAAGGGATACTTAAGATTTTATTAACTTAGATAGCTCTATATTGCTGTCTGTTTTATCAACTGATGAGCATTTGTGAACTTAAGATTTTGAAATTTGTGGAACAGAAAAGCGATACTTAGGAGGGGAAAATTGAAGGAACAATATGTATTCCATTGTGAATTGAGGTGTTTATATGTCTGTTTTAATGAGCTTCTAGTAGCTATTATTTTACTTTATGTGTCGGATGGTTCAGTTTTCTGCTTTTATGGTTGTAGGATTTGTGGAGATTCTTTGTAATGAGAGTGGTAGATATCCCCCGGTGTTTCTAAAATTCTACTTCTATTGAGATAGCAATACACGTGCAAATACTCACTAGTTAGTCACCGAAATAGTTTCTTAAAACTTCGGTTGTGAAACTGTTGATAACTTGATATATTAACTATATTTACTCTTAAGATGGCTTGATAGATCTGTTCATCTGCATTATTTTTTTTACATGCTTTTTGGAGTCTATGCTTGTGCCTGCTGAGAGTTGGATAATATATGATTAGTGAAGTACTCAGAGTTGAGAGAGTATGGATAGATATAGTGCTACTTAAAAGAAAAGTACGCTAACCAAAATTTTTGACTTTTTGTTAGATTCATGAATTGAAGTGTAAGTTAACAACAAGAAACAACCATAGTAATATAATTCCAGTGCTTGAATTTGAAAATTAGTTTTTACTTGTACTCTTTTATAGTTATATATATAAGTTATAAAATTCTGATAAATTTATTATTTGAGAATTGTATTGAATATCCAACATCTCTTTATTATATCTGAAGGTTTAAGGTCTTTTTGTTGGATTTCTTAATACCACTTGTTTGGGATATGCTTTTGGTATAATTCTAGAAAACTACAATTTCCACATTCTGTGTCTCCTGCTTTTTGCAAAATAGTTATAACACGTTGATTTACTTTGTTTGACTCAGAGAAGAAGTCAAAGGAAAAACACAAAAGTAAACATCACAAAGGTGACCGCCACTCGGTGAGTCTTCTTATTCTGCTTTGTAGAAATCAACCTGCATATCTAATTGTAAGTCATAGTTTCCTTTAACTGATGTTTCTAAGAATTAGGTTACTTCTTGAGGCACATGATGTGAAATTGGACGTGGAATGCAGTCTTTATAGCTTGGAAGTATTGGTGTAATAGTTCATAGCTTTTTTTTTGGGGGGGGGGGGGGGTGAGGGGAGATTCTTGTGTTCATTTTTTTCAAAACAAGGTCCATAGTCTCTATTAAAGCATTGAGAATTCTGATGAACATTTATGATTTTGGAGTATTTGCCTTCCGCTTTTTTTTTTTTTTTTGGATAATTGCCTTCCGTTTTTGAGGGATATTGAAAGCACAGATTCTGTGAACTTATAAGGAATTCTGGTAGGTTTGAAATGGTGGATACTTTGAAATCAGCTCACTCACTGGATGTCTTGTTAGTTCTGTTTTGTCATATGTGTTATTGTGTTGTGCTGCTAGTTCATACCTTCCCCGGGTAAATCGAGAAACATATCTTATTGACTGAGATAACTCTACATTGTAGCCTGTTTTATTTTGCTTTGTTGAAATATGTTGGCAAAATGACATTAGTTGCCGAACTTTAAAGTGCAAATTTGCCTTCTCATCAGTGAACTTTTGGGTTTCACATGTTTCATTTATCATACTTGTCATCTTTATTTCATTGGTCCTAAGTGTGCATATAGTTTAACTTGTTGTACAAGAATGATGTAATCATGTTACAATACCCCTTTAAGAATGTACAAAAATATTTTATACATGTACAACAATGACAAAAGAAATAAGTTATCAACTTGGGGTTAAAATTTTCATTCAACCTTTCCACTTTTCTTATATATTGGATTCATGCGGTTTGGCTATTAAATATGAAACCAAGCGGTGTTGAGTTCAACTTTTGAAATCTTAGAATGACAACTAGGCAGACACACACGAGTCTCTAAGCCCTATATATCATTTGACTGCCTGTGCAGTTGGTGGTGGTTGTGTTTAAAATGTCATTTTAAACACACGCAGGGTTTACGTGAAATTTGTAATTTGCTGATGTTCTTGTCTCCATTCCTGCAGAAACATGGGTTCCAAGAGATCTCCAGTGATGACTATTTTTCAAAGAACAATGAGTTTGCTACGTGGCTGAAAGAAGAGAAACGTGTGTTTTTCTCTGATCTTTCGTCTGAGTCTGCTCGGGAATTTTTTGCCGACTTTGTTAAAGATTGGAATAACCAGAAACTTGAATCTGAATTCTATGAAGGCATTGCAAGTGGGCCACGGACTGCACATAACTGGAAAATTAGACAGTAGGAAGGGAAGTGATCCCTACTTTTTGTTTATTTTTCTCACTCCTTTTATATGTACGGATTTGCAGTGTAGTATCGGATAAATGTTGTAGTTTATGGACGTGCAGCAAAAGAAATATATTTGATATTTTGCTCAGTTATCCCATGGAAAATGGTAGTATGGAAAAGAAGCTATTTTATCCTGCATTGTGCAATATACACATCACATTGATGCGCTCCCCCTCTTAATCAGTTAAGAAACCACATGATGATATTAAAGCTCCAAGACCTTGTCTCCCTTGGCTTTGCTGGGTAATCAGTCGACGTGAGAGATGTACTCACTAGAGAAGCAGTAAACAGATTGCTTACTGGGGGCTTGGGAGAAGGTGGCAGCCATGGCCAATGGATACCCCACATTTCTCCTTTTTCATTTTCAGAATTCTATATATTTTGTGAACTTTTTTTCTAACATTATAATCCTATTTCAGATGCAGATTTTGCCTAGAAAGGTTTTCATTGTATGGACGTTGAAATGATTGCCTCTTTTGTACATTAAAAAATGGAACATACATTACATTTTTAAAAAATATAATTACTTAAATGTCAAGCTCCCTTGTTTAAGAATATTATAAAAATAAAATGTTATCTACAACAAATATTCAATGTTAGAATAAGCTGGTACTCGCGAATATCTCTGAAAGTTAATAGGATTGTAGTTTCTAAAAACACCTAATATGCTCTCGCCTGTGAACCCTAGTGTGTGTCCGTCTATAGAGCATACTGTTGACCACAACGATCGTCCGCCGGAAGAGATCAATCAGATCTCCAGTGTTTCGGCACTGGAGAGACCGGGGTCCCTGCTGGAAGAGTCATGAAACGCTAAAAACAGCGGAATGTAGAGGAGATTAATCAGACTCTGCTTGTAGAGGAAGTCATAGCGATCGAGGCCGATGGAGGAGATATGGTTGGAGGAGAGGGTGAGATACTTGCTAGCCCCAGTTCATCTCTTTGGCGTTCGAATGAGGAGAGACCATCATATGCCAACATGGTAGTGGGCATCAGCAAGGAAACTCCGTCACTTATTATAGCACAGGAAACTGATTCTATTGTTGTGCGTGACGAGGATTGCAGTATTGATAGTTCAGGTCCTATCACCAAGATAAGTTTTTCAGAGCGTGTGCATGACCAAATTAACCAATGTATGAAGCAGGTGCTCATCATCCGTCTGCTGGATAGATCGATGGGGTGTAAAACATTATTAACTAGAGTTCTCACACTATGGAAACTGAAGGGGGAACTACAGCTAGTGGATATGGAGAATAACTATTATCTGGCAATATTTACTGTTGAGGAGAATTATGTCAAGGTATTAACCGAAGGTCCTTAGACAATTTATGGTAGTTATTTAACAGTTCAGCCTTGGAGCCGCTCATTCTCGGCCTCGGAAAAGCACCCTTCACAGGTTCGATGTTGGGTAAAACGGGTTATTTCCCACACGAACGTAGTTTTAAAATTGACCTAAAATGTCAAGATTAAAACCACCAAAAGTTGCACAGCGGATAAATCTGTCAAACTATTGAATATTGAAATATAATGGAAAAGAATCGAATAAAAAACAATAAAGGAGAGAACACACCAAATTTACGATGTTCGACGAGAATATCGTCTACTCCTCGGGCACCACACCAGATGATAACTTCACTATATTGCCAATATTACAACAAATGGAATTCTTTGGAATTCCCAAAGTGGGAGAATGAAGAATACAAGAGGAAGAGAGAACTTGTTTTTGGGATGTTTTCTAATGAAAATACTTAGACCTATTTATAGTTGAGTTTCAAGAACAATATGTTCAAAGTTTGGCCACCTACCAAAGAATTTTCCAATGTGTACAAGTTAGCCACCAAATATGAAATTCACATGTTCAAAGTTTGGCCACCAACTAAGATGAAATTTCCAATAAGTTGGCCACCAACCAAGATGAAATTTCCAACTTGTCAACTTAATTTCTAGACAAATCTAACAAATCTCCACCTTGACTTGAAATTACCAAGCCTACTCAACTTCTTCAACTCCCCAAATTTGTAGTGCCTCTAATTGCGCTCACAAGCGCCACACACCCGAAGGTGTTCATACTTTCAGGATGTTAATCAAGTTCAAACAATGATTGAACTTGATTACTGTTACCACCTTGGTCATCATATCTGCAGGATTTTCTGATGTCGCAATTTTCTGAAGTAAAATCTTTCCTTCTTCAAAGATCTCCCGCACAAAGTGATACCTCACGTCGATATGCTTAGTCCTTGAATGGTAGACTTGATTTTTCGCTAAGTGAATAGCACTCTGACTGTCACAATAGAGACTAATGTGACTTTGAACAACTCCCAAGTCTTCTATCAACCCGTTAAGCCAAATTGCTTCCTTTACAGCCTCTGAAACTGCCATGTATTCTACCTCTGTAGTAGACAAGACCACCGTAGATTGCAATGTAGACTTCCAACTTACTGGGGCTTTAGCAAGAGTAAACAAATACCCAGTAGTTGATCGACGCTTATCCAAATCACCAGCATAATCGGAATCAACATATCCAACCATACACTGACCAAGTGCTTCATCCTGTTCAAAAACTAAACCAACATCCACAGTTTGTTGGAGATACCGTAGAATCCATTTCACAGCTTGCCAATGTCCTTCTCCAGGATCATGCATATACATGCTCACAACTCCAACTGCTTGTGAAATGTCAGGACGCATATACACCATTGCATACATCAAGCTCCCAACTGCATTAACATATGGAACTTTTGCCATATACACTCGTTCTCCGTTAGTTTTAGGAGATAATTGAGAACTAAGTTTCAAATGAGAAGCCAATGGGATACTTACATGTTTGGTATTTTCATTCATGCCAAAACATTGTAATACCTTTCTCAGATACTGCTTCTATGTTAAACAAAGTTTCCCTCTTTGTCTATCTCTGCTTATCTCCATACCAAGAATCTTCTTGGCCTCACCTAGATCTTTCATCTCAAACTCTTGATTCAACTGAGCCTTTAATTTGTCTATCTCCTTTTGACTCTTCGAAGCGATCAACATATCGTCAACGTACAAGAGAAGATAAATGAAAGATCCATCTTTGAGCTTTTGCAAATACACACAATGATCATATTTGCTTCTAGTATACTTTTGCCTCCTCATAAAGCTATCAAATCGCTTGTACCACTGCCTCGGAGATTGCTTCAATCCATATAGCGATTTGTTTAGCTTACAAACCGATTTCTCACAACCACTATCTTTGTATCCTTCTGGCTGAGTCATATAGATCTTCTCTTCTAAATCACCGTGGAAGAAAGCCGTCTTTACATCAAGTTGAACTAGCTCCAAATTCAACTGTGCTACCAAGGCCAACAATATTCTAATGGAGGAATGCTTCACAACAGGGGAAAATACTTCATTGTAGTCGATTCCCTCCTTTTGAGCGTAGCCTTTAGCTACCAACCGTGCCTTGTAGCGAACATCTTTCTTGCTATGAGATCCATCTTTCTTTGCAAATACCCACTTACATCCAATGGCTCTTTTACCTTTCGGTAATTGTTCCAGTTTCCAAGTGTTGTTCTTTTGGAGAGATTGCATTTCTTCATCCATGACACTTTTCCACTTATCACTTTCCAAGCTTTGTATTGCTTCTTGGTAAGTGATAGGGATATCATCATCAACAACTGGAAGAGCATAGGCCACCATATCAACAAATCGAGCAGGTCTACGAATTTCTCTCATTGGCCTTGTAACTGCAAGTGGTTCTGGTGTCTCAAATGGTTCTTGGGTTTGAACCTCTTCATCTTCTGATTCTTCTATTGGAGTTGAAGAATCAGTTGCATCAACTTCTGGGATCATCATCTGCTGAAACTCTACCTGTTTTGGAGTATGCTCCACCTGCTGCGGAGTACTACTTGTCTGGACAGCTTCACTTGTTACCTTCTTTACTAGGGCAGATTCATCAAAGGTAACATCTCTGCTACAAATTATCTTCTTGGTGTCTAAACACCAAAGGCGGAATCCCTTCACTCCATGGGTGATTCCCATAAAGAGAGCCTTCTTTGCTCTCGGATCAAGCTTGGATTCCTTCACATGATAATAAGCAGTGGATCCAAATACATGTAAGGAATCATAATCAGTAGCAGGTTTTCCAGACCATACCTCCAATGGTGTTTTTCCTCCTATCGCTGATGACGGCAGACGATTAATGAGATGGCCAGCATATGTCACAGCCTCAGCCCAAAATGCCTTGCCTAACCCAGCATTAGACAACATACATCGAACTTTCTTCAATAGTGTTCGATTCATACGCTCTGCCACCCCATTCTGTTGTGGTGTATGTCTAACAGTGAAGTGTCGAACAATACCATACTCATGGAAAACGTCAAAGAATGACTCACTTTTATATTCCCCTCCATTGTCCGTCCTAAGACGTTTGATCTTTCTACCAGTCTGGTTCTCGATCATATTTTTCCATTTCAGGAAAATTTGAAGCAATTTATCTTTAGACTTCATCGGATACACCCAAACTCTTCTGGAAAAGTCATCTACAAAAGTTACAAAATAATGGTTTCCTCCCAAAGACGATGTCTTTGAAGGACCCCATACATCTGAGTGAATATAATCTACAATACCTTTTGTATTATGTATAGTGGTGCCAAACTTCACTTTCTTCTGCTTTCCCAGAACACAATGCTCGTAAAAGTTCAATTTGCAAGCCTTTGCACCTTTCAACAATCATTTCTTTGCCAGAATTTGCAAGGATTTCTCTCCAGCATGTCCCAACCGCATATGCCACAAATGGGTTGCGTCTAAATCATCACCTCCGGAAGCTGCTGCAACTGCTCCAATAATTGTACTACCTTGGTAGTAATACAAATTATTTTTCCTGATGCCCTTCATCATCACAAGTGCGCCATATGTGACTTTTAAAACTCCATCTCTCATAGTGACTACTGAGCCTTTGGATTCTAAGGCTCCCAACGAGATGAGATTTTTCTTCAAACTGGGCACGTATCGGACATCCGTCAGAACTCTGGTTGATCCATCTTGATTCTTCAATCGAATTGAACCTATCCCAACAGTTTTACAGGCATTGTCATTGCCTATATAAACAACTCCTGCATTTAGTTCCACTAAATCGGAGAACCACTCCCGATTAGGGGACATATGATAGGTGCAACCCGAATCTAATATCCATTCATCTGAATGAAATGTTGTTGATGAAGCAACCAATGATATGTCAGAGTCATTTGCATCATGCTCTGCAACACATGCATCTGGAGCAGCTTTTCCTTTCTTCTTCAACTTCGGACAATCTTTCTTTCAATGGCCTTTCTCATGACAAAAGGCACATTCATCTTTTTCCAGTCTGGACTTCGACTTTGATCTCCCTCTCCACTTTGGCTTTTGACTTTTCGAGCGACCTCTTACCACCATGGCCTCCGCTGCTTCGTACTTGCTTTCCTTCTTAGTTTTCTTCCTGAGCTCATAACTATACAAAGCAACAGTTACATCTTTAAGGGTAACATTATCCTTACCATGAAGTAACGTTGTCTCAAGGTGCTCAAATTCATCTGGAAGAGATGACAACAACATCAAGGCCAAATCCTCATCTTTGAAGGTTTCATCCATGCCCAATAAGTCTGCCACTAGTTCATTGAACGCAGTGATGTGTTCATTCATACTGGTGACTGGTTGATAATCAAATCTGAACAATCTTTTCTTCATGTGGAGACGATTCTGAGAGCTTTTCTTTAGGAATTTTTCCTTTAATGCTTTCCACATCTTACTTGCAGAAGTCTCGTTCTTATAGCCATACTTCTGCTCCCTGGAAAGACAAGATCGAATCGTGCTGCACGCCAAACGATTGATTGTTCCCCATTTTTTCTCCTCCATATATTCGGGCTTTTCTTCCTCAATGACGATGTCTAGACCTTGTTGGAATAAAGAGTCTAACACCTCGCCTTGCCACATGCCAAAATGATCGGATCCATCGAACAACTCCACCGAGAAATTTGCATTTGACATCACCCTCCTCACCGGTCCAGATGAAGAGCTTGATGTCTCAACTGATCCGTATTTTGGCATTTTAATTCTAACGAACAATATTCAATATCACGAACTGTATCTTTTCAGCAACGGAACCACCAGGATAACCTCAACAGAAGCTCTGATACCAATTGTTGGGGAAAACGGGTTATTTCCCACACGAACGTAGTTTTAAAATTGACCTAAAATGTCAAGATTAAAACCACCAAAAGTTGCACAGCGGATAAACCTGTCAAACTATTGAATATTGAAACACAATGGAAAAGAATCGAATAAAAAACAATAAAGGAGAGAACACACCAAATTTACGAGGTTCGACGAGAATATCGTCTACTCCTCGGGCACTACACCGGATGATAACTTCACTATATCGCCAATATTACAACAAATGGAATTCTTTGGAATTCCCAAAGTGGGAGAATGAAGAATACAAGAGGAAGAGAGAACTTGTTTTTGGAATGTTTTCTAATGAAAATACTTAGTCCTATTTATAGTTGAGTTTCAAGAACAATATGTTCAAAGTTTGGCCACCTACCAAAGAATTTTCCAATGTGTACAAGTTAGCCACCAAATATGAAATTCACATGTTCAAAGTTTGGCCACCAACTAAGATGAAATTTCCAATAAGTTGGCCACCAACCAAGATGAAATTTCCAACTTGTCAACTTAATTTCTAGACAAATCTAACAATCGATACTATTGGAAGGCGTTATTTCGACGCATTGCTGAAGCAGTAGGGAGAGTTGTGAAGATTGATTATAATACTCAAGCAGGAGGGTGCGGCAAATTTACTCTTCTGGTAATCATTGCGGATTTAAACAAACCTCTAAAATCTTGCATTGGAATAGATAACTTCATACAACAGCTTGAATACGAAGGTTTGAACAATATTTGTTTTACGTGTGGCACGAATGGCCATTCAAGTGAAGTACGTGGTAAATCGAAAGGAACCTCTATGGAAGCAGAAGCGGAGATTCATAGTGTGGATACTAGAAAAGGTCCATCTTTGGAGGCGAAGGGAGAGGAGTTATATGGTCCCTGGATGGTGGTGAAGAAGCGAAAGCGTAAACCAAGGGTTGAAGGTTCTGATAAGTCGAAAGTGGCAAGCACACAGAAGGGAGTAAGCAATTCTCGTTTTGCAATATTAACATAATTACAAGGGGAAGAAGAGCAAGGAGTTCAAGGTACTATTGCATCTGATGCTAAGAAAACTGGTAGGGATAAAAAGGACCAGAAAAGAAAGCAAACGGTCATAGATGGAAATAATGGAGAAATTCAAGCAGGTTACACACTCAATAATGCTTACATAGCTTCTAACCCGGGAAAAAAAGAAGAAGACAGCTGATGAGAACATAAAAGTAATTAATATCTTACCGACACAGGAGGGACAGCCCACAAGGGCAAGAATGCATGCAATCAATCACGTGCAGGGTGAACATAGGGCAGTTTCCATTAAGGAACAAGGTCAAGGCAGTAACAACAACTCAGGCGTTAGGATAAGGTCTTCCCAAAAAATTATCTCCAAACCGATTCAAGAGAGCCAAGAAAGGAATGTTCACTGGCAAGGAGGAAGTTGACCCAGGTCCGACAGCCAAAGAATGGCTGGAGATGTTTTCACACCAACTGGAGGAACTTAATAACGTGCAAGATCCGGATATACAGGCTCAAATTAAAACTCCGCTTTTTGAAGTGGGACTCTTAAGTGAGGATGAAGCGATGAAAGTATCTGACACGGAGGGTAAGCTAAGTAACCGGGTTCACACGTGATTCTTGGTGCTCCTTTAATCCTTTAATTATTTTAATGATTTGTATGTTTTGGAATTGCCAAGAAGCGGTTAGCCCTACTTTCCACAGAATTTTTCAGAATTTTGTACAGGAACATCGGCCCAATATAGTTGCGCTTCTGGAACCTCGGATTAGTGGTACAAAAGCAGATAAAGTGGTGGCTAAGTTGAATTATTCACACTCATTCCGGGTCGAGACACATGGCTATAGCGGTGGGATTTGGGTGTTGTGGAACGACACTACTGAATTGGAAGTGCTATCAATCTCGAATCACTTTCCGCATGGTCGGGTAAATTAGTCGATAATCAGGTTGCCTTCACAATCACAGTGGTATATGCATGCCCTAATCGTTCTTAACGAAAATTCTTGTGGTCCTCGTTACGCTCTCTTGATCCTGGAGATAATGAGTTGTGGATGTTAGGTGGGGATTTCAACTTGATTATTTGCATGGAAGAAAGATCTAGGGGATCACGAAGACATGGCCGAGTCAATACCTAGTTTAGAGAATTTATTAATACGACAAGTCTGATAGATTTGAATTTTCACGGACCACCGTTTACTTGGACGAGAGGTAGTCTCAGTCAGCGGTTGGATAGGTACTTAGCTAACAGAGATCTTCATGGTTTGTGGCCGAACGCCCGAGTTATGCACCTCGATAGGCTAGGATCAGACTATAGACCTATTCTGTTCTGCAGTAATATTGTGGAAAATACGAATCACGACAAGCCTTTCCGATTCATTGCAGCCTGAAATGATCATCCGCAATTTATTGAATTCCTGAAGTTAGTGTGGAAGGAAGAAAGAAATTTCAATGAAAATCTACAGGATTTTTAAAATTAAAGTTAAAGAGTGGAACAAAGATGTTTTCGGACACATAGGCAAGAAGAAGAAAGCATTACTTGTTCGAATTAGGGGAATTGAGAAAGCTTTGAATTTGTACCACTCAGACTATCTCAGTGATTTGGAAAGTAAATTACGGGAAGAGCTGGATGTTGTTTTAGAGCAAGAAGAAAGCTTTTGGCGTCAAAAAGCGTGTTCGAATTGGGTTATTCACGGTGATCGTAACTCTAGATTTTTCCATGCATCGGTTATGGCCAAAAGACGAAGGAACAAGATAACTGCCTTTAAATTGAAGAATGACGATTGGTGCTCTGAGGAGGATGAACTTCAGGAGCTGATAGTCAATTTTTTTCAGGAATCTATTTCGAAATGAAGGAGGAGCAAATTCTAACTATCCGAGCGGGTTGTTTCCAAAAGTTTCAGGTGATCATCTTCAAGAGCTTGAGCGACCCCTCATGGATAAAGAAGTAAAACTTGCTTTTGATATGATGGCTCCGTTTAAATCACCGGGGTTGATTGAATCCATGCCGCGTTCTATCAGCGGAATTGGGCTGTTGTGGGAAAATCAACTTGTGACTACTTACGCAGAATTTTCGAAAGGGATATGTAGAATGACGAGATGAATAGAACCATTTTGGTGTTGATACCGAAAGTGTCGATTCCGGAATCAATTACTCAATATCAACTAATAGGACTCTGCACTGTTATCTACAAGGCTTTAACGAAATTGTCAATAGGCTTGTTAGGTATGGCTCATAAATATACCAGTAAAGAGGACAGGAGATGGAGCGGAGTGAGCGAATGCAGTGAACATCAACTGTCCTTACAAAGAAAGTCTCGTTGTGGGGTTACAAATTATGTGGGTTGAGGGTGCGGGGGCGTAGCCCCCGCGGTACGGTACATGGTTAATTTTGTAATTATGTACCAGGGTTTTCTATTATAAATAGAGATATAACCTAGACCTAAAAAATCATTGAATAAAACTTCTAGCGCCGCCTAGGCACCGAGGACGTAAGCACATTGCCGAACCTCGTAAAATTCTCGTGTTCTTTCGTTTTCTTTACCCGTTTTCGTCAACAAGGCTAAAGTCGTATCTTCCTATTTGTCCCAGGAAGGTCGATCAAAAATATCATTATTATTACAAAGGAGGTTATTCACTCAATGAAGTAGAAATCGAGTGGCAGGGAGTGGATGGCCATGAAAATTGACTTGGAAAAGGTCTACAATCGGCTTGAATGGATTTTATTGAGAACATACTTCAGGATCTGGGTATTCCTGAATCCTTGTTTAGAGTGATCATATGATGTATTTCGTCGGTTTCTACTAGCATCTTGTGGAATGGAAGACCGACGAGGTCATTCTCGCCTTCTAGAAGGATTTGCCAAGGTGATCCACTATCCCCTTATATCTTCATTCTTTGTATGGAACGTTTGGCGCAATCAATTGAGAGGAAACATTGGATTCCGTTTTGCACGTCGACTACTGGTGTTGGGATTTCCCATCTTTTCTTCGCTGACGATATGCTCCTCTTTTCGGAAGCTTCACCGACACAAGGAGATATCATCCATAATGTTCTGACTCAATTCGGCAAGGCCTCTGGTCAAAGAGTGAGTATTGTAAAATCAACGATATTTTTTTTCGAGGAATGCACCAATGATTACTCGTAATCAAATCAGTGGAAGCAATCCATGAACACACAATTTACTCATCCATCAACTGGATAGCCTTATCAAATAGTGATTCCTTTTCAACATCTAGTACCAAACTTTATCTCCCACAGTGTGTCCCAATGAATACTTTTAGGGAAGAGAGTGATATCTAATTAATTTGTTTATTTCATGCATGGAATTTTCACATAAAATAGCAAAGTGAAAAACACAAGGATCATGTAAGTAGTAGCATTTAGGAAATCCTAAAATGAGGAAGGACTAGTCGGCCATCTCTTCCATTCAACCTGAAATAAGAAACATAATGGTGGAAGCTCGTTTCTCTATAAATGGGTGGATTCTCGTCCGATAAAAGTTCTTCGGCTGCTTCATATGGTTTATCTCTAAGAGCATGTGTAGGAGCAAAGAAACATGCGGCTGAGATTCTTGGACCCACTCTTCCGGCTAATACTCTATGTGTTACACTTTTGAACTTGTCGTTTGATACAATCTGCAAAAAGCATATTCTATTCAATATATATATATATATGTGCTAATCTTTAGAAACCCACCTTCCATTTCAATGAATATATACCTGCAAAAAGTCACCAATATTGGCAGTTAAATATCTATGGTGATGAGGCACATCAACCCACTGATTCTGATGAACAATTTGGAGTATATTATCTTCCAAAAGTACAGTTAAAAACGATGCATCAGTATGGCTGGACGTGCCTAAGGTCAACTCAGGCTAAGGACATGGTGGATGATAATGGCACGCAATAAGAGCACCTTTCATCCCTTCAATGCTTCCCAAGTAATCTCTCCTCAGCCCTAATGCCTCGGATCATAAACTTGATCCATTATGGGAGCCTAAACCCAAACCCAAACTAAGTTCATGTTATTGCTTACATCAATTAGGTGAAGATGTCATTTCTTACATCAATTTAGTTAATTGAGAGTTAGGCATATCTCATTTTTTTAATGGTTTATTTGTGTAGTGTAGGATTGTTCTTAAGTAGTATAAATACCCCTCCCCATTTTAGTTTAAGCATCAAGAAAAATTAAGAGCTTCTAAGTGAGTGAAGAAACAAAATCCTATAAGAGTGAGTTGTAGTTCTTGTTTTTGAATGAGAGTACTCTTGTAATATTTGTTTTAGTTTAAATAAAAGTTGTTTATGTGAGTGTTTCATTTCCAATAAAGTGGCATTAGAGTGAGTTGGAAAGATCGAAGGTCTCGACGAGAGGAATCTGAGATCGAAGGTCTCGACGAGAGGAATCTGTCGCCGCCAGAATTTTCTCAATCTGAGTTCTGACGCACCGCCACGCACCACCAGAAGACTGCTGCCAAAAAATCGAGTTGACTCACCGAGTTGAGTCGAGTCAGCCGAGTTGGAGCCCCTTGACCGAGTTGTCCAAGTCCCTCCCAAGGTTTTTCGGCATTCCGGATTCATCAGTGCAATTGGATTTTCCAAATTCTCATTATATTGAGAGATATGGCAAGTGGTATGACACCATTCCAAGTTCCGACACTCAATAACAACAACTACAACAATTGGAGTATCAAAATGAAGGCACTTCTTGGATCACAAGATGTGTGGGATATCATAGAGAAAGACTATAACGAGCCTGCGGATGATGATGCTTTTGCTACTCTTACACCAGATCAAAAGACAACTTTGAAGGACTCAAGAAATAGAGACAAGAAGGTTCTCTACCTCATCTATCAAGCATTAGATGATGATGGTTTTGAAAAGATTTCGAGTGCAAGCTCTAGCAAGGAAGCATGGGAGAAGCTTCAAACCTCTTACAAAGGATCCGAGCAAGTGAAGAAGTCTCCAAACATTAAGAGGTGAATTCGAATCCTTACACATGAAAGTATATGAGTCTATTTTAGATTATTTCTCAAGAGTAATAGTTGTTTCTAATCAATTAAAAAGAAATGGTGAAAAGTTAGAAGATGTGAGGATAATAGAGAAGATACTCCGTTCGTTGGATCCCAAATTTGAGCACATCGTCGTGACGATTGAAGAAACTAAAGACTTGGAAGAAATGACGATCGAGAAACTCCAATGATTATTGCAAGCATACGAAGAGAAGAATAAGAATAAGCATGGGTTTATTGAGTAACTCCTCAAGCTGCAACTCAAGGATATGCATGAAAGCCAACGCAATGATAGAAACCAACGTGGCCTAGGCGGAGGTAGAGGTCATGGACGAGGTGAAAGTCGAGGTCGTGGACGAAGCTGGAATTACAACAACAACAATTCCAAAAACAACTATGAGAAAGGAGAAACCTCAACACGAAGCCGTGGAAAAATCAACCCGAACTCAAAGTATGACAAATCTCAAGTTCGATGTTATAATTTTCAGAAGTTTGGGCATTATGCTTCATAATGTAGAGCTCCCAAAAACAAAATTGAGGAGAAGGTCAACTACGTGGAGGAAAAGACAGATGAAAAAAAGCTATTCTTCTAGAACGAAAGGAAACTGATGGTGGCCAAGCAAATTCCTGGTATCTTGACAGTGGTGCAAGCAATCGCATGTGTGGAAGGAAAGATATGTTCGTGGAGCTAGACGAGTCAGTAAGCGAAAATGTTTCGTTTGGAGATGATTCCACAATAGCAGTGAAAGGGAGAGGTAACGTTCTTATCCGTTTGAAATATGGGAGACATCAATTTATTTCAAATGTCTACTATGTGCACAATATGAAAAGTAACATCTTAAGTTTAGGGCAACTGGTAGAAAAAGGTTATGATATTCATATGAATAATTATAATCTTTATATAAAAGATGATAAGAATAACTTCATTGCTAAAGTGCCGATGTCAAAGAATAGAATGTTATTGATCAACATACAAAATGATGTTGCAAAGTGCCTAAAAGCTTGCTACAAAGATGCATCATGGCTTTAGCATCTTCGATTTGGGCATCTCAATTTTGGAGGTCTAAAGCTGCTATCTAAGAAGGAGATGATGAAGGGACTACCTCATATAAACCATCCTTACCAGCTTTGTGAAGGGTGTCTAGTCGGAAAATAATTCAGGAAAATCTTTCTAAAGGAGTCAGAGACAAGAGCCAAAAAATCACTTGAGCTCATCCACACCGATGTGTGTGAACCGATAAAGCCAAGTTCTCTCGGTAACAATAACTATTTTCTTCTCTTCATTGATGATTCTTCAAGAAAAACCTGGGTGTATTTCTTGAAACAAAAGTCAGAAGTTTTTGAAGTCTTCAAGAAGTTCAAAGCAGCAGTGGAGAGAGAAAACGGTAGAAAGATCAAAGCCATGAGATCCGACTAAGGTAGAGAATTTACTTCCAGTGATTTTCAAGAGTTCTGTGAAGCAAATGGAATTTGTCGACCAATGACAATTCCTAGATCCCCCCAACAAAATGGTGTGGCAGAAAGAAAGAACAGAACAATCCTTGAAATGGCACGAAACATGCTCAAAAGCAAGAAACTACCCAAGGAATTTTGGGCGGAAGCAGTAGCGTGTGCAGTCTACTTGATAAATCGATCTCCAACAAGAAGTGTATGGGGAAAGACACCGCAAGAGGCATGGAGTGGAAGAAAGTCTGGCATTTCCCACTTGAGAATCTTTGGAAGTATAACCCACGTTCACGTACCGAACGAGAGAAGAACGAAACTTGATGATAAAAGCGAGAGTTTTATCTTCATCGCCTATGATGCAAATTCGAAGGGCTATAAGCTGTATAATCCAGACAATAAGAATATTGTGATTAGTCGAGATGTGGTTATCAATGAAGAAGTAGAATGGAATTTTAACTCTCATGCAGATGACTTCAATTTCTTTCCTCAGATTGAAGAAAATGAGCAGACAATGAGGGAACTACTAGGTGAACCTCAACAAGAGCTTGAAACCCCACCCACTTCACCAACATCAACCACTCAAGGAGGCTCATCACCTTCGTCATCGTCAAGTAGGAGTCAAAGTGAAAGAGTTGTGCAACGTGCAAGAAGCCTTAGAGATCTTTATGTGGTAACTGAACGACAAGATAATATTACATTATTTTGTCTGTTTGTCGATTGTGAACCAGTGAGCTTTCAAGAAGCAATACAAGAAAAGAAATGGAGAGATGCGATGGACGAAGAAATCAAGGTCATCGAGAAGAATGACACATGAGAACTTACCTCACTTCCTAAGGAACATAAGGCGATAGGTGTCAAATGGGTTTACAAAACAAAGCAAAATGCCTAAGGAGAGATTGAAAGGCATAAGGCGAGGCTAGTTGCTAAAGGCTATAGTCAAAAGGCTGGAATTGACTATGATGAGGTATTTGCTCCTGTTGCTCGATTAGAGACTATCAGACTAATCATTTCTTTGGCAGCTCAAAACAAGTGGAAGATACAACATATGGATGTAAAGTCTGCTTTCCTAAATGGAGTTCTTGAAGAGGAAGTCTACATTCAGCAACCATCAGGCTACGAAGTCAAAGGGCACGAAGACAAGGTGTTGAAGTTGAAGAAGGCTCTTTACGGCTAAAACAAGCACCAAGGGCATGGAATAGCCGAATAGTCGACAAGTACTTCCAAGAGAATGACTTCAACAAATGTCCCTACGACCATGCTCTATATATCAAGATCAAAGATGGAGATATTTTGATCGTGTGCCTCTACATGGACGATTCGATCTTCACCAGAAGCAACCCAAGGATGTATAATGAATGCATGGATGTGTTGATGAAGGAATTCGAGATGACAAACATGGGGCTTATGGCGTACTACCTTGGCATTGAAGTTAAGCAACAAAAGGATGGAATTTTCATTTCACAGGGAAGTTATGCAAAGAAGATACTGAAGAAGTTCAAGATGGAGAGCTGTAAGCCAATAAGCACACCGACAGAATATGGGATCAAGATGTCCAAACATGAAGAAGGCGAAAATATAGATCTAACATTCTTCAAAAGTTTGGTGGGAAGTCTACGCTATCTAACTTGCACGAGGCCCGATATTCTTCACGCAGTTGAATTGATTAGTCGCTACATGGAATCTCCAACAACCACCCATTTTAAAGACGCAAAGAGAATTCTTCGCTATCTGAAAGGTACAATTGACTTTGGCTTGTTCTATTTAGTTTCTAATGATTACAAGCTTGTTGGATATAGGGACAGTGATTGGGGTGGAGACATAGATAATCTAAGGAGCACTACGAGATTCGTATTTTTCATGGGAGATACTGCTTTCACATGGATGTCAAAGAAATAACCGATTGTCACATTGTCCACTTGTGAAGCGGAATATGTTGTTACTACCTCATGCGTTTGTCATGCAATTTGGCTTAGAAATCTATTGAAGGAGATAGGTTTGATACAAGAAGAGCCTACCAAGGTTTGTGTCGACAACAAGTCATTCATTGCCTTAGCAAAGAATCCAGTATTCCATGATCGAAGTAAGCACATCGATATTCGCTACCACTATATAAGGGAGTGTATTGCAAGAAACAATGTGGAAGTTGAATACATGAAGTCACAAGATCAAGTTACCGTTTTTACCAAGCCACTGACAAGCGAAGACTTCATAAGATTAAGGAACTTACTAGGGGTCACAAGATCAAGTTTAAGGGAGGGTGTTGGATCATAAACTTGATCCATTATGGGAGCCTAAACCCAAACCCAAACTAAGTTGATGTCATTGCTTACATCAATTAGGTGAAGATGTCATTGCGTACATCAATTTAGTTAGGTGAGAGTTAGGCATGTCTCATTTTTAATGGTTTATTTGTGTGGTGTATGATTGTTCTTAAGTAGTATAAATACCTCTCCCCATTTTAGTTTAAGCATCAAGAAAAATTAAGAGCTTCTAAGTGAGTGAAGAAGCAAAATCTTATAAGAGTGAGTTGTAGTTCTTGTTTTTGAGTGAGAGTGCTCTTGTAATATTTGTTTGAATTTAAATAAAAGTTGTTTGTGTGAGTGTTTCATTTCCTTCACACTCTTCCGGTTAATACTCTATGTGTTACACTTTTGAACTTGTCGTTTGATACAATCTGCAAAATGCATTTTCTATTCAATATATATACATATATATATATATATATATATATATATATATATATATATTAATCTTTAGAAATCCACCTTCCATTTCATTGAATATATACCTGCAAAATGTCACCAATATTGCAGTTAAATATCCATGGAGATGAGGCACATCAACCCACTGATTCTGATGAACAATTTGGAGTCCAATGATATTATCTTCCAAAAGTACAGTTAAAAACGATGCATCAGTATGGCTAGACGTGCCTAAGGTCAACTCAGGCTGAGGACATGCCGGATGATTATGGCACGCAATAAGAGCACCTTTCATCCCTTCAATGCTTCCCAAGTAATCTCTCCTTAGCCCTAATGCCTCGAACAACAATTCAAATAACGTCTCTTTCAACTGCACTACATGTTTCATGTATTCGATCTTTGCCTCCCTGCAAAAACCATCAAATATTATACATCAAGTAAATTTCGATTCCAAAGATCGTTTAATCATCTTCAACCTGCAAACTTGGGGTATTGCTTGTTCGTTTAATTCTCCATATGGGAATTCAATTGCTAGAGTATCTCTCCATGCGTCCACCTTTATGTTTGTATTATAGTCGAAGATCCTTTGTCCGGTTTCGTTACGCGAATACCATGCTTTCTTCAGCTCTTGAGGTTGTTCATGGGACTGACGAACGGCGTCCAACATATCTTCCATTGTGGAAATTGGAACTCCATGATTCACCATTCGGAAGAAGCCCAATGTTTGAGCTGCGTCACGTATTGCATCCACGATTTCTCTTCGCCGCTCACTCTCGAAGCCTTCTAGGTCTATTACCGGAACTTGAAGCCGCGTAGTTAAGGGGGCATCCGTGGAGGCATTTTCTGGAAAAGTCTCCGGTGACCGAATGAAGAAGCTCAGAATGGTGATCCCGGAATCGACTAACCCTTTAACTCCCTCCCTATTTTCAAAGAAAATCTTCATTTCTTTGGTACGGATGTGATCAGCACTTAGATTTTCAGCTTCCTTGTGGTATAACCGTATAAGCCGCAAATAACCATCATTAACATTGTTTTTTTATTATGTCACGTTTATTATTTCGAAAACTGTCGACAAGTAATGAAACAAATCAAACGATTATTGTTTTGGTGCTTTTAAGTGCTTTCGATATCTCTAAATTTTCATTAAACTAAAAAACCCAAGATGAGAAGGAAGCAAAAGCAGTATTCTATTATGGATATATATTTGACAAGCATACATGATAAGTGATGAACATATACATATAACTATAAAATATCTGAATATAAACATGGCCAAACCATAAATGGTGAAGAAGAAGCATGCACCATCAGTACTACTACTAGTGCAGGAATATTAATGAGGCGATCAATCGCCGTCGGTTTTAGCAAGCCAAGAAGAGATGAATTGAAGGACCTGAGCATCCAACGCCTCAGCAGCTAAGAAAAGTTGATGCACCTCTTCTCTAGCTTGGACGATCGCCTCGTAACGCTTCTCCATCGAGTTTGTCAATTGGATCAGCTCCTCTCTCATCTGTTCCGTCGAGGCTTTCAACTTTCTCATTTTCTTCTCCGCCTCCATTTAATGATTACAGGTCAGAGATAGGCCAATGAAAAGAAAAAACAAAAGAAAAAGGAAAAGCAAAGTCAAGTACCTTGATCCTTCTCTCTAGGAGATTCAAGTCTTCTCTGCAAAACATAATGATCTCCAACACTGTTAAGAGTGTGTAGATAGATGAATACCCAGCAGTGTGTGGTGAAGAAGAGCTGGGTTGTTGTTGAAGAAGTGTGTAATTTTTCCTTATTTATACATTTTACGCAGTTGCGATATCGGGTGGTCTTAACCAAAGTCGTGCGATTTTAATCAGAAATGCTTAAAGTCGTGCGATTGAAGGAGACTGTTTTGATTGGGCAGAACCAAATCGGTCGGCTTGTGGACTATACGACAGACAACATCTCAGGTTCAAATTCGAAGTGACGGCTACACCAAGAGTCGTCTATGAAATGTTGACCATACTTTTATGGCTGCACCACAGTGATTGTCATCCTCAAAACCTATGTTCAGAATTATATATATTGCTACAATCAAATTCGACTTTAGATAGCGAGACATAACAAACTCTTATAAAATAAATCATATTTCGTAAGCGAAATTAAATTAAATCGTAATACATAGTATATAAATTTAGATGATATAATCTACTATTATTTGTAACCTAAACCTTTATGCAATTATTTCAATATTTGGCAACATACCCTTAAATTCCAGATCGTCAAAAGTGTTTGGCCTTCTGGAAAATTTGACTCGTAAGCCAATTTTGTCCTTTTGAAATTGCATGTGGTATGGGATTAGAAACGACAAAGCAAAATTGACTTTTAGACCTTAATCTTTTCTGATCCAAAGGAAGATCCATGAATTTATCTACAAATAGAGACGTGACAAGGCATCCAGGATACTGCTTGAGTGTGACGAGCATCGCTTTGGATCGATCCATTATTAAATAATTGAATCGACCAAATAAGTTAATACGAGAGCTGTTGGTCTATTTGTTTGACTGCTATATTATTACAACATAAATTCCAAGATTCTAATTTAAAATGTGTGTTTTGAACCACTTGAAAAGTGAGGAAAACGACGTCCCTATTTTGATTTGGACGTATAACCAAATCGGTAATCTTATTGACTGTGCGACTTATCGTATATTCGTGAGGGAAAATTTTTCATATCCAAATTGAAGACCCTAAATATGGTCGTCTTGCTTTGAATCAAACATGTTTGAAATTGAACACACTTTATTACATACAAACAGCCCATCAGCCCACACCTTAACAAGACAAAACAGTACAGGTCAATTTTAGAGAAGGTGCTAAAATAACTGAGGATGGAAGTGAAGATGCTAAAAGAGGTTTTTTTGGGCTTAATACCCAAACCAGGTTAATTATTTGGAGTATTGGGCCAACATATATTTTATTTGGAAAACTACGACATTCTCTATAGTGAACACCGAATTCGTCACCTCGACGTGACGAGTCCGTTTAACAAAAAAGTATGTTAGAAAATGGATGGAAATATTATTTTCATATTTTATATCAGAGAAATTTTGCTCAGAACAGTGCAAATTTTAAGATTTGTCCGAACAGTGGAATTGTAGTGACTAAAATACAATTTTTGAAAATTACATGGCTAAGTTCGAAAGTCAAAGCCAAGTTGATTCATCTTTGACCAAGGAATATTTTAATAGATGATATGACAATTACATTTGGTAATTTTCAAGATTTATTAAGGATATTTTTGAGATTTTTCATTAATTGAATATTAAATTCAATTATATTAAATCTTGCCAAGTGTATTAAGTATTATATAATAGAATATTCAAGATAATGAAGCCATTTTCAGCTTCTTTCTTCACCAGGGACGAAACTCTCAAGATAAAATAGGTAAGATTTTTATTTTCATTTTTTGAAGCTATTTTCTTGAGAATTAGATTTCGGTGTAGTTAGGAAAAATGTTCTACGTTCAATTCGCTACGTTTTGACATGAATATCACTAGGGTTTATGTTCAAGTTCATCTTGAGCTGATGAAGGGGATGTTGATTTCTTGTGTTTTAGGGGTTATGAAGAGTTAAGTGATTTTAAAGAATTGGTTGTAAGAATTGATGAAGAACCTAAGGATGAAGTTAATGAAAACAATTTAAATTTTGAATCTGACAGTGAATTTGAAAATTCACCAGAAATTCTATAAAACTTATTTGGAGGTGAGTTTTATATATTGTGTTTGTATATCAATCTAGTTTTGTTTAAAATAAACAGGGATAAATTTCAAGATGTATAAAAAATATATGAATTTTTAACCGAGGAAAGGTCAGAAAAACGGGCAGCAAATTTTGCACAAAATAGATTTTATCGGTAAACTTTGAAAATTCACCATCAATTGTATATAATGAATTAGGAGTTATTTATATGGATAGATTCGTATTCGAGTATAGTTTTCAACGGAAGAAACGGAATTAAATTTCAATGTGTATATCAATACAGAATATTGATTCTTTAAAGGTAGTGCAAGTTGTCCTAATATGGAAATTTTAGAATTTAAGTTGAAATGGATTAGAAGATGAAGAGTAATGTTTAAATGTTGAGTATATTTTTGGAGCTTGGAATTGAAGTTAAATGGCAAGAGACCATTTTGAATAAATTGGAAATGTTGAGAAGAATTCTAAAAGAATTCATTTTAATGGTTAGATGGTGGAATTCGAAAGGTTTCAAAACTTTGGGGACTTGTTTGCAAGTTATTAAATGAAGAAGTATTATTTGAGTAAATTATTGAATGCTGGAAAATTTATTAGTATTCTGAAATTTTAATTAAATATTAAGTTGAGGTTTAATTACAAATTTATTGAGTTTGGTGGTTGAAAATCGAAAGTTAGGAAAGTTTCAGTTGAAGTTATAAAATTTTGAAATGTTGAGGTATTGATTTGAGAATTTTACTAATGTGCTGGAATTTTTATATTTAATGTACAATGAGCATAATGGTGAAGGACCATTATGAATTAAATGGAAAGGTTGAGGTGAATTCTAAAAAGAATTCACAATTTGTGGCTTATTTGTGTAATTTAGCAAAAATGAAGGGTTAAAGATGAAAATAAATATTCATGAATTTAGAAGAGTATTTTTGAGAAGTTGGAAATTATAATGGAAATGTGATTTAGTTGATATCGATTTAATCTCGATTTTTATATATTTTCGAATGTTAAAATCAGCTCATGTTAGTACGATACTAATATGTAGTTCGAACATTTTGTGTTATAATTTGGTATTGTCAAACTACGATAAATCTAGCAATCCAAGCGATCCGAAAGGAAAAGACAAAGCTCGTGACTAAGACTATTGTATAAGAGTTTTGTAGTGAGGCAAAGGTGAGTACAGTTATTTATTTAATTAATTTGATCGAGGACGACTTGCGATAAGTCAACCTCATTCCAATTTACAGCATGATTTATAAAGTTTACAAAGAATATTTTTATAATATTCTATATTAGTTTTATGAATGATTTAGGGTATGAACTGCCCAAGCATGATATTTTGATTATGGATTTAATTATGATACATGAGCCCATTGTATGTATAATGAGAATTACTGGTACACTTGGCATGCCATTAGTTGAGTATTACCAGCTTTGATACATTCATGTATCAATGTATCATATCAGCTTTGGTACATTCGTGTATCAATGTTATCATATCAGCTTTGGTACAATCGTGTATCAATGTTATCATATCAACTTTGGTACATTCGTGTATCAATGTCCAGCACCAATGGTGCTTATTCAGGTTATGATGGCACTGAAGTGCATCATATCTCAATATCAGTTACTATTTGCACCGTGTTGTGCATAGTGCACACCTTACTCACGTATCTTATGTTCTCATAAATATGCATTGGGCTATGAAAATGAATATGCAAGTTGTGAATGAATTCCAGTTGACAGAAAGCATGATATCCTTATTTTAGCATATATGATTTATCATAATTTTCATGAGTTCATGATCTAAAAAAGAAATTTCATGTCTCAGTGAAGAAATCGACTTGGAAAAGTTGGTTTATCTGTTTAATATTTTAATTCGAATTATTTTATTTATGTTTATGATATTTTCAGATTTTTCTCACCTTAGATCTGCCTCACTAAGTTATACTTAGCGCGTGATGATTTTCATGCGTAGGGTCTAATTGAGATACAAACGTTTTATGAGGAGCCTTCCAAGCATCATGGGCAGATCATTTATAATACCAGTATCAATAAGACATCATTGAATTTGCTTTTGACTAGTAGTGGTATGTATAATTATGTCAGTGATTTCTATTTATCACATTTATTTTTAATAATCTGTAATAGTAAACTAGAACTATTTTAGTTTATCCTACTTAGTTTAGTTTTATCGTTATCTATGCATGACAAGAATTTATTACATTATTATGTTTTTTAAAAGATTTTACAAAAAACATGATTTAGTAAAATTACTGATTAACAAATGATTTTATTTTCGTGTAACAAATAAATAACTTATAAGTTGAGATATACTTTAAAATAAATTTTTAAACTTAGAATAGGAGTGTTTTCAAAGGAAACAATTTTTTAGGCAGTTTTAGTTCAGTAAATGTTTTTAAGTTGATGTGACATCTGTGACTCGTATATTGAGACATATACGAGTTAAGAGTGTTACATTTATTGGTATCAGAGCTACAGGTTTAGCCGATTCTCGGTCTAAACCAAGCCTATGTTATATCAGAAATATGTACATGCCACTAGGATATCGAAATTACTGATATGGTATGATATTTTATTTATGATGTTGCTCCTCACTAATGTAAATTTGTGATTGTATTTATATGTCGGTTCAGAAGGCATAAGACAATCCACCGAACAAGAGGGAATAGTAACGAGGTAGAGTATGTACCTCAACAATAGTGAACACATACACATCAAGGAGTGTCGGCCCAGATTTATAAACGTTTTACAAGCTCTAGGGGCTATCATGGCTCGATATCAGCTAGTTGTAGCACCTCCCATTCCTACGCCTCCACTTCCTCCTCCAGTTCCGAGAATATCGGTTCCAAATGAATTAAAAAGTTTAGAAGTTGCAGAATTTAATGGAGAAGCAAACTAAGACCATTAGTGGTAGATATGTGGTTAAATTATGTGAAAATAATGTTGGATAGTCTTCACTATTCTGATGATGAAAGATTGAATGGAGTAATTTCACTGTTACGAGGACTAGTTCGTATATGGTGGAAAAATATGATGACATATTCCTCTAGATCATATCACTTGGTGGTTTTTCCTATAAGTATTTTAGAATAAATATATCAGTGAGTTGTTTATTACACAGATGAATTAAAAGATTGAGATATAATTGGTTCAGATCTAATTAAGGAGATGGAAAACAAAGTGAAGATCATCCAAGATAATCTCAAGATAGATGCAGATAGACAAAAAAACTTATGCTTATTTAAAAAGAAAATATATTGAATATCAAGTAGGTGATAAGGTTTCTCTTAAAGTGTCACCTTGGAAAAAAATCTGAGATTTGGATGGAAAGGGAAATTGAGTCAAAGATTCATCGGGACATATGAGGTTGTAAAGAGAGTTGGACCAGTAGCTTATCAATTGGCGTTACCTCCAGAGATGGACAAGATTCATAATGTATTTCATGTATCGATGCTTCGAATATATCAATCAGATCCTTCACATGTGATTACACCAGAACGAATTGAGATTCAGCCTGACTTATCATACGAAGAGGAGCCAGTAAAGATTCTAGCACATAGAGCCAAAGAACTGAGAAATAATATGATTCCACTGGTAAAAGTTCTCTGGCGAAACCATAAAGTTGAGGAAGCAACTTGGGAACGAGAAGAAGATATGAAGGAAAAGTTTCCTCATATTTTTAATGCATGTATATAGATATGTATAGAAATTTGAGGACAAATTTTCTTTAAGGGGGAGTAATTGTAATACCCCAAATTTTTTCTAGTGACTAAAATATAAGTTTTGAAAGTATAGTGGCTAAAGTATAAACTTTGAAAAGTTTAAGGATCAAAATTGTAATTTTGAAAAGTTATATATTTTAGCCTGTAAATAAATAGTTTTATTAAAATAGAGATTTTAGTGAGAATCAGATTTTTGATACGGAAATTAGGTTAAAAGCTAGAAAGTAGTAAAGTCGGTATTGAAATAGGATAATCGGATCGAACCGATATAGGTAAGATTTTTATTTTCATTTTTGAAGCTATTTTCTTGAGAATTAGACTTCGGTGTAGTTATGAAAAATGTTCTACGTTCAATTCGTTACGTTTTGACATGAATATCACTAGGGTTTATGTTCAAGTTCATCTTGAGTTGATGAAGGGGATGTTGATTTCTTGTGTTTTAGGGGTTATGAAGAGTTAAGTTATTTTAAATAATTGGTTGTAAGAATTGATGAAGAACCTAAGGATGAAGTTAATGAAAACAGTTTAGATTTTGAATCTGACAGTGAGTTTGAAAATTCACCAGAAATTCTATAAAACTTATTTGGAGGTGAGTTTTATATATTGTGTTTGTATATCAATCTAGTTTTGTTTAAAACAAACGAGGATCAATTTCAAGGTGTATAAAAATATATGAATTTTTAACCGAGGAAAGGTCAGAAAAACGGGCAGCAGATTCTGCACAAAACAGATTCTGCGTAAAACAAATTCTGTCGGTCAACTTTGAAAATTTACCATCAATTGTACAGAATGAATTAGAAGGAGTTATTTATATGGATAGATTTGTATTCAAGTATAGTTTTCAACGGAAGAAACGTAATTAAATTTTAATGTGTATATCAATACAGAATATTGATTCTTTAAAGGTAGTGCAAGTTGTCTTAATATGGAAATTTTAGAATTTAAGTTGAAATGGATTAGAATATAAAGAGTAATGTTTAAATGTTGAGTATATTTTTGGATTCTTGGAATTGAAGTTAAATGGCAAGAGACCATTTTGAATAAATTGGAAATATTGAGAAGAATTCTAAAAGAATTCATTTTAATGGTTAGATGGTGGAATTCGAAAGGTTTCAAAACTTTGGGGACTTGTTTGCAAGTTATTAAATGAAAAAGTATTATTTGAGTAAATTATTGAATGCTGGAAAATTTATTAGTATTCTGAAATTTTAATTAAATATTGAGTTTAGGTTGAATTACAAATTTATTGAGTTTGGTGGTTGAAAATCGAAAGTTAGGAAAGTTTCAGTATAAATTATAAATGTTTGAAATGTTGAAGTATTGATTTGAGCATTTTATTAAAGTGCTGGAATTTTTATATTTAATGTACAATGAGCATAATGGTGAAGGACCATTATGAATTAAATGGAAAGGTTGAGATGAATTCTAAAAAGAATTCATAATTTGTGGCTTATTTGTGTAATTTAGCAAAGATGAAGGGTTAAAGATGAAAATAAATATTCATGAATTTAGAAGAGTATTTTTGAGAAGTTGGAAATTATAATGGAAATGTGATTTAGTTGATATCGATTTAATCTCGATTTTTATATATATTTTCGAATGTTAAAATCAGCTCATGTTAGTACAATACTAATATGTAGTTCAAACATTTTGTGTTATAATTTGGTATTGCCAGACTACGATAAATCTAGCAATCCGAGCGATCCGAAAGGAAAAGACAAAGCTCGTGACTAAGACTATTGTATAAGAGTTCTGTAGTGAGGCAACGATGAGTGTAGTTATTTATTTAATTAATTTGATCGAGTACGACTTGCGATAAGTCAACCTCATTCCAATTTATCGCATGATTTATAAAGTTTATAAAGAATATTTTTATAATATTCTATATCAGTTTTATGAATGATTTAGGGTATGAACTGCCCAAGCATGATATTTTGATTATGGATTTAATTATGATACATGAGCCCATTGTATGTATAATGAGAATTACTGGTACACTTGACATGCCATTAGTTGAGTATTATCAGCTTTGATACATTCGTGTATCAATGTATCATATCAGCTTTGGTACATTCGTGTATCAATGTTATCATATCAACTTTGGTACATTTGTGTATCAATGTTATCATATCAGCTTTGGTACATTCGTGTATCAATGTCCAGCACCAATGGTGCTTATTCAGGTTATGATGGCACTGAAGTGCATAATTTCTCAATATTAGTTAGAATTTGCACCATGTTGTGCATAGTGCACACCTTACTCACATATTTTATGTTCTCATAAATATGCATTGGGTTATGAAAATGAATATGCAAGTTGTGAATGAATTCCAGTTGACAGAAAGCATGATATCCTTATTTTAACATATATGATTTATCATAATTTTCATGAGTTCATGATTTAAAAAGGAAATTTCAGGTCTCAGTGAAGAAATTGACTTGGAAAAGTTGGTTTGTCTGTTTAATATTTTAATTCGAATTATTTTATTTATGTTTATGATATTTTCAGATTTTTCTCACCTTAGATCTGTCTCACTAAGTTATACTTAGCGCGTGATGATTTTCATGCGTAGGGTCTAATTGAGATACAAACGTTTTATGAGGAGCCTTCCAAGCATCATGTGCATATCATCTATAATATCATTATCAATAAGACATCATTGAATTTTCTTTTGATTAGTAGTGGCATGTATAATTATGTCAGTGATTTCTATTTATCACATTTATTTTTAATAATCTATAATAGTAAACTAGAACTATTTTAATTTATCTTACTTAGTTTAGTTTTATCGGTATCTATGCATGACAAGAATTTATTATATTATTATGTTTTTAAAAGATTTTACGAAAAAACATGATTTAGTAAAATTTATGATTAACAAATGATTTAATTTTCCTGTAACAAAAAATAACTTATAAGTTGAGATATACTTTAAAATAAATTTCTAAACTTAGAATAGAAGTGTTTTCAAAGGAAACAAATTTTTAGACAGATTCAGTTCAGTAAATGTTTTTAAGTTGATGTGACTCTATGACTCGTATATCGAGACATATATAGGTTATGGGTGTTACAATTCGTCTCATATATTTTATGACATCATCTAAATTTTTTGAAAATAAAAAAATATTATAAAATAATTAAATTTTGAGATTAAAAAATCATAAAAAAATAATTACCTTGCAGCAAGAGGAAATTCGATAGGGGCTGTGGTAATTGGCGTCATAAACGGAAATTGATACCAAGCCCACGACTGTAGTAGTATCAGACAGCAGGCGACATCAATTTTTCGACCCGGCTGGGCAATTACATCCTTGCTAAGCTCCCAGTACAAAAAGGTTAAAATTGCCAAGCCCCAGCTGGTATTACCGCACACAACGAAATCTTCCAATTATCACAGATACTGAGTGTGCACCAAATTACTGCATTTATCTTGTAATAATATTCATCCGATCAGTTAGAGAATATATGCTCGAGAAGTAAAAATAACCTCCTCTTCGGTAGACTCGTCCGTCACTTGGAATTCCAATTCTAACCATGCTATCTGTACCAAAAAGCCATTAATGACGTCGAATGGTGGCTATTTTCTAAAAACTTGGTAGATCAACGTTGCGGGGTCGTACATGTTCTGACTCACCACGAGGGCTCCATTCACAAGTACACTAGGTTGTTAAGCGACATCTTCCAAAGTAATCATCACTTCACCACTCAGAAAGTGGAACATGTGCGTCTTGGGCCATCAATGTTCGACTAGAGCCTCAACCAACGCTAGATACAACTTGAAGCCATGCACAAATATGACCGGAAATAGACCAGATTGTTGTAGATATATCACGGTCCACTGATGGGCTCTTCGTATGTCATCCCGCGCTTACGAATATTCCATTCATTATCTGGCCGACGTTACGACGTACGATCAACGAAACATGAACATTATCCAGGCGCAATATATATTCTCGAGTTGTCATTTTTTGAGATTTTGAAAGAAGGTTTGTTTTTTGTATTTTTTTTGTATTCATTGTTTAGTGAGAAACCAAAACCCTATTTATAGCTTTACATCCAACGACTATAAACAACTAGTTGGGAAAAATACCCGGTCGAACTCGTCACCCCATGGTGACGAGTTCCAATTGATTGTTGGCCATGATAGTTGCCCATATAGCCGTTGACCAATTACTCTTTTTTTGAATTTGAAGAAACTTGTCACGTCGAGGTGACAAGTTTCACGTATTTTTTTTAATTTTATATTATTTTATTTTATTAATTTAAAAAATACTTTTAAACTGATTCATTACGTGGAGATGACGAATCATTTTAATGATAGTAAAATAATGACATACGTGGAACCCACTTCACAGGAACAATTTAAAAATAATATTTTCAGAAACTCATTTTCTTGAGATGACAAGTCCGGTGTTCATAGTAAAAAAATACCATAATTTTCAAAATAAAATTTATGTTGACCCAATACCCTAAATAATTAATCCCTTAGGGTATTGGGAAAAACCCACTGAAAGATCTACCTATCCCAAAGCTAAAGATGATTGAAATGGTTGAACGTTCAAAAAGGAATTCAAAAATAACTGCGCCGAATCATCCGGTGGCCCATATAAGATTGATTTCATTTGAAAACCACACCAAATTTAGGCATGTAAATGAACTGAACGTTCAGCGAACCGTTCGTGAACCGTGCAGCGGGAAGTTCATTTATGTGCGTTTATTTATTAAATGAACGAACATGAACAAGATTTTATGTTCGTTTAATTAAATGAACAAACATGAACATAGGTCTCGTTCGTTCATTTACATTCGTGAACGTTCGGTTATGTTCGTTTATGTTCGTTCGGTTATGTTCGTTTATGTTCATTCATTTATGTTTAACCCAATCTTCTTAAATCAATTTTGGTGACCAATTTGTAAGTATCTTAAAAATATTAATTAATCTGATATTCTGATGACTACTCCATAATTAACCCAATTTTATTTAGAGATTAAATCCAATATGTTAACCCGTGAGGCACCTCACACCTATATTCATTTCCCCCTTTTTCCCAAACCCTAGTGTTCATTGGAGAGTGGAGACGATAGCTGAAAACTTCAAAACAAGTTATATTATAGTGCAATCTGAAGTTTTACAGGTCTATTTTAATCTCTTTCTCTGTTTTATTTGGCTTAACAGTTGATATGTAAAGTTATTGCGGGTATCTTCACATCTAAAACTCAAGAAAACATCATACTTCTTTCTAGAAATAGATGAGAAAATAAAGGTAACAATCGGAAGTATATGAGCATAAGTAAAGATAAAAATATATGAAATTTACCAGAAAACAAAACAAATGTTTCTATGCAATTTCTGAAAAAGAGTGTAATAACGGAAGTAATGTGTTTTCAAGGAAGAACCCATTAATAAGTAGAAAAAACACTTTGACAATGAACTTTTGTTTTCATAGTTCTTGTGTGACCTTTAGTTGTGGAGTAGACTTTAAGTAAGTTAAAATTTTGAATGGTGGTTTAGCAATAATATCAGTTACGATATGTAGCATCGAAGGGATTTCGGATCTATGTTATTGTCTTGTAGTCCAATTTGAACCGTTCGAAATCTTCATGCTGTTAAATTTTCTACTTTGCCAACGGAAAAGACCATTATTAACAAACATCAATAAAGTCTGACATTAATGTCACAAAACTTTTAGCCGGCGAATTTATTATAATAAAGTAGTGGAAAATGATTGTTCATATGTAATCATGGACCACTAAGATAATGTTGTAGCGTTAAATTAAAGTCGTGTGAATCATTTCATATCTTTAAAAGATCGATCGAAATATTTGATATCTGCAAACATTTCATCACTGCTAATCAACTCTTATACTATTTATCACTGTAGATTTGGTTGATTTGCATTGTCGACTATTTTTCATGAAAGAACAATGGAAGGTAGGGTCTCCAACGTTTATGTTCGTGTTCATTTATGTTCGTGTTCGTTTATGTTCGTTTATTTATTAAATGAACGAACATGAACAAGTTATATTCTTTAATAAACGAACATGAGCAAAAAAAATTTGTTCGTTTATATTCGTGTTCGTTTATGTTCGTTTATTTATTAAATGAACGAACATGAACATACAATTAGCTTTAGTGAAAACGAGTCCCCAACATCACATACCAATGTCTCTTTTTTATTGATATATAATAAATTCCGAAATAGAAACTGTGGCATGCAATGAAAACACGCTTCGGAGAATACAAGACTTACAAAAAGGTTAACTTTATTCTATTTGATCTTACCCATTATTGATCATAAAGTCATAATCTACTTTTAAATAATATGAGATATTATATGTTTAAAATATTTTTTTAATTATTAATAATATATATATATATATATATATATATAAATGTAATTATTTAAATTTAAAATTTTAAAAAGAATAAATTTTTAAACTACTAAGATCATTAAATAGATTCAACTTGTTACATACTCTTATTAGTTTTTTCGATAAGTTATAAGATGTTAATTAGTTGACATTTGGATTATAAATCAGGTTAAAAGCTGGATTCCACTCAACACATCAGTGTGGGTCAAAAGAGGGCAATTAGGTAGGCTCATAGTCTTCTTGGTTTAGTTGATTTGTTTCCCATCAACCTTTTCATCATTAATAAATATATATTAGTGATTTGCTATGTTTTATTTTAACGAATAAAATAATGTCTGAAACCTATTTAACTTTCTATTTTTGAAATGGGAAATATTTTAATAAAGAATTAGAAAGTGATAAATTTTTAGTTAACAATTAATATATTGTTCTATAAAAAAATAAATTTAGCGGCAGCTTCAATAATCTGTTTACTCGCTGATCGCAATTCACGTGGGTCAAAAAAGAAACAGTAAAAATAATAAAAATGCAACAATATTTATATACCAACGTTTTTCATTGAGGTATTATTTAAAGATAAAACAGTTATAAAAGAAAAGTAGATAGAAAATGTGGAGGAAGAACAAAGAAGTAAGGAATCGGGTTGGCTTTGATTCTTTTGTTTTCAAAGACCCCTCACCCGATTCAATATATAACTTAAAAATTCGACCTGACCCGAAATAATAAAAAAATATTTTTATCCAATAAAAACAATGACTTAATTGAAGAAAAAAATAATATATAGAGGGATATTATTGTAATTATTTATAAATATTTAAATGTAATATTATATATATTTTCGGGTCGATTATTTTTAACTCTAAATCCGAATCCAAACCGACCCGACCCAAATAGCACATTAAAAAAACCCGACCCAAACCTGAAATTTTTTAAAAAAATCCTATCTGATCAGGTCGAGTCGGGTTGAAACCCGTCGGGTTCAGATATCATGCCCATCCTTACCTAACAGTGTACCTACTCTTTTTTTCATATAACCTATTAGTATAAGGTTAATTTAGTTATTTACATTTTTATTATCATTACAAAAGATTTGGTGGTATGCGCTAATCATTGGATTTTGAAATATTTGAAGAAAACCGTTGAAATAAAATTTGAAATACTTGTCTCAGATTTTTGTTTAACATTCTATATTAACATGTGATATTTATTGTAGTATTTTCTAATTTATTAGTATGTTTTTTAATAATATGGAGGATTATAGAATACAAATTTACATAACCCTTGTCTCTCTCCTCTCTGCTCTTTTTTTTTCTTTATATTTTTTGTCATTTTTTAAATCAAATCAATTTTCATTCTTTCATATTATGTAACTAAATGTGACATCGATTTTGATGTTGATTTTCGACAGTCAGTTGTTTTTTTTTTATTTTTTAAATTTTTAATAAGAATAATTTTATTTGTGTGACACGTTTATTTATATATTTATGACACGTTTTCTCTATCTTTTAATAGTTTTGGTTGTTTGACTGTTATTTTCGTTTATTTTTTTTCTCATGGTTGGATTTGACATCGCCACGACTGAGCAAGATGTCATTTATTTGTTATCATATTGATCTTCCCTGCTTTGGACCCTCGGATTGATTTGGATATACGTTTTGTGTTCGTGGATAGTTTTCTCACGTCACTTAACTCTTATTTGCGATTTATCGGTGATCTTTCAATAACTTCATCCATTTTTACGGTCTGTTTATCGAAGCAGTCAGATTAGTTCGTATCTTTATTTTGTTCGAGCATTTTAGTTAGGTTTTTTAACATTTTCGTTCTTTGATCCTTGTGTGATCTTGTTGACTAGTTTTTACGTTAATGGTTATATGAAAATGTTTTAATTATAATTTAGTTTACGTTTATTGTTATGTTTGTAAATATTCATTGCAATTATAAATATTTTATATTTTTAATAAAACTAGTGACTTTATTTCAAAAATAATAGTATGGAGGATTATAAGATGATATTTGTTTAAATTTTTTTAAATATCTTGATAACACATACATTCTGTCAATGCAATTGCACGAATTCAAAACCTATAAAAAATAATATTTTTTTACTATTAATATCGGGTCAAACGAGGATTTTCAACCCAAAAAAAAATTGAACGAATTTTAAATCAATTGAAACTCTTCTAAAATATAATGAATGTACGGGCAAATAAACTTATTTTTCGGACCGAGTTTAGATAAGCTAAAAACTCAACCCGAATTATATTATCTATATTTTAAGCATAGCTATTGATAAAATTAAAATATTTAACTCGTTCATACAACAAAATGCATCATTCATATTTGTTTTATGATACATAAAAATTGATTTTTTTTAGTTCCTGATTATTGTTTATAATAATAGCATCTTCAAATTTTGAATTTATATTTTCTTTAGAATACAAATAAGTATTAAAAAATAAATTTGATATCATTTTATAATAGATATTAGGGTAAACTACTCATTTAGTACTTAAACTATCAGTTTTTGTTCGTTTTAGTACCTAAACTTTTAATTTTTTCAAAATAATATATAACATTTAGTTTTTATTTCATTTTAGTACCTCAAGATTAAAAACTTAACAGGTGATTTGCACATGGCACCTTTTTATAGGTAAATTGCATCATCCACTATTCAACTATCTTCTCAGTCTTATTTTGGTCACTAAAATTAATTTTTTTAACTTAATTACTTATCTTTCAAATTATTAATAAAATAATAATAAAAATATCATATCATAAAGATTATTAATAAAACAAATTAGAGTGATTAAATAGGAGCAATTTAAAAGTTGAGTAGTTAAATTGCAACTTTTTAAACTTTAGTATTAAAACAGGAGTGAGATGATAGATGAGTAATAAATGATGTAATTTACCCATAAAAATATCGTTAACTTTTTAACAATGAAGTACTAAAATGAAATAAAAACAAAACATTAGATATGATTTTGAATTTTTTTTTTAAAAAAATTTAAGTATTAAAACAGACCAAAATTAATTGTTTAAATATTAAACGTATAATTTACTCTAGATATCAACGTGAATTTAAAAATAATTGACATATTTTTAAAACCGTCTAACCCCCCCCCAAAAGAAATTAATTTGTAAGATTTTATAAATTCTTACATCATAATCTATATTTTTCAACATTAATTAGTAAATATTTAAAACCTTAAATAAAAATAAATATATAATATTACTTGTACTCAATTAATAGAAGAAGGTAAGTGTTTGGGTGCTTAAAATTGAAAAGTTTTGGATCTTAGAAGTTCTAAAACCGTCCAATTAATGTTAGAATGGGTTTAGATGAGTAGGCTTCAATTAAAGGTAAATACATGTGTAGGTAATTTACAATATAAAACTCTATTAAATCGCAATAAAATTATTTTGGGTTTACTTTACATTCCATTTTAGCTTTCTGAAATTTCCAAGAAAAAAAACAGATAAAAGTAATTATTTAAAAAAAAAAGGAAAAAGAAAGATGAATATTAACAAACCCACTAAAACAATGAGATAGCGAGTAAGAGGTCGGAAATGGAATGTGCCGAAAAAAAGTAGCAGTGGCACTTATATTCAAAGATTAAACAAATGGAATCGGTGCAACCTTTTATATTTAAATTACATATTAAATATAAAAAAATTATATGATATACAAATCTGTTTATTTTAAGTTTAAAATTTAAGATTTAGAATTAAAATAAATATTTTATGTAAAATAAAAATAGAAAAATGTATTAATAATCCTTGGGAAAATGTATTAATAAAAGCGGTGAACGCGTACATTATCACCGGCATCTTATATAAGCTACGATTTATGCAGAAGCAAAGAAAAGCACGATTTAGTTCAGATGGAAATATCGTGGAAAGTGTTCTCGTGTTCATTAAGTCTTGTTCTTTGGCTATAAAACATAATTATTACCTCTAGCCCCTTTGATTGATCTAAGTTCCTTTGTAACTTTCCTGCGTACTTGTGGAGCAAATTAAGTACACTATCGTGTTACTATAAAATGAAGTTCGGGAAAGAATTTGCTGCTCAAATGGTGCCTGAATGGCAGGAAGCTTACGTGGATTACAGTTCGTTGAAGACGTGTTTGAAAGAAATCCATCGTCGGAAACAACAGAATCGGGAGCCGGATACCCAAGCTCGGCTTCAACGAGCCTTGACGCTTTATAGAAGCTTCAGCGGTTTGAATCGCACACAAAACAGACGTGCGAGTTCTTTCGACGATCACGATGTTGAAAGCCAAACGATTCTCGTGAATTCTGTGCGAGGAAATGGCTCGGGGAAGTACGAGACCACTTTTCTCATGGTTACAGAAGAAGGAGCTGAATACGAGCAAGAGTTCTTTAAAAAGCTCGATAATGAGTTGAATAAAGTTGACGAGTTTTATAGATCTAAGGTGAAGGAAGTAATGGTTGAAGCCGATGCACTCACTGATCAAATGCATGCTTTAATTGCTTTTCGGATAAAAGCTGATAAATTAGAGGAGGGGTTTGTTTCTGGTTCTAGTGACCGTAAGTTCTTCAGAAATTGTTTTTTATTTCCAAGTTGAGAGATTTTGTAATTCATATCCATGGCTTCATTTGCAGAAATCATGATTCACATGAACGAGTTACAGGGAACGACTGATGTTAAACAATCCAACAATGGCTGCCAAGAGATCCAAGAAGATGACCCCAAGAAATTTCCCAGTATTAGACTTGCTCCACAAGAGGTGTTGAATCATGTGAAGTTGAATCCAGCTACTTCAACACCTGCTAAAATGAATTTCAACAGGAAGAATCTAAAGAAAATCGAAAACCAATTGAAACGTGCCTTTATTGAATTTTATTACAAGCTTCGGCTTCTCAAGAACTACAGGTAAACAATGGCTAAAAACCAGTTATAAATATTTGGTTGCTTTTTCTTTCTAACTTTTTACATTGTATGCTGATTGATCTATGATACTTGTGTCTGAAAACAGCTTCTTAAATGTGCTAGCATTCTCTAAAATCTTGAAGAAATATGATAAGGTATGATTCATAGGCCTTCTTAACATCAAACACAATCCGGTGCTGTTGGTATTGATGGTTCTCCCTTCATGGCTCTCAGATGGCACTGAGAAGAGCATCAAAGTATTATATGAGGACACTGGATGATTCTTATCTTGGTAACTCCGACGAGGTAGGTGGCTTCTCAGTTCAAAAAGATCGGATAACATCGGAGAGTTCTATCGCAGAACGTTTATTGTTTCAGGTAACAAAGCTAATGGAGAGGGTTGAAGCCACATTCATCAAACATTTCTCGAATTCAAACCGGAGTAAAGGCATGAACAAGTTGAGACCAAAAAAGAAGAAAGAAAGGCATAGGATATCATTCGGCACAGGTCAGCTTTTCACTTTGAATGGCATAGGAAGATGTTTCGTTTTTTTTAACATGAAGATATTTATCGTAAAATGATCTTTCAGGCTTCTTCGCTGGCTGCACAGCGGCCCTCGTACTGGCTCTGGTATTGATTATACATGCTCGCAATATCCTCGATAAGGAAGGAAGAGCTCAGTACATGGAAAGCATGTTCCCACTATATAGTTTGTTTGGTTTCATGGTTCTGCATATGCTTATGCATGCTGGGAATATATACTTTTGGAGGAAATACAGAGTTAATTACTCCTTCATATTTGGCTTCAAGCAAGGAACAGAGCTAGGATTTCGGGAAGTTCTTCTCTTGAGTTTCGGTCTCGGAACGCTAGCACTCATTAGCGTGGTCTCCAACTTGGACATGGAAATGGATCCTAAAACCAGAGATTATAAAGCATTGACTGAACTACTCCCTTTAAGCTTGCTTATGGTAAAAACAAAAAACTATTTGATTTCATAATCACAAATCCGAATTCAACAAAACAATCTCCTCATCTTTTTTGCCATTTTTTTAATCTCTACCAGCTTGTGGTAATTGTATTACTCTGTCCTTTCAACATCCTTTATCGCTCAAGTCGCTTCTTCTTGCTCACAACTTTGTTTCGTTGTATCTGTGCTCCTCTCTACGTGGTAAATATATATCGTAACTTCAATACCTTTGTTGTAGCTGAATCAGTATATTGGGGATTCATCTGTGATTTGCAACAATGATGCAGGTCCGATTTCAAGATTTTTACTTGGCAGATCAGTTTACTAGTGAGGTGCAAGCATTCAGAAGCCTGGAATTTTACATTTGTCATTATGGTTGGGGAGATTTCAAACTCAGACAAAACACATGCAGATCAAATGACATATTCAACACTTTTTACTTCATTGTAGCTGTAATCCCCTACTGGTCTCGTCTCCTCCAGGTATTTTCACTTCCGTTTCTGTTTCAATTCATTTCTCAAAAAATGAAAACAGACTTCAAGCTTTATAATCCTTGTTCAAACTGTCAGTGTGTACGAAGGTTCTACGACGAGAGAGATTCAATGCAAGCATTCAACGGATTGAAGTACTTTCTGACAATTATTGCTGTGTGTACGAGGACTGCTTATGGCCTGGACAGGGGAACCAGTTGGGAAGCATTAGCTTGGACGTTCTCAGCCATGGCAGCTATCTATGGTACTTATTGGGACCTTGTTGTCGACTGGGGGCTTCTTCAAAGGCAGTCCAAGAACCGCTGGTTGAGAGACAAGCTTCTAATCCCTTACAAAAGTGTATATTTTGGAGCAATGGTACTAAAATGAAACATATAATGTCTTCCAAAGCATGGCAGAATAGCTATCAGTTTCTAACAAAGCACATAAATGCAGGTTTTGAACGTGTTGCTGAGATTTGCGTGGTTGCAAACCGTGTTGAATCTAAATCTGTCATTGCACAGAGAAACATTGACTGCTATCGTTGCTGGTATCGAGATTATTCGACGTGGCATATGGAATTTCTTCAGGTTGGAGAATGAACATTTGAACAATGTGGGGAAATTTCGTGCGTTTAAATCGGTCCCACTGCCTTTCTACAGCGATGAGGATGAAGACCGTACGGATTAGATTGCTGCAAATATCAGGGAGATGAAGAGTAGAGAAAGCCAAGTTTTATTTTTGTTCTTCTACTTCTTTTTATAAAAGAGATGGTAATGGAAGATAGGAAACGAACTGCACATGAAAAGTTTGAGAATATTGTATATCATAATCCTCCTAAAACATGAAGACTGAGTTTTTAAACTCAAAATACATGAAAAGTTTTGTCCCGAATAAATGTGAAAGAACATCACAAATCAAACGTTTTATTCATTTGCTTACTGCTCAAGTAGGTAGAAGTTACTATTCATGTCAAGTGCCAAATTGACAAGGAAGTGGAACTAGACACAGATCATGTTTTCTTCTCAACGAAGCACCGAAAATCTCAGCCATGTCAAGATCTCGAGGTTCCATTCCATTAGGAAGCTTCCAATCAAAATGATAAAGTAGATTTGCAAGTATAAGTTCAACATTGGCAATACCATACGACATCCCAGGACACATCCTCTTTCTTGCACCAAAAGGGATTAGTTCGAAATCTGTTCATTTGTAGCTAAGTGGACATTCCATAAACCTCTCTGGTTCAAATTTGTCAGCTTCAGTCCAGTAATTTTGATTTCTTCCTATCGCCCATGTATTAACTATGACCCTATATTTGGGTGGTATCTCACATCCCATAACCTCACAACTTTCTTGGCATTCTCTGGGAAGTAGCAAAGGAGCTGGTGGGTGCAACCATAGTGTCTCTTTGATGACTAGATTGAGGTACTTCAGCTTAAAAATGGCGGATTTATTAACATCTTCTCCACCCCAAAGACTTGCCTCGCCTCTGCTTGTGCCTTTTGCATCACTTGAGGATTTCTCAACAGTTCAGACATTGTCCATTCTACTACTGAAGATGTGGTTTCAGCCCCAGCCAGGAACATGTCCTGAAATGGGATTATTGTCTCCAATGAACCATAAAAAAAAAGACTGAAAGTAAAGAATTTAATCAACACTAACCATGAGAATTGCTTTGATACCGGATGTTGATAAAGGAATTTCAAAATCTCCACGATCCTGAATATCCAGAAGGACTTGGACAAAATCATCTACTTCGTTTTCCTGTTTCATTGCAGCTTTATGTTCTTGAATGACGCTTTCGAGAATCCCATCTGCTTCTCTATGTAGTCTCCTCTGTTTAGGCCTCACAACATTGATCAAATGAAGAAATTTGATGGAAGGATAGACGTCAACAACACTGATACCTCCAAACAACTCAACAATGCCAGGAAGGAGTTTCTTGAATGCATCTTGCTGTTTGAATCTGGCCCCAAAGGCTGTTCTTGAGAGTATGCTAAGAGATAAAGAATACAACAAGTTCTTCAGGTTGATAGCCAGCCCAGATTTCGATTTTATGGTTTCTACCAAATGATGGACCTCTTCTTCCCTGATTGTTCTAAATGACTGAACTCGTTTCTGGCTCAAGAGCTCCAGCACACAAATCTTGCGTATTTGTCTACTGTAATCGCCACGGGAAAACACCATGTCTTGAAAGTTGTAGGTTATCCTCATAGCAGCATAGAGAAAGGGCCGCACAGCAAAAATGGAGTCATGAGTTTTCATGAATTATTTAGCAGCTTCAGCTGAAGAAATGACGACAGTTGGGACTTCCCCGAGTTGAAGAGGCATGAGGGGGCCATACTTGTGTAAGGTATGGCTCATAAATAAACCGGTGTACAGGGTTAATTTTGTAATTATGTACCAGGGTTTTCTATTATAAATAGAGATGTAACCTAAACCTATTATCATTGAATAAAAATTCTCTAGCGCCGCCTAGGCACCGAGGACGTAAGCACATTATCGAACCTCGTTAAAATTCTTGTGTTCTTTCGTTTACTTTGCCCGATTTATCAACAATTGGTATCAGATGTCAGGAGCAAAATTCGAAGTTGCAAAATTCGATGGTCTGGGTAACTTCGGATTATGGCAAACGAGGGTGAAGGATCTGTTGGCGCAACAGGGGATCCTGAAGGCTTTGCGACCTACAAAGCCGGCGTCGATGGAGGAGGAAGATTGGGAAGAATTGCAACAACGAGCGGCAGGAACCATACGATTATGCTTGGCGGACGAGGTTATGTCTCACGTCATGCATCTATCGTCTCCAGACGAAATTTGGAGGAAGTTGGAAAGTCAGTTTATGTCCAAATCCTTAACGACAAAACTGTATCTAAAGCAGCGGCTGTATGGGCTGAAGATGCAGGACGATCATGATTTGGCGCAACACATGAATGTCTTCAATCAAATCGTTTCTGATTTGACTCGACTTGATGTAAAAATTGAGGATGAAGACAGAGCGATGATTTTGTTGTGTTCGTTGCCTCCCTCTTACGAACACATGGTGACTACTATTACATATGGGAAAGAGAATATCAACGTTGAGGAGATTACTGCAGCCTTGTTGGCTCACAACCAGCGGAAGCAGAATGCAGGGGAAAACTCTCAAGCCGATAGCTTATATGTCAAGGGTAATCAAGACCGTGGACGGAAGCCAGAGAAGGCATGGTCTGGCAAGCGAAATTCCAGATCCAAATCTAGGGATAAAAAGACAATTCACTGTTACAAGTGCAAGGAGGCGGGACATATGAAGCGAGACTGTCCGAAGTTGAAAAAACAGACTGATGAGAAGCGTGATGTTTCATCCAAGTCTGTGAACGTGGTCGAGGATGACAATTCTGATTGCAATGAGGGTGATATATGCTTTCTATTTCAACGACTCAATTGACGGATGCGTGGATTCTTGATTCTGGATGTTCTTATCACATCACGCCAAATAGGGAATGGTTTTCGACATACAGGTCGGTTAATTCTGGTTCTGTTTATTTGGGTGATGATCAATGTTGCAATATTGTTGGTATTGGTGATATCAGAATTAAGATGTATGATGGCTCTGTTCAGACGTTGAGTGGTGTTCGACATATCCCAGATTTGAAGAAGAATTTGATTTCTTTGGACACTTTGCACAAGAATGGTTTTATCCCTAAGGCTGATGAGGATAGGGAAACCATTCAAATTGTTAAAGGTGCTTTGACTGTGATGAAAGGAAAGATGACTGCAGGAAATATTTATAGATTGTTAGGGAGTACAGTTGTAGGTGGAGTTCATTATGTTAAATCCTGTGATGATACTACAAAACTATGGCATATGCGTCTTGCTCATCTTAGTTAACGTGGTATGACAGAATTACACAAAATAAATCTGTTGCATGGTGTCAAAAGCTGTAAGCTCGATTTTTGCAAGTATTGTGTTCTTGGTAAACAGACTAAAGTCCGTTTCAAGACTGCGAAGCACACAACTCAAGGGATTCTTGATTATGTGCATTCTGATGTATGGGGGCCTTCCACGACATCGTCTTTGGGTTGATCTAGGTATTATGTTACTTTTATTGATGATTTTTCACGGAAAGTTTGGATGTATTTTTTGAAACAGAAATCTGAAGGTTTTGAGAAGTTCAAGCTGTGGAAAGGAGAGGTAGAAAACCAAAACAGGACAAAAAATCAAGTGTTCGCGGTCTGACAATGGTACGGAGTACACAGATTCACAGTTCTTACACTTCTGTAAGGAGCACGGGATTAAGAGACATTTTATAGTGCGTAAGACACCACAACAGAATGGTGTTGCGGAACGGATGAACAGGTCGTTGAATGAAAGAGCCAGATGTTTTTTTGGTTGTCCTGTTTATGTGCATGTACCTACTAATGAGAGATCCAAACTTGATGCAAAATCGAATGAGTGCATTTTTCTGGGTTACAAGAAAGGTGTCAAAGGATTCAAGTTCTGGGATCCAGTTGCGAAGAAAATTGTGATAAGTAGAGATGTTGTTTTTGATGAACAATCCATGTTGCAACAGAAGAAAGACATGACAATGGTGGATTTTGAGCAGTTTCCAGTTGAGAAACCAGAAACGTCTCAGCCGACTTCTGGTGGTTCCACTACGGATGATTTGCAGGATTATAGTCTCGCCAGAGACAGGGTGAGACGGATGAATATAAAGCCTCCAAGTAGATTGGGTTTGAAGACTTGGTCTCTTTTGCACTTTTTGTTAGCAGTGATGATCCGGTTACTTTTCATGATGATGTTACTAGTCAGGAAAACGACAAGTGGATGGCAGCCATGGTTGAGGAGATGGAGTCTTTGAATCACAATCGTACATGGGAGTTGGTTCCCCTTCCTGAGGGTAAAAAGCCGATTGGTTGCAAATGGGTGTATAAGAAGAAACCAGCAGTAACAGAAAAAGAGGGGGAGAAGTTCAAGGATCGTTTGGTAGCAAAAGGTTTTTCACAGCAGAAAGGAGTTGATTATGATGAAATCTTTTCTCCTATGGTCAGACACACTTCAATCCGAGCAGTACTTGCATTGGTGGCCAGTTGGGATTTGCATTTAGAGCAGATGGATGTTAAAACTGCTTTTTTGCATGATGATTTAGAGGAGCAGATCTACATGCGGCAACCTGAAGGTTTCACTCAACCTGGAAACGAGCATTTAGTTTGTAAATTGAAGAAATCTTTGTACGGGTTGAAACAGTCTCCAAGACAGTGGTATAAACGGTTTGACTCCTATATGATCAAGATTGGCTACAATCGATATGAGTATGATTGTTGTGTCTATGTTAAGAGCCTTGATGATGGTTCTTTTATTTTTCTATTATTGTATGTTGATGATATGTTGATTGCTGAGAAGAACATGGATGATGTTATCGGTTTGAAAACTTTATTGAGTCAGAAATTTGATATGAAAGATTTAGGTGCTGCAAAGAAAATTCTTGGAATGGAAATTTGCAGGGACAGAGACTCAAGGAAACTGTGGCTATCTCAACGGGGTTATGTTAAAAAAATGCTAGAAAGGTTTACGATGAGCAGCGCAAAACCAGTTAGCACTCCATTGGCGAACCACTTTAAGCTCTCATTAGAACAGTGCCCTAAGACAGATAAGGAAGCTGAAGATATGGCAAAGGTTCCGTATTCTAATGTTGTTGGCTGCTTGATGTATGCAATTGTATGTACCCGTCCTGATTTAGCTCATGCTGTTAGTCAAGTTTGTAAGTATATGTCTAAACCTGGTAAGCAACATTGGGAAGCAGTCAAGTGGATCTTTCGGTACTTAAAGGGTATTGTGGGACATGGAATTGTTTTTGGTAGTCAACGAGATAATCCTTTGGTTGTAGGATATGTGGATTCAGACTATGCAGGTGACTTGGATAATAGAAGATCTACGACAGGGTATGTTTGGTGGAGGACCTATTTGTTGGAAGTCTACTGTTCAATCTGTTGTGGCACTATCTACAACTGAAGCTGAGTACGTGGCAGCGGCTGAAGCTGTAAAAGAAGCTTTATGGCTCACTGGTTTAGTGAAGGAGTTGGGTGTTCAGCAAGGTGGAGTTCAGCTGCTCTGCGACAATCAAAGTGCTATTCACTTAGCTAAGAATCAGGTATATCGTGTTAGAACTAAGCACATTGATGTACGTTTTCACAAGATCAGAGAGTTGGTTGCATCTGGAGAGATTTTGTTTCAGAAGGTACACACTGATGAGAATGTCGCTGATATGTTCACCAAGCCAGTTACAACAGACAAGTTCAAGCATTGCTTGGACTTGTTGAATGTTTCAAGTTGTTAAAGAAGTAAGGTAACCCAACCCACATTGAATGTTTCCTAAGGGGCATGATATTCGCCAAGGTGGAGATTTGTAAGGTATGACTCATAAATATACCGGTAAAGAGGACAAGGGATGGAGCGGAGTGAGCGAAGCGAACGCATCGAACATCAACTGTCCTTACAAAGAAAGTCTTGTAGAGGGGGTTACGATTATATGGGTTGGGGGTGCGGGGGCTGCGCCTCCACGGTACGGTATAGGGTTAATTTTGTAATTATGTACCAGGATTTTCTATTATAAATAGAGATGTAACCTAAACCTATTATCATTGAATAAAATTTTTCTAGCGCTGCCTAGGCACCGAGGACGTAAGCACATTGCCGAACCTCGTTAAAATTCTTGTGTTCTTTCGTTTACTTCGCCCGATTTATCAACAACTTGTGAGCCAAACGGGCGAGGCAGTGATGAGGTTGAGTACCAATAAGGAGGTGTAAGTTCCCGATGAGTGGCAGTTTTGGAGGGCCTGGTGGTAGCTTTGATGGAAAGTGATTAGATTTGGAGTTCATCCATGTCCTCAAAGTCATGAATATGAAGATCAGAGAGGTGAAAAGGAGTAGAATACAGGGGAGCTGGTTTTCATGGCTGCACTGGATCCCCGGAACAGTAATATTTCAGGTGGAGTTATGGAAGAAAATAGACTGCACTCCAAATTTTATTACGTTCTTTTCATTGGATTAGCGATGCCCGAGAGGATCTCAAACCTTTTTTTTTAAATAATTTGATCCTTTGATCAATAAAGTCCGAATGTTGACCGCTATGATGTTGATACAAGAATTTAAAAGTGAAATTTATTCAAAAGAATAAAATTAATTTAAAAATTAACTTATTATCATTTACCATGAACTATCGTCAATTGTGAATCATTATATTAATACTATAAATCATTATGTTACTGTCGTGAATGCTATGTCGAGTGTCAATCGTTATATTAATACTATAAATCATTATGTGAATGTCGTGAATGCTATGCCAGTAGCGTAATAGTCAACATTTAATTGTCAACAACAATATTTCAGGTGGAGTAACATGAAAGAAAATAGAGTGCACTCCAAGTTTTATCATGTTTTTTTATCGGTTTAATGATATATGAAGACCTTAAACTTTTCTAATGAATTAATACGACCCCTAAATATTTTTACTTAAACTAAAAAAAGAAATTAATTTGATTATTTAACCGACAGAATTAAATGTTAACCATTACAATAATAATATGATAATCCATGATAAATAACAACGTGATAAACAGATTAAATTGATCTTTTGATCGAAATTAATGATCAAATTGATTTAAAATATTAAGCTCATAAGTAAATAAAATTCAACTATTATTAAGCTTACAAGTAAATAGTTTAATCATGAGCACTTCTATCCGTCACAATATGTTAATGAATGAGGAGTCTTAACTATAATAAAACATGTTTAAAGTGATGATACACTTCCCACATAAAGATAAAATAGGCATATCTCTGAAATCCACCACTCAAAGCTGACAATGGCAATTAAATTACAAAAAAAGCCGTCACTTACGACACTTCCACCATATCCATGTGGAAAGTGTATACTCTGTTAGCCGCCGCACACAAACAAAATAAATAATATTAGCCGCAGCAGTTATTAGCAGTATTGATGAAATATATAACATAAAAATACAAAAGAGTTTAAATAATATTGTTAATTTAAAAATTATAAAATAATATTATAATATATAAATATTAAATATTTATATTTAATATAATAAACATAACATAAAAATTTATAAATTTTTCCTATTTATAAATTTATAAATATTTATATTTTATATGTATATAAAGAAATAATTATTAATTAAAAATAAGATAATTATAATTCTACAAATTTTATGAAATTATTATTTATTATTTATATTTTGATTTTACTATGTTTCTATATTTTTAAATGTAAATAAAATGTAACAATTGGTAACATAATTGACTGAAATTCAATAAATCAATAATATAAATGATAAAAGTATAATTATTTTAAATTAAATAAAGAAAATATACAAATACAAAAGATAATTTACCAAAAAAAAATATTTATCTTTCCATTTTTCAACTATTTAATTTTCCATACTCAAATTTTCTTCTAATCAAGTCAATATTAAATAACACTTCCACTTGAAAGATTAGGTTAAACTTCTTTAGATACAAATCAACTTTGTCTGATGACTTGTATATATTATTAAACTTTCATAAATTTCAATTATAACACCAATTTAGTTTTATATTAAGTTATGTCACTCTACCATTAAGTTAGTAATGAGGTGACGAAATGAATAACAGTTGTTGACGTGACGTGACCTGTCACATCAAAATAATATCATTTTGGCGACGATTATTGATACACAAAATGACATCATTTTAAGCATAAACTTTAGGGTCGTATCAATTTTGTCACTAAATTTTTAAACCATTTATTTTTTGGCACTTCACTTTTTGGCCGTTGACGACAGCCAAGCATCGCTAGCCACCAGTCTTTTTTTGTGGCAACCAAAACATTCACATTTCACTCATCTTTCTTCTCATATGATTGGTTTTACATGAAACACACTTAGAATCGACGAAAATCTATTTTAAAATTTGACGTATTAATACTCTAGTCTCTTTAAATAACTGTCCGATGAGATTAGTTTTGAGGTATGTTATTCGTGTTCTTGAAACAATGCTTCTCACCATTCAGATTTTCGAATAGAACACCCAAAATCATTTAAATCTAAGAAAGTCTCTAAACATCTAAAAAATGGTAATTTTTTCTGTTTAATTTCGTCGATCTTGAGTGAATTTTGTAGAAAATGAATCTTATGAGAAAAATGAAGAGTGAAATACGAACATTTTGATATCAATTTTACTGTTAAAGACGATCAGTGACGGGCGATGCTTGCTTGTAGACGGCGGCCGAAAAGGTAAATTGTTTAAGAGTTCAATGGCAAAATTGACACACACACCCCTAAAATTTAGGGTCTAAAACGATATTGTTATAGACATCAAAATAGTCGTACAAAAACGATGTCATTTTGGTGTGGCATGCCACATCAACAACCATTAGTCATGTTATCGTTCCGTTAGTGACCTAATGACAAAGTGATATAATTGAATGTAGAACTAAATTCAGTGCAATAATTGATAAAATTGAAAGTTCAATAGTATAAACGAGTTAACGAGCTGGTAATATACTTATTAGTGGTATATGATATAGTTTACCCAAAAGATTATTATTAAATCTCTTATTAAAATAAATGGTAAACTATATGGATGGTTTCTGTTGTTATCGGTCTGATTAAATTTGGTCACCAATTGAAAAATTAACTATGTTTGGTCCCTTATGTTATCATTCCATTCGATTTTGGTGTGGAACCCTTAGTATCCTTAACCTTTCCAATGTCACCAAAGAGTCTCCTCTTTATGTCTTCGGTACCCATCTCATAGAGCTCTCGAAGCAAGCCAACACGATGATCCTCATTGTTCACAATGAGGGTAGTCAAGATTATGTCACTTGTTTCAACTGGATGAAAACAGAGATAACCAACATCATCCGTGTATTTGAGAACTTCGAGAAGTCAAACGAGGAAGATATAATGACAGTCCATACGATTTCGGTCGTATCGCCCTATGCCACCATGAACGTCGACATATTTAGCTTCGCAGAAGACAAATGCATCAACATAATCATCTCACCGTTCCATAAGGAGTAAAAATTGACGGTCATATGGGAGTTAACAACTCCAATTACGCTAATATGAACAACGTGTTAATGAGCACAATGTGCTCCTTCACCATGCTTGTCGACTGATGGATCAACTCGAAAGTCTTTGAATAAAATATAACACCCAAATCTCAAAGATTCGAGTATCAGACGGAATCAACGAAGTGGCAAATCATTTTTGATGTCGGATAAATCCAATAGTTTAGTTCACACTCATTATCTCTCGTTTCTGAGCAATTTTAAGATACTCATCAACACAATTGGGGATCGGCGATATTGACATCTTGTACCGTGAGATGTGTAAGGTGTCAGTAATCGTAAATGATAATGCAATCATGGAAATCCGTGGATGTCTAATGTTACTACAATCATGGGCTTGGCACAGACTTCACTTTTTAACATCGATCATTCGAACTGCTGTTGATTTTCCTCCTGCCAAAAGGTAATATTTCTATTTGGTTTTGATTTAAAATGTTAATTATAATTTTATTAAATATTTTTATTAAAAGAAATTGATGAATTTTGATTTTTTAATTGATTTACAAATGGAGAGATAAAATAGAAAAATGGAGTTGGTGCATAATAATATCAAATAGTTTATGTTGAATATCGACATTAAAAGCGAAAAAAGGTATATATAATATCAACATCGAGTTTAGGTTATGGTTACCTTAAATTTTGATTTTTAAGATAATATTTTTTACATGTATTTTACAGTTTATTTGGAGGTCGTACGTCGGTGATAAAATTACTTTGTGTGTGTCGCAAGATGTTTGGGATGGTTGTCAATATTGGTGCGCTGTTACACCATTGATCTATTTTGCTTTTGTGGAGTTCCAACATTCGGAAAGAGTGTTGAGGCAGTTTGACTTTCACCAACCTATTTAGGGACCTCCGCGCGATCATAGCAAGCTCCATAAATTGAATGCAAATGGTAAGCATGACACGAATTGGGCTATGCATCATATAGAATTGGGCTATGCAAGAGGGTCGTCATTGTTAGCTTTTACTCCTATTTAAGATGATGACTTTGATTTCACCAGTTCGACTTACCGAAATCAAATGCACCACCATCGTAGACATTGTCATCGTTCGCCAAAACTGGTTCCTCAGTTTCTTCATCTTCGCTGAAATCATCATGTCTTTCTCCCTACTTATTTTCAGCATTAACATCAAAAGTCAATTCCGACTTATGTATATTTCTCGTCCCATACTCTGTTACTGCGTATGTCCCACCGACTTCATTTCAACTTTCCAATAGTGCCATAAAAATGTTTATCAACCTATATGTCGAGTCCTCAAGCTCACTTCCAAAAGTCATTTAAGATGAACTTCCAACCACATTTCTTGATGACCCAGGAACATATAATATGTTACACACCTCAACAAATAACTCAAAAACTGCAACATTTGTTGATTCATGTAATTCAATCATGATTTCAATATCATCTACTTCTACTGATACAGCGACATATCTAACTAGATTGAGACATACCATAAACATATACTTCAAACTATCTACAGTAGATCGAATTCTTCGTTTTATCCTCTCCTTTATTTCTACAAATGTGATGTCCTTTTTAACATCATATTTATAGGTCTTTTAGATTAAAAAAAACAACTATGATCTCATTTTTCATAATGTGATGTCCATTGGTTTTCATGCAAAACAATTTTTCAAACAAGTTAAAGATTGTCATGTTAGGATTCGAATCAAGATGACGTAAATAAAAAACTGAATTAGAAAAAAAAAACTCGCAATAGAATCTCTAAGTCGAATATTAGTAATTACACCCAAAAAAATCTCTAAAACCCTTGGTTGACACGACAATGACCTAAACAATTTCGTTTTTGCTATGCCATGTAAGACAACAATCTCTATAACCAGAGTTTAGTTATTTCTCAACATCCGTGAATGCATCTACAAACCGAACTTCTTGGGTCTGAGATAAGTAGAAGAACCCTGACGCAAACCAGGCATTGAAACTTGTTGCTGCTGCTCTGTTCTCTTCTGTCGTTCCTTCTCCTTGCTTTCTTTCTCTGCCTCGGCTTGCTCCTTCCTCAAATTTTCCATTTCCTCTTCCATGGCACTCTTATTCTCCTTTTGTTTTTTCTTATGCTCCAACAATGTCGTATCCGATTCTTTCACCGAAAAGAACATGGGACCTAGTTCAGCCAGCCACTGCGGCTCCACTGCCGAAACGCACTGCATGTACTCCTTTGTCGTCAAAATCAATTCATGATAAACAACATACTCCGGAGTATAACCCAAACCATAAAGAGCACTGCTGGGGTGCAAGTGGCATGGCATCCCATTCCTGCAATTAACATACTCTCCAACACCCTTTAATCTTGCAGCATTGTGGAAGTATGCAGAACAAACGGCTTCGCGGATAATGTCCCAATCATAACCACAGGATGTTAGCGGAATTTTCAGTGTCTTCAGAATATCTAATAGCTGAGATCTCACCTCTCGGGCTTTCTTCAACCCTTTAACATGCAAAAAGTGATCGTTACACCAGTCTCCTCGATACTGATTAGATTTCCATTGCTGATAAACATTGAGCAATGTCAAGTGATCAGATTCTGGTACAAAAAACTTTTCCCTGGCAGCATCACTCTCCTCTGCTCTATCCTTGGGTCGAAAAAACACTGATGGGACTGAAAGCATTGAAACAATGGTCAAAACCTCATCTAGGCATTCTAGCCGTTCACCCATCAGAAGCATCTTGGCAAGTGGAGGATCCAATGGGAACTCCACCATTTTCCATCCAATGTCGGTCAATGCCCCCACATTGTTAAGGGCGCCCAGGACCCATAACTGGTACATAGAATTAAGGATATTTTCCTGTGGTGGTGGATCCATGAAATCAAAATCTAGCAAGTTTTCTATTTTGAGCGACTTGAGCAGCAACACCACATTGCCAAGGTTGGTCCTTTGTATCTCAGGCACAGGAGCTGGCAACATCTCATTTAAGTATGCACTCTCTGTATACAACCTATAACATGTGCCAGGCCCTGTTCTACCAGCACGTCCTGCACGCTGGTCGGCACCAGCTCGACTAACAGGAAAAACTTGAAGGGCATCCATACCCATCTTGGGGTTATAGACTTTCATTTTACCATAACCAGTATCAATAACATAAAAAATCCCATCTACAGTCAAGGATGTCTCAGCTATGTTAGTGGCAACAATGCATTTGCGAGCTCCGTCTTCAGCCTTATGGAATATCTTTGCCTGCAAATCAGCAGGCAACTGGGAGTATATTGGGAGTATGAGTAGTTTAGGAACAGCTTTACTGGAGGAGGAGGTAAGCTGTTCAATTCGTTCTGCAAGTGCATGACAAGCAGCTTCAATCTCATCTTGGCCAGTCATGAAGATGAGGATGTCACCCGGAGGGCTCGTTATATGAATAGTCATGGCCTGCTTCACTGCAGCTTCAACATAATCTTCCCAAGGAGTCTTACTGTACAGAATATTGACGGGAAATGTTCTACCAGGAATATGGAAAATTGGTACACTGTGAAAGATAAAATGACAACCATCTATATTAAAATCATTAGAGGAAGATGTCGGCATATGTTGATATTAAAACAAGACACTTTACCTTCCAAAGAAATTTGAAAATTTCTGTGCATTTAGTGTCGCAGATGTCACAATAAGCTTGAAATCACGGCGTTGGGCAACTACCTTTTTCAATATTCCAAAAAGCACGTCAGTGTTTAGTGATCTCTCATGTGCCTCATCCATTACAATGACACTGCAATATTTGCAAAATTGAAAGTAAATAACATAGATTTCACCACTAATTCATTTATCAATTGGGATAGACAAGAAAAATAAGATAAAATTTCTCCTCACCGATACTTGTCAAGATCGGCATCTTTTAATGTTTCACGAAGGAGGACACCATCAGTCATATACTGTAAAGTTGAAGAATATAAAAAAAATTAGCATGTCAGATCAAAAGCAAACACAACAAAGGAGTAGAGACAATGCTCCAAACAATTATTTGGGAAACTAATAAATCGATTTTAGACCAAAACAATGGAAAGATGGCCAAACCACTGGAATTGAAAAGACATAGTGCATTCTTCATCCCAAAAGCTAAGAATATAAGAAATGTAAATTATGCTTGTGTGTATAAAGATTTGATATTGACTTCTAATAAGAACTGAATGACTCACCTTAATTATGGTGTTTTGTCCGGTCACGTCTTCAAAACGTATAGCATAGCCAACTTTATCACCCAGCTCTGTCTCCATCTCTTCACTAACTCTTTTTGCAACACTCATGGCAGCCACACGCCTAGGTTGGGTACAACCAACTACACCATTTATAGTGTACCCATCTTCATGAAGATACTGTGTAAGTTGAGTTGTTTTCCCAGAGCCAGTTTCACCCACAACGACAACTACTTGATTTTCTCTAATCACCTGTCAACATACAAGAATAGAATAAGGAGAAGGTCAACAAAAACTTGGTACTTTAAAAATAGTCAGCATGATATAATACACCTTTAAAAATTAAAAGAAAAAGGACAAAAACCCAAAAAATTTGGGGAGGAACTTTTACATTCCTTTCAGACAGCTGCAGATGTCCAAGGTGGCTAACTCCCACCGGCCCCAACCTCAAAGGGCAAGTGGTAAGCTAAAGTTGTTATTTGATTCAAACTTATATCAACATATAATAACAGATAAATGTCAAACCTGCAGCAATTCATATCGAACGGAATATATGGGCAAGTATTGACGCTGCTCTGCTATGCTTTTGGACATTGCAAATTCACTTACAGCCTCCCCCTTCTTCAAATGCTGTGAAAATTTGGCATCTTCTTTGAAATCAACTTCACCATGTTCGCCTACTTCAGCAGTGTCAGCATCAATCTAGCATCAAATGAAAAAGAAAGTTAACTGATGAAATACATTTTCACTTTTAGTAAAAATAAAACGTCAAAAATAGTAAAATACATTTTATAAACAATACCTGTTCTGCTGTTTTCTCAACTCCAAGAATATCACCAAGTTTAGAGCCGGCAAGCTCCCAAAATCGTTGGCGAGATTTGTTCATGCTTTGCTTCTCATGAACTTCCCTAACCAAATTAGATCCTTTGCGTGAAATTATGGCCATATCTGATGTAGGATCTTTTATGGGCATGACTGGCTCTGCTTGTTTCGTGAAAACAATTCTGCCATCCAAGAATGGAGGTTTTGTATCTGTGACAGCAAAATATACAGAACTTTTAGCCAAACATATGAGCATTTCATATATCAACAGAAAGATCATAATATCCTCTTACCATGTACAAGAAGAATCACTTTGCGTTCGTCCTCATCATCAAACTCAGTTTGCACCTCAGTACCTCTAACAGCTCCGGATCTTAAAAGCTGCCGGTCTTCCCATTGAGCATTATCAGCAGTAAGCTGAGACAACTTTTTGCTCTGAGCAAGGGACATCTTAGTCCCATCTCTTCGAACCTGTTTAGGAGCCGATACAATTGTTTAGAGACCATTTTATTCGGCAACCGACAGGTCACAGATTCAAGAGAGAGAGAGACATAGAGGTGGGGGGAAATGTTCAAACTGAGACAACATAAGCCAGGAAAAAAAGTAGATAAAAGTTGTTCATTCTACTTATTTTAATATCCAAATATGAAGGGCAATAAAATGAAAAAGGAATAGCTCCTCCACTTTTAAATCTCTGCAAAACATTTAACCCTAACTACAGTGGCTTGAAAATTAGTAAACAAAAGGTGTTAAGGATTCAATCTGCAGAAGATTATTTACTTCTTACATCTCATCACTTATGTTAAAGTCATACTCAATGTCATCACTAATCAAGCTATCAATTAGCTATTATTCAGAACTCAATGTCATAAGATATTATGAACCCTAAGATAATAAAATTTTTTAATCAATATCTTTGTATACATGTTACTAAGGTCTATAAACACATGTTTAGATCTAGACTTGCACAAGAACAAGCGAAGGTACAACATAAAATTAATAAGATTTTCAATCAAGCATCCAACGTTTTATCATAAATGACAAATACTTTGCACATAAAAGATTATTTGATAATACAGCACTAGAGCAATACCAGTCTTTTGGCCAACTCTGCCTCTTTCTTTTGGAATGAAGCTTCATCCCCAAGAAAAAATGACGAACTATCAGCATCGAACATGGTATTTCCTTCTTCTCTATCATACCTACACAAGGATATACCAGCAAGGAAAGTTGAGACAACTTTTCAGCAGAATTCATAGAAGCACAAATGAATGACAGAATCGCCATCAATGAACAGTCAAAAGTCACTGTACTGAATAACAAATCAAATCCCCATTTTCATTATAAAGTACAATATATTTTAATACTGAAACACGAAATCAGAATATACTCGATCTACGATGAATTAAATAAATAACTTACCATGCACGGTCTGAATTATACTCCATCTCCAAGCGCATACTTTCTGTAATCTCGTAATTGTGTTCTTCTTCCAAACCCTTCTTATCTGCTTCGTCCTAAACAGTAGAATAACAAATTATGATAAAAAATTAACATTGACAAATGTATAAAGAATAAAAGATTACTGTACTAAGGGGAAAAGAGTAAAAAAAGAGAAATATTACAGCCTCTAATCATTATCAATTAATAGTTCATTCATTTCCAAAAATATTACTTAAAAGAAATATCTAAGAGGGAATAGAGAGAAAATTAAAGAAAATACGAAAATTCCTTATACTACCTCAAATGACTGAGAATTTTCCCTTGAAAAGCTACGCTGGTGAGGTGCCCGACCATATCTAGAACTTGAAGATTTTGCAGATGCCCCAGAGGCTCGTATTGGAACTGGAGAAGGAGATGCATAGTCCCAAGGAGAGGCACCAACTGTACCAAATTTCAGCACAAATATAAAATTAGTTTTATCTTTCAACTCAAAAAATTGAAATAAAAGAAGAAATGAACAGTGGATGGCATCAAGAATAAGGACAGCTTTACTTTCTGACTAACATACCAGTTGAACGAGGAGTGTGGTCTCCCATCCATGGAGAAACTAATCTAGCATCAGGTGAAGTCCCAACAAACATTGGAGATGGAGAAGGTTGATGGCGCCTGCTACTGCCAGAGTAACCATCCCAGTGTGGTGTATCTTGCCATTCCCATCTCCCATCATCCCAATCAGATCTGCCTACAAAGGATTAAGATATGAGTTACCTTCTTGCGCATCCGCAAAGATGCCGGAAAGATGGCATGAATCTATTAGAGTACAAACTCTAAGCAGCATGTTGACATAATAAATTACCAATAATATTTTCAAACCTAAATATGTCTTAGTTCCAAGTAATGGAGTTTGGATGCATAATCCATCATCCCCATAACACCCATCCCCAGAAAAATGCACAAGTTAATTTTTTTTTTTGCATGACAATCAAAATGCAAAAGTTATTTCAGAGATAAAGTACCCAAACTTGCATCTGTTTAGTATGAAGTATCACATACCAGGTGTCCAACTTTCATATCTACTTCGGCTTCTTCTATAGTCTTCACCATATCGACCATGGGTATCTCTTCTATCATCATAATAGTGTCTCTTGCTTGCGTCCCTGTTTTCACTTCTAGAATCATCACCAAAACATTTTCTCTCCATACCATGTTCATCTCTCTGATACCTAGGGCTCTTAGAAGAGACGGTACGGGAACTCCGACTAGGTGAAGCTCGAACCTTTAATTAAAAGAATAATCAGATGTATATAAGGTTTAATAAGTTTGCAGAATAAAAAGTATAACAAAATGAATAAAAGAACAATATTGACAGCAAGTTATTCACATACATCTGAACTCCTATGTTCTCTTGAGCGAGGAGTACAACCCGTATCAAAAATGCCTCCTCTGTCAACAGTAAGTGCACTTTCTGCAATATAGCAATAACAGAAATAAAAATTGAATAACTGAAAGAAAGGGAGAGAGAAAGAAAGAAAAACATAATCGCAGGAAAAGCATAACAATGTAAAAAAATGTACTTCAGACAGAAGAGAACCTTTGAAGCTTGTTAAAAGAAAGGGATTACCAGTGGAAAAAGTTGTATACTATCAGGACCACCACATTAAAAAAACCACCAACCCCAAGAAACCACAAAAAACCCACAAAAGGCAAATGTAGCACAAAGATTGTTTCATAACTCTAAACCACAAAGTTAAGAAAGCATGTGCTGGAAATCTATCTCAATTCTCAAATGTCAAAGCAGGTCATTAGCATGCAAACAACTTTAGTTGTACTATGTCCTCTATAAATCAGGTTGTCATCATGCTATGCCTCAAAGTCAACAATACAGGGTTATACATCCAAAGAAAATAAAAGAAAAGAAAAGAAAATGCAGGTATAAATAACAATATTTGTTCTGCCAAAATACATTAAGACAGTTTGTGGACTGAAGAGACTGAAAAACCAATCAGAAAACATAACAGATTATGTCTGCCCTGTACACTTTCGTATCACCTTTACTATTTTACGGGATCAATTCTCAAATACTCAAACAAGAACTTACACATGCAAACTTTGAATGGCCTAATGACAGGCATCTGATAATTTAATTATGCTGCCACTTTCCATAAGAGTTTTACATGAAACTTGAAGAAATGTTTTTAAAAAAATGGGTAACAAACACAATTTCTTAATTAAAAACCAAACATAACTTCAATATCTTGCTAAGTTATTTAAGAAGAAGTAAATAAATAGATTACCAGTATTAGTTATTACACTAGCTGTCTTATCACGATAGTGTCTGCTAGTGTGGCTTCGGCTTCTATGTGTAATATTACTTCTAGTGTCTTCAGAAGATTCAAACCCGTCGTCCACATCAATAGATGCCGCAATGGAGGTGATTTTTTCTTTAGGAACCTTGAATCCATCATCAACCTTAGAATGTCCTTGCTTCTCTTTAGCACGAACATCCAAACCTAATAATTAAAAAAAAACTCAATTAACAAACAAAAGGCTAATTGGAAGCAGAAATGCCTAAAAGAAGCATACAAGTAAAAGCTGTAATGGAATACATAGGAAGAAGAGAAAAGACTAGGTGTTACTGCTAATAAAAATTTTGAAAATAATATGCACATTCAGGCAATACAAACATGCTATAACTTTCTTTCTTTTTTTCTTGACAGATAAAATCGACAAAGAAAAAACAGAGTGGTAAAAGTACTCTCAACAACAAAACCATCAGAACAGATACACTCCGTGGAAGCAATTATTGCAAAGAAAGCTGAATAAGGGCACAAAAAACTCTACTGGAAAAACAAACTGATGTCCAAAGAAACAGAAAACAAAGTTAAGTACAAGAAAACCAAAAGAATCAGGTCATCTATAAATTTAACCTCCAAACCATTAAAGATACTAGTAGATGGACAAGATTTTGAAAGTGAAGCAGTAAGACTGCTAGCAAACTTACTCATAGTTAATCAATACAGTTTATTATTTGTAAAGCGATACCAGCTTCCTTCAGAAAGAAGATACAATAAGAATGATTAATATATCAAACTACTAAAAGTTCCAACAATTCTAACGGTTAACCTTCACAAGTTAACCCACAATCAAGCTCCAGGCAATTTCAAACAATCAATTAAATTTTAGAACCTAAAAAGAGTATAATAGCGGCATCACTATGTCAAAGCAAAAATATACCTAAAACAGATTTCTTGGCAGCCGGAGATATGTATTTGGGTCTATCCTTTGGAACAAACAATCCCCCACCACTGCCTTCATTGACCACTTCAGGTTCCAAGGTTTCCATCGTCTTATTCACATCAAAAGGCTGTTTTAAAAACATTCAAAAAATCAAAAATCCAATTCCAAACCACAAAATCCATTCAAAACTTAAAAGAATTAATAAATAATTAACCAACCTCCATCGCTGAACTCAACGAAAATCCACAATAATAACCTGAAAATACAATTAAAGAACAAGGTTTACACTAACTTAAGGTAAATTAAACTCTATTCACCTACTAGTGATCGAAACGAAATAAAGCCAAAAGCAAAACTTACAGTGATTAAAGGAAACTGGAGAAAATTAACGAAAAATCTATAACTTCAAGTTAATTTTGCCGAAGAGTTATGAATGATTTCAAAAGGCTTAAATAAGGGTGGACGATGCCCTATGCCGAGACCGGGAGGGACTTCTATTTCTTTTCCTTTTTATTTCTAATTTGTGTGGGATTTGAAGTTGAATCAGCACGGCGTTAATAAAAAAAAAAATGAGATAGTAATAATTCAACAGCAGTACGACGGCGTTTCTTTTAATTTGTTAAAGTTCATTCACAAAATTTATTAAGAATAAAATTTTTAGATTATAATAATATTTTTATAAAAGTGTACTTTTAATATTTATATTATATTATTTGATTTATTTAGATAGAGATATTAAATTATAATATTTGATTGAGAGAATTCTTTTAAAATAAATTTTATTAAATTATTTTAATATATTTATTTTAAAAAATTATAATTAAATACTTTTATAAATTTTTTAATCTACTATATGTCATTTAAAATTTAATGAAATTTTAGCTAAGTGATTATGTTGAGACCTCGAAAATCTTGAGAATTAGTTTCAAGATTCATTGTAGCTATAAATTATTAATTTTCAACCTTCATTTTATTTATAAAATAACTTATAATTTACTTTAAAAATATATTTATTTTTTTTTCTTCCCAATGCTTTTGTTATTATCTAGCATAAATTATGCAGTAATTGCACAATAGCAAGCTTGCACTTCTAAGTTCTAAATATTCCAAGATAACTTATTTTTAAGTAAAATGAAATTGATAGATAAATACATTGCGTATTTAAATGGATATCTAAGTATGTCAGTAGTGTGTTGTATGATTTCCTTTATTTTATTTTATGAACATTTTTGCTAAATTGTACATGGATACACACAAGATCACACACAATCAACATGTAAACATAATTTTAGTTATTTTATCATTTTTATGTCATATAATCATTATCACGTCTAAGATTACCAGAAATAATAAGGGATTCTAAAATTAAAAAATCTAGTCTAAAATGGATTCGAACAAATGCATCTGCAGTAAGTTATCAACGGTTAAGAAATATTCTAAACAGATATTACATTGTAATCACCTTAAACTATTAAAAAAATTCTAGACCGGGGAATTCATGCAGAAAGAAGTTTATTTCTTTCGATTGTCTCAAAAGTTTCCCGGATTCAAAGCAGAAAGTAGATGACTTCCTCAGTGAGTCATGAATTACTAGAAGGAACAGAACGTCTATAACATGTCAAGGAAATTATCGGATGATGTCATTCGATCATCACAGATCATATTGCAGAGTGTGCAAACTATAAAATTTATGCCATTAGACGTTTCTGATCATAGAAGCTGCCATCTAAAGGCTTCCTCCTCTCAGTGCAAGCACAAGATGAAGCACGGAGCCTCCCTCGATATTGTATCCACGAGCGGTCTTGTCATCCGCAAGCTGCTTGCCAGCATAAATGAGCCTGCAGCCATAGGACAGTTCAAGAGAAATTTGACATCATGACTTTGCAGTGGAGCCCATAAAGTGTAGATAACTGCAAAAGTGAACCACTAGAACCAGGTGTTTTATACTCAACAAGCATCTTTCATGGTGTATGCACAGAATTCAAAACAAGATGACAGTGTAAAAGGGAAACCCTCGGCTACCTTTGCTGCACAGGTGGAATTCCTTCTTTTTCTTCAACACGTTCTTTAATCCGATCAATGGTATCAGTTGGTTCGATATCAATCTCAATTTCCTTACCAGTGAGAGTCTTGACCTTGATCATAGTTCCTCCCCTAAGCCTCAAAACCAAATGAAGAGTCGATTCCTTCTGGATGTTATAATCTGCAAGAGTTCGACCATCTTCAAGCTGTTTGCCGGCAAAAATCAATCTCTGCTGATCAGGAGGTATTCTTTCCTTGTCCTGTAAAGTAGAAATAGGTGTATCCACAAACATTTCATAACAGGACAAATAGCGAAACGAGCGAAACGATTAAAAGAAAAACAGTGCCTAGTAACACAAACACACTCAAGAAGAAAGTAAATAAAACACAAGATGGAGGCATTGTCGACAATATCGTCATCATTAGATTGTATAATAAAATAAGGGTGATCATCATCATTTTTACAAGCATTTAATATGAGATAATCCAGTACGCTAAGTTAAACCAAAGCATCTCATAAACCACGTTAACCAGACTTGAAAGTCGTTGAATACAAGTATGTATCCGAGATACATGTTCCCGTTTTCAAAAGTTTTTTGGAGGATCATACCCCTTAAATGTTCAAATATGTGTTGGACAGACACTTTAAAGAAAAAGAATGAGTTTGGATAATACTATAAATGACAATTCGATATAACCTGATATATAACTAATGATAATTTTTCAGTTTTTCTAGGAAAATTTCAAATCAAAGCTTCTTAATATGTAAATTTGGTGATAACTTTTCAAACTTAAAACAACAAAGAATCGTTTACCAACACTGTTAAATAGCAGAAAAGCTATGAACAAAGCCAAAAAGGCTAAAATATTACACAATGTTTCGACGTTGGGTTGGGTTGAGTGATCATGGCAAGTTTTTTGGCATTGAATATCAAACTATCTCTAATCCTAAAATAAATTTGAGTAATGCTTTTTTCTTACAAAATAAAGTTCAGAATTCGAAGTATTTCCATTCCTATAAAATTTGAATTCAGACTTAGAAGCATCTAATCAATTTAGCCAACTTTGAACCAAACAAATACAACAACAACAACAACAAAACATAATTTGATATAACCCAATCGATTTTCTTTTTCCTTTTAGCTTTTCTTTTCGTTTTCTGTACTTTTCTCCTCAACCAAACAGAAAAGGTCAACTAAGAATTCTAGAAGTATAATATTTGAATGAAATTAAAAAGAAAAAAAAACTAAGGAAACACCTTAAAACCTAGCAAACAGTTCCCCTTCAAATAATTAGAGTTTTTTCCATAATCGGTTAGTTATTTTTCTCATCAACCAAACACGAAATCAACTACGAGAACAATAACAATACTGATTCCTTAAAAAAAATATAAACCAAGATCAAAAGCGTAGAAAAACGAAAAACAAAAGAAGAAAAACCTGAATCTTCGCCTTGACATTATCAATGGTGTCGGAGCTCTCAACCTCGATAGTAATAGTCTTCCCTGTAAGCGTTTTCACAAAGATCTGCATGTCTTTACTACACAAAACTATTTTTCCTTCAAATAAATTATTAGGCAAACAATGGCTTTACGCTGAGAAGCAAATTTTGGAAGGGAAAGGAATATTTGAGTGTATAAATTAAATATATTCGTTTTGTGGTAATGAGAAAACGAGCGGCGAATGGGAATCTCCAAAATCCGTGTTCTGCTAAAGTCGGATTTTGCTTAGTGGTGGCTGGTGGGGACCTTCACGCTGCTTTTGGAATTTTGGATTTGAAGAGCTTCAGGGGAAACAATTTCTTCCATCGTTTCAACTAGTTAAATATATCTATCTTTTGAACACTCGAGGATAGATCTCTCCTTTAGTATAGGATTTATAAACTAACTATTAATTTTAATGTCACATCTATAATCAAAATGATTATTTATAAGCTGATAACGTAAATGAATATAAATAATTGTTTACCAGTAGGTTTAAATTTTACAAATCTATTCATTTATGCTAACAGTCTTGTGAAAGAGTTATTATTAGTTAGTATTTATCGATACATAATATTTGTCTCTATTGATCAATCGATTTGTAGATACCCATTTTTTGATTAGGATTAAAATATATATTATATTTATTATTATATATTATAGTATGATTATTATTATTATTAGTATTATTTTATAATATTTGCAGGTCCAATTACAAATACCAAGACGTCCAACACCAGTGAAGTAAACCCAAGCATCCCAAATGATAACCCAGTAACTTTAGGGTTTTTGAAACCCTAATCCCCTAAACCAAAGCCGTCGGCAGCCTAACGGTTTAGCTTCCCCAGCCACGTCAGATCCTTCACCGAGCCAACAGCTACCGTACACCAGCTCATCTCGAGCCAATAGCCGTCGCACGCCACCAGTTGTAAGTCGAAGCCATCGTCGGGATATCAAGCTGAGATATCCCGAGCTATCACCATCGATAAACCTGCACAAATCTACCAAGTCAACGACAACCCATGTCAAAACAACACCTAATCCCAACTAAACACATCAAAATCTCACCAAACGCATAGAAAATAAGCATGCAATGACAAGAGGATTTGGTATTGAGAAGAGAAATAAAAAGGAAGAAGAAAACGCATAATAAGGGGGAACATACAAAAAAAACACTCATCAAGGAGGGAAAAAACGAAAAACAAGAAGCAAAGGGGGAAAAGACTTACAGTGGAGGTTCAAAGCCCTCGGGAAGCTTTAAAGCCAGTGGTAGAAGCGCGAAAGTTGTTGCATTCTTCATTTCTTTCGAAGGTAATCCCTTAGATATACGATTTTTGGTTAAGTTTTAGACTAAGGGGAGGCTAGATTCGTGTTAAGGGTAAGGAAAGGAAATTTTTGGTGTCTTTAAAGCCAGTGGTAGAAACGCGAAAGTTGTTGCATTCTTCATTTCTTTCGAAGGTAATCCTTTGTTTTATGAAATGAGAGCAAATGATGGAAATGGGAAAATAAAGCTAGAGTGTGGGGGCTTTATTTCATGCTGAAAACGACGTAGTTTAGTTCCCTCTATTCCCGTGTTTTTGTTAATTTCGGAATAATTTCAATTTAGGCCTTTAACATTTGTAAAACTAGTATTTCGATCACCAATGAAACTTTAAATTCCTTTTATTTTGAGTACTTAGTTTATTCTATATTATAATTATGTCCATATTTCATTTTTAATGTTTTTATTTTATTTATGTTTGGGTCATTGTATTTTAGTTTATTCACATTTAAGCAGCATAAATTATTACGTTTTCATTTTAATCATTTTTTGTTGTATATTTTTGTTGAGTTTCTATTTAGGGTATGATATTTTAATTGTTCATATTTTAATCCTTTATAATATTTTGGATTTATTATCATTCTATTATAATTATTATATAATATTTGGAAATTGGGTATGTTTTTTATATGTTCAATGTTATTATCATTATATTTAGAGTTTTTATTATGAATAGTTATTTCCACTCATCACATTTGTAGATAGATATTTTGAATTTGAATTTGTACCTCATTTTATTTTCAATTAAATAAAAGGATCATATTTCATAATTTTTTTTATAAACATTTTATCCTATAAATAAATAAAGTAGTTAAAACTTGTCGGCACTGGCCTATAATCCCTTTTACTTTTTTTTTCAACTTTCGTGGACATAGATTACATTTTCAAAGTAAAATCTTGAATAATATGTAATTGTGGGTTCCATATACTATTTGTGTTTTGTTTGCATCTTAGTGTTTTATTGTTTAATATTTTCAACCTTTTATTTTTCATGATTGTTATCGTTTAGTTTTCCAACGTAATACTATTATTATTTAGTTTTTTAATGACCTAGTATGCTTAGTTTCATTTGTTTACATTCCAGTCTCCAATGATTCTATGTTTATATATTAGTCCTTGACTTACATATATATATTTTTGTACATGTGCATTTTACTACATGCATATCATAGTTTTTTTTATTATTTTATTGTACAATAATGTATTTTATATATCATATTACTTATATGTATTTCAGTATATTATTAGCGTTTAATTTATTTTGTTTGATCTTACTTAACGATTTTTTAAAATGTCATATTGTCAACATCTCTTGTACTTAATGTTAATATTTTTAAATATCTCTTATTTAACGATTTAATATGTTTTATATAGCAATTTATTTTGTTTTACGCGAATGTCCTTTTTTCAATTTATATTTGTTTCGCATATTTATTGATGAGGAAATATTTTTTACAAATAAGAAATAGTCAAGTTAGCTTTTTCGGTGAAGGATTGTTAATTTCGAGGTTTTTATTCTAGTAAAATTTTCCTAATAATATAAATAATTCAAAGTAACTCATTAGGTGGATCATATCTTAACTTTATATTCAACTCATAAATTCCATTATTTACGACGATAGGTAAGCTACACAGTACCAATTTTGGACGCTATGGGGGTGTTAATCCTTTCCCACGTGTAACGGACTCCCGAACCCTTTAAAATGAACCTCTGATAAACGCATACCAACTTTTGTTTTAAAAAATAATTTTTTCTTAAAATTATTTTAAAAAATGTTTTTTTTGTATTTGACCTACCTAATCCAAAGGTCGATGACGACTCTTTCCAATTTAATCCAAATTAATCATTTTCCAAAATTAAAGTCGATACCATTTTTTAAAACAATTAAACGATTGTCTCCGCCGAAAAACGGTTACGATAGGATTGTCATAAAAAGATTTCAATAAAGACTCATATGTACCGATGTTTCTATTGGTACTCCTCCAACTTAGCTTTACATTTTAAGAGGCATTATGCCTTTTGGAAGAAAAAAAAATTATCCCCTCACTTTGCCTCTACACTAAACGTTTTATAGAGGTCCTTGGTTTATGAATTTTGCTTAGGTTCATAATCTGAACGTATTATTATAAATTATGTAATATTTAGGTCAGGTGGAGTTATTTCAACGTGTGTGTATATAAATATTGCAGAGTATTTTCAACGCTTTAGTGGGATGTTTGAGCAATGACAACATCTTGATACTTTGTAAAAATCAAGGATAGACTCCTATAACTTTAGTGGACGTATCATGGCTCTTTTTGGTAAATGAAGAGATTGTGATATAATCTCTATGGCTAGGGTGAGACAAAAACATCTATGTGTATTTGGTCATAGATGAAACAACTCGACACTTCGAAAGAGTTCAATTGATGAGCAAAGGCATCTTTGTCTTGGTTGAAGTAATGAGAGTATTTTGATTTTCTCTTACTAAGACAAAGGCATCTTAATGTTTATAATAACAATGGAGGGATTCCTATTAATGAAGTCGAGACATCTCAATTATCTTGGATCGATGGAAACATTATAGTATAATATCTTTAGTTAAGGTGGGACGGAGACATCTATACATTTTCGATCGGAGATAATACAATTCGACATCATCAAAGAAGTCTGATTGATGGGTGCATGTATCTTTATCTTGATAGAAGTAGCGAGATGTTCTTTATCCCCTTGTTATATATATACACTCATAATAATAACAAAGAGATTCTTATTGATGGAGCTGAGACATCATAGCACTCTTTAAAGTTTAAAAATTTATTTAAATTATAACAGTTAGGGTGAGATAATTTTTCCCAATAAAGTACTGTGAAATTGCAAAGACATCTCGAGGTTTTTGAGTTTATATATCTTTATGTTATGTGAACTCCAATGAAGAAACTCTTATTGTTCGAACAAAGTTGTCTCTACTCTTTCGGTCAATATTAAGAATTGAATAAAAGAATCCTTCTAATATAAAAGGAATGGAAATATCCCAATGCCCTCCTCAATCGATAAAGAAGACAACCCAATCCTAGTGACGTTTGAAAGAATGTAAATTATTATAAATTTATATAATTTCTTATACGTTAATAAGATATTTTACTAAAATTTTGATATATTTATGAAATTATTTTCTTTGTTATTTGATTTTTCATATTTTGTTTTTCTTTGAAATTTTTTTAAGAAATTTAATACTTAAATCTTAAATTAATTTATTTAGAAATTAAATCATTATATACATCAATGTTTAAAAAATTATTTTGAATTTACGAAGTATAATGAGAAGATATATTATAGTATTACTAATATTTTTTAGAAGCAAGCAATTTTATTTTAAAAGATAAAATATTCAGAGTTATAATAAAGGTTTATAACTATAATTATAAACTAAATACATACTTAAGATATTTTTCTATAATCATTGACAAAAGAAAGTTACTATTTAAGATTATTCAATGATTGTACAAGAAAAGTAAAAAAAAACATAATAAAAAATCTCGAACAAAAAATAAATACGAATAGATCTGATCTCATCGGCAAATAATTCGTAAAAAAATTATCAAACTACTGAAACACCACCAATAAACTGCAAATTAAAGTCGAGCAATTGAGAGAACTACCCACGAACATAAATTGCATATCCAAATTTAATTTGATAGTCTAAAGTAAGGAAGATCAACATAATAATAAATAAGAGTCATATTGATCAATTGTGGCATGTCACATATAATCCTAAGAAAAAAAAAGATAAACGAAAATGACGACTAAACGACAAAAAACGTATCAAAAAGGTAAAAAAAATATCACAAAAAAATATGCTTTAAAGATAACATTATTAAAAAATTTAAAAGAATAAATGATAATAAATATATAATATAAGAAAAATAAAAAAAATATTGATAACTATCAGCATTAAGACTTATATCGTTGCTTGCTAATCAAAAAAGAAAAGCAAGCAAGCCCTAAAGATTTTAGATTGGGTAGAACATAAAGGTCTGGTCATCATAAAATGTTTCCACGGTATTTAAAACTGTATGGTGGATCTTTAATGTTTACAGCTTCCTTTGCCTAAATGTGCAATGATATGAAGATGAATAAAATTAAATGTATTTTTGGAATATCTATTTAAAATAATTAACAATTAACCATCCTTGAATTGCATTTCAAGGAAAATATTTCTATTCTTATATACACTAATTATTTATATATTTAATCATTAGCGATTTTAATAATATTTAATTACTTTTTGTTTTTATATTTAAGTTATTTTTTAATAAATATTTAAAAATAATAATATATTTAATAATAATTTATATACTATACAATGTACAGATTAGTTACATGTATAATTAAAAATAATGTATTAAGATTCTAAAAATATATAAGATTTAATCACGTCAAAATTTTTTGTTTTAAATATTCAAAATGAATATTTCTTTCACTTAAGTATTAATTCATATAAGTACGAATCAAATGATCTCAATGATTAAAGAGTTTTTCACTATTAAATGTTTGAAAGTCTTTAGAATAGATATTACTACTTAAAATTACCCTAGATCAATAAAAAAAATAGTAATTGTTTATAATTAGGAGATTTTGGAGCAGTAACTTTCGATTCACCTTGAGCTTTAAGTTTTGGTTGTAGATTTCCTCTTAATATGACATCGCAAGAATGAGCTCCCATCAAGGACGCCATTCTTATTTCGTAGATGCTCGAGCCATTGCCTAGACAGAGTTCTCGTAAGTCCATCCGCTTATTGTTCTGTAGAGGAATCATATTGGACCTTCAACTCATTCTCTTGTATCTGTTGTTGTACAAAGTGATAGTTTAAAGCTAAGTGTTTCATTCTTGAGTGAAAGACAGGACTGACGCTCAAGTATGTCTCGCCAAAGATGTCACATAGTAAGTTTGGCGATTTCTCAATTGGAATATGCAATTCTTGCAACAAGTTGATGAGCTATTTGATTTATGCTGCAGTGTTAGCTAGAGATCGATACTCTGCTTCGATTGAGCTCTTTGCGATAGTTCTTTGCTTTGTTGACTTCCAAAAGATTGGGTTGCCACCTAGATATACCACATAACCACTTGTAGAGGTTCTATCTTCTATGTTACCTCCCCAGTCGACATCACTAAATGTATTAGCTAGAGATCCATGATCTATTATACCTTTGAGAAGAATACGTTTTGTCATTGCCAAATGACTAGCCTTTGGATCATGCATGTATTGTGTTAATCTATTTACTGAATATGCAATGTCCGATCTTGTTAAAACTACATATTGCAGGGATCCTAAGAGTTGCTGAAACGTATTGGCATTTGTCTCGCCTGAACCGTCTGTGGCTTTGATCATTAGGGTCGTAGATGTTGGTGTAGACGTAGGTTTGGCTCCCTCCATGTGAAACCGCTCAAGTATGTCAAGTATATATTTGTGTTGAAGAGGAAGGAGATCGATATTAGTTTGTATTACTTCTATTCTCAAGAAGTAACTTAAGCTTCCAAAATCTTTTAGAGAGAACTTTTTCAATAATTCTTCAATAAATTGTTGAGTTAATCCTTGTTATTCCATGTAATTGTTAGATCATCAACGAAAGCTAAGAAGTAAATTATATTACCTCTTTAAGTGTACACAAAAAGTGATGCATCAGCCGAAATGTTTTGGAAGCCGTAATCAATGACAAACTTAGTTAGTTCTTTGTACCAAGCCCTATGAGTTTATTTTAGCCCATAGATCGTTTTTTTTTTAATTTGCACACAATCTCTTTTGTCTTTGTCAATGGACCCCCTTGGTTCAGCCATGTAGACCCTTAGAGGAAGGCATTGTTGACATCAAGGTGAGTGAGATCCCATTTATTAGAGACCGCAATTGCTAGAACTGCTCGTATAGTAGATGGTTTAATGACTGGACTGTACGTAACCTTAATGTTAATTTTCGGACGTTGATGAAACCCCTTAGCAACTAATCTTGCTTTGATTCTCTCTATTGAACCATTAGGATTTTTTTTTTTAATTCGGAACACCCATTTGTTGCCTACAATATTATGTTTGGGGTTTTGTAACTCCTTTTCTGGTCTTGTTTTCATTGGGTGGATGTTTGAGGTTGGGATAGAATCGGACGTGGACGTAGATTTTTAAGCTTTGAGTTTGACTTTGAGTTTTTCATCTTGAAAAGGTTTAGTCCAATGATAACACAAACAACCAAAGATTTTTAAGCTTTTATAATTTGTTTCTCGTTGGAATATTAGTTCAAATGGAATTTTATTTTGTAAAACAAGTGTAGTTATCATATTAATTAAATAGATCGATGTTTGAAAGGTAAAAACCCAAAAATTATCAAACATATAAACATCATGTAATACGGTTAAACATGTCTCAACTATATGTCTATATTTTCTCTATGAAATTCTATTATGTTCTGAGGTGTGAGGCGGGCTCGTTAGATGTGTAATCCATGTTCGTTAAAAAACTTTGTAAGTCCCATGTGTTCACCCCATTGTCAGTAAAAATTATAAGAATTTTATTTTCTATAAGATTTTCAATTTTAGCCTTAAATATTAAAAAAATTGTTTGAACTTCATATTTATGTTTTAGTGGATAGAGTCATGTAAGACGAGAGAAATGGTCTACAAAAATTATATAATAATGATGATTTTCAAGAGAATTATTTTTTTGGGCTCCCCAAATGTCACTAAAAAGTAGGGGCATGAAGACTATTGGGAAGATGTAAATTTTTTGGAGATAAAATAATTTTGATGGAACCTATTTTCGGATGGGAATTTCTTTACCATTTGCCTTGATTAGCTCATCGTTGCCCCCGTAATCGTCGTAGGCATCCAAGGTTGCTATGTCGTTGGTCACATGTGTAGAGGCATCACTGTCAATGACCCAACGCTGCCGTTTTCGGGGCTTTTTGAACCATATTTTATGTTGCCTGCTCTTGCTGATTTTGGCATCATGACCATATTTACCACAAAGTTGAGAGGTTGAATGTTGTGGACCTTGAGCAGAATTTTCGGCTATAGTTTGGTTCTTTTCGATTTCTGAAATTAGGATCGAAATTGTTATCACGGTAATTTCCATTGTTTGGTGGTCGTGAAATATGACTGCCTCTTCCTCGTTGTACATAATTCACACTAAGAGGTGTAACGAACCCTTTTTCTTGTCGTTTTAATTCTTTCTAGGTGAGTGTTGTTTCCCTTGCTTTCAACGCAGTGACAATATCATTCAATTTAGGATTAATTTCGCTGAAGATGTAAATCACCAATTCATCATTAGGGATCAGGGCTTGGGCTAGGGCAAGTTCATCGACCAAGGACTTGGCACTTTAAAGGAATTCAACAACAGGTTTGTTTCCTTGCGTCAACATCGTCAAGGATCTTTTGAGTGCTATCACTCTCGATTTTGTTTTGCTAGAAAAGACAACAATCAACTTGTTCATCGCTTCCATGGACGTGACATACATAGCTATCACCAGTACAACAGTTTCTAAAAGAAAGGAGGCTATCGCTTGGACAATCAGTTTGTCCTGTCGTTCCCAAAGATGATACTTAGGATTCTTAACTTTTTTAGATTCACGAGCATCATTCTTTTCTGTTGAGACTATATTTTTGTGTGGATAGGGGTATCACCTGTGATATAGCCGATTAAATCTAAACCAATGAGAAGTGATTCAATTTGGTGAAACGAGGAAAGAAATTTCATATTTATGAGTTTGAGTGGGAGCTGAGTTTGGGTGAGTTGGATGACAGTAACCATGGATAGAGATAGGATCGAGTTTGCATTGGTGCTTAATGACTTACTGATACCATGTAAAAATTGATTGTGTTGTCATTATTCACAAGGATAGGTTTATGTACACCTTAGATGTAAGATGGTAATCAAATTACAATTAGAGATAGGATCGAGTTTGCATTGGAGCAGCAACTTTCGGTTGACCTTGAACATTAAGTTTTGGCTGTAGACTTCCTCTTAACATATTATGTCCTTTGTTTTCCCCTTTTCTTGAATTTTTAATAAGAATCTCTTTTCTTATGACATGTTTTTTCTATGCTCTCGTGATAAATGTTTTCTCTGCGCTTGTGACACGTTCAGGGACGGAACCATAATTAGATATTAAACTTTGTAAGAAAATCTCTTCTTGTTCCTCAATCTTCGGAGATTGCGGCCTTGTATTATTGTAAGTTCTCTGTTCCGAACATTTCCTGAAAGTCGACGACAAGTTTTAAATCTTAATGCGGGCATTTCATATCTCAGTTTTTCAGTCTTTTTCACCACAAAAGGGCTATGGGATTCGAACCCAATTTTGCCAAAACTTTGTAAGAAACATACAATGTTTTATTAGGTATTTAAACTTATAATTCAGAAGACAATGTCTAATTTGTTTAATATTTAAACTTATAATGACCTAAATTGTTATTAGACATAAAATTGAGAACATTGGATTATCATTCTTTATTTCGACCCCTACTTGATTAAATATTTAATAAATTCTTTTATTTTTTTAATTTGAATACTTATTTTTACATAAAGTATAATATTATTTGATCAAAATATACCAAACACAATTTTTTTACAGGGGTCGGGGCCCTTTGGGCCCCAAGAGAGCTCTTCCCCTAAGCATGTTCGTTATGACTTTTGGTACATTTTTCATATACCTTTGCGGTTGTTTTAGTACTCGTGCAAAACTTTCACGGCGTTTGTTTTATGATTGGCTTGTCAGTGGTCATATATAGTTAGATCTCATCTTTGATAAAATGTTGTTTGGTGATATAGTTAATCAGAATAGTGTAGTGAAACAATCTGCCATATAGATTGATTCGGTTACCACTCCTTTATTACTTCGTAAAGTGTCTTGTTTGACAGAAAGTTACTAAATTATTTTGGTGTTCGACATTACTCTCAAGGAGATTTCATTTTTCTACGTATATTTGAGTTTAATATTTTTATTTTTGTATGAATTATTTTATTTGTTCTCGTTTCATTCGGGTGTATTGTAATTTTAATTATTTTAATTATTAAATTCTAGTTACCATTATTCAAAAAGATATATTCAAAATAAATACGTGCTAATTTTGAATACGTTGACAATAACCCAAAACTAAATATTAAATAAAGAAGATGGAAGGGTGCATCATTTAACTACTTTGAAAATGCTCCTGGGTAGGTGAATGAAGCAACGATATTAAACTCGAATTTTAATTGACAAATCACCAGTCGTTCATCTCCCTTCAACTAACGCCTCAAATATTTTTAATAAAGTCAAAAATGCTTTGCACAACTTTAATACACGTAGTCATATCAAAACCTACTCCATTTAATACATACTATTATTTTGAGGTTTTATTACGTTTTTTTAAATTGATTAATAAATTAATTATAATATTAAATGCAACATTGGATAGTTTTATTGATAGTTTTTGATGTACTGAATGCAAATATTATATGTATAGTAATATTAAAAATATTATTATGTTACTCAATAACGAAGATGATAAATTAAATAAATTGTCATTTCATGCAAAATTGATAATATTTTTAAATTACATAAGCTGACCAAAAATATTATTGGTTTTTTTTAAATTTTAGCAAATATGATTGTTAAACATAAAGATAATAAAAAAAAGATAATCAGCAATCAAATGGATTATTGTTTTATAATATAAAAAAAATCAAATTACTTACGTTGACTAAAATTATTATTATTATTTTAGAATTTTTATGAGTTTTGCTAAAATTATTTATGTATTAGATACCCGTTGTCCACTTGTGTTTCCAAATGATTAATGTGGATACTTAATTATTTGCATGCTTTCTCTTCTCCTTTCCCACTCTCCACCCTACCTTAATAAATACATTGAAATGTTATTAGTTGATCGGTGTGGGTCTTTGTTGAATTTATATCCGGAAATGTTATTTCTACATAAATAAAATTTAGAATTTTTTTATTAATATTATTTATCAAGACACTTAATTTGATGAAATTAACGTAATTTCTTCATGCACCAACACAGTCAGTTGGGAGGAGAGTGTCGAAGTCTCATTCCATGGTTTTATCTCGATTCATCTTAACTAATGAACCAACTACGATGTTTCCATGAAACAACTTACGGATCAATTTTATAAGTGAGAACTCTTGTCTTTTATATGAAAGTCTTCACAGCCTCCATTGAGTTCGTGCTATTTGATTCGACGAGCACCTGTCTGATTCAATTTTATTATTATTTCTTATAATATATGCAAATTCTATTAAATTTATATTTAGTTAAATATATTAATTAATTATGTTTATCTTACTAAACTATCATGTTATGACTATAGGCCGTTGTATTAACACATTAGAATGTTACATCAAGAATGTAACAATTAAAGAGGATTGTTTGATGAGTGAAAATATATTATTGATATTAACAGTAGAAAATGATAAAACTTTTACTGTAAAAAGAAGAAAATCATCACAGTCGTCAATTTCCACTCATCTAATCATCTTAAAAAAATAAAATTAAAAGTTTTACATTAGGTGTAGGTGGAATTTTACACATTAAGAAGCAAGATTCGTTCTTATTGTATAGAACTTTTATACTTTTATATCTTTTTAAGATTATTTGATGATTTGAAATATACAGATAATATTAATAATAGAAAATAAAAAGATGTTCACTAAAAAAATGAGATTATCTTAACCGTTTATCTTCATTCATTTAACGATATTTAAAAAGTAAAAAAAAAAAACAAGTTTTGCTCTAGAAGTAAGTGTATTATTACTCTAATACTAAATATCTAAAATAATTATGAATAATCACACTTTTTAAAAAAAGGAGAAATCAATTTACATAAAAATAATATATTTTCTATTAATTCATGAAACAGACACTGAAATTTATTTATAAAAAAACATTTTTCAAAAATTATATTCAATAAAAAAAATGCACCTGAAATATTCATAATTTAAATGTATTACCATCTATACGGTAACATATATAGTGACCTTGTCATTCTTCAGAGAAATTATTAATTACATAATTGTATCTATAAATACCTATTAATAACCACCTAAATAGATAAGCAAAGCAATGAATGAAACAAATAAATTAGGACAAGTAATTTAATCAATTGATATATTTTTTAAAAATCAAAATTTAATTTAATTTAATAGTGATTAAATACACAAATTATGACCCTTTATTTATTTATTTATATTAAATAACGTAACTATAATACTCTCTATAACACCTATAAATGGCTCACATATCTCTGTATATTTAATGTCACATTACTCCAAGAGAAAGCAAAAAAGAAAACTCTGTTTTCTGTCTCAAGAAAGCTAGACTAGGAAGAAGCTCTTTGGCTATGGTTGCCGACGTTAGCTCATCGCACAGAGTTTTAAGTGGGTTCAAGGATGATCTAACGCTGGGGAATGAATCCGTTGGAGCGAAATCAACGGCTTTGATTACTAGAGACTTGCTTGGCGCCGGAGGTGGTGGCTCCGCCTTGATCGAATGCCATATATGATTTTCCCCACTCATGGTTTCAATTTCGTCAGTGGAAGTTTCGTTTTAATTATCTTTGTTATATGATTCTTCATCAGTTGAATTCAGTTATGAATGTTCTATAATTTTTTTACAATAATTTTTTATTTGGTAGGAGGTTTTTCTACTATCATCCCTTTTGGGAATGTAATATATGTTTGTTTGGATTAGTTCTCTGTTCTTGTTAAATTCTTTTGTTTGGGTCCTGAGAAAGTGATGAAGCAATTGGGAGATTAAATCAATCAACACAATTTGGTTGCCTCATTAATTTACTTTCTTCCAACTGAAATAAGCCATTTATTCATAATCAGATTCTAAATAAATATTAGATGCAAAATATATAACTCATTCACTTTTTTAACATTTTATTTCCTTGTAGAAATTGATTTTAATGACCAATCAATAGCATTAAAATCTGCATTTAATTACCTTCAAATCAATCTACTCTTTAATGGTCTGCAACTTCAAATGTCGCCTGCTATGGTTTACTTTTATTAATTACTATAGCGTCTCTTTGAATCATGGCATTAATTGCAATGTATTTTCTTTAACATTTTCGCATACCCAATTCTTTATGTATTTTTGTTGATTTTATTAGATTAAATGTTGTAATTAATGTACGAGTCATTTATTATTTTGTAAATTGGTTGCAGTCTGGTAAAGTGTACTTGCAAAGATGCAATTCTACAAACTCTTCTTCATCATCGTCTGATGGGACTAAGCACCAAACTAATCAAACAATGGCAAAGCTTCAAGATTTGAATTTCCCGGCAACGCCATTGCCTTCTTCTAAACCTTTGCTAAACCTATTTGATGAGAGCAGCTTGGAATTGAAATTAGTCTCTTCACCGTCGTCGAGCAATTACCAGAGCGTGTGCACCCTAGACAAAGTAAAATTTGCGCTCGAGAGATTTGAGAAAGAGCCGGTAAAGAAGCGAACATCAATGTCGTCGTTGTGGAAATCACCTTTATCGCCTTCGTATTCTTCGTCGTCATCTTCGATCAAATATTCACTAGAGGGTGACCTGGGTGAAGAGAAGCTCGTGTCGCCGGTCGCGGCTGGCTGCCCAGCTTGCTTATCCTATGTGTTGATAATGAAACATAACCCTAAATGTCCTAGGTGCAATACCCTTGTTCCCATTATGCCAGCTGCTAAGAAGCCTCGCATTGATCTCAATATATCGATGTGAGTGACTTGAATATTCGATGCTCAATTATAATTTTGTAAATGATAGATGAATTACATATCTTAGCAAAATTCGGGCATATGTATATTGAATGGAGAAGACCGTAAAAGAAAAAAAATTGGATTGTTGGTTTTTATTGGTTTTATTTTATTTATTTATAATTTTAAATAAAATAAATATTTATTTTTTTGAATTTATCCTTACGTAACAAGATTCAGAATTCAGACTATAGAATTAGTATTCACTCTTAAATGGCAAAATTTGAGTCATACAATGAATTTCTAAACATTCCACTTCAAATGGAGTGAGGGATGGACTTTTTTTATTAATGGATATAGAGTGATTATGGTAATCGTTTATTTTATTTCCTTCCCACATTATATGATTTAATTATTTTTATTTTTATATAAATATAACTATGAAATGAATTAAATTTAAAAATACACGAATTCATTAAATGATTTTAGTAATAAAAGTGAATGTTCTCTCTAAAAAAAGCTGGGTTTAAGCAAGCAGGTGTATGTTGTCGATAGACGAAATAAAAAATTATGAACATATATTATCTTATAATCACCTCAAACTATTTGAAAATTTATTTAAAAAAACCCTAAGTTTAACACTAATTTCATTTTTATCCGATGCTTTTTTTATCAAGTTAAATAATGCAAGTTAGCTTAAAACTTAATTTACCCATCGATTCTTAATTTCCATCTCATTGTGTCATTAGATTATGTTTCTAACTAACTTCTATTGCATTGTTTTATTGAAATAAAAAATAAAAACTTATTGATAAGGAACAAACTTAATTATAAATGGTCCATGTTAGGTGTACTTGTTTTGTCACCGTATATTATATGAATTAATTATAATAAATTTCAATATCAAGGAAGCCTAAATAAACTTTACGAACCCTACACTTGAAGGAGGCTGCATCACCTTACTCTTCAAATAAGCTTTCTTCATTTAAAGACAATAATTAAGTTGGCAATTCCAATGGTTTGCTTAGAAACACGGTTGTGTCATATAAATGTTTGAAAACTGCATCAAACTACGCTTCGTCAAAGGAGGAGAGCTTTATTAGGGTAATTAGAGGCCATTTACTAGCCCAATTCATTACGCAAGTTCTGTTGTACGGGCGGTTAAAAAACGGCGTGATCGGTTAAATAAGTGACAAGTTAAAATTTAGACCGGTTATGTTATATCATTTAACCGAAAATATTATCAAGTACAGTAAAATATTAGGTAGCGCTTATATATGTAGCGCTTATATAATAAAATAGGCATTTAACCGGAAATATTATCAAGTACAATAACATATTAGATAGCTCTTATATAATGTAATAGGCAGCACTTATATTGACATATTTTTGAAGTAAACCGGTATATTTATACCGGTAACATTGCAAATTAACTTATTACATTATAATTATCGGTTTCGATGTTTTTTGGATCGATACAATTTTAAATGTATCGACATTTTATGCTTGCACCTCGTTGGGCATTCATATTTCATTCTGAAAAAAAGTATCGACACAAACTAAAAAAGTGTCGATACATTATTTAGACATATTTTCTCATAAAACCGGTATATTTATACCGGGTACATTGTAAATTTACCTATCACATTGTAATTTTCGTTTCGATGTTTTTGGGATCGATACTTTTAATAAATGTATCGACACTCTATGCGTGCACCCCGTTTGGCATTCATTATTGACTAAATGTATCGACACAAATTTAACAAGTGTCGATACTTTATGCTGACCTATTTTCTCATAAAACCGGTATATTATATCGGTTACATTGTAAATTTACCTATTACATTATAATTATCAGTTTTCGATATTTTTGTGATCGATACTTTTAATAAATGTATCGATACTTTATATATGCACCTCGTTTGGGCATTCATTCTGGACAATAAATATCGACACAAATTCCACAAGTGTCGATACATTATGTTGACTTGTTTTCTAATTAACCGGTATATTTATAACGGTTACATTGTTAAATTTACCTATTACATTATAATTATTGGTTTTGAAGTTTTTTGTGTCGATACATTTTTTTGGGTCGATACTTGTAGAAAATGTATCGACACATATTTAGGTAGTTATTATACATATCTAAATATGTACTGCTAATTTAATGTTGTACCCACCCTTTATCTACCACTACCAATACCACACCCTATTGAAAGTAGCACGACTGAAACATGTTCAATGAACCTTTACTTACATCTCCATCAACTCCGAGACCACTGAACTTGCACAACAAAATTTTTGCCATGGATCATACTGATGTAGACAATGTTAAGCCAACCGAGGAATGCCATGAAGTACATAATGTTGATGAATCTGACAGATTGGTTGGTCAGCTCTTCTGTTCACGTGATCAAGCTTAGTACTTTTACAATGGATTCGCACGAGAACATGGGTTTAGTGCACGTAAGGGAACAACACGGCTTAACATGGAAGGGAATGTGAAGACACAAGAATTTTGTTGTTCTAAATAAGGGTTTTGAGTATCAAAAGTCAATATTGTTGATCGTCAACGTGCTCATACGCCAGTCACAAGAACAGGATGTAAGGCTAGAGTCGTAGTTTCAACAACAAATACAAATGATCAGTGGGTTATAAGTAAGTCTTATCAGAAACATAATCATGCATTGTGCACACCTGCTATGACACCATTTATGCGTTCTAATATAGCTGTAAGTAAGGTTGATATCGATGAGGCAACAACATTGAAAGAGGTCGGTGTTGGCACGTCACAAGTAATGAACTATTTAACGCAACAGGCAGGGGGCTATCATAATGTTAGATTTACACATAAAGACCTCTACAATGCACTTCAAAGAGGTAAAACAAAGGAAATCGTCGATGGGGATGTGAATGCGCTTATTGCCTACTTTGATTATAAGAAACATGATGATCCTGGGTTTTTTATGACATACTCGGTAAGACGAATCAGGGGCATTGCATAATCTTATTGGTCGGATTCTACATCGAGATCGGATTACACATGCTTCGGTGATGTAATTGCGTTCGACACAACGTACAAAGATAATTTGTATGGTCGACTAATTATGCCTATTGTCAGTGTCAATCATCACCATAACACAATTATGTTTGTCACTGCCATAATCGCTGACGAGACGTCTCAATCTTTCAAGTGGGTGCTACAGAATATTTTAGAAGCCATGATGAATAAATCACCTATTTCAGTTGTCACCGATGGGGATAGGGCAATGCAGAGGGCTATCAAATCTGTTATCCCTTATGCTAAAGTTTCAGAATTCAACATCGAAAAGCATCCACGGGTGATTGAGAAGGGAAATACTCGACACTTATGGGCACAAGCATATCTAACCGGTCATTTCTTTGCCAATATTCGCTCAACACAAAGGTGTGAGTCTATGAATGCTTCACTAGCGATTGCACTGAAACACAAGATATACTTAGATGTTGTTTGTGCAATTGAAGATGGAATTAGTAGAATGTGTATGAACAACGAGAAAGAGGATTACTTAAGTTCCCATACGAAGCTCTTCCAGATCACAAAACTGGTCGACCTTAAAAGCAATGCTACTGAGATTTTTACCGCGAATCTTTCGTGCATTCCAAGATGAACTTCTGGGAGACATTGTACTGGATTGAGAGAGATTCAGTCCTTATCAGATGAATGTCACATATTTTTTCAGAATTCAACATCGAAAAGCATCCACGGGGATTGAGAAGGGAAATACTCGACACTTATGGGCACAAGCATATCTAACCGGTCATTTCTTTGCCAATATTCGCTCAACACAAAGGTGTGAGTCTATGAATGCTTCACTAGCGATTGCACTGAAACACAAGAAGATATACTTAGATGTTGTTTGTGCAATTGAAGATGGAATTAGTAGAATGTGTATGAACGAGTTGAAAGAGGATTACTTAAGTTCCCATACGAAGCTCTTCCAGATCACAAAACTGGTCGACCTTAAAAGCAATGCTACTGAGATTTTTACCCGCGAATCTTTTCGTGCATTCCAAGATGAACTTCTGCGGGAGACATTGTACTGGATTGAGGAAGAGATTCAGTCCTTATCAGATGAATGTCAACATTATATTTTGTCAAAGTACAAAGAAAAAAATAGGACATTTGAAATTAGTTTTGATTCTCGTACGAAAACCCTAATTTGCTACTGCAAAAAATTCGAGACCGTTGGACTTCCGTGTCGCCATCAACTTCACATTTTGAAGCACTTGGATTACACATATTTGCCCGGGACTTTGATTCAAAGTAGGTGGACTAAGGATACGAAGGCTTCTGCACCCAGTTATGTTGACTTGAATGTGTCTCCAGAAGTGATGCAAATGGCAAGGTTCGCTGCTCTACGTTCAACGTCAATTTAGGTTATGCTACATTGCATCAAATATAGATGTGTCTTTCAAACCGCAAGAGATGAGATGAAAAGACTAATAGAAGAATTAGAAAAATCATTTGTTTTGAATGATTCAGTAAACCAGAGCATTGTAGTAAACAACGTTCGTGATCTTCAACGAAAACAACGCAAGTGAAAAGAAGTATCGAAGAACAAGGTCGAGAAGAAAATTAGGCGATGTGGGTACTGCAACGGTGAGGGACATAACAAACTAACATGTCCTCAAGTCAAGCTCAGTTTGAATACAAGCACACAGCCTACATCAACTGATTTTTTAGAAGACGGAATGGAATGAACATTCAGTCCCACACTTGATGACAACGATCTTCATATATCATAAATATCAACATGACTGCTATTGTGTATAAGAAACATGTACAACAACCAATTGCTAACTTTTCTCATCTCATACATAATTACATCACATACAAAATTATAAATCGTATGTAACTTATACAAAATTAACCCTTTATTAACAAAATTTACTCTCTTAGTCTATTTTGATTGTGGCTTACGACACCGTTTAATATTTCATCCGTATCACATAAATGCCAAACAATATGTAGACTATAGTCTCCCACAATCATGGTCGTAATCAGTTATGTAACTGGGATTATCCAGGTTAATCATGTTGACAGCATAACCAATAAAACCTGGGGGGTCTAAATGAAGGATAGTTGTGTGATATACGTTCACGTTCGAGACCAAGTAGTTAGATGCGTGCATTAGCCTATATCCTCGAGGCAGAGCACAAGAAATCTGGCACTTAAAGATTTACCAAGAGCGGTAGCTTTTGCTCTACATAAAGACCGAACCTAAAATCAACTTTGCAATTATGCCTATCATACTGAAGAGAACCTGCTGAAAAATAGGATTTTCACATAACTGTAAGCATTTTAATCCATAAACCCAACTCCTCACATGATTGACATCTCTGTTGCATAATTTTCTATATGAGGGGTTGGGTTTAGGGATTAAAATGCTTGCAGTTGTGTGCAAATCCTATTATTCAGCAGGTTCTCTTCAGCATGATAGGCATAATTGCAAAGTTGATTCTAAGTTCGGTCTTCATGCAGAGCAAAAGCTACCGCTCTTGGTAAATCTTTAAGTGCCAGATTTCTTGTACTCTACCCCGAGGATATAGGCTAATGTACGCATCTAACTACTTGGTCCCGAAACGTGAACGTATATCACAACAACTATCCTTATATAAAATTAAAAACAATTATTCAACAACTGAATACAACTATTATACGTAATGTTCAATCATGCACTCCTTGCGTTGGAGGGCTCTAAAACATAAACCCTCAAAGAAAGATTGCCTTACCAAATCCTAGCTTACCTTTTGAACCCTACTAGGGGTTTTATTTGGCTATGCTGTCAACATGATTATGAGCTTCCTTTATCCTTTCGCATTCAGTAAGACTGTAGAGATTTGAATCAATTAAATTGGATTAAATACTTTAATCCAATTACCATTTCAAGAACAATTACATGAATACATTGATACTTACTGGTCGCTTTCGATTTTCTTCAATATTGATACGTTAGGGCTCCATTTGAAGGTCATCATCTTCACGAACAAAGATTGAACTTGTAACCTATAACCATTCACAAACAACAAACTTTAAAACATAACCCCTCTTTTTGAAGACTTTCTAAAAATTAGGGTTCTGATAACATACCTATCGAACACAAGAAGGGGAGAAAAGTGTCCAATCTAGAAATCAATACCATAATATCGATAAATTTATATGAATAACTGATCGTAACTGTTATGAACGCTGGTATTCGTCAGAGAGGAAGAGAAGAGAATTACCTTTAGGGTTTGTCCATTTGGGGTTTGCTATGTTACATATAAATAATGAAGGAAGAAAAATCGTGTTATTTAAAAGTATCGACACAAAATAAAAAGTGTCGATACATGTTGTAGACCTATTCTCTCATAAAATTGGTATATTTATACCGGTTATATTACAAAATTATCTATTACAATATAATTATGGGTTTCGATGTTTTTGAGATCGACACTTTTTGAAAATGTATCGACACATTATGTGTTCTCCCTTTTTGGCATTCATTCTGGACAAAAAGTATCGACACAATATTAAAAAGTATTAATACATGTTATAGACTTATTCTCTCATAAAACCGATATATTTATACCGGTTATATTACAAAATTACCTATTATATTATAATTATGGGTTTCTATGTTTTTGGAATCGACACTTTTTGAAAATGTATCGACACTTTATGTGATCACCCTTTTGGCATTCATTCTTGACAAAATGTATCGAAACAATATTAAAAATTGTCGATGCATGTTGTAGACCTATTCTCTCATAAAACTGGTATATTTATATCGGTTATATTACAAAATTACCTATTATATTATAATTATGGGTTTCGATGTTTTTGGGATCGACACTTTTTGAAAATGTATCGACACTTTATGCATTCACCCTTTTAGGCATCCATTTTGGAAAAAAAGTATCGACACAATATTAAAAAGTATCGATACATGTTATAGACATATTCTCTCATAAAAATGGTATATTTATACCGGTTATATTACAAAATTACATATTACATTATAATTATGAGTTTCGATGTTTTTTGGGATCGATACTTTTTGAAAATGTATTGACACTTTATGCGATCACCCTTTTGGCATTCATTCTTAACAAAAAGTATCGACACAAAATTAAAAATTGTTGATACATGTTGTAGACCTATTCTCTCATAAAACCGGTAAATTTATACCGGTTATATTACAAAATTACCTATTACATTGTAATTATGGGTTTCGATGTTTTTGGGATCGACACTTATTGAAAATGTATCGACACTTTGTGCGTTCATCCTTTTTGGCATCCATTCTGGATAAAAAGTATCGACACAAAATTAAAAAGTGTTGATACATGTTATATACCTATTTTTTATAAAATCGGTATATTTATACCGGTTACATTGTAAATTTACCTATTACATTATAATTATCAGTTTCGATGTTTTTGAGGTAGCTACTTTTTATAAATGGATTGACACTTTATGGGAAACTTTAAGTTTGTATACATTATAGAAAACGATTATAAATATACTGATATTTCTAAGTATGAAAACTTTGTTGTGGAGATTATAGAAAACAATTCTTTAATAATGTGTTTCGATACATTTGCACGCAGATGTAAAATACATTAATAACTAGTATTGATATTTCAACAATCCTTAAATGTATCTGTATACAGAGAAGCAAATATGGAATAATCAATGATATCATGCATATTTAGATAAGTACTCACATGGAAGAGATAGATAGATTGTTTTGTTATGCACATCCCATCCCATCTGAATGAAAATATACACACAATATAATCAAACCAAAAGATACATACACAACAATGTTCAAATAATGTACCCACAACGAAATTAATCCGATGAAAAATGGTTATTTCTAACAAAGTCCGGAACATTAGGCGTCTTCAACAAATTTTCCAACTACTCTCGTATGTTTCTGCCTTTTTCTGAGGACATACATAAATAATTTCAATTATCAAACTAATGAGGTGCAATTTTACTAACAATAAACTAAATTCACATAAGAAGAAATAAATTTATGTCATACCTAGAGCACTGTCGTTCGAATAGGAAGCAACGTTTAAATGTATGTGGACATATATAATTGTATTTCTATATAAACATATAAATTGTTAATCAATCAATGTATGAACACCTGTTTAACTGGAAAAACATATTGCATAAATGTAACTTACCGGATTATAAATCATTTTTTCCGCTGAATCATCGACCAAAAGTGTATTTAGCTCGTTAAAATCAGGACACGCGTTCCAAACATCATTGAGATCTTTACAGTAGGTAACATTATCGTATGTTTTACATTTTGCTTGATCCTGTTCACAAACAGTCGAACATAAATATGTAGGAATCATAGACAAATAAAAGTCAGCAAACTGTAATGACATTCATCTTACCCAAACGAATAGAAAATGCTCAGAAAATAAAGATAGTTTCTCAAGTACACGGTCGACGTTATGCCTGAGATTGTAATCAAGTTTGAATGTTAATATTCAATTGTATATTAACGATTTTGGCTACAGTAATTCAATTGTTCAACAGTTCTAACCTCATCTTGGAAGACCAAATGGGAACAACAAAATTGTCTAGACAAAAATACAGAAAATCAAATAATCCTGTTCTGAGGACAACATATACAACATGAAGAAAATGAGATTAAATTTCTACGCTTATATGTTAAAATAATGGATACAAAAAGACAAAATTAAAACCTGCATGTTGTCTTGGGATGTAGGCAAGGACACCATTGAGATCAAAAATTAAAAGTTTTCTTAAAGGCGGCGTTGCAGACACGATATACTTGTTTGAATCATCATCATCATCGTCATCTTCATTGACCACTTGGTTGTCCATATCTATTAAAAGAAAATAAAATACATTTCAGAACGTGTAAATGTTAAGAAATATAAATAATGAATTACCTAACTCGTTTGATGTCGTTGGCGTAACTCATCACGCAACATGGAGACTTCATCACGTAATGACATTCCACTCATAAGGGAATCAATATGCTCCTAAAAATTGACCATGTATTTCATCACGGTCTTAATTGTCACATCCTCTCCAACTGGAGGTTCTTCCATCATTGCGTCTCCAATTGGTTGGTCGTCTTCATGGCCAATGGGGTCTATTTCCTCCATCTCTTAATCTAATTTGACCTCCTTGACACGCTTCCAACCAAGTTTTTCAACAAAATCATATCCCACTTTTTTAATAAATAACATGTCAATCTTGCGGGTTAATCGAACAGGGGTGTCATGCGAAAAATCAACTTCTTTCTTATTCAACAGATGGGTGATGACACATCCATATGGTAGTGAAGTTGAAATTGTTGCTCCCTTTGTGAACATATATACAATTGTATTAAATATCAGTTTAGCAATGTTTGGAGCAGTTTTGGATTTGGATTTATACTTTACTATCCACCAATAATCGCTGTCTCGTAGCGTTGAATGTTTTCCCCCGGTAGGCCGGATATACCAAGTGAGCATTTTGTGAAACACTCTCAACTCTATATCTAGGTGAATTGGGATATTTCTAACAACCCGTTGTATTGTAGTATCTAAATTATTTTCATATGAATCCCCTTTATTCTCGATACCTAGACCATCCGCAATAGTTTCCGGAGATATATATATATATATCCTTCCATATGACATGGGTATTAATTCCTATTATATTAGTCTTATTAGGCTCATGCTGTAAGGAAGCATTGTTGTAGAAGACTCTAACTAGGTTGAGGTAATATTTTAGTCCTACACCAAGGAATTCAAGCCAACCCCAAGATTGAAATGTGGATTTAAAACTAAATGCATATTTATCATCAAACAAGAAACCCAGGTCAATGACACGTTCAGGATAAATCTTCCTTACTTTAAAACTCGTCTGCCATATTTGTTTCTCCATATCGGATCTAAAGTTCAGAGTTTTGAAGGACCTGATTTCCTTAAAAGAATCGTTTGTTTGAGAAGGAGGTTGTGGTTGAGAAGACATGGGTTGAGAATAGCTGGGTTGAGAAGAGCTTTGAGAAAGACCGCGCTTCTGACGCTGACGTTTTGGAACCATTTTGGGTATGGATGCTATTACATTGGATCACAAACACATTCAGGAAAAAACACTCTAATATAGAAATCAATCAAACCCATAAAATATCGATAAATTTACCTGAATATCTTATCGTCACTGTTATGATAACGCTAGTATTCATCGGAGAGGAAGAGTTCTCTTCTGTCTTTAGGATTAGGGTTTGTCGGTTTAGAGTTTGTATCGATTATAATCTATAAATAATTAAGGGAGAAAACACACGATATTTAAAATAATATCGACACAAATTTAAAAATTGTCGATACTTTATGATGACCTATTTTCTCATAAAAATGGTAGAGTTATACCGGTTATATTACAAAATTATCTATTACATTATAATTATGGATTTTGATTTTTTTGGATCAACACTTTTTAAAAATATATCGACACTTTATGGGTGCACCCTTTTTGGGATTTGATTCTGTTCCAAAAGTATCGACACGATCTCCACAAGTGTCGATATATGTTGTAGACATATTCTCTCATAAAACCGGTATCTTTATACCTGTTACATTGAAAAATTACCTATTACATTATAATTATGGGTTTTGATGTTTCTGGGATCGATACTTTTTATAAATATATCGACACTTTATGGGTGCACCCTTTTTGGGATTTAATTCTGGACAAAAAGTATTGACACAAAATTAAAAAGTGTTGATACATGTTGTAGACATATTCTCTCATAAAACTGATATATTTATACCAGTTACATTAAAAAATTACCTATTACATTATACTTATGGGTTTCGATGTTTCTGGGATAGATACTTTTTATAAATATATCGACACTTTATGGGTGCACCCTTTTTGGCTTCATTCTAGACCAAAAGTATCGATACAAAATTAAAAAGTGTAGATACATGTTGTAGACCTATTCTCTCATAAAACCGGTATATTTATACCGGTTACATTGAAAAATTACCTATTACATTATACTTATGGGTTTCGATGTATCTGGGATCGATACTTTTTATAAATTGATCGACATTACCTATTACATTATACTTATGGGTTTCGATGTATCTGGGATCGATACTTTTTATAAATTGATCGACACTTTATGGGTGCACCCTTTTTGTCCATTCATTCTGGACAAAAAGTATCGACACAAAATTAAAAAGTGTCGATACATGTTGTAGACCTATTCTCTCATAAAACCGGTATATTTATACCGGTTACATTGAAAAATTACTTATTACATTATACTTATGGGTTTCGATGTTTCTGGGATCGATACTTTTTATAAATGGATCGACACATATGCTTACTTACTTTTTGGAAACTTTACGTTTGGGAACCATACTGGACAAAATGTTTGAAACAAATCTTTGTGTTTATTAATTTTTCAGTAAAAAGTCTATTTTTACCAACTACATTGTAAATTTACCTTTTACTTTAAAGTTATTGAATTTTGTAGTTATTGTACATACCCTCAATATGGAATGGTCATTCAGTCCCGCACATGATGACAATTATGATGACATTTGGAATAATGCAGACAACAATCTCCAATATCGTAAATATCAACATGACTCGTAATGTGTATAAGAAACATGTACAACAACCTACTGTTAAATTTTCTCATCTCATGCATAATTACATTCATATAAAAAATTATAAATCGTATACAAAATTATAAATCTTATACAAAATTAACCCTACATTTACATCATTGCATCCTTTTGTTATTCTTGTGTCTCATAGCAGCTTTTGTTATCTCATGTCTTCTTTGATTTTGATTGTGGCTTACGAGATCGTTTAATATTCGCGATCGATCCCACTCTCCAACAACCTATATTCAAATTGTCAGAACGTTAAGTATTGTAAACCACAGTATTCAATCTACGACTTTTAACAATTTAACCGCAAACGAATTTTTAATTCCACTTACAAAATCACCAGTTGCCCCTGTAGAACCGATCGATTCCATCCACATCATCACATACATGCCGTAATCATATCTGTTACAAAATTTGAAAACCACACATATCAATTATGAAATATGCATAAATTAAGCTTTTTATTTATGATAACATCTCATACCCATTCAATTGTGTATTCTTCTTATGCTCCACAAATTTGAAATTTTTCAAGGGGAACTTTCCTAGAGATCCACGGTATTCTACCCAAATGAGTTTCTTATTATAAATATCTAATATTTTAATCTGCATTAAAAAATATGAAGTTATGATCCAAACAATTATGCATTATAATTTACATAATGTCCTTTCATACATACATACATATATACATATTAATCTCTTAGCATCCTTCACTCTCTGTTTAGCTGCTTCAGATGTAAACAGACTATCATATATTGTTGCAACACGATCTACCATATCCAACACCAACAGATACCAATGTGAATTAAGGTAGTTTATTATGATCATGATCTGCAACAAATTTCACACCCAATTTGACAAAATTCAACATTTTATATCTAAAAACATCATTTGCAATTCGTATGCTGTCTTACCTTCTCACAATCGGTGAATTTCATATAGTTATCTAATATAAGACCCCAAAAGGTAGCAATACTCTCAACACTTTCTTTGTTGTTGGCATCCAACGCCTGTTGCTATAATTACGCAACAATCATAATTAATTTATCGTCTATAACACTACTTTTCAACATTTATTAATTTAACTCACCACTAAGTGGTATGAAAGGTAGCCAATCCTCCGGAGTGACTTTTTCGAATCGTAGCATACTGTCCAGGCAAGCAAATCAATAACCTAACAAAATTAATTACACAATCAGAACATATTCAATAGGTTTTAACATTTTGTACTTTCTACTTACCACACCGCCAACACATTCTGTAGGCTTCAACGTTGCAAAGTCGTATACACTAGCGGATTGATTTCCTATTGAGATTACAGAATATCTGTATGAATCATTAGGATTAATATCTTGTCATTAAATATTTAAATATCACTCACAAAGCAATATATTTCACTTACCCCGATTCTAACCCACTATTCCATAAATAATCACAAATTGTAGCTTCGATGTCATCAATTCCGCTTGGAATATCCGCTTTTTCAACCTACAATTTTGCATACAAATTTTTGTCACAACAACATGATAAAGATCAAATTAAGTTTTCTTTTATTCAACTTACGTTCTGCTTCTTCTTCTGGGGTGCAGGACATTCCGTATCCAAATCTGCATCTATAACACTCTCCGGTGAATAAATCACATCGACATCCTTCCTCCTCATTTTCTCCTCATTTCCTCCATCTTTTCTTCTTCCTCCCTCTTTTCTTCTTCATATTTTTTCAGTTCATCGTAATTTTCTCTACTTCACCCCCGTAAGTTCACTCCTCAATACCACAATCTCCTTCACCACTCCATCAATTTTTTCACCCGTCACCATCTTAAGATCACCCCTTAACACATCAACTTCTTTCACCACTTCACCCCTCAACACCTCTACTTTTTTCACCACTCCATCAATTTTTTCACCCGTCACCATCTTAAGATCACCCCTTAACACATCAACTTCTTTCACCACTTCACCCCTCAACACCTCTACTTCTTTCACTACTCCATCTATTTTTCCGTCCACTATTTTTCCTTCTACTTCCTCCTTATGCCTCTCAAGTGTCTCTTTGACTCTCTTAAGATTATCTTCGACTCTCTCAAGTTTCTCTTCGACTCTTGATCGTCTTTGCATGATATCAAATTGGATTTTTTTGATATCAGCCAATTCAAACATCAAAATGTCAAAATTACTCTATTTTCCCTCACCGTCATCCCCCAATAAAACCATCTATTCTTTCTTCTCCTCTGCCTCCTCTACCTTATTGCCAATAACCTTCAAAATTAAATTACAATATTAAGAAAATGATTATATTCTTAATATTATTTAATTACATTTATTACCCTTTCTTGCTTCCTCGATCTATCCAACTTCAACTTCGCCATCACTCTAACCACCTCTTCCTTCCCCCATGCACGGATGCGTGCCACTCCGGTTCTTTCATAAGTCGACACTGCCTCACAGCCAGACCAAAAATCAAACAGTGCAACCTGTATTTATAATAAAATTTATAATTTTATATAATAACTATACAATCATTTTATATATAAAAAACAAAAAAGTTCTTCAACTCAGTTACCTCTAAGATTGCTATGCACCCTTTGAGGTATCTCTGGATGTCATTTTTAAAGGTGATTATTGATTCAATCAATCTCGAATGGACATATTCAGCCCAATTGAATTCATCCTTCAAGCTTTCATCGCAAATGAGCTTCATATAGTCATTGTTCGTTGACGTATCACCCGTTGGACAAAGAAAGATCTCGACAAGGTACAATAGAAATCTGACCTTCAGCTCATCCCCCCGTAAGATCCACTTTTGATTTCCTCTTCAAGTTCAGCATATGTAACCTTCTGCTTCAAACCATATTTGGAGGCAAGTGATTTCCAGTTCTTACTCTTAGAGACTTCTACAACACTTTTGCCTTCATTTTCTACCCCTAAGACGGCTGCAGTATATGGGATCCCGAGAGGAAATGAAAAATCACCATACTTAGCAATACATTGTTTGACATCAAATTACGCCATCAAGGATCGACACAATTCCCTCCGAATAGGTCGATCCCTTACTCCTACCAATGATCCAAAGCCCATTTCTCCCAGCACATTCAACTAACCCGTCTCCTTAAGGTGTTTAATTAATAAATTCACCCTTTTAATGCTGCACCTTGTCGACACTTCCTATATTTTTTAACAATATATAATGTTATAGTTCTTATATATTTTGTATCAATGTATTTACAAGTTAATGAATACCTTCTTTTCATGTGCTTTCCTCCATTCTTTGTATTCTTCACTATCCATCTTTGACTGTGCGATGTAAGGTTCCTTATCAGCATCACTCATCGAATTCCATTTCTCCAACACATCATTTCTCACCTAATATTAAGCATAAACATTTCTTAATCAATACATTAACGCTAAATAATACTCAATGTCAATTTACATATCGATCCGATGTGTTCACCACATTCCTTCATCCTTTGGCATTCGGTCATACTGTCAACATTTAAAATTTGTCATCAATTTAAAGTTCTTAAATACTTTAATCCAATTACCATTTCAACAATAATAACAAAAAGACATTGATACTTACTAGAAGTACATATATCCACCCTTTGGTTGCTTCCGAGTCTCGGCCTCAATTTCAAAGTCATATGCGCCACCAACAATTTTTCCGCCCATTGACTCCATTTTTCCTTCATATATCAGTTAACGCAAATCAAATCAAATACTTGTTACATACACTTTATTCAATATACAAATATAGATAACTACTATTGTGGTAAAACGGTTTTCTTCAAAAGAATTTGAATGGCCACTACAAAATGTGTCGGCACATTTATACAACCTATAATATCATTTTCTACCTATAATATTTAATAAAAGTATCGACATTTATATTTTACCTTGAATATCACTTTATACCTGTAATCGGTCTCAAATGCTTCTTTACTCCAAAACCCCAAACAACACATAAAAACCCTATTTCTGATTATTGTAATAATAAAAAAAATTAGGGTTTTGACAACGTACTTTTCGATTCGATTGCAGCAACAAACAAACTTCGCTTTAGAAACGCTTTCTGAAATGCAGCAACAATTACGCTTCGATTTCAAAAACTCGTCTGTTCTATATATTTTCAGAGGATATTTAGCTATGGCCTTTACATTTTCATCGAATATGTTATTTATATTTAATCGATACAACTACCAAATTGTCGATACTTTTATGTCAGGTGTCGATACTTTCGATAGGATAATTATCTATTTCTTTGAAAGTATCGATAATTTATTACACGTACTTATTACAGTATCGACACTTTCAATATATCCGGTAGCACTTTACCGGTTTTATCATTTTAATACCGGTTTTGTCATATTTTTACCTGTTATATCGTTGTGGATCGATACATTTTTTTAAAGTATCGACACTTTATAGGCGCTAAAATTGCTTCTCTTTTAAATTCACAAAGTGTCGATACTTATATTAAAGTATCGACACTTTTAATATATCCGGTAGCAATTTATCGGTTTTATCATTTCGATACCGGTTTAGTCATATTTTTACATGTTATATCGTTGTGGATCGATACATTTTTACAAAGTATCGACACTTTATAGGAGCTAAAACTGCTTCTCTTTTAAATTCACAAAGTGTCGATACTTATATTAAAGTATCGACACTTTCAATATACCCGGTAGCGCTTTACTGGTATTGTCTTTTCGTGACCGGTTTTGTCATATTTTTACCTGTTATATTGATATGGATCGATACATTTTTTATTTGGATCGACACAAACTGACAAGTTAAGTTTTCCTGTTGCCAATTTTTTTTTAATATTTCTTCATGATTTAGACCTACTACATTATTATTACTCAACATTTCCGGTAGCGCTAAACCGAATTTGATAAATATCTTTTAATGTATCCGGTAACACCGTATATTAGCCCGACTTTCCTAAGACAATCCCAATTCATTAACACGTAATAAATGAGAACTTAATTTCCCTTCATGCCTTCATGCCCTTTATTAGGGTAATTAGAGGTCATTTACTAGACATTGAGTTCTTTAGAATTTTTAATTTTTTATAACTTAAATTAATGCTACTCAGCGATGCCCGTCGGCGTAACAAATTTATCCTAATTCTTTTATTGCATTGAAAAATTATAATTATTGTTTACATCTTTTCATTGTAAATAAAAAAATTAGGTTCAAAAAATTATCTTATAATTGAATTTTATAATATCTAAATCAGATTAATTGGTAAATTTAATAATCAATATCCTTGATAAATTTAAGAACATTTGTCACAAGTTCATGTTTTGCACCAACAAAATGATGAATCTCAATATTGAATTTAATTAATTTAGAAAAATGATAATTATCCATAAAAATAGTTTGAAAAAGAGACATTAATTAAATCATTGCTCTTAAAGTTTATTGTTTACTTTTCTAAGTAATGCTATTTTGATGAAATAGTTTACAGTGAGTATTGGAAATTGTGGGCATTTGTGAGTGTGACTATATTGATAATCCAGCTGTTGAAAGTGGACAAAACTCACATTACTATTCAACGGTATGTCACTATGAATCTGCTAATTGTTAACTTCAAAGATAAGTACAAATTCATGTAAATTAATTATCTTATATTTTTAAATCGGATGTATTAATTAATATTTTCGAAGGTTCTAAAATTTTAAATTGATTTATTCAATCGGTTCAGTATATAATCAATTTGTTTTTAGGAATAACAAATTTAATTATTTAAAATGTTACTTTCAACTAAAAATACCAAAAAATTAAAAATATAGTTATTAAATGATAAATGATTATTCTTGTAAATGATCCTCCTCTCTACTTTATTGAGTGCACCATATAATCATAGAAAGAGAAAAGAAAATCAAAATTGTCAAAATTATTATAAATATAAAAGTATAAATCACTTTAAACAATATTAAATGAACTACTCAAAAACTTAACTATTTGTACACTCGTACCTCTGCGTTAGGGTTTTATCTTTTCTCTCGGTTTTGATGAGCAATCTTTATGTTGGATTTATGAAGCTCAATTGACAATCTAAAAAGTGTCAAGAAGGGTGAATTGGTAAATCGTATTTAGGGAGTAATGAGAAAGAAAATATAGACAATTTTACACAACGATTTATAGTAGTTCAACTTTCTCAACCAAAGTCTACATCCAATACCTAAGCTCCTCACTTAGAATTTTCTAACAAATCTACTAATTTGTTCTTTATTTTTCAAGGACAAAGAGTAACATTTACAAACTCACTAGCTTTTCAAAGGCTTAGCTAGAACCAAAACACCTTTACAAAAGGTAAAAAGAAGTAAACAACGAAACCTCTTAAAGGCTTATCACCCGATTCAATCCATTTTTCAGAATTAAGCTCCGTTTTTTATATAATTTATGTTGATATGTATCTGAGGAATTATTGAAAGTTAAATTAAAGATCGAGGACGTTCGAATGGAATTTTTATGGTCGATCAGTATGGCACGAAAATCGAGGTAATACTTTACTACCTCTTTATGCTTTATGGAACATGTTGATATTGGTAAATGCATGAATAAGATAATGTTGGTCACTTATGTGGAGTTAATTAATGAAGTACTACACTCTATACGAATGCGGTAGAAAGTATGTAACTGAATATGGCTCAGATGACTATTATAAGAAATTAGATGACAATTGGAATTAAATTACAAGTTCTAGAATTAAGTGATAAAGGAATCAACCATGGATATGTAGATTATAATTTATCTCATTAAAGGTACTTAGATGATAAATTATGAGAATACTCCGGTAGGGTAAAATTACGAAAATACCCTTAAGTTGTAAGATGACAAGAATTGTCCCTGGAAATTCTATATAACTCTGAAAGGATATATTGATATGATAAAACTACATATGTGCATAAGAAATGCTAGTTTGCTTAGAAAATTCGTATAACCGATTTTTAACTCCGTAAGATGACAAGAATTGTCCCTGGAAATTCTATATAACTCTGAAAGGATATATTGATATGATAAAACTACATATGTGCATAAGAAATGCTAGTTTGCTTAGAAAATTCGTATAACCGATTTTTAACTCCAAGAGGGTTTTGGACAAGATACTAGAAGTCTGTTAAGGAATCATTTCAAGATCAGAGAATGTTCGGGGAAGAAATTAACCATATGATCTCTAAATTATAAGTATGTTCGTTAAGAGTTAATACCGAAATTATTTGGGTTAAGAAATTACGAAAATGCCCTTAAAAGGTAAAAATAGGTCGAGTTGACCCTGAATGAGAAAGTTCTTTGAGAATTTGTACTTAACTCAATGAATTACAGATTTGATTGTTAAGATCTTGTCTTTGTACAGAAAATTTCTAATAACCTGTTAGTAACTTCTGAGAAGACAATTGACCTGAAAATCTTCGAGTTAAGAATAAATTATCGAGGGTGCTCTTTTGTCAGAATTGTTTGAAATGTCTGGAATAGATAATAAGTTGGAATTGAATAATAAGACAGAATGGAAGGAAATGATTGAAATACTTCGGATCTGTAAAATGACTAGAATACCCCTGTAATGAAAATGACTCAAGAATATCACCAAGTTCAGGAATGATTGGATATCCTCGAGCTCTAAAAAGAATGGATAGAAACTGAGCACCAGAATGACCAAAATAACCTTATGACCTAAACTTAGTAGAAGTGTTGGATTAATTAAGGAATCTAAATAAACATGGATGTGGTACTGCTCTTAAAAGTTATGGATCTCATATTAAGCCGAGCAATCAATGCTAGTGTTATATCAGTACCTGAACGGCATAGATATTACTTGAATGCGTGTTCGTCTTCTCAAGTGTGGCTCGATGATAATTTTGTAAGTATTCAGCTTAGCTCAACTCTATATCGTATTCAGTATTATGAATTTGATATTTGTCCGACAAATCAACCACGAAGACCAAATTAAATTGAACGAAATTACAATATGTATATGAAATTCAGAAACGTCTGGATTACCCTGAAAAATCCCGAAGTAACTATAATGTACTTGACTGCTAAATGAATTAAGTAACCTTAAGGACTAAGAATTAAGTAAATGATTTGGATGAGTCTGGAAACGTTAATGAACATACATAATGTAATGTTCTTATGATCATGAACTACAAATCAAGCACGTCAGCAGTTCATGATATAGTGAAAGCGTGAACATGAAATTAAGAGCATTGGAATATATGTTCGTCTCCTTAAGATCGGTTCAGTAATAACTCAGAAGATGATCTGTGGATAAGAATATTTGGTATTAAAGAGTAAATACCCTGGAAGGTTAATGAATTGACAAGTTGACAAGTATTAGTTTTGAGAGCTATTCATCTGGATTTGTTAGATAATCCGAGTAATCAACATAGATTGTAAATGTCCTGAACTTTCATTTCTTCCCTATTACCTCAAGTTTCATTTTGAATAACTGATGATTCCATCAGTTATTGATCTCTTCCAATAGTGACTCTAAATTCCAACATTCTATTGACATACTAAAGATCTATGTTTTTCTGTTTGATAAGATGTTCCAGTACCTCTGAATAATATATGTAAACTCTAGTGTGTTCCCTAATCATATAAATATTTTATCTGATTTCTGACTTGAATTCTGTTATGATACATTACCTGAATTCTGTTATGATTTCTGATCTGGATTCTGTTCTAATATCTGATCTGAATTCTGTTTTGATTTTTGATATCTCTGTTTACCGACGGAGAAATGTTTAATATGGGGGGTTTATTGTTAGAGGAAGATTATCTGCAGGCTTCTCGGTTGTGTGCTCAGGGCCTCACTGGTTGTATGGGGTCTATGATTCCGGGGAACCTACACAAACAGATTGTGAAAGAATGTGGGTGTATATATATATGTTTTAAAATAAAAATCTGTATATTTTTACTGGTTTTATGGGAGCACACTAGATAACCTATTCTGATCTCCTGAACCTAGATATCTGAAATATTTTCATTTGAACTGAATATTATCTGTTACTACCTAAAATATCAATGGGACCTCAGCTCAGCCAAAGAAATATGTAAATATCTGAACCAATAAGGAAAAAATATGTTTATCTGTATCTGCACGTTCTTCAGCAACATCTGATAGTTCAGTATTACTGAGCTTTCCAAAGCTCACTCTATTACTCACCTTTTCAGGTTAAAAGAATTATATCAGTGCATCTATCGATATCGGTAAAGAAGCTCTTCTTGCGTTGCTTGCAGAGTATGGTACATGTGATTAGGGGGCATGTAATTGTATTTTGTTTTATATACGAGTCTGAAAATCTGTTTTATTTCTGCATATTGATAAATCATTTTATAAGTTACGTGTTTTAATAAAAATTTTAAATTTTCCGCTATTTTTACAGTGGGTCGCTCCGGTGGCCCTAATGTGACACTCCAGATCGGATCGGGTTACCCGCATCAGTCTGAGGGGTTATATCAATATTGGGGGAAGACCTACTTTCTTGCTCACTCAAGTGTTGAATATTATATGTTTTAAGAGATGTTCAATTCCATCAATGAATTTGATTGTTAGACTGCAACATAATTAAAAGGCTTAATACCAAATTAAGTCCTCAAATTATACCATTTTTCCTGAATAGGTACATAAACTATTTTTTGACTCATCCAGGGGCTTAACGTTACAAACATTACCACTTTAGGTGCCTAGATTCTAGCGCCCGTTAAAATAACCCATTAAGTGACATGTGTCATAATTTGATAATTTTGAAATTTTACTATTAAAAAAAGACTTAAACATATTTTTATAATTTTAAATAGCTAAGAGGCTCAATAAAGTAATTCTCAATAGCCGGGGACCATTTGTGTGCTTTAGCCTTTAAAATATTAATAGAAAAGGCAAAATTTGTTATCAAGTTGAGCACTACATCACGGCTTCACAAATACGTTGAAAATGATATCATAATATTTCCTAGAAGGGTTACACATGTCCCATTTTTGAAATATACTTAAAATATTTTTAGTTTTACAAACTTCAATAATACAACCCTCTGCATAAATCAACCAACTATTTCATGCTTTATTTACTGCATAAATTAACCAACTATTTTATATACAAATATAAACCAAGAATGGTTCCTCCCTTAATGTCTGCACAAAATAGATGTGGTTGTGAGAGAATCGTGAGAGCAAGTCAGGGAAGTTCATTTTGAAGGGTAGGTCTTTAGAGTTTCTAATAATGAAAAAAATGTTATCATAAAGGTTCCAATTAATGAGTGATACACAACAATTCAATCCTTTTAGCACATTGGAAAATGACCGGATAAACTTCAAATCATTCTGTTGGTCGACAGCCACAATTAATGACCTATATTAATTGGGTTAGCATTGCAACTCAATTCCACTTTTCACTTTCGATTTTATATTTCAGTTCCAGTTCATTTAAATTCTAATTAACGGATGAACATCTTTTATTCAGTTTAAATTCTTTTAGTTTAGACCTTTCAAGTTTGAGTATGAATTGGCCAGGCAGTGCAATGATTGATAGGAACAGCATTTTGGCCATCATCTAAGAAATCCAATGGACCTGGCTCATTTAAGAAATGCTATTTCTAATGCAACATAACACTTTTAATACATGTATCATTCAAAGTTTTAATGGAATAAAAATACATGATACACAATATGCACATATAAATGATTGGTTAAAACAATAAAAAGTTTATTAATTCTTCATATAATTATCTGAAGAATAAGAAAACGATTATGGCACTTAAAATAAGGATGGGTCAAATTCAATTTGATTTTAAGAAATCTATTTTTTCCCAAAAATTTGAGTCGAGTTACTTAAATTAATAAATCAATTTTTAAATTCATAAAGCTCTCTTATTATTATTTTTATTTAAGTAACCTTTTATTTTTAAATTCATTTGCACGTCCTCTTAACTGGTTGAATAATATCCATTTAACTTAATGTTTTAAAAAATTTCTCAATTTTACGTAATTTTTAATTTCTTGTTCTTTCAAATCTCTTTTGACCAAATTTAAATTACATATCCCTCTACCTTTATTAAAATCATAATGTAAAAAATATTAAAATAAAGTCGTAGGCATACCATTTGTTCTTTTATTAATCACGTGCAACATCATTTTATTTTATCTTTTTGAAAAAATGTACAACATAAATTTGAATATGAAAATAGTCCATTTTGGAACAGAAAACAAAGGAAAAAGAACACTAAATAACCACTATTATTAAGAATCAGTTATGAAAATAATCAGATCACTGATTTTTGATGTAACGGATTCAAACAATTGAAACTTCAGGATAATAATATTTAAATAAAAAATGAAAGAATTCATAAACAAACAAACATTTTTCAAGAATTAAAAAATTGGTTTTCATCATATTTGGCACGGGTAGTACATAGCATGTTTCACCACTTGGCATAAGCTTTTCTTTATATGTATAAAACTCGCATCATTTTTTCAATCCATTCAACTTGCGCCTATTTTGTTCGTAAGAACTCCATTCAATTCCACACACTCGGTGAAGAGGACCTACAAAAGTCGAGTAGTCTATCACTATTTCCAGTTTAGGGGAAGTCCATTATACAGGCACCCTCCTGCCCCGATATCGGTCCAACAACTGCAGCATTAAGGGAAAAAAAGGGTCAACATTAGTTCAATAATTTCCTATATATAAATATGAAGATAGTCTGTGTAGGTGTTTGGTCAAGCACTTTTTTGCTTCAGCTGAGCTGCTACGGCAGGTTCTAAAGGCAACCAATTATATATGCCATCATTGGGTTAAGCTGTGCCAACCAGAATTTGACGATTTCATCTTTCCAATAATTCAATTCCTAGTCATTGAAATAGATAATTATTTAACCTTCTCCTTGCACCAGCTAGACGGAATACTGATTCAGCTACTGACTTATTGGATGCAGCACAATAAAATGGCCTCAAATCTGATTTCTTTGAACTAGTTCCAAATACCGACGAAATTCAGAATTTGATGATTTGTTGGCCTTCATTCATACTCTTGAGACTACTAAATATATCAATTACCAGTTTTTCAGTTTTTGGAACTGTTCCAGGATGCTTTTAAACTTTTACACCGATCAACCAAGAACAAACAAAATAATAGATTGCAAGCATACATGCCCACCAGACAGTTGGTGATTTAAAAAGAAAATTTACTTGAATTTGAAACTGAACATACCGATCTGACATATGGTTGCTGGAACACCCAACCAAGAAACGGTATCCTCTGCAGAAACACTGCCAGTGTCGGCCAAAAACCACTGAAAGAGAGGAGGATGTTAAACAATAAGCTAAAAAGTTAGCATCTGTGTTAAATCAAGATAATAAAAATTTCATGTAGACCTGAAGAGTACAACGAATCCATAAGTCTCCAATATCATGCCAATGATAGGCCACCCAATGACGACAAAAAAGAAGCCGACACCAAAAGAAATTGTTCCCTGCATTCAGTATCAATACATCATAAAGAAAATGAAAGATACATTTATACGTGAGAGTGTTTTTGTGAGAGAATAAATAAAACCTTAAAATTTTGAGGTTTCATGAAAAATTGCATGGCGGGCTTCAAACCAATGGTTAAGGACACTCCTGATATGAAAAGGATCTGATTAACAGAAAAATAAACGAAGTGTTAATCCAGTATGATTCAGTGTGGAAAACAAAATAGTTGTGCAGAAAGATAATAAAAATTAGCTTACATTTCCCATGGCAAGCAAGCCCTTGTCGAAAAAGAAGATAATTCCCAGAAATGAGAAAAATATGCCAAATCCCGTTAATCCCAGCCCAATTTCTGTTTTCCATAATTTCAAACATTAATAAATACAAAAGTTAACAAAATAAAAGTGGACAAAAAATAGCCTTTTTTCCTCAAAATATTAATGACAAACTAAGTCATATGTCTCCACTAGCCAAGTTCATGTGAATCAAATGTTAGAGGGTATCAAAGCAGCCCGCTTACCTCCAAACATCTTCATCTCAGAATAATCCACATAACAGAACAAATAATTTGTTCAGATAGGTTCGGTTTGAAACCAAAAGAATTAAATTCTAGCAAAAATAAGAGTTAACAAAATAGTCTATATCTCATATAGTTAGGGTGTTGGTAAAAGTCTTTATCACCAAATCATCTATTCAAAAATTTACATATGGTAAGACATTTTGCAATAGTCCTAAGAAAATTGCATAACTCCAAACCATTTCAATTAGCATTTCTATACGAAAACTACATGTAAGAGGGTTTGTCATTTTGTGCATCTTAAACAATACCATGATGAGCAACTCCAAACATGCATAATGCACATGCTTTGTCAAGAATAAATGAATACATAAATGAAGTTAATAATTGGAACTACAGCCTGTTGAATTCCCTATCTATATGAACTTTGAAGAACAAGAAGGCCGGTACAAATCAATTAAAAATCCTTCACTATATAACTAAATCAAATGTGATCAACAGAGATCCACTTGTAAAATTTTCTTGGAGTTTGGCTAGCTTCAATTTATCAGAATTACCGGCTGATAATTTTTTCTTACTAAAGCAGCATAACTTAGCAAACAAATCCTCATAACTTATTGAAATATTTGTTTGGATAATAGATTAATAAACAATAATAAAAGTTCTCTATAAAAAATGATCATGCTGAAGGCAGTGGAAAGTCATTGATAAGGAAGATTAAAAACATTTGTAATAGGCATTGGGATGTTAGAATTGATCATGGCCAAGCTTGAGCTCAATAATATGCCAGGTTTTTTTAATTAAGTCAATATGCCGTTGGGCACTGAGAACATCCTTGCCAAAGATAGTTTAGGATTTGGTTACGTTACGTAAGATCCCATTAATGTATTGCCAAGTGTTAATATTAGCCTTTTTCTACTATCAAATAATAATAATAAAGTTTTCTTCGTAAGGAAATATATTCGACTGACTTTGTCAAACATATTTAAACGGCTGAAATAAATTAGTTCATCAAAGCATTCCAAAATTATCTCAATGTAAAATAACAAGAAAACTTGAAAGACTTTCCTAACTCAGAATAAGTTCTAAAATTTTACTAACATGCGTAATAATGAATAAAATTTGCAAGAGTAAAAGAAGAACCAATTTCATAGATTTGTATTTCACTAAAATTGCTATGGATTTCACATCGAGTCATATTTTAAGTATCAAACCAACAGAATTTTCACAAAATCACAGATTCAAAGACGCGTTCATTGAATTGAAAGAGGCAAAGAACGCACAACAAAAAAGGAATATAATAGCTCACTTTTTCGATCGTTCATTTCAAAGGAAACCATTTTGCCGATTCTTCAGATACGGGTTACCTTCAAAGAACAAAACAAATTAAAAAAAAAAAGAATCATGAGAGAAACTGAAAACAGAAACCTAATTTAATAATTAAATACAGATCTAAAAGAGTAGACAGTCCTCATAAAAAGAAGAAAACAAACAAATCTCAAATCCAAAATTTCGTTTGTTTACAAAGGAAAAAGGAAAGTAGTTTATCGGCAATCAAACAGAAAGCGAAGAGAAACACCTACGTGAGAGTGATTTCAGAAATGGGAATCGAGCGAGAGAAGGAGCCGCGAGGTAATGTAATTATTAAAAAAGAAGTTGAAAGACTTGAGATAAATAAATAGAATTTTTAATTTTTAATTTTAATTTTAATTTTAATTTTACATCTTTGTTTGCATTAGGTGCAAGGAAAATGACATAAAACTCCTCATCTTCGATTTATATTTTCAAAGTTCACTTACATCAACATTTCAGGCAAAGATGGTCACATTCTACAGCTCTTCGTCTCATCCAACATATAAAAAGTGAAAAATAGATTATAATTTATCCCTTACACTTCCGGTTTTAGCCTTTTGTAATTGCCGAACCCGAAGCTGAAGCTTGTCCATTGCTGCAGCTGAAATACCCATTTTGGTAATAAAGTATTGTATCAATGGGCAAGATGGCCCTTTCAGTATTAATGTGGAACAGTTTGTTAAGTATATGCTTAATTAGGGATACTTGGGTCAAAAGAAAAATATATGCATAATTAGGTATAAGTAGCATAGTTTAGATGATGAGCACGGATTGATCCCTACCCATACAAACAATAAAAATTTGAAGATAAATCGTTATTTATGTGAAACATAATTTGACTGTGTAGTCTTTTCTGGTTATGAAATTTGAATGTAAAACTTCTTTCTTTTTCTTGAAATTTACATATATAAATCCATATTAGCAAACAGTTTATTTTATCTATGATTTTACAATAAACCTTATGTTGATTGGATGTTAGTCTTATTGAATCGAATCTTTTAGCATTGTTCGTGCATATACATATATATATATATAATAGGGCTAAGGCAAGCCAATAAAAGCATTGCCTACCTTTGCGCTAGGCATTCCAGCCAAGCAGAATGACTGGTTTTGGATCATATTAATATGCAGTCGCCGACAAAACAGCGACTGAAGAAATTAAAGGAGTGGAGAAGATGAGGCATTCAAAGAGGTTCTTATTCAACTGCTAAGCTAGGTGAAGAAGAAGATAATGATGAGCAAGTAAGATGAACTAGTGAAGAAACATAGAAGGAAGAAATAGAAAGCTCTCAGTTTATATAACCACACAAGCCACTTAATAATTGAATAAGCCCATTCAGTTGGGGAAATGAATGACATATTAATATAAGGCTAAAAAAGGCATAACTGAAAATTTGAAAAGGAATTTAACAAAATAGGTTTAACTACATCGAAAATGTTAACCTATATATGGTATATTGAGTCGTAAGTATTTTAAAATAACTTAAAATGGCTTAACCGAAAAATCTATCTTACAGGTTAAAAGTAAAATCAAAAAAGTTATCAATGTAGTAACATAATATGTTGCACTTAAAATGTTACAAATGATAATAAAATAACTTATAAACACTAAATGTTATAAATATTATTAATATTTTAGGTTGCGATTAAAATGTTACAATAGTTTAAGTTGATGGAGCCTTAGATTTTCCCTCGATAAGAAAATAATCTAAAAGCCGAAAATGTTATGAATATACATATAAGAAATACGGTAGCATTTAAAAATGACATAGTTTACTAATAAATAGGTTGTTATCTGGAATGTTAATATTTTATTAATAAAATATGTTGTGCCTACGAATATTATGATTCACTTAGAATAAGTTGCGATATAGAATGTTAATATTTTTATTAATAAAATGAGTTACGCCCAAGAATGTCATAGTTCATTAAGAAATATATTGTAATCTGGAATGTTAATATTTTTATTAATAAAATGGGTTGCGCCTAAAATGTTATCAGAATTTAAGGTAATGGAGCATTGGATTTTCCCAAGATAAAAAAATAAGTTAAAGATGAAAATGTTATAATTATATATAAGAAATACGGTTGCACCAAAGAATGTCATGGTTCACTAAGAAATATGTTATGATTTGAAATGTTAATATTTTTATTAATAAAATGAGTTGCGCCTAAAATGTTATCAGAGTTTAAGTTAATGGAGCCTTGGATTTTCCCACGATAAGAAGATAAGTTAAACATGAAAATGTTACAATTATATATAAGAAATATGTTTGCACCAAAGAATGTCATGGTTCACTAATAAATAGGTTGCGATATGAAATGTTAATATTTTTACTAATAAAATGGATTTCGCCCAAAAATGTCAAGGTTCACTATGAAATTATTTGTGACATTGAATGTTAATATTTTTATTAATAAAATGAGTTGCGCCTAAAATATTATCAGAATTTAAGTTAATGGAGCTTTGAAATTTCACACGATAAGAAAATAAGTTAAGGATGAAAATGTTATAATTATATATAAAAAATATGGTTGCACTAAAGAATGTCATGGTTCACTAAGAAATAGATTGCGATCTAGAATATTAATATTTTATTAATAAAATGGGTTTCGCCCAAAAATGTCATGGTTCACTAAGAAACATGTTGCGGTTTGGAGTGTTAATATTTTTATTAATAAAATGGGCTGCACCTAAAATGTTATAAGAGTTTAAGCCGATGGAGTTAGATTTTCTCACGATAAGAAGATAAGTTAAAGATGAAAATGTTATGATTATATATAAGAAATATGGTTGCACCCAAGAATGTCATGGTTCACTAATTAATAGGTTGCGATAATGTTAATATTTTTACTAATAAAATGGGTTTCGCCCAAGAATGTCAAGGTTCACTAAGAAATTGGTTGTGATCTAGAATGTTAATATTTTTATTAATTAAATAGGTTGCGCCTAAAATGTTATCAAAGTTTAAGCTGATAGAGCTTTGGATTTTCCCACGATAAGAAAATAAGTTAAAGATGAAAATGTTATGATTATATTTTAAAAAAAATACAGTTGCACCCAAGAATGTCATGGTTCATTAAGAAATATGTTGTGATCTTGAATATTAATATTTTTATTAATAAAATTGGTTTCACCAAGAATGTCATGTTCACTAAGAAATAGGTTGTGATCTGGAATGTTAATATTTTTATTAATAAAATGGGTTGTGTCCAAGAATGTTACAATTCACTAAGAAAGTAAATTACAATATGGAATGTTAATATTTTTATTATAAAAATTTAAAAGTATGAATACTTTTCCACAAGTATAAATACTTTCGAATTAAAAAAACATAGAAAATAAGAAGACTGCAAAGTATCGATACTTTTAAAACCGAAAGTTAAAATATCATTTTCATTTTTTTTAATTCAAAAGTATGAATATTTTTTTCTAAAGTATCGATATTTTCGAATTGAAAAACATGAAAAATGAGAAGGTTGCAAAGGATCGATACTTTTCCAAAAGTATCGATACTTTCGAATTTAAAGAAAAACATGAAAAATGAGAAGAATGCAAAGTATGAATATTTTTTTTAAAAGTATCGATACTTTTGAATTCGAAAGTTAAAATATTTTTTTTCATTTTTTTTAATTTAAAAGGTGAATACTTTTTCACAAATACCGATACTTTCGAAATTTTTTTATAAATATTCATAACATTTTAAGTTTTTAATCTATTTTATTATGCTCATGATAACGTAAAAGGTAACACCTTTTTTAGATATCAATTGTTTAAGTTACAAGTATAAAAATGTTTATATGATGCAAAAGTAAAACAAAACAAGTTTCTCATGATAACGTAGTAGGTAACGCTTTTTTTATGTCAACCATTTAAGTTATAAGCACAAAATTGTTTATATTATGCAAAAGTAAGACAAAATATGTTTTTCATGATAACCTAGTAGGTAGCGCATTTTTTATGCAAAAGCATCAATTAATATAGATTAGTATTGATATTTTCTGTTTCGATCTGTTTTCTTAAATAATTTGTCTCGATTCACTCATAATAAATATCGATACTTCTCCGCAAAAATCGATACTTTCGAATTAAAAAAACATAAAAAATAAAAAGCTTGTAAAGTATCGAACTTTTCCACAAATACCAGAGCATAAGTATCAATATAAATACAACAGTATCGAACCTCAGAACATATGTATCGATATTTTAACTATCGATCATATTCATCAACTTGTTTAATATCTAAAAGTAACGATCATCATTGCATATGTATCGATATTTGAAATTTTGATTTTTTTATCAACTTTTCAATTTCTAAAAGTATTGATCATTATCACATAAGTATCAATATTTTAAATTTCAATCTTATCTTCAATTTTTTTACTATTTAAAAGTATCGATAATAATATATTAAGTATCGATATTTAAAATTTTAAAATGTTTATTTTATTTTTTTCGGCGTAACTTATTTTATTAATAAAAATATTAAAATAACATATCACAACTTATTTATTAGTGAATCATGATATTCTTGGACGCAACTTATTTTATTTAAAAAATACTAACATTACATTACCAATCGCAACATACTTTCCTAGTAAACCAGAATATTCTTAGATGCAACCTATTTTATTACTAAAAATATTAACATTACAGATCATAACAAGTTTCTTAGATAACCATGATATTATTGGAAGCAATCGTATTTCTTATATATATTAATAATATTTTCAACTTTTAACTTATTTTCTTATCATGGAAAAATCTAAGGCTCCATTGGCTTAAACTTTGATGACATTTTAGGTGTAACCCATTTTATTATTAAAAATATTAAAATTTCATATTGCAACATGCTTTCTTAGTGAACCATGGCATTCTTAGGTGTAACATATTTTATTAATAAAAATATTAACATTATAGATCACAATCTATTTCTTACTGAACCATGACATTATTGGGCACAATCATATTTCTTATATATACACATAACATGTTCAGCTTTTAACTTATTTTCTTATCGTGAGAAAATCTAAGGCTCCATCAGCTAAACTCTGGTAACATTTTAGACGCAACTTATAATGTTAATAGTATTCATTACATTTGCAATTTATAACTCATTTTCTTACTATGTATAAAATTTTAGTACAACTTATTATGTTACTCTGACTGATAACTTTCCTGGTTCTAACGTATAACTTTTTAGGTAGGGCTTTTAACCTGTAATTTCTTTTACTAGTCATACCATTTATTAGCCTTATTTTAAGCTCCTCACAATAGAAACTCCCCATTCAGTCATAGCAACTTCACAATACTTACTCAGATTATAAAAAAACTTTACAATACAAAGGTTTATATATGAAAACTCATTTTTCAGTTTTTCTTTTGTTTATTCCTCAACGAGCAAAACATTAAGCCTTCATCTCATACCTTCAACAATCAATTTCGACATGTTTGATTTTAGCATGGTGTCTGCCATGAACATAGTGAATTTGTTGTCACACCAGGACCAAGGAACTGAACACCCATCTTCTGCCCTACATGTTCAACCCAAACAAATTCAGAAACATTCTAAATTCAGCCTCAGAGGTAGACTTGGAAACCACCACAACAAGAAAATGCACCCTTAGTGCTAATGCAAATAGTCACTAAAAACATTAAATTTAGACACTAAAATGCATAATGATAAAATTTTCAAGTCATCACTTTTCGTCACTAATAACTCCGTCAATGTTATATTAATGACAATTATTTTAAAAATTATCACAATTGTTCTTTTTTTTGCGATCATCTATTCGACACAATTATTAATATAAATTGTGATAAATTTTTTTACTCTAAAAATAGATTTTGTGACTATCATTATTGTCACACTAGGTATTTTTTAGTGACCAAATATTTGATATTATTATCAATAGAAATTGTGATAAATTTATTTGAGTTTGAAAGTATATTTTGTGACCAATTTTTTTTAACACAGAAATATTAATAACAATGACAAAAATTTAGACACTAATATCATCCTTATTAGTGACAAATATTTTATCACAACTACATAACTAAAGGGATGTTTGTTTACCTCTTAATGGAACCATTCAACGTTGAATGTTGAATCGTTTAGCATTCAGCGTGTTTGTTTCTGACCTCTGAATGAAGACTATGCTGAATGATTCGGCACCAAGGAACATTCTGAATGATTCAGAACCATTATCAAACAGCATGTCACATTCAGAGCTAATTCATACAGAACCTCTGAATCATTCAACATTTGAATCATTCAACGCTTAATCATTCTGAAGTAAACAAACATCTCCTAAGTTAATTAAAAAATTTATTATGCAATCAATTATAGTAGATATTACATTTTTAGTTATATCCATCTTTTTTAGGAACTTGCATTGTAATAATTGTCGTTGGTTAGTTATTTTTCGTTAACGATAGATGATGTGATATCTCCACATAATTATTTTGTATAGCCATCAATATCTTATTTAAGATCGTGTACTACATAAGCAATGATTTAACATGTTATTTTTGATATATTAATCAATACATGACTTCTAAGATGATCAAACCTGAGACCTTCAGGGAGAGAGTGCAACGTCTAACCATTGTGCTGAGAAATAAATATATGTTGTTGGCAAAAAATAATATATGTTAAACTATTGTTAGAACTAATTTTATTAATTTTAATATATATAATATTTATTATTATTATTATAGTAATTTAACTAAATTTTCTATGATTTCTCATATGAAATACGTTCATGGAAGATAAATATAAAAAATAATTTGGTTTATTTTAAAATATAATCATATAATATTAATATTTAAATTTAAAATAATACAAAGTATTCTTAAATTATATTTAAAAAATAAAAATATTTGACAATGTATTAACCCTTATAGTGGAAGTCCTAAATTAAAAAAGAAAATATTAATAATTAACTGGTGTTTGAAAAATCTATATATATATATAAATATCATGAATTACATATAAAAATTAATCAATTATTTTAAAGAAAAAACTAATCATAATTGAAGATTAAATGACACTATCAAAGCTTATGGTATCGACGGTCATTTATTTCGTTAATAAAAAATTGATAATAATTTAAAAGGTTAAGGTAATTTTATTACTCATATAGTCATTGTACAATTTGGATGGTTATTGAAATTTAAAATTTTAAAATATATGCAGACTAAAATTAATCAAATTAGAACATAAGACTAATAACGAAATTTTAACGTTTGACAAACTAGTTTATCTTAACAAAAAAATTTAATTATTATTGATGTCAATATTTATCACAACAAAAAGATAAAATTTTAAGTGGCAATCAACTTTATTGTTACAATAAATATTAAATAATAGTTATCACTTTATATATTATCACTATCATATCATTTATCGCCAATAAAATAATTGTACCAATTTGCGTACTATAATAGTGTCAAAATTTTTGTGATGATAAAATTTGAATTACAATTATATACTTATAGTAAGAATTTAATTATGAAAAAAATATAATCATCATAGTTATTACTATAAAAATGAAAAAATAAATATATATCATCATACTTATTTTTATTAATAGTGTGGTATAAAATTTTTGTCACTAAAAATTTGATATTTATGACAAAATTATTAATAGTCATTAATTTACCAGTAAAAACATTTACTCTTGCAGTGATACTTAAGATCGTTACAAGTATACAATTGTAAAATGATAAACTTATTAGTGAAAAATATTATTGTCACAATTATGAATAATGATAGAGACAAATTAATATGTTATAACTATTATATCGTTTATTGTTTAAAAAATTTGATGTTAATTCAAACATTTTATTAGTGACTAAATACACGTAGGACACAACTATTCACTTTAATAGTGATAAAAATTATTGTCTTCGCAAATCACTAACTAAGACTAGTGACAAAAACAATTATCATCACAAATCACAAACTAAGACTAGTTACAAAATATTTTCATCACAATTATGAATACTACGTAATATATCGTCACTATAAGAATTTTTCCCGCGAAAAATAAGTTGGTGCCAATTCGACCATTCTATTAGTGACTAATTGATAACAACTTGTTTTGGTCTCAATAAAACACTACCAATGACGAATTACTTATGATTAACTTCAAAATTATCACAATTATTATATAAAGAGTGACAAAATAAAAATAATTCATAATTATTCATTCTAAAAGTGACAAAAATAATTTTCATCATAAATAACATATTTTGTGACGAAAATCTTTAACACATAATTAAATGATCACTAAAATCTTAATTCTTGCCCATAATCAACAAAGTTTGAACCCAAAAAAAAAAACTGGTTGATCTCCTGTGTTCAACCGATGATGCCCAAGCTGCATCAGCATAGCAAACTAAACTAAAGAATCCACTCTCTGTTCAAGTTTGCAAGATGCTTTACCAGGAAACCACTGCTCATTCCATGTATCAATGGACTCACCATTTCCAACACAAGGATTCTTCCCCCAACCCCAACCCTAACCCTAACTCTGAATACTAGTCATTAGTCAAATCATAATATTGAACTTACCCATGCCCTCCCTCCACCTTGGCATACATAATCCATTTACTAATTCAAATTATGTGCCATCAAACCCATGCCCTCCCTCCACCTTGGCATACATAATCCATTTACTAATTCAAATTATGTGCCATCAATACAACCGAAGCTGATGTACGACCTTCTGATTTCTAATCATCTCCCAACTTTCAACAAATTTCTGTTCACCAAAGCATACGTCCAAAAGTTTCAATTATTTATTACAATTATATCTCTATAAAAATATATGAACATCAAATATTAAATATTTTTTTATAAATATTAATTTATATTCATCCATATTAATAAGCGATAACCTCGTAGAACAAAATGTATTTCTTGGGAATTTATGCTAAGACGTAACATTTTACTTCTTTTTCTACTTGATCATGCATGTCCCCAGGCAATGCCGTTGAATTATCAAATATTATAGAAATATTAAAATTATGAAAACTATAAGAAAAAGAAAGTCAAACGTTTAAATTTAATTCCAAATATGGAAAAGAGATAAGAAAAAATAGAGGAAAAGTTTTAAGATATTTGAAACTTTGATTCTAAATACCAAATTAGGATACAAAATTGAATGCGTTTACACTAAATAACACCTAAAAATACAAAGCAGGGTACGTAGAAAATTTCTTAAATAAACTATCTAATTCAACTATTAAAATTTTAATAATAAAAAATATTATTTTTTTTATAAAAGATTGAGATTCAAATAACTACATCTACAAAATATATGTAGATTATTAATTACTAATAAAAAAAATTCCTGATGATTATTTCTCCTAATTTTTGGATCTATAAATTATTTGACTGAAATATGTGTTACGGATAAAACTACTAATTCATCAACTAATATATTCCTAAAAAGTCAAAAACTAAGTGATAAGAGTTTTGTGAAATCCTCTAAAATGTTAATGGGTAAAAGAATTGGAGTTGGTTGAATGTATTTACTGAAATGCCCTAATCCTTTTTGAAAGGACCAACACAGAATTATGTTACTGACGTGAGTAAACCTAAAGCGATAGTAGTATTTATATCATTCGTGGGTTCGACTAACTCTTTATGAGGTAATTGTATGATTTTCCAAGGTAAAAGAACACTGAGACTAAGGAAATTCCTTCTTCTCAAATAAAATAAAGGAAATTAAATATAGTATAGGAGAAGTAAGGGTCGATCCCACAGAGACTAAGGAAGCCGATGAAGTTCTTGGCTTTTGATTCTGACATTTGGCGTGAATTTAAGTAAAATAAATAAAATGGGGGGTTTTGTAGTTGAAAAATAAAAACAAGGGAAAAAAGAAGATTTAAAGGAAATAGATTTACCCTTCGGGATTTACGTTGGCTACTTTGTCTACAATGATATATCCTTGTGACTAACTTGTATACTGAATACCTAAGTGAAACTCTTAGATATCGAATTTGGAAATTGATCTAATCAACATTAATTGTTGTAGATCAAAAACCGCTTAAGCGCATAAAAACCGACTCAGATAATTGTTTTCATACAAACCGTTTCCAACCTCAATTCTCACTTTAGTAGCAATTTGCTAGTTGTGTTCCTTGGAAGTTTATTTGCTATCAATTAGCTTATCCATCCTCCCACATGTTTAATCGCAACAGCATTCTGACCATCGGCTATCTTTGATTTTGAAAATTTGTTTTGATTTGAAATAAGTGCAAAAGAAATTGAGAAATGTATTCGAAGTTACTTAAGCGATTTTGTAACATCCTCAATACCGGGTTAGTGACTAAATTGTAAAATTTTAGAATTTGGTGATAAAAGTAGAATAGTTGAATAGTTCAATGATTTATGTGGAGATATTTCCTGAAAGTTGTTAGTAATTATTAAAATAATTAAAGGGCAAAATGGTTATTTGACATAAAAGATTTTTATTTCCCTTATAAGATAAGGGAAACCCACGTGGAATCCATGGTGATTCCACACAATTCTCTCGTTTTCTTCATCTTCTTCTCTTCTCCACCGTGGAGCATGCAAGCAAATGTGAATTTCTTAATTAGTTGATTATTTGTTGATTTTATGGTTGTGTTTTGATAATTAGATGATAACTAAGCTTAAGGAAAACTTAAGTTGTCTTAAAGTGATAAGTTGAATTTGAAGTTAAATTTGACTTGTCATCAACTTAATTAAGAAATATGAAGTGATAGAATTGAATTTAGAGTATATTGAAAATTGGGTATGATTATTGATTTTAATATGGATAATAGGATTTTGAGGTTTGAGATGTGATAAATGAGTAGAAATTGGTTTAAGTATGTATATTTGAATTAATAATATGAAAGGGAATGAAACATGAAGAATTGAAGTTGGAAATAGTGAATTTTCGTGCATGAACTGTGATTTCTGGGCAGGTGCATCGATACACTATGAGTATGTATCGATACACTAAGACAAATTTTGAAGGTGCATCGATACATTAAGGAGTGCATCGATGTATGGGAATTTTGAAGCTATTTTGTGTACCGATGCACCTATAGTTCATCGATACACCCCTAAAGGAAAAATGGAATTTTGGTTCATTAAATTAGCCTAAGTTATTAATACCAAGTTATAAGGTTTAGACTTGTGAAAAACGTCTCGAAATTTATGTTATGTAGATATCGAGCCTAAACGAGTTACGGAACAATCGAAGAGTTAGAATTGAATCAAAGAAAGCAAGGCTAAGATGAGTGTAATTTAATTTGTACTTATATTATTAAATAAACATTGCCTTGCGATGAGCCAGTGACAGAGTTACTATGGTAAGAAGTGACTCCTTAAATGTCATTTGAATTTTGATTGATATGATGCTTATGTGGCATAAGTTATTTGGCATGGATACACGAAATATATGTAAGTATATATATGAATACATGTATAAGTTTATATGCTATGTGATTATATGTACATGTGATACATGTTATATGATATGAAACAAATGTTTACACATATATATGGTATATGAAAGAAGAAAAGAAATATGTGATTATAAGATCAATGATTACACGTACTTGTGATACGTGACAGAAAAGAAGAGATATGTGAACTGTTATAAATGATAATGCCCATGTTATGTGATCTGAGAGCTAGGGGTATAGTTGACATGCCAAGGGTATAGTTGACATGCCAAGGGTCGAGGGTTTACCTATGTTCTTCGGGACATATGGACTGTTTACCTATGTTCTTCGGGACATATGGATTGTTTACCTAGGTTCTTCGGAATCTATGGACTGGTCCTTCGGGACATTTATACGAGCTGTGGTGACAGCATAGTGGTGCACAACCTCAATGTACTCACATACCTTAAGTTCTCAAAAGTATACATGGGCTAATACAAGGGCTTTAAAGATAGTAAATAACTTGATATGATATTATGTGTGCTCTGTTGTGAAATGACATGGATTCCCGATGATGAGTATAGAAAGGTTCAATATATGCTTACATAATATAAAGGAATTAGTGATAGTAATATGAGTACTGATAAGTACTGTTAATGGTATATGCTTTTGTATGATATGATAGTATTAATTGTTTATACATTGATATGACTAGAGTAATATCATATGTTTTCATGCCTCACTAAGTCAACGACTTAGCCTGTGATTGTTTCACGCGTAGGTTCTGAGAAGAAGAAGATTGGTAAAAGTTATACAAGACAAGTTAGTTTCTCCTTTCCAAAGATCAGATCAGAAAAGAAATGTATAGTATGTATTTTGTAATAAGGATAGTGGTTGGCATGTAAATAAAGGTTTAAATCCGATATGTTTTAATCGGTTTTGTAAAATCACATGATCGAGTTCTGTAATGTTTTAAAAGTGTATATGTAAATGGTAATTTTATACGAATGAAAACTTAGATTTTTATGAATTTATATGTATTTTGCCGAAGTCATTGTAACAGTGCATCGATGCACTGTAGCAATGCATCGATGCACAAATTTGCTTCGAAATTTTAGTGCATCGGTGCACTATAGCAATGCATCGATGCACTGTAGCACTGTTCATGGTATTGTTCATTAATGTTCACGGTACTGTTCATATTTTATAGTACTGTTCATAAATACATTTTGACTTAAATTTTTATAATGAAGCATAATTTGATAGTATATCATTGTATTTTTCATAATATGAGTTTAAATGTTTTAATATTCTGTAAGAATATTGTTTCAAAAATTCAATGTGACATCTCGAACTCGTATCAGGGTCGGGTACGGGTTGGGGGTCTTACAGCTTTTCAATTCTCACATTAGAATTGAGTCATCGCTTAGGCCTCGGCTTAGAAGAAAATTAGCTAAGCATGGCCAAAGTCATAGTTAGCATTTTAAAAACAAAGCTTAAAAGAAATTAAACAAAGTAAAGAAAAAGAGAAATTTTATAAAGCGAAAAGAAAGAACAAGAAATAAATGTTTTATTATTGAATGAATGATGAAAAAGGCTTACCCTTAGAGGGTATTTATAGCCTTCTAAAACTCTGGATTAAGCATAAGATAATTCTAAAAATAGTTTGAATAAATTCCTAAGGATAATACAAAATTTTTGAATTTTGAATTGCTTGAAATGCTCAGCCGTCCGTCCACCTTCTGGAAGCTGTTGACTGGATGCTGCTGACTGGGTCTTCTAGAAGCTGTTGACTCACTGCCACGTTAGCATTTCATGCCCACTATTCTAGTCTTGATTCCCAAAAAAATACAGTTTTCGGCCCTTTTAAGCACATTTTCCAAAAGTCATTGCACTGCATAGAAAGCACATTAAAAACATCCAATTCAGTAGTAAACATGAACAAACAAAGAATATTTAAGCATAAAATGTAGCACAAAATAAACTCTAGTCAAACACCTGATCAATTAGGAACAAAATTAAATAAAAACATTGTTCCAATAAAGGGAAACTGATGGGCCATATTCTTCTCCAAATTGAGTTTTGCTCACGTGTGTGTGTGTATATATAGAAGCTACATAATTGCTAGAAGGGATTTCTTGCTCCTTCCAAAATTTTTGGTATAATGGTATTTTACGTCTTTTTTAGTTTAAATATTAATCAAATAAGATTTTTGTCCCTCACAATTTTTAGATTTAAATATTTTATAGATTTTTTTGTACTTTTAGTATTAAATATTTATTCCCCTCAACATTTGATCCTAATTTCATCTTTGTGAATACATAATGTTAATGAATTTAGATATCGCTTAAATCAACTTATTTTCAATTTAAACTATCATGTCCAAAGAACTTATCATGAACTCAATGATTAAAGAGAATGTTGTTTTCTCAAAGGTATTGCATCTGCAACGTGTGTGTTTTCAATTGGTTAATAAAGTTTTGAATATATATTATCTTGTAATCATCCTAAATTATGAAAAAGATATTATATTTCAATTTGACATTTTATCTTTACAAAAAATACTTTTTGACTCATAAGTACTAAATATTAAAATCTTAAATTTAACTTTTTAAAAATATATCTTTTGGTAAAAATCACTAATTTTATTCTAAATAAGAAATATCTTAAATTACAATGAAGATTTGTAATCATAATCGTAAATTAATCACATAATTAAGACAAATTTTCAATAATCATTGAAATAAACTAGTCACTTAAGATCACATAAGTATCATACAAGAAAATATTAAAATCTAACCAATAAAATCGAATAGAGATCAACAAATTGGGTATCAATGAACGTGAATTGGGTATCAAAATCCAATCCAATGGTTCAAAGCAGGAAAGATCAACAATATAACATATAAGCGCCACCTTAATTAGTCATGACGTTATCAAATCAACCCTTAGAAAAATATTTAAAGAAAACAAATCCAAACGATTGAAAAACGTATCAAAATACAGAAGAACATGTGTCATAAAAGCATATGAAAACATGTAATACAAACAAATTTATTGAAAATAAGAAATAAAGAATAATAAAAAATACCGATGAGTCGACAACCAACAATAAAATTGATGTCGTCGTCGATCAACAAATATAAAAAAAAAGATAAACGGTACACCAATAAAAAAAAGAGTAAATTTTTAACTTTTTTATTTTATTTATATCCGCTTCTGAAAATATTTTAAAAATACTTTTCAAAGTTAATTTGTTAATGGATAACATAAAATACCCAGTAAATACTCATTACTCCATATTCTCTCTTCTGGCATCGTTCAAAAATTTAAGGTTCATCATTTTAGATTTATATTTTAGTGTTCAGACATTACAATTAATTCTAATCGATCTTCACTTTATTTGATTTCTTTACTTTCGTAATCGATCCATCCTATAATTTAAGTTAAGATCAAAACTTACCGTGACACGGAATACGGGTGTCGTGTAACTTTGAGGGTGAATTACTTATTCATTATTTAACTTTTATTTTAATCAATTAATTTTTAATTTTTTAAAATCATGTTTAATATTATATTTTGATGAATGTTAAATATTTAATAGTAATATTAATGTAAAATTTTAAAATTATTTTCTATTATTAATATATTATTATCTTATGACATATAAATATCATCGATATTTTTTAATAATAAATAATTAAAATTAAATTAAAACGTGACTTCAAACATGAGTACTGAGATGGAAATAAAGTGATAAGTTTAAAGTAAATAAATGCTTTACCCTAATTTACAGACTTTCCATTTTACCATACTCGTAATATTATTTATGATTCACGGTTCGCAGATTCTGAATACATATAACATATAACATATATACTCATCGACCTTTTCAATCAATCCATCCTCTTGTTTATCGATTTTTTATCTCTCTATAATAAAGTTCGAATTGAATTGCAGCAGCAGTTCCATGGAGACAGGTCAAAACGGAAACCCAAGTCCGCTATGGCATATTGTGGTGGTTTCAGCCATTGCCGCCGGGATTCAGTTCGGCTGGGCTCTGCAACTCTCCCTTCTAACCCCTTACGTTCAGACCCTCGGCGTTCCTCATGTTTGGGCCGCTTTCATTTGGCTTTGTGGCCCCATCTCCGGCCTCCTCGTTCAACCCATCGTAGGGTACAGTAGTGATCACTGCACCTCCCGCATCGGTCGTCGTCGACCTTTCATTGCCGCCGGAGCTTGTTTCGTTGCCGTAGCTGTTTTCTTCATCGGCTTCGCCAAAGACATAGGCCACCGAGCAGGCGATCCACTCCTCAGTCCCACCAAGCCGAGAGCGGTGGCTATCTTCGTCACTGGTTTTTGGATCCTCGATGTGGCGAACAACATGTTACAAGGTCCTTGCCGCGCTTTCCTCGCCGACCTTTCGGCAAACGATCATAAGAGAATGAGGATCGCCAATGGGTGGTTCTCGTTCTTCATGGCTATCGGGAACGTTCTGGGTTACGCGGCTGGTTCCTTCTCCAACCTCCATAAACTTCTGCCTTTCACTGTAACAAGAGCCTGTGACGTTTACTGCGCAAACCTCAAAACTTGTTTCCTCATCGACATTGTTTTCCTCATGTTGGTGACGATAACCGCTGTCACCACTGTTAAAGAGACGCCGTTAACGAGTAAAGATGCTACAGAAGGAGACGAAGGAGGATCATCCGGCCGGGCATTCATCGGAGAGTTAGTGACGGCATTCAAGACCTTGAAAAAGCCAATGTGGATATTGCTACTGGTTACATGCCTCAATTGGATCGCTTGGTTCCCGTTCTTGTTGTACGACACTGACTGGATGGGAGTGGAGGTATACGGAGGGAATGTAAAGGGAAGTGCTAATGAACAAAAACTGTACGATCAAGGAGTGCGTTCGGGTGCATTGGGGTTGATGATAAACTCGATCGTGTTGGCGTTTGCGTCGTTGGGTTTGGAGCCTGTGAGCCGGTTGATAGGTGGGGTTAAGAATCTGTGGGGTGTGGTCAACTTCATCTTGGCCGCTTGCTTGGCCGCAACGGTGGGAGTTACTAAGGTGGCGGAGGCTTGGCGGCATAAAAGTGGACTACAAATCTTGACCCCTCCACCGACCAACATCAAAGGCTCTGCTTTGGCTGTCTTCGGACTGCTCGGTGTTCCATTAGCGGTCAGTTTCTTTTTCCTTTTTTAATTCACACTTATCCACACCGCTCTCCCATTAATGTTTGATGTTACCGTCGAACAAAAATAAAAATGTAAATGCTTTCCAGTGGCAGTCCGTGATTCCTTTTTAGAATCACGGGCACCCCTATATCATCGCACCCCTATATCATCGCGTCACCTTATCTTATCCGTTTAGCGTTTAATTAATTCTTAGTTTTTTAAGCTAATCTATTTGTATTCTTAGCTTTCATATTATTAATTAAATTATTAAAATGACGATGATGCATGCATGCATGTAGGTAACATTTAGCATTCCATTCGCCTTGGCATCCATCTATTGCTCAGACGCCGGTGGCGGTCAAGGTATGTCAAGCTGTTACACGTATAAACATACGTACCAGTTCTCTATTTGCTATATTATGAAATAATTTTGATGAGGATATCTCAAAATTGTAGGTCTGTCCTTGGGAGTGCTAAACTTGTCTATAGTTATCCCACAGGTAAGTGCATCAATTTCCATTGCATTATACAAATGATTGCTTTAGTTTGAGAAGAAAGATGAAGCAAAATCCAAAAATAGAAGCCATTCATTGGGTAATGATGGGGTTGTTTCATCTTAAATCGGTAGAATTGGGTTTCGTAAAAGAGTTTGTTGTTGACAGATGGTAATATCAGTGGTGAGTGGACCTCTGGATGCTGCGTTTGGTGGAGGGAATTTACCAGCCTTTGTATTGGGCTCAATCGTGGCTACCATCAGCGCTGTGTTGGCCATATTTGCACTCCCCAATCCCAAAAACCAAGTTCCTCTCAACTCTGGAACTGCAATGGCCGGACCTCATTAGACCATTTCACCATCCTCAAGTATACATGTTGTGAGATACCAGAATTCTTATTATTATTATTACTATTATTAGTTTGACTGTAAGAAGGATATTCTACTTCCTTTTAGTTATTTGCTGGATATCAAACTTTAATTATTCAAAATTACAGTGTTTACAACATAAACAAGTAATCTAAAAGTGTCACAGTAAAATAAATTACAATTTCTTTCCCGACTGTTGCCTTGTTTGAACAACCCTTTAGTCACACGGTCCAAAATTATGTCTTTTGATTTGATAGGAACGCCTTTGTACATTTCCATACGATCCTTCAAGGCAACTCGCCTCGGACGTGCTATCTTATTATTAGGATCGAAAAGCAACACTTCCTCAAATGCTTTCAATGCAGCCTTATAGTCCTTTTTCTTCTTGTACGCATCGCCAAGATTGTTCCAAGCCGAGACATATCCTGGTTGAAGCTCCACAGCAGTTTTGAATTGATTGATTCCTTTCTCAAGCTTCCCGTCCCGAACTTAGCTGACACCAAGAGCATTGTAAACCTGTGCAATGATTAGTAGAACACATTAGAATCATTTCATGTTCACAAAGCTTCAATCAGTATATATATAGAAGGAAAGTCCGCAATTATGATGTTCGCGATGCTCTTCCTTTAGAACACATGCTTAGTGCATGATTCACAACTCGAAAGGACACTTCATTAGCGGACGAGGATGTCATGTTAACAGCCGATAATGATCTCGAGGAAATCGTCCAAATGATATAATAACTGGGCGAGATCTTGATCATCTCCGTCCCATTTTTCTATTGCCTGAAGCAAAAATTTATTGGCAGACGGATAAAATTTCCTTCTCAACATAACGGCACCGAGCTCAAAAAGCTCAGTTGCACTGGCATCTCCACTTCTGACTTGTTCCTGAAATAAAAAACAACCATTTTAAGGAAGGTTTAAGCAGAAAGGAGCTGTCAAAATTCACTGTAAAGCTAGGAACAAAGTGTTGAAAGTCTTCACCAATTTGGATTTTGTTTTGTGATGGTTACTGGAATAAATAATCAGACATTTAGAAATGAAAAATAAACAAAATCGAAGGCTGATTTAATCTGCATTCTTTTGCACGACAAAACAGGCTCTTACCTGCAATTCTTTAGCAGAAAGGTCAAGTTCTCTACGAACAAGTACTTGATGGATTACAAAGAAGGTTCCGACCCCAAGAAAACCTAGAAGTAAAAGCAGATTAGATAAATGGATTCGTAACTCGAACAACTCTCCAATCACGTAGACGGCATCTCCGCTAGTAATTTCACTTGCATTTGCTAGTTGTTCAGAAGTCAACAACAATGCTTGACCAAAGAGGAAAGCAGACACCACAACTAATGGCTTCTTCATTTTTAAGTCATCAACCATTGCCAGATGGTTCTTAAAGATTCCGTAACAAAATGGTGGAACCAATTATTTAATTCAAGCAACTAAGGTGGAATCTTAATGTTGTTCGGCCTTGATTGAAGTAGTATTTTGGCCAAAACCTTGGGCGAGATTTGGACAGATATAGCCACTGATTTAAACTATAAGGTGCAACAAAGAGAATGGAAATTACCATCAAAGTGTGTCGAGATAAAAGATTTTGCAGCCATTCCCTTTTGAAACATCTGCCTTTATCCACAATCAATTGAAAAATGGGAAAGAAAAATTAAAGAAAGCATGCTAGGATTAGTAGAGTATCTTATAAATATCTCCGTTAACTCAAATAAACCCAGATCAAAATTTTAAACATGCAATTTTCACGAGTAGAAAGAAGTAATTATTGATACACACTGAAGATGGGGCATTATTCCAAGACAGAAAAATTATACTCCCATTTTTGCACTTATCCCACAACACAGTTTAGGCTTTTTAAAATGAAAACTACACGCAACCATTCAACTTCATTTCTTTTAGCTCCTTGTATAGCATACAATACATACGAGTATCACTATCATACACTCCAACATTATCAGGTTAAGGGCTAAAACCTTCAGAATATGATTCTTTATGTACTCAAAAGCAGCATAATAGCATTGACAACTACACGGTCAATGTCTCTTTCTATCTAGAATTCTTTTGAATACATTTGACATCCCGACCGCACTACACATTGGTGGAAGCTATGTGCCGCTAAACTGCAAGACTACAGAACATGACAGCATAATCCTTCGACCAAATTTTAATGTCAAGGCCAGACTAAGATAACATCATTTCTTGAAACTTCAAGTTCAAATTAGTTTTAAAAGTGAAATCCTAAACTCTTTGACTTTAACCCTTATTTGACCCTTACAAATAGTAGAAACAAAAGCTGAAATTAAATGAGGGTAGAATCCAAAATTTTAATGATGTAAACCAAAACACCTTTCTTGCAACTAAAATAGGGATAAACAATCATCATTCCAGCTCGCCAGCATTACTCCTCCCAACACTAATCATATTGCCGGTTTCTGAGAATTATGCATTTCTTAATATACTTTGGAATAAAGATAAATATGATCTATACATGCAGAGCGGAGTATAGTTTACCTCTCTCAGTTTTACTGCTAAATTTCTCAATTTTCATAAAAGCAAAAGAGTTTGCATATATAAAAAGAGTATCAAAAGGAAAAAAACATGCTTACTTCTCATGATCAGTCAAGACATTTGTTTGGACCAATATATGTAGGAATAAGCACCAAGTAAAATAGTTTGAAGGTGCTAAACTTTAAGAAATCATGAAATAAAATAAAAGGAAATCTAGCCGCTAAAAATCAACTTTAAAAGCAGCCAGCCCTAAAAATGAATAAAATTTAGCTGCATCCGTTAGGTTGAATGGATTTATCTACAAGTAGAAATTATTAAAGTCAAAATGCTGAGAAAAAACATAATGAAATTTACTTTAGGAAAACGATTGTAACAGTCGGGATGAAACCGAAGGGGCAGACTGTTAGAAGTATGAATCTGTGAGTGATTAGTGTGGGCATCAGCATTGCTCATTCATGCAGCTTAGTAATTCTAGAAGTTTGCTAGAAGCTAGGGTTGTTTGTAATCTGTTGAGTTTGTTATATGTCAGTTTCAAGACTGTTAAAGAAATAACAAACCTGTAATGCTGTATATAAGGATGTAAGGAGAGCTGATCAATACAATCAACTTACTTCATTCAATTTACATGTATTCTTGTTAGTCATTTACCATAGTAGCTCAACATGGTATCAATCGCCATTGATCGTGGGATTTTATGCTCTTACTTCCGCTCGTGAATAAAGGTTCTTGAAGTTCAGCTCATTCATGGATCTTACCTCGTCTACAGCTCGAAGCTTCTCCAACAAGAGAGTTAATGTGGTTCTTGATGAAACCAACTTCTTGCTTTGGAAACAGCAAGTTTTACTCACAGTTAGGAGTCATCGGCTGGAGCGTTTACTAACTGGTGATGTCTCTTCACCGCCTATGACGGTTCTTGATCCAAATGGTGAGACGCGAGTGAATGTAGAGTACGAGGATTTTGTTGCGCAGGACAGTGCGCTGGCATCGTGGCTTCTATCAACGATGAGTACGCATTTGCTACCACAGTTCGTTGGAGTAGAAACAGCTGCTGCTGTTTGGGAAACAGCTGCTGCTGTTTGGGAAACAGTTTTAAAATTCTTTGCAAATCGCTCGACTATGTCTGTTATGAGCCTACATTACAAATTGCAGTCTATAAGAAAAGGTAATGATTCTATGAGAGTATTCTCACGCGCATCAAGGAAGTATGTGATGCTCTTGCCTCGTGTGGAAGTGTTGTTCCAACAGTCGAGCAAATTGTGGCCATCTTGAAGGGCCTTCCTCGTGAATACCAGCCCTTCATAGCTGTTGTTTCTACTATGAAGGAGGATTTATCAATTGATAATATCTACACTATGCTGATGGATGCTGAGGTCCAAATTGCGGGCTTTGATGAACGTCAGGACATTCTACCAATGTTTGCTAATTATGCTCAAGGAGATACTGATCGTAACGTCTCTAACCGTCAAGATCATAGGGGCAATCGTGCAACATCATCTTCGTCTGGATCGAGGAATGGTGGTCCAGGGCGTGGTCGGTCACGTGTTCAATGTCAACTCTGTGGGAAGCTAGGTCATTTGGTTGACCGTTGTTGGCATAGATTTGATGAAGACTTCACATGTGTTAATACCAACTATTATCACTCGTCCAAGGACAGTTCCTCCAGTAGCTATCCCTCGTCTGGTTCAGTCTCTACCAGTGGTAACCAGGGCTGCGAGTGTTGCTCACGGTTGAAATCAGACTCTCAAGCAAACATGGCTACTGCATCCTCTGAACGTTGGGTGGTGGACTCGGGTGCCACACATCACATCACCTCAGACAAAGCAAATCTTACAAATGCCTCTGATTTTCTTGGACTAGGTAAAATTACAGTTGGTAACGGTGTTTCCCTTGACATTCAAACGGTTGGTAGGTCAATCTTACCTGCTAAATTCAGAATTTTGATGCTGCATGATTTGTTGCATGTTCCCCATATAACCAAAAACTTGATTTCTGTTTCGAAGCTTGCTAGGGACAATAACATATTCTTTGAGTTCCATGCAAATAACTGTTGTGTACGTGATGAGGTTACCAATAGAGTGCTTCTAACTGGTGAAGAGTCTGGAGGGCTTTACTCATTTATAGCAAGTCACACTGAAGATAGATGCACTGCTGCTGATGTTTGCTTAGTTACTAAATCTCCTACTAGTGAGCTCGAGGAGTTATGGCATAGAAGACTTGGCCATCCCTCTACTGAAATACTGAGACAAATAACTAAAGAGCTTGATGTAAAATTTTCTTTAGATTCTAATAACACATGTACTGCTTGTCAAATGGGAAAGAGTCGCAGATTACCGTTTATGCATTCTACCACAATTTATGATACCCCATTCCAGCTTATTTTCACTGACTTGTGGGGACCTCCACACATATCCTCGAATGGATTCAGGTATTATGCTTCGTTTATTGATGCATGTACTAGACACACATGGATCTATCTTCTCAAGTATAAATCTCAAGCCACTAAAGCATTTCTATTATTCCAAAAGATGGTATCAACACAGTTTGGTGCCTCCATTAAGTCTGTACAGAGTGACTGGGGAGGTGAGTTTCGTAGCCTCTCCCCACTTCTAGCCAAAGATGGTATCATTCACAGATTGTCCTGTCCTCACACATCCGAGCAGAACGGAGTTGTTGAGAGAAAGCACAGGCATTTGGTTGAGATGGCTCTTGTATTACTGGCACAGGCAGCACTACCACTGAAGTTTTGGTCATATGCAATTATTTCTGCTGCTCAGTTAATAAACAAACTGCCTACTAAGGTTTTGCAAGGGCTCTCCCTTAGTGAAAAGCTATTTGGGAAGAAGCCAAACTATGATGAGCTCAAGGTGTTTGGATGCCAATGCTTCCCCATTTAAGACCCTTTCAAGCTCATAAACTTTCTTTTCGAGAGGCTCTTGTATTACTGGCACAGGCAGCACTACCACTGAATTTTGGTCATATGCAATTATTTCTGCTGCTCAGTTAATAAACAAACTGCCTACTAAGGTTTTGCAAGGGCTCTCCCTTAGTGAAAAGCTATTTGGGAAGAAGCCAAACTATGATGAGCTCAAGGTGTTTGGATGCCAATGCTTCCCTCATTTAAGACCCTTTCAAGCTCATAAACTTTCTTTTCGATCTCAACCATGCACTTATCTCGGTGTCAGCCCCCAACACAAAGGCTTTTTGTGCCTGTCTGCTGATGGAAAGGTCTATGTCTCTAGGCATGTAGTCTTTAATGAAACTATGTTTCCTTTTGCAGGTCAGGTACCCCCGGTTATATCACATGTGGTTCAAAATCGCTACTCTCAATCCCTTGAGATTGTACCACACAGACAGCTTGTACCTGTGCAGCAGTCTGCTCATCCGAATACTCCAGGCATTTCTACACCAGGAGAAACATCGCCCTTCAACATGGATGATGTTAGTATGGAAGAGGCAGTGGGTGAGTCTTCGAATGATTTCACTAACGTGAGTGGTGGAACCATGCCAGACAATCCTGTTGAAGAAATTTTGGAGAACCTCTCACCTAGCTACTCCCAACAGTAACACTAGTGGAACAAATGCGAATACTGAAGGCAATTCTGATATTCCTGCCAGTAACCTCAATTTAGAAATTCCTCCTGCTGGTGATAGATTTCATGTGAACGAACATCCTATCACAAGGGCAAGCGTGGTATTACAAACAAAACCTTTCTCCTGTCATTTTGATGAGTTGTTCCCTCCACTGTCGATGAAGCACTACAGTCACCCAAGTGGGCTGCTGCTTTGTCAAGAAGAGTTTGATGCTCTTATCAGAAACGTCACCTGGACTCTGTTAAACTCCCTCCAGGTCGGTTGCAGTAGGTGTAAGTGGCTATTTAAGGTAAAGCGTAACCCAGATGGTTCAGTTCATAGATACAAGGCACGCCTGGTTGCCAAAGGTTTCTCGCAGGTTCCTGGACAAGACTATTTGGACACCTTCAGTCCTGTTGTAAAGTTTACAACACTGAACATTATATTGTCTGTTGCTGTAGCCAATGATTGGGAATTAAGACACATCGATATCAACAACGCTTTTCTTAATGGTGATCTAAGAGAAGCAGTTTTCATGCAGCAACCACTTGGTTTTGTGCAATCCGCAGCAGATGGTTCGCCTCTTGTATGTCAACTGCAAAAGGCGCTTTATGGATTGAAGCAGGCTCCTCGCAACAGGCATACAAAACTAAAGGATGTGCTTCTACAAATTGGCTTTTAAGTGTCTCGAGCTGACACCTCACTATTTTTCTCAATATCAGGTACCGAACATATCTATCTTCTAGTATACGTGGATGATAGTAATCACAGGGTCATCATCATCCTTGATTAATAAGATTGTGAGCACACTTCGAGATACTTTTTCACTCAAAGACCTAGGGCCTCTTAGCTATTTATTGGGAATAGAAGTAAAACGGTGTGGTGGTTCTTTAATGCTTAGCCAAAAGAAATTTATCTTAGAACTGGAGGAAAGTTGCATGGAAAATCTTCACCATGTGCAACGCCTATGATTCTGGCACCCCAAACTAGTTGAAGATGGTGAGCCATTGGCTAATGCTACAATGTTTCGGTCCATTGTTGGATCATTACTATATGTTTGTCACACCAGGCCAGAGCTAGCATTTAGCGTTGGGAAGGTGGCCCAATTTATGCATGCTCCCACTGCAAGTCATTTCTCAGCTGTCAAACGAATTCTGAGGTATCTTGCAGGAACTCTTGAGTATGGATTAATGTTCCTGCCATCCAAGGCACGGTATGCCGTTTCTGCGTTTGCTGATGCTGACTGGGGTGCCAATGTTTCTGATCGTCGCTCAATTTCAGGTTTTGGTGTGTTCCTTGACAACCACCTGGTTGCCTGGAGCTCCAAGAAACAAAAAAATGTGTCACGTTCTACCATGGAGGCTGAGTACAAAAGTTTAGCTGATACCACAGCTGAAGTCACTTGGGTCAGTACACTAATCAGTGAACTTGGGTTGAAGCAACATGGAAAATTTGTTATCTGGTGTGACAACACAGGGGCTGTGGCAATGAGTGCCAATCCGGTTTACCATGCTCAATCAAAGCACGTGGATCTCGATGTGCACTTCATTCGCGAAAAGGTAGCAGCTCAACAGCTTTGTGTGAACTATATTCCTGCATCTCATCAAATTGCAGACGGTTTTATTAAGCCTCTGTCCAAAGCAGCTTTTGAAATGTTTCGAGAAAAGCTTGGGGTTCAAGTTCTCTCAAGACCAGGAGAAGAGAAGAAGTAGAGGGAATGTTAGAAGTATGAATCTGTGAGTGATTGGTGTGGGCATCAGCATTGCTCATTCATGCAGCTTAGTAATTCTAGAAGTTTGCTAGAAGCTAGGGTTGTTTGTAATCTGTTGAGTTTGTTATATGTCAGATTCAAGACTGTTAAAGAAATAACAAACCTGTAATGCTGTATATAAGGATGTAAGAAGAGCTGATCAATACAATCAACTTACTTCATTCAATTTACATGTATTCTTGTTAGTCATTTACCATAGTAGCTCAACACAGACCAAGTCAATAACAGATGCAAGCATGTAGAATGACTAAATTAAACAAAGAATAAATAATCGAAAAGTTATCTACAATAAATGTTGCAGTTTTTCTCTGTGAAACAAAGATTTCATGTTAAAGCAATTGAAGCTAAGAGAGTAAAAAACACTTACCTATAGGTTGAGAAGTTTAGTGTGATTCACTCCATCGCCTGCCCCTGAGTTTTTCAGAGCCGGTTCACGATAGTACCTAACAATAGCCTGGACCATTGAATGCAGCATTATCCAATGTTCTTTATTAAGCTAAAAGAAACAGGTTTATCTCGCTTTTCGACTCTCTTTTAGCAGAATTTTGTAGCCTATGTTGCTGCCACCCATGTCCAGCACACATTCGGACATATGTATGGGGATATAATTCTCCAAAGGCTCTTCAACCCCATGAAGAAACTTAGAAAAAAATCAAACATGTAAGCGTCAGAAACAACCAAATCCGACACTCACATCGAAGTCCAAGTAACATAGCCTGTGACTAACATGGATGATTTCACAAATTTGTGAATGTTCTGCTACTATTTTTAACGTAGTCATTGCTATCACATCATTTAATTCACAATATAACTATGCCAATTGAAGCAATCAAACAAGAACATTAGCTTGATTAATTTGCTACTAATTATTTCCCTAAGAAAATTGTTCTTTACCAATAAAACTAAAAACAATTGAAACACCTTGTCATGTTAGAAATTGCTCCTCCCCCCACCACTTATCCCACTTTAACCTCTCTTTTAAGTGAGTTTCTTACTAATCACCTCGAGTCTGATAAAAAAGAATTTGGGTCACACAACTCTAACAGCAAAGATCTCTCTTTGCAATGTTATATCCCATATCTATCTATGCCTCCTATATGTACAGCTGCAGCATGCCGAGTTGTTTTGAAAAAGTTGATATGATTTAAAGCAAAAACCCAGGTGTGAAGAATTATGAGAATAAACAGGGAAGGGTAGTGATGTTTGACCTGGAAAAAGAGTTTTTTGCGGGTGAACTTGAGAGACCCAGATACACAGGCCCATGATACACAGGCCGAGGTGATATTGTAGTTTGGAGAAGCATTTCCCTTTCTTTCTAAGTTTCGGTCCTCGCTGTTCAAACATCAAAAGAACTAACTCTCCGAATCAGAAGCGGACTTTGCTAGTGGTTGAAGGTAAGGCTTACCCATGACTCCCATGACATTGTTCAAAATGGGTAAATATATGTTTTGGTATCTAAATTTTACTTCAAGATTCAATTTAATACTTAGTGATTGTTTTTGGTAGAATTAAATATTTGAACTTGATGTTTCAGTTTAATTTGATGTTTATCCAATTAGAAACCTTCAGATTTCTTATTAGTTCAAATTAGATTACGTGGATTTACATTGGTAAGGTGGAATTAAAAGAATTCAAATAATTTTGAAATATTATAAAATATAATTATTATTTAAATGTAATAATTAATTGGATAAAAAATAATAATTATTAAATTGAGATAAAATTTAAAGTTAAAGTCTCTACTAGGAAAAAAAGAATCATCAGTGTCAAATTGAATCAAGAAATTAGGTTAATGTACCGATTTAAATAGTAGGATTAAATTCAGGCGCTGAAAATATATTTACCCTTTTCAAAATAAGAAAATGTCAGAAGAGAAGGCCGCGTTTCGACAGGCCTTATGGATTTGAAACTTTTGGGCCTTTGGGTTCCTATTTTCATTTGGATTTAGCTCTCGCCAACCAAATTGAATTTGATTTTTAATTTTTTGTTGCCGGGATTTATTTTTGTTAATTCAAAAAATTATATTAATCCACCCATAATCACAAATTACACGTTCAAAACTAGATGGAAATTCATAAAAAAAAAGGGGGGCAATATGACCCCCCATGAATTTAAAAGACGTTAATAAAGTAAACTGCAAATTAAAGAAATGATGAGGTCAGCCGCATGCAAGCCACTGTTCTGTCATGTTGGACTAAAGAACACTAGTATTTTCAGCCACCATTTTCTGCCATGCTCTTCAAAAGCGACACCATCAGTCTAGTACTCAACTTTCCCCCTTTATCGTCGATGCAATAAAGATTTATAATTCTATACATTCCAAATGATACACACTGTGAACAGTTTTAAAACTAAATTCATCTTACAACAAATATAAATAGTGATCGAGCTGACCGGAAACTTTTCACCTCACTTGCAATTTATAGAGAAATGCCAATGATACTGTCAATGCCATTTTTTCTGTCCTCTACCATGATAAATAAATAGAGAGAATATAGAGAAGTTTAACAATTTATAGAGAGATCTTCATGGCGTGACCAAAGAAAAAGAGTCGAGTTAATGAAAAACAATAATCAAATGAGCAAAGACAAACATTATAACATACATATATATGCACCTGTGCATGCGCAATATACAGTTTCGTAAACATGACAAATGAAAAGAAGAAGAAAAAGAAGAAAAGTAAAAAAAGTGAAACTTTCTGCACTCTAAAGCATGCAGGAAGTCTCTCTTTATACGTTTGGTAAATCTGATCAAGGATAATTTTCAAATTTATATATATATATATATAATATTCATTTGACACAAGAGTTTCAGGTGTCTGAATCAGGCATTCTATAGCATAAATGAGTTATAGAACTTTGTGCTTCCGCTATGATTCAGGGAAGCAACCCAGCAGATTGTGTTGTTCTTGAGCTTCTACTTCATCGTTGTGGGATATTAGAGTCGCAGTACTTTGAAATGGATAAGATGTGGTATCGGTCAACTGAGAGTTAATCAAGTTGTCAAAGTTCTTCCAGTCGATAATGTGTATTTGACTGCTGCTATTATTGTTTTTTTCTTCATCGCAGTGGAAAATCACTTCTTTTTCTGCTAAACTTGGTGAGACAGTAATGGCCGGGGGACTATCCAGTTGCGGTAGTTCAATGACTTGTTGTTGGCTGTCCAAAAAATTGTGGTTATCGGAACCATAGGATTCATAAAAACTCGATCCTTGATTCGTGTGAAGATGAAGGTGAGATGGAGTTGCTGCTATATGATCTGAAATGGAAATATGAGGCCTAACTTGGCTGCTATCTCTTATATAGTAAGCATGGTTCCATGCTTCGAAGCCTTGCCTTTGATTAGGACTCGGCTTTCTAAATGCCCTGCACACCACCCATCCTTCTTCCTGCAATCGCAATGAACTCATTATATCAGTAAACACACATCTCCAATTCTTCATCGATATATATATATATATATATATATATATATAACTTACTTGGGGCGGTCCGAGTTCAGAAGTTTGGAGTCGATACTCATGCATGATCCAATCAGTTTTCCGACCATTAGGTGCACGGCCTTTATAGAAAACCAGGGTCTTTCTCATCCCTATAATTTTGTTCTTAGAAAGCACAGATTTATCCCTCCCTGTTGCCTTCCAGAACCCAGCCGCAGTGGCTCTATTCGTCCTTGTTCCCGTTGGATACTTCCTATCTTTATAACTGAAGAAGTACCACTCGGTTTGTTCTTCATTCCCTACATTACATGTTGCTGCACAAACCCAAACCGTGTATTAGCTAGTGTGAACATATGTTAGCTTTGAAAATATCCCTTTGACCTCTGTCATGGCATGGTAATATATATCATTACATTCATTAGTTTATGACTAAGAGAAAAGTTGGACTAAAAGGAATTGATTCTTTTTACATTTTCTTTTGCAAAACGTCAAACCCTAGCTAGGGTAGGACCAACAAGTTAAAAACTTTCAGATCTTAGATATACAGCATTGGTTAATTGATGAATAAATTTACCTTGGATATCCCACGGCTCCATCTTGTGTAGATCAATCTCGATAATAACATCTAGATCAATTTTGAGTGCATTAATCTTTCTTTGGAGATAATATCCTACAAGTTCTTCTTCAGTAGGATGAAATCTAAAGCCTGGTGGCACGCATGATTCCAAATCCATCATGGATCTACTCCTGGAAAACATGAAAAAAAACTATTAATATCAAAAGAACAAAGAGTGAAAGCATAAATCAAGGTTTTCCCAAGGGTTTATAACAAAGCTGTTGTGTCCCAACAAACATAGGGTTGAATGGCCTAATCCTAAATACAAGGGAAACTTGGGAGAGAAAGACATGACTCTTGGATGACATGAATTGCCAATGCTTTTTATAAACGATAATGGAAGTGAACGCACATGTTTTTGCCTATATACTTCATTCCTCAACTCTTGAGTTGCAAGAGTAGCTACTTTTTTTATGATATAGTGGGTGATCAATGATGATTATGATGTAACTTATGGGGACCCAAAGCTGGTTGGCCCCTGCATGCTTTTTTTTTCATTCAATCTCATAATAAAATAAAATAAAAAGAGAGAGAGAGAGAGTCAGGCTATACTGAACCCAAAGTAGTGTTATGTTTGGTGGAGTTGCATGAGCTTAGGCGGGGGCAAATTAAGCATAAAAATTTTGCCGAAAAGCTTGACTTCGTTTTCTGGCACAAACAAGCATGGTGTTGCTTTGAGTGGATAATATGTTTTCACACCCCACCAACTAAATATGTTAGACTAAAATTACACCCTCAAATTCTACTCGGTGATGGGCTATCAGAGCTCCATCTTCTCCATTAAACGAAAGAAACTAAACTCTTCTGATCTACTTACCACATTGATGCTACTTGATCTATATGCATGATTTAGAAATTCAATATTCTTTTGAATATATATGCATGACAAAGGCTAACAAAGAACCCTGATCGGAGTGAACTGCCGATTGCAGAGGGGAGCTCCTATATATATATATTAAAGACGCGCGCGCAAATATGTATACTCACAAGATGAAAATATTGGGATCTTTGGCTTGTTCTTCGATTGAATACTTTGCCCGAAGATCGAAATCAGAGAGTTTATAAGACAGTGTTAGTGTTTGGGAAGGGAGAGAGACAGTGTTGTTATATATATATATATGAAAATGTAAGAGATGTAAAGAAAAGAATGAACATATAAATATATATATAGTAAGAAGGAAGGGAAGGAGGGTTATTGATTGCGCGTGGGGTGGCATATGCATAGATAGATAGGGTAAATGAATGAATGATACGAAAGGTTCGTTTGGACGGCGTGACACCGAATTTTCACGCCACCCCCTCCCTCTCTTCCTTCCCACCGCAATTTTATGCCCTAAGATTTTCCTCACTTTACCAACAATTAAACCCCACGCACACAATAAAAACAGTATAAATTAGGATAAAGTAAATGGTATTTCAAATATACCGCGTTATTCTGTTGAGTCTTTAGAATAAAAGTTATAAAATAATCCCTTAATTTTAGAGTATTGTTCTGTTGAGTGTCTCTACTATTAAAAGTTATAAAATAATCACTCGACTATTCATATATTTTATACTCATCATTTTTCGTTAAAAATTGACGGTCGACTGAGTTTGATGTTAACTTGTTGATTAGGATATGATAAAATCATATTTTAGTAATGTATACTAATATCGTCGATGCTTTGAAGCACTGACTTGACAATATAATATTTTAAGCGCCGGCTCGACAACATATATTTTATACTCATCATTTTTCGTTAAAAATTGACGGTCGACTGAGTTTGATGTTAACTTGTTGATTATGATATGATAAAATCATATTTTAGTAATGTCTACTAATATCGTCGATGCTTTGAAGCACTGACTTGACAATATAATATTTTAAGCGCCGGCTCGACAACATAATATAAACGAAGAATTAATCCACAAAATACAAATTAAACAATTACGAGATCAGATTTTATCATATATTAGCCAACATATTAACATCCAGCTTAGACAATTGTCAATTCTTTAATAAAAATAATGAGATTGAAATATATGAATAGTTGAGTGGTCATTTTATAACTTTTAATAGTCAGGTGGCTGAACAAAGTAATATCTTACATCAAATAATCATTTTGTTATTTTTAATAGTAAGTGACTCAATAAAACAATACTCTATAATTGAGGGATCATCTATATATTTTAACCTATAAGTTATTACTACTTTTTTAACTCTCGGCAAATATTAAAAAAAAATATTTTTTTATAAAAATAAATTTCTTTAAATTAAGAAATATTAAACATAATCAATATTATGCCATCATTTTATCTATAAAAATAATATTTTAAACAAAGTAACATCTTACATCAAATAATCATTTTGTTATTTTTAATAGTAAGTGACTCAACAAAACAACACTCTATAATTGAGGGATCATCTATATATTTTAACCTATAAACTATTACTACTTTTTTAACTCTTGGCAAATATTTAAAATATATATTTTTATAACAATAAATTTCTTTAAATTAAGAAATATTAAACATAATCAATATTATGCCATCATTTTATCTATATATGTATTTAATTATATGGATATACCACTCCTTTTTCGTCATTTCTCTCTTAATTTCTTATATTTTTCATCGTCGATAAAAATAATATTTGAACTAGTTATCAATTATTGGTCTTTCTTTTCTTTTCTTTTCTTATAACATATGTTATAGTTTTCTGTTTAATTAGTTTTCCCTTTCTTATATAGAAAATGATACATAATTTTATTTATTCTTGTAGCACATTTTTTTAGTGTTAGATTTAACATCATTTTTCAAAATTCAAATAACATTTTTTTTATTGATTTATCTTTATTTTGGACTATTAAACTGAATATTGATAAACACTCGTAATACCAAAGTTATGTCGTGATTGAGTCGTGCTAATGTCAATTCATCAACTAGTCATTATTATTATGCATATCTTTTTATGTTATTGTTGACAGTGTTTATTATTTACCGTAAATAATTATTTTTTGTTGGTATTTTTCATTTGTTATGGTTGTTTGTGTTAAGTTTACAGTTAGATTTCTGTTACTAGTTAATTAGAAGCAATTTTGAATAAGTTAGGTTGTTAGAGTTAACACTTGTATATATTGTGAACAAATTGTAAGTTTATAAAAAAAGGTGGATATGAGAAGTAATTTTTCACATTATGATTTTACATTTTAACATGGTACCAGGCTAACTGAAATCACTGGCCCTTTCCTTCTTGGGCTCGTTCTTGTTTTCTCATTTCACATTTTTTGGATAAGTTAGATTTCTGCCGACGACGAAACCACTGAACATGCCACCAACGACACTTCTTATGGCGGACTCCACCGTGATTGATTTCAATCATCCCTTATATCTTCATCTTTCGGATACTCCTGATACGGTTCTAATTTCGCATCAATTGTCTGGGCTAGACAACTACACTATCTGGAGTCGATCTATGAGAATCGCTCTTCTCGCCAAAAATAAGTTAGGATTTGTTAATGGAGTATGATGTCGCGATGATTTTCAACATCTTCTTCAAGCTCAATGGGATAGATACATTGCCCTTGTGCTCTCCTGGATCATCAATTATGTTAGCAATGAGCTGTCTGTTGGTATTGTTTTTGCTTCAAGTGCGGCTTTGGTTTGGGCAGATCTCAAGGAACGATTTGATAAGGTTGATGGTTCGCGAGTGTTCTTCCTCCATCGTGAGATTGCAACACTGGTTCAAGGTGAATTTTCTATGTCTGGATATTTCTCACATCTGAAACTTCTCTGGGATGAGTATGATACGTTGGTGCCTCTTTCGACTTACACCTGTTAGAATACTCAATCTAGTTCGAGGCACATATCTCAACAGAGACTTTTTTAGTTTTTAATGGGATTGAATGATTCTTATGCTGCCATTTGTAGTCAATTGTTATTGATGTGGCATTTTTCATCAGTCAATAGTGTATACTCTATGATAATTCAAGAAGAGTCTCACTGTCTTCAATTGTCTGGTGTTGTTCCTTTCATGGAATCTACTGTTTTGTATTTTAATGTTTCTGGCACTCGCATAAGGTTCAATGGAACTTGTGATCATTGCAAGGTCAAGGGGTATAAGAAAGAAAATTGTTATAGGCTTATTGTTTTTCACCTGACTTCAAATTCAACAAAAAGAAGGGCTCCCAGGTTGCCATGGCAGTTCATTATGAGTCTGATAGTTATGTTCCTGAGTCGTTTCTCCAGATCCACCAGTCTTTACATCAAAGCAATATAAGCATCTTTTGAATCAGACTTCTAGTCCAGATTCCTCTATGAGTTTGGCAGGTACTTTCTGTTCTCTTGCTCATACTTCAATTGAATGGATTCTGGAGCAACTGACCACATCTTGTCAGACTTTACTTCATGATTAATCACGTGCCTTGTACAACTACTCCTAGATATGTTCAGTTCCCTAATGGCAAATCTTTTTATGTCACTCACATAGGTTCTGTTGAATTACCAAATGGTATTCAGTTGTCTAATGTTCTTCATGTGCCTCACTTTACTCACAATCTTGTCTCTGATTTCAAATTAGCTCATGATTTAAAATGTGATGTCTTGTTTATCCTAATCTTTGCATCTTGCAGGATCTTTACAGTGGCATGATGAGGGTGATTGGTAAAGGATTTAGGTGTCTTTATCTGCTTAGGTTCCCTTTAAATACTGTTTTTTCTGTTTCTGGTTTATAAAAGTTTGCTTGTAATCTTCTACTAGTTCTAAGATATTTCTCAATGCTTGTAAATCCGTTGATGCTAATAAAACACATCTCTGGCATGCTCGTTTAAGGCATGTTCCAGTTTCTCAATTGAGTAGATTGCCTATGTTTCATAACACTGCTTTGCATCATGATTCAGTTCATAATTGCTCTATTTGTCCTTTAGCTAGACAGTATAGGCTTCCATTCCCAATTAGTAGTTCTAGGACTATTACTCCCTTCAGCTTGATTCACATTCATTTATGGGGGTTTTATCGCATTTCAACTCATGATGGTCAACGATTTTGTACTGTTGTTGATGACAATACTAGAATGTCTTGGGTGTACTTATTGAAGCTTAAGAATGATGTTGCTTCTTGTCTTTAAAACTTTATCTTGATGGTTCAAACTCAGTTTTCTGTCTCAGTTAAAATCATATGTAGTGACAATGGTCGCAAGTTTTTTAATTCTGAGTGTTCTCCCTTGTTTGAATCCTTGGGAATTATCCATCAAAGTTTCTGTATGCATACTCCTCGGCAGAATGGGGTTGCAGAATATAAGTATATGTATCTTTTGGAGGTTGCTTGAGCTCTCCGTTTTCAATTTCAAGTTCCTTTTAAATATTGGGGATAGTGTGTATTAGCTGCCTATTATATCATTAATCGTTTGCCTTCTTTAGTATTGTCTTGGAAAACTCCTTTTAAACTTTTATATCATAAACCACCTACTTATAGATTATTTTAGAGTTTTTGGATGCTTGTGTTTTACAACAAATCTCACTCCTCGTGATAAGTTTGATTATCGTGCCTTTGCTTCTGTTTTTTGGGATATTCTCCAACTCAAAAGGGTTATTTTTTGTTTAATCTATATTCAAAGAAATTGTTCATTAGCAGAGATACTAAATTTCATGAAGATTAGTTTCCTTTTCATCATTCTTTTTCCTTTTATGATTCTATTTCTGCTTTTTCCCACCAATCCCTTTTGTTCCTGATGGTGATTTTTTAGTTTTAATCTCTCCAAGTTCTCATACTTCTGTTCCTCATAATAGTGTTTCCACTGAGCAGGTTTCTACTGCTAATGAACATGGTTCTCCAATTCATGTCCAGTCTTCTGCTTCAATAAGTGCGCATGTCCCTTCCAAAAAGTATTCTAGAGTGTCTAAGCCTTCATCTTTGTTAAATAATTTTGTATGTTCTTGTTAATCTTTTTCACCAGGTCTCAGTTCTAGTTCTCTGTCTTATTCTCATTTTCTTATTCATACTCAAGTGTTTTTGTTTTCTGTTTCTCAAACTTCTGAGCCTCAATCTTATTCTGAGGTTGTTTAAAATCCTCTTTGGGGTCAGGCAATGAAAGAAGAAAATCATGCATTGGAGTCTAATAAAACATGGTCCCTTGTTCTATTACCACCAGGAAAAATTCCTATTGGATGTAAGTGGGTTTACAGAGTTAAGTACAAAGCATCAGGAAAGGTTGAGAGGTATAAAGCTCGCTTGGTTGCTAAAGGATATAATCAGCAAGAAGGGATTGATTTTGTTGGTACATTCTCTCCTATGGTCAAAATGGTTACTATTCAAACCATTTAACTCTTGGTTCTGCCTTCAATTGACCATTGTTGTAGATAGATGTCTTCAACGCATTTTTACATGGAGATCTTTCTGAGGAGGTTTATATGTAGTTACCACAAGAGTTTTGCAGTCAGGGGAAGATGATTGTATGTCGACTGCAAAAATCATTGTATGGCCTTAACCAAGCTTCCAGACAATGAAATCTGAAACTTACAGAAGTATTGATTTCTGCTGGCTATGTTCAGAGCAAGCATGATTATTCTCTGTTCATCAAGAGGCAACAAGGTAAAATGGCTTTGTTGTTAGTATATGTTGATGATTTAGTCATAACAGGTGATAGTAGTGTGTTAATTACTGAATTGAAACAACTCTTGAATAGTCATTTTAAGATGAAGGATTTGGGTGAATATAAGTATTTTTAGGAATTGAAATATTAAGATCAAGGGAATAAATACTTTTGAATCAAAGAAAGTATGCACTTCATCTAATTAAAGATATTGGTTTGGAAGAAGCCAAGTCTGCTGCTACTCCATTAGAACATAATTTAAAAATAACTTCTTTGGATTATGATAAAGTTATGCAACATAATGTTGAAGGTGAATATGATCTGGTTGAAGATAAATCAGTTTACCAAATACTCATTGGGAGATTGATTTATTTGACATATACAAGGCCTGACATTATATATGCAGTTAATTTTCTCAGTCACTTCAAGCAGCAACCTAAAAGGTCTCATATGGAGGCAGCTTTAAGAATAGTCAAGTATGTAAAAAAGGAAGCAGAACAAGGAGTTTTGTTGAGAACTTCTACATATTGTCAAATTTCAACTTATTGTGATTCAGATTGGGTGTCATGCCCAATGACAAGAAAGCCTGTTACAGGGTTTTGCATTAAGATCGATGATTCACTGGTTTCATGGAAATCAAAGAAGCAAAATGTTGTAGCAATGTCTTCAGCATAAGCAAAATATAGAGCTATGGCAGTAGTTACTTCTGAGTTAGTATGGTTATAAGGTTTACTTGCAGAACTTGATATAAAAATTTGAAACCGGTAAAGCTTTATTGTGACAACAAGACTGCTCTTCAAATAGTTGCCAATCCTGTGTATCATGAAAGGACAAAGCATATTGAAATTGACTGTCATTTTGTGAGAGAAAAAATTCAAGAGGGAATGATTCAAACAGAACATGTTTCAACACATGAACAAATTGCAGACATCATGACAAAAGCCTTGGGAAGCCAGCAACACATTTATCTATTATCCAAGTTAAGAGTTGAAAATGCTTTTCAACACCCAACTTGAGGGGGAGTGTTAACTTTACAGATAGATTTTTGTTACTAGTTATTTAGAAGCAGTTTTGAATTAGTTAGGTTGTTAGAGTTAATACTTGTATATATTGTGAACAAATTGTAAGTTTATAAAAAAGATGGATATGAGAAGTAATTTTTCACATTCTGATTTTACATTTTAACAGTTTGATTACATTCACTACAACAAAACTGACTTTTTACGACGTTTTTTTACCTATAGTGGCGTTTTTAAACGCCGCAAAAAACACTTGCGGTATTATGACAAACGCCGCAAAAAGCACCGCTGAAAATAGCGCCGCTAAAGTTTGCAGCGTTTGTTAACGAAAAACGCCACAATAGGTAACAATATATAGCGGCGTTTGTTGAACAAACGTCACAATATGTGTTGATATTTAGCATCGTTTGTCGTAATAGGTGTTGATGTTTAGCGACATTTTTCCCATAAACACCGCAATAGGTGTTGAGATTTAGCGGCATTTTTATCACAAACTCCGCAATAAGTATTGAGATTTAGCGGCATTTTTCTCAAAAACACCGCAATAAGTGTTGAGATTTAGCGGTGTTTTTCTCGAAAATGCCACAATATGTATTGATATTTCGCGGCATTTTTAGGATACAAACGTCGCTAAATGTCTGGTATATAGCAGTATTTTTAGGATACAAACACCGCTAAATGTATGGTATATTGCGACATTTTTTGTTACAAACGCCGCTAAATAACACATAATTTAACCAATTTAAAAATTATGTTCGATTACCCCAAATTTGTTTTTTCAACCTGTTCCATTATCCAACAAACATGACAGCAATAACATCAAACTCTATATCCATAACAAGCAACATCAAATCGAATATAATAAATAAAAGTTTTCATTAACGTAATATAAGTTCAGTTAAACACGGTTCAGTAACATTAACATAATGCTGATAACATAAATGAGACTATGATGGTGGATTTTGAGGTTGCGTTTTCTATATCATCTGAATCATATCATTGAGTCGTTTTTCAAATTCTTCACATCTCTGCTGATATGTTGCTTCTCTCTGTGCTGCCGCTGCTTCTCTCTGTACTACCGTTGCTTCTCTCTCTGCTTCCATTGTTGCTCTGGCTGCTTCTACTGCTGCTCTCTCTACTTCCCTTGCTTCATTTTCTGCTTTCATGTTAGCCATTTGTTGATCCATCTCAGCCAACTTTTGTTTTAAACGACTAACTTCTAATTGGGAAGATTGAGACTGTGATTGTAACACCCCAACCCGTACCCGACCCGGATACGAGTCCAAGATGTCACATTGACATTTCAAAACCTTTTATTTTTGTAAAATAACTGAACATTTGAACTTATATTAAGAAAATGCGATCATATATTGTTCAATTGTGTTTGGTATAAAATTTTGAGATAAAAACGTATTTATGAACAGTGAATTACGGTATCAATAGTGCAATGAACAGTAATGAACAGTGTCATGAACAGTGCTACAGTGACTTTCGTAAAACGTTCATAAAACTCGTAAAAATTTAACCGTTCATTACTATACAATTTTCATTTACATAAACACGTTTAAAACATTACAAAACTTAATTGTATGACTTTTTAAAACCGATTATAACATATCGGATTTAATCTTTTATTTACATGCCAACCAGTTTCCTTATTACAAACTACATACTATACATTTCTTTTCTGATCTGATCTTTGGAAAGGAGAAACTGACCTGTCTTGCATAACTTCTATCAATCTTCTTCTTCTCAGAACCTATGTGTAAAACAATCACACGCTAAGTCGTTGACTTAGTGAGGCATATAAAACATATAATAAAAATTCTAACTTATAATTATGCATGAACAATTACTACTATCATACTCCAGCATATTTCCATTCATATATCAAATTCATACATATACATATATGATTATCTTCTTCTTATCATGATCCTACTATTGTCATTAATACATTTTTATCGTATAATCATATACTTACTATTTATACACATTATATATCATTTCAAATAACCAAATAATACACTAATACATGAATCCTGTAATTTATTCCATATAACAAATCACATTCAATATATTTGTTTAATCTCTTTAATAGCCCATGTATACCAGGGAGAACTTAAGGTATGTGAGTATATTGAGGTTGTGCACCACTATGCTGTCACCACAGCTCGTATAAATGTCCCGTAGGACCTATCCAGAGGTCATAAAGAACCTCGGCAACTATCCATAGGTCCCGAAGAACCTAGGTAAATTGTCCATATGTTCCGTAGAACATAGGTAAACCCTCGACTCTTGGCATGCCAACTATACCTACAGTTCTCATAACTCATATCAATAACATGGGCATTATCATTTATGACAATTTACATATTCATATCACTTGTTCATATCATTTCTCTTATAAATATTATCTCTTCTTTTCTGTCACGTATCACATGTACGTGTAATCCTTGATCTTATAATCACATATTTCTTTTCTTCTGTCACATACCATATGTATGTGTAAACATTTGTTTCATATAATATAACATGTATCACATAATTTATAAACTTATACATATATTCATGTACATACTTACATATATTTCGTGTATCCATACTAGATAACTTATGTAATATATTTTCCTTTATTCATGTAATCATACACACATAAGCATCATATCAATGAAAATTCAAATGACATTTAAGGAGTTACTTCTTACCATAGTAACTCCGTCACTGGCTCATCGCAAGCCAATGTTTATTCAATAATATAAGTACAAATTAAATTGCACTCACCTTAGCCTTGCTTGCTTTGATTCAATCCTAACTCTTCGATTGTCCTGTAACTCGTTTAGGCTCGATATCTATATAAATATAATTAATTTCCGAGATGATTATCAAAATCCTAAACCTTATAACTTGATGTTAATAACTCAAGCTAGTTTAATGAACCAAAATTTTATTTTTCCTTTAGGAGTGTATCGATGCACTATGAGTGCATCGATACACAAAATAGATTCGAACTCCCATGCATCGACGCACATTCAAAAATTATCTTAGTGCATTGATGCACCTGTCCAAAAAATCAATGTTCATGCACGGAAATTCACTATATCAACTTAAATTCTTCATGTTTCATTACCTTTCATATTCTTAATTCAAATATACATACTTAAACCAATTTCTAATCATTTATCACATCTCAAACCTCAAAATCCTATTCTTCATATAAAAATCAATAGTCATACCCAATTTTCAATATACTCTAAATTCAATTCTATCACTTCATATTTCTTAATTAAGTTGATGACAAGTCAAATTTAACTTCAAATTCAACTTATCAACTCTATTTCAAGATTTCACTTAAAAACTCCAAATATTTAATCTTCCCAAACTCCTTTATCTTTTGATTTTAAGATAACTTAAGCTTTCCTTAAGCTTAGTTATCATCTAATGATCAAAACCCAACTTAAAATTTAGCTAATAATCAAAAATTAAGAAATCTTACCTTTTCTTTCTTGTTCACGATAGAGAAGAAGAAATGAAGAAGAAGAAGATAACTTCCCCCTTCCCCACGTGATTCATTCATATATAGTGTTGAAAACATTTTGATATTTCGATATAACAAATTAAGTTAAATAAATTTTAAGATTTTCCAAATGATTTTCTAAGTATATTCGATAGAATTATTCGAATATCAAAACATTACTCCAAATCTTTCAAAGATCATTTTTTTAATCCTTACTCAAAGTGTAAAATTAAGTTTTAAACTTAAAATAATTTCAAAATAATTTTACAAAGTATTTCGAACCATTTCAAAGCCAAAAATTCCAGATTGCTCAGAGGGAACCGATTCCCCCCCAAGGGGGTACCGATTCCCCCCTGAATGGTTTGGCTCCGAGAATTCCAGTATGCTCAGAGGGAACCGATTCCCCCTCAGGGGGTACCGATTCCTCCTTGTATAACGGTCGAAATATTTGAATTTTACACTTAGGGAACCGATTCCCCATAGGGGGTACCGATTCCCCCCACGCTCCAAACTATTTTATTAATTGTTTTCACACTAAAACGGCTATATTATTTTCTCTAATCATCCCCAACGTTCAGAAGTGATTCAAGGTGTATTTAAGAAAGCTTAGAAGCCATTGATCAATAACAAGAAACATCAAGCAATTAGAATCAAGAGAGAATCAAAGAGAAAGCATCAAACCTCAAGTTTGAGCATTTCAAGCCTATTTTTCATTCAATATTCATTTTGCTTTCAAGAACACTTATTGTGCTCAATTGTATTTATTCTTGAGTGTTCTTTATTTGTTCTAGAATTGTGCAAACACATTTTCCTTGTGAGGTTTTTCTTGTAAGTTTGCAAATTTGTATTTCTCTTTGAGAAAAGAGAGTGTTCTCAAGAATTGGGGTATATTCTTGAGGGATTTGTAAGGTAATCTCTTTGGCCTCAAAAGAAAGAACAAATTAGTGAATTTGTTAGAAAATCCTTAGTGTGGATAGCTAAGGTAGTGGACGTAGACTTTGGTTGATAAAGTCAAACCACTCTAAATTGCTGTGCAATTTCTTTCAATTTTCTGCAAAAGCTTCCATAAAATTTTTTATTGCCAATTCACCCCCCTCTTGGCCGATTCAGTCAATCGATTAACTCAAAAATTGGTATCAGAGCCTAACTCATTTGAAGACTTAATCGCCTCTTAAGTCGATTCGAGAAGAGTTATATCGATAATCAAAGTCATCAATGGCATCCGCTTTAAACTTCAACTCCAGTCTCGATTTGATGCTCGTCAACAAGCCTCCTTTCTTCAATAGAGCTAACTATGCCTATTGGAAGAATAGAATGATGTACTTCATTCAAGCAAGTGACATGGGAGCATGGAATGCTGTAGAAGAAGGGTACATCACACCTCTCACTCATCCAAGGTTGTGGAGTGAAGGAGAGACAAGAATGTTCCAGCTCAACTCCAAAGCCATCCATATCATTTTTTGTGCTCTTGGACCAGATGAATACGTAAGAGTTTCATCGTGTACAACCGCCAAAGAAATATGGGACAAACTTCAAGTCACTCATGAAGGTACCGATGAGGTAAAGAAATCTAAAATTAGTATTCTAACACATAGCTATGAAAATTTCAGGATGAAACCAAATGAAGATATCAAAGCTATGACGAATAGATTTTCAACGATTTTCAATGGTCTCAAATCATATGGAGAGATCATTTCAAATGAAAAGCTTATGAGGAAGTTAGTCTACTCCCTCCCCAAAATCGTGGCAATCAAAGAAGACGACAATCATCGAGTCTAAGGACTTAACGTCCTTAACTCTTGAAGAGGTAATTGGGTCACTCCTCACTCATGAAATGATGCTCGAATATGAGGTGTACCTCGACAAGATTGACGAGACACCAAAGGAGAAGGAGAAGAAGAAAAACATTGGAGTTGCTCTCAAATCCACAAAAGATGAGAGTGATTCGAATAACGATGATGAGGAAATGACATTGTTTGCCAAACGGTTCAGAAAAATGATGAGACCTTATCGAGGAAGAAAATTCAAATGAAATGAAGGCCTTAAAAATGAACCAAAAGAGAAAGACCCAATCATTTGCTACGAATGCAAAAAGCCAGGGCATGTCAAATATGATTGCCCACAATTGAAGAAAAAGGGTCAATCAAAGAATAAGGACAGGGCTCATGTGGCTACATGGAGCGATGAAGAAAGTTCCGATGAAGAGGAACAAGAAGTAGCTAACTTGTGCTTGATGGCATTTGGGGAAGATTCTAAGGTAACCTATAACTCATCCGATTTTGATGATTTATTGATGAGTTATTAGAGGAATATAATGGGTTGGCTTCGGATTATGAGAAATTATTTTTAAAATATAAAAATGATGTTTCAAAATTGAAAAATGAAAACAAACTCATATCCAAAACCAACAACGATTTTGAAAGTAAAATCAAAGATTTGCAAATCAAACTAGAAGAGTTTGAAAAGAAAAATTTAGATTTGCAAAATTTACTTTCAAAGATCAATGATGATCATCAAAAGAAAATTGATGATCTTAAAACTTCTTTTGATAAAGTTGGAACAAAACATTTTGAAAAAGGTGGAAATTCAAAAATCCAAATTTGTTAGAAAAAGTTTTAGAAACTACAATCATAGAGGTCCCCAAAGAACCTCTAATGGAAAATCGTTAGAAGTATGTGGGTTCCTAAAGAACTCATTACTACTAAAGATAAAAATATCCTACACAAATGGATACCTAAGGGGACTAGGATTTTGGAAACTAATGAATATGGACCCAAAGAATTTGGGTACCAAAAATCAAAATTAATCTATGTTTGTAGGGAAAGGAGCATTGCTACAAGGCACGGGAAACAAATTCAAATTCATGGTACCTTGATAGTGGATTCTCAAGACACATGACCGGAGACAAAAGCCGGTTCATTGAGCTTAATGCCAAAAATGGAGAGAGTGACTTTTGGAGACAATCAAAAGGTCACATTGAAGGTATTGGTACAATAGGTAATACCTCTTCCATACAAATTAAAATGTTTTATATGTGAATGGATTAAAGCATAATCTATTGAGTATTAGTCAATTATGCATAAAGGATTCAATGTCTTATTTGAAATTAATGGTTAAAGTCATTGACATTGCATCTAATCGGATTATGCTTGTTGGTCATAGAATAGGAAACATATACATGGTGCATTTAGATTCTTTTGATACTAATTTATGCCTAGTTGCTAAGGATGAACATGATAGTTGGTTATGGAATAGGAGACTAGGACATGCTTGTATGAGTGTTTTGCAACGGTTAATTCAAGGAGACCTAGTAAGAGGGTTGCCTAAGCTTAAATTTGATAATGATAAAATCTGTGATGCTTGTGCTAAAGGAAAAAAAAGCGAGTTTCTTTTAAATCCATTAATGATGTATCAACTAGTAGAGTTTTACAATTGATCCATTTAGATCTTTTTGGGCCAACTAGAACTACTAGCTTGGGTGGAAAACAATATGCATTTGTCTTGGTAGATGACTATTCTAGATATACTTGGGTTCTATTTTTAAGTACTAAAGATAAAGCATTAGAACAATTCATCACATTTTCAAAAGTAATCCAAAATGAAAAAGGTTACTCTATAACTAGTGTTAGGAGTGATCATGGAACTGAATTTGAAAATCTTGGATTTACTGAATTTTGTAACTCTAACGGTATTAGCCATAATTTTTCAGCACCTAGAACCCCTCAACAAAATGGAGTTGTTGAGAGGAAAAATCGAACTTTAGAAGAAATGGCTAGAAATATACTTTGTGAAAATAATTTGCCAAAATATTTTTGGGCGGAAGCCACAAATACCGCTTGTTATGTTGTAAATCGAGTAATGATTAGGCCAATTTTAAAGAAAACTCCATATGAAATTTTCAAAAATAAAAAGCCTAACATTAGTTATTTTCATCCTTTTGGATGTAATTGTTTTGTTTTAAACAACGGTAAAGAAAACCTTGGTAAATTTGATTCTAAAAGTGATGAAGGAATTTTTCTGGGTTATTCCTTAAATTCTAAAGCCTATCGTGTATTTAATAAAAACTTTAGTTGTAGAAGAGTCTATACATGTTGTTTTCGATGATAATCCCCTTCCGAGGAAGGATCCTTGTGTGAATGATGATGTAGGTGTTATAAACAAATGACGTTAGACATGACATTGGAGAACCATCATCAAAGAAAGAAAAAAATGAGGAAACTCATGATCCTCTTGAGAATCCAACCATTGAAGAAAGGGAAGTATCTTATCCAAGAGAGTACAACTATGTCAATGATGGTGAAATTATAGGTGATCCATCCAAAGGGTAACAACTCGATCTTCTCTTAGAATATTTGTAATTATGTTGCATTTATCTCATGCATAAAGCCTAAGAATATTAAAGAAGCATTAAATAATGAACATTGGATTATGGCTATGCAAGAAGAGTTAAATCAATTTGAGAGAAGTAAAGTATGGACATTAGTTGAAAGACCTAGTAATAATCTACTGTAGGTACTAGATGGGTATTTAGGAATAGCTTGATGAGAGTGGTAATAGTGAGAACAGGCTAGACTTGTTGCTCAAGGGTATACTCAAGAAGAGGGCATAGACTATGATGAAACATACGCTCCCGTAGCTAGGATAGAAGCAATTAGAATGTTATTAGCATTTGCATGTTTCAATGAATTTAAATTATATCAAATGGATGTTAAAAGTGCATTTTTAAATGGTTTTATAAAAGAAGAAGTGTATGTGGAACAACCTCCAGGTTTTGAAGATTCAAAATTTTTGGATCATGTTTTAAAATTGACAAAAGCTCTTTATGGTTTAAAGCAAGCTCCTAGAGTTTGGTATGAAAGATTGTCAAATTTTTTAATTGAAAAAGGTTTTTCAAAAGGGAAGGTTGACACTACATTGTTTTTGAAGCATAAAGATAAAGATTTATTAGTAGTTCAAATTTATGTGATGATAATATTTGGTTCTACTAATGATGTTCTTTGCCAAGAATTTTCTAAGCTAATGCAAAGTGAGTTTTGAGATGAGCATGATGGGGGAGCTCTCATTTTTCTTGGGACTCCAAATCAAGCAAAGAAAAATGGGATCTTCATCAATCAAGCTAAGTACGTCAAAGATATGCTCAGAAGTTTGGACTGGAAAATGGGAAACCTCATGACACTCCAATGAGCTCTTCAACAAAGCTTGACTTAGATGAAGGAGGTCAATGTGTAGATGTTAAATTATATAGGTCAATGATTGGATCTCTACTTTATCTAACTGCAAGTAGACCGGACATTATGTTTAGTGTTTGCTTATGTGCTAGATTTCAATCATGTCCTAAGGAATCACATTTACTAGCTGTTAAGAGAATCTTTAGATACCTTAAGAACACTCCTAGTTTAGGACTTTGGTATCATAGAGACTCTAGTTTTAGCTTGCATGCTTTTTCTGATGCGGATTATGGAGGATGCAAATTAGATAGGAAAAGCACCTCCGGTACTTGCCAATTCCTTGGAAATATGCTAATTTCTTAGTTTTCAAAGAAACAAAATTGTGTTGCATTATCTACCACTGAAGCTGAATACATTTCAGCTGGTAGTTGCTGTGCACAAGTTTTATGGATGAAACAACAACTTTTTGATTATGGAATTGAAGTAGGTACCATTCCTATCAAGTGTGACAATACTAGTTCTATTTGTCTCACTAAAAATCCCATCCAACACTCTAGAACTAAGCACATTGAAATAAGACATCACTTCATTAGAGACCATGTCACTAAGGAAGATGTAGTTCTAGAATTTGTTGATACTTTGCACCAATTATCGGATATCTTTACAAAACCTTTAGACAAGGAACGATTTTGGACACTTAGGAGAGAATTAGGTTTGACCATCTATCTTCACTGAGTGTTTAAAATAATTTTAGCACTTTTAATAATAATGAAAAATGCTTATAATAATTTTTGATTGCATTCATTGCTATTAGTTAGAGGGAGTTTTATGATTCTTGATGAAAATTAATTTTATGTTCAAATATCGTTTAAAGATTAATTGAATTGTTTGAACATGATTAATTTTCAATATATGAGTTGCCAATACCACTAGAGGAAATTAATTTAGCATTTTGGGTGTTTAAAACCGGATTTTAGCATCTTGGTGCAGAGGGAATCGATCCCCCCTTGAGGGAACCGATTCCCCCTTTGAAGGGGAACCGATTCCCCCCACAGGGGAATCGATACCCCTCTGGGGTTCTGGTTATACACGGGTAGAACCCTTCAAAATCCTCAAAACCCTCTATTTTTCCATCCGCCGTTTCTCACCCTCTAAGCACTCAAATCTCTATTTTTGCCTCAAATCAACGTTTTTAATCGGAATTCACTTCAAATATCATCCTCTAAACCTGTTGGAATCATCAAAAACTTGCAAACTTCATCTAATCTCACTCAAATCTGAAATCATTCAAGGTATTTTTCCAAAACTTCTATTTTATCAATTTATGAACATAGAACTAGTTTTAATTAGTTCTAGGTTGAATTTTAGATCGGGCATTGATTATTTAGTGATTAGAAACTAGATATTACAACTAATTTCATCAAAAACACACGAATTTTCCAAAATTTTCTAAATTTTCAAAACAAAAAAAATTAATTTTCAAATTATTGTGTTTTGATTAAATTATGTTGTTGTTATGAAAACTATACATATATTGTTTCTCAAAACCATATTTTTCAAAAGTTTTTCAAAAACTTTGCCCATTAGGATTGATTTAAAGAACCTTGAAATATTGAGGACTCAATTGAGTTTTGGGATTGATTGAATTGCATACATGTGTTTTCTAAATTGCAGGTTATCAATTCTATTCTGATTTCCTAAACCATCAATCCTTAACGTGCTAGGTCATCATCTAGTCGATCACACCGTCAACCAAATCCACCTCAAAATCCTCCTCCTATTCCAATTTCTAATCCTAATCCCATTGATCCTAACTTGACTATCCAAAATTTGTGTTTCAATCATCCTGGTCCTAGAAATCATCGTTTTTGGTATTATCAATATTTTGACTCTTACAAAATCCGGAAAGAACGTATTCCTTCTCGTCAAGCTATGTTAGCTATCAATTTTAAATATCTTCCTCTTTTACAAGAGTGGAAATTTGATAAACTCTTTGACCTTGAACCCATCGTTTACCTTCAACTTGTTCGTATTTTCTATTCTAATGTCGTTTGTGTTAAAAAACCAAACTGAACCCGAAACCATAGGAATTCGTTCCTACCTCCTAGGACAATTTTTATATATTGACTCGGCTTACATAGCCAATACATTCGGACTAGATAATGATGGTATTTCAAATGAAAAACAGGTTTTAGGATCTCGTTATAAAAGAAGGGATAGTGCAAGTGTCTTAGACCTTCATGAACGTGTTCTTCATCTAATGATTTCTTGGTGGTTTCGACTATCCGGAGGTCGTTATTCTACTCTTAGAGCCTTAGATCTTTGGTGGTTACATTGTTTCGAAAACAATATTAAAATTAACCTACCTCAGATTATTTTTGCTGAAATTGTTGAAACCGTAAATCTTGTTCCTAACAAGAAACTCTGTTCATCTCTTGTTTACGGTTGCATTTTGAGTAATATGTTTTCCAAAGCTGGGCTTAGAGTCGGTCTAGATGCTGTTTTTCCCCTTAAGAAATAAATTAACCTTCTTTCCTTAACAAGAGAGAGGGATGGATTAAGGATAAGGAAACCGGTGAATGGGTTCGATCTTCTGCAAATACTCCGTGAGCTAGTTCTTCACAAGCTCCACCCGAAGCTGACGAAGATCTCGAGCTTGAGCAATTAATGAGAGACATCGATAAAGCCGAAGATGAGCCTGAGCAGCCCGAGGAGCAGCCCGAAGAGCAAGCACAACAAACGCATCAAATGCCTCCATATTTCCAATCCTTTATGGAGATATTCGATTTTCGATAAGCTACCATGGATTCACGCTTTTCTTCTATAGAGTCCCACTTATCTACAATGGGAGCTCAACAATTAGAAATTCTTCGGGAGATGCGTGCAAACAATGAAGCAACCAACGCGTGTATTAATGACCTCACTAACGAAATGGCCACTATGCGAGCTCGTTTTCCTCCTCCTGATCCTGATATGTGATTCTATGTTTTGCTTTGAACTCCAAACTTATTGTTTTAACATTTTGAATATTTTGGAATGTTTGAATTTGTGGATTGATTGACTTTGAATTTGTTTGGATTTATGAATGGTTAGAAATTATCTATTTGGTGTGATTAAATTTATTCATTATTGCATCATTTACTTCATGATTAGATATATGACCAATTTTGCCATTTCACATTAATTATGAATATTGATTATGAAACTAATGGCTAACGTTTCTCTTGCTTGTGATCTTAGCAGCTTATATTATATATAATCAATTGGCTAAATGATTTCAAAACCTTGTTTAAATTCTTTAAAATGTCTTTTTGATTTAACAAAAAGGGGGAGAAGTGTTAAATGTGTTTTAAATGATAAATGGGAGAAGTGTTAAAGTAAGGGGGATTAATTTCAAAACTTGATTTCAAAATCTTAAAATTACTAAAATCTTTTGTTATATCAAAAAGGGGGAGATTGTTGAAAACATTTTGATATTTCGATATAACAAATTAAGTTAAATGAATTTTAAGATTTTCCAAATGATTTTCTAAGTATATTCGATAGAATTATTCGAAAAAGATCATTTTTAATCCTTACTCAAAGTGTAAAATTAAGTTTTAAACTTAAAACAATTTCAAAATAATTTTACAAAGTATTTCGAACCATTTCAAAGCCAAAAATTCCAGATTGCTCAGAGGGAACCGATTCCCCCCAAGGGGGTACCGATTCCCCCTGAATGGTTTGGCTCCGAGAATTCCAGTATGCTCGGAGGGAACCGATTCCCCCCCCCCCAGGGGGTACCGATTCCCCCTTGTATAACGGTTGAAATATTTGAATTTTACACTTAGGGAATCGATTCCCCATAGGGGGTACCGATTCCCCCCAAGCTCCAAATTGTTTTATTAATTGTTTTCACACTAAAACGGCTATATTATTTTCTCTAATTATCCCCAACGTTCAGAAGTGATTCAAGGTGTATTTAAGCAAGCTTAGAAGCCATTGATCAATAACAAGAAACATCAAGCAATTAGAATCAAGAGAGAATCAAAGAGAAAGCATCAAACCTCAAGTTTGAGCATTTCAAGCCTATTTTTCATTCAATATTTATTTTGCTTTCAAGAACACTTATTGTGCTCAATTGTATTTATTCTTGAGTGTTCTTTCTTTGTTCTAGAATTGTGCAAACACATTTGCCTTGTGAGGTTTTTCTTGTAAGTTTGCAAATTTGTATTTCTCTTTGAGAAAAGAGTGTTCTCAAGAATTGGGGTATATTCTTGAGGGAGTTGTAAGGTTATCTCTTTGGCCTCAAAAGAAAGAACAAATTAGTGAATTTGTTGGAAAATCCTTAGTGTGGATAGCTAAGGTAGTGGACGTAGACTTTGGTTGATAAAGTCGAACCACTCTAAATCGCTGTGCAATTTCTTTCAATTTTCTGCAAAAGCTTCCACAAAAATTTTTATTGCCAATTCACCCCCCTCTTGGCCGATTCAGTCAATCGATTAACTCAACATATAGGGAAAAATATCTTTCTTGTCAATTGACCATTTTTCCCTTTAAATCATTGAATAATTACTAACAACTTTTAGGAAATCTCTATGTAAATCATTGAAATATTCAACTATTATACTTTTATAACCAAATTCTAAAATTTTATAATTTACTCACTAACCCGGTATTGAGGATGTTACAAATCTCCCATCCTTTTAAGAAAATTCGTCCTCGAATTTTCACTGCATATCTTGATAAAAACATATCTGCTAATGTTCTCATGTTGCTTCATTTACTTAATTTTTCTTGTCATCATCAGAAAACTTACTTTTCAATCCTTTAGCTTTTTGACTACCTTTTTCCTTTTAATTTCCTTATCCCTTTACTCTGTCATAAATCAAAATCTCATTGTAACATATATAATATCTTTTCTTCAGACTCTCATACTTTTTTTTTTCATATCACCTTGCACATTTCCTTACTTCTATATCAAACTTATCATTGATATTCCATATGACCTTTATCATATTTGATCTTTCAACCCTTTTCATTTCTTTATTCCATTATTCCTTTATTCCATCAAAGTCAAAATTTCCTTATACTTAGATCATATATTTTTTCCCTTCATGTTTACATACTCTTTTCCTATCTCACTTATACTTATCCCTGATTATCGATCTTCATCGCATCTTAGTAACTTTGATAATTCCCTTCATTTATACAAAATCTCTCTTTTACATCTTTGTCCTTTTATTCTTCACTTATACAAATACTTATTTCTTTCCATATCTATTATCAGAATACATAACTTTGATAATAGTAACTTGATAATTCCCTTCATTTATACAAAATCTCTTCTTTTACCATCTCTTGTACTTTGTATTTCTTCTTTAATCTTATACAAATACTTATTTCTTTGCCCACATCATATCTATATGATCAGAATACACAACCAAATCCAGATTCACATCATACTTGATTAACTTAATTTTATATCTTTTTCCAAATCTTACCATTCTATCATCCTCATTATTACAGTTAGTAAATATCAATTGTTCAATCTAGAACACAAGCTCTGATCAATTAATTATATACACCCTTTCCAATATGAATTATCTCAATAATAGTTTACTTACCTTATCAAATCAACATTCATTCTCATATACCATGAAATTTTCTTTGTTCATTCTCAAACTTTATATTACTCTTTATATTCTCTTGAACATTCAAATCCTTATCTCCTTCACTACATCACATTATATAATTAAAATATACATTATATTCGAATCATCTTCATATTTGGTTAGCATAACCTGACAATATCTTATAATTCCAATACATTTCCATCACATAATTTTGTTAGCCATTGCTAACTCTTTCTATTTATAATACGATTCCTTTGGTCCAAAATCAACCATTCCATTTACCTTTTTATAATCAACATTGTCTTATACATAACTAAATCATATCATGTCCTTTATACTCATATGCTCTTGTATATCACATATATTTATCCTTAACTATCACTCCTTATCATATTTTTCATAAATTTGATAGTCAACTTTACTTGCACAAAACCTTATTCTTTATCATTCTTATACTTATGTTTTCTCCACTTGTTTCAACAATCACCAGATTTCAATACTCATCTAATCCATTTAAAATACTTTTTTCTACTTCGATTTACACAACTTCTAATAGATCTTTTAACCCAATTCACAAAGGTTATCTTTAACCCTGACTTATTATCAATTAAATCCTTATTTAATCTTTCAAGATTAAACCCTTCTGCTAGAGTCTGCCGAACTCTCATCTGATTTGATTCTCTGACGGAGAATACAACTAATTCATATATGGTTTAAAGTTAAAAACCAGAATCTTTACCTTTCTTTGATAGTGCTTAACTCTATGAAGCACTAATTCTCTTAATCATCTGATATTTTTGTTCTACAATCCTTTTATTCTTAGCTCTCTCTCTCTCTCTAGAGCTTTAACGCGATTAACCATTTCTTGAATTCTTCTACAAATAATACCCACGTCACTTGATCTTTTTACGTTCTTATGGTGACATTTATCCACCATATTTCTAGCTTGCCCACATAGTAACGAAAATACTCAATTTAACTTCTCCACTTTGGAGAAATGAAAACTTTCTAACATTATATTCATATCATTTAATCAAATGTCTATAACAATAGAACATTTCTCAAATTCACCCTTGAACTCGGGTGCTCTTAACTCTTTTAACTATCTCAATAAATTCCTTCTATGAATTAAAGGAGTATAAAATTGAAACATATCACAATATCATTCAACATCATGAAAACATTCTCTAATCTTGTACAGGCACTCCCTGAGGTTTTTCGCTCTTCTCCCTGCCTGGCCAGGGCAGGTGAATGCTATTACCTTCAGTCTATTGCCTTATGCTTCACTTTGGAAACTCTTATGATCATACATCTAATATAACATAGCATTTTAATTATATTAGCAAGATAGTACACTCATTACATTATCATATCAGAAAATTTTCCACTTTGTGTTGGCATGTATACTTTTTAAAACACTTTTGACTTCGTTTTTAGCCTAGAATCGGTTAAACCGTAGCTCTGATACCATTAAATATAACACCCCAACCCGTACTCGACCCGGTACGAGTCCATGATGTCACATTGACATTCCAAAACCTTTTATTTTTGTAAAATAGCTGAACATTTGAACTTATATTAAGAAAATACGATCATATATTGTTCAATTGTGTTTGGTATAAAATTTTGAGATAAAAACGTATTTATGAACAGTGAATTACGGTATGAATAGTACAATGAACAGTGCCATGAATAGTGCTACGGTGACTTTCGTAAAACGTTCATAAAACTCGTAAAAATTTAACCGTTCATTACTATACAATTGTCATTTACACAAACACATTTAAATCATTACAAAACTCAATCGTTTGACTTTTTAAAACCGATTATAACATATCAGATTTAATCTTTTATTTACATACCAACCAGTTTCCTTATTACAAACTACATACTATACATTTCTTTTCTGATCTGATCTTTGGAAAGGAGGAACTGATCTGTCTTGCATAACTTCTATCAATCTTCTTCTTCTCAGAACCTACGCGAGAAACAATCACACGCTAAGTCGTTGATTTAGTGAGGCATATAAAACATATAATAAAAATTCTAACTTATAATCATGCATGAACAATTACTACTATCATACTCCAGCATATTTTCATTCATATATCAAATTAACACATATACATATATGATTATCTTCTTCTTATCATGATCCTATTATTGTCATTAATACCTTTTATCGCATAATCATATATTTACTATTTATACACATTATATATCATTTCAAATAACCAAATAATACACTAATACATGAATCCTGTAATTTATTCCATATAACAAATCACATTCAATATATTTGTTTAATCTCTTTATTAGCCCATGTATACCAGGGAGAACTTAAGGTATGTGAGTACATTGAGCTTGTGCACCACTATGCTGTCACCACAGCTCGTATAAATGTCCCGAAGGACCTATCCAGAGGTCATAAAGAACCTCAGCAACTGTCCATAGGTCCCGAAGAACCTAGGTAAACTGTCCATATGTTCTTTAGAACATATGTATACTGTCCATATGTCTCGAAAGACATAGGTAATTCTGTCCATATGTTCCTTAGAACATAGGTAAACCCTCGACTCTTGGCATGCCAACTATACCTACAGTTCTCATAACTCATATCAATAACATGGGCATTATCATTTATGACAATTTACATATTCATATCACTTGTTCATATCATTCCTTTTATAAATACATATCTCTTCTTTTCTGTCATGTATCACATGTACGTGTAATCCTTGATCTTATAATCACATATTTCTTTTCTTCTGTCACATACCATATGTATGTGTAAACATTTGTTTCATATCATATAACATGTATCACATAGCATATAAACTTATACATATATTCATGTACATACTTACATATATTTCGTGTATCCATACCAGATAACTTATGTCATATATTTTCCTTTATTCATGTAATCATACACACATAAGCATCACATCAATCAAAATTCAAATGACATTTAAGGAGTTACTTCTTATAATAGTAACTCCGTCACTAGCTCATCGCAAGCCAATGTTTATTCAATAATATAAGTACAAATTAAATTGCACTCACCTTAGCCTTGCTTGCTTTGATTCAATCCTAACTCTTCGATTGTTCCGTAACTTGTTTAGGCTCGATATCTGCATAAAAATAATTTCCGAGATGATTATCAAAAGCCTAAATCTTATAACTTGATGTTAATAACTCAAGCTAGTTTAATGAACCAATTCCTTTAGGGGTGTATCGATGCACTATGAGTGCATCGGTACCCAAAATAGCTTCGAAATCCCATGCATCGATGCACCCCTTAATGCGTCGATGCACATTCAAAAATTATCTTAGTGCATCGATGCACCTGCCCAGAAAATCACTGTTCATGCACGGAAATTCACTATATCAACTTAAATTCTTCATGTTTCATTCCCTTTCATATTCTTAATTCAAATATACATACTTAAACCAATTTCTAATCATTTATCACATCTCAAACCTCAAAATCCTATTCTCCATATAAAAATCAATAATCATATCCAATTTTCAATATACTCTAAATTCAATTCTATCACTTCATATTTCTTAATTAAGTTGATGAAAAGTCAAATTTAACTTCAAATTTAACTTATCAACTCTATTTCAAGATTTCACTTAAAAACTCCAGATCTTTAATCTTCCCTAACTCCTTTTTCTTTTGATTTTAAGATAACTTAAGCTTTTCTTAAGCTTAGTTATCATCCAATGATCAACACCCAACTTAAAATTCAGCTAATAATAAAAAATTAAGAAATCTTATCTTTGCTCTCTTGTTCACGATGGAGAAGAAGATGATAACTTCCCCCTTCCCCACGTGATTCATTCATATATAGGGAAAAAATATATTTCCTGTCAATATACCATTTTGCCCTTTAATTCCTTGAATAATTACTAATAACTTTTAGGAAATCTCCATATAAATCATTGAACTATTTAACTATTCTACTTTTATAACCAAATTCTAAAATTTTACAATTTAGTCACTAACCCGGTATTAAGGATGTTACAGTGATGATATGTACTGTGATGAACTGGATCCAAAATATTTGGTGGGAGTAACGAATGATCCTTGATAGCGCACCCGGCCATATCTTTCAAGACCCAAAACGTCATTAATAGCTTGGTTTTCAATGTCTTCATCATTAACAATACATTGACTCGAAGCAGTAGCATGATACTCCGCCCTTTTCTCCCTCAATTTTTCCTAATAATAAAGTAAATAATTAATTAAAATAAAAAATGGCATGGTACAAATATAAATAAAGGCAGCTATGTTAAAACATCTACCCAATAAACGTACCATAATTTCTGCAGCTTCATCAGTCATAGGAGTGCCATCCTTCTTCGTATGTGTCATGTCGAAGAGTTGGATGCAACCAACTTTAGAACCGGATGTATTTTCCTACAATGTACCATAATATAATTACTATGAGTTAGTATGTACATGGAATACAAAAAACTACGTCAATAATCTATAATACCTCCTCATTAGCTATACAAGCAAAGCTCTTCGATCCAGAAGTGTGCGTAAACTTTTATTGTTGCCTGCTAGGAACACCAACATGCTCTCGGTCCTACAATGTCAAACACCAACACGTGAATGGTGAATTAATTTGCATTGATTTCGATATAAAAGCAAGACATATATTATTTACACGTATGTGGAATGATTTAGTTGCTTACCGTCTGGCCTAACCATTCATGAAAAGTTTCTGTGAATAACTTATGTATCTCTCGCTGATGTAATCTTCGGGAGCGTGCACGAGATCTCAAGACTTCTTTAAACTCACTATAAACCGCAAGATGCCGTTAAAAAATGATAAATATAAAAGATTAAGAGATTTCATTAGGATTGGGTCCGAAAGACTTACATGTGAAAGGGATCTATTGAATCGAGATGGAAAAGAACATATTGGTGTGCTAGTACCCAAGACGTGTCATCTAAGTGTGCAATTTCAACTTTCCCTAATGGTTGACCATAACTTCCAAACAAATAATGTTCAGGTAAGTCATTAGTACTTAACACATCATTTTGATTTGGTCTATTCCATCTTGTTTCAACATCTTCCAAATATCTAGAGCAAAATGTCATACATTCTTCTGCCAAATACCCTTCAGCAATTAATCCTTTCAGATAACGCTTATTACGACAGTAAGACTTTAACTTGCCCAAGAACCTATACACAAAACAACATACTACGTAAATACATTTTATTAAAAGGTATAATCAGTAGTAATTTCAAACGTATAATTCAATTAACACCTCTTTATAGGGTACATCCATATAGAAAATTGGTCCACCAACTCTTGCTTCGTGAGGAAGATGAATTAGCAGATGCACCATAATTGTGAAGAATGAAGGCGGAAATATCTTCTCCAAGTTGCATAAAGTCAAGGCGACTCGATCTTGTAGTTTATCAAGTTCTTCAACCATCAAAACTTTTCCACAGATGGCTTGCATTATATTAGAAAGTTCAATGATACAAGACGTCACCTTACTCGACATGCAACCGCGAACAGCTACTGACAGTAAATCTTGCATTAATATGTGATAATCATGTGACTTTAAACCATAAAGTCTTCGATCTTTAACACTGACACATCGAGAAATGTTTGATGCATACCTATTTGGGACCTTTATATCATTCAAGACCGTGCAAAACACTTCTTTTTCTTTCTTCGAAAGAGAAAAAATGGAAGGCGGCAAGAAACATTTTCCATTAGGATGTAAATGCAAATGAAGATCATGCCGAATTCCCATGTCCACTAAGTCAAGTCAACTTAAACGTCGCTATAAATAACTCTATTCCGGTGTTTGTGTCATAAACGCCGCTAAATTGCCACTCTATTACGGCGTTTATTGGAAAAATGCCGCTAAAGTATCATTTGGCGACGTTTGAATTAAAAACGCCGCTATATTCTAAAATATTATAGCATTTACTCTCCAAACGCCGCTAGAGAACACTTTTGCTGTAGTGATTCTTTATTTTTTATTTTTGGATAACTTTTATATTTTTTTTTGATTAGTTTATAAAATTTTATGACTTTAAGAAAAACATATTATTTATATGGTGAATTTATTTTTATTTTATATTTTAATAATTTCAAAATATTTTTATTTAATAAAATTAGTTATCATTATTAACTGAAAAAATATAGATGTAACATTATTACTATGTAATAATTGAATATTCCATCCACAATTCAGCTCTCCTCGTCGGTGTTTGGTGCGCCGCCCGTGCCATTTGGCATGGCTAATATAGCGACAAGTGTCGGTCAAGATAAGTAGATAAAACATTTTTGTTGTGTTATGTTATCTGTCTCTTTCTGCTTTGGGGGTATAGTATGGGAGATGAACCTCACTAAAGCTACAGTCCTTTCCATCATTACCTGCCTGCCTTTGGCTTTATCTCCTTTATTACTTCATAATTGAAATTTATCTCGTAATTACAGCTCTGCCTTTTTTTAAACTTTTTTTAATTCGAATAATATATTCCTTTTCTAACTATAATTCTTCTTATGGTAGGATATAAAAGAAAAAATGCATTAGTGCGTGCGGAAGTGGGATTTTCACTCAATCTTTTACCCTAATTATCGATGAAATATAAAGCTATTGATAATCATACAGCATGGGTCGATCCAATGTTTCATAATTACATTTTTCGTTCATTTTTTTAACACAATTCTTTTTTATCACGACCCTCAAAATGTTTGTCTGTTTCGATTTTCATGATACAAAACTTCATTACGCACCTTAACCAGTCAAGTAAAAATATAATAAATTAATTCAATTTACATCAAAATTATTATAATACAAACTATAAAATATAGTTATGAAATTTAATACGACGTTATTATTATAAGTGTACAGAGTATTAATTAATCTTAAAAACCCTAAAACACACACTAGCAGAAGTGCTCTTAATTATAATTAGTGACTTTTGGGGATCACTGAATACTAAGCATGTTATCTATGCTTATTATGCCTATAAACGGAACGGAAGATTGCTTTTGATTTTTTGTTCTAATGCTTGTAATAATGCAGTGAAAAACTATGTATACAAACACAACACACATTGTTTCTTTCTTGTAAACAGCTGTTTCTTCGTATAGCAGATCACAACATATTTTAGCTTCATTCCTTTTGTTTCACTCTATGTGACATTGCCTTTATTATAGATCTATAGGTTTGCACACAGAAGCTCCTTAATTAATTCAATCGTAGATATTTTAAAATACCAATTACCTTGGACAATAGTACAGGTTTTAATTAGAGGAATGAATATGGATTTCTCCCAAGATTAAATATGATATTAATATATATTGAAAAATTAAAATAAGTTATTTTTCTTATTTAATTCGTGATTCGATTGATTATATATAAAATGTACATTTCATGCATAATATAAAGATGAAACAGTATTGGATGCATTTTTTTTCATTTAGAAGCTTCCCTATTATTATTTTGTAAAGAAATAAGAACCAAGGGACAGCCTTGTGGATTAATCAAAATAAAAAACGACATTTAAAAGACAAAAAGGGAATACAAACAGTAAGAACTTTTATTTGTTTAGAATAAAATGTAGGATATTTCTCATTTTTATAGGAACTTCTGTACCAGAAATAATGGTATCTCCAATTATAACCCTTCTCAGATGTAAAATATATCTCTTCTCACCATTCGCATAGTGTATGACAGAAATGTACGCATTTCGATTAGGGTCATATTCAACGGGTAGATCTACACAGAAAAGAATACCTACGATGTTAGGGTGGTCTATATGTTGTTCGTAATGCTTAGGAATAATATGCATTCCCAAAAAAAAAAAAGCTAGTAAATATTAATTCCAAATTCGATAGATGGAGATTTTGTATTTGTCCTTTGACATTCATTTTCTGTTTTTTGACTTTTGTAACTTTTTTGTGTCTTATTTCAAACAGGTAAACATCACCCAGAATAATATCATTTCGTACAATTATTCTCCTACATTATTTATTATTCCACACCACAAAGAAGGGCAATTTAGATAAATAACGTAGGGGGAATAACCGATTAGTAAAACAGGGTGTTTTTAAATTTATTCTAGGATCTAAGTTATTTGTTATAATCTATGTAAAATTCGTTATGTGGAGGTGATGAGTATCATAAAATATATTTTAAAAATATAATTTATCATATGAAATGAATCAAAATTGTATCTAATTCGTCACTTTTACATGACAAATTTCAAGTGTAGTGTAACAAATCCTAAAATAATTATCAATTACCTTTATTTTTTTCTATTTTTTTTCAAAGATTCCGTCTATAATATTTCTTTAATTTTAACAAAAAGGTGTTAATTTTGTATGCTAAAAAATTAACTCTAGTTAATTAATTAATTAATTAATTCCAAGGGTTACAATTTCTTATAAATTAAATTTGCCGATTAAGCAACATTCTCTAAGATGGGTCCCGTATCGTCAACCACAGGAATCATGACCCTAATCTGATAAAATCATGGCAATCTGATGCGATATATCGTCTTGATTGTCATGCAATATATATAATAGTCATTCATGGACTCCTCTTCTAACTTCAAACTTAATGATATATATTTGCACCACACATAAAATAATTAGTCGCTTTTTTCCCATTGTTTGCATTTCTCTTCCGTAGTTGATTAATTAACAATTAGTTAATTTTGGCTTTACTTATCATTTCAATTGGAAAATGGTTTATTTACCCTATTTATCACAGAATAATTTATTTCCTTACTGGATTCGATTTCTCAGATAATTAATTTTCTATTTAATTATCATATCATTATAAATTCTGAACTTAGTCGTAGCAATTATCTCAATAAAATCTTAGTTTAAGATTAATTGTGCGTTGATTTTATATAGATTTGTCCTAGTTTTTATCCTATTATATTTTAGTTATTAATCTAATTGTATATTGTAATCGTTGATTATGATGATAAGTAATTTAAATGATCTTTAAAATCCTAAGAACACTTTCTTTTAATTTTTTTAATCAAATTAATCCTTTTCTATCATATTCATTAACTATTCATTTGAACTAGTTTAAATTAAAATCATATTAATCACTTTAATTGTCAAAGAAAAGGAAGCTTTAAGAGAAAGGATACAAAATCTTGATTTTTGAAAAAACTACAGAAAATTAGAGAAAAGTAGGTTACCCACTTATTATGGATGGCAAATAGGGATGGCAACGGTCGGGTATTGGTCCCCCGTCCCCGTTTAAAAAAATCATACCCGTCCTTGTTTAAAAAATCACGGGGATTTAAACGGGGATCCTCATCGGGTAATCAGGAAAAACCGCGGGGAAACGGGTATCCCCGTTTAGCATAAACGGTTATTTAAATGGGTATCGAGCCGGGTATATATATATATAAAAAATTAAATATATAAATATTATATATATTTTTTAATTTAAATTAAATTTATTAATATTATATATATATAATAATTATTTTTAATATTTATCGGGTCGGGTATCGGGTAATCGGGGCGGGGATTACCAAACCCGTTCCCGTCCCCGTTTAGCATAAACGATTTTTTTCTGTCCCCGTTCCTGTTTAATTCGATTTTCGATTTTCCCCATTGAATTCGAGTTTGTTTGCCATCCCTAATGGCAAATGTTAGAAGGAAGTGATAATCGTGATTGATGGTGTTGTGAAAGAGTTAGCAAAGGATATCTTGTGATAGATTCTGTTAACATTAAATTTAAGGCTCCCAAGCCTCCTTCGCTGACTAATTTGGACCTTCCACCTACCTATATTCCTTTTATATTAACTGTTCTTTGTGAAACCATAAATAAAATGAAGTATGCATGAACTAAATTACTTCAATGATTGCAATAGAAGTAATTAAGTGTTAATTATTAAATGATTTAAAATATATATTATTTTGTAATCATTTTAATTTAATAAAAAGAAATAAGACATCCTCTATTACCATTAAAGAAATATATGTTTTGCTGAACAAATGTTTTATTATTGAGAATATAATATATATATATATAAATTGTTAAATATGATATATTGATTAAATATTAATCTTGATAAAATGGGCAAGGATACAAAAGATCCTATTATATCATGTTTTTACTGTATTCATTAGATAAGATGATGAAGTCATGAACTCGCGACTTGGGATGCACATCATTTATTTTGGGGCAAAAACTTGATATCTACGACGACATAAACGACAAAGTGTTATGATGGTGATGCAACTTAAACACTTTTTCTGACGTTTCTCTACTAGGCTCCTCAACAAAACAAACAAACAACCTTGTCTCTAATGGACTAATTTGGAGTATACATCTTTAGCATAGATTTGACGGGATAGGTGGATACTTGAAAATTTTAAATTTTTATATAATTTAAATATTTTTTTAATTAATTTTTTTTTAAATTTTATAAATTCGTTATATTTTATATAAATCTTGCATTCATATATGATGTTCATGAATATATGTACATTTAAAACTTTTTAAAATTTTAAAGGGCAGAGTGAAAACCAATTTGAAGCACAGTCCGGTTCAGCCAGAGCGGTTATTTGATGCGAGTGGTGGGTCCCGTGTCCATAGTCCGAATAACGAAACTGTTTCGAGAGGAAAGTAGAGCGGCCCAATCTTCTGTTGAAGATTACAGTATTATTATGGAAATCGTAGTGACCCTATCTGCCTGTATGCCCTATTTTCATCTCATGTATATTATGCACACATCTTCATGAGAGACATTATGATTCGTTGATCGACTCTTCTTTCTTTATTATTATTTGGCTGCTTGCCTCTTCGACTTATTCGTTCACACAGTACTAGTACTAGTAGTACTGCAACTTGACCATTTTATTTTAAATTTGAATTTAATTGAGTAATTCAAACATGGTAATACGAGTCTCTATTATTATTTAAATTTGAATTTAAATTTGAATTTAAACATGCCAATGAGACCCTGGGTTAGTTGATTAGTATTGACTACAAATTGTGAAGTGCGAGCTCAATTGAAACATACATTAATGATTTTTCTTAGGTTAATCTAAGTTACATGTAAAGCTTTAAACTAAGATAAAAGTTGGTGAAGGCAAGTCAATAAGTCATTTTCATTGCGGTCTGGCCGGTTATGTATTGCTTAGATGGTGGCCCGACTCTATCATTAGAGTACATTCCACAAGACTACCCATTAATCCCACCACATTCAACAGTAAAACTCTTCCCCAAACAATTTCTTGGAGAATTTTAAATCAATGTGAATATTAGTTTAACTTAAAATTTTAATTCAATTAGTTTATATAATGAATTTTTTTGTAACAATTGTAATCTGTTTCTGCATTTTAAAACTATAAATTTATAAACATCTTGAGATAATTGGTTATCAAAATATTTATTTCTTTAATATATATAAGGGAGCAAATGAAGAACGATGGGGCACGAAAAGGATTGAAATTAGAGACTGATGTAAAAATTTATGTCAAAAAGTTGAATTTAAGAAGTTAAATTAAAAATTTTAGGGAATATGAAATTATATAATTTTAAAAGGATATAAAATTGAATAATCAATAAAAATGTAAAAAAAAATTAAGATATAAAAGAATTTAAAAATTATAATGGTGCGACCAACTCCTAGACCCATCCCTGATTGGTGTGATCAATGTGAACCAAGAAAGAGTGATATATATCTGAAAAGGGAGGTGTGGGGCTTGCTTTAGCTAGCAAAAATAGTGTAAACCAAGTAAGTGGGCGTTGCTGCCTTGCTGGGGCGGTTTGTGGGACTGTCTAAGGCCGCTGTATTTTTTTGTTTTGTGTCCCACCTTCAGCAATATTTTATATGTAATTATTATTATTACTTTTAGTATGTTTTGGGTCTATAACTTAAGACTGAATTGGATCGAGTTTATATATAATATTAATATTTTATTTTATCAAATTTATATATATATATATATATATATATATATATTATAATTGAAACATAGTATTCTAGAATATAATTATTTCAATTTGAATCTTTTAAAAATAATATTATTCTCTTATCCTTAATTTTCTCTCCCTTTTTTTTCTTTGCAACTTGTGTCAATTTTATTGATCAATCTAATTTTTTTCTTCTTTAATTTTACTTACCCGACTGCGGCACCGATTTTGATGTTGGTCGTTACCCGTCATTATCTTTTTCTTTTTCTTTTTTAGTTTTTTAATAAGAATAATTATGTCTTTATGACATGGTTCTCCGCCTTTATAATACGTTTTTCTTTTTCTTTTGGTAGCTTACTGTTTTTTACCGTTGTTTTAGTTTATCTTTTTTCTCAGGGTTTGATTTGACATTGACACGACTGATCAAGATGACACTTATTTTTTACCATGATGATCTTCTTTGCTTGGATCATCGGATTGATTTGGATACGCATTTTTGTATTTGTAGATAGTTTTTTCACGTCGCTTGATTCTTAAATGCGATTTGTCGGTGGCCTTCAGTAACTTCATCTCCTTTTTGTAGTTCGTTTGCTGATGCATTCAGATTTATTCGTATCTTTATTTTATTCGAGCTTTTTTGTTAGATTTTTAACCTTTTTCCTTATTTGGTCATTGTGTGATCTAGGTGACTAGTTTTTGTGTCAATGATTATAAAAAAATATTCTAATTATAATTTTGTTTACGTTTACGTTATACTTGTAAATCTTCATTGAAATTCTGGATATTTTATAATTTTAATAAAACTAGCGGTTTTCTGTAAAAAAAAATTATTCTCTTATTATTAAGATCACTTGATCAATTCAAATATTATTATAAAATTAAATTTTATATAATATATAAATTAAAAATATACAATGTGTATATTATAAACTTAGAAAATAATTTCGGAGCTTAAATATTAGAATTCAAATTTGATTAATATTTAGAACATATCTAATTTTAGATCTAATATTTTTATTTGAATATTCTTAGGTTTTGAATAAAATTTAAATAAACAACTCGACCCTTAAATAAATTAATTCATACCACCAACAAATCACAAAACACCATTTGATAATAAAAAATATATAATTATAACTATTTAAAATCATTTATTAATTATTAATGACTATTATGATAAAATTTATTGATAGTATATGAATTTATAGACTTTTTATACACCAAATGCTTATGTGTGTATGGACCAGAGATTGAAAAGGACATTGTGATTAGATGATAAGTGGATTTTTACCTTTGCGTTTTTATGATGGTTTTAGAATATAAACTAAAAAGAATGATAGGATTAGGGAGGGCTTGGGATTAGGGATGGGTTTGGGTCGGGTTCGGTCATATTTTTGGTCTATCCGACTCGATCCGAGAACAAGGAACACTCCACCCGATATCTGATCCGACCAAAACAAGATTTCACTTGATCTGAACTCGACCCGATATATAATTTAAAAATCCAATCCGACCTGATCAGAAATAATAAAAAATATTATTTTTATTCAATTAAAACAATGACTTAATTGGAAAAAAATAATATATAGAGAGATATTATTGTAATTATTCTTAAATATATAAGGTAAAATTATATATTTTTCAGGTCGGGTTGACTACTTTTACCCTAAACCCAAATCCAACTCGACCCGAATATCACATTTAAAAAATCCGACTCGAATCTAAACATCAAATCGAATCGAAACCTGTTAAATTCGAGTCGCATGCACATCCTTAATAGGACAAAAGAACCTTGAACAAACTAAATATTCTGGAAAGTCTATTTTTATAACATGTCTCTAAATTAAAATTTTTTGTTTAATGATTGTGATGTCTACATCGCCCCTTACATGTCCAACTTGCTTGCTTCCCATTAAATTATAATGATCGCTTTGTTAATTCCTTTTGTCTCTTCTTATTTTTTGGTTTTGTGTATATAAAGTAATTAAATTATAATTTTATTATCACCGTATTAATAGGAATATTTTAATTTTAATTATTCTTTTATTTTTTATACCTATCGGTATCCGATCTATTAATCGACTAATATGGATTGAGTAGTGCAGAGACAAGGGCGACTCTTCCAACTCAATTTGCTCAATTTGCAATCGTCAGTATCTGAACCTCTGATCTTACTTAAGGGATTTAGTGTCTCAACTCACTAAACCAACTGGTTGTTGGTATAACTATTCTTTCATTTATATATTATAATAATTGATTATAATTATAATTATATAAATATTAAATATACTTATAATGATCATAATTAAATAGATAAATTAATTGGAATAATAGTTTAGAAGAGAAAACACAATTTTCATAAAATAATAAGGGTTTCGAAATAAGGTGATGTTTCTACAATATAAATATATATTTTTATTAATTTAAGAGTGATTACAAAACAATATATGTTTAAAAAATTATTAATTTATTTAACAATGAACGATCAAACACTTTTGACATGCGATGTATTTAAATCTAAGATGTTTAGAAATAACAACTATTCCTTTAACCACTTAAATATTTTAATTCATGGCTAGCATATGTAATTTAGAAATATGTATAAGGAAACTATACTATAAATATATATATATATATATATATATATATATATATATATATATATGTATATATGTATATATGTATATATATTGTTATAGCAAACTCTTATACATACTCTTTTTTTTATTTGAGTCAAGAAAGGTGACTTTGTCCATTTGTTATTTTCTTCGTTTGAATTAAAATAATATATATACTTTTAATACAAATAATGAGGATAACACCCACATGAATCTCCAACTTTGATTAAATACGAAAATAAAGATCAAGATTTTTTTTGTTGTAACTAAAATATTAATGTTATGAAAGAAGGAAATTTATTTATACGCTATTAGTGAAGTTTATTTTATTTATAAATATACTTAAATAAATGACATGAATTTTAGTGGCTAGTAAATACAAAATTTAATTAAATATAAAAAGATGAACATATGAATGTATTTAAATACTAGGTGTTAAATATATAATGTATCTAATAGTGGCAAAGACATTTTTTTTGGTAAAAAAACATATTTATTAAGTAATTTAGTGAGAATGCTTAGTTAAATGTTTTAAATGGACAGTAAGGCAATTACACAAAGGAAGGCTATTTTAAAATAGTTTTTCATATATTCTTTAAAGATATGTGTACCCAATCAACAAGTTTAGTTCGGTTGGGTGCTTTATGTTGAAATTATTTCTTAACCCGTAGTCCTTTAGAGTTGTCTTCTTTTTGTTGTCTTCGTTGTCCCAATTTTCTATTTGCGGTTCTTTCCCTTATATGGGGTTGCTGCTTATGTGAATCCTCAATTATTGTAACAACAATATGTTGTCTCCCTCGAGCTCCTCCTTCTCGGATCTACACTTGGGGTGTTTTACCTTCCACCAAAGCACTAACTTTAAAATAATGGCTTCCTTCGTTCATAGACGATCCTGATTCCTTGTTTATGTTCGACTTTACTCTTTCTCCATCTTGAGTACCTCTTGTCATCAGCTCCTTGCCTCCATCCGAGTTCCCAATCCTAGCATTACAATTACAGTGTAGTAGTTGTCGTGGTGAGGTGGGCAGTGTAGAGATTACCTCTTTCCCTTTGCTTTTCTGTGCACTCCTTATACTTTCTGCTATATCAATGGAGGTCACCTCTTTTGTCGGCTCGGAAGAGACAAGTTGATCATTGTCATTAATCGTTTTTAGCACAACAAAGCGTATTAAAAAACACCTTTATGCTTTAAGAAAATGAATGAAAATAAGTCTTTTCTTGTATATTCAATGCACCGGCTACATGACTTTTATAGCATCTTTATAACAAACTCTAACTACTCTGCTAACAATTTCAACCTCTTAACTAATTGGCTAAAAATTTCAATTTATTAACTAATCTTCCTTTAACTGCTCCAATATTCCCTCTACTTTTTCCTCCTTCATTACTAAGACAACACGCACTTTGGTTATGAAAATTTAGAATAATTTTGGTTCTGAAAATTTCGAACGATTCCCTCTACTTTTTCTCCTTCATTACCAGGGCAACACACAAACTTTGGTTCTGAAGATTTCGAACGCAGCTTTGGTCAGTGATTTCGTGAAGCCATCTTCCACTTGACAACTAGCTGGAACGTATCTGACACGCAGCACCTTGGCAACAACCTTTTCCCTAATGAAATGAACATTGTTAGGTATGGCTCATAAATATACCAGTAAAGAGGACAGGAGATGGAGCGGAGTGAGCGAAGCGAACGCAGCGAACATCAACTGTCCTTACAAAGAAAGTCTCGTTGTGGGGTTACGAATTATGTACGGTACAGGGTTGATTTTGTAATTATGTACCAGGGTTTTCTATTATAAATAGAGATGTAACATAGACCTAAAATATGATTGAATAAAATTCTAGCGCCGCCTAGGCACCGAGGACGTAAGCACATTGCCGAACCTCGTAAAATTCTCGTGTTCTTTCGTTTTCTTTACCCGTTTACGTCAACAATTGGTATCAGATGTCAGGAGCAAAATTTGAAGTCGCGAAATTCGATGGTCAGGGTAACTTCGGATTATGGCAAACGAGGGTGAAGGATCTATTGGCGCAGCAAGGGATCTTGAAGGCTTTGCGACCTACAAAGCCGGCGTCGATGGATGAGGAAGATTGGGAAGAATTGCAGCAGCGAGCGGCAGGAACCATACGATTATGCTTGGCGGACGAGGTCATGTATCACGTCATGCATCTATCGTCTCCAGACGAAATTTGGAGGAAGTTGGAAAGTCAGTTTATGTCCAAATCCTTAACGACAAAACTGTATCTGAAGCAGCGGCTGTATGGGCTGAAGATGCAGGACGATCACGATTTGGCGCAACACGTGAATGTCTTCAATCAAATCGTTTCTGATCTGGCTCGGCTTGATGTGAAAATTGAGGATGAAGACAGAGCGATGATTCTGTTGTGTTCGTTGCCTTCCTCTTACGAACACATGGTGACTACTCTTACATATGGGAAAGAGACTATCAACGTTGAGGAGATTACTGCAGCCTTGTTGGCTCACAACCAGCGGAAGCAGAATGCAGGGGAAAGCTCTCAAGCCGATAGCTTATATGTCAAGGGTAATCGAGATCGTGGACGGAAGCCAGAGAAGGCAGGGTCCGGGAAGCGGAATTCCAGATCCAAATCCAGGGATAAGAAGACGATTCACTGTTACAAGTGCAAGGAGGCGGGACATATGAAGCGAGACTGTCCGAAGTTGAAAAAGCAGACTGATGAGAAGCGTGATGGCTCATCCAAGTCTGTGAACGTGGTCGAGGATGATACTTCTGATTGCAGTGAGGGTGATATGCTTTCTATTTCAACGACACAATTGACGGATGCTTGGATTCTTGATTCTGGATGTTCTTATCACATCACGCCAAATAGGGAATGGTTTTCGACATACAGGCCGGTTAATTCTGGTTCGGTTTATTTGGGTGATGATCGATGTTGCAATATTGTTGGTATTGGTGATGTCAGAATTAAGATGCACGATGGCTCCGTTCGGACGTTGAGTGGTGTTCGACATATCCCAGACTTGAAGAAGAATTTGATTTCCTTGGGCACTTTGCACAAGAATGGTTTTATCCCTAAGGCTGACGAGGATAGGGAAACCATTCGGATTGTTAAAGGAGCATTGACTGTGATGAAAGGCAAGATGACTGCAGGGAATATCTACAGATTGTTAGGGAGTACCGTTGCAGGTGGAGTTCACTCTGTTGAGTCCTGTGATGATACGACAAAATTGTGGCATATGCGCCTTGCTCATCTTAGTGAACGTGGTATGGCAGAATTACACAAGAGAAACTTGTTGCATGGTGTCAAAGCTGTAAGCTCGACTTTTGCAAGTATTGTGTTCTTGGTAAACAGACTAAAGTCCGTTTCAAGACTGTGAAGCACACAACTCAAGGGATTATTGATTATGTGCATTCTGATGTATGGGGGCCTTCCACGACATCGTCTTTGGGTGGATCTAGGTACTATGTTACTTTTATTGATGATTTTTCACGGAAAGTTTGGGTGTATTTTTGAAACAGAAATCTGAAGTTTTTGAGAAGTTCAAGCTGTGGAAAGCTGAGGTAGAAAACCAAACAGGACGAAAAATCAAGTGTTTGCAGTCTGACAATGGTACGGAGTACACAGATTCACAGTTCCTACAATTCTGTAAGGAGCATGGGATTCAGAGGCATTTTACAGTGCGCAAGACACCACAACAGAATGGTGTTGCGGAACGAATGAACAGGTCGTTGAATGAAAGAGCCAGATGTTTGCGGTTGAATGCGGGGCTTCCCAAACACTTCTGGGCTGAGGCTGTTAACATGGCGTGTTACCTTATCAACAGATCGCCAAGGGCATCGCTGGCTGGGAAAGTTGCAGAAGAGGTATGGACTGGTCATGATGTTAGTTTTGATAACTTACGGATTTTTGGTTGTCCTGCTTATGTGCATGTACCTGCTGATGAGAGATCCAAACTTGATGCAAAATCGAAGGAGTGCATTTTTCTGGGTTACAAGAAAGGTGTCAAAGGATTCAAGTTCTGGGATCCAGTTGCGAAGAAAGTTGTGATTAGTAGAGATGTCATTTTTGATGAACAATCCATGTTGCAGCAGAAGCAAGACACGATAGTGGTGGATCTCGAGCAGTTTCCAGTTGAGAAACCAGAAACTTCTCAAACGACTTCTGGTGGTTCCACTACGGATGATTTGCAGGATTATAGTCTCGCCAGAGACAGGGTGAGACGGACGAATATAAAGCCTCCGAACAGATTGGGTTTTGAAGACTTGGTATCTTTTGCACTTATTGTTAGCAGTGATGATCCGATTACTTTTCATGATGCCGTTACTAGTCAGGAAAACGACAAGTGGATGGCAGCCATGATTGAGGAGATGGAGTCTTTGAATCACAATCGCACATGGGAGTTAGTTCCCCTTCCTGAGGGTAAGAAGCCGATTGGTTGCAAATGGGTGTATAAGAAGAAACCAGTAGTAACAGAAAAAGAGGGGGAGAAGTTCAAGGCTCGTTTGGTAGCGAAGGGTTTTTCACAGCAGAAAGGAGTTGATTATGATGAAATCTTTTCTCCTGTGGTCAGGCACACTTCAATCCGAGCAGTACTTGTATTGGTGGCTAGTTGGGATTTGCATTTAGAGCAGATGGATGTTAAAACTGCTTTTTTGCATGGTGATTTAGAGGAGCAGATCTACATGCGGCAACCTGAAGGTTTCACTCAACTTGGAAACGAGCATTTAGTTTGCAGATTGAAGAAATCTTTGTACGGGTTGAAACAGTCTCCGAGACAGTGGTATAAACGGTTTGACTCCTATATGATCAAGATTGGCTACAACCGATGTGAGTATGATTGTTGTGTCTATGTTAAGAGCCTTGATGATGGTTCTTTTATTTTTCTATTACTGTATGTTGATGATATGTTGATTGCTGCGAAGAACATGGATGATGTTATCGGTTTGAAAACTTTATTGAGTCGGGAATTTGATATGAAAGATTTAGGTGCTGCAAAGAAAATTCTTGGAATGGAAATTTGCAGGGACAGAGACTCAAGGAAACTGCGGCTATCTCAACGGGGTTATGTTGAGAAAATGCTAGAAAGGTTTGCGATGAGCAGCGCGAAACCAGTTAGCACTCCATTGGCGAATCACTTTAAGCTCTCATCAGAACAGTGCCCCAAGACAGATAAGGAAGCTGAAGATATGGCAAAGGTTCCGTATTCTAATGCTGTTGGCTGCTTGATGTATGCGATGGTATGTACTCGTCCTGATTTAGCTCATGCTGTTAGTCAAGTTTGTAAGTACATGTCTAAACCTGGTAAGCAACATTGGGAAGCAGTCAAGTGGATCTTTCGGTACTTAAAGGGTACTGTGGAACATGTAATTGTTTTTGGGAGTCAGCGGGATAATCCTTTGGTTGTAGGATATGTGGATTCAGACTATGCAGGTGACTTGGATAATAGAAGATCTACGACAGGGTATGTCTTTACTCTTGGTGGAGGGCCTATTTGTTGGAAGTCTACTGTTCAATCTATTGTGGCTCTATCTACAACTGAAGCTGAGTACATGGCAGCGGCTGAAGCTGCAAAGAAGCTTTATGGCTTACTGGTTTAGTGAAGGAGTTGGGTGTTCAACAAGGTGGAGTTCAGTTGCTTTGTGATAATCAAAGTGCTATTCACTTGGCTAAGAATCAGGTGTATCGTGCTAGAACTAAACATATTGATGTAAGGTTCCACAAGATCAGAGAGTTGGTTGCATCTGGAGAGGTTTTGTTTCAGAAGGTACATACTGATGAGAATGCCGCTGATATGTTCACTAAGCCAGTTACGACAGACAAGTTCAAGCATTGCTTGAACTTGTTGAATGTTTCGAGTTGTTCAAGGATCAAGGTAACCCAACCCACATTGAAGTTTCCAAGAGGCAGGATATTCGCCAAGGTGGAGATTTGTTAGGTATGGCTCATAAATATACCAGTAAAGAGGACAGGAGATGGAGCGGAGTGAGCGAAGCGAACGCAGCGAACATCAACTGTCCTTACAAAGAAAGTCTCGTTGTGGGGTTACGAATTATGTACGGTACAGGGTTGATTTTGTAATTATGTACCAGGGTTTTCTATTATAAATAGAGATGTAACCTAGACCTAAAATATGATTGAATAAAATTCTAGCGCCGCCTAGGCACCGAGGACGTAAGCACATTGCCGAACCTCGTAAAATTCTCGTGTTCTTTCGTTTTCTTTACCCGTTTACGTCAACAAACATCCATGTCCACGTGTTTAGACTGTGCATGCTGAACCGGATTCATGCTCATGGCAATGGCGCTCGTATTATCACACCAGATAACTGGTTCTTCACGTTGCTTCATACCCAGACTCACTAGCAGTGCATTGATCCAGGTGACTTCTTGTGCTGCGTCTGCAACACTATGGTATTCTACTTCCATGGTCGATCTTGAAACCATTTTTTGCTTCCTCGAGCTCCTGACCACAGGACATTTTCCAAGAAACACAGTATGACCAGAAATTGACTTGCGATCACCTACATCACTTCCCCCGTCGGCATCAGCAAAAGCAACAACCTTCAATCATGCTTCATCAGCTAAGAACGTGAGACATCATCATTAAATTATGGATGTGTTTGATCTCTCACGCAAAAAATGTTGCCAGCTTTGACATCAAATACAAAGTTATGTGGGTTTAATTACTGAAAATGTAGGCAAATAATAATTAAAAGGTATGATCCATATCTAAGATTAAATGCAATGTTTGTGAAGAATAGATGGTGTTTGTGAAGAATAGATGGTTACGTCTCTTACAATATTTGACGACCGTGTATAAGCATGAGACCGGACATGAATTTCTTGCGTTTCAAGTATTATCGGCACCCAACATGCATATAATGTCACATATGGTGTAATAAATTTGGCATCAACTGCAAATTAGTAGGGATGGACATGAGTCGGGTTTTTGGTCCACCTGACCTAAGATCAAGTAATCCTCCACTCGAGACCCGATCCGACCCGACAAAAACAAGATTTCATCAGACCCGAATCCAACCTAATATATAACTTAAAAACTTAACCCGATCTGACTCTACCCGAAATAATAAAAAATATTATTTTTATTCAATAAAATAGTGGCTTAATTGAAAAAAAATAATATATAGAGAGTTATTATTGTAATTATTCCTAAATATATAAGGTAAAATTATACATTGTTTTTGGGATCGGATCGGGTATTTTTCACTATAAACCCGACCTGGCTTGTAACACCCCAACCCGTATGTCACATTAACTTTTTAAAATAATATTCTTACAAAATAACAAAACGTTTTAATTTATATTAAGAAAATACGATAATATACCGTTGAATTATGTTCGTTATAACACATTTAAGGAAAAATATGTTTTTATGAACAATAATATACGGTACGAACAATACTGTGAACAATATCATGAACAATACATTTATTTACTCTCTTTAAAGCCTATGTACACTTCTGAGAACTTAAGGTATGTGAGTACATTGAGGTTGTGCACCACTATGCTGTCACCACAACTCATATAAATGTCCCGAAGAACCAGTCTATAGATCCCGAAGAATCTAGGTAATCAGTCCATATGTCCCGAAGAACATAGGTAAACAGTTTATATGTCCCGAAGAACATAGGTAAACCCTCGACTCTTGGCATGCCAACTAAACCTAACCCGATCCAACTCGACCCGAAATAATAAAAAATATTATTTTAATTCAATAAAAATAGTGGCTTAATTGAAAAAAAATAATATATAGAGAGTTATTATTGTAATTATTCCTAAATATATAAGGTAAAATTATAAATTGTTTTTGGGATCGGATCGAGTATTTTTCACCATAAACCCGACCTGGCTTGTAACACCCCAACCCATATGTCACATTAACTTTTTAAAACAATATTCTTACAAAATAACAAAACGTTTGAACTTATATTAAGAAAATACGATAATATACCGTTGAATTATGTTCGTTATAACACATTTAAGGAAAAATATGTTTTTATGAACAATAATATACGGTACGAATAATACTGTGAACAATATCATGAACAATACATTTATTTACTCTCTTTAAAGCCTATGTACACTTCTGAGAACTTAAGGTATGTGAGTACATTGAGGTTGTGCACCACTATGCTATCACGACAACTCGCATAAATGTCCCGAAGAACCAGTCTATAGATCCCGAAGAATCTAGGTAAGCAGTCCATATGTCCCGAAGAACATAGGTAAATAGTCTATATGTCCCGAAGAACATAGGTAAACAGTCCATATGTCCCGAAGAACATAGGTAAACCCTCGACTCTTGGCATGCCAACTATACCACTAGCTCTCATATCACATAATATGGGCATTATCATTTATAACAGTTCACATCACATCACTTATTCATATCATTTCTCTTATAGACACATATCTCTTCTTTTCTGTCACTTATCACATGTACGTATAATCATTGATCTTTTATCATATGACTTTATCGTATATTTCATATCTCATTACCACATAGTCATTTCATTCTCTATGTCCTTATCACATAGCTTATTTCACATTCATATGTCGCATAGTTCATATCACTTTGCATGTAATCACATAGATTATATCATATAACTTATATCATTTCTCATGTTTTTATGTAAACACATATGTCATATCTTGCTCACATATGAATGTATTCACACCAATCAAAATCACATAAAATAACATGTGACCCATATTCCCATTTTCATATACTCATACATACATAAGAATCATATCAATCATACTCAATGATGTATAAAACATCCATATATAAAGTTATGCATGCACCACAAATCAAATAACATTTTAGGAGTCACTTCTTACCATAGTAACTCTGTCACTGGCTCGTCGCAAGCCAATGTTTATTCAATAACATAAGTACAAATTAAATTGCACTCACCTTAGCCTTGCTTAATTTCCAATCCACCTCTAATACTTCCTTCTTTGAATCGAATCCTAATTCCTCGATTGTTTCATAACGGAATTACGTTCTATATCTACATAACAATACATTTATACATATCAATATTCCAATCAACATACTTTAATCTTTCTTTTCTTAATTAAAAGAAAGGTTATTTTCATTTATTATTTAAGGTAGGTATCAGTACCCTTTATAGGGTATCGGTACACCCCTAACTGAGATATCGATACCCTGCCTAAGGTATCGATACCCCTATTGAAATCTATAAATTTTTGCCCAGAAATCACTATTCAAGTACGAAAATTCACTATTTTCAGCTTCAATACTTCATGTTTTATTCCCTTTTTATATTATTAACTCAAATACACATACTTAAACCAATTTATATCCATTTATCTCATCTCAAACTTCAAAATCCTCTCCTCGTTATGAACTTCAAGAATCATACACAATTTTCAACATGTTTTAAATTCAATTCTATCACTTCATATCTCTTAATTAAGTTAATGACAAGTCAAATCCAACTTTCAATTCTTATTATAAGCTCTATTTCAAGATTTAACTCAAGAACTCCAAATTTTTAATCTTTCCTAACTCCTTTATCTTTTGATTTTAAGATAACTTAAGCTTTCCTTAAGCTTAGTTATCATCTAATGATCAAAACCCAACCATAAAACCAACAAATAATCAGCTAGCAAAGAAACTCACATTTGCCTTTGGGGGTTCACGGTGAAAAGAATAAGAAAGAAGAAAGGAGAGTTATCTGGAAACATTTGTTTCCTACACATGCTCCACATGGGTATTAAAATACCCATAATTATTATTTAATTATTATTCTTGTCAAATGAATAATATACCATTTTCTTCATTTGATAATTACTAACAACTTTCAGGAAATATTTCTAAATAAATCATTAAACTATTCAACTATTTTACTTTAATCATCAGATTCTGAAATTTTACAATTTAGTCACTAACCCGTAGTTTCAGATGTTTTTTTTAAAAATCGGGTCGGAACCCGAACCCATCCCTACAAATTAGTTTTAACAACCCCACCGTGCTTAGCTTGGATGAATGAATGAAACCCTCCTTTAAATGTGGGCTTTTGTTTTTCCGGAAGTAAAAAAAGTTGTGAAAATGTGTTATTTATTATGGATCTAGAAACATTTTTCAAGGTAGACATATATATCACATATGTCATTGTAGGCGGTCGTTTTTGGACATTTTCTAACATGTTTTTAGATCAAAATGATAAGGTGGGATTTTAAAATCTTTAATATTTCAAGTTCACATTTTATTATGTATAAATAGCATGTGTGATCTTAAATTTATTCTAATATAGCCTCGAGTATATTTTAATTAATGGTATAATTGCTATTGTAGTTATAAACTAAAAAACAAAGAGTTAACAAGTTTGGGATTTGGGTCACATGTTAAAGAAGTATTACGGTTGGTATATGGAAAGGTCGGCTTTTTTTTTTGGCACAATAGGGCCATTAGAATAAAAATTTAGGGATTTACCTATCATCCAATATTATTTAGAGATCTATAACATTTGTTATAATGTCGGTTGAAATCGTCACCTCGAAATATTATTCTTAATGGATCCTGCTGAGTTTCCTCTTGCTGAAAGATAATATTTTTTTAACTTTGTTTTTAATTTTGAATTAATTTTTTTATTTGGTTTTATTATTTTTCTATTTTTAAATATTTTAGACGATATCATAAAATAACCGAGATGAAGTTGTTGGTTGTCACTACAAAAGATATACGGATAAGGATCGACATCACCGGTCGATATGCGGTATACATTTGTTCTTTTATTATTTTTTCAGGTCCATTTTTAAACTTTATATATATTAACTTTGATACTTAATATTTACAATTTTTTTGGCTTCCGTATGTTGACGATGAGATCTACCAGTTATTACCACTGCAAATTTTTGAGGGAGTCAATTTATGGTGTGTTACGACGCCTTCATTACATTTTATGATTGTTGAGTGGCACGACGCTATAGAGTTTTGTGACAATGTGTGTCACATCAGCCGATTCCTATGCAAATATTTGAGATGGACGTGCTCCATAGAATTGATACGCATGGGAAACAGATCGAAAATTGGTCGGTGAACCACACTTACTACAACGAGCTATGGAATCAATGTGTAACCCCCTAGACCCAGCCTATGCGTTTCGACTAAGTCTAGTGGCTCACATTATGATTCTTTAAGACATTTTTTTTCCGAAACCGTTATTCAATCAATGTAAAATCACATTATAAATGACATGAAGTTATAATAAATCATACTATCAAAACCTAACTTGTAAATATAATACCAATAAGTAATAAATTAATTTAAAACATATCTTAAAAATCAAATCACGATAAACTGAATAGTAATAGCAAAAGTGTCATCATATTAAAATACCATACTTTAAAATAAGGTCCATGTTAACAAAATAAAGACAACTTGCAAGGTAAAAAACATTACAATCAAATATACTTCAAGAGATATGTTGATCCTCCAAGTGCTCAATCCAGGGTAACTAACCAACAGTATCTGAAAGGGGGAAAACATTTTCGAAAAGTGAGCTAGGCTCAGTGTGTCCCAATATTACCATAAAATCACTATAGGTACACTAAACAAATCATAGTCCAATAAGTCTCATAAAATTATACTGCAGTAAATCTCTTTAAAAAAAAGCGTTACCCTAAGGGAACATCTTAGGGTCTGAGAGCCTACCCAAGATAGATTTCGGGGCCGTGGGGCCTACCTAAGAACACATCTTAGGGCCGCAGGGCCTACCCGAGAATAATCTCAGGGCCGCAGAGCCTACCTAAGAGTCACATTAGGTCTGTAAAATTTTCCAGCTTGATCAGAGCTGTACTTTATAAATTTGTATTCCAAAAATTCAATTGCACCGTGTTATAAATTCCATAAATCCATAAACATGGTAATCATATACCATTTCAAAACAATTATCAGATAACAGTCATAATCCATAAATCATCACATTAAATCGGTGCATCAACAATACGAAAACCAAAGAATTCAGTGTACCACATTTTAAAACAAATAAAACAGTTCAGTAATAAATAGGGAACACACCTCGATAATATGTTCAAATCGTGGATCTACTGATTGCTGGTTTCACCACGCTCTGCTACAGTTTTCGAACCTAATTTATAATATCACTATATTACTAATGGGTAACATAAATAAATCTCTAAAATCATAAAATTTACGAGTCTTACGAGTGAATACTGGTATACGTGGTTTAACTGATCTAGAAGAGTTGGGTCGAGCTATCGAACGATCCGGAGAGTCTCTTGTACCTTCAAACAATAATAATTAATCAGCCCCAAATCTTACTTAATTGTTCAAAGCTAGAATTCTTAAGTATATAAGCATTTTTCAGGTTTGACTATCATTTTGGGGTATTTCGAGTCTGAATTTGGCCAAACGGACCGCGGAATCGGAATCAGGACGTCGAAAAACATAAAGTATGACTTTTTGAAAATTCAGATTCTTGGTCAAAGTCAAAGTCAACCACTTTGACCGTAGATTTGGAGACCTTCGGATTCTAATTTGACAAAACAGACCACGGAAACGGATTCGGCACGTCGAAAACTATCAGGATAGGTATACTCGGAAAAGATTAACGGTCGTTTAATGCTCGGTCAAAGCCATTTTAAGTTTTGGTCAAAGAAAGTCAACGGTCAACGGTCAACGGTCGGGTCGGGTCAACGGTCGGGTCAGGTCGGGTCAACGGTCGGGTCGGGTCAGACCGGTCAAACCGATTCAGACCGGTCAAACCGGTTCGAACCGGTTGAAACCGGTCAAACCGGTCAGAACCGGTTGAAAACCGGTCAAACCGGTTTCCAGCAGCCACTCGCCCTGCGGCGGCGCGTGTGGCGCGTGAGGCGTCCTCCGGGGCCCTAAAAATCCCGAAAAAATTTCTAAAAATTATTTTGAGCGATTTCAAGATACTTACAACGATCGGTTCAAATTTTTGAACGGCGGAGAGCTCGATTTCAAATCGGCCGAATCTTTGACTGCACCACCTCCTCACGCGCCGCCGTCTACGGCGGACAAGATTGACACCGGTGAACTCGAAACGGCACAAGGAACACGATGGTGCGGGAGGTGTCGTAAACAGAGCAACGATCAGCGGTGAATTTAAGATTTTCTCGGCGATAGAGCTAACAAAACCGTCGCTACTTTGACTAGAAATTCCCGACGTTTGGACGCGTTTCGCTTCAATTAATTTGAAGGTTTTGCTCCTCGCTCGATGATGAACACAACGGTGGTTTCAAAACAATGATCGGAATTCGGACGGCGTCGGAATCGAGTTTGGAAGTTGTGTGCGTGAGGAAGGATTTGTGAAATTGATTTCTGTTTTTCAAAACAGAAATCACGCATATATCAATTGTCTGCCGACACTCCATGGTTAAATTCAGGGCTTGGTCCCTGAATTTTCTTTAACTTTAAAACAAGCTCCAAGTTTTAAAATCTTTCAATTCAGTCCCAAATTTTCACAATTAAACCCTCAAATTTTAATTAAATATTATTTTGAAAATCGGGTTGTTACAATTCTCCCCCTCTACAAGAAATTTCGTCCTCGAAATTTACCTTATGAGAATAGTTGAGGAAACTGAGCCTCCATTGACTCCAATGTCTCCCAAGTAGCTTCTGAGGGGCCTCGATTCCTCCACTGAACTTTGACCATTGGAATTCGTGTATTCCGAAGAACTCGTTCATCTCTCTCTCCAAGATCTGAATGGGCTCCTCTTCATATGACAAATCAGGTCTCAGCTCTACTTCTTCAACCTGAATAATGTGACCTGGATCTGGACGGTATCTCCTCAACATTGATACATGAAAGACATCATGAATACGACTTAGCTCAGAAGGCAACTCAAGCTGATATGCAACAGGTCCTACCCTCTTCAAGATACGAAATGGTCCAATAAATCTTGGACTCAATTTACCCTTACGCCCGAATCTTAATACTTTCTTCCAGGGTGAAACTTTCAAAAAGACCCGATCTCCCACTTCAAACTGTATATCCTTCCTTCTTTGATCTGCATAAGATTTCTGCCTATCAAATGCCTCTTTCAGACGGTCACGGATTAATCTGACTGTGTCCTCCGTCTCTCGCACTAACTCAGGTCCCAACGTTTTCCTATCACGCAACTCAGTCCAACAGATCGGAGTGCGACATTTACGCCCATAGAGTGCTTCATAGGGTGCCATACGAATACTGGTCTGATAACTGTTATTGTAAGCAAATTCAGCCAACGGCAAAAAGTTCTCCCAACTACCATGAAAATCGATTACGCAACCCCGCAACATATCCTCCAGAATCTGAATTACTCTCTCAGATTGACCATCAGTTTGTGGATGAAAGGATGTACTATAATCCAATCTTGTTCCCAAAGCCGTATGTAACACCTTCCAAAATCTCGAAGTAAATCTCGGATCTCGATCAGAAATAATAGACAATGGAACACCATGCAATCTGACAATCTCTGAAATATACAATCTTGCCAGCTTATCCAAAGTATAATTTACTCGCACAGGAATGAAGTGAGTTGACTTTGTAAGTCTGTCAACAATCACCCAAACTGAATCTTTTTTCAAAGGAGTCATAGGCAAGCCAGTAATAAAATCCATAGTAATACGCTCCCATTTCCATTCAGGAATCTTGATAGGCTGTAACAAACCTGATGGATGTTGATGTTCTGCCTTAACTTGCTGACAAGTCAAACACCTAGCCACAAAGTCAGATATGTCTTTCTTCATACCAGTCCAATAATACCTCTCTCTCAAATTCCGGTACATCTTATCTCCTCCGGGGTGCATAGCATATGGACTACTATGAGCCTCAGTAAGGATAGTCTGCCTCAATTCAGCGTCATCAGGCACACAATATCTACCTTTAAAGCATAAAACTTCATCCTGATCAAGGGCATAACCTGAGTTTGTCCTCTGCTCTACTTGCTCAAAGATAGGAAGCAAGGAGCTATCAAGGGGCTGCTTAACTTTAATCTCATCAACCAAGGTCGGCTTAACTTGCAATTCTGCTAACAAAGTGCCATCGTCATATAAATTCATCCTGACCATTAAAGATCTCAACTCCGATACTGCCTTTCGACTCAAAGCATCCGCTACAATGTTAGCTTTACCAGGGTGATAATCAATCACGCAATCATAATCCTTTAGAAGCTCTAGCCAGCGATGCTGTCTCAAATTAAGCTCCTTCTGGGTCAGAAGATACTTTAAGCTCTTATGATCCGTGAAAATGTAACACTTCTCTCCATAAAGATAGTGTCTCCAAATCTTCAAGGCAAAAATTATTGCTGCCAACTCCAAATCGTGAGTAGGATAATTACACTCATGAGGTCGCAGCTGACGGGATGCATAAGCCACCACTTTGCCTTCCTGCATTAAAACACAACCAAGTCCTGAATGTGAAGCATCACTATACACTGTAAAATCCTTCCCGGACTCCGGTTGAATCAACACCGGTGCTTAAGTCAAAACCACCTTTAATTTCTCAAAGCTCTCCTGTTGTGCCTCGCCCCAATCAAATGGCACATTCTTCCTTAACAACTTTGTCAAAGGAGAAGCAATGATCGAGAAGCCCTCAACAAAACGTCGATAATAACCAGCCAAGCCCAAGAAACTGCGGATTTCAGATACGTTCTTAGGTCGTTTCCAATTCATAATAGCCTCTATCTTGCTGGGATCAACCTGAACACCTCGCGCAGAAATAATATGCCCCAGAAATGACACTTCTTGAAGCCAAAACTCACACTTGCTTAGTTTGGCATATAGACGATGCTCTCTCAAAGTCCGCAGAACGATCTTCAAATGCTCGTCATGCTCTGCCTCAGTACGAGAATAGATCAGAATATCGTCAATGAAGACCACCACAAATTGATCCAAATATGGTCGGAACACCCGATTCATCAAATCCATAAAAGCTGCAGGAGCGTTCGTCAAACCAAAAGGCATCACTAAAAATTCATAATGACCATATCTAGTGCGAATGGCCGTTTTTGCAACATCAGATCCTTTAACTTTCAATTGATAATACCCCGAACGAAGATCAATCTTAGAGAATACAGTAGCTCCTCTCAATTGATCAAATAAGTCATCAATCCTGGGTAATGGGTATTTATTCTTGACCGTCATCTTATTCAATTTCCGATAGTCAATACATAATCTTAGCGACCCATCCTTCTTTTTCACGAATAGAACTGGAGCTCCCCATGGTGAAGTACTATGTCGGATAAATCCTCGATCGAATAATTCTTGCAATTGGACCTTCAACTCCTTAAGTTCCTTTGGAGCCATTCGATAAGGTGCCATAGAAATAGGTGAAGATCCCGGATAAGTCTCAATCTCGAACTCTACCTCTCTATCAGGAGGTAACCCAGGCAACTCCTCAGGAAAAACATCAGGAAACTCGCTAACTGTACGAATCTCCTCGATTGTGGACAATGCACCTTTAGTGTTCAAAATACAGGCAATGAACGTCTCATATCCCTTTCGGATCATACGATCAATTTCCATCGCTGAAACTATATTGGAGAGATAGCCACGCCGTTCACCAATTAACACAACAGTCCGACCATCTGAAGTCTTCAGGGTAGCTCGCTTGTACTCGCAATCCAGATTTACCTTGTGTTTATTCAACCAATCCATCCCAAGAATTAGATCAAACTCCTCTAGAGGAAGCTCCAAAAGATCAGCGAGAAAAATTTCTCCCTGCACCTCCAAAGGACAACGCCGAAATACCTTATTCACTAATACCGCTTGTCCTACTGGACTTGTAACTGTAACAGTATTTTCAGTGTTCTCTATCGGAATCTGAAGGTTTCGAGATACTGAGCTCGATACATAGGAGTGAGTGGAGCCATTGTCCAGTAATGCAAAGTATGGGATAGAATAAATAGTAAATGTACCTGCAATAACCTCAGGCTCATCTCTGTCATCCCGACGTCTAGTGGCATAAACCAAGGCTGGCTGGCTAGCCTCAGAAACTGTTGGCCCTCTATTTTGCTGAGGTCGAGCTCTACTGTCCGTCCTGGACGCTGAACCACGAGCCTTTACTTGGCTACGATCTCTAATTGGAGTATGTACTGTAGTCCGAGAACGCACAGGAGTCTGGGTAGCGATCCGCTCAGACGAAGCTAGCTGAGGACAATCCCTCCGAAAATGTCCACTAGATCCACAATGAAAACATGCTCCGGTCTTCCTATAACACTCTCCCGTGTGCCGTTTCCCACAAAAGTCACACTAAGGCACTAGAACCGGAACTGAAGAACCACCTCTACTAACAGCTGAAGGTGATGATGTTGTAGGCCTGAAGCGTGTATTGCTCCTCTGAGGGGCTGAAGTACGAGTCCTCTTACCAGACTGTGCGGACGATTCAGTAGGGCCAAAAGATTTTCTAGATCGCTCCTGATCAACACGCTCTCTACCAGAAGCTAACGCCTCCATCTCCTCAGCATCCTTGGCTCTGCTTACCAGCACATCAAAAATCTCATCTTGAAGGGCTACCACCTGCCTACGTAGCTCGTATCTGAGTCCGAGGGCAAATTTACGACATCGATCTCTCTCGGTAGGCACCATACTGATTCCATACTTTAACAATTTCAAGAACTCTATCTCATACTCTGAAACAGTCATGTCACCCTGAACCAAGTCCTGAAACTGCTGTCGTCTCTGGACTAAGTAGCGCTCACCCAAGAATCGGCTCCGAAAACGCTCCTTGAAGAAATCCCATGTCAAACGATCGGTAGGAACACTACCGGTCACTGACTCCCACCATGTGTGGGCATTGCCATCTAACATCGCTACTGCCCCCAAATATCTCTTTGCTGAGTCCAAACCCAACTGATCCATGCGTCTTTCTGTATCCTGTAGCCAATCTTCTGCTTCAGTAGGAATTCCTCCAAGCTGTCCTCCAAAAGTTCTGACCCCATTAGCAATTAGAGTTTGCAAAATAGGAACCTCAGATACAACACCAGCAGCTCTAACTGCTCCCTGTATCAACTGCAGAAACTGTCTACCAAAATTCTCATCCATAGCAACTCCGGTAGATTCTGGCTCAATATCGGTCGCTCCTATGATCGGTGTAGTCATGCCAATACCATCGGTAGGAGGCAGATTCGTTGGGGTCGAAGGAGCAGGATCACCTATCGGAGGTGGGGGATCTACTCGTATCTCATCGATCGTATCTGCAAATCTAGCCACTCGACCTCGTCCACGGCTAGTTCGACGACCACGTCTAGCACTCATTTTGATGGATCTCAAGTTTACTACAGAAGATAAAACTTAGGGTTAGATAAGCACTTGGAGTCTCGAACACAGTTAAAAATTTAATAACTTTGTGACATGACCTTAGTAACTCGTTTTGTAAATATTTCAAAATCGTATTTTCAATTTGGACTCATACACAGTCCTAGGTTTAAAAACCAAAAGCTCTGATACCAATAAATGTAACCCCCTAGACCCAGCCTATGCGTTTCGACTAAGTCTAGTGGCTCACATTATGATTCTTTAAGACATTTTTTTTCCGAAACCGTTATTCAATCAATGTAAAATCACATTATAAATGACATGAAGTTATAATAAATCATACTATCAAAACCTAACTTGTAAATATAATACCAATAAGTAATAAATTAATTTAAAACATATCTTAAAAATCAAATCACGATAAACCGAATAGTAATAGCAAAAGTGTCATCATATTAAAATACCATACTTTAAAATAAGGTCCATGTTAACAAAATAAAGACAACTTGCAAGGTAAAAAACATTACAATCAAATATACTTCAAGAGATATGTTGATCCTCCAAGTGCTCAATCCAGGGTAACTAACCAACAGTATCTGAAAGGGGGAAAACATTTTCGAAAAGTGAGCTAGGCTCAGTGTGTCCCAATATTACCATAAAATCACTATAGGTACACTAAACAAATCATAGTCCAATAAGTCTCATAAAATTATACTGTAGTAAATCTCTTTAAAAAAAAGCGTTACCCTAAGGGAACATCTTAGGGTCTGAGAGCCTACCCAAGATAGATTTCGGGGCCGTGGGGCCTACCTAAGAACACATCTTAGGGCCGCAGGGCCTACCCGAGAATAATCTCAGGGCCGTAGAGCCTACCTAAGAGTCACATTAGGTCTGTAAAATTTTCCAGCTTGATCAGAGCTGTACTTTATAAATTCGTATTCCAAAAATTCAATTGCACCGTGTTATAAATTTCATAAATCCATAAACATGGTAATCATATACCATTTCAAAACAATTATCAGATAACAGTCATAATCCATAAATCATCACATTAAATCGGTGCATCAACAATACGAAAACCAAAGAATTCAGTGTACCACATTTTAAAACAAATAAAACAGTTCAGTAATAAATAGGGAACACACCTCGATAATATGTTCAAATCGTGGATCTACTGATTGCTGGTTTCACCACGCTCTGCTACAGTTTTCGAACCTAATTTATAATATCACTATATTACTAATGGGTAACATAAATAAATCTCTAAAATCATAAAATTTACGAGTCTTACGAGTGAATACTGGTATACGTGGTTTAACTGATCTAGAAGAGTTGGGTCGAGCTATCGAACGATCCGGAGAGTCTCTTGTACCTTCAAACAATAATAATTAATCAGCCCCAAATCTTACTTAATTGTTCAAAGCTAGAATTCTTAAGTATATAAGCATTTTTCAGGTTTGACTATCATTTTGGGGTATTTCGAGTCTGAATTTGGCCAAACGGACTGCGGAATCGGAATCAGGACGTCGAAAAACATAAAGTATGACTTTTTGAAAATTCAGATTCTTGGTCAAAGTCAAAGTCAACCACTTTGACCGTAGATTTGGAGACCTTCGGATTCGAATTTGACAAAACAGACCACGGAAACGGATTCGGCACGTCGAAAACTATCAGGATAGGTATACTCGGAAAAGATTAACGGTCGTTTAATGCTCGGTCAAAGCCATTTTAAGTTTTGGTCAAAGAAAGTCAACGGTCAACGGTCAACGGTCGGGTCGGGTCGGGTCAACGGTCGGGTCGGGTCAGACCGGTCAAACCGGTTCGAACCGGTTAAAACCGGTCAAACCGCTCAGAACCAGTTGAAAAGCGGTCAAACCGGTTTCCAGCAGCCACTCGCCCTGCGGCGGCGCGTGTGGCGCGTGAGGCGTCCTCCGGGGCCCTAAAAATCCCGGAAAAATTTCTAAAAATTATTTTGAGCGATTTCAAGATACTTACAACGATCGGTTCAAATTTTTGAACGGCGGAGAGCTCGATTTCAAATCGGCCGAATCTTTGACTGCACCACCTCCTCACGCGCCACCGTCTACGGCGGACAAGATTGACACCGGTGAACTCGGAACGGCACAAGGAACACGATGGTGCGGGAGGTGTCGTAAACAGAGCAACGATCAGCGGTGAATTTAAGATTTTCTCGGCGATAGAGCTAACAAAACCGTCGCTACTTTGACTGGAAATTCCCGACGTTTGGCCGTGTTTCGCTTCAATTAATTTGAAGGTTTTGCTCCTCGCTCGATGATGAACACAACGGTGGTTTCAAAACAACGATCGGAATTCGGACGGCGTCGGAATCGAGTTTGGAAGTTGTGTGCGTGAGGAAGGATTTGTGAAATTGATTTCTGTTTTTCAAAACAGAAATCACGCATATATCAATTGTCTGCCGACACTCCATGGTTAAATTCAGGGCTTGGTCCCTGAATTTTCTTTAACTTTAAAACAAGCTCCAAGTTTTAAAATCTTTCAATTCAGTCCCAAATTTTCACAATTAAACCCTCAAATTTTAATTAAATATTATTTTGAAAATCGGGTTGTTACACAATGACACCTATTGCTCCCCCCGACGTATGATATTACACCGCTGGACCTAGATTTCGATCATTATCCCTATCTCTGAAATTACAAAGCAAATGAGAAATCATATCTCATGACACCACAAGATAGGGGAGAATCAGAACATCGGGCTAGATTCCCCAAGTCCAAGAAGAAATCGTCGTCGTCGTCTTCTTCTACTTCAGTATCTGCAACTGAAGAGTACTACAATGCATCTTAGGCGAGTTTCGGTTTCTATCCTGCATATCATACTTCAACCGAGACTCAGCTGACTTGGGTTGGAGATTCATGGGATGTAATGCAACATACTCAAACATCTTCGATAGAGTATGCAGTTGAGGGTGAATGGGATCATATCGTATATGGTCAACAACATAACCGCCAAATCAATTCAGTAACGAAAATGATGGTGTCAAATACCATAAGGCCATCATCGTATTCTGAAGGTGAATCTTAGAGTGTGTTAAGTACACCTCCTCGGCAAAACGAAGACGAGGACGACGATGATCAAGGCCAATGACCCTACCATACTCGACGAGTCCCACACCATTATCATTCGACCACTCTTCGGCATAGTCAAGAAATTAGAAAATATAAATAAATTTTATTAGTATGTAAACAATGTTTTTTCAATAAAAATTATTATTATTATTTAATTAATTTTTTTAAATTAACCTGGAGAACTCGTCACCTCGAGAACTCATCACCTCGAGGTGACGAGTTCTTTTGTGACTATTAAAGAACTGTCCATTTGACCAATGACAACAAAACGACCAATATTTTTGAATTTGAAGGAACTGTTAACCTAGGTGACGAGTTTCCCTCTTTTTTTAAATTTCTATTTCTAAATTTTTTTTTCAATAATCAAAAAATATTTTTTAAACGGACTCGTAATCTCGACATGACGAGTCCCACTAAAAATAATAAATTGAGGTAGTAATAACTGGTCTCATCGTCAACATACAGAAGCCTATAAAACTGTAAATATTAAATATCAAAGTTAATATATATAAAGTTTAAAAATAGACCTGAAAAATAATAAAAGAACAAATGTATACTATATATCGACCGACGATGTCGATTCTCATCCGTATATCTTTTACAGTGGCACCCTACAACTTTGTCTCGGTTATTTTATGAAGTCATCTAAAATATTTAAAAATAGAAAAAGATTTAAACCAGATAAAAAAAGTAATTCAAATTTAAAAACAAAGTTAAAAAAAGTACCTTCCAACAAGAGGAAACTCAATTGGAGCTATTGTAGTCGGCGTAAAAAATGGAACCGATACCACGCCAACGATTGTAGCAATATTAGATAGTCTGCTACATCAGCTTTTCGACCCAGCTCGAAAATTGTAGCCTTGCAAAGCTCCAGGTGCATAAAGACTAAAATTGTCGAACCCCTGCTAGTATTTCGACACTCAACGAAGTCATTTAATATTCGAAGATATTGAGTGTGCGCCAAACTACCAGACTTATCTGATAATAATATCCCTCCGATCAATTTGAGAAGATATGTTCAGGACGTAAAAATAAACTCGTCTTTGGTATAGTCGTGGGTCACTTGGAATTTAGACGCCAACCACGTTATCCATACCTGATAGCCATCGATGCATTCGGATGGTGGCATCTTTCCCAAACTTCGTAGACCAACATTTTGGGCTCGTGATTGTTCTGCCTCACCACGGGGGCTCCATTCACAGGAACACTGAGTTGGTAAGTGACTTCTTCCAAAGTCATCGTTGTTTCACCACTTAGGGAAATGGAAGGTGTGCGCTCGGGCCGCTAACGTTCGATCAGAGCCTGAATCAACATCGGGTACACCTTGAAGCCACGTACAAATATGACAGGAAAAAGATCGGATTGCTGAAGATATATCAATATTCTCGGATGCTAATCTCTCGCAGTCATCTCGCGTTGGCGAATACTTCGTTCTTCTTCTGGCCGGAGTTCGATCGACGAAATATAAACGTTGTCGAGACGCAACATTTCTTCTTTGGAAGCCATTTTTTGATATTTTCACAGAAGTGAATTTTTTTCAAAATATTTTTGGATTTAGAGTTTGATGAAAAATCAAAACCCAAAACCGCTATTTATAGCCCCAATTCCAATGACTATATATACAAATATTTGATGGAAGTAGTCACTTTGAGTGACAAGTTCCTAGTGATTGTTCCTACTATTTTTAAAATTGTTTTTCTATAATCAAAAAATATTTTTTAAACGGACTCTTCATCTTGACGTGACGAGTCCTACTAAAAATAATAAATTATCGATCCACTTATCCGGGTCCATTAAAAAATAATATTTCGTGGAACTCATCATCCGACACTAACAAATGCCGTAGATCCCTAAATAATATTAGATGATGGGTAAATCTCTAAAATTTTATTATAATGGCCCTATTGGGCCAAAAAAAAGCCTGGAAAGGTCATCCGGGAATCGGGTAAATTTTATTTTGAAATGTTACGTTATGTAATATTGACTTCAGTTATATATATTGAGTTCAGTTTCTTCTTTTTGATTCTTTGCATTAAATCCAAATAATTTTAATTATTATATAGGGTTAATAGATTGAGTGACATATGATTAAAACCCAATGAAAAAATGTCCAGTGGGAGATCATCTTCAACAGTAGGAAAGAAGAGCAAGAAGATAGCATCAAACTCAAAGCCAAATGCAGAATCATTGCAGGACAAGTTAAAAATGGTGGAAAATGATGAACACGCGCTGCTTAAACGCATAGATGATCTCAACAACCGGGTATCTATTATTATTATTTTCAACAAATTCACTCTCTCATTTGTTTTGATTCTTGCTGCTAATGGAGTTCTGGTTTGGAACAAACGACAGACGGATGCGATAGATGGTATGAACGATGAGCAGTTAAAGGCTTACCTTGAAAACAGACCTCAAGAGCTGAATAGCGTGAATATCCAGAAGCCTAAACAAAAGCGAAAGCCCAAGGTAATGGAACAAACCTTCTCATTTTCCCCAAAAAAATATAATACCAATAAAGCTAATGCTGATACACAGGTCCGAAAGATTATGAAGTCTAAACCTTCAACATGCAGTGGAATAATGGCCTCTGTATGGAAGTTCCACAAGGAAGATGATGATGAAATTAACAAAGGCATCAACCATACAATTCCAGCTGCTGATTAGCATTTTTTTTTTATTGTCAACGGCCTGTACTCTGTTTGTATGATTCTGGAATCTTAACTTTAATAACTATAGTTTAATCTTAATTTTCATTTACAACAGATATGTGGCATCTCTTTGTTTATTGCCATCAAAGATGAAATAATTTCAGCAAAGGTTGGATGTCTAATTATCTTAACAATCAACAGAAAACCAGAACATTCATACAAAGCTATTCTACTGGTTGAATGTTGTAACAATCAAGAATGAATATCTTCTAGTTCTGTTGACTAAGATTTTTTCTGAGCAAGAGCACGGACATGTCAAAGATTATAGAGGAAAAAAGAAGAATAAATCAAAAGGAGTTAATTGATGCCGGGCTAGAAGAGAAGCTAAAGAAATATATGTCTTTAATCTCTCTTGCGTCTCGTCAAATGGTAGGGCCCTTCAAATGGAGGAACTCTGGGCTTGGTAGAATATTTCTTCTATGATTTTGGATAGGAATGCTTCTGATAGATTTTCCCTCTTAACAAGATACCATGAAGATCCTTTTTTTTCAAGATTTGCTAGAGACTAATTATTTAGAACCAAAAGGATAAAATAAACTACAATGATTATGTGGCTTACAAGCTAAAGCATGTTAATACTTGTTATATCTCCGAAGGTCACCTCCAGATATAATCAATTTTCTGTCAGCTGATACTTTTGGTTAGACTCCTTTGCTTACTGGAGTTTTCAAGGAATTTATATCATCGATGTACAAGAGTATCATAGTCTTTGAGCCAGTTAAATTGCATAAACAAAACATCTCAGAGACCCAAATGTTCTATCATAGCAAAATCCAAAATCTAATAACTAGATCTATTTAGCTTGCTTTCCTACGAGTAGTCACATTTACCCTAAATCTAACACCATCAGTTAGAGTCACTATAAATGCCTCTTAGTCACGACTGAGAAGGGGATCCTCGTCACTTTCTTCTCCTTCTCCACTCTTATCTTCACCCTTATGCTTTCATCTCTCTCACAAAGAAACATTGGTCAACGATAGTTGCTTCATCGACTATCAACTCTTCATCCAAATAAAAAGAAATGAACCATCAACTTTCACAAAATAAATTTATTTCCATCAATAACACTCTTATCTAAGACACATTATATTGGTTAGAAATGTCTCAAGGACAAATCTGCTCCTTGAAGGAACAATCTAAATCACTAGAAAGTTAATGCATCATAAAAGATTATGTTACAAGATACACTCTTCTTATTTAGTGGATACCCTAAAACGGATCCTGTCAAACATAATTCTCAATACTAGAAGACTATACATGAAACATACTAGAGAACCTTGCTCCATCACTATCAATATAGAGGTATTTACTCTTATGCAAGAGGCAATTCGATTTATACCAATAAAGGACATAGGATCAATATTGGAACTTAGCTGGACGAAACAATATAGAAATATTTTTGGCCTCTTGCCTCTCTTTTACACACCATGCATGTGCATATATTGCCTAACTCAAAATGCCCTCCTAGCAATAAAAATTCAACGGAGCAAGTTGATGAAGGGGCCTCCAAATTCATAACAGAGAGAATTTATATAAAGCATCTATTACTGCATAAATTAATGAATCATTAGCCGACCCAAGTAAATAGGAAAAATACTTATATAATTGAAGGTTAAATTATATTGACTCTATTCCATTAAAATATACTTGCCTATTTGGTTCTAAATCTTTAACATTTACTTACCTAATTGGTTAGGCCAAGCTCTATTATTATATGTTTGAAAATAATAGGTTAAACTATAGTTAAACCAATTACATATTTGGATGAAATTGTGGTTTGGATGAAACTATGGATGAAATTAAAAGATTATAAAAATTAAGGATCAAATTGAGATGAGAGTCATACTTTTGGGATGAAATTGGAAAATACAACAGTTTTGAGATCGATTTAGAATGAAAATTATAGTTTGAGGATGTGTGATAAATTTAATTCTTTTATTAACTAACATATCCGAGAATAAAAGACAAGTAATCTAAACTAAGGGGATCAAGGAAGTCTTTTACTAGTTTATTTACTAAAATTTTATAAATTTTATAACCGGAAGAGAGTAATATTACTGAACCAATTGACGGGATATCCTGTCAGTCTCCGGTGGCCAGTGCCGCCCCTACACACAGAGGGGAAGGGAATGAATTGGCTGTTAAAGCCTCGAACTTGGGACTCCATTAATTAGCTAACCGATTGATTACTAACCCAAACATATTTATCCTTGCCGCTGAATCTCACCATTTAGGCGATTTTTCCGATATATCACCGTCCACCGCTTTTTTTCCTGATCAGACACCGTTCAGACTATATTTCTCGATCTAACACCCTTTGCAGGAAGGCGCACCCCTGTAGCGCGTTTAACGTTGATTTAGCGTCACGTGGGGTAAGGCGCGTCTTATGCTGACATGTGATACACGAGTGTATAGCGCGGCCCCTGGGGCGCACCTTAGGCCACGTAGGGTATAGCGCGGGGCAGGGACCGTGCCTTACCTTTAACACAATTATATTAGGCGCGGACCAGGGGCGCATCTTAGCTTTATCTGATATAATTATGTAAGGCGCGGTACAGGTACCGCATCTTGTAGCTTTTCCCGGCTATAAATACTATTTCCCCCGGTAACTCCTCACATCTCCTCTCGATTATAAAAAAATTAATACAATAATCCGACAATCTTTTCATATTTGATTTAGAAGTTCGTGCGATTTTTCGTTATTAGGTAATTTTTTGATTTTTTTATTATACTTATTGTTTATTATGATTATTTGAAAAAATATTATACTAATTGTTGTCAATTAATTTATGTGTTTGTAAAATTAGAAAGCGGGAGCATACGTCGAAATAGTTTTGCGGTACAAGTAATAATATAAAATTATATTATTTAAATTATTTACGTTTATGTATAAAAATTTTATTGTGTTATATTTTCGTTCATATATTATTTATTTAATCAACTTTGTTTCAGTTGTTTTTTTGTAGATATAATATTGCCGCACTTTTAAACTCAAAGAATGGCGCGACTTTCAGTTATTATTTATTATGATGGTGAAATTCTAGAAGATGAAACCGACGTTGTTTTCGTATTAAATGAGCGTGTTAAAATATCATTAAAGAGAAACATAACTCTTGAGGAGCTGATAACGAAGATTTCGAGGAAGATTCATGTTGGAAGTAGTATAAGAATGTCGTCGTTGCAGTACAGATTTCCAACATCATTGTTGTCATTAACTTATACAGCGTTCGAACTATCAAACAATGATGATGTTAAAATGATGGCTGATTCTCAAAGTAATTATTCAGACGACGATATTGAGATGTATGCAAAGTTTGTTCAAGTGCGTGCTGTTCGGGGTCAATCATTAAGCTCCCACTATGGGCTGGCTGAACAAGTTGATCAAGTTGGCAGCCCGACGGCAGTAATGTGTAATGATTTTAATGCCATAATAGGGAGACATTCATCTGCAACTCCTTACGATATGTACCGAGGTGGGTCGATGAACAATCCGTATAGCAACATCGCGTCCAGTTCAAGGGGAAGACAGTCATCTGCAAATCCCTTTGACCTTAATATGGAGATGTCATCGATGCAACAGTCTGTGCAGTTTCCATTTGACACGATGGCTTCAAGCTACAGGGGGAGGCATTCGACTGCGAGCTTTTTCGATTTGAATATCGATATGCCTTACAGTTCAAGGGGAAGGCGTGCAAGTAGTAAGTTCTTCGACCGAAATGTGGAGAGCATGGAGGAACCATCATCTCTACCAGAAGAACCGCTTCGTGAGCCTGGTGCGAATGGTGCTGAGACTGGACTATTCATTCACCCAGAATCATCGCAATTCAACTCCGATGATAATGATGATGTGGATGAAGTTCCAGCAAATGTGGCACAATCTGACCCTCCAACACATATGTATAAAGTTGATTATGGTGTAATGTATGCGCCAGAATTTACGGATATGCCTCATCTCGGTGACTATGGATATTACTCATCAATAAATAATGATGAGTTATATTTAGGCATGGAGTTTTCAAGCAAAGAAGAAACGATGATGGTGATAAAAAATTACAATATCCGTAATTCTGTTCAATCGAGAGTCGACCGCTCCACGACAGAAAAATATGTATGCTACTGTTCCCGACGCGAAAACGGATGCAATTGGATGGTTCGCATATCGAAGAGGAAGAGGAAAAACAACAGATGGGAACTAACAGTATACAACGGTCCTTACACACGTTGTGCTGGAGGGGTCAACCAAGATCATCCCAACTTGGACTCGGAAGTGATATGCCAAGCCATCATGCCCATGGTAAAAGCAAGCTCTCATATAGCTGTTGTTGTGTTGATTTCAGCTATACAATCGCAGTATGGGTACACTGTCTCCTATAAAAAAGCTTGGTTGGCAAAACAAAATGTCATTGTCAAAATTCATGGCGAATGAGATGCATCTTACAACGAACTTCCAGGCTGGTTTAGGCTGGTACGAAGGTTGAATCCTGGGACAATTGTGGACTTCGAAACCTCCTATGCATACCATAATGATCGAGTTCTCCGCGATCGATGCCAATTCTATCGGGTTTTTTTTACTTACCCACAGTGTGTTAATGCTGTCAAATACTACAAACCTGTGGTCTAGATCGACGGGACTTTCTTGTATGAAAAATACAAGCAAGTTTTATTATTGGCAGTAGTCCAAGATGGAAATCGCAACATTCTTCCAGTTGCTTTTGCTATTGTCGAATGAGAACATACAGATTCTTGGACTTTTTTCCTCCGAAATTTCCGTGCACATGTTATCACGAGGGAAAAATATGTGTCATTTCAGATCACGGAGCTGTGATCAAAGCAGCAATGGAGTCTTTGGGTCCAATGTGGCAACCACCCTTTGTCCAACATAGGTATTGTTTCCGACACATTGCTGCGAACTACCATGGAAGATACAAGAAGGATAATGAGCGTCAATTACTTGTGCGCATGGGTAAGTGAAACTGATGTAGTTTGTTTTCTTTCGATCCTTTTGATATGGTTAGTAAGTTATACATTTTTTGATCAGGTTACAAACTTCTTCCTCGAACGTTTGAATCAATGCTTCAAGATTTGCGGGCGAAGAACGAGGAAGGATACGATTACATCAATCTCATCGATAAAGAAATATGGACGAAAGCATATGATGGTGGATATCGATATGGACACATGACGACCAACTTGGCATCTATCAGCTGCAGTATGCATGCCCGTGCATATATTTTAACTTCATCATCTGACGCGTCCTCGCTCAACTCCCGAAAATTGGCATCTAACCAATTTAACGGTATCTGACCACCGTTAAAACTTTTCGGGACACGTCCTAGATTATCCCGACACAAAGCAGTCCAGGAACCTTGCGCGATCCCCGATATCACATCTCCATCCACCGAAAGCCCCAGGTGCATAGAAACATCCTCAAGTGTAATTGTGCACTCTCCGCACGGAAGATGAAATGTGTGGGTCTCCGGCCTCCACCGCTCTACTAAGGCAGAAATAAGGTATGGTTCTATCTTACAGTGACCCTGATATCTACCTATGTAACCAAATTCAGCCTCTACTAAATACAACAAGACACGACTAGGTATCACTAACTTAAGGTTCCTAATAAAAGGATCTAATACACGGTCATTCTCCTAAAATTAAATAATTACAAAAATTAATTCTTAATCTAATAATCATGCATTAAATAAATCAACAAATTATTACTAATAATTTTAATTAAATTAAAACGTTAAAATGTTACCGTATTAGCAAAGTGTCGAGATATATGATTTCCATCCAAGCAAAGTAGATCGTCTTCCATTTTATATTTGCAAAAAAATTAATTAAGTAAAATATTAAATAAATTAAATACTTAAATAAATTAAATACAAAATATTAAAAATATAATAAAATATACCTTAGATAGAGATTATAAGAGTAGTTGAGAGAAATTGAGAGAATTTGGTGTGATGAAAGTGATTGAGGATGAGAGTATTTATAGGGAGGGATTGAGGTGTGAAACGTCGGGGTAGGTGGGTAATTATACCTAAGGCGCGCTGCAAGGGGTGCGCCTTACTGACGCGTGGCAGATTCTCAGGTAAGGCGCAGCCCTTGTCCCGCGCTATACCCTACGTGGCCTAAGGCACGCCCCAGGGGCCGCGCTATACACACGTGTATCCCATGTCAGCATAAGGCGCGCCTTATCCCACGTAGCACCAAATCAGCGTTAAGCGCGCTTCAGGGGGCGCACCTTTCTGCAAAGGGTGTTAGATCGGGAAATATAGTCTGAACGGTGCCTGATCGGGGAAAAAAGCGATGGACGGTGATATGTCGGGAAAATCGCCCACCATTTAAAGAGTTAAATTCATCGTTTATCTTTATATTTTGTCTATTTTTCCTCGCTTGTTTCAAAAAACATAATATATAATCATATTAGTTTATATTTAATTAAGATATGATTAATTTTGACTTTTTTAATTAAGTTGTGTTCACCACGAGTTAATTATCGCTAACAGTTAACATATTAGGTGATGTGGTATTTTGATATAATCACACATTTGATCCATATTATTTATATATACTCTCAATTTAATCATATTTTTAATAAATTAAAATAAATTTAATTCTTTAATCAAATGATATCACGTGTCACTGATGTCACGTATCACTATTCGATTGGAGGACAAACTTTTATTTTAATTTAATATATTTATTTTCCACCAATACTTTGAAAAGTTAGTCCTCTAACCGAATGGTGACACGTGGTACGACACACTGTACAAATGACACGTGGTATCATTCGATTGGAGGATTAAATTTATTTTAATTTATTAAAAGTAAGACTAAAATGAGAGAAAACATAAAAATAGAGACCGAATGTGTGATTATATCAAAATATGTAATAATGGTTAACTCGTGGTGACCACATTTTAATTAAATAAAAACGAAAGTGATTGCATATTATGTATTTTAAAATTAGTGAGAAAAAATAGACAAAAGACAAACATATGTAATCAACCATGTAGTTAATCTTTATTTAAATACTTTTTATATCTTAAATATTTTTATATAATTAATGAAGGACTGTTATGATATTCTCTGTTTATAATTTTTCAATTATATTTTTATTTTATCACGGGTTTGATTGAGTTAAATCGAATTTTTTAATAATTTAAGTGATTACAATATATTATCTATTTATATTATTTGTTAGTCATTGATGATATACACACTATACAAACGTAGCTGCTTGAATCTAAAACCTTTAAAAACAACAACACTCATCTTATCGAGATGGCTAAATAGTTTGAGTTTTAGAAAAAAAAATATCTTTAATGCATTAAATAGTAAATGTAATATTTCACTTAAAACTTTTACATACCATATATTGATTTGGATTTTTTTGAGTGTATTGATTCTGTGAAAGCTCTGTTTCTAATTCTAACCAAATTAGGTGTCTTTTATGGACTATTATTGCACCTTTAAATGAGTATTTTTTTTTTGTATTTTAGTCAATCTACACGTAAGTACAAGGTTGATTGTTTAAATAAAAAAGGTTTAACTTTAATTTGCTATAAATTAAAGGTCAATGCTTAATAAAAATACCTCTCAAAAGTCAATGATTCATTTAAGTGTGTAAAAAAAGTAAGAGATTAAATTTTGATGATTTTAATAAATATTTAGCTTAATATTAAAATAAGTGTCAAAAATATATTGTTACTCTCAAATAGGTGTTTAAATTATTTTTTGACTCATCATGATATCTAACGTTATAAACGTTACCATTTTAGGTGCTCGGGCCGTCAACGACGTTAATTTTCCCTTTAGGTGACACGTGTTATAATCTAGTAATTTTAGAAAATTTTAAATAAATAAAAATAATTTATTTTCGAAAAAGCCTCCATTTTTTCTCCATAAAATATCAAAAAAAAATCTCAAACTCTTAAAATCTCTTATACTAGTCTCATTTACTCCAACTGACGGTCATCACCGTCCATCTATTCGTTGGCGAATGACCACCTATACGTTGCCGACCACCCAACGACCTGTCACAACTCTTACTATCATCTCAAAACCAAAAAATTCTTAAAAATCTAAATTTAAATTTCTAATCCTTAAAATCTCAAATACTCAATCCTTCAAATTCAATTGTGATAGTCGATTGTTTCGCCAATTGAGCTAGCCGACCATTTGGTTTGCCGTTTGGCCATGGAAGGAGGGAGAAGGAGAGCACGCGGGTAAAGGTTTGGGTTTTTTTTCTCTCTAATAATATTTTTATTTTTTAAGAAAAATAAAAGTTTTAAAATTTTAAGATTATGATATGTGTCACTTAACAGAGTTTTATAACGACCATTATGGGCGAGTCACCTAAAGTGATAACGTTTGTAACGTTAGGTACCGAGATGAGTTAAAAATAAATTAACATATATTTAGGAATAACTGTATAATTTAGACATTTATTTTAATATTAAGTGTAAATATTTTAACCAATCCAATTTTTTTTAAATAATACGAACTTACAAGCCAATCAGTCAAACGTCAAACTTGAGTGGTTTTCGTGCTCAAACACATACGACCATACGAGTCATGCGAGAAGCATTGTTTGGGAATTCAACTTTGGTAACCTTTAATACAAATTTATACTTCTGACCTCAAAAAGCTATGATCTTATAAATATATTTAATAATTCAGGTTTAGCAGCCTAACATGCTAACACAAAAAAGGAATATAATATTGACACCTTTCTTTATATATATAAACGGTAGTGGAGTCACATTATGTATTGTATTATTATTTCACCCCAAATTCTTTCGAATTTATTTTTTTATAAAAATATTTAAAAATAAATTCGATATCACTTTAATTTTAAATGGAGGTTAATATCTTAAAACTTTTGAATTTATTTTTGATAAAAATATTATATAACGATTAGTATTAGCAGCTTCAAGCAGCACTAGATTCGCAATATCGTTTAACGACGACTCAAATAGTTTTTTAATACTATTCTGCTCTCTGACTTTAAAGGTTTTTAATTTTTTCAGTGAATTTAATATATTTGATTCTTTTTGTCACTAAATTTTACTCTCTTCCTTATTTTGATGATTCTATTGTTAAATAGTTAACGTCGTTAAAAACGACGTTGTTTAAAAAAAACAAAATTTTCATCAAAACGACATCGTTTTCATTTATATAACTGTCTATTTTAACATAGTTAACTATTTAACGACCATGTGGCTAAAAACCTCATTATATATATTAAATCTAGTGAAGAAATTGAAAAAAAAATTAAAGTACAATGAGTGAAATAGGAGAAATAATAAATTGCAGTTACCAAATTTGTAATTTACTCTAAAAATAATACCAAATCTTTTATAATTTCCATAGAATAATTCATTAAAAAAAGGGCAACTAAATATCTTCTTATTTCAAAGACTTTCTGCTTTAATTAAGGGAACGGATATGATCTCCACTTCATTTGTTGGACATTTCAAATTAAGAGAATCCAATTCCCTATAAAAGGAAAAGATTGCTTACAAGCTAAATCATAATGGATATTGTGGGTCATGTATACAATAAAAACTTACCAAACAAAACAATGCCTATGTATCGATTATTGCTATTTTAATATATGGATTTGAGTTTAAATATGTATTCCAATTTTGAGATCTACTGGTAGAGTTTAATTAATCTGTTTTGAGCTTAAATTAAAATTTGGATTTGAGTTTAAAATGATTCAAACAAAATTTCATACATATAAGGTTGTTTTTATGATATCTAAGTTATAATGAACGTTTAATCTCCTTATTGCAGTCGTTGGTGCTTAAACCTGTAGTCTCTAAGAACAACAACGATTCTTTTAATCACTGAGGTAAGTTAGTTCATGCATAAATAAGTGATTTGAATATTTTATCTTATGTCTATTTTAAATTATATTTGTAAATGCTGTAGGCATATATGCCAAATTCAAAGTGTTTGGTTTCTATTAGTACCTTAAACGTATTGAATTTCACTAAGGGGGCGTTTGGATGGGGGAATGTGGGATTCTAATGGGAATGAAATCCACATTCTCCAATTTGGTTAGTCGAGAATCTCATTCCCGGTAATGTAAGATTACCAATAGTGAATTTTTTGGGTATATTACCGGGAATGTCATTACTTGCCTTTCGTTAGGTATTGTTGGATTACCGGTGTTTTGGACTAAAATACCCATAAATTTTTTTCTCAAAAATATCATTCTTATGTCATTGAATAATAAAAATTCTACGAAGGTTAAATTACAAATTTATCCTTAAACTATTTTAGATTTACAAAAAAAATCTATAATTAAAATTTTATATGAAGTTCAGGGGTTAAAATAAAATTTTACCCTTTCATTAAACCTTTTTATATTTTCAATTTTATAAAAAATATATATATAAATTTTATGAATTTAATTTTTTTAAAGAAAATATATAAATATTTTCCAACTTGTTAAAAAATAAATATATAATAAGGACAATTTGGTCAAATATATGTTTCAATAATCTTTTATTCCTTTAACCAAACACATTAATCTTACATTCATGCTAAACCAACCAAACATAAAATACAACATTCACAGTAATCATATTCACTGGTAATCTTACATTCCCACTGGTAATCTTACATTTCATGAACCAAATGCACCCTAAAATGCAGATTACAAATAATTAATTTTTTGGGGTATATTACCCGAAATGCCATTACGTCCATTTCCTTAGGTATTGTCGGATTACCGGCGTTTTGGACTAAAATGCCCTTAATTTTTTTTCTTTAAAAATATCATTCTTCTGTTATTGAATAATAAAAATTCTACGAATGTTAAATTATAAATTTATCTATAAACTATTTTAGATTTACAAAAAATATCTATAATTAAAATTTTATATGAAGTTTAGGGGTTAAAATAAAATTTTACCATTTCATTAAACCTTTTTATATTTTTAATTTTGTAAAAAAAATTATATAAATTTTATGAATTTAAATTTTTAAAGAAAATATATAACTATTTTCCAACTTTAAAAAAAAAACAAATATATAATAAGGACAATTTGGTCAAATATATATTCCAATAATCTTTTATTCCTTTAACCAAATACAATAATCTTACATTCTAGTTAAACCAACCAAACACAAAATACAACATTCCCAGTAATTCTATTCCCTGATAATCTTACATTCTGTAAACTAAATGCATCCTTAGAGTAACCTACATTTTTTTTTCTTTTACTGTCTCTCTTATTTTATTTACTAAACTTTTAATTTTTTTAATTTATTTATTGAATTTTGAAATTATTTTTGTTTCAATCACTCTTACTTATTTTTTTTTCATGTAATGTGACATTATTATTATTATATTAATAAATATAGATTAAAATAAAAATTATATTAAATTAAATTGAAATAAAAATCTAAAATCATATCCAAAACCATAAATCAAAAAAAAAAAATCCTCAAACCCTAAATCACCCACCCCACCTTCGACGACCTTACCCTCTCTAACCCACTTATTCCTTTTAAGTCATTTCCCTTCACGGTGGATCAATAACTCACGGTGGGTCAACAAGATAACGATCAACATCTTTAGCTCAAAGAGACATCTCCGATGCGTCTTCTATCCAAAAGCCATCATTGGTTTCCTTGTCTTCCGATGAAGGTAAAAAAGTAAGATTTGAGGTGGTTCGCCAAGAATTTGGCATCTCCGATCATCGACCCAATCATCGATGGGTGAATCTCCTCGGTGTTAGTTTGGTTTTAGGGATGAAGTGTATTAGAATTTTTGGGATTTAATGAATCTGAAGGTGTAATGTCGGTGGATGAAGGATGGCCATAAAGGAAGGTGTTGTGTCGGTGGACGGGGATGATCGGAAAGGAAGGGGTGGGTTGGTGAGGTTGAGGCTGTCGAAGGTGGGGTGAATGTTTGTAATTAGGATTTGGATATAATTTTTGGGATTTTAGATTTTTTTAAAAATTTAATATACATTTATTAATATAATAATAATTAAACTGCCACATCACATGAAAAAATAATAAAATAAGTTAGAGTGACCAAAATAGGAGTAATGTCAAATTATGTGAGTAAATTAAAAAACATTACAAGTATAATGAATGAAACAAAAAAGACTAAAGTTAGTTTAAGAATCATGTAATTTACCCTTCACTTAAATTTAAAGCTCAGTTTGACTCTAGTGTTGCATAAAAAACGGAAAGAAAACCGGAGATTTCGAGGAAATAATTGGAATTATTCCCAATATTATACATACTCTACCAGCGTTCAACCCTATGCATTTTGAATGTGTTAACGGAAATGTAATCAACTTTATTTATTTCAAAAGATTTAAATTCCGTAAATTTGGTTACTTTTCTATATATATTATAGACTGCATAATTTAAAGTGTTTATCAAAACTAAATACCATTTTTTATTATAAGAATCTTAGACTACTTTTTAAAATTAGTTGGTAATAAAATAACTTTTAAATTTAAAATTAAAAAAAAATCTATTTTTGAATAAATACTGGTTAATAATTGAGTTACTTTATTTATTGTTTCCACTACATTAAAAGATATTATTATAAATAGAGACAGTAAGAAAATATATTAAATACAGTAATATCTTGAGAATAATATTTATATTAAAAGAAGTTGGTCATTGATATGTCAAGTTCTAATCTAATTCCCAACACAGTCGGTAAGAAGTCCGCGTCCAAACTGCGTCGTTTGGTAAGAGCAAGTTGGCATTCATTTTCACGTGCTTTTACCGGCTATTACCGGGAAACTTTACACACCGTTATTACAAAAGGACGGGAGTGTTTTATTTTTCGGATAAAAAATCTTTTCTTCTCTAATCTATTAGTATAGATCCTCGTTCACTATATAGTCTTCCTTCTCTTCTTCTTCCACCCATCTCTTTCTATATCTCCTCACCTAGCATTTTCCGGCGAAATCGCCGGTCATTTTCTATCTAAGATTTGCCGGAGGATTCATTTTAGAGATTTTTTTTGCTCTATAGAGGTCTGCTCTTTAATATTTAAAAGCCTATTCTTTCGGTGGGGTTTTGGTGGAGTTTCGGATCTGTTTTTTTATTTGGTGGAATGATTTGCAGTATTTATTTTTTTCATGCTCTTTGTTGGTTTCTTCTTGGTATGCATCTTCATGCTTTTCCTATTGATATTTTAAAATTTTTGATTGATTTGTTTTCTTATAGTATGTGCAGTTAAAAAAATGCAAACATCACTGTCCATTTTTCTAATTTAAAAAAATATTTGGTGTGCATCATTCCAAATCCATATCTTATATATAATATTGATGGTTGGGGGTTGGTTGTTGGAAATTTCCTTTACCTTTCGACCATCCTGGTAATGTAATGAACGAGAGTTTTGATTTATTTTCTCCTTGTTGAATGGTGTTTTTATTTTGTAAATACAGTCGGCATAGCATTTTAGATTTTCAGTTTCTATGTTAACCATGTTTCTTTGCTATTCTTAAGGGTTCTGTACTTTATTGTTATCCAATCTAATCCCTTTTTGTGTGTTTTTGAACATTAGATCTCTTGTTCTGAAACTTGCTAGTTTCATTTTTTGATCATTGAAGATAAAAGAAAATGGATGGGACTAAAGTGACGGGTCTTAGAAATGTGAGCTCTACTTGCTCGATCTCAGAGACAGAAGACTTTGATCTCTCACGCCTCCTTGATAAGCCAAGGCTTAACATCGAGAGGCAAAGATCATTTGATGAGAGATCGTTGGGGGAGCTTTCTATTGGTCTCTCAAGGGGAGCTCATGATAGCCATGAGACCACGCACTCACCCGGTTGGAGGTCTGGTTTCAATACTCCAGCCTCATCGACTAGAAACTCCTTTGAGCCACACCCGATGGTGGCTGAAGCATGGGAAGCTCTCAGGAGATCGTTGGTATATTTCAGAGGACAACCAGTTGGTACCGTTGCAGCATATGACCATGCTTCCGAGGAAGTTTTGAACTATGATCAGGTAAGATTCTCATCAGATACTCTGAACCGTTTGCTTTATTGATTCAAATTGTTGTCGCATATGTATAGAATGTAAACTAATATTTATTATTGCTTATGATGAGAATTATGCTTTCGATCTAGAGATAATTGTTAATTATAGAATGTTTGAACCTGAATAGTAAATACCTTGATCCACGTTAGATAACTTTGATTAGGTGAAACTTCAAGTCAAACATGAACCAGAACTTACTTTAACATGAATAGAGATTTCTGATTGATAAAAGTAGGTATGGTGGGGAAGAAAGTGAATATTAAGCTTAATGATCGTTGAACGTTTTTCTGAAAAAACAAAGCTAAAAAATGTTTGTTGTTATTTCTAATACTGTAAACCCATTACCATGTGGTCAGTTAAAATATTGAAATCCTCTAAGAGTGTTTAGTTCGGGGTTTGTTCAGGTTTTTGTTCGAGACTTTGTACCCAGTGCTTTGGCTTTTCTAATGAATGGAGAGCCTGAGATAGTTAAGAACTTTCTCTTGAAGACTCTTCAGCTTCAAGGATGGGAGAAAAAAATAGATAGATTCAAGCTAGGGGAAGGTGCTATGCCTGCTAGCTTCAAAGTTCTTCATGATCCTGTACGCAAATCGGACACAATTGTTGCTGATTTTGGTGAGAGTGCCATTGGGAGAGTTGCTCCAGTTGACTCTGGATTCTGGTGGATCATTCTGCTCCGTGCATATACAAAATCTACAGGGGATTTATCTCTAGCTGAGACACCTGAATGTCAAAAAGGAATGAGGCTCATACTTACTCTTTGTCTATCAGAAGGATTTGATACATTCCCAACCCTACTTTGTGCCGATGGATGCTCTATGATTGATCGACGCATGGTAAACTATTTGTCTAGTCTTATTTTTTCCCTCTTTCTTTTCTGCATGAATATGTGCTTTGCCTGCTCATAAATGTATCATCACTTGGTGATCTGATAGTTTTATTTTATGCGAGACATGCAATGCATCTTAGAAATTAAAAGTAGCACAAATTATGAAAACTAAAATTTAGATATAATACGCATTATTCATTGAAAAAAGTGTGACAGATGGTTTATTATTGTTATTGATGTGTGGTGGAGAGAAAGTGGAGCAGTATGACCTATAGAAATCCGGTTCCTTGGTTTTAATTTAGTAACATGTGGTTTACTGCAATGATCCAACTGCTGTAATTTATTTGTTTGTTTAGGTCAATCAACTCTTGGTTTTGTAATCAATCTCCTAATGTCTTTGTAAGATATTGAAGCAAATGATTTCAAAATATGTTCCATTTTTATATATTATCACATTTATATTTGTTTGCATGAGAGTGAATGGTTCTGTTGTGAGTTTTTACAAAAGGATCAGTCCCTAATATATGATCCACCATCTAATGGGACTGTAGCTAGCTAATAACAGAGAAAATGGTCCACGTCAACTTTTTCATATCCTTCTATAAAGGTGAACCAGATATATTTATATCCTGTCATTGCTAAGAGCTGGTAGGATCTAGTTAGTGTGTCTTTTTTATTAATGAATGTGATGCTAATAGTCCAAGTGAACTGTTCGCAATATCTCAGAAGCATGGTGCTATTCCTGTGTAGCAGAGTTTTAAACGATAGTACATGGCAGACTTGGGCTGAGTATCGGAACACAAGCTATGGATAGGATAACAATAATATACCATTCCTGTAGCATTCTGATAGTCTGTTACTTGATAGGGCAGACAAGAATGATGGAGGCTTGGGTGCCAAAACTGATGCATATTGATTCTCTATATTCTAAAGATGAAGTATCTGTTTCGGACATGAAAACCATTTAGCAAATGGCTCTTCTGGATGATCAGATCCATGTTAATTGTAACTGATTTATTATGAAGGTTCGCCTTGGTTCTCATCATTGGAGGAAATATTAGTTAACTGATGCATATGTATTTTGTATTGTGTGATAAAAACGTGTTCTTTTTGTTATTCTATTCTGACAACTCAACCTTTGAGATATTGTTTGTTTGACCTAATAGTTTTAATAGTTGTATGGAGGGCAGCTCACCAGTATGACTTAAACTTATTGCATCTCTCTCTCTCTCTATATATATATATATATATATAGAGAGAGAGAGAGAGACTCATACACACGTTTATGTGTTTTTATTATTTGTCCCCACACACTCCCTTTGCATCTCTAAAACCAATGAGTCTTAGGAGCATGTTCTAGTAAAGGTGTGAACCTTTTTCTTTGGCATTTACAGGGTGTTTATGGCTATCCTATTGAGATTCAAGCACTTTTCTTTATGGCATTGAGGTGTGCTCTGTCAATGCTGAAGCATGATGCTGAAGGCAAAGAATGCATTGAAAGAATCGTGAAGCGTTTGCATGCTTTGAGTTATCACATGCGGAGTTACTTTTGGCTTGACTTCCAACAACTAAATGATATTTATAGATATAAAACTGAGGAGTACTCTCACACCGCGGTAAATAAGTTTAATGTTATTCCTGATTCTATCCCAGACTGGGTATTTGATTTTATGCCATGTCGTGGTGGCTACTTTATCGGCAATGTTAGTCCTGCAAGGATGGATTTTCGATGGTTTTGTTTGGGTAACTGCATAGCAATTCTATCTTCTCTCGCAACACCGGAGCAATCAATGGCTATAATGGACCTTATTGAGGAGCGTTGGGATGAGCTTGTTGGAGAAATGCCTCTAAAAATAGCTTATCCTGCAATTGAAAGTCATGAATGGCGACTTGTAACTGGTTGTGATCCTAAGAACACAAGATGGAGTTATCACAATGGAGGATCTTGGCCAGGTAAGGCCTTTACTTTCTAATCTATCTTTATTTTGGTGCCTTAGATCTTATAAGAAAGGAAATTAATATTTGTTATCTCAATCAGAACATAATGATTATTTATAAAATTTCTGAAATCATGAACATGGATATTGATGTTTGTTGTATTTGTAAATTGCCCTTCTACCTAATCCTGCAATTCCTCCCTATTTTGCGTGCAGTGCTTTTGTGGTTGCTGACAGCTGCTTGCATAAAAACGGGAAGGCCGCAAATTGCAAGACGTGCGATTGACCTTGCCGAGTCACGCCTGTTGAAAGACGGCTGGCCAGAATACTATGATGGCAAACTCGGGAGATTTATCGGTAAACAAGCTAGGAAGTTTCAGACATGGTCAATAGCTGGATATTTAGTGGCAAAAATGATGCTGGAGGATCCATCGCACTTGGGGATGATTTCTTTGGAGGAGGACAAACAGATGAAGCCATTGATAAAGAGATCATCTTCTTGGACCTGCTAAAGCTGTCCAAACAAAAAGGAAATAACACAAACATGGCAAGAGGACCGACTTCAAAAGGTTCCATTGTATCACTACGAGTCTTGCTTCTTCTTCACGTTATGTTTTCTTTTAGTCGCGAAAATGGTGACAAGAAAAAGGAGTTACTTTTGCAGCCATGGCTGATTGGCTCATGCATTGTTTTCTATTACAAGTACACACTAAAGGAATTAAGTTTATGGAGGCTGGTGCCATATCCATATGTATTGAATTACCTGAAAATAATTTTCATTTATTAAATTCAAGCATGCAATTTGACTATTTCTTAATGCTTATTGATTGAAACTCCAATGATAGCATAGCTTCTTTACGACACTAATGTTCTTGCAACTAGGTAGTCCTAGAACATATATTTTTGCATGTAATGTGATATGTCTAAAAGTTTTAAATTCTCATATAATTTAGATATTTTCTTTATATTTTCAATTGGTAATATATTTTCGTCTTTAAAATATTATAAATTCACCCTTTAAAATTTTATAATTTTATAAGTTCACTCCTACCATAGAATCTTCCTTTCGCCGCTCAATCCATTCACGTGGATTAACCAAAATATCCAACAATATGGTGGAGTTAGCAGAATACGAGGTGGTGGGTGGATAAAAGCGTTCGTTGGACTTACCTATCTGAAAATCAACGCGAGCCAAAGCTCCACCTACCACTAATATTGGGGATGGAGGGGGACCATGGAGTTAGCAAAACGCCAAAAGACGTGAGAATCCATGTAACCCCCTCAGACCGATGTGGGTAACTTGATCCGATATGGAGTATCACATTAGGGCCACCGGAGCGACCCACTATAAAAATAGCGAAAAATTTAAAACTTTTATTAAAACATGTAACTTATAAAATGATTTATCAGTATGCAGAAACAAAACAGATTTTCAGACTCGTATATAAAACAAAATACAATTACATGCCCCCTAATCACATATATCATACTCTACAACAACGCCGGAAGAATTCCCTTACTGAAGTTGATAGTTGTACTGGTACAATTCTTTTAACCTGCAATGGTGAGTAATAGAGTGAGCTTCGAAAAGCTCAGTAATACAGAACTACCAGATGATGCTGCAAGAAATGTCGATAAATGAAAAACCATATCATTTCTTATTTAATCAAACGTATACCGGTTTTCGGAATAACCTAGAGTTCCACTGGTAGTTCAACGAATAGAAGCCATGAATATCTCAGTTCATAGGAAGCATTCATAGTATCACATTTTCAGGAGATCGAATAGGATGTATAGTGTGTTTCATAAGTGCGATAAAATCATAATAGGTACACTAATCAAATGATAGTTCAGTAAATCCCATAAACCATACTGTAGTGGAGCTTTTTAAACTCGTATTTTAAAATCATCGTATAAAGAGTTAACCTAAGGGAACATCTTAGGGCCTGAGAGCCTACCCAAGAAAGTTCGGGGCCACAGGGCCTACCTAAGAACACATATTAGGGCCACAGGGCCTACCCGAGAATGATCTCAGGGCCGTAGGGCCTACCTAAGAGTCATATTAGGTCCATAAAAATTTTTCGGCTTGATCAAAGTTGTACTTTACAAATCAGTATTTCCAAGATACAATTTATATCGTGATACAAATCCATAAGCCATCACCATTAAGTCAGTACATCATAAAACAATAACCATGGATTTCAGTGTACCACATGTTAAAACAATAAAACAATTTATTAATATATCGGGAACACACTAGAGAATCCAAGTAATTTTTCAGAGACATTTTGTAGTTATCAGTATGGATAACATGAAATTTGTGTAATCTGATCGTATTCCAGGAACGAGGTCCTATTGAAGAGAATCGATTATTAACCAATCTAATCAAACATCTAAGGCTGATACTTTAGAATCACTTTATGTTTTCATATGCATCAGGAAAGTGTTCAGGAACCTTTATACAACATAATTCTAGATTCAGATTTACTGAGAGTGATTTCATTACCTAAACAATTAGGGGTATTCAGGAATATACTTTGAATTCATAGGATTTCAACCAAATTGAACCAAATGAGGTATTCAGAATCTTTTCCTTCTGCGTTACTTGCGTTTTCAAACATGACCGACGTGATTTTAGATGACAATATAGAATCGAAGATTCAAGTCATTTACAATTTATGACTATCGATCGTATTATCAAACAACTCGAGTTACACAACTCCCAGATTGGTGTATGTCAACAAGTCAATTCATTATCCTTCCAGGTATTCACTCTTTAATACCATAATGCATATTCATAGATCATCCCCATAATCATCGCTGAATAGATCTTCCAACGATCTTTATTTCATTTTCATGTTTCAACGATATCAGAAAATACGGACGTACTTGATTCATGGTTCATGACCCATAAGGACAATTCATCATGTAAGTTCAATAGTGTTTCCCAAACTCATACAATCACTTATTTAATCCTCAATCATTGAGGCTACTTAGTTCGTTTAGCAAGCAAGCCTATCTCGGTTACTTTAGAGTTTTCCAGATTAATTCAAATGTTTCTGAATTTCAGATACATGTTGTACTTCCTTTTAGTTCAATTTAGTCATATAATAAAGTCATTATGGTATTTGTGGTTGATTTGTCTCGCGAATACCCACATATTAGTACCGTATACGCTCTAGAGTTGAGCTGAGCCAAGTACTTCCCGAATTATCATCGATCCAAATTTGAGAAGACGAGCAAACATTAAAGTGGTGCTTATATCATTCAGGTAATGATATAGCACTAGCGTTGGTTGATCACTTAAGTTGCGTTCCATAACTTCTACTGGTAGCACAACATCCATGTTTATTTGGATTTCTTAATTAATCCAAGACATTTACTTATTCTAGGTCATAAGGGTATTTTGGTCATTTTGGTACTCAGTTTTATTCTATTCATTTCAGAGCTCAAGGGTATCCAATCATTCCTGAGCTTGGTGAAATTCTTGGTCATTTGCATTCTAAGGATATTCTGGTCATTTTACAGATACAATGTATTACAATCATTTCCTTCCGTCCGATCTTATTATCAAATTCAAACTTATCATTTATTTCAGTCATTTCGAACAATTCTGTCAAGAGAGCACCATCGATAAATTGTTCTTCATGAATTTACTCATAATTTGGAGATTTACGGATTATCAGAATTTTTTTCGTATAAACGTATAACTTAACGATGAAACTAGTAATTCATCGATTTAAGCATGTCTTCTTGAGTATTTTTCTAATCAGGGTCAATTTGGGCTACTTTTCCCTCTCAAGGGTAATTTCGTAATTTCTTAACCATATAATTTCGGTATTAAAATTCTTAACAAAAATACTTATAATTCAGAGATTCTAGGGTTTATCTCTTTTTCGAATAATCTTTAAACTTTAAAATATTCCTTATCAAGCTTCTAGTATCTTGTACAAGCCATCTTGGGTTTAGAAATCAGTTATCCAGATTTCTTAAGCAAAACTAGCATTTCTTATGCACATCTGTAGTTTCATCAGATCAATATGTATTTACAAACTTCTTATCCAACTTTCAGGGTCAATTCTTATCTTTTTACAACATAAGGGTATTTTCGTAATTTATCACTTAAACCGGAGTATTTTCATACTTTATCAAATGAGATAATTTATACATTACATATCCAATGCTGATTCCCATATCACTTAATCTGATAACTTGTAATTGAATTCAAACCGTCTTTCAATTTCTTATACTAGTCATCTAATCCATATTCAGATACCGAGTTTTTACAATATTCAAATCAAGTGTAGAACTTCATTAATTACACATATTAGACCAAACATTTTCATTCATGCATTTACCAATATTCACATGTTCCATAAAGCATAAAGATGTAGTAAAACATTACCTCGATTTTTGTGACATACTAATCGACCATAAAAATTCCATTCGAACGCCCTCGATCTTAAAACCATCTTCCAATAATTCCTCAGATGCATATCAACAGAAAATACATAAACAAATAAAGCTTAATTTCTGAAAAACGGATCGAATCAATGATAAATCAATGAAAATCATCTTACCGGTTCGAATTTGGCGAAACAGACCCCAAAAACAGATTCAGGACATCAAAATATATGAAATATGACTTTTAAAAAATTTTGACTTTCCGGTCAAAGTCAAAGTTAACGGGTTTCACTGGCAATTTCGAGGTTTTTGGGTCTGAATTTCGAAAAACAGACTACAGAATCGGACTCAGAACGTCGAAAAACGTCAGAATAGGTACACCTGGTCAAAGTCAAAGGTCGTTCAATGCCCGGTCAACGTCGGTCAAAGTTTTGGTCAATAGTTGTCAACGTCGGTCAACGGTCAACAGTCGATCGTTTTACACAAATATCACCTTAACAGAAATTAATTACAAAATTAGCCACCTTCTAAAAAATATTTACAAAACTAACACCCGAATTTTACACAAATATCACCCTAACAAAAATTAATTACAAAATTAACACCCCTACCTGTAGTGGCGGCGCGTGCGATGCGTGAACAATGATACGGTGTTGGAAAAATTCCTAATAATTATTTTAAGGTATTTTGAGACACTTATCGAGCTCGGTTCACAATTTTGAACGGCAGAGAGCTCGATTCCGAAACATCAAAAACTTTGATTTTCTCACCCCTCCACGCGTCGGCGACGACAGAGAAACGGAGAGCACCGGTGGACTCGAAATGATGCAAGGAACACGATGATGCGGGATGTGTTGAAAACGGATGGTCAGATCATCGTGAATCGACGAAAAACTAACTGAAATTGAGTTAAAACCGGCGATACTTCCGACTAAAATTAACGACGAACGACGACGATTCACGACGAAAGGTTTGAGGGGTTTTGTTCATCGGTCGACAAAAAACACGATGCTGGTTTCGGTTCGTCAATCGGAGGTCGAACGACGAGTAGATCGGAGTTAAAAGGAGGGTTGATGGAGGAGGAAAAATGCCATCGCAACACGGAGAGAGAGTTTATAATTCTCTCCTAGAGAAAAATGGTTAAACTATGAGTTTAGCTACTGAACTTCCTGCACTTCTTAAAATGGTCTGCCAACTATACGATTTTTCAATTTAATTCTCAATTTTCATCCAATATACCAATTAAATTCAATATTTTATAATTTCTTAATTTTAGCCCCTAAATTGAGGTGTTACAATCCAAGCCACTGGTTTCGACCTTATAGATCCTTCAATGGCTATATTGGTTCCCGAGCACAAAATTTGAGTTCACTTTGACATATAGAATAAAGTACAATTGTTAAGTTTACGTCTAAATCTGAAAATAAAATAAGATATATATCAATTCACATTTTGCTCGTAAAATATACCATATGCGTCTATGTTTTGGAATATTCCCACTTCTGTTGAATATAATTCACTACGGTAGGCTAATGGTGGACCCTGGTTTTAAAAATATGAGTAAATTACGTGTTTAGTACCTAAACTATTAATTTTTATCTGTTTTAATACTTAAACTTTTAATATTTTCAAAACTTTTAAATTTTTTTGTTTCATTTTAGTATTCCACTGTTAAAAACTTCTTTTTGTTTCATTTTAGTACACTGTTTAAAATTTAACGTTAAATTTTGAAAAAAACTTATAGTTTAAGTACTAAATGCGTTGAGTTTTTAACGGCGAATACAAAAATGAATAAAAATTAAACTTTAGATATGATTTTAAAAAATTAAAAATTTAGATACTAAAATAGACTAAAACTAATAACTTAGTTAGTAAATGCGTAGTATACACTAAAAGTTATAATATATGTCTTTTGAGTAACTAGATATAATATTATTTATTGAAGCAAAATATTATTTTTCTATATAAATTTAAAATGCCTTAAGCTATTCATAATTCTAATTTAAAATGTTTCAATTCTTTAATACGCTTCCTTGTCATTTTTCATTTTATTGCAGCAAATTTGGAGATATTTTTGATGAAGAATTCTTTATACATGCACTTAGAAATCATGTGAATGTGGTCAGAGAGCTCCCTGAAGATGTACTTCAGACGTTTGACAATAACATTAGCAACATTGTTAACTTGAGAGTAAAAGGTTGGTCGAGTCCGGCTCATTACCTTAAGAAGGTTCTTCCAAAACTAAAGGCAATGGGGTATGCATTTTACTCTTTTCTACCATGAGTACCCAAATTTTAATTCCCTGGGGAAAAAGAAACAGTTAGAAAATTAGATCAATGACAATAATCTTGCAATTCCTTTAAATTGTAAATGAGGAGCAGGTGAAAACTTTGGTGGCCTGGTGTAGCAAAGTATATTGACCTCTACACGAAACACAATTTCTGACTAAAGGATAATGGATAAGAATAATGTCTAGTGCTGTAAAAACTTTCTGAACTAGTTGGATCAGTTAAGAGGATCCTTCTCAATTCCTTTTGGTTTGGGAAAGCTAAATGAATTTCAGAACAATTTCAGCATTCTGAGTAAGGAGGAAAGATTTACTAAAGTTCAATTTTCAAAAAACTGATGGGAAGTGCCCCAAAATTGCCTTCAAATTGCAGCATTTATACTTCTAGAAAAAGTTCCAAAAGGTCAAAATTAGTCTTGCCAATTATATATTCAGCACATGACATCAATTTCATCTCTAGATTGCTCATGGTGATCTCTTTACTATCAAAACTTTCATGTTCAGAGGAAATCAATTATTGATAGCATTGCAGTTCTTCAATTTTGTTTATTTCACTAAACATGCCTTGTGATGGTTAGAGCAAAATCTTATCTAATTTTGCTGTATATATATTTTTATATATCTGCAGAAATTTGAGGTCTTTAATTCTTTTGGTATTACATATATTCGTTGTAGAACATCTTTATATGTTGCAAATTGCAATACCTGAGTTATGTTTAGTGAGAGCTGCTAATATTTTAGAGATGTACGGTTATCATTTCTTTTGTATCATCTACTCTTCCCCATGCTCAATTTCTAACAACAGGGAATATGGTTTGTTGAAATTGATTTATAACACATAACATGTAAGGAGTTAATTGCTATATGATTTCAATTTTTCAGGGCTGTTCGCATTGCACCCTTTTCTAACAGGTTGGCATATTTAGTTCCTTCAAACCTACAAGGGCTTGGATGCTTATCCAATTTTGAGGCACTGAGGTTCTCTGAACCTATTCGGATGCTTGCTGATAAAATGGTTGAGAGGACGCTCAAGAATAGCTCCCATAGTGGAGGAAATTATGTTTCAGTGCGTCTTCGGTTTGAAATGGTATTTTTCTTGTTCCTTGTACACGGATGAATAATTCATTGACTCTTGAGTTCTCTGTTTAGCCACTGTGCTTTATTTTTGAAAGATATTTTTCTTTGGGAAGGATATGGTTGCGTTTTCATGTTGTGAATATGATGGCGGGGAAGAAGAGAGACGAGTAATTTCCCTATAACCAGATTAGTGAGAATGCGAAATAAAAGCGGAAAAATAATACCCGAAATTGATAACGGAGTTCAGCCAATTTTGCCTACGTCTCCGGACTGCTGCAGATCTTTTACTAAAGAGAAAATTTACAGGTGTTTACAAAACACACTTGAGAGAGAACTAGAAGATTTTGGGATGATTTTGAAGCTTAATGAGCTAGGGTATTTATAGTTGAAACTTAGGGACTAATCATTAAAAATACCCTAAAGTTCAATGACTCAATTTTGTAATTATCCCTACTACAAAATAATAAAAAAACTTAGCAGCCCCCCACTTGTTTAATTATAAGCCGCCGACTGCTTGCTTTGAATTTCAACAATCTCCCACTTGAAGACTGATTTTAATCTGTCTTCACACCTCGATCGATGCAACAGTATTTCTGGTCTTGTTATTCTAGCATGCCAACTGAAGTTGAACACAACTTCAGTTTGTCCGTAGTCACCGTCTTTGTGAACATGTCTGTCAGATTTTGAGCACCGCTAATCTTTTCAAGTTTCAAAATCCCATCTTCCAGAAGAGACCGAATAAAATGATATCGCAATTGTATGTGCTTCGTCCTGGAATGAAAAGACGAATTCTTTGCTAGATGGATAGCACTTTGACTATCACAGTACAATACATTGTTTTCTTGTTTCTTGCCTCACTCTTCCAAGAAACTTTGGAGCCAAACCATCTCCTTGCTGGCTTCTGTAACAACGACATATTCTGCTTCAGTTGTGGAGAGAGCAACTATCTTCTGTAGTTGAGAAACCCAACTCACTGTAGTTCCTCATAGAGTATAAACATACCCTGTAGTGATTCTGCTGATGTCGACATTTCCGGCTAAGTCAGCATCTACATAGTTTGTCAGTATCGTATCTCCACCTTTAAAACAAAGTGCTTTGTTTGTAGTACCCCGCAGATATCTAAGGATCCATTTAACTGCTTCCCAGTGTACCTTGCCCGGATTATTCATGTACCTGCTAATAGCTCCTACTGCATGGGCAATATTTGGTCTGGTACAAACCATGACATACATCAGACTTCCAATTGCTGAGGCATACAGCACCTTCACCATGTGTGCACGTTCTTCCTCCGTCTTTGGTGGCTGTTCTTTGGAAAGTCTGAAATGAACACCTAAAGGTGTACTTACTGGTTTAGCATCTTGCATGTTGAACCTGGAGAGTACTTTTGTTGATGTACTCAGCCTGTGATAACATCAAAGTCCCCGACTTTGTGTCTCTCTTAATCCTCATCCCAAGAATCTGGTTTGCAGCGCCCAGATCTTTCATAGCAAACTGCTTCGACAATTTTTGCTTCAAGTTTATAATCTCTTGCATGTCTGAGCCTGTAACGAGCATGTCATCAACATACAACAATAAAATAATGAAGCTGTTGTCGAACCTCTTGATGTAGCAACAATGATCAGCTTGGCATCTGGTAAAACCATTGCTACTCATGAAACTATCGAACTTTTTGTACCACTGTCTAGGAACTTGTTTTAAACCATACAAACTCTTCTTCAACCTGCATACCATATTTTTCTTGCCTTCCTCTATGAAGCCTTCTGGCTGCCTCATATAGATTTGTTCCTCCAAATCACCATGAAGGAATGCTGTCTTTACATCTAACTGCTCAAGATGTAAATTTTTTGCAGCTACAATTTTCAACACCAGTCTAATTGTAGACAGTTTTACAACTGGAGAGAAAATTTCATTGTAGTCAATACCTTCCTTTTGCTGAAAACCTTTGACAACCAATCTTGCTTTGTAGTGTTTTCTCCCATCGTGCTCTTCTTTGATCCTATAAATCCACTTGTTGTGGAGCGCTTTCTTGTCTCTGGTGGTAATTCATCTAATTCCCACGTCTGATTTGACATAAGCGAGTCCATCTCATCTTTCATGGAAGACTCCCACTTGACTGAATCCTCCATCTTCATTGCTTCATCATAGCACTCTGGTTCACCATTGTCAGTTAGCAACAAGTAGTGCAAAGAAGGAGAATAACACTGGGTTGGTTTAGGAATTCTGAAGGAACGTCTCAGTTCTGGTGTGCCTGGTTCTTCTTGAACTGTCCCAGGACTGATTTGAACATCATTTCCAGAAATCTCCTCGAACTCAACAAATTCCTTTATTTCAGCTTCGATATTAGAGCTACTTAATTCTATGGTTGCCTTGTCTTTGTACATCACATTCTCAGTGAAAATAACATCTCTGCTTCTGATGATCTTCCGATTTTCATAGTCCCAAAATCGGTAACCGAACTCATCACCACCATAACCAACAAAGACACATTTGTTGGACTTGACATCAAGTTTACTTCTTTCAGCAGAATCTATGTGTACATAAGAAATACAACCAAACACTCTTAAGTGTGAAAGGTTTATTTCTTTCTTGCTCCAAACTTCCTCTGGTATTCTTCCATCCAAAGGAACTGAGGGCCCACGGTTGATCAGGTAAGCTGCAGTGTTGATAGCTTCAGCCCATAGAAATTTGGGTAATCCGGCATGTATCCTCATGCTTCTGGCACGTTCATTCAGAGTTATGTTCATGCTCTCTGCTACGCCATTCTGCTGCGGTGTCATGGGAACTGTTGTCTCCATCTTGATCCCATTGTTTACGCAGAAATCTCTGAATCTACGATTTCTGTACTCTCCTCTATTGTCAGACCTCAATCGCTTGACTTTCAGACCAGTCTCATTTTCCACAATGGCCTTCCATTTTCTAAAGGTATCAAAGACTTCTGATTTCTTCTTCAGAAAATAAACACACACCTTCCTTGTTGAATCATCGATGAAGGTGACCTAATATAGTGAGCCTACAAGGGATGGAACTGGAGATGGTCCCTATACATCAGTATGAACCAACTCTAACTTTTCTGCCTTGGGTGTCTTGCCAATCTTTGCAAAACTAACTTTCTTTGGTTTTCCAAAGATTCAATCCTCACATAGTCCGACATCTACATTCTTTAGATATGACAGCTTCCCTTTTTGACAAAAGCGTCTTCATCCCTTTCTCGTTCATATGGCCAAGCCTTTGGTGCCATAGGTTTGATTTTCCATCAGCATCTGTGGCTGCAATGATATTCTCTAAATTTGAGGTTACATAGAGAGTACCAGTTTTCTTACCATGAGCAATGACGAGTGCTCCTTTGGTAATATTCCATTCACAGCCTGAAAAGGTTGTGCTATATCCTTCTCCATCAACCTGTCCTACAGAAATCAAATTTCTTTTGAGGCCAGGAATATGTCTCACTCCTTTCAGCGTCCAGGTGGTCTGGTTTGGCAACTTTAATAGGATGTCTCCTTTTTCGACGGTCTTCAAGGTTTCATCATCAGCTAGATGAACCTTCCCAAAATCACTATTGACATAGTTCTCCATGATTTCTTGGCATGGGGTGGAGTGGAAAGATGCCCCTGAATCCAAGATCCATGATTCAATCAGACTATTGACGCTTAGAATCATGGCATCACATGTCTCCTCTGTCACGTTGGCAGATTCCTGTACGCCGGTATCTTTCTTCGGTGCTTGTCAATCTCTTTTAAAGTGACATTTCTTGCCACAATTATAACAGGTATAATATTTCTTTCCCGTTCTTGATTTTCCCCTTCTGGATTTGGAACTACCACGATTTGAATTTCTTTATGAAGTTCTCCCTCTGGACTCCGTGTGCAAGGCTGAGGAGGTTGATGCTTCACCCGATTCTCTTCGTCGAATTTCTTCGCTCAATACCAGATCCCGTACATCGTCGAATTTTAATTTGTTGTTTCCCGACGAGCTGCTGACTGATGTAATAGTAGCATTCCAACTGTCTGGTAGAGATGATAAGAGAATTAAAACTCGAACTTCATCATCGAATTCAATTTCTACTGAACTCAACTGGGTTGTGATTGTGTTGAGTTCATTTAGGTGTTGTGTCATTGATGCCCCTTCTGTCATTCGTAAATTGAATAATCGCATCATCAAGTGCACTTTGTTTGAGACTGATGGCTTCTCATACATACTGGAGAGAGCCGCCATAAGACCCGCCGTGGTCTTTTCCTTTGCTATGTTGAAAGTAACATTGCGGGATAACGTCAATCGGATAACTCCGAGGGCTTGTCTGTCGAGAAGGGCTCAGTCTTCATTTTTCATGCCCTCTGGTTGTTTTCCTGAGAGAGGTTGATATAGATTTTTCTGGTACAAAAAATCTTCAATCTGCATCTTCCAAAAGCCAAAGTCCGCACCATCGAACTTATCAATTTTCACATTCCCTTCGTCTGCATCCATCGCTCCCACTCGAATCTGGCTTCGTTTGGATCATTTCTGACAATTCTTGTGAACCACCGTGTATTAAAACACCTCCGTCGACAAATTCGTATCGCCGATAAAATTTTTCTATTCACAAAATTCCCTATTCACGTGAATATTAATGAATAGTAACCTTGTAAAAAATTGACAAAATTCACAACCAAAAGCTCTGATTACCAGTTGTTGGGAAATAAACGAGTACGGGTAATTTCTCTATAACCAGATTAGTGAGAATGCGAAATAAAAGCGGAAAAATAATACCCGAAATTGATAACGGAGTTCAGCCAATTTTGCCTACGTCTCCGTACTGCTACAGATCTTTTACTAAAGAGAAAATTTACAAGTGTTTACAAAACACACTTGAGAGAGAACTAGAAGATTTTGGGATGATTTTGAAGCTTAATGAGTTAGGGTATTTATAGTTGAAACTTAATGACTAATCTTTGAAAATACCCTAAAGTTCAATGACTTAATTTTATAATTATCCCTATTACAAAATAATAATAAAAACTTAGCACCCCCACTTGTTTAATTATAAGCCTCCGGCTGCTTGCTTTGAATTTCAACATAATTCATTGACTCTTGAGTTCTCTGTTTAGCCACCGTGCTTTATTTTTGAAAGATATTTTTCTTTGGGAAGGATATGGTTGCATTTTCATGCTGTGAGTATGATGGCGGGGAAGAAGAGAGACAAGAGATGGATATTGCACGAGAAAGTTGGAGAGGAAAATTTAGGCGAAGGGGCAGAGTTATAAGGCCAGATGCAAATCGTGTGGATGGAAAATGCCCATTAACTCCTCTGGAGGTATCCAACTAGAACTTGTTTTGCTCCTTTTTATGGTAGGGCATAAGTTATTCATGAATGTTCACTAATTTATTGATCTGTTAATTTGGTCCTGTAGGTGGGAATGATGCTTAGGGGCATGGGTTTTGATAAGAATACATCAGTGTCTGTTGCCGCTGGAAATATTTACGAAGCAGAAAAATACATGGCTCCCCTTAAACAGATGTTTCCACTTCTAGAAACAAAGGATACACTGGCTACTCCAGAAGAACTTGCTATATTCAAGGTACCAATTTCACTTTTAACCTGTTGCTTTGTTAGATCGGCCAGAGGAAAATCTAATAATAATTGCCTCAGACGAGGAAGAAAGAAGAAATCTAGAAATGAATAAATTTTGTAACATTCTAGTTCATAATGCAGGGCCATTCATCTAGGTTGGCAGCACTTGACTACACAGTTTGTCTTCACAGTGAAGTATTTGTCACACACAAGGTGGAAACTTTCCCCACTTCTTAATGGGTCATCGACGCTATTTAGACGGACACGCTAAAACAATTAAGCCTGACAAGAGGAAATTAGCTCTGCTAGTTGATAGCCGCCATATCAGGTATGATTTTAAAGTGTTGTTTTAAAACAGTGAAGTATTTGTTTTAAAGTGTTGTTTTTGGGTCATTTGCAATTTGTGAGTGATCTTGGACTGCTGCCCTAATAGGCACACCCTTCCCTGCCTGAGTAACTTCTTGTTATGTTGCTATGATTTTTCATTTTTCTCAAAGGACCCATGTTCCCCACCAATAATTGACCGAGCCAGTCGCCCCTCACGAATAGATAAAATTCATATATTTTAATTTTTTTTTATATTTTCTATTGATAATCTAAATTTTATAAGTTCGTTTTCCTCTAAAATGTTATAAGTTCGCCCTCCCTATTATAAAATCTTACATGCGTCTCTCTTCCCCACATTTTAGGCGGGCATAGAGATAGGACCCTCTTAATAAATAGAAAACTTAGAAAAAACTTGAACATATTTGTTTCGACATATACTAGCATCCAATACTCACACACGAATCCAAGTCACATCCCTCTTAAGGTTCTTTTATCAAAAACATAACTTAGTTCACTGTAAAACCGTTGCATGTATATGATACAATAACAGTTTATTGTATGTAAATTCCTTTCTACTTTTCTTGAAACTTTTGAATACTGTATTGTTTCTGATTTGGGTATGAAATATTGTTTTCCCCTGATTTTCATTGTTTATATTTTTCTGGAAGGATTATATTGAATGTGCCTCTGCAACTTTGAATATTCAGACTGTTGTCCCACTAAAGTTGATTCAATTTGGAGGGGGAAAAGTCATGTTACTGGCAGCATGCATGCCATATAATGTTATCCACAATTTCTTCATTTCTGTCTCGTAGGCTTTGCTTCGTAGTAATAAAATATGTATATAAAAAGAATAAGAAATGGTGTAGACAACAATCACTGTAGGTATAGCAATGCCTTGCTCGTCATGAATCAGTCAGCCGCTGATAGGTTTGATAATTTTAGATACTATAAATTTGATTATGATAACATGAATAAAATAAAACCATGCTTTCAGATGATCACCTTTTATTACTTTTTTTTTTAAAGATTTAAATCTATATTCATGTGCATACGTGTAGATTACGTGTTCAAATGTAAATCATCAATTTATTCTCTTTATTACCTTAAATATTATTTTATTCAAAAAAATAATTAAAAAATATTTCATAATTTATTTATCCAACACCAAAAAATAACCATAAATTGTTTAGTTCATTAAGAATAAAATATTTTAGTTGGATCCTTTGATTCTGAAAAATTAATTTCCAGTGAAATTCTCATAATGGAAAATATTAAGACATCTTGTTTAGTTAAATTTGTTTAAAATTGTTTACATTAGTTAACAAATTTGTTTCAATATTACAACTATTAAAATTTTCTAATATAACACGTGTGTATATATTAAAGGGTAATTGTACCAGTATCACCTAACTATAGTTCCTTTTCATTTTGACCATCATTTTTGAATTTTTGTCAATCAGGTCACACAATTATTTAAATTCAGTCAATCATGCTACTTGCCTAGCAGTTAATGGAAGTGCTGACGTGACAGTTAATGAAATTGGTATGATTACACATTTGATCCTTAATGTTTATATATTTTATCAATTTGGTCATAATTTTAATTCAATTTAATAAATTTAATCTTTAATTAGATGGTGTCACATGTCACTGTCAGATTAAATAATATTTTATTAATTTTATTTATTTAATTTAGTTTATTTTATATCCAATTAGGTGGTGACACATGCCACCACCTTATTTGATAAGGAAAATGCTCTAAAATATAAACCACTTCTAAGGAGGATTGAACCTATGACCTAGAGCATCTTAAGGCATGCCTATACCACTAAGCTAAGTGTTGAACTTATATTTTTAATATAAAAAATAAGGACAAAATGTTTTTGGATTTATTTGAATTTGTTCAAATGATTCAAAAATGATTCAAAGTTCACAAAACTTGAAAAATAATTTTCAAGTATTTTTGACTTGATATACACCTTAAAGTGTGCTTAGAAACTCAAAATAAGTCAAAATATTCAATTTTTGGAGTAAGGTTTCGAAACCTTCTTTAAGGTTTCGCAACCTCTAAGGCAAAATGTTCAATCGGTCAAAATTTCCTTATGGTTTCGAAACCCCCTGACTGGTTTCTAAATCCTTAGTTTTTAAACCCCTTGTCTGGTTTCTAAACCCCTTATTCCAATGGTCACTTTTTAAAGAGGGTTTCAAAACCCCTTCTAGTGGTAATCATTATGCAAAAAAGGCTAAAATTGAGGGAATTAAAGGCTTCCAATGGCTCCAAAATATTCCAAATGGCTAGAAACGGCCATAAGCTCATTCCATCATATAAAAACAACCTAAGGACACTTGAAGAAAGTTACTACACCTATCCAAGCTTAGAGATCAAGAGAAAAGAATTTTCATTCTTATTTCCTTCATTTTCTCTTGTACATAAGTGTATAGAGTTTAATTGCATATCTTTTGTATCCATTCTTATAAGCTTAATCATTGTAAACACGTACCTAGTGAGGTTTTCTTGTTTACACAAGTTATATTTTTGTTAAAAAGGGGATTGGTTCTAGTTTAGACTTGAAAAACTAGAGAATTGTAAATGTTACTCTTGAGCCTAGAAAAAAAGAGAACAAATTAGTGATTTTGTTAGAAAATCCTTGTGTGGAGCTAAGATAGTGGATGTAGACTTGGTTGAGAAGTCGAACTACTATAAATCGTTGTGGAGCTAAGTGTTGAACTTATATTTTGATATAACAAATAAGAATAAAATATTTTTGGACTTAATTGAATTGGTTCAAATGATTTAAAAATAATTCAAAGTTCACAAAATTTGAAAAATATTTTCCAAGTATTTTTGACTTGATTTACCTCTTAAAGTATGTTTAGAAACTCAAAACAAGTCAAAATGTTCAATTTTTGGAGTAAGAATTTGAAAACTCCTTTAAGGTTTAAAAACCTTTGAGGCAGAATGCTCAAACGGTCAAAATTTCCTTATGGTTTCAGAACTCCATGACTAGTTTTTAAACCCTCTGTCTAGTTTCTAAACCCTTTATTCCAATGATCACTTTTTAAAGAGGGTTTTAAACCCCCCTCTAGTGGTAACCATTATGCAAAAATGCTAAAATTGAGGAGATTAAAGGCTTCCAACGGCTCCAAAACATCCTCAACGGCTAGAAACGGCCACAAGCTCATTCCATCATATAAAAATAACCCAAAGACACTTGAAGAAGGTTACTACACCTATCCAAGCTTAAAGATCAAGAGAAAAGAATTTTCATTCTTATTTCCTTCATTTTTCTCTTGTACATAAGTGTATAGAGTTTAATTGCATATCTTTTGTATCCATTCTTGTGAGCTTAATCCTTATAAAACCTACCTAGAGAGGTCCTCTTGTTTACACAAGTTATCTTTTTGTTGAAAAGGGGAGTGGTTCTAGTTTAGCCTTGAAAAACTAGAAAATTGTAAAGGTTACTCTTGAGCTTAGGAAAAGAAAGAACAAATTAGTGAATTTGTTAGAAAATTCTTAGTGTGGAGATAAGGTAATGAATGTAGACTTGGTTGAGAAGTTGAACTATTATAAATTGTTGTGCCAATTTTTCTATCTTTTATTGCTTCCACACCAAAGATTTTTAAAGGTCAATTCACCCCCTCTTGGCGGTTTTTGGTGGATCGTTTAGAGCCTAAAACTAAGCCTCAATTGATTATATATTACAACATTTCATATCTAATCGGTTATAACTAATGGTAGGAAATTTAAGAGAGAATGCAATCACTTTAACCCTTAAACCAAACCCTATATTCAATTAAATTAATGAAATTAAAAATTTAATTTTAAAACTATAATATATAGATAAATTTTAAAATAATATAAAAATTAACATATTTAAAATGGCAGTTTAGGGTTAAAAATAATATAAAAATTAAAATATTATATATATATATATATATATATATATATTGTATATTTTAATTGATATTAATGATTTTGTTTTATGTAAAAATATAAAAGACAGTTAATGATAAATTAATAAATCTATTATTTTTATCGATTGATTTAATATAATAAAATTTATCTATATATTATAGTTTTTAAAAAATAAAAATTTAATTCTATTAAGGGTAAAGTATATAAATAGTCCTCAAAATTTTAGGTCACTTGCATTTTGGTCACCCAACTTTTTAAACTTGCAATACAGTCATCGAACTTTTAGTTCATTTTCATATTTGTCCATGTCGTTACCTCCCGTTAGTTTTTGTTGGTGTGGCAGTTAACTCCATTTACTCTATGATGTGGCAGCTTCTTCTTCCAACTCAAACCAAGCAAAACCCAAAAAAGATTAAAAAAACTCAAAATTAATTATTTTGTAGAATTTTGGGAACCGAGGTTTGTGTTCAAACTTCCAAAACCTATTTAAAAACACACTATGAGTCTATGAGTTTATTTTTATTACATGTTGTGTTGGCTTCATGAACCAGACCCAGATGCAGAAGTGATAACTTTGTCCCCTAAAACACTGATGGAAACGAGCATATTTGTGTGACATCTGTAACAAAGGGTTCCAAAGAGACCAGAACCTCCAGCTTCATAGGTGAGGCCATAACCTGCCATGGAAGTTAAAGCAAAGAACAAGTAAGGAAGTGAAGAAGAAGGTGTATATATGTCCTGAACCCAACTGTGTTCATCATGACCCGTCGAGGGCACTCGGTTACTTGACCGTAATCAAGAAGCATTTCTCGAGGAAACATTGTGAGAAGAAGTGGAAACGTGAAAAATGCTACGCTGTTCGATCGGACTGGAAAGCTCATTCCAAGACTTGTGGCACTAGGGAATATAGATGTGACCGTGGTACCCTCTTTTCAAAGTAAAACATGCAACAAGTTCAAGAAAGAACAACAAAGTTTCACCAATGTTCCACCATGGCTAGGGGTTCTTTCTTCATCATCATCTTCCTCAATATTCTCCCCTACTTTTGATAGAAACAATAGTCTTCCTTTTATTAATTTAATTGAATATAGAGTTTGATCGAGCGTAAATTTTTCGGAGACCACCTATCATTATATTTTTCAATGTCTTGGGTCCGGTTTTTTGGGTCTATTTTGCCAAATTCAAAACCCGGTAAGTTGTTTTTCAGCACTTCCGATTTGATTTGATTTTCCCGATTAAGTTCCATTTTTGATGAAATTCATTTTTCTATGTAGCCTAGATATTTTGGGATGTCGAATTCAAGGGCAATCGAATAGAGTTTAAATGATCAATCGGTGTAACTCGTAAATCGAGGTAAAATATTACTACATTTTGCATGTTTTATGAAACAAGTTAGTATTGGTTGATGCATGAATGATTAGGACTTGTCATATGTGTAAAGTTATCATTCAAAACTTGAATTGAATGCAGTAAAAAAGTAGTAATCTGAATAAGACTCAAATAACTCGTTTAAGGAACTAGAAGGTCGATAGTAAATAAATCTAAGTTTAGTGATTGAATCGGTCAATCAATTAACCTTAGGATTTGTAAATTTTGTTTATTTTCGTTAAAGGTTAAATGTTGGAAAGTATTTGGATAATAAATTAAGAAAATACCCTTGCGATGAAGATAAGAATTGTCCCTGAAAGTGAAAATAACCCTGAAAAGACTTGTTTGATCTAATAACGGTTATTAGATGACAAAAGACTTAGGATTCCAATTCTAGAATAAACAACCTGAAGACCGATTTATCAGAAGTAATGCATATGAAAAAATTGAATGAAATGATTGAAATACCCTTGAAATGAGAAAGATACATGTATATCCTCTAGCAGTAGAAATGAGCTAGGAATTCATTCTTGACTTGATAGAACTATAGATTTGTTGATTAAATTCATGATTTGATTAGAAAATTCTGATAATCGATTTTTAGCTTACAAGATCGCAACATTCATGGAAATTCTAATTTTTGAATAAAACTCTTAAGACTATCAAACCGAAAGTACTCTATATGGCTAAATTGATTTAAATGACCAAATTATTATTGAGTTCCAAAATAAATAGAATAACTTCGAGTACTAAAATGACCTAAATATCCTCATGATCTATAAATAAGTGAATGTTGTTGGATAAATTTTGGAAATACTTATAAACCTAAATGTTGTACTACTTCTAAAGGTTATGGAGCACGACCCAAGCATATCGGTCATTCTTGATATTGTTGCAAGACATAAATAAAATAAATACCAACAAAATACATATTCGTCTCTTCGAGATTCAGTCAATGATGATTTTGAAGGTGATCAGTTCAACTAGTGCGAGCAATATTAAGAAGTAAATATTCGTGAAGCATATTGGTCCGAATGACTGACAAGTATCGTAGTGTTGGGATTTGTTTAGTTTGATTTGACTCAAAATCATGATAATTTGATATAAATTTGAAATACTGAAAATTATCATTTTACCCTTATTGTGTTAATTTACTTAGAATTCTTCCAAAATCAAAATGTCTAAAATTCCCTTCTGGGCCTGAATAATGACACTCTCAGTATATATGAATCTCAAATTATTATGATGTAAAGGTTCTTGAATATATTCCTAATACTCCTAGTTCCTGAATAGTCCTAAAGTATCAATTTCTAAATGTCTGATTTCATCTGTTAATAGTCGAACCCTTCTAATAGGGATCATGTTTCCAAAATCTGATCAACTTGTAAAAGTTCATGTTTCCTTTCTTGATAACTACTACGTGCCTTCGAAAAATATATGAATCCTCTAGTGTGTTCCTTACGCATATAAATATTTTCTCTGATTTTTTTAAAAGTATGATTTTGATATTTGAAATAAAACACGATCTCTAATCTCTATTTTATGATACAAAATATATATGGTTCTATATTTCTAATATTATTGGTTACTACTAATCTGATTTATCATGGGGTACTTATGAGATGTATTATGAAGTTCTACAGGTTCAGTTTCGATCAAGCCGGTAATTCCTTATGGACTTAAGGTGGGCTCCTAGGCCAAATAGGCCTAGTGGTAAGACCTTATGGATCCTAAGACATTCTCTTAGGATGGCTCATTTGATTTGTGCTTAAGGTAAGTCCTTATGGACCTGATGCACACACCTCAAGTGGCTCATACGCTTCAACTAGGGTAAGTCCTTATAGACCCAATGTGTTCCCTCAGGTTGGCACATACTCCAATGAACCTAGGGTAAGTCCCTATGGATGCAGTTTTGGGAACTGCGTATTAATGTTTGGTTGGAGGATATTATTGTGTTTTAAAAAAAATATGTTTTACTGAAATAAACTACCACTATTGTTTTTAAATTGTGGTTATTTCTTGTTTCATGGGAACCCAATAAAAACCCCATTTCAATCTCCTGAATCTGTCTCTCTGAATGATTCCTCTGAATTATATATTTCCTAAAGTTTACCTGAAGAATTAATTAGTGAAACCTCAACTCATCACTAGGATACATATATGCCTGGATAACTAAGGAATTTTTCATGCTTCACCATGTATCTGCTTGGCCTTTAGCATCTTTTGGTAGTTATGTATTACTGAGCTTTCCCAAAACTCACTCTGTTACTTACCATTTCAGGTTAAATAATTGATCTTGTGCAGTTATCAACATTAGTAATGAGAGTTCCTTCGGCGTTACTTACAGAGTATAATATATGAGTAATTTGGGGACATGTAGGTCATATTTGTTTTTGTATTAAATCTGTAATTTGTTTTTATATGTGACATTAGTGAATTTTGTTTCAATATATAGGGGTGTTCATAATTCTGTTTAAACTGAATTAATCTATTGAACTGAAATTTTGATCGGTTAATTTTAGGATCGATCAATTAACGGTTAATTAAACGAATTAATTCAATCAACTGAAATTATTAAGTATTTAATATATTATATATATTATTTAGTTTTAGGGGCGTTTAAACTTTGATTTTAATCGAATTAACTGACTGAATTAACTGAATAAACTAAAACTATTAAATATTTAATATATATTATTTGTATATTATTTATAAATTTCAATTAATTCGGTTAATCAACCAATTAACGAAACTTAGTTTGGTTCGGTTAAATTGTTTTGAAAAACAATTTGATTCAATTAACAATTAAAGAAAAAATTTGGTTAATAAAATTTGGATAATTCAGTTTAATCGGTTAACCAAATTAACCGTTTGAACACCCCTAAAAATATATATGAATGATATTCTGAAATCATATTTTTGTTTATAAATTATTTTATGATTTGAGATGATTTAACAAAAAAATATTTTTCCTATATGTTTTTGTGTGGACCACTTTGATGACCCAAATGAGACACCTCGGGTCGAATCACCCTATCGACTTGAGGATGTTACAATAAGTGACCTAATTGAATGCTTTTAAATAGTTGGATAATTTAATTGATAAAAATTTTAAAAAAATGATCAAAATGAAAAGAGACTATATTTAGATGATCACTAGTATAGTTTACCCTATATTAAATTTGGTGCATTTGATAGCTTAGTATTCCTCGTTTTTATTTAAGGAATACTAATCTTTTAGATATATTCCCTTGGATTAAAGATATTATTGCATTTTTAAGTCAAGTGCAAGCATAAAAGAAATAATTGCATTAGTTAATTAACAATTTATATTAAAAATTCATTTAGAATGCACAATAAAAGAAACAAAATAATAACAAATATATGCTAAAAGATCACATTTATGTTCTCTTGCAATTAATCAAACAATGTATTATATATAAAAAATACTTTTAAATTGATGCATATAAACATATTAACAAACTTTTTTTGTAGTGAGCACGAAACAGGAGAAAATAATTATAAAAGCAACCATGGTTCATAATTGCATTACGAAACTCAAATTTTAGTATCTTACATTCCATTCCATTCCATTTATTTTATTTATAGTGATTTCCCCCCTCTTACATTCATCAACTTAAGCAGCCTGGGAAAAGCTGAGAAAAGCCAAGAAAACTCTAAAGCTCCTGCTTGGCATCGTTAGCCTTGAGTTTGGGTGCTTCTTCCCCGGCAATGTCGACAACTCTCGGACCCTTAATCTTGTCGGGAGACAACTTGGGCAAAGACAAAGTAAGTACCCCATCTTCAAGCTTAGCATTCACACTGTCCAAATCCACGTTCTCAGGCAACTTAAACTGTCTCCAAAACTTGTCGTACGAGCGTTCAACACGGTGCCAATGGTCGCCCTTTTTCTCTTCCTCCTCCTCTCTCCACTCACCCTCAGCACTCGGTTTTTATTCCACTTCGATCTTCAGCTCTTCCTTCTTCAACCCGGGCACATCCACCCCCCTCCGGCGTTTCCTTCCAATCAACCCTCGTCAGAGACAATGCAATGCTCTTGTCCTTCTCGAGGGCAAGCGGGATTTGCTCCAACACTCGGAATGGATCGGGGAACAAGAGACTGCTACTGCCGGGGTATTGGTTGTCCATGAATGGCAGCAAACTCGACCCGTTGCATAGGCCAATGTAACACACTAAAAGCAACACCAAGAGCCTCATGATGTATATGTACAGAGTGAGAGTTGTGTAATTTTATTGAAATGGAAGCTTGGAACTATGTCAGAGACTTAAAAAATGACACAATCAAAATAGAGTAAAAACTCTAATTGATCGAGAAGAAGAAAAACTCTCTTTAGAATAATCTCACAAAATTGCAAAAGAGAAGAACTCTTAAGAAAACTTTCAAATGCTGCTTATAATTAAGCTTTGATTGTTGGATGATAAAACTCAAATACAAGTAGGGTATTTATAGGTTACAAGAAACAATCTAAACCACTCATTAAAATAATCACTAAATAATCTAAACCATTTAAATTAAAATATGAGAAAAATACTTAATTTTCACCTAACTAAATTGATGTAAGCAATGACATCAAAACTAAATTGATGTGAGCAATGACATCAAATTAATTTAGGTGTGAACTTATTTAGACTAATATTGAATTTTCAACACTCCCCCTCAATGTTAGCCTCCATTCTTTGAATCACGCCATGATGACGACGGAAATGTTCAAACTTTCCAACACTCAAGCTTTTTGTAAACAAGTCAGCAATTTGCTCATCTGTCTTGATTTGTCTCATCTTAATCTCATCTTGCAAAACGTTTTCCCTAACCAAGTGGTAATGTATTTCCACATGTTTAGTTCTTGCATGAAAAACAGGATTCTCCGCCAGTCGAATTGCCTATTGGTTGTCACAGTACAACGTAATTGCATAATCTACTGGTTGATGTAGATTATTCATCAATTGTATTAACCATGTACTCTCTTGAGCCGCCATTGCTGCTGCTCGATACTCAACTTCAGTGGTTGACAATGATACCGTTGGTTGTCTCTTGCTACACCAAGAAATTGTTCCGGAGCCAAGCTTAAACACATACCCAGTTGTTGATCTCCTGGTGTCATGATCTCCTGCATAATCAGCATCACAATAACCAACTAACTTGCAGTCTTCACCTTTCTTGTACAAAAGACCATAGTCAATTGTACTCTTCACATATCTTAGTATTTGTCGAACTGCTTCCAAGTGAGGCTTCTTTGGATTTTGCATATATCAACTCATCACACCAACTGCATAAGAAATGTCAGGTCGGGTCAAGGTTAAGTAGATCAGACTACCTACCAATTGTTGATACATTGTTGCATCTTCCAAATCTTTTCCTTCGTGTGCATACATTTTGACATTTGGTTCCATTGGCGTTGAAGTTGACTTGCATTCGAGCATTCCAAACCTCTTCAACAAATCTTTAGCATATTTCTGTTGACATAAAAATATTCCTTCATGTGTGCGATCAACTTCTAGACCAAGAAAGTGCTTAAGTTGTCCAAGTTCCTTCATCTGGAAATGAACTGATAAATTCTCCTTCGTCTGAAGAATTTCTGCCTCATCATCACCGGTTATGATTAAGTCATCCACATACAGTAATACGATAGCTAGCTTACCTTCATTAACTTTGACGAACAAGCTAGAATCTGCATGTGTTACTGAATAGCCACTTTTCGTTAGAAATTAAGCAATCTTACCATACCACGCCCTAGGTGCTTGTTTCAATCCGTAGAGTGCTTTTCGCAACTTACACACATATTCAAGATGTTCTTGACTCTGAAAACCCATTGGTTGGGTCATGTAGATCTCTCGATCTAGCTCTCTATGAAGAAAAGCATTCTTCACATCCATCTGCCATAAATTCTAGTCTTTGTTGGCTGCAAGTGTAAGTAGGACTCGTACGGTTGTAAGTTTCGCCACTGGACTAAATGTTTCATCATAGTCTAGTCCATATTGTTGAGAGAAACCACGAGCTACCAATCATGCCTTGTATCTCTCGATTGACCCATCTGGACGGCGCTTTATCTTGTAAACCTATTTGCAAGATATGGGTTTCACATCTTTTATCTTTGGCACAAGATCCCAAGTTTGATTTTACTAAAGTGCGTCGATCTCTTCTTTCATAGCTATCATCCACTTAGAACTCTGCGATGCTTCTTCGAACGTCTCAGGCTTTATTGCTTCTTCAATTATGGATGTATTAGCATATTTGGGATTTGGCCTTCGTATTCTTGTTGACCTTCGGAGTTGAGATTGTGGAATTAATTCTTCTATTTCGCTAGGCCCACCTTCTTCATTTAGTTGTTGATACACGCTAGTTTGCTAAGGATTCTGAGTCACTCTTTGTTCGATATCATAGCCATTTGGATCTCCTGATTCATCTAAGCTTGTTTGGAGTTGAACAGTATGCTCCACCATCTTTTATTGCAGCTTGTCTATAAATTCTCTCGAGTCTGGAAACACCTCCTTCTCTGAAGACCACAAGAAGATGCTTCATCAAATACCACATTTCGTGATGTGTAGCATCTACCACTCATTAGATCGCAACATTTTCACCCCTTTCTCTGACTGTCGTATCCCACAAAGATATATCTAACAGCTTTCTTGTCAAACTTGCTCCGCAAATGATCAGGAACAAACACATAACATACACAGTCAAATACTCGAAAGTAGCTAACTGTAGTTTTCATGTTCCATAGTTTCTCAAAGGGTGAAACAAATTCTAACCTTGGTTGAGGAAGTTTGTTAATCACAAAGGTTGCAATCCTCATTACTTCAGCCCAAAACCTTCCAGGTACGTTATTTGCATGTAGCATACTTCGACAAATTTCTGCAAGATATCGATTTTTTCTTTCCGTTACACCATTCTGTTGTGGCGTGTTGGCACAAGTATACTAATGACGTATTTGATATTCCCTTAGGTATTGAGAGAACTCATTTGATTTATATTCTCCTCCGTTGTCTATGCGCAAGCAACATATCTTCTTTCCCACTTCTCATTCAGCTGAGTCTCTGAACTCTTTAAACTTTGAGAATGCGTCAGATTTTTCTTTCATAAAGAAAACCCACACATACTTGGAGAAGTCATCAATGAATGTTACCATGTACCGCATATCGCTAATTGATTGTTGCTTAACCGGTCCGAACACATAAGAGTGAACCAACTCCAACGGTTGTTTTGCTTTAAACTTCGACTCGTCATATGGTAATTGGTGTGCTTTACCATACTAGCATCCTGCACAGACCGTGTCTGTTCTCACGTCTAGTTGAGGAAGCCCCTTTAAGCATCGACTTCTTCACCATCACACTTAGCTTGGAATAGCTAACGTGACCTAATTGTATGTGCCATAGATCTGATGTCTCATTTTTTCTTGTCATGTCTACATATGCAGACTCTGCTGATATCACGTAGATTGAATCCAAACGTCGTCCCTCCATTGTTGGTGTTTCTAAGATTTTGACATCACGATAAACTTTCACGTCTTGGGGACCAAATAAGACATAATGGCCTGATGATGTTAATTAAGACATAGATAGCAAATTTTCTTCATTCCTAGGACATGATAAACATCTTGAAGTTGCACCTGGTTAGAATTATATCGAGGCGTAACTATCGTCTTACCGATGTGAGTTATCAGTAACCTTGAATTATCAGCTGTCACCACCACACGACACGACCTCCATTGTACTCATACAAGTTTTACAACTTCTGTTTGTCACCCGTCATATGATTTGAGCAGCCCTAATCTACGATCCAATAATTCTTGTAGTCAATGCGTTCTGGTGTTGTTACCGTGAGAGTTAATTCTTCATCTTCCGTAGCAAATAACACTTCAACATCCCAACCATCTTCACTATTCTCCTTCGAACTGGAAGTAGCAATATTACTTTCAATAGGCTTTTTCTTGGTCCAACAGTCTTTTTCCATGTGGCCCATATTCCCGCAGTTGTAACACTTGCCATCAAACTTTCTGCTATTGCCGCGATTCTTGGAAGCTCCCCCTGAATGAGGGCCTCCATTTCCTTGGTAATTTTTCACCTTGTCACCATCCTTTTTAGATCCACTACCAGTATACCGCTGAAAAGTGCCTCTACTTTTGCTGGTGTAGAGCGCTTCATCTTCACCCTTCAGCGAGACTCCTCCCATTTGCTTGGCCATGGCTTCTTGACCTGCAAGCAAATTTTCAAACTTAACAAGTGATGGTTGTGTTGGCCATCCATGTACAGCGGCAACAAACCATCGATATTCAGGTCTCAAACCATGAACAATTATTCTTTTTATCCTGGCTTCCCCAATAGCAGCTGTCGGATCTAATTATGAAATTTTACGGCATATCGACTTCACCTTGTGAAAGTATTGGTCAACCGCCATGTCACGTTGCGCCATTAATAGAAGTTCATTCTCGAGAAGTTACAATTTTGTATCGTTCCTCTTCGAAAAAGAGTGTGACAAAAGTGTCCCATGCTTTCTTTGGTGTTTTAGCATCCCGGATGTGCTACAACATTTCTTCTTCAATTGTGGTCTTTAAAGCAAACATTGCTCTGCCTACTTTAATTTTCCACTTTTGCATGATGCCATTGGCATCTTCTGTCGCCGATTGTGTAACTTCACCACCACCGACAACCTCCCAAAGGTCTTGACCTTGTAAGTATACATGTTGCCCACGTGTTGTAGTTTTTGTTGTTGAGCTTCTTGATTCCTCCAACTACTTGAAGATCACCCATCTTAACGACAAGGCTTTGACTACACCGAACAAGCTTGAGTAACAAACGTGCAAAGTACTAAATTACTCTAAACACAAAGAAGCTCCGTAAGGTTTGTAATAACCCTGAAAATAATCTCAAGAAATATTTTATGATGTGGAAGATCAGTTAAAACTACAACCACAGAGCATACTCAAAATTTTAAGAGACCTTAAAAGCGTGGCTCAGATACCAATTATTGAATCAAAATAGAGTAAAAACTCTAATTGACCGAGAAGAAGAAAAACTCTCTTTAGAATAATCTCACAAAATAGCAAAAGGGAAGAACTCTTAAGAAAGCTTTCAAATGCTTATAATTAAGCTTTGATTGTTGGATGATAAAACTCAAATACAAGGTAGGGTATTTATAGGTTACAAGAAACAATCTAAACCACTCATTAAAATAATCACTAAATAATCTAAACCATTGAAATTAAAACATGAGAAAAATACTTAATTTTCACCTAACTAAATTGATGTAAGCAATGACATCAAAACTAAATTGATGTAAGCAATGACATCAAATTAATTTAGGTGTGAACTTATTTATGCTAATATTGAATTTTCAACAGTCCATGAATGGCTGCAAACTCGACCCGTTGCATAGGCCAATGTAACACACTAAAAGAAACACCAAGAGCCTCATGATGTATATGTACAGAGTGAGAATTGTGTAATTTTCTTGAAATGGAAGCTTGGAACTATGCCAGAGACTTAAAAATGACACAACAGGGAAAGTATCTCGTTGAATTCTATCGTATGGATCGTAAGGTTAGAGGGGATATTTATATATAGATAAAAGTTGCTAAATTTCTTGAAATTTATGATGTAGAAAAATTGGGAAGATTCTAGCGACAACCCAACTAAGCAGCTGGCAGTACTGTGCAAATCTAAAAGGGTGCAACCGAATCGTGCAGGTTCTAGAGTCTTTGATGTCTATTGTCTATTTATTTTGTTCACTTGGTCTTCAAGATGAAACACGTGTGCGATCGAGGGCGAGGAATGTTGGAAAATAATAATGCAACAAAACAATTTCGTTAAGATTTGACTAGCAAATAATAATCAAATAAAGAAGAGATAGAACGATTTATTGTGTCATGGTATAAAAATTATTGTCTTAGAAGTAATTTCGTCTGGATTAATGTGATTCCGAAGATGAAACATGTGTGAGATCGAGAGCGAGGGATGTTGGAAAACAATATTGCAGAAAAACAATTTCGTTAAGATTGACTAGCAAATAATAAAGAAGGAGATAGACCGATTTACTGTGTTGTGGTACCAATTTCGTTCAGATTGGTGTAATTCTGAAAGTGAACGTTGCCCCAAGGTTAACACAATCTTTCAAACTTCCTACACCTAAAGTAAGAAAGTGGAATCCACTTGTGCTACTCTCGTCGGATAAGAAATTTTCCAAAAAGGAAATACCGACATAATAAATTGTATATCCAATTAAGGAGATGGACTATTCCTTTTATAGGAGTGGCAGAGGCGTGAAATTGTCAATTGATATTTACCCACTCCAACCAATGGCTAAAAGAAGTAACCAATTCCCTAAAAGTAACATTTAATATTTGCATTACTAACAATCCCCCACTAATGCAAATAAGTAAAGGATTTCAAATACGAGAAAAAAGTAACAATGAAATTAGTCGCTTAAGTACTAGTGAACATATCTGGAACTAATACATAGTGAAATAAGCAATTCTTCTCTTAACAAGTGAACAAATCTGGAACTTGTTAAAATAGGAGTAAACTCACAACACACGACTTACTTCTTCACTAAATGAGTTTCGTGATAGATCAACAGTTTTAGCCAACTATACCTTGAGATGTTGGTAAGTGCTCTAGAAAGATCGCCCAAAATCTTTCATAGAAGGTGGCTAATCCTTCACACTTACGTAGATGATTTCATCAACTCTATCTCTATATAGATCACCCAAATCAGGGATATGAAATTATTAAGAGCATTTAGAAAGCCCAACCTCTCAATTTTTAAGATTCGATTAATCATCAAGTCCGTCTCAAAAGGATCACTCAAATTCCTAGGGTATGAATTCATCAAGAACATTTAATAGTTCATCCTTCTAATTTGGTGAGTTCATCATGTCTTATCTCACAAGGACTACTCAAAACTTATTTTATGAACCCATAAAGAGCATAAAATCCAACATCTCAAGCTGGTGAATCCATCAAGTCTGTCGCACTAGGACCACCCAAATCCTGGACTATGAATTCGTTAAGATTTTAAAGCTCATCCTTTCACGCCAATGGATTCATCAAGTCTTTACTAGGACCACCCAAAACCTGACTATGAATCTATTAATTCCTCAACCAAATGGACTCAATTCCTCTTTTATCCTCTCGTAAATCAACTTGAGCACTATCTCTTTATTTTACGAACTCATCTATTCTCTTATCATCGTAAACATGGTTTTAAACCATTCACATGTTATCTTACGAGTCAAGTAAAAAAACAAAAAATAAATATCTCTCTCTTTAAATATTTTCAACAAGATAGATTTCTAAGGCATTCAACCTCTTGCTTGACTAAGTCAAGACTTATCATTTCAGGCTTCAAAGTAGAGCTACTAAAATAATTTTCACAAGCTTTCACATAAGTTGCTCTACTTAGATAAACATATACCTACTATAATTTCACATATACCATTTATTCAAGATTTCTAAACTAAGAGGATTAAAATTCTCCAAGTTTCATGCAATTTTAACTAACTATTCTCATATACGTATAAATTATAAACTCATATGTTTCACAACACAATACATGAAATCATTGATTCATTTTAAACACCCCATATTCTATATCATTCATATGGTGGATAACTATTTCCAATTACTCACTACAGCAAAACAGGCTTTTTGCGGTATTTTTTAACCTTTAGCGGCGTTTATAAGCGCCGCTAAAAACACATGCGGCGTTAAGACAAACGCCGCGAAAACCACCGTTGAAAATAGCGCCGCTAAAGTTCGCAGCGTTTTTTAACAAAAAACAACGCAATAGGTGTTGATATTTAGCGGCGTTTTTTAGACAAACGCCTCAATAGGTGTTGATATTTAGCGGGGTTTTTTAGACAAACGCCGCAATATGTATTAATATTTAGCAGCGTTTTTCTGACAAACGCCGTAATAGGTGTTGATATTTAGTGGCGTTTGTCATAAAAATGCCGTAATAGGTGTTAATATTTAGCGGCGTTTTTTAGACAAACGCCGCAATAGGTTTTGATGTTTAGCGGCGTTTTTATCTAAAACGCCGCAATAGGTGTTGATGTTTTGCGGCGTTTTTCCACAAACACTGCAATAGGTTTTAATGTTTTGCGGCATTTTCCCACAAACGCCGCAGTAGGTTTTGATGTTTTGCGGCGTTTTTCTCACAAACGTCGCAGTAGGCATTGATTTTTTACGGTGTTGTTGCTAAAAATGCCGGTAAAGGTCTGTATATAGCGGCGTTTCTAGGATAAAAATGCCGCTAAATATATGGTATATTGCGGCGTTTTTTGTTACAAACGCCGCTAAATAACACATAATTTAACAGTACTAGAAATTATGCTTGATTACCCCAAAACTATTTTTTCAACATGTTCCATTGTCCAACAAACAAAATAATAATAACATCAAACTCTATATCCATAACAAACAACATCAAATCCAATATAATAAATAAAAGTTTTCATTAACGTAATATAAGTTCAGTTAAACAAAGGTTCAGTAGAATGCTCATAACATAAATGAGACTACGATGGTGGATTCTGAGGTTGCATTTTCTGAATCATCAGCATCATATCATTGAATCGTTTTTCAAATTCTTCACATCTCTGTTAATATGTTGCTTCTCTCTGTGCTACCGCTACTTCTTTCTCTGCTTCCGCTGCTGCTCTGGTTGCTTCTGCTGCTGCTCTCTCTGCTTCCCTTGCTTCATTTTCCGCTTTCAAGTTAGCCATTTGTTGATCCATCTCGGCCAACTTTTATTTTAAACGACAAACTTCTTGGTGGGAAGATCGAGACTGTGATGACATGTACTGTGAAGAACTGGATCCAAAATATTTGGTGGGAGTAACGAATGATCCTTGACAGCGCACCTGACCATATCTTTCAGGACCCAAAACGTCATTAATAGCTTGGTTTTCAATTTCATCATCATTAACAATACCTTGACTCGAAGCAGTAACATGATACTTTGCCTTTTTCTCCCTCAATTTTCCTAATAAAGTGAATAATTAATTAAAATAAAAAAATATCATGGTACAAATATAAATAAAGTCAGGTAAATTTAAAACATCTACCCAAAAAACGTACCATAATTTCTGCCGCGTCAGTAGTCATAGGAGTGTCATCCTTCTTCGTATGTGTCATGTCGAAGAGTTGGATTCGACCAACTTTAGAACCGGATGTATTTTCCTACAATGTACCATAATATAATTACTATGAGTTAGTATGTACATGGAATACAAAAAATATTTCAATAATCTATAATACCTCCCATGAGCTATACCAAGCAAACTCTTCGATCCAGCCGTGTGCGTAAACTTTTGTCGTTGCCTGCTAGCAACACCAATATGCTCTCGGTCCTATAATGTCAAACAACCACTTTTAATGATGATTTACAATTCGTTACAATTATTTCTGAAAAATACATCATACTTGTCCTTTTTATGAACTCCAAAATCTGACTACATCTTCCCATTGGTACCTGAGCATTCTTGGTGGGACTGTTTGCAACTTCTCTTCAAGGATGAGATCATTCTTGAAGTATTTCTTCTTTAAGGAGCTCTTGTGATCCCTCCATCTCTTCCCTAACGTTTGCTTCACATAATCGTCAGAGACCTCTAAAGAAAATTTCTCTTATATAGCAAATAAGTGTACACCGTAAGTATAAATTAGTATTGAATTTCTATAGAGTATGTATTATCATGACATTATTACCTTAACAAAATCCAACGCTTGATTTTTGTTACTATTAGGCATTTCGCACCATGACTCGTAATTGATCGGTAACAGATTCGCATTACGTCCAACTATGCCTAAGTAACCTGCTAGAAGACGTGATTCTGGGTCAATAGGTTGACCGACATCGTTTCTCGAAACTTTGACACAATGCCCAGGAGGAAGTTGGTATAATTCCTTCAAAGTTGTACGTCCTCTAGTCTTGCGCGTTCTAGCATTTTCAACTATATAAGAAATTATTAAATTCCATTTTTGAAAATGAACAAAGTAGTAAATAATGTTTTGAATATTACTTTGAATTTCTACGTCTTCTTCAACAGTTTCCGGAACTTCGGAAGACTCAGGTGCATTCGATTCCTCGTTATTTCTTTCTTCATGGTCTTTAGAAGCTCGAACAACCAACATATCATTTATTTTTCTCCTCAGCATGATATCTATAATAAACAAACATGAGTAATAAAAAATATGAATTAATTAATGAATATATTGAAAGACAACATGTTAAAGGTTATAACATTATAAATAAATAATGAATATATAAAATCGTACAAGTCTTATATAATGTCAGTTGTCATAAATCTTCATCAACGTCCTCCCGAACCCATTTAAATTGTGTTGTGTTATTGATAGTTTCATCTAAGTTTTGTGGTAGTAGAGGTAAACTTTCTGATCTTGTTTCAATGTCATCTCTACTTCCATCCCCGATGTCTATCAAGTCTCTGGGAGTATTTCGAAGCACAACATACCAACCGTCATTCATTGGATCGTGACAATAAAATACTTGTTTCACTTGAGAAGAAAATACATATGGTTCATCCATCAAACGTTGACCCGTGTGAATTAATCGAGAGAAATTCACCATTGTAAACCCGAATTTATCTCTTTTTATACATCTTTTTACATCAACCCAGTCACTCCGAAACAACACAACCTTTCGTTTTCCATAATAATCTAACTCAATAATGTCCGTAAGATTTCCATAATAATCGACCTCTCCCTCTTGCGGATTATTGTCCCTTACAGTAGCATAACTTGTAGTTGACGAAGTAACTACGACTCCACAATTTTGTGTCCTTCTTAATCTTTCACGAGATTTTGTATGGAACCTGAACCCATTAATGAGGAAGGCATTATATCTTTTAACTATTCTATTCGGACCTTGAGAAAGCCATTTAACTTCTTCACTAACTTCTCTCCCACTCCAAACCTATTACACATGAATGGTGAATTAATTTGTATTGACGTCGATACAAAAAGCAAGACGTATATAATTTATAATTGTTCCGTAAGATTTAGTTGCTTACCATCTGGCCTAACCATTCATGAAAAGTTTCTGTGAATAACTTATGTAGCTCTCGCTGATTTAATCTTCGGGAGCGTGCTCTAGATCTCAATACTTCTTTAAACTCACTATAAAGAATATTATGTCGTTAAAAATTGATAAATATAAAAGATAAAGAGATTTCATTAGGATTGGGTCCGAAAGACTTACGTGCGAAAGGGATCTATTGAATCGTGATGGAAAAGAATATATCGGTGTCCTTGTACCCAAGACGTGTCATCTAAGTGTTCAATTTCAACTTTCCCTAATGGTTGACCATAACTTCCAAAGAAATAATGTTGAGGTAAGTCATCAGTACTTAACACATCATTTCGATTTGGTCTATTCCATCTTGTTTCAACATCTTCCAAATATCTAGAGCAAAATGTCATACATTCCTCTGCCAAATACCCTTCAGCAATTGATCCTTCCGGATAACGCTTATTACGACAATAAGACTTCGACTTGCCCAAAAACCTATACACAAAACAACATATTACGTAAATAAATTTGAGTGAGAGGTATAATCAGTAGTAATTTGAAACGTGTAATTCAAATAACACCTCTCTATAGGGTACATCCATCGATAGAAAACTGGACCACCAACTCTTGCTTCGTGAGGAAGATGAATTAGCAGATGCACCATAATTGTGAAGAATGAAGGTGGAAATATCTTCTCCAAGTTGCATAAAGTCAAGGCGACTCGATCTTGTAGTTTATGTAAAACATTCAACATGAATGACAACTGACAATCAGTTTCAGGTGAATATGAAACAATAAGATATTCGTTACAAACCAACTTTATTATAAAGCATTTAAATTACCACGTCAACTTTTTTTAACCAACGTACATGAAAGTTGAAACCCCAATACAAATGGTAATCTAATTTTTTTAATATTTATTTATTTTATTATTTGTATTTATCTGAAATTTTATTTGTATTTGTTATGTACAAAATTTTATGGTACTTAATATATATATGTGTTTAACCTAAAAAATATTTCTAAACCTGCTGCTTGACAATTCGACACTAACAATCCCAGGAGAAGCAGAACCAAAAGGAGAACTGCCTTCATGGTTACCCTAGAAAATTGCCAAGAAAAAGCTACTGAATTCAAATGTAATATATATATATATAGCCACACCATTCCACCATAAAAGCCTCGTACTTCATTATGGCCCATATTTCAATCCTTTTCAAGAACTCCCTCATTCCTTCATCATTCTGTCTCCACATCTAATCATTTCTCCACCATAAAAACCCCACCTTTCTAGATTCACATCCATCTCACATACTCCCAAGAATGGCTAAAAAGAAATCTAATAAAAATACAAAGACTCCAAGCGAAAATGTGCTCTTAGAGTGAAATTCTTGCATTTTTATTTTGAAGAATATGTATATAGGAAGCTTGAACATATTCTGCATTTTTATTTTGAAGAATATGTATATAGGAAGCTTGAACATATTCTAAACTGAAGGAAAAGTATGAAAACTGAAGGAAGGCAACTATTGATTCAATTCAGCAATGAATGAAAATGTGTGTTGTGTTTGCATTGTTGTGTATCCTGCAACCGGATCAGAGAACCTTGAATGAGATTTAAAATTACGAAACAAAATGTAAAATAGGGTGGTTTTTGGTAAGCAGTGGTCACTTCAAATCCATGGTGGTCCAATGTTCGGTACGTCCTCAACCATCCTATGTGCCAGTGATCTAGATCAACTGCTGTGATTACAAGTTTGGTACGAACTCAACCATCCTATGTGTCAGTGCTCTTAGATCAATGAGAGTGATTAGATCATTGCCTTAAAGATTATCTGATTCCCACCCAAAAGGGCAGGAAACTTTTATCAACAATATGAAGTGATATATTTAAGCTACATAGGAATTATTTGGAATAGTTTTTTATTTTCAGATTCTAACAATTAATGATTATTAGCCCAAAAAAAGGTAAATCCAAATCACGAGTGATAAAGACCCTTATTGATGATTAAAATAACATGGTTACTTGAAAATGATACCAATCCTTTTACTGGCAATGGGAAAAAATACCTCCTAAACAAGTTACAACTATTGCTACTTGCCAATAACATGAAAATGCACCAACTAGCTTTTTAATAATCCCAGGTTTCACCATGACTCCTATGACTTCAACTTTCAACAGAGTTGTACATGTCAATTCATAATTTCTTATGCATTTCCATACTAAGAAAATGGGATCAACCCTTATGGTTTTATCAGCAGAAAAAGTTCCACCTCTATCTTTATTCTTTAATAGCAGAGAAGGTAGGAATTGCTTCCTCAGTGTTGGGTAGAAATTTAAAGACATAATACAAAAACATGTTGTGGTAGTCAGCATCTTGCAATAATTTCTTCATTAAAATAGAAATGAAAAGAATATGTACAGTAATAGTTGTGAAACCATCTGTTACATGTTGACCAGGCCAACAAAAGCCAAACACAGTAATGGTTTCTTTCTCAAGACAACCAATGAAAATAAAGATCAAGAGAAGCTCTAAGAACTAAAATGTTGCAATGTTGGCTTTGATTTAGAATTAGGATTTTCTATTCACAATAATTAATGGGGTTTGCCAGAAGAAATGGAAAATACTTTTCGCATACTAATAATGAGAGCCAAAGTAACCTAGTAAGCTGTTCAACGACCTAGCTATTTTATCATACAGATACCCTTTTACCAAGAGTTGATTATTCGTAAACCAAGCTGTTACACATTTCATATACTATATCTTTCTTTTATTTTTCCTAGCATATCCTACCATACATATACTTCCATAATTCCCCCCAAGTTAAAGCTTCAACGGAAAGTAAGAAATAACTTTACCTCTGAAAAAGCACAGGCTCGAACTATATGCTTGTGCTCAAATGAGTGCAAGACATCACCGGTTAGTGCATCCCACACTTTCCTAACTTTCCTGCATATAAAGGCCATTTTACAGGATATGTCAACCTTTTTTTCAATAAATAACTCCGTAAGTGCAAAAATATGAAGAACTTTAGACAAGCCACTTGAGGTGTTCGAAGACATTTGATATTAAACACAAAATCTGCATATAAAAGTATACAACTAAGAAACCGACTAAAAAATAATTCAACAACTTCCGGATTACAACAACAGCAATATTGTGATTTGTGATAGAAGACAATCAAGAACGAAAAAACATACGCAGAAAAGTCAGCAGAAGAAGAAGCAGCACGCAAAGCGTTTGTGTCCAAGCAAACACTCCACACTGCACCCTTGTGTCCTTCAAATGTTCCTATCCAATCTCCTGTTTCTCCATTCCTCAGCATGGGACTGGAATCTAAACCAGACAATTAAAACCCCATTCATATAAGCATAAGATCAATAATAATTATCCCTCCACAGAAGTGCACATCATTCCTAGTTCTATGGAAAAATACGGTCTTAGCATTGATAATATATACCCCATATGTATATGAAGGCTTATAAAATGAAATCTTATCAATGAAATATATACCATAAGTAAGCCTAAACATAGATGAGAACAAGCAATTTTAAGATAAATCGATTACAGTTTAAAAATCGCAACTTCTCAAAGTAAACAGAGAAAAATATGGAGAGAGAAAAAAAAGCGATAGTCTTGGACCAAATTAATAGTAATTACCATTGTTGGCACTGATGAGAAAAAAACCATCTAAACCTGATTTATAATCAGACTTTATCAAAGGGGGAATAGGTAAAGCTGATCAAATTATACATATTAAAAGAGCAAAGAAATCAACCAAGATTTAAAACCCTCGGATAAAACATTAAAAATTGTAAAATGCGACCATAATATTTAAAAAATGCAAACAACTTCCAAAAGTAAATACAATCGAAATTGGAAAAAAAATAATCAGATTGAATGAACGATAAAGATCTAGAGTAAAGATGGGGAGGGAAATCGGAATCAGGCATACCTTGATCCGACACCGTGGATTTGAATGTTTTGAAGACGAAACAAAGGGAAGAGAGTTTTGGGAGAGGGGAGATCAAAAAATGGGGGGATAAAGGGAGAAAGGAAGGAACCGGAAGATTGTGGAAGGAGTGAGAGAGAGTGCGCTAGCGTAGGAAATTCGAAGTCTCAATTTCCCTGTTGCTTCAGTTGCTTTTGGTGTTGTACAAATAAGAATTTTAGATTTACCCTTCTTTTATTTTCTTATTTAGTGGTTCTTTTAAAGTTGCCTAAGGTACAATTATGTTGCGGCGTTTGTTGAAACAAACGCCACTAAAGATTATATTTATTGCGGCGTTTTTCTATAAACGCCGCTAAAGTACTACTCTATTGCGGCGTTTGTTGAAAAATGTCACTACAGATGAACCCTATTGCGGCATTTGTATAAAAAACACTGCAAATGACTACTCTATTGCGGCATTTGTTGAAAAATGCCGCTATAGATGAACTCTATTACGGCGTTTATTTAAAAACGCCGCTAAAGTACTACTCTATCCACCTCATTTCCTGAGATGAAATTAGAGATTGAGAAGCGGGAAGAAGAGTTGGAGCCACGAGAGGACCAGTAAATTGGGGAAGAGAATGAGAAAAGGCGTATTGAATTAGAGTTTTGAATTAGAGAACGGTGGGAATGAAAAATAGGTGGGAGAAAAAAATGGAAAAGGGTTAAAGGGGCGTGGGACTTAGAAATTGTAAAATTACGGCGTTTGGAAATACAAACGCCACTAAAGTACGAGTCATTAGCGACGTTTGTATTCAAAACGCCACAAAAGTACAAGTCTATAGCGGTGTTTGCATTCAAAACGCCACTAAAGTACGAGTCTATAGCGGCGTTTGTATAAAAATGCCACTAAAGTACTACTCTATAGCGGCGTTTATATAAAAACGCTACTAAAGTACGAGTATTTAGCGGCGTTTGCATTCAAAACGCCACTAAAGTACGAGTTTATAGCGGCGTTTGGATTCAAAACGCCACTAAAGTATGAGTATATAGTGGCGTTTGTATAGAAACGCCACTAAAGTACTAGTATATAGCGGCGTTTGTATAAAAACGCCACTAAAGTATGATTCTATAGCGGCGTTTATATAAAAATGGCACTAAAGTACGTACCTATAGCGGCGTTTATTGGAAAAACGCCGCTATAAATGACAATATACAACCATTTTACGGCATTTGTTTCAAAAACGCCACTAAAGTATTACTCGTTCGCGGCGTTTTTGGATACAAACGCCACAAAATGTCAGATCTATAGCGGTGTTTCTGGATACAGACGCCGCTAATTACCTTTTATTTAGATAATATTAGTTGATTTTACATATTTCATTTCTACTGTACATCAACTAAATTGATTGATATATGTATAAACAGTATATGGAGAAACATTAGTTGATTTTACATATTAACAACAACCATACATTTTAATTAAGACATAAGTTATGCATAAAAATACATTACAATTTAGAAACATTAAAGTTATGCATAAACAGTCTTCACCATATTGTTCAGTAGAATTTAGTTGTGCTCATTCGTGGGGAAAGAACGTAGGAAAGCTGTTTTCCTTGTTTGACGACGTATCGTTAAGTTTTTCCTCTGTGTAAACTCTATATGGAGAAACTCTTCATCCATTTCACCAAATAAATCTCCTACCTCCGGTTCACCAAGAAGAGTCCTTGCGCGCTTCAGTGCTTCACTTGAAACAGATAACGACCGTTCACCTACAGTATGAAACTTGATTGTAGGTGGCTTGCGAACTAAATAAAAATTAAAATAAATTTAAATAGATGATATAAATGTTTACTTGGAGTAACAGTAGAGGCAACTTCATCTTCATTGAGGATAGATACTGCTTTTGTAATTGAAGATTCTTTCAACGCCACAGAGTTACCAAATTCAGTTCTAAACATCGGGTATTTATCCACTCCTCTATCATCGTTCTCAATAAGCTTCGAAGGTCCTATATGCATACAATCTATGAAATTTGACTGAGCGTAGAAAAACAAATTATAGCGGCTGAAAGATTCATAGATTATTACCTTCAAGAAGGAGATCGACCATGGAAGGGTATGGAGCAATAGAAGTTCCTTTCGGGTCATCATCCAGTTTCGATGGCGAGACCGGACCAATATCCTCCCAACGATAATTTGATCCATCATCAGAGCAAATACGCCACTTAGACATTCTGTCGACGATAATTTCTCTTACTCAAGGCAACACCTGCTCTCCTTTTCTCAAATACGTTAGCTTTTTGGGTTTTCCCCATTTTCAGAAGACCAAAAAAATGAAAAAGATCATTAATGATAAGAGGGATCAAACCGTGCAGTTGTGTTATAGTTCATCGGTAAGAGGCACAATTTGGTCGCCGGGATATACAAACGACGACATCGGTAGGAATCGTTTGAGATCTATTGTTGTTCCAGAGAAGAAGCTTTGAGGGAAGAAGAGTTTAAATGATTTTAGGGTTCAGGCAGGAGAAAAGAAGGACTATATATTTAACATTTTGCGGCGCTTATACAAAAAATGCCACTATTGATTGCACTATTGTGGCGTTTGTTAAAAAACGCCACTATTGATTAAAACTATTGCAGCGTTTTTCTAAAAACGCCACTATTGATTAATACTATTGCGGCGTTTGTCTAAAAACGCCACTATTTATTATCACTATTACGGCGTTTTAAGAATAAATGCCACTATATGTGTAATCTATTACGGCGTTTGTGGTATAAACGCCGCTAATTTACCGATCTATTGCGGCGTTTTGGCTAAAACGCCACTATATGTTAATCTATTACGGCGTTTGTGGTATAAACGCCGCTAATTTACCACTCTATTGCGGCGTTTGTTAAAAAACATCGCAATAAACCACCCTATTGCGGCGTTTGTTGTAAAAACGCCGCTATATGTCAACTCTATTGCATTGTTTTTACAACAAACGCCGCTAAAGTATCAATTTGTGGCGCTACGATTATAAACGCTGCTATGTGTTTAAATTTTATGACGTTTTCTCTCCAAACGCCGCTAAAAATGCCGCTACATATCAGTTTTGCTATAGTGACTCCACATTCTCTGAACTTATAATGTCTAAATTAACAATATCATATTAGTTAAATATTAACTTTAAAGAGATCATTTACCATGACTAAAAGTCTTATCTTAATAGGATTATCAAATTTTCATTTTTAACCTCTTCTCTAAGTAAAAAAATATGTAAACTAGTCATAGTATTTTATATATTGAAATAGTGAGCATAGAAATGAAAAATGCATCAGGTAAGTCTCTAGAAAAAGAGAGGTGGTGCACTAGGCACGCTTAAGTACCAAGTTTTTTTTCCAGAATCAATCCTGGACATACATTCTCACTCTATCACACTACTTTTCAATTAATCATTTATAAAAGATCTCATTACAATTTATGTTTAATATTTTCTCATGTATAAGCATACAATAGCTAGAAACAAATAATTTTCATGTGGTAACAAACAGATAAGAATGTAATAATTCTAAATAATCTAACTTCGTATATTAAAACATAACAATCAAGTAGACTTATTCTTCCTTAACACGTCTTTAGCTCATGTCCTCTCATCAACTTTGATTAGAGTGACTATAATTTGTCACATCGTTTACTTCTTTGAGTTACCACATCTTTTAAATATGTAGATTCTAAATTTAAAGAAAAAATCAACAAAATTAATATCAATAAATGAAATAAATTTCATAAAAGGAAAATAATGGAAAGATAAGTTTCTTATTTTTATTCCTTTATTCTTATCAAATTGCAATATTACTCATGAATTTAGATATGCAACACTTCAAAATTTAATCTTTAAATTCTTCTTGTGATACAATTTTTTCGATCTCGCCTCCTATTATTTTCCTTAAAATCATACTTAAATTTATTAGTTGAGTTTTCAATTCCATTTTATGGTATTCTTCACTAGATTCGTCCCCTAAAAATTAGGGATGACACAAAGATGATTTCTCCTCGTTGTTTAAAAACATTGTTCGTTTACTTCGAATAGGATTGGTCACGGGTCACCCAACACTCAAATAACCTGCTAACTATGACTAATAATCATTTATTTTCCCTTGTCATAGCATTAAATATATGTGCACGTGGTCATTTCAAAAGCAACAATCCCACATTAACCAAATTAGTAAAAGCAAAAAAAATAAATAAATAATTGAAGTGAGACCAACGGCCCACGTTTCTCCAACAGTTCCAGATAGGATTGGCATGGGAGCCAAACCGACGGGTTTCGATCGGGTCAGATTTAAAAAAAAAAAATCGGGTTCAGGTCGAGTCGGGTCAAGTTTTTTAAAGGTGATGTTTGGATTGGGTTAGATTTGGGTTTAGGGTGAAAAATACCGATCCGACCCGAAAAAAATATAATTTTACCTAATATATTTAAGAATAATTACAATAATACCCCTCCATATATTATTTTTTTCAATTAAATCACTGTTTTTAATAAAAATAATATTTTTTATTATTTCGGGTAGGGTTGGATCATGTTTGGATTTTATCTGAAAAAATATGGTCGGATTCGGATTGGGTGGAGAGTATATATTTTTCCGATCGGATTAGGTGAATGATGTAAAATTTTCGAGTCGGGTCGGGTTGGCCGAAACCCGACCTAAACCCAACCCATGCCCATTCCTAGTTCCAGACTATTATGTCTCCTGTATCACCATCCACGTGACTGAATGAATTCTAAAAACATAACAAAAGAAAACAAAATCAGTAATGGTAGCCAAACAACAACCCAGCAATGCTCTTCGACAACAGAGTCGTACGGTGAAAACTAGTGCAATGAAGACATTTGTCAAGCTGACATCAAAGCCGCTCAAGCTATTGTCGACACCGTTCAAACCGTAGTAGGTTTCGAAGGTATGAAAAAGAAAATAATAATAGTCTCAGCTTTCATGGTTGTCACTTTCATGGTTAGCAGCACATTTGCCACTTTTCTCATAATACTCAGCTCAACCACAATGTTAATTGAGCTATTGCGCGCTATATCATGTTTCAACAGCAGCGTCATTGCTTATAAATGGTTGGAAAACAATATTGCTGCAAAACAATTTTGTTAAGATTCACTAGCAAATAATAATCAAATAAAGGAGATAAAACGACTGTGTCGTGGTATGGAATCCACTGCCATAAAAGCAACTTCGTCCCAATTGGTGTAATCTCAAAAGTGAACGTTGCCCCTCAAGGTTAATACAGTCTTTCAAACTCCGTACACCTAAAGTAAGAAAGTAAAACACATTTGTGATGTTCTCTTCGACAATAAATTTCCAAAATAAAAATACCAAAATCATTAATTGTATATCCAATTAGGGAGAGAGACCATCCTTTTATAGGAGTGGTAAAGGGGCAAAATTGTTAATTGAAATTTATCCACTTTAACCCATGCCTAAAAAAAGTAACCAATTCCCTAAAACAATATTTACTTAACTAACAAGAGATAAAAAATTTAATTTATTTATTTGAAATTTTATTAACATAAAACATTAATAAATTAATTATATCACAATCAAATATAAATAAAATAAATCATATAATCACATTCTTATATTGTTTGTTGACGTTTGTGCAGTAATAAATTAACTCAAGGCTTAACAATATAATTGGATCGAATCAATGATATTGGGCTTACCCCTAGAAATGTATCGTACAATAATATGCATCATAAAAATATTAGGATAAATTATATAAATGGTCCTCGAAATGCGAGTGTTTTTTAATATTAAAAATTTAAAATAATAATTAATTTTTTTATTTTATAATAAATTGATTAATCCGTTGGTAACGATCACTATTCGAATCACGAAAATTTAATGTGACATATTTAAGTGGTTAAGTTGATCTTAATTTAGAAAAGACGTAAACTGAAGAACATCACCGACAGTGAAGCGAAATATCATTCACTTCCTCCATTGCCAGAAACTAAAATAACTTGCAATAAATCCATGCACATTTCATATGTGAATGTACGCATTAATCCAATAACATCTTTCTCCATTTTATATCTGTTTGTCTCACCCTAACAATATTGTCGTCTTTACGGATTGAGCTGAATAAACTGAATTGGAGGGTTTGAATTTATATTAGAGAAAAAAATTTCATCCTGTATTTACTTGACCCGGCACAATTAGACCGCCCTTGTATATTGTTAATAAGCTTTCTGTCCAGCGCTCTTGTGAATGTTGTCAAGTTTATGTTGTATTACATGGGGTTATTATGCAGTTGTCGGTTTACAGAGTCATACCAGACACTTTGTTCCGATGCTAAAGATAAGGGAATCTACTTTTAAATATTTGTTTAATAAATGTGCAGGACGGCAGGAGTAGCTCTATCCTATTAAAATAAATACAAGCTGATCAGAGCTCTTCCAAAATCATTTCCTTTTGGTGTTTCAAATGGTTCTTCAGTCGGCCATGGATCTACAATTCTTCTCATATGCCACCTTGTTATCTCTTTTGCCTTGTTGAAAGAAATTTTTTATAGGAAGATTCATTTATTAAAATAAAATGTAAAATATAAGTTAATTTAAATTAATCATGAAGTTTTAAAAATCTAAAAACCAATAAAAATAACTATTAAGTTAAAACAAATGATTAAAGTTGATATCAAATCAGAATTAATATCAATTATTGAAATCAATCTAATTTAAAACTAATGATAAAAATTAATTTCAAGTGAAAATCAATGATCGAAATCAGTTTCAAATTAAAATCCATGGTTAAAATTAATTTCAAGTTGTTGGAATCTAAAAAACTTCTTTTATTATTGATGAAAAAGGTGTTGCGGAAGACGGCTATCGGATAGAGTAAAATCGCAACTGATAATTTGAGAAAATAAAAATGAAGATAAAAGAGACACAAAATTTACGTGAAAAACCCCTAAATAATATAGGGTAAAAACCACGGGCAACGGTAGAAGAATTTCACTATGAGAAAATAGGAATCACAACTTCTCTCTATCTACCAAGGAGAAAACAATGATAATTCTCTCTTGATAAAAAGGAGAAAAACAACTCTAAAGAAACTCTCTAAATTCTCTAGTATTGGAAGAAAGCTAGAATGCTTTGGGATGGTTTTGAAGCTAAATGAGCTAGGGTATTTATAGTTGAAACTTAAGGACTAATCTTGTAAATACCCTAGAGTCTAATGACTAAAGTTTGTGATTTGCCCATACAAAAAATCAATAAAATTTGCAGCCATTTTGGACTAGAATTAGCCGCCCATTTGCCATTCCCCATTTGCCATTTTTGACCAAAGAATTCTGCAGCCACCAAATTTGACATTTGATTTTTAACAATCTCCCACTTGAAGATTTGATTGGAACAATCATATCTTCACACCATTCTTTCTACCATGTACCTTCATGTTGCTTACGTCTCTGACAGGCCACAAGAAGATCGACACCAGGTAAATTTATCAGCGTTGATTGCCTTCGTCATGAAATCTGCTATGTTGTCTTTGGTATGGATCTTCTGCATATCTGATGTCCCTTCTTCCACCTTTTCACGAATGGAATGGTACTGAACTCGTATGTGTTTTGTCCTTGAATGAAATGCTGGATTCCTTGCTAGATGCAAGGCGCTTTGACTGTCACAAAACAGAGAGACATACTCTTGATTGTGCCCAAGCTCCTCCAATAGCATCTTCAACCAAATTGCTTCTTTACTGGCTTGTGTAGCTGCTACATATTCTGCCTCTGTTGTGGATGTAGCCACAATTGACTGTAATTTTGAAACCCAGCTTACAGCTCCACCAGCAACTTTGAACACATATCCTGTAGTAGATTTGTTTTTATCCAAATCCCCTGCATAGTCAGAATCTACATACCCATTGATTAGTAAGTTTGATCCTCCATAACATAATGCAATATTTGAGGTCCCTTTGATGTATCTCAAGATCCTCTTTACTGTATTCCAATGCTCTTTGCATGGATTCGCCATGTATCGACTAACCACTCACACTGCTTGTGCAATGTCTGGTCTTGTGCATATCATAGCAAACACTAAACTTCTCACTGCTGATGCATACGGTACTCGAGACATCTCCATCCCCTCTTCTTCACTGCTAGGACTCATACTGGAGGATAATTTGAAGTTAATAGGAAGAGGGGTAGAAATTGGCTTACAATCTTGCATGCTAAATCGTGACAAGATTTTCTTCAAGTAATTCTTTTGTGAAAGCCAAATCTTCCTATTACTTCTGTCTCGGTGAATTTACATCCCTAAAATCTTTTTTGCTGATCCCAAGTCCTTCATTTCAAATTCCCTAGCCAGTTGTGCCTTCAATTCTTCAATATGATCTTTGTTGGGTTATGCAACCAACATGTCATCCACATACAACAGCAATATAACAAAATCGTTATCACCAAACCTCTTGAAATAAGCACAAGGGTCTGCATTAAGTCTGTTGTATCCAAGGCACATAATGAGGAATCAAATCTCTTATACCAACACCTCGGCGCCTGCTTTAGACCGTACAGAGATTTGTTCAACCTGCAAACCAAGTTCTTCTTTTCGTCTTCTTCAAAACCTTCAGGTTGGAGCATATAAATCTCTTCTTCAAGATTTCCATGAAGAAAAGCTGTTTTAACATCTAGTTGCTCTAGATGTAAGTTCAATGTAGCACACATTGCCATAACTACTCGAACTGTTGTTAATCGAACCACAGGAGAAAATATTTCATTGAAATCAATACCTTCCTTTTGAGCATATCCTTTGACCACCAGTCTTGCATGATACCTCTCAACTTGATCATCACCATTTTGCTTGATTTTGAAGACCCATTTGTTACCAATTGGCTTCCTTCCTTGTGGTAGTGGCACAAGGTCCCATGTATTATTTTTATGAAGGGCTTCAATTTCTTCTTGCATCGCCATCATCCACAGTGAAGCATCTGAGTTGTTTATTGCCTCCTGGTATGTTGATGGCTCACCGTCCTCTGTTAAAAGGCAATATGCAATATTACCTTCTATAACATAATCTGAGTGCCAATTGGGACGTCTTCTAACACGATCTGATTGACGAGTTGTTGGAGCTTTAGAACTCTCTGGTTATTGTTCATCATGTGCTGGTTCTGCTTCAAAAGAATCTCCTTGTTCAACCTCATTTTCCACATATATATGTATAGTCTCTGACTTTTCAGCGCTATCATCGTCTTCTTTTCTTTGTAGTTTATCCTCTACAAAGATAACATCCCTACTGATGATCACTTTGCGGGTAGTGGGATCCCACAGCGATACCCCTTTACACCATCAACATATCCCAAGAATTTGCATTTCCTGGATTTTGAATCCAGCTTTGAAATTTCTTGGGCGTTGTACATCACGTACACAATACTTCCAAATACATGGAGGTTTGAATAATCAGCTGGTTTACCAGTCCATATCTCTATTGGTGTCTTCAGCTCTATTGCAGTTGATGGAGCTCGATTCACCAAATAACAGGCAGTATTGAATGCTTCTGCCCAGAATGATTTTTCTAGGCCTGCATCCCTCAATATTGTTCTTGTTCTTTCTAGCAAGGTTCTGTTCATCCGCTCTGCCACTCCATTTTGTTGAGGAGTGTTCGCCACTGTGAACTGTCTTTTGATTCCTTCTTTCTTGCAAAAGTCATCAAATTTTTCGCTTGTGTATTCTCCTCCATTATATGTCCTAAAACACTTTATCTTATTTCCAGAATCAAGTTCCACCCGCGCTTTGAAGTTTTTGAAAGTTGAAAACACATCTGACTTCTTTTTAATAGGGTACACCCAACATCTCCTGGAGTAATCATCAATAAATGAGACAAAGTATTTTGCTCCACCTAGGGATGTAACTGGTGCTTGCCATACGTCAGAGTGAACCAATTCTAGAACACTTTTGCCTCTAGAATTTGATGTGTTGAATTTCAACCGGTGCTGCTTACTTGTTATGCAATGGTCACACAAAGGAAGTGTTACCTTTGTTAAGCCTGGAAGTAGGTTTTGTTCCACAAGGACTTTCATTCCTTGTTCTGACATGTGTCCAAGTTTCTGATTCCATAACATTGCAGAATCTGAACTACATGAGGCAACAGAGGCTTCTGCTTCTAGCAAAGTCTCTCCCTTCATCATGTACAAGTTTGCTGCTATCTTTTCGCCTTTTAGCACCACAAGCGCTCCACGGAACACCTTCATGATTCCTTTACGTGTTTCAATCTTGCTTGCATTATTATCCAATAATTCGTAGGATAATAAATATTTCTCCAGGCCTTTCACGTGCCGCACATCTCGAACAACTTTGATTGTTCCATCGTACATCTTCAATTTGATGGTTCCCACGCCAATGATCTCTAAGGCATGATCATTGCAACTATACACAGATCCTCCTGAGACAAGTTCATATTGATGGAACCATTCTCTTCTTGAGGTCATGTGATATGTTGCTCCCGAATCAATGAGCCATATATCTGCAAATCGTTTTCTACCTTCCACGGTGGTTGACGCTTCACAGCATAGAGCATCTCCATCATCTGAAGTGTTTGCGGTATTGCCTTGTGGATTGGATTTTTTATTTAGACTCCAACAATCCTTCTTCAAGTGACCCTTTTTTCCACAGTGGTAGCACTTTAAATTCTTTTTGCTTCTTGACTTCGATCTACCATGTTTATGACTGCTGCTTTGGCCACGTTCTGTTGATCTCCCTCTCATCGTTGTCAATGCTTCTGCTTGTTGCAGATTTACTTGTCTGTCTTCCTTATTGTTGCGCCGATTTTCTTCTTGTAGAACAGCAGCTGCAACGTCATCGAAAACTAGACTGGTGACATTACTGTTTGTCAAGTTGATGATGAGTTGATCGTACAAATCCGGTAGACTTTGAAGTAGAAGTTCAGCACGTTCTTGTTCTCCTATTTTACAGCTTAAGGATGTAAGCTGAGAAAATAAGGTGTTCAGTGTATTTAAGTGCTCCGTCACTGAAGTAGATTCTGGCATACGGAGAGTGTACAATTTCCTCTTAAGGAAAATTTTATTGTGCAGCGATGTGGCCTCGTACAATTTGGTGAGATGATCCCATATCTCCTTAGCTGTCTTCTTCTCCTCGATGCTTGACAATACTTCATCTGCTAATGCTAGATAAAAGTTTGCCATAGCATTCCCGTCCATCTCATTCCATTTGATGTCATCTGCGAAATCCACCGGCCTTTCATTTATAGCCGCTAGACACCCGTCTTTCTTTAGGATGGCCTTTATCTTCAATTTTCACAATGAGAAATTTCTCCCATTGAATTTTTCAATATCAAATTTCGTTGCCATAGCTTCTTTTACGGATAGCTCCCACTATTTTACTATCGTGAATAGTTCTTTGGAACCTTCAAAGAATGAGTAATAACTTCTTATTTTCTTATGTTGGAGGATCCATCTTTTGGTGGCAACCACAAAGACAATAAGCAGATATTACACACTCTAATCTAGCTCTTATACCAATTGTTGCGGAAGACGGCTATCGGATAGAGCAAAATCGCAACTGATAATTTGAGAAAATAAAAATGAAGATAAAAGAGACACAAAATTTACGTGGAAAACCCCTAAATAATATAGGGTAAAAACCACGGGCAACAGTAGAAGAATTTCACTATGAGAAAATAGGAATTACAACTTCTCTCAATCTACCAAGGAGAAAACAATGATAATTCTCTCTTGATAAAAAGGAGAAAAACAACTCTAAAGAAACTCTCTAAATTCTCTAGTATTGGAAGAAAACTAGAATGCTTTGGGATGGTTTTGAAGCTAAATGAGCTAGGGTATTTATAGTTGAAACTTAAGGACTAATCTTGTAAATACCCTAGAGTCTAATGACTAAAGTTTGTGATTTGCCCATACAAAAAATCAATAAAATTTGCAACCATTTTGGACTAGAATTAGCCGCCCATTTGCCATTCTCCATTTGCCATTTTTGACCAAAGAATTCTGCAGCCACCAAATTTGACATTTGATTTTTAACAAAAGGGGCTACAAAAGCAAGGAACAGTCAGTCTATTATATAGACTTAATAGGATACTTCTCGAACACTCCTCTCCCGCCATAACCGTACTCCAACTGGCATACAAAATGATCCACACTATAACAAACTCAATATCACGTTGTTCACACATATACACCCCACTCTTATAATTCTTTTTGCTTAACATTTCCCCTACTTAGTCGAAACATAAGATTATGCACCAGTGAGTACATTAATTTTAGCACGAAACAAAGGAAAATAAGATTTTGAAAGTGGATTGGTAAAACCATCAATCAATTGAAATCTTCCAGCACATAATTCACACAAATTGATCTATTTGCAACTCGTTTCCGAACAAAATGAACATCAAGCTCCACGTGCTTAGATTGTGTATGAAACACAGGAGTCACACTCATAGCCATAACACTAGTCCTATCACTCCCAACAATCGGAACTGTCGTGGTCTCAACACCTGTGTCAGCAAATAACGCTTGCAACCACATAAGTTAAGACACTAAATCAACGATATCACGCTACTCAGCCTTTGATTAGATCGAGACACAGATCATTGTTTCTTTGAACTCCATAAAATAAGGTTATCTCCAAAATACACACAATACCCCAACATCGAACGTCGATCATCAGAATTACTTGTCCAATTCACATCCGAAAACGCACACAACGAAATCCGAAAATACACACAAAGAAACATCATTCTCTGTAGAATGAAACAACAACATATACTCCAATGTGCCACTTAAATAACGCAAAATTTGTTTAACCGCCAACCAATGCAACTCAAATGGTTGATGCATGTATTGAGCCACACAATTAACACTAAAAGAAATATTCGGTATGGTATGACTTAGATACAACAATCCACCAACTACGGTACGATACAACTGAGAATCATCAAGAGGTCGTTTACCATCACGAGATAATTTAGGAGAAGATAACATCGGCGTAAGAACATATTTAGCATCACACATACTCGTATGTTCCAACAACTCAAGAATATACTTGCGTTGACTAAGAAGTAATGCTCATTTAGTGAAAACTCTTGTCCAAACAACCGTACAACTTCCTCAATTAATTCATCATAATTCCCTGAGATTACGATATCGTCCACGTAACAAGAACAAAACATATCGATCACCATCGTGTCGAACCGACAACGATTCATCCACTTTAGTTCTGACAAAAAAATACCAAGCAAAAAGGATCAAAGTTTAGCATAAAAATTCCGTGGCATTTTCTTTAATCCATAAAGAGCCTTTACTTACACACTAAATGCTCGCCATTGATAGACTCGTGCTCAAATCCAGGAGGTTAAATCATAAACACATCCTCAGTCAAGTCTCCATTCAAAAAGGCATTGCTCATATCAACTCGGCGAAGTTTCCAGTTATGTTGTACTGCTAGCGATAACACTACATTTACAGTAGCCGTTTTTACAACCAGACTAAACGTGTCCCTAAAATCTTGTCCAGGAACTTGAGCAAAGCCTTTCGTCATTTGTCTCGCTTTATGACGAGCAATCAAGCCATATGATTTCGCTTCAATCGAAATAACCATTACACCCAATCAGAGTCTGTCCTTCAGGTAACGGAACTAAAGTCCAAGTACCAGTATTAATTGAAGCATCATATTTGGCAATTGCAGCTTTCTTCCATTCTGGTACCTCAAACGCTTGACGAATTGTTGTTGGTTCAAGTTCTTTATGACCAAGGGCCTTAGGATGAAAAACCTTTGGTTTAAAAACTCCATGTTTCCTTCTAGTAATCATAGAATGAGAATTAAAAGATTGAGTGGAAGGATTATCACTATTACTACCCATGTGACCAAAAGTCGTGTCGTTATTAGCAACAGACTCCAAAAATTCGGGTGCCACATCAAAAGAACAAGCTGAACCATCACACCCAGAGTATGTATCATCATCAGGACCCACAAAGGCAGCTGCATTGTTATCAGGTACCTCACCACCCGGGTCAACAACCACGTCATACCACCCTAGGCAGTAGCTAATGCACCACCCGAGTCAGTAGCTACATCACTAACTATTGGAGCACAAGAAGTGTCTTGCAAAATATCATGATTATTAACACATGTAGAATTAGCCATGCCCAATTTATCATGACATTCATTATTACTAGGCACCAATTGATCCCCACAACCTGTTTGCAACCAGGGAGCAGAAGCTTCACGTAGCACACTGCCACCTCTAGGCACAAAAACATATCAACATTTGAGAAGCCTGTAGATGAAGTAACCGAAGAACTATCACTAGTAGCAAAAGGAAAAACCGTTTCATCAAACACCACATGTCGAAATATGTACACCCGCCCATCGTTCGCCAAACAACAATAGCCTTTATGATTCAGACTATAACCAAGGGAAGTACACTGTTGTGATCGAAAATTAAACTTGTGAGATTGAAACAGTCGTAAACACGGAAAACAACGACACCTAAATACCCTAGTGATCATAACTCAGTACCTTGTCAAACAATTTCTCGAACGGAGACTTACCAACCAGAAAGAACCTTGGTTGGTAAACGACTAATTAAGTGAACGGCGGTCACAATGACATACGACCGAAACTTCAAGGGCAAGAAAGCTTGAGCTAACAACATAAAAGCCATATCCACTACATGACGATGCTTGCGCTCAACTACCCCATTTTGTTGAGACGTATGATGACATGTAACACGATGAATAATATTGCCATCTTGAAGAACTTTGGACAACCGACGGTACTCGCCTCCCCAATCACTTTGAAGCCTCTTTGATACACGCACCAAACTGAGTCTAAACAATTTGTTGAAACAAGAGAATTGCACTCAATGCTTGTGACTTACCACGCAACAAATAAATCCACACATGACGGGAAAACACATCCACAAACAAAACATAATACCGAAACCCATCAGAAGATATATTAGAAGATATATGATGTGCCAACAAACAACAAGCTATAATTTTTTCCCATTTGGCATGCAACACAAAGAATATTATTCAGTGTATTCCGAATAGCAAGATTACAAGAACTACTCACTCTCATCAAGGCATTGTGAGATGGATGTCCTAGTCGCATATGCAACACATCATAATCCATGCTAGTTACATAGGAAACATTTGATTCAATACGAATATCCTTCAAACAAGCTAACGAAGTATCAAACTCATTAAACTATCAACCTCACGGCCTTCAAGTAAAACCGCTCTAGATCCTTTATCACGAACTAAACAACGTCTAGCATGGAACTCTAAAAACACCTTGTTGTCTCTAGCAAACTTAAACACCGAAAGCAAGTTTTTAGTAATATTGGGCACATGAAGTAAACTATCCAATTGTAAAGCATGAGTATATGTAGCTAAAGAAGATCGAACCACACTAGTAATAGGTAACTTGTTACCATCACCAATGACAAGCTTACCGAGACCATGAAACATGGTATCATCCTCAACAAGATTAGCATTGATGGTAATATGGTGCGTGGCCCCAGAATCAACACACCAGGAGTAGCGTTGATTACCATTATAGTGAGAGGACGCAGAAGCCCGACCAAATTCACCAACCAATGCAGTATGAGAAACAATATCACCACCTGCACAAGAACAACCATGACCCACAACATTAGTGACAAAGGAGTATGTATTCACCGAAGGTCTTTGAATACCGTGAGACGAATCACTCAGAGCAGCAGTGGCACCAACACTCGGAAACGACTGATCAAACCGATACCAACATCGGCCAACAAGTGCCCAAGTTTAGCACAAAGTTGGCATTGAAATTGATTACTGGCACGACCTCAACCTCTAGTCATATCGTGAACATAGCATAAAATAGCGGTTGCGGCATCTGTCGCGGTTGTGGATGCTGCGAACGTTATGTAATGTGTTGCGGCTGTCGTGGGCGTGATTTTTTAACGTTTGTTGCTGTCGCGGGTGGTTGCGGTATGTTAATATTGCGTCGCGGTTGTGTTATGTTAATATTGTGTCGCAGTGACCTTTAAAACCGTTACTATGCGACCATTACACTGATACCGTGATCGTGAAACCCACGGCCTCTGCCCAACGAGGAACCCGTAGTCACCAACTGCCCAGTCATTACTCCAGACGACACATCATTACCTCGAGAAATCGTAACACCATCACCTGAAGAATCCATAACTGTCCTTTTCGCCATACTTGCACTAAGATGAAAACAATATTCTCGTTGATACTCTACAATATTCTCGAGAGAATATGATTCACAACTAGTCATAATCACAACCACAAAAGGTTGATACTCCAATGGAAGACCATTCAAAATATTCATTACATGTTCGTACTCCAACACTGGAGCTCCACACACAGCCAAAGCGTCGCACACTTCCTTCACTTGAGCGATGCACGTCCTCATGTTTAGATTACCTTTCTTCATTAGCTTCAATCTATAGTGCAAATTCGTGATCGTGGTTGGAGATTTATTTGCAAAAAACTTAGTAATCTTCAACCAGATCTCCGACGAGGTGGGGAAGAAAAGACAGACCAACAGTTGAGACGAGCCAAGATGCCAATGCACTGTCTTGGGCAACAAAGGTTTCATATGCATCGTTGTCCATGGTTGAGCCATTCTCAAGAACCACCGTGGCAGGCGGCGGGCGAAAACCACCAGTGAGAAGTTTCTCCAAGCGGTGGATGCGAACGGAAAGCAAGACTTGCTGTTTCCATAACAGATAATTGGATTCATCCAAAACCACACTAACCAGCTTGTTGGTGAAAACTCCACCACTGCCAGAATCACCGGAGAACGACATCACCGGTAAGGCACAACAAAGAGGAAGCCACACAACCCAGGACCTTTTAGCAGGACGAGACCATGTTGAAATCTAAAAAACTTCTTTTATTATTGATGAAAAAGGGGTTAAAAAAGCAAGTTAGAATCAGTCTATTATATAGACTTGATAGGATACTTGTCGAATACTCCTCTCATCGCATAATCGTACTCCAGCTAGCGTACAAAGAGACCCACAATATAACAAACTCAACATCACGTATTCACACATCTGTACCACACTCTCATAATTCTTTTTGCTTAACACAAATCAAAATAAATGACCAAAATTAATATTAAATCAATATTAATGATTAAAACTAATATCAAACCAAGCTTAGGCATCCAAATTAATATTATCAAGAATAATGATCAATGTTAATGTCAAATTAAAAAAATATCCAAATTAATACCAATCAAAATTTATAGTTAAATAATTAAAAATTAATTATCAAAGTCAATATCAAATCAAAATTAATACCAAATCAATTTTATTTATGTCCTTCCATATACAAAAATATATATATATATATATATATATATATATATATATATATATATATATATATATATATATATAGGATACTTGTCGAATACTCCTCTCACCGCATAATCGTACTCCAGCTAGCGTACAAAGAGACCCACAATATAACAAACTCAACATCACGTATTCACACATCTGTACCACACTCTCATAATTCTTTTTGCTTAACACAAATCAAAATAAATGACCAAAATTAATATTAAATCAATATTAATGATTAAAACTAATATCAAACCAAGCTTAGGCATCCAAATTAATATTATCAAGAATAATGATCAATGTTAATGTCAAATTAAAAAAATATCCAAATTAATACCAATCAAAATTTATCGTTAAATAATTAAAAATTAATTATCAAAGTCAATATCAAATCAAAATTAATACCAAATCAATTTTATTTATGTCCTTCCATATACAAAAATATATATATATATATATATATATATATATATATATATATATATATATATATATATATATATATATATATATATATATATTAACATGATGTGTTTATCCAAAAAAATATTTTTGAATTGCTAATAAATGTTTTTTCAGACAAGTTTTTTAAACGCAAAAACACCATTTTTCTATCTTCTTGATTTGAGTCAATAATAATTTTTTAAACGTGAAATTTTAACTGAAAATGAATTGTTTGAGATTGATTTTGCATTTCAAATGAACTTTTAGGTTAAAATCACTTTCATAAACATTTCAAATAAGGAATTACGCTTAATCTGGTAAAAGTGTCAACACCACAAACAAAAGTTACATAAGCAATAACTATAATTACGCTTAATCAAAAGCAAATCCTGCCCATTCAAGAAGAGGAATGCACCATCCTAGTCCTAGCTGGATGCACCTAGACATGGAAATTGAATCCACCGGTCAAATACATATGCATAAAATCGGAAGCAAGATTAGTTACTACCAAAGGTGACTGTTGTGTGTTAGTTATAGGTCTTGTGATGCATTTTCTTCATTATTTCATAGCATATCTCTGCTGCGAGACTCTCTTTCCTGGAACGGCTTCAATGCAGGGCTGATTTTTTATCTATTAGTTTGCCAATCGTAGGCTCTGGTATTATTGAGAGGATAAGTGAGGTTAGAGGTGGGTTACATTTCCAAAGGTTTTAAGGGTAAGTAATACTTTTCCTAGGATGCTGCAACAATTTGGTTGAACTAAAAAGTTTGTGTGAATGTGTTGTGCTTTTCTAGGAATCGAGGTACTGAGTATTAGTGATGGGAGTTTGAAATTACTTCTTATCACTTTGTTCGAAGGTGGAGGTTTAACTTTTAAGAATCGAGGTATTATTGGTTTTAAGGTACGATACATTGTTGGAAAAATAACTCTTTTTGTCATAACAACCTAACAACCCTAATACCTCATACATCATCGGTATATATCATACTTTTTTAATGATTCAAGAAGTCCTTTTTGAATGAAAGACTAAATACATAAAATAAATAAATATATTGAATGTTAACTCTTTCAATAAAATAGGTTTTAGTTTATGTGTTTATAACCCCTTAATAAATAAAATAATCACACCTAAAAGTTAAGCAATGATATGATTTCGTGATAACAGACCGTTGATATATTACATATAAATTTTAATAAGTGATAAAATAATAATCACTCCTATGAAAATCCTTTATTTGTCCATAAGATGGCGTGTATAGTAAAAGAACTAAAATTATTGATATAAAGTCTGTCAAACAATTAAATTAAACATAATTATGATAAAAAGAGAGAAATGTTAAATACAACGTTTCACATAAATCAATTTGTTGATTCAGAGACCCTAAGCCAACACTGTATAAATAATTTATGTTAGCAGCCTATGTTCTTAGATTCAATCCTTTATACGGGAGACGGAAACAAAGGGGCCGGAGGTAGATAGAAATAGATATATATATTGTTACAGGAATGGATCGAAATGAGGATAATCGTTATTTATAAAAATTTTAAATTTTTATATATTTTATTTATTCGTTTGAAATTTTAATTTTGCCTTCTAACCTATGTTCTATATATATATAGAGAGAGAGAGAGAGAAATTGAAAGTCAAGGAAAAGAAGTGATGAACATAGGTGAAGAAGAACAAGACATCGTCATCGTGGGCGGTGGCATTTGTGGCTTGGCCACCGCACTTGCTCTTCACAGGTCCTTTACTCCTCCGCCTCCTCTATCTGGATGACTTCCTTTTCCTTTTCTTTTTAAAGAACTGGCAGCTTTTCCGGTGTTCGAAGCCTGAAGCTCTCTCGACCATTTCTTTCCGGCCGATTCAAGTGGAAATATGTAGGTGTGTAGTTTGTGTTTTGCAGGAAAGGGATAAGGAGCATGGTGTTAGAGAGATCGGAGTCGCTGCGAGCCGCCGGCGTTGGAATCATTATGCAGCCGAACGGATGGCGGGCACTTGATCAGTTGGGCGTTGCCCCTAAGCTTCGACAGACTTGCACTGAAATTCCGTCGTAAGCTTACCACCCTCTTCAAAACCTTTTATATATATATATATATATGAAACGTAGGATCAGTTTGTTTCACGTAAAAAAAATGTTTTCTTCATTTTTCAGTTGAAAGAAAAATGATTGGTTAACGTAAATATTTTTCCAGTCAACAGAATTTCCTTTGTGTTTTTTGAAAAATAACTTATGATCTGATTTTTTGTAAGTCATTTTCTAAACTTTTCACTTCAAAAAATAAATACTCAAAATAATTTTATTTTATGAATTTAATAGTAATAAAATATATTAATATCATTTTAATCAAAATATTAATTATTAAAATATTTAAAATATATTTATTAATATTCCTAATAATAAATATTATATTTTTAATATTATAATAAAATAATCAATTATATTATATTATAATAATATAAGATATTATAATAATATAATATAAGATATTATATTTTTATTTTAATAATATATAATAAATTATTAATAAAATTTATATTATTTATTAATCTCATAGAAATAATATTATTAAATTATTAATAATGAATAATATTATTTATATATTTAATATTAATATAATAATCTAATAATATTTTAATAAAAATATTTAAAATATACTAATTAATATTTTTAAAATATAATATAACACTATTACTTTAATAATAATTAATATAATTTATAATATTTTTATTTCAATAAAATATACCAATATTAATATTTTTATTAATATAATATTTTAATAATAAATAAATTATTTTAATAATTTAAAATTACTAAAATTAAATTTTATGATAAATAATATTATTTATTATATTTAATATTTATAATAAATAATTTTTTAAAAAAATCATTAACTAATGAAAAAAGAATTTAAATAATATATTCCAAAAATCATAAAACGTTTTTCGGTTAAAGAAACGTACTCTTAAATGGATCTGAAGAGAAAATTAAATACTAGAAAACGAAATCTCAAAGCTTTACTTGCCTAACGACAAGAAAATGAAAATTAAAACAATTCTGGCTGTCTATTCTTAAGACGCAACCTCCAACAGAACCCCCCCCCCCCCCCCCCCCCGCCGCCGCGCGTATTCCACCGCCGACGTGCTTCATCATGTTACTTTTTTATATATATATAATTTGTCGTATTCTCCTCTGAATTTACAAGTTACAATGTATTAATTATTTTAAAAGTCGTTTATGAATGATTTAATGAGTCGTTATTAGTGTCAAAAAAAACTTGTCGTATAATAACAAAAATCATTTTAATATTAGTTTATATTAAATTTTAAGTTCAATTCTATAATAAATTTTTATATACATTTATTAATCTCACATTTTATTCTTAAATAATATTTTTAGTTTTTATATGTACAAATTATATAAAAATACAAAAAATAAAATAATTTTAGAGTAATATTAATTATCTTTTAAAATAATAATATTTTAGTAATTTCTCAATTGAGTTATAATACTTGTGATATTTATTCAATCTATCATTTTATATTATATAGATCTATATTTCATATAACACTAGAATTTATCATTCATTATTTGTTGAATAAAAATATTTTATGTAAAAATATATAGTATTTAAAAAGTTAATTAACAAATGATCATAGATATAATAGAATAATAATAATAATGATTTAATATATACATTTATTAATTATTTATCCGATTATCAAGTAATATTTGTTAATTTTATTCAATAATAATAATGTTAGATTTTCTTATAACATCAGATCAATTAAAAAATATACATTATCGACAGTGCTAGAAATGATTGTATTTATATATAAATATTTATTCTTTTAATTGATAATATTCATTATTAAATCAAATGAAATATATGCATGTAGGGGAACATTTATAAAAGTTGAAGACGGCAAGTTTGGTGAATCAGAATTACCCCTTGGGTAGGCTGGATCTGATGTGAAATATTTTTCTAATTAATTATATCTATAAACCGATGTAAAAAAAAATTAATTCCATTTGTTATTTTATTAATTCGTGTATTTGTTAGGAAAGGGGAATTACGTTGTTTGAAGCGGATGGAGCTTATGTCGACACTAGCGGAGGCGTTGCCGGCGGAGAGTGTGCATCTGGGATGCCGAGTGGTTTCCATCGTAACGGATCCCGTTACTTCCGATCCCGTTCTTCAACTTCACAACGGTACTCTTATTAAAGCCAAGGTGCGCCATTGCTATTCTACTTTTAATTAAATTAAAAACTTAATACATGAATATAAAGGGTAAACTACACATTTAGCACCTTAATTATCATTTTTGTTCTATTTGTGTCACAAAAATATTAGTTTTTTGAAATCATATATAAAATTATGTTTTAATTTTATTTTGGTCACCCGCCTTTAGAAAATTAACAGAATTGCTGATGTGATATTTTTTAAATTTTGAATGATGATGTAATCTTACCTTGTGGTGACACATCAGAATCACTGCTAATTTTTTAATAGTGGGTAATCAAAATAAAATAAAAATGTAGCACTATGTATGATTTAAAAAAATAATTAGATGACTAAAACAGAATAAAAGTGATATTCAAGATACTAAATTGTAGTTTACCCAAATATAGTTTAATATAAAAAGATTTCCCACTTTTATAGATCTATGCGACAGAGATGCTGACCATCCTTGTCGCATTTGTGAATCTAGTCCCCCATTTTCCGTTTATTAAAAACTAAAGAAAAAAAAGTGAGAACTACGATAAATAATGGATCGTGGGTAAATTATTGCTTAGAAGTGGAGCAATGTGTGGTTATTTGATGACAGATTGTAATCGGATGCGACGGTATGAACTCCATAATCTCAAAATTTGTAGGCGTAAATCCCCCAAAGCTTTTCTCTCGATGTGCGGCGAGAGGGTTCACCTATTACGAACATGGTCATCCTTTTGGCGATAAGTTTCGTGTACATGACGCCTGTGGTGTTGCTTTGGGACAACTTCCTGTAACAGATAAGCTTGCCTACTGGTTCTTGACTCGATCCTTAACTTCTCAAGGTATATTTTTATATACTTGATACTATATTGGAGACATATATGTCATAAGCCCGATGTTATTCAATTTCATGATACAATCGACAGATTTGAGCGATTCAAAGAAGGATCCAACATATATAAAACAAGTCTCTGTCGAAGCATTGAAGGGATTCCCGGAGAAAGTGGTGGAAATGGTGAAAAATACAGATCCAAAAGCCTTGTACCTGACTGAACTCCGGTACAGGGCGCCGTGGGACATAGCGCGAGCCAAGTTCCGAAAAGGCACTGTGGTGGTGGCGGGGGACGCACTGCATGCAATGTGTCCTTTCATCTCGCAAGGTGGTGGGGCGTCACTGGAAGACGCCGTGGTGCTGGCGAGATGCTTGTCGGAGAAATTAAAGCAAGCCGATAATGAAAGCGGAGATGGAAGAAAAAAGTTGACGGAGGAAGCCATGGATCTCTATGTTAAGGAGCGTAGGATGAGGGTTTTCTGGCTTTCTTTGCAGACGTATCTCATTGGACTCACACTTGACAATATGTCGAAGATGAAGAGAGTTTTGGGCATTGCTGGTTTGATTCTCATGTTTGGAAACCAGAAAAGTCATACTGATTATGACTGTGGCCGCCTGTGATTTACTGTTCTTTGCTTTTCCCTTTTAGGAAAGTGAATAATTTGCATGTGTAAGTGAAACTTTTTTTTTGATTAAATGTGTAAGTGAAACTTAATTGCCTTTCTTTACCATAAAATTAAGTTGCTCAGTACAGTGAAAATCTTTCCGTTTCACGTGAAATAAGGAACAGTTTTGTGTTATCTTTAATGTATCTTGTTATATAATAATTTTATAAAACATTTGTTTTATTTTTCTATTTCGTATCATATTTTATTCTATAGTTCAATTATTTCTTGTGTTATCTAATCATGTATAATATTGCCAATTCTTGCAATAAGTAATAATGCATTTGTTTAACTTTATAAAATATATAATTCATTAAATGATTTTAATAGTAAAAAAAGTGTTTTTTTAATATTCGGATTTGTATTGACCATCATCCGAAAGTGGTAAGACAATAGCAAACCATTGATCAAGCAGGGAGTCCTTAAGGGTGCCACCCTTCTCTTTGACCTTGGAAAACCTAGTACTGCTAGATAAATCAAAGCAAGAATTGTTGGAACCTTTGTTAAATCCAAACCATGTGGATCTTCTCTCAACCTTTGTCATATCCATTTGAGATGGATGCTCCATGAATCATTTTCATATTCGTTTTCACTTTCTAAGCATATTTTTACACTCTTCCTAATCATTGGAATATCATCTTCCATGTGGTGTTGGTAGTCAAGGAGAAACAAGAGACTTCTAAAACTAAGGGTAAAGGTTTAACCATTGAAGGTTAAAAGAAAAGGCTGAGTTTTTGGGCTAGGAAGGTAATACACATCTATCTCCATGTATTTCATGAGTGAAATATGTGCTGTTTACTTTGGTCGCTAAATGTTTTGTGTCATAGCATACTTAATGCACCTTTAATGGCGTTTGTTGTTTTTATGCGTTTAAAGTCCTTTTGAAGTTCCTTACATGTTTAGCTAATGTTCTTGAAGGGTTTAAAGTCATTTTAGAGCATTCTCAAACTTAAAATCTAAAAATTTTACATTCAACTTCAAAACCCATGCAAAAATAATGTTTGGAAATTATAATTAGTTTTAAAATCAATGAATCCATTATCAATAATCGTAAAAAAATCATAAATAATAATAATTATTGATTGAAAGATAAATATTTTTTAAAAGGAAAATATGTATATCGTTCCAATCTTTTCACAAAAACTCATACAATCGAGCACAAAAACTTGAAAAAGAAACGAGTTACTAAAATGAAAGGATTCAACCATTATGGTTTTATTCAATATATTATGAGTTGTATAGCAGTAATAAAATCTTGGCCTATTGAATACACCAAACATATGTGTACCAGCAAACAAACTTATTTAAACAGAGACAACAAACATTATCCGTATGTGGACGACGAACAACTCTTAACATTCAAATGCACAAAAAAAGACAACAAAGTGTCCATAATCATACCATAAAAGGAAATGAATTATGGACTATTCCAAAGCATAATCTTCTCATGGTGTGGTTATACCTGCATACACAACGAAAACATCACTATTGAGCTCGTGTAATTATAATAATTCTTTCGTAATAAAAAACGGACACGGAATAATAAGATGTTTGAAGCTTACTTCCGCATTTGAAATGGCGGGGGACTTGTCTTCCGCAGCCCTGAATAACCTTGATAGCATAGTTGACATCGATCAAAGCTGCTAGCTGAGGCGTTATTACAGGACAAACACAGTTAACATGGGTAACCCTCAACCTCTCACAACAATATGGTGTTGGGGGCTTTCGTGTTATCAGGCCCTTGCATGCGTTCACAAGTATTCTCCTCTCTTCTTTGCACTCCGCCGCGCTTTGTGCCGTCACGCCACCGCCGTTCAACATGCTTATGCATAACACCGACGCTATCAAAATCAAGCACCAACGCTTTCCTTCCATTTTTTCCTCCTCTACTTACTCGATCTTGTTGTTCAACCGAGCTTAAATCTATATTTATAGTACTCACTATAGTGAGAAAATTTATAATAAATATTATCATGGTCATTGTTAAAACAGTAATAAATTGAAGAATAAAGAAATCATGGGTCAATGTCGTTTCTAAACTGACTTTTTGAATCTATTTTCTACCCATCTTTATCATTTTCGTAGCACTTTCCTGGAATATGACAACGTCTCGTGAATGTCACCCCGATGCCACTTGGGAAAGTTCTAAGAAATTCTGGTGATAATTGGGTTATTTGACAAATTCCTCTCATAAGTTGATCACGTTTCAGGCACTGATCCAGATGATTTTATTTTTACAATTGGAAGAGACAAGAATTCTTCTGGGTGGAATTTAATATTTATTGTAATTAAGATTGAAATGATATTTATTGTTTGTATATTATAGATTTGATGGATAATTATTTAGTTGATTAAAAAAAGTTTAGATATTTAAATTTTATTTTATGTTAAGATTTTTATATTATCATTAAATTTAAATATTTTTATCATTAAATAATAATTTAGGTTAAATTCATTCCAATACGCAATATCCTTGACGAAACGCGCTAGGCAGACAAGTGACAAATTTGTGGAGTTCTTTTTTATTACAATATAGACCATGTCCACGTAATTATTTTTTTACTGCATTAATATTTATTAGATTTTTCTTTTTTAAAAACAATTAAGTGTTGAGTTTTTCATTGCTGATCTTTCTTTCTGCAGTTAGTAAAAGTATTTTATTAGTTATTTGCTTGAAGCCTTCGTCAAGATGAATTTTTATCTCGTTATTTCTTTATGCTTTGTATGGAAAGACTCGTTCAAGTCATCCATTGTACTGTGACGGAAGGGTGGTGGAAGCCTATTCGGCTTTCTAAGGTTGGTCCCAACCTGGGCGTTTTACCTAAAAAGCACCTAACAATCAATAATTACTTATCATATACTCATTCTCAAATTTTATCGATCTAACATCCATTTGCTGACATAGACGGAAGGCACGGATCACCAAACGCTCATTCCTTGAATTTTCGTCCTAGTTGGCACCACACGGGCAAAGCGCAGATAATCATCCTCGCCTTCGCGGGGAAAACTGGCACGCTGCAGAAGGCGTGAATCATCATTTGCGCCTTCTATTATTCACGTTGAATTATTTGTTCCTCCATTATTACCCGAGCCTTAAAGCTCAGCGACTCACCCCTCCCCTCCCTATAAATACCTCGAATGCAAACATCGAACCACTCCAAAATTACTTTCGCATTCTTCCTTCTATCAAGCTAATTAGATTTTATTATAGTTCTTAGAGGGTAAAATTATTTATTATTATATTATATTTATTTTATATTTAATTATTTGACCAAATTTTTTTGTACTAATGATTTTGTTTTATTTTGTACTGGTATAAATTAGAAGGCATGATCAAATCTCGAGATATTTTTTCGAGACGGTAACAATATTAAATTGTATTATTAAATTTACTGTGGATTTTTTTAAAATGTTTTAACATTAGTTTATTTTTAAGTTCGTATATTATTTATTTAATTATGTGTATTTAATATATTATTTTTGCATATATAAGACTCTCAATATTTCAAACTTTTAAACTCTAAAAATAAGGTGCATTTCAATTATTTTTACTATGATGGAGAAATTAAGGAAGATGAAATATACATTGTCTTTGTATCAAATCATTCTGTCAGAATATCCTTCAAGAGAAACATCACTCTTGAGGAGTTGATCACTAAAATTTCAAGGAAGGTTCATGTTAGAAGTACTAGAAGACTGTCTTCACTTCAGTATAGATTTCCAACAGCAGTATTTTCGTTAACTTATACAACGTTCGAACTCTCCAACGATGAAAATGTTGCTATGATGGTTGATTCTCATAATCAAAATTCAGACGCCGATACACAGATGTATGCGGTATTTGTTGAAGTGTCTACGGTTCGTGGTATGCCATTATACTCCTACTATAGGCTGGCTCAACAAGTTGATCAAGTTGACAGCCCGGTTATAGTAATGTGTAATGATTTTAACGTCATAATGGGAAATCCACATCATGGTACCATCCCATCAAGTTCAATGGGGAGGCATTCGTCAGCAGCTTGTTACGAAGCTTATCGAGGTGGCTCCACGAACAATCTGTATGGCAACGTCACTTCTAGTTCAAGGGGAAGACATTCATATGCCAATTTTTGACTTGAATATGGGGATTCCATCGATACAATAATCTGTTCAGTACCCATTTAACACAACGCCTTTAAGTTTCAAGGGAAAGCGTTTAACTGCGAGCTTCTTCGATCTCAATGTCGAGATACCTGCGACACAACACTGTCCAAAACCTGTATGACACAATGCCTTCAAGTTCAAGGGGAATAATTCAACTACCAACTTGTTCGAACTAAATATTAGCACCGCAGAGGAACCCTCATCTCCACTAGAAGAACCGCTTTGTGAGCCAAGTGTTGATATTGGACTATTCGATAAGCCAGATCATTGCAGTTTAACATAAACTCTGATGATGATGATGATATAGAAGAAGTTCCAACAATTACGGTATACACCGAACCTCCATCACAAATGTATGAAGCTGGTTATGGTGCAATATACAGGCCAAATTTTGCGCATATGCCTAATGTTTGTGAATATGGATTTAACTCATCAGTCAATGATAGTGAGTTATATATCTGAATGAAGTTTCTATCGAAAGAAGAAGCGGTGATTGCTATTAATAATTACAACTATCGTAATTCAGTTCACTCCAGAGTCGACCGATCCACCACCGAAAAGTATGTATGCTATTGTGTCCAACATGATAACAGATGTAACTGGATGGTTCGTGTATCGAAGAGGAAGAGGAAAAATAACATATGATAACTAACAATATACAAATGTCCTCATACATGTTGTGCTAGAGGGATCAACCAAGACTATCCCAACTTGAACTTCGACATTATCTGCCAAGCCATCATGCCCATGGTCAAAGCAAGCTTCCATATAACTATTGATGTACTGATTTCAGCTATACAATCTCAATATGGGTACACAATCTCCTATATGAAAGCATGGAATGAAAAGCAAAATGCTATTAAAAAACTACACGGTGAGTGGAATTCATCCTACAATGAACTACCAAGTTGGTTTAGAGTAGTGCGTAGACTGAATCCTGAGAAAATAGTGGACTTCAAAACTTGTCATGCATAAAAAAATGAATGAGTGTTTCACAATCGATGCCAATTCTATCGGCTATTTTGGACTTACCCACAGTGCATTAATGTTGTAAAATATTGCAAGCCTGTGATCCAAATTGATGGGACATTCTTGTATGGAAAATATAAGCAAGTTCTATTATTGACAGTTGCTCAAGATAATAATCACAATATTATTCTAGTTGCTTTTATTCTTGTTTAAAGAAAAGATACAAATTATTATTCCTCAAAAACTTACGCTTACATGTTGTCACGAGGGAAAAAATACGTGTCATTTCAGATCGCGGAGCTAGGATCAAAGCAACAACAGACTCTTTGGGTCCAATGTGACAACCACCCTATGTCCAACATAGGTATTGTGTCCGACATATTGCCACGAACTATCATGGAAAGCTCAAGAAGAATGATGAACGATAATTACTTGTGTTCATGGGTATGTCACATTTCTTAATTTTATTTTTGTAGAATTTACTTTTTTATATGGGAACTTAACAATAAGTACTACATAAATCGCTCAGGTTACGAACTACTACCTCAGACATTTGATTCATGCTTCAAGAATTACGAGGGAAAAAAGAGCAATGATACAATTATATCAGCCTCATCAACAAAGAAATATGGATAAATGCATATGATGGTGGATATCGATATGGACACATGATGACCAACTTGGTTGAGGCTATCAATCGACCTTAAAGGGGGCGTGATATTTACCAGTTACAACTTTGGTTAAAATGACGTATTTTTGTTTAGGAGAACTTTTTGCCAAGCTCGGTGGCCAAGCTCAAACTTAGATGCAAAACGGTCATGTTTATCACCCAAGATTAGTTGCAGATCTACAAAAAAGAATTGTTGCTTCAAATGGAATGTATGTAACTAGCTTCTCTCAAACCTATGAATTATTTTGTGTCACATAAATGCCATGACCTCTTCAATGGATTGAAACTAACTCGTTCAAAGTTAATCTACAAGACAAGTGGTGTGCCTGTGGGATTTTTCAAGATCTGAAGTATACATGCTCTCATGTCATAAAAACTTGCTCTTATAAATATCAAGACTTTAACCGTTTTTATATCTCGTATATCGACTTTCAAGAAGTATTTAAGGTATATGAATTTGAGTTCCCCCATAAGTAATGAGAAAAACCTAAACGAGGTTCAGAATTAGCTTTTGATTGTACCAGATCAGTCTTTCTTAAGGGACACAGGTCATCCAAAATCCACTCAAATTCATTGTGATATGGATATTCAAGAGACGTCCAAAGAAAAAAAAAAGATATGGGCATTACAGAAACCTATGCCATAATAGGAAAAAATGTCAATATCTTTTATCATCATGTAACAATTGATGTTGTGCCGATGAAATTGTTTTTTTGAAATATCAGCTTGTGTTTTTTCATTTTTGTTTACGTTCAAGTAATGGGCTACTCAAGTGAAGATTATTAAGCTCACAAACCCTTCAAGGTTTATACCCAAAACCTTGAATACACTCTCTCCCAAAGAGTAATTACAAATTTAGCAAACTAAAAAAACTTTAAAAAGGCAAATAAGTTTGCACTAATTAAGCTCTCACCCAAATTACACTTGAGCAAAATAAATAATGTAACTCACAAGTGTGTTTACAACAAAGAATTTACAAATTAAGCACAAAACTAAGCTTTGATGTTGATAGATTGGTTCAATATGATTCTTGATGACCTCGGGAAGCTTTGACCTTCAATTTATACCTTCTCCATTAATTCTAACCATTTGGAGCCGTTGGGGATCATTATAGCCTTTACCTACAATAAAAAAACAATATTTAATGCACAAGGGATTGATTCTTTATTAAAAGGGATCGATCTTTTTTCAAATATTTTGTCCGTAGTAACAAAGGGATTGATCCTTTAAGGTAATAGATTGATCATTTTCATTGAGGGATCGATCATTTTGGTGAAAGGATCGATCTCAAACTCACTGTTGTCTAAGGGATCAATCTTTTTTAAAGGGGATCAATTCTTTGGTTAAATAGATCGATCCTTTTTCTAGGGGATCGATCCTTTGAGCCAAAAATCCTTGGAAACTTAACTTTAAAGTGTGAAAATGATCTAGTTTTTTTTTGAAAAGGTTCAACTAATTCGAAAAACATTTAAAATATATTTTTCAAGTTAATTGGGACTTTGAATTATTTTTCATGTTTTTTTTGATAAATTCAATTAAGTCCAAAAACAATTTTGCAATTTAGTGTTATATCAAAATATTTATTCAACGAAAACATTACAAACTAAACAAGTCTACCGATGTCTGCGTCTCGAATATGTTCCACAGGGTGATGGTTGTCTATTTCGATGAGAGTTTCTTCGTATAAATTGTTCTTTCTCCTTACTCTCATCATCAGCAACAACAACATGTACATTTTGTTGATCATGGATAGATGACGATGTACCACCTCTTTAGAATAAGGACTCTGGAGGTGTATGACTAACCATCCCACCGCACATAGAAAATTATGAAAACTGTGAAAACATAGACATCGATGAATGCTCAAATTGTGTCGGAGGTGTCTAAGTCTGTGGTGGCGCATCACCTGCCAAATATGATGCATATGAAGCCCACACTGAGTCTACAAGCATGGAACTGTAATATCCACATGGAGGGGTCATAAAACCCTATTGTGATGGCATCAGAACCTGCTGTGGTGGCATCTGAAATAGATGCGGTGGTTTCTGAAACAGCTGTGGAGTCATCCGAAATGGTTGCATCCCCATCTGAAATGGTTACTGAATATAACCTAGTGTAGATGGTGGATGTTATGATGGTTTCGGTGCTACAGCTGAAGACGAACTGGAAGCGCCTGTTCTCCATCCACTAGTCGGGAGACGGTACAGCTGTGACGGTGGATGCCTTTCTCGACGTCGATGAATATTTTGGGCTCGTGCTTCCTCAGAAAGTAGGAACGACTTACCGTTCGTGTAAAACCACTGGTAGTAGTCATCTGTAACTAAATACTGATCAACTTGAATCGTCTTTCTACAGGGAACACGTCCACGTCGATCTTCCCACATCATCATCCACTCGCTATGTTTCATCAGCCAATTGACTTCTTTTTCCCCGTCTATCGGTGTTATACAAATTGTCGAGATTCATAAGTGCTTCTGGAATAGATTATACGAAACCAAATTGCAAGAGCACGTGATCAGTCGGATGCCACTCTACAATAGCATAACATATTAGAAGGACCACCGCTATCCATACATCTAGTGCGCCACTCATATTAGGTGCGAAACAATGCCTCATTTCGTCAGTAGCATAATGACTCCATTGAAACTACAACAAATATATATAATTCTTATCAAAATAATATTTTAATTATATAATAATAATTAAAGGTAAATAACAAAATTTAAATACATACCCGTGTACCAACTTTTTTTTATCAATGAGTAATAGAATTTCTTCTAATTCGTCTTGTATTTCACGATGATCTTTCCTTACACATGACCACCTATTCAGTATAAAAAATATATTCATTATACACTCAAAAAAATTATTTATATACGAACTCGATATTGAAATTAGCTCAACAATAACAGGAAGACTAATGTGTTCTTCACCACCAGACATAAAAAGGGCATACGATACCATACTCATGACTGTAGAAGTGGGAGACATCCGCCGGTAGCATTTTTTCGATAATCAGTTGCTCGACACATTTCTCTATAGAGAGATGCCAAAACTGTGGAGCCCCAACTGAATGACTCGACAACTCGAAAATCGGCGAGGTGATGCAACCACATATAATGAATTTGGTTGCGAGATTTTCCGGGCATCAAGATCCCTCTTATGAGTCGTAATATGCAAGCCCGAGCAAATATTTTAGCCTCTTCCTCAGAACAGTCGTCGCTCAATTGTCGAAAATTTATAGCCAACCATGACAACGATATTCGACCACCGTTGAAATTAGGTGGGATACCTCCAAGATACTCCTCGCACAAGGAATGTCAATCACCATCCGTCACACCAGAAATAACATCCTCATCTACCGGAAGCCCCAAATGTAAGGAAACATCATTCAACGTAATAATACACTCTCCACACGGTAGATGGAATGTGTGTCTCTGGTCTCCACCTCTATACCAGTGTAGAAATAAGGTTGAATTCAAGGTTACAATGCCCTTCATATCTAGTTATGTAACCGAATCCAACCTCTGTTAAATACGACCAGACACGATTCAATATCTCTAACTTAGCGTTACGAATAAATGGATCTAATATACAGTCATTCCCCTAATTAAATAAATAGTATAAAAATTAAAATATAAACTAATACTAAAATATTAATAAATAAAACATTCAAAATAATTAACATAACATAATTACAAACTGTTATTGTATCCGTAAAATGGCTCGAGATATGATTTCTATCTAAAAGCAGCAACACATCTTTCATTTTATAACTGCAAAACATAAAAAAATTAACACAGTCAAATAATAGAATAATACACTATTTAATAATTATAATATAATAAAAATAATTTTACCTTCTAAAAATAATAACATAACATACTTAAAACTTGTTAGAAGGAATGATAAAAGTAAGAAGGATAATGTTTTTTTGGTGTGGTTTGAGAGTTGTGTGAGGTGGTATTTATAGGGGAGGAGTAGGTGGTAATTAAGGGGAGCGCAATCTTTTTAGGGTTTGAAAGCTCCATTGATTCGCCAAGGTTGGATGGAGAATCGAACATCATGAAGAAAACAGCGATGAATCAAACAATTAACAGTGACTTGCAACATATTCATATTCTTGAAAAATAGGTAATGAGGTAGTAAGCCAGCTCAAGAATGAATTAAACTTTACCGATTCATTTATTATTTAGTTATTGGATTAGCCCTAATATAACGCGCAGGTGGAATCGTTTGATTTTGAAAAGTTTGTTGAAGAAGTGTTGGAAGAGAGCAATAAGCTCTGTGAGGAAAGATTGGAAGCAGTAATCTCTATCGAGAATAAGTGAATGACATAGACAGTATTGCAGTAACTATCTACAACCTATCAGTAACTAGTCCATATGAACAATGGTACTTTCATCTTTACAAATCGATTCACTTTGGATGTTCTTTATATATACATATACACCATATAATTTCATTGTAGTTAGGAAAACAATTTGAAAATCGATTTCCTTATCGATTAGGATTTCAACACATTGTTTGATTAGTTTATATATATATGTATATATATATATATATATTTCATGCACCGCTTAATGAAACAATTTGAGGGTTGAATTAAAAGTTTTAAATTTTTTCAGGAGTTTAATAATAATTATTTAACTATATTTTATTATTAAAAATATATTATTCTTATGCATTTAAATTTTAATGTATATTTTAAATTTTTTATCTAATATAAAATATAATGTAGGACTTTTATAGAATATTACATGAATTTTGATATTATATATTATAATGTAATGAAATAAAGAAAATAAAGTTAGAAGAATAACAAGAAGCAAGAGATAAGAGAATATAAAAATATGATAAAAATGCACCAAACGTCCTTGTATTTTAGAAAAATCAATGTTACCTTCTATTTTTGTTCTATTTCAACTTAGAAAATAAACCTAATGTGATCTTTTGACCAACGTTTTTCGTCGTTGATCATTACCATACTAATATGATGGTTCACGATATTGACGTGATAATTCATGGTGATTGATAACGTGGCAAATAGGTTAAATTATTTTTTTGGTTTTGTTCGAAGGAAAATTGATTTTTTTAACTTCAAGGGTTTATTTAATTTTCTTTTACAAACTGAAAATTATTTTTAAATCATAAATATAAAATTATTCAAAGTATTCAAAAAATTAAATATAAAAATAATAAAAATTAAATTACTGAAAATTAAGTATACATATTAAAAATACTAAATCTATTATCAAAATTTTAAAAAAATGAATATATATATATATATATCATAGGTTATAAAACAATTACTTATAAATTATTTAAAAGTTAAAAAAATATTTTTAAAAAGATATATTATACATAACATTTACATTTAACATGTATGCATATCACCAACACTTATACAAATCATTCTTACTAGATTAATTGAGAATTACAAAATTTAAATTAGTCGAGACTTATAATTTTTGGATTATTCAAAACTTATTATGTTTTTCTAATTATCTTTTTAACTCTTCAATAATTTAAAAGATAATTATATAATAAGTTTCGACATAAAATAAAATTAAAAGTATAGCAAGTTTTGACTAATCCAAAATTTGTAAGGCTCGAATAATTTAAATTTTATAAGTCTCGATTAATCTAATAAGAATACTTTGTATAAGTGTTGTTGATGACCCTATATATCAAATGTATATATTATGTATAATATATCTTTTTAAAAATATTTTCTAATTTTTAATAACTTATAAATTATCATTTTATAACCTATGATATATATTCAAAACATTTTAATTTTTATAATAGTTTTAGTGTCTTTAAATTGTATATTCAATATATTTTTATATTTACTTTTTTAATATCTTAATAATTTTATATTTAAAATTTAAAATAACATTTTCTTTTTAAAGAAATTAAATAAGTCGAGTTTAAAAAAATCAATTTAACCTTTGAAAAAACCAAAAAAACTAATTTAATCCATCAGTAATGTTATATGTTACATCATTAACTATTGTAGATTGTCACGTCAGCACTGTAAACTATCACATCAACCTCGTAATAGTCAACGATGGAAAATATTGGTCAAAAGGCTACATTAAGTTTGTTTTCTGAGTTGGAAGGTCACGTTATGGGAAAAAACAATAAGATGATCACATTGATTTTTTTTAAAAGTTTAAGGGCTCTGATATCTTTTTACCTAAAAATTATAATATTATATATATATATATATATATATATATATATATATATTTCCAATCAAATTCTATAGGTATAGATATAAAGAATATATATTATATAAAATTTTAGTTCTAATAGATATGAAATTTATAATAATAAAATAAATTAAAATCTTATTTAATACATAAGTTTTAATTATAATTGACATTCATAAATAAAAATCATTCATAATATTTGTATCTAAATTTTTAATATAAGACACATGTGAGACAGATTTAATATAATTTGATCTTATTAACTTTTACAAAATACTGAAATAATTTTATCATAAACATAGGTACAAAAATAAATATTTTTACCCATTTTTTAATAATATCTATTTAAAAAAGTTAATTAATAATAACATATACATGTTTTATAAATATAATTAATCACACTCAGAACCTTAATAAAAACTTTGAATGTATGTGCGTGAGATAAGATCGGTGTTCTAAAACCAAAGTACAGGTGGAATTGGTGTGTTATCGGTGAATTGAACATAGTGCGAGACGTTTCCGAAAGAATCAGGCTGCTGAATGAGCACTGAGCTAAATCTTTTATCCTATATTTCTATTGCTTTGCTTATCCATTACAACACTTGAGGACCGCTCCTAAGACTTGTCTTCTTTACGGGCGTTGTCATAACAGCCCAACAAAGCCCCGAAATGCCGCCACGTTTAAACAAAACCTGGTCGAGTCAGTGCAATCGCGTCGGTTTCTCCAGTACTACATGCAACGTGGATTATCCACAAGTCTTCTCCTTTTTCGTCCCCCGCATCTTTAAAACCAAAATCTCTCCAATAAAAATGCAACCTTTTCTTTTCATTATGATTATGAGAAATATGATAGCTGTTTTGGCTTTGAGTCTTGTTCTACTGAGTTCACCGGCAGCCGCAGTGAAAGATTCCGTTATAGTGAAAGATGGTCATAGGGTCGTAGTCGTTGAATACGACGAAGATGGCAAACATAACACCAAAGTCTCCATCTCATCCCCGTCGCTACAGCAGCAGACAGAACCAAGGGAATATGTTGTGGACGGAACTACGAAAGAAGCAGCGCCCGCGCTTCCCAACGTTGGCCGTGACAAAGATGGTTCCCGGAAGCATTCACCGGGGGAACTTATCTGTGATGCTTTCGGTAAATGTACTCACATAACCTCCACAGCCTTTGGAAAAGCCAAAGATAAGATTTCAGAGACAGCACATGATGCTAACAAGGTTAAAGACGAAGCTTCAGACAAGGTTAAAGACATGGTTTCGGAGACTGCACATCCAATAAAGGGGGCTGTCGGCGATGCTATAGACAAAGCAAAAGAGGCGGTGGTGCAAACGGGCCAAGATGTTAAAGAAAGAGCGAAGGAGTCCATCGATAAGGCTAAGGACACTGTGAAAGAAGCAAAGGACAAGGCCAAGACGATGGGGGATGATATAGTGAAAAATGGAGCAGAGAGAGTGCAAAACATTCAAAAAAAGGCCGAGGAAGCACAACGAGCTACAGACAAGTTATTTGACGGCTTGAAGTACATCACTTCAATGGAGGCGCTGAATACAGTGATGGGTTTGGCTAACTTACTTGGATTAGCTACAGCGTATGGGATGAGTGTGTGGGTTACGTTCATTTCGAGCTATGTACTGGCAGAACATCTCCCGAGACAGCAGTTCGGAGTGGTGCAGAGCAAGATATACCCTGTTTACTTCAGGGCAATGGCTTATAGTATTGGGTTAGCTTTGTTGGGGCACTTTTTGTGGCACAGGAAAAAATCGATCTCAAGCTGGCCAGAGATGTTTCAATCTTTTAATCTTTTGTCATCCCTTTTCATGGTTCTGGTTAATGCACTGTATTTGGAGCCTAATGCTACTAAGGTAACTTGCTTAATTTCTTATGCTTCTGTCTGAATATTCAATTTTTGATACTTTTAACATATTGGATTTTCATTGCAGGTGATGTTTGAGAGGATTAAAATGGAGAAGGAAGAAGGGAGAGGAAGACCTGACTTTGCGGCAGAGGGGAGCAGGACCATTGAGACACCAAATGTTGCAGATCCAGCATCTAAAATTAGCAGGAAAGGCCCCTTACCGGCACCCGCAGCAGCACCCATCGGTTCGGAAGATGAAGTGATGAAGCCAAGAATGGTTAGGCTGAATATGAGGTTGAAGAAGCTAAACACAAACTCATCGGTGCTTAATATTCTCACACTAATGGCTCTCACCTGGCATCTTGTTTACCTTGGCCAACGCCTAACCGAAACCTGTTGATGAGATAGATGCTATATCGATACTTTCACTCTTGCGTTGTAACATAATTACTTGATCCTGTGTAAAGATTTAGTCTAGGACAGTTTGGTTTTGCAACACTTCTTTCCGTGTACCGTAAATTTTAATCTTCAATCCAACTTGTTGGTGTCGCATCTTTGAGTATTCCGTGTTTGTATTTTGTTACATGAATAGGTGAAGTTCATTCAAGAAACCTTTCCTGTAATTTTGGTTAAAACCAATACAAAAATGTTAAACTGTTTCTACGCAGCCATCCAACAACCAGCCTTTCGCAACTTCTATTAATCTTCTTCTCGGGAATGACAGAATAAAATGGATCTCTGGGAATTATATCCGACATTTCCACCTCTGACAAGAGCTTCAGTTGTTCTGTGGCAGTCAGGGCAGGGTCTCAAATATTTCATCAACCTAACAGGAGATCATCTTCGATAGCTAGTAAATGAAAACCCAAAGGTGATTGCTAAGTCAAACTGTGATAGTTCATCGCTGAGCTCCCTTTGGGTTTTGTTTTGGTTGAACTAGAAGCAGTGTTCTCATTAACATAACCAAATTCCTTGTCTTTTCCAAAATTTCTCCCAACCTCACTAGATTACTTGACTCAAAAGGTGAGACATGTCAACCGCAGAAAAGAAATGAACTATGTTTCCAACCTAAATCCAGCTAAGACCAGGCTCCTTCTTAACCCGTCGCTGTTGCATCAGTTCTCTGACTGCCAGTGTTTCTACAGCAGCATCAGCGTAGATGTTGTGAAGAAGAACATAAGATGCAGACCTTTGGGGTTCAATTACTTTCATTGCAGCACGTTTCCCAGTTACAGCATCCTTATAAACCCTGCAAGCACTCAATAAGGCTCGCCACATTATTGGATTATTCTTGAAACCCGATGTGAGGATGAAGTTTTCAGCCTCTGCTAGCCTTCCAGCACGGCCTAAGAGGTCAACAACACAGCAATAATGCTCTATGCTGGTTTCAACGTCATAATCATTCATGCTTTCAAAGTATCTGCAGTAACTCAAAAGGTTAACCACATAATTATCATGAATAAAAGCAAAGAAATAAAATCAGCTTGCACAGAAGCTTCTAAGATGACCGGCATAGAAAAACAGAATGCTTATGAGAGAAATAAAGCAGTTCAATAACACGAGAAAAGTGGACGTTGTGTAAACTCAAAAGGTAGGCACCGAAATGGGTTGTTTATTTCAAAGGTTGGCACCGCAAAAATGTTTTTCAACAATGGAGCATCATTTGTTGAAAATGAAAATGGGTAATTGACACATTTAGTTATTGTATTTTAGGGTATTTTCAAAGATTAATCCCTAAGCTTCAACTATAAATACCCTAGCTCATTTAGCTTCAAAATCATCCCAAAATCCCAAATCATTTCTTTCTCCTAATACTAGAGAGTTTTCTTGTGAGTAGTGTGTGTTTTGTAAACACCTGTAAATTTTCTCTCTTAGTAAAAGATCTGTAGCAGTCCGGAGACGTATGCATAATTGGCTGAACTCCGTTATCAATTTCGGGTATTATTTTTCCGCTTTTATTTCGCATTCTCACTAATCTGGTTATAGGGAAATTACTTGTTACTCGTTTATTTCCCAACAACTGGTAATCAGAGCTTTTGGTGGTGAATTTTGTCAATTTTTTGCGAAGTTATTATTCATTACTATTCACGTGAATAGTGAATTTCGTGAATAGTAAAATTTTGTCGGCGATACGAATTTGTCGACGGAGGTGTTCCTATACACAGTGGTTCGCAAGAATTGTCAGAAACGATCCAAATGAAGCCAGATTCGAGTGGGAGCGATGGCTGCAGACGAAGGGAATGTGAAAATTGAAAAGTTCGATGGTGCGGACTTTGGCTTTTGGAAGATACAGATCGAAGATTTTCTGTACCGAAAAAATCTATATCAACATCTCTCAGGAAAACAACCAGAGGGCATGAAGAATGAAGACTGAGCTCTTCTAGACAGACAAGCCCTCGGAGTTATCCGACTAACGTTATCCCGCAATGTTGCTTTCAACATAGCAAAGGAAAAGACCACGGCGGGTCTTATGGCGGCTCTCTCCAGTATGTACGAGAAGCCATCGGCCTCAAACAAAGTTCATTTGATGAGACGATTATTCAATTTGCAGATGGCGGAAGGGGCATCAGTGGCTCAACACCTAAATGAACTCAACACAATCACAACCCAGTTGATTTCAGTGGAAATTGAATTCGATGATGAAGTTCGAGCTTTAATTATCTTATCATCTCTACCAGACAGTTGGAATGCTACTGTTACAGCAGTCAACAGCTCGTCGGGAAACAGCAAATTAAAATTCGATGATGTTCGGGATCTGGTATTGAGTGAAGAAATTCGATGGAGAGAATCGAGTGAAGCATCAACCTCCTCAGCCTTGCACACGGAGTCCAAAGGGAGAACTTAAGAAAGAAATTCAAATCGCGGCAGATCAAAATCCAAAAGGGGCAAATCAAAAATAGGAAAGAAAGATTTTACCTGTTATAATTGTGGCAAGAAGGGTCACTTTAAAAGAGATTGTCGAGCACTGAAGAAAGATACTGGCGCACAGGAATCTGCCAACATGACAGAGGAGACATGTGATGCCATGATTCTAAGCATCAACAGTCCGATTGAATCATGGATCTTGGATTCAGGGGCATCTTTCCACTCCACCCCATGCCAAGAAATCATGGAGAACTATATCAATGGTGATTTTGGGAAGGTTCATCTAGCTGATGATGAAACCTTGAAGATCGTCGGAAAAGGAGACATCCGATTAAAGTTGCCAAACCATACCACCTGGACGCTGAAAGGAGTAAGACATATTCTTGGCCTCAAAAGAAATTTGATTTCTGTAGGACAGCTTGATAGAGAATGATATAACACAACCTTTTCTGGCTGTAAATGGAAGATTACCAAAGAAACACTCGTCATTTCTCGTGGTAAGAAGACTGGTACTCTCTATATAACCTCAAATTTAGAGAATATCATTGCAGTAGAAGATGCTGATGAAAAATCAAACCTATGGCACCAAAGGCTTGTCCATATGAGCGAGAAAGGGATGAAGACACTTTTGTCAAAAGGGAAACTGCCGGATCTAAAGAGTGTAGATGTCGGACTATACGAGGATTGCATCTTTGGCAAACAAAAGAAAGTCAGTTTTGCAAAGATTGGCAAGACACCCAAGGCAGAAAAGTTATAGTTGGTTCATATTGACGTATGGGGACCATCTACAGTTTCATCTCTTGCAGGCTCATTTTATTATGTCACATTCATCGATGATTCTACAAGGAAGGTGTGGGTTTATTTTCTAAAGAAGAAAACAGAAGTCTTTGATACCTTCAGAAAATGGAAGGCCATGGTGGAAAATGAGACTGGTTTGAAAGTTAAGCGGTTGAGGTCTGACAATGGAGGAGAGTACAAAAATAGAAGATTCAGAGATTTTTGCGCAAACAATGTGATCAAGATGGAGACAACAGTTCCCATGACACCGCAACAGAATGACGTAGTAGAGCGCATGAACAGAACTCTGAATGAATGTGCCAGAAGCATGAGGATACATGCCAGACTCCCAAATTTCTATGGGTTGAAGCTATCAACACTGCAGCTTACCTGATCAACCGTGGGCCCTCAGTTCCTTTGGATGACAGAATACCAGAGGAAGTTTGGAGCAAGAAAGAAATAAACCTTTCACACTTAAGAGTGTTTGGTTGTATTTCTTATGTACACATAGATTCTGCTGAAAGAAGTAAATTTGATGCCATGTCCAACAAATGCTTCTTTGTTGGTTATGGTGGTGATGAGTTTGGTTATCAGTTTTTGGACTATGAAAATCGGATGATCATCAGAAGTAGATATGTCATTTTCAATGAGAATATGATGTACAAAGACAGGTCAACCATGGAATCAAGTAGTTCCAACACCGAAGCTGAAACAATGGAATTTGTTGAGTTTGAGGAGATTTCTGGAAATGATGTTCATATCACACCTGAAACAGTTCAAGAAGAACCAGTCACACCAGAACTGAGACGCTCCTCCATAATTCCTAAACCAACCCAACGGTATTCTCCTTCTTTGCACTACTTGTTGCTGACTGACAATGATGAACCAGAGTGCTATGATGAAGCAATGCAAGTGGAGGATTCAGTCAAGTGGGAGTCTTCCATGAAAGATGAGATGGACTCGCTTATGTCAAATCAGACGTGGGAATTAGCTGAATTACCACTAGGCAAGAAAGCGCTCCACAACAAGTGGATTTATAGGATCAAGGAAGAGCATGATGGGAGCAAACGCTACAAAGAGAGATTGGTTGTCAAAGGTTTTCAGCAAAAAGAAGGTATTGACTACAATGAAATTTTCTCTCTAGTCGTGAAACTGTCTACAATCAGACTGGTGTTGAAAATTATAGCTGCAGAAAATCTACATCTTTAGCAGTTAGATGAAAAGACAGTTTTCCTTCATGGTGATTTGGAGGAAGAAATATATATGAGGCAGCCAGAAGGCTTCATAGAGGCAGACAAGAAAAATCTGGTATGCAGGTTGAAGAAGAGCTTGTATGGTTTAAAACAAGCTCCTAGACAGTGGTAAAAGAAGTTCCATAGCTTCATGGGTAGCAATGGTTTTACCAGATGCCAAGCAGATCATTGTTGCTACATCAAGAGGTTCGACAATAGCTTCATTATTTTATTGTTTTACGTTGATGACATGCTCGTTGCAGGCTCAGACATGTAAGAGATTATAAACTTGAAGCAAAAATTGTCGAAGCAGTTTGCTATGAAGGATCTGGGCGGTGCAAAGCAGATTCTTGGGATGAGGATCAAGAGAGACACAAAGTCGGGGACTTTGATATTATCACAGGCTGAGTACATCAACAAAGTACTCTCCAGGTTCAATATGCAATATGCTAAACCAATAAGTACACTTTAGGTGTTCATTTCAGACTCTCCAAAGAACACTCACCAAAGACGGAGGAAGAACGTGCACACATGGTGAATGTGTCGTATGCATCAACAATTGGAAGTCTGATGTATGCCATGGATTGTACCAGACCAGATATTGCTCAAGCAGTGGGAGCTGTTAGCAGGTACATGAATAATTCGGGCAAGGTACACTGGAAGCAGTCAAATGAATCCTCAGATATCTGCGGGGTACCACAAACAAAGCACTTTGTTTCAAAGGTGGAGATATGATACTGACAGGCTATGTAGATGCTGACTTAGCCGGAAATATTGACATCAGAAGGAGCATCACAGGGTATGTATATACTCTAGGAGGAACCGCAGTGAGTTGGGTTTCTCAACTATAGAAGATAGTTGCTCTCTCCACAACTGAAGCAGAATATGTCGTTGTTACGGAAGCTAGCAAGGAGATGATGTGGCTCCAAAGTTTCTTGGAAGAGTTAGGCAAGAAACAAGAGAACAATGTATTGTACTGCGATAGTCAATGTGCTATACATCTAGCAAATAATCCGTCTTTTCATTCCAGAACGAAGCACGTACAATTGAGAAATCATTTTATCCGGTCTCTTCTGGAAGATGGGATTTTGAAACTTGAAAAGATTAGTGGAGCTCAAAATCCGGCAGACATGTTAACAAAGACGATGACCACGAAAAAACTGAAGTTGTGTTCAACTTCAGTTGGCATGCTAAAGTAACAAGACCAGAAATGCTGCTGCATTGATCGAGGTGTGAAGACAGATTAAAATCAGTCTTCAAGTGGGAGATTGTAAAGTCAAAAGGTAGGCATCGAAATGGGTTGTTTATTTCAAAGGTTGGCACCGCAAAAATGTTTTTCAACAAAGGAGCAGCATTTGTTGAAAATAGAAATGGGTAATTCACACATTTAGTCATTGCACTTTAGGGTATTTTCAAAGATTAGTCCCTAAGCTTCAACTATAAATACCCTAACTCATTTAGCTTCAAAATCATCCCAAAATCCCAAATCATTTCTTTCTCTCAATACTAGAGAGCTTTCTTGTGAGTAGTGAGTGTTTTGTAAACACCTATAAATTTTCTCTCTTAGTAAAAGATCTGCAGCAGTCCGGAGACGTTGGCACAATTGGCTGAACTACGTTATCAATTTCGGGTATTATTTTTCGCTTTTATTTCGCATTCTCACTAATCTGGTTATAGGGAAATTACTTGTTACTCGTTTATTTCCCAACACGTTGGGCTTCATAATCAGTGCATATAGCTACCGTTACTAGTATTCTATCATCTTCTAAAACAAAGAGTTATTCTATACCTAGATTAAGTGCCCGGCTTACTAGAGTTAGTTCATCATTAAGTTCCAACAACCGACAATTTCCCATTGTAAAAATTCGGGTAGCATGTAGATTGATTCAGTTTTGAAATTTATGGATGCAACCTGTACCTCTAACCCCTCATCTTCATGCATTCACATCATAAATACAAAAGCACTTAGAAATGATAGAAGGGAGGGTTCCATTAACATACTTAAATCCTTCTTTAACAAGTCCTCCATAACTGCAAGCGGATAAAATTCCGACAAATGTAATATGATTAAGCTTAATCCCACGTTCCTTCATCAACCCAAAGAGGTTAAAAGCATCTGTAGCACATCCATGTTGTGCGCAGCTACAGATCATCACTGATCAAGAAACCACATCTCTGTCTCTTGAAATGTCAGATTTGCAGCATCTATGTCACCACACTTAGCGTACATGCAAATCTGTCTGCTCTAACAAGGACGTATGGCACATCAGTCTAAATTGGGCCACTTATTGTACCCAAGGATTTACTGACTGCTCCTGCTCTCAACCTTCGCCTCATTCTGAACTGATTTAATGGGTTCCAGCTCCTCAAGAGTGGTTCACTTTTAATTGTCACGGTTCAGTCAGTGGATCTTTATCTCGAGGCTCCGTTGGGGGTGTTATTCGAAACTGTGCTGGCATTTGGCTTGTTGGCTTCACCAAATTCTTTGGTTCTTCAATACCCCCTCCAAACGGAGCTTTGGAGCATTATTGAAGCCATGAAGATCGCTTGGGATTACAGAATTCGTCGCCTCTAATGCCAAACTGACTGCTCTGATGCATTTAATCAGATTACTTCTCTCTATGTTGCTTCCAGTTCTATCAACCTGGTGCGAGCCATCACCAGTCTTGCAGCTCGTAACTGGCTAGTTAAGTTCTGTTTGATTTGTCGCGAAGCCAACCATGTTGTCGATCTCCTGGCAAAGCTCTCGTGTAACGCTAATGGTGATCTTAAGCTCTATTCATCTTCTTTTGCCATCTTTGCTTCTTACCTCTTTAGGGAAATTTATGGTCCACCATACGTTTGTCGCTCTATTATGATGTAATGGCCTATGGCCTCCTTTCTTACTAAAAAAAATGTTGTTTTCATCTCAAATTTAAGTTTAAATAGTTACGCTTATAAACTACAAACTATGTATTATAATACATTAAAAAATTAAATATATATAATCTTATAATCACATTAGATTATTAAAAACTATAATATTATAATAATTCCATCCTTATGATTAAATGAAATTAATATTCATTATTAATCGCTATTAATTGATAACATAATAATATTTTTGGATAAATTACATAAATACTCTTTAAATTTTTAAGATATATTTTTATTTTAACTACTAAAATTTTAAAAGTTATAATATATTTACTAGAGTTCTAATTTATTTTCATTTATGGTCACTAATGTCAAATAACGAGACACGTTAAATGTAACACCCTGAATCTCGGGTTAGTAGTTTCAGGTTAATCCGAGTGGGGTTAAATAAATCCATTAGTCTTATAGAGAATGTTGAACCAAGTTAGCTTTGGGTTGGGCTTGGTTTGACCCAACATGTGATAAAAAGGATATTTTTAAAATGATAATAGAAGTAGAGTGACCAAAGGAGTAATTATACCTTTTTATTTTCGAAAGGCTAAAAATCAATTAAGATTGGTGATATCACGTCTGAAGCATTCCTCTCTCTTTTCCTCCATAAACTTTTTCCTTTTCCCATCTACTTCAACTCATTCCTTATTCCTCTTGCATGAACAAGGTGTTAACTTTGCTAGTCTATCATCCCCATTCCAAGATTGTAAGGTAAGAATCATAACCTCCACCTCCTAAGCTTCAATTCAAGCCTTCAATCTTCTCATTTCACTATAGTTGCCACAAATGGGTTTAGCGAGCGTTTTAGACACCTAAGTGATTTCAGCTCGTTTTGGGAAGATTTAGACATCTATAAACGTTTTAAACACTTCCTAAACCTTCCAACAACGTTAATAATGTTTATGCTTGATTCTTGTCTAGTGAGAGGAGTTAGGGAAACCTCTCAAGTTAAGGGAAAGGAAAAATTTGTGCTAGGGTGATTTGGTGGCATTTCCAGTAGCTTAGAAACCAAAGGTAACTCACTTATAACTCAACTCTACCACATGTAGATCATTATGTGAGTTCTGTTAAGTTGCATGAGTTATGAAAAAATTTCATGGTAGATTTCATCTCGTGATGTTTCCATCATGTTTATGGACTCTTTATGACCACTATATTCAATCATGAGACCTTAATAACAGTTAGGACCCTTAGTAGGGTGTTTGAGGATAGAAAGTTAGCATTTTTCGTGCTCAAAACAGAGCATTTCTGGGCACGAGTATCAATATTAGAAGAATAATACCGATATTGTTCTTCAAATGATAAAATAAAAAAGGAAATTAGGATATAAGTACGGATACTTCTTCAATGGGTATCGATACCCACAGGATGGTGTCGATGCCAATATCACTTAAGGGATTCCAATGTACAATTTTGGTATCGATACTCATGGGAGTATCTATAACAATATGATACCCTCAATAGTGGTATCGATACTTGAGTATTTTTCAAAACAAAACATCAAAGCTAAAATTTGTATCGGTATTCAAGCCAAGTATCGATACACCAACTATAGTATCAACACCAACCCTTGTTCTCAACCATTAAACTAGTCAATAGTATCGATACCCATATACTAGAACTGATACTCAAAGGTCAATACCGATACCGAGCGGCTTAGTATCGGTACCCACATAAAATTTATGGGAAAGAATACCAAAAGTTTAAAGGATAGAATTAAGGGATCTCATAATGCCAGAATACCATGAAATAAAACTAGAAATGAGAATAATGATTAAACTCATAACAATTAGAAACAATAACATCTAGGATGACATAAAATTAGCATTTTTTTATACTCGGGACTCAGTCAGGACACCGAGTTACTTTATTAGAATACGGTAGTTAGTTGGATATTTCAGTCAATGACAAAGCACTTAATTTCCAACTAGGCGCAGATGCCCTAAGACTCGAATGAGTAAGTTGGTCGGGTGTACATTTTCGATGCAGTTCTGAATATCACCCTAGAATACCCCAGGTTATTTAGGCAGGCTAGAGGGGTGTGTGAGCTCCGAGATGCAGAACTCTTAGCCGCACCATGATGCCTACCACAACATAATAGATCAGAACTTCTTATGTCTTTATACATGTGTCACTAGCTATCACATTTAATGAATGTATGTAGTATAGTACAATACAGTTATTGGTGAGGCAATGAGGTAGTAAACCTAGTATTCGGAATGTGTTTCCATAAGCAGGTTCTTAGGAGGCCGTTCATGGGGAGTTATCATTGCCAGATATTCCAATGCAACAGTTCAGATCAGCCAGAGTATTCAGAGTACGTCTTGAGTCATTCTTAGATGGCATGTACTATTTATGGACCCTTATGTATTCAGTCATAAATATTTTGATTTAAACTCAATATTGTATTACTTGATATTTCAGGAGCTCCCCGTACTTGCAAATGATATTATTATGTTTTATTTTATTCACCATGGATGGATTTTATCATATGCTTTAATACCAGTATATTTTAAAGAAAATTTTTGGATTAGCCACTTAGGTGATCCAGTGTGACATCATGATCTAGTGATATTTGGGTGGGACTGGATTAGGGTGTTACATTAAAATTTATTTCTTTTTATTTTATTTTTTTGAAAAAAATTGAGCTTTCAAAACATGCCTTTTTTTCAAATGTCTCTCTGATTACTTACGCTCTTATCGTATGATACTATTTTGATATTACTGAATAAATATGTTTTTTCCTATTTTAGTTCATCCATTTTGATTTATCCGAGGCCAACTGAAAGTACTAAATTGTCACATGCTTTTGTTGTTGTTTATTTTTCATTTAATGGTTTTGTCATTTAAAAATATCATCGAATTAATCCTCTCTTTTTTTCTTTTGGTCTTTAAATTTAAGCTTGTTGAAAAATCTTTCAATCTCTTCAAATCTCAGTCGAAACTAAAAGCTAAAAATCTTTTATCGGTCGCCTTCAACAATTTAATTAACTTAAATCTAAATTATGCTAATTTTTTTTATTAAAAGAACATTTCTCCTGTTAGGATTGAACGTTAATTGACCCATTCATTGGAAATTTGCCAATGTCAATATAAATAGTTTTTTTTTTGTTTTCCTTATGTGCTTCTTTTGATGTTGTTTATTGTATATTGTTATTGATGGTTATGATTATAGACGAATGATGATGACTAAATGAGATTACTAATGATTGTGATTATGAAGATGACTAAATGAGATTATTGATGACTAAATGAGACTACTAATGGTTATGACTATGGATGATGACTGAATAAGATTAGTGATAGTGATTCGAGTTTTGGTTGGTTTGATCATGAAAATAAGAAAATTTTGATTTTGTTTAAAATTCAGATGAAACGATGGTGATGAATGGTTTGACAGATGTTGGAAGATGATGAAAGCCCTACATATAATGGGTGTTTTATTTGGTTGATGATAATAATCGAAAGAATGTCAAACAATGACAACTTAGATAATCCAAATGAAGATTATCACTTTAGAATAAGTAAGTTTTGGAACCTTAGAGTTTTCTAAAAAAAATTTAAAAATAGATTTTAATATGTCATGTCAACTACGACAGTGATCATAATAATGAAAATTAAAAATTCAATGATTATATTATAAATTTTAAAAACTAGTAAGCAAAATGAAAATGTCTTACTAGTGTTGGGATCATTAAAATACATTAAAAATTAAATAGATATAACTCTATAATAATATCATATTATTAAAAAAATTATAATATTGTAATAATTCCATCCTTATAATTAAATGAATTAATATTCCTTATTAATCATTAATAATTGATAACATAAAAATATTTTTGGATAAATTACACGAATAATCCTTAAACTTTTAAAATATTTATATTTTAATCATTAACATTTTAAAATTTATAATATAACTACTAGGGTTCTAATTTATTTTTATTTATGATCATTGATGTCGGATAATGAGGTACATTAAAATTTATTTCTCTTTATGTTTTTTTAAATTGAGCTTTCAAAACACGTTTTCTTTCAAATTAGTACATGTCTCTCCGAGTACTTGTGCTCTTACCGTTTGATACTATTTCGATCTTACTGAATAAATATGTTTCTTTTATTCTTTTAGTTCATACATTTAGAAGTATCCAGTGTCAACGGAAAGTACTAAATTGTCACCTCCTCTTGTTGTTATTTATTTATCGTTTAGTGGTTTTTTTTGTTTGAAAATATCATCGAACTAATCTTTTTTCTTCTTTTTTTCCTTAAATTCAAGCTTGCTGAAAAAATCTTTCAATTTCCTCAAATCTCAATCAAAACTAAAAGCTAAAAATATTTTATCATTCACTTTCAACTATTCGATTAACTTAAAACTAAATTATGTTAATTTTTTTGATAAAATAGAACATTTCTACAATTGCTCCATTCATTGGAAACTTGTCAATGTCAATATAAATAGTTTCACTTGTTTTTTTACTTATGTGCTTCTTTTGTTTTTGTTTATTGTAGATTGTCATTTATGGTTGTGATTATAGACGAATGACAACGAATAAACAAGATTACTAATGGTTGTGATTATGAATGATGAGTAAATGAATTGGTGATAATAATTCGAGTTTTGGTTGGTTTGGTTATGAAGATAAGAAAATGTTGGTTGTGCTTAAGATTTAAATGAAATAATGGTGATGAATGGTTCGATAGTTGTGAGAAGATGATGAAACTCTTACATATAATGGGTATTTATTTAGTTGATGACGATAATCGAAAGAATGTCAATTAATGACAACTTGATTAATCTAAATGAAGACTAGCACTTGAAAGAAGTAAGTTTTGGAAGATAAAAGTTTTTTAGAAAAAAATTAAAATAGATTTTAACGTGTCATGTAAACTTGATTATAATAATAAAACTTAAAAACTCAATGATTATATTGTAAATTTTAAAAGCTAGTAAGGAAAATGAAAATATCTTAATAGTTATGGGATCATTATTGTAGTTAACTCATTTAAAAATGAATGTGACAACTAAGAAGAATCATTACCATATCAATGGTCGGTAATCGGTGAACTACACCGACCTTCGAACCCGACTTCAAATGTGCCAAATCTAGTAACACTAACCTACCACGTAATTATTAAAACGGTGTAACCACGTGCGCACTACATTGAATTTTCATTGGCCCGTGATAGTCACGAGAAACATACACATCTAAAACAGACTATACATCTGTACTTTCCAGAGGTTAGGGTGAAGGGAAGTCAGAAAGAAAATGATGACGTTGCAGTTTCTGGCCTTACATGTTTCCTTTTCTAATAGAACGGGCTTAATTACCGTTTTTCTTCTTCAAAGCATCTGGTGCTAATCCAACGGTATGATTTTTTCCCCAAAAAATATGGAAACTTTATTATGTTTTAGTTCATATCCACATAGAAAAGAGAAAGCTGATTGAGAGGAACGAAACCAAAGAGTAAAGGTGTTTTTGTTTATAGGTTCACGAAGCTAAGTCCTTCGAACTGAACAGAGAAGCAGATGAAGCCGACGTCTGCCGGAAGTAGCAGCTCTAGCGGTGGTGGTGAAGGGAGTAGAGGTGGACTCGCCCGCTTCCGCTCAGCGCCAGCCACCTGGTTGGAAGCTCTTCTCGAGGAAGACGAAGAAGACCCATTAAAACCTAACCAGTGCTTGACTCAGCTACTCACGGGGAATTCATCGGCCATACCTACAATTCGAAAACCATTGTCTTTTCATAACTCGGATGATCCAGCTGGGTTATTTGAATCGTCTGGTTTTCAAAGACAGAACAGTTCTCCAGCTGATTTCCTCGGGAATAATGCTTCCGATGCTTACTTGTCTAGCTTTACAGTTGCTGCAAATTACGACTATTTATCGCCAACTATGGATGTTTCTCCCTCGAGTAAAAGGGAAAATGAGCTCGATACGCAATTCCCACCAACAAAGTTTCACTCCCACTTGGCAAGACTAAGAGATAAGGTTTTTGATAACTTTTACTTTTTGTTGGTCTGTTTTCAAAGCTGACCAATTAGTAGCCATGTCCGTCTAGCCAAAAGGGGGAGTATAAATTTGCTATTTTGAGCAAAATTCTATATGGTTGAATTCCAATTTTTAGAGTTTGTTGTTGTTGTTATTGCATTTACAATACCTTTACTTTTTCCTTCTATTTTTGGTTAGAAAAGAGAGCCAAGTGATCAAATTTCGGGTGGGATATCTAATCTTTTAGATGTAGATATGGAGAAACTTTTGGAGGTTTCGGTGGCTTGCAGGGTTCGCGCCAAGCGCGGTTTCGCTACTCATCCCAGAAGTATTGCAGAGAGGGTAAGTGTATCCATTTATTGATGGGATGTAAAATGGTGTTTATGTTGAGCTCTAATCATTTATTGCTCTTTTCGTTAGGTTCGGAGAGCAAGGATTAGTGACCGCATCAGAAAGCTTCAGGAGCTTCTACCCAACATGAGTAAGGTAGGCTGCTTCTTGATATCAATTTTAATCTTGATTCTAACCTATAGTAGTGTATCATCCTAATGAAGTTTGATGCCAAATGCATTGTTTTGTCTCACTGGCTGGAAGAGATAAATAAGATCAAAGAACAACTATACAACAATTTATATTAGGTAATTTAGGCAGAATGGCATTTATTTTTTATATCTCTTGCTCCGTATCTTGTACATACATCCCAGGTTTATATGTTTAATTCGCTAAAGTTTTTTTTATTAGGGAGCTAGTTCAATATGGTGGATGATGTTGAAAAAATACGCTTGAAAAAAGTAAGTGAGAGAAGCTCCAACTTCTCTCTAACCTAGGAGATTTCAAATTTCAAAATTCCAGGGGTAGAGGGAGAGAGAGAATATGGGTGACTCCGCCACACATCGACCTCCTTTTGATGCCTTTTTTCTTAAGGATCATCGTCTATCCATAGAGTTTACTTTTTCCTGGTTTATTTTGATTGATTCCCCTTCAATCGGGGCAAATCTAAATGTCTTTCTTCGCCGATTTTTCCATCAGCAGTCTTCAAAGTTCGTTCCAGCTGTGCACGCCGGAAGCTCGTGACAAAAACCCAAGTGTTAAACTGTGAACACCCACTGCCGTTCACCGGACTTTTACTGTGCAAAAATTCCGTCATTGTTCAAGAGCTCTATTTTCATAACGCTGTTGCTGGTTCTGGGTTTTCACGCACGTTGTCATAATCCTTTTTATCTCTGGTTTTTTTGGTTCAAAATTAAACAGTTCGGAAGCCTCTGCATTCAAAATGACGTTCAAGAATCGCGATGAAGAACAGAGAAACGGGCTGAAACCTCAGCTCGCCAGACTAAGAATAGTCTTCAGTCCGAGATAGAGGAAAAGGAGAACGTAAATCCTTTGAAAAAACCAAATATTAAGACGAAACGGGTGGATTCTATACTGTCGAAGGTAACTGAAGCGGAGCATCAAAATTAGAGAGATGGGTAGCAGACAAAGACTGTGCATAAATCAGAGGAGGCGAGGAAGAAGCTGAGTAGTACAGTGGCAGCAGAAGAATATGAGAGGATGGTGTTGATGACAAACAAGAATAGGGATGATTTGTTGGTTGAAGCAAGGAGTGTGGAAGGGGTCATTGCGCAGATTTCTGAGGCGGAAATCCTTCCTCAGGATTCTCTCGTTTTTAACTACTGGAGGAAGAAAGATTATCCAAGAATCAACAATGGGTTTAGAACTGGCTGCTTTACGTTATACATTGATAATTTACCAGATAATATCCATTGGAAGTGGTTTGGATCGTTATTTTGCCCATATGGTCAGGTTATTGACGCCTTCATTCCAACTAAAAGAAATTCAAAGGGGGTACGTTTCGGTTTCATTCGCTTTACTACAATTGGAGAAGCCCGGAGAGCGATCTCAAAGATGAATGGCGCTCGCATTGATGGTAGTAAAATTGGAGTCTTTTTTTCTAAATACAACACAAGACATTCTTTTTGGAGAAAGTCTTCGCCAGTTGTCCACCTAAAGCCCGAGAGAGAAAATGTTACAAGAAATAATCTCTATACAATAAATGGTGTTGTTGGCGAAGCTAAACTTCAAGTTTTGGATAACTGCCTAATAGGGTGGTGCAAGAACTATACCAAAATCGGTTATCTTGCTAGCCAAATGCAAGACAAAGGACTCAACGGTTTTTCGTTAATGAGAGCTGTTGGGAATGTAGTTCTCATGATATTCGAGGATTCTGATACGTTGAGAAGGGTTAAGAATGAACAATCAGAGACTCTTGCAGGGTTGTTTTCTAGAGTTGAAGTTTGGTTGGAGAGTCTAGTGGTAGAATGCCGTCAAGTATGGGTAGTTTGCGAAGGGATTCCTTTTCACTCGTGGAATTGGGGTACTTTCAAGAACATTGCGGCTAGGTGGGGCAAATTAGTATCAACTGATGAAAGCTCTCAGTTTCCTTCATCTTTTGATCGTGCAAAACTTCAAATCCTCATAGAGACTAAAGTGAGGATTGATGAGTCCTTGAGTTTGAAGGTCGGTTCTAATTCTTTTGAAATCATGATGCATGAAGTTGAGCCTTCTTTCAAACCAAACTCTTGGATCCCTGAGGAAGTCGATGATTCTCCAGATCTGAATTGTTTTCTCGGGGCAACATTGGAGAATTCTCTGTCAGGATCGTCAGTGTCATCCCCAGGTTTAAATTGCCCCGTCGAAGATGTTGCAATTGAAGATCCCCGCTTAGAAAAGGTTTCACTCATAAAGAGTGTCAAAAGCGATGAGAAACCGAGTAACAAATTGGGGTTGTACACAATGGAGGCTGTGGATCATTCAAAATTAAATATCGTGGAGCATCTAGGTAATAAATCAGTTGATCATTCTGCTGGTGTTAGCCTCAGGGCCTCGGAAGATGCTCTTATGATGGGTCTCATTACTTCTCATGGTTCATCTACTGACACATTTCAATTAAAGGAAGATACCCCAGTGATGCCCCCTATCCCTGCGAAATTAAGAACTATTCGTGTGGCGAAGAAATGCAAGACAAAGAAAAGAGTTCTGAATTAAGTGGCAAGGAAACATTGATTGAAGGGAAGGAAGTGTGGTTTTGGTTCATTAAAGATAATTTATTGAGCTGATTTATTTGGTGATTTTGATACATGTTGGTATTTTTGTGGAGTTCCCTTCAAAGGCGGATGTTTTTGGTTTAATGGTTTTAGGTGTTGTTTTTATATATGTTATGTCATTAAATGTTGGGTTGTTTTCCTATTGATGGAGGTTTATCTTATGTATAGGGTGATTGCCTCTTGATTTTTGTGGTCGAGAAGGTGAGAGCTTTAGGTGATTATGTTTTTTATAATGGTGTTTATCCTCGTTTGAGGGTATTTCGTGTTTTCATATGTAATGAGGCGTTTTATTCAATGAAATATGAGGTACTATTTTCTTCCTTCCTATGTTCGTTAACATACTTCTTAGTATGTGGACGAATACGAAGGGAGTTTTTAATGAGACCTCCAACTTCTATAAAAAAAAAAAATAAGGTGGATGATGTTGTGTCGGAACTCGTTCAAAAACAGAAGAATAGCACTATATTAATTTGCAGTCTTAGATTTAGAGTGTGAGACCAATCTTGTACAGATTTGTGTTACTATAAATTCGTAAATGAAGTAATTAAATGTAAGGTTATCATTATCTAATCTGTAGTGTCAAATCTTCATAAGAAAACAAAAGGAATTTCCCAACATTTCTGGGCTTAAAGGGTTTTGAATACACATAACAAGTTATATGGATTCATTAATCTGTTGCGGTTCGATCTTTATTGTTTAGCGTATCATTTATCTGGAAAGTTTTTTGTAATTACCATTCCTGTTTAACATATAAGGCATCAGCAATATGAAATGTGCAATGAAACTTTATATCTATACACTCTAATTTGAGTAAAAATGTAATGCTTAATATATTATTGGCTGTCCTGTAAATTTGCGTGCAGGTGTACATGATATCATGCAAAATCTTCTAATGTTAAACCACGAGGTATTCACGTATTAGTTTAACTTTTTTTATGAAGGCCGATGGAATTTCAGTAATTTTTCAGAACTAATGATATTTAGTTATTTGCATTCTATGAATCTTTGGTGAGATGAATATATATGAGTTGTGACAAGGATGAAGATGATACGTGTTAGAACTTAAATATAAAATATTTAGGCCTTTTCCTATTAGCTTAAGCTTTTAGGATATTTGGTTACCAACATTAACATCTTATCAGTGGCGTTCCAAGTTTTTTCTGTTATAATAACTGGTATCTAATCCGGATCGGATATTGTAGACGTCCATTATGAAGATGACCCTTTTAACACAATTTAATCCCTTCACAACGTTAGGATTTGGACTTCTGACATTGTTTAAGAGGTCTAACGTCTCATGCCACCAAACCAATTGATAGTTGGTATCAAAGCTTAAGTTTGACTCTTAAAAATCGTTTTTTCCTTTGATATTTCTTCACCTAGTGTTTTATTGGCCATCTAGGTATTCATTACTGTTCACCTTTCTTCTACAGTTGGGTCTATGTGCAAGCTTATTAATCACTCATCTGTTTGCACGTGGTGTTTCGTTTTAAAGCTTCAAAATAATAGTTGGGCCTTTTTAATATAAGGTTAAGCTTTCAGGACAATTGGTCGTCCAGCTTAGCATTATGGACAAGGTTGTATGGTGTCACAAGATGAGGCTGCTAAAGACAAATTGCAACCATGTAGATTGAGATTTTACGAGTTTTGGTTTTGGATTTGTTAAAACTTTGGCATTAAATAAAGTTATAAACTATCCCACCTTAGGCATGAGAAAAGGGACTTGACATTAAGCTTTACTTTCTCAACCAATACATGCTTAAGCAAACTGCCGTCTATCTTGAATCATCCGAAATGTAAAAAAAAAATCCGAATTTTCTAAAATTTAAATGTTACACGAATGCATCTTTCTAAGAATATTGGGAATTGTATCTTACACTGTTTAACTTGGCAATTTTCTTTCTTGCTCCATCAGCAAACCAACACTGCAGACATGCTGGAAGAGGCAGTAGAGTACGTTAAATATCTTCGAAGGCAAATCCAGGTACTCAGTTATTATATTTGTCTGGAAAGAATAATTATCCATTTGTCTGACTAGTTGGTAATATGTATGTATGAAAGTGAGAAAGGAGGCAACACCACGGTATACGACCGGTGCTTCTGTAAAAGAAGAAAGATTGCCTACTGAGAAACCTGGATCCTTTGCAGGCTCACAGAACTTCAAACGAAATGCACGTGCAAAACTAAAGATTGATTGGCTACCTAGAGCTTAGCATAATTGTCAGCTGCATAACTGTTTTGCTCAAGTATACTACGGCTGTTTTCTGATAAAGTTGGCTGGGTAGATCCAACATTGTAATTACAGGATTTACCACTTCTGATGTTGCCTTCTTCAGCATGCAATACAGAGATGTGGCTTCTTCTGAAGATACAGTAACTATGGAGTTCATATCAGGACCTCTGCTATGCTTTGCCTAGCCTAATACTGCGCCACGAACATCACTTGGTATGATTGTAGTTGTACAGTATTAGCGTAGACTATAAAATATATTTTTATTAACTACATAGCTATATATAAATCTATAATTTTTAATTAAAATATTTGTTTACCATAATTCTTATTGTATATCTAGACGAGTTGTATTCAATGAAAAATTTTATTTACATTTTAAGAATCTGTTTTATGGGTTAGGATCAATGTTCTAGGTTTCAAATATCTGTTTTATAGGTCAAAAGTTACCCGATTTGACTTTGTATGCGTTCCCGAGTGCCAAAACATAATACCATGCTTTTGATCTATGAGATTTGTCGGATTTGGGGGTGTTGAGTTCAGTTCTGTCCTGCTTTATCCCAACTCCAAACTTCTTAGATGACACTGTTGACGCGGATGCCTGCCTTGATTTCATTGGCCGCCTTGTTCGCCCCTCAAACTCTGGTGGATGGACATCAGCAGCTTCTTTCATCGTCGCCGTAAAGTTGCTGAGAGGTTAGCTTACTATGAAATTTCCTCAAACCTCATGACTTACTTGACGGGGCCTCTGGTGCAGTCCACAACTACCGCTGCTGAACAAGTTAACGCCTGGTCATGGATGTCGGTGCTTCTCCGACTCTAGGGTGCTTCTTCAGCTCTTGCTACAGAGGAAAAATCTCAAGGATATCGTTCAACTGAAAGTTCCAAGCATTTCAAGTAACTTTTTTTTCCTGAATAAAGAATTCTTTAGTTAAGATTAATATATAAAGCCTTAAAGCACAACATCCTTCAAGCTGTGGAAAATGATACGATTAGTTATGTGTTAAGGGTGTCATCTGTGATCCTAATTATATAATCTGTAACGAAAGTCTCTAATATAGCAATATGGATTTTCTAATGTGGTGTTAGATTCTTTAGCAAAACCTTGCTTGCTCCAGAAAGTACAACGGGGCAGGGAAAGGTGTGTAGCATCAGAGAAGTTGAAGCAAAGGCCGTTTTAAGGCCTGTAAGCTTGATTTATGCAGTTCTTTCGGCACAGCCATCGACATTGTTTACCAAGCAAGGTGCTACAATGGGCATGCTAATCATAACAGTATTCGAAATACCTGCTGCTACACTTGGGTCATTCATTAGCCTTTCAGTTCTCTTCATTCCTATATAACACCGATGCCTTGTCAGTTTTCACCTTCAACATTGTTTCATGGTCCTTAAAAACCAGTATAAACGCCGTATTCAACTTCTTTTGCTCCGGCATTTCCCTCCGGCCTCATCGGTGTATTTCTTGTGATATCCCTTCTCCGCAAGGCCGTATAGATCCGTTGCTGTAGATTCTCAATCCATCTAACCTGGATATATAATGCTCTTTTAGCGTCCGACATTTTAGAACATCGGACAAAAATAAACCTATATCTTCCATAGATTTTCTTCTTGGGAATGAACAAATCAACAACTTTGCCATAAAAAGTAAAAATCGACCATAATCCTTTCCAATGCATCTTCTCAGGGATATTAAGAACAATCAAAGTCACACAGCCAGACTTTAATTTCAACCGCCTTGCCATCTACATTTTCACTATTCGCCAAATACTGTGGTTTCAGTACCAAGACCAATAGACAATAGTTAATCGGCCGTAATGGTTTGATGCTTTTGTGTCATCCTTGAAAAGTTCCTCAATCTCAAGATTGTCACACTCAACTTGTATTTTCTTGATGCCTTTGCTCTATTTGTTGTTTCTTGTTCTTCTATGATTGACAAAACAGTACGAGGATCCAACTCGGTTTTCTTCGTAATTGAATGCTAAGCAGCTTGAATGACATCATCACAAAAATAATCAACGATCATTCGAGTTTATATCCTGCAATATTCCTCGCTCTTTCATTTCATATTAAAAGTCAGCATCAACTCTTAAAGTAGTACTCCTTTCGAGTTACCTATTCAATATTCATGCATGCAGTCTACCTCAGCATCTGTTGTTGAAATTTCTAGAATTGGATCCCATTACAAGTTTGATTTTTATCACATTACATTTTATTATTTAAAGAATATGGATCCTTTCAAATTAAGGAAGTTATTAATTATTATCACATTGCATTTTATTATTTATTTTATGTATTCACTTTAAATATGTATTTATCCAAACATAACCCTTTATCCGACACTCTCAACCCAATCCGAGTAACATGGCCCAGAAGAAAATTATAGTTCAGCTCCCCTGGCCCTGGTATAAGTATAAGATCTTGTAGAATATATGTATAGAACCAATCCTAGGGTAGTAAATGCAGCAAGCAGCCAATAGAAGTAAGTAATCAAGATGTGCCTTATACATGTTATCTGCAAACCAGCTATCTCCCCCATCCCCACCACTTACTTTCTCAATAACAGATACCAGAAAGCTACTTATCAAGTTCCCAACACCAATGACGCTCAGGAAGATTGCAACACCTATGCTTTTTATTTCTTTCGGCATCTGATGATAAAAAAAATTCTTGAAGTCCAACAAAGGCAAACACATCAGATAATCCAAACAGCGAGTAATGCGGTACCAGCCACCACACGCTCATCGGAACCGTCACCTCTGGCTTGTCTACCAACCCATGTTCCCTAGCCGTTTTGAGCCTCTTCATCTCTACTAAAGCAGCAATCACCATTGCTATTGCAGATAGAGCAATCCCAGTTCCAATTGTTTGAAGCATTGTGATTCCAGCTGGTTTTCCGGTGATGGATCTTGCTAAAGGAACAAATATTCTATCGTATATAGGAATTAAGAGGAGGACTGAAATGCTTATGAAATATTGAAGAGTGGCAGCAGGGATCTCCAATCCTGTTGTGATTGATCTGTCCATTGTAGCACCTTGCCTGGTAAACAATGTAGACGACTGTGCAAGAACAACTGCATGGATCAAGCTTGTAGCCCATATAGGCACAAGCTTTAGAACAGCCTTTGCTGCTTCAACCTCTCTGATACTACACGCTTCTCCCTGCTCCATTCTGCCGTCTTTTCGATTCCAAACAGCTAAAACAAAAAACGACTGATCCCCACAAACGGGCTTACTTCATCCCCTTTGACACTAAACCTGTAAGTCGTCCCGAGCAGAAAAACAAGCAGTCCAAAGGCCATCACAATACCAGGTATTGCAAATCCAAGAACCCAACTGAGGTTTTCTTGAATGTAATTTAAAACCAGAAGGGTCATTAAGATACCAGCAGACATACCAAAAAGCAACCAGTTAAAGAATGAACTCTTGGCTTTGCACTCCTCAGGGTCTTGTGCATCGAATTGGTCTGCGCCAAAAGCTTGAAGGCAGGGCTTGTAGCCACCTTGTGCAATTGCAATCAGATACAGAGAGAAGACTAGTATCACTCGAAACTGATGCACTGATGATGTGTTTAATGTGACAGATGGAAGAGTGGCTAAGAGAGTCAACAAGCCGAGCCCCTGTAAGTAAATAAAATCATTCCAACTCAAGTGCATCAGTGGTAAACGAGAAATTACGATGAAACGTTCACTTGTAAAAGAGAAGAATGATTTACCAAAATGTAAAAGAGGGAAGTGAAGACGATGGTACGGTATCGGCCAAGAAAAGTGTCTGCAAAGAAAGCACCCAAGAGCGGTAGAAGCGACTACGCTCCCGCCCAGGCGTTAACTTGTGCGGCGGCGGCAGTGGACAGACCCAGTGGCCCCGTCAAGTAAGTTGTGAGGTTCGAAGCGATTCCATAATAAGCAAACCTCTCAGCAACTTCAACGACAATGATGAAAGAAGCTGATCTCCAACCGCCGGAGTTTGAGCGGCGGACAGGGCAGCCTTTGAAACTAATAAAGGGTTAACTTTGTCATCTAAAAGTGGAGTTTTGGCAGCGATCAGATTGGAGTTGGACATTGCCATAAGCTCTGGTAGGAGTTTGGCGTTGAGACTTTAATGAAGAATTTCTCACAAGATTACAAGTATATTTAATTTCACCAAACGTGCATGACATTGACATTTGTAACTGTTATCTTAATTTGTACTAATTATAAATTTACTTATTACTTCCCAATTTAAATAAAATATAAATCCATGTATTAAATTGGTATTAAGAGAACCATAAATGGATGACATTTACACCTGGATTTGTTATCTTTATTTACGGATTACGTCACTGGTGCTTAAACGAGTTTGTTCATGAACATATAGGATCGAGTTGATAAACGAGCTCATAAACGAGCTTGAAAACAAGCTCATAAACGAGCTTATAAATGAGCTCATAAACGAGCTTATAAATGAGTTCATAAACGAGTTTGTTCGTGAACATAAACGAATCGAACGCACCTCTGTTCTTATTCATTCGTTTATTAAATGAACATAATATTTTTTTGTTCATGTTCATTTATTTAACTTAACAAACGAACATAAACAAATTTTATACGAACGGTTCACAAATAATTCACCGAACGCTCTATACATTTACACCCCTAATTATAACATTTACTTTAGTCTTCAATTATATTATTGAGTAGTTAACTCCAATACATATTAAAACAAAACGAGAGTAAAACACACGTGGGTTTAAATTAATAGTTAGGTGATGGTCCTTCCGTCCTAACTCCTAAGCTCTTTGGTTGGAACCCCTATGAGCATTTCATATTTTCTTCAATAAGATAAAATGGCGACATGTGGGCACACCACATCATCTTTCAACAGAATTTTTGTTGTTGTCATCTCTATATCATCGTTGTTTTACAGTTAACGATTTAATAAAAAGATAATTGTTTAATTTATCTAATTTTAAAATTAAACAATTAAAAAATTATACTCAAAATATGGAAAATTAAGATTTAATTCACCTAATTTTATTTTATTTTTTAAAAAACTTAATTTATATACATTCAAAATCCCCTCCCATAACTCTGTCCCTTTATCATGCTAAAACTCTAATTGTTTTTTCTATGTTTTAAATTTGGAATAAAAAACATTGAATGGTTTTTTCTATGTTTGAAATTTGGAATGAAAAACAATTAATGCATTTTTTTTCTATGTTTTGAATTTGGAATAAAAGGGGAAAATGATTTACCAAGATGTAAACGAGGAAAGCAAGGATTATGGTGCGGTATCGGCCAAGAAAAGAGTCGGCAACGAAAGCACCCAAGAGTGGCAGAAGCAACGACGCTTCCGTCCAGGCATTAACTTGTGCGGCGGAGGCGGCAGTGGACTGACCCAGTGGCCCCGTCAAGTAACTTATGAGGTTCGAAGCGATTCCAAAATAAGCAAAACTCTCAGCAACTTCGACGGCAATGTTGAAAGAAGCCGACCTCCAACAGCCGGAGATTGAGCGGCGGACAGGGCGGCCTTTGAAATCAACGCAGCCATTAACTGCATCATTTAAAAGTGGAGTTTCAGCTGAAGCCAGATTGGAGTTGGACATTGCCATAAGCTCTGGTAGAAGTTTTTGGAGTTGGAAATAGGTAGGGTGTTTACTGTTCGGTTAAAACTGAATTGACCGACCGAACTGAAATTTCGGTCGGTTAATCGATCGATTAACAGTTAATAGTTTTTTTAAAATTTTAATTTCGATTAATTCGGTTCGAAATCGGTTAATTAATCGAATTAACAGAAATTATTAAATATTTAATATATATGTATTATTTAGCTTTAGGTGTTTTGAACTAGTTTTTACCGAATTAACCGGATAAACCAAAAATATTTAATATATAATATATATTATTTATAAATTTCGGTTAATTTGATTAATTCGGTTAACCGAATTTAATTCGGTTCGGTTAAATTATTTTTAGAAAAAAATTGATTCGGTTAATGTTTGATGGAAAAAAATCCAATAATGAAATTTGAAAAATTCGATTAAATCGATTAACCGAATTAGGGAGGTAGAAATTATTCCGAGGCTAGATATCAAAAGAGTATTTAATTCACCAATATTAAACGAATATTTAATTGACATACATAATGAATAACATGGCGTTATTACTTTACAAACTTCCCCAAAAAAATATTAACAGTACCGAAAACCAGATTTATTAGAAAAATATCCTAAACTCACATAAGATTACTTTACGTCTTAAAAAATGCGAGTAAATGTCTTGTGTTATAAGAGGCATGATTTTCCTCCGACGTGGATACACTTTTCAAAGAATGACAATTTAATATTTCAATTATTGATAATTTAATATTTTAATTAATGGCCTCGTGTTTCATGAGATATTGAAACGCCCTGAGAAATTTATCGTGTGTGGTAATTAACATACCTCGTGTTATAACAAACTTGAGGTATATAGTTTTTCGGCCCAAATCACAAGTCCTTATAAGTATGTTCGAGGGGTATTTTTGGGTAATTAATCTCAAAATTTTTGTACTTTATAAGATTAGAGTCGTAGTATTGGAATTTATTTTTGAGTTGAGGCTAATATCGAGACTTATGAGATATTGTAAGCTAGTTAAAAACCGTGTTGAAAATGGTTCCAAAGCTTGTTTTATGTATGAAGAAAATGTTGTAACTTTTGAAAACTTATGACATATTCGAGGGGTTTTTTTGGGTGGTTAATATGAAAACTTTTGTAATTTATAAGATTAGAGGTGTAATATTGTAACTTATCTTTCAATTCAAGGTAATATCTGCACATACGAAACAGTAAGCGAGGTAAAAATCGCGTTCAAAATGGTTCTAGCTTGGTTTTCTACATGAAGAAGAAGCTAATATGGCTTGATAGGTATATTCGGTTCGAGGTAAAGATCATATTTTTTTAGGGATAGCTTAAACAAGTTAATAATTAAAACTTAATTAATAATTTAAACAAATTTTAACATTATATTCAATTCGATGATATATTTAAAAAAATAAAAAATATCTTTGTTTAAAATAAATTAATCGATATGAAGGCATGATTGATTAGGACATTTTTTATTCGAATGTCCAAGATTCCTACAAATACTGCATATCTTCGGTTGTCTGGTTCTTTCCCGATGCTCGACCAAATCCTCATCACAGTAAATCCTCGTTGATCGTGGACGACCTTTTTTTTGCGTCGTAGTACAAAATCTGACCGTATTGTAGGTTCATCACAACTTCATCAAGATCCCTTTCATTTCCAATGGGAGGAAACTCATATTGATACACATTGGATACAGTTTCAAGTAAGTATACGGGATCAACAAATTGCATGTGATAGAGATGTAGCAGCGGATGAATGATTGTTGCTCTTGTTGAGGAATCAAACCTAGAAAGCTCTAGACTAGAAAGCTCTAGACTCAATGAAGAAAGTAGAAGGATTTGAATGGAAGAAGAAGACGATTAAGTTGTGGAAGATGGATAATGTAGGGATTAGAGTTGCTGGAAAATCAAGAATAAAGATTAAGACAAAAAAGACTAAGATAATAAAGATAAATAAAAATAAAGAAGATGAACGTAAAATAAAGAATTGATAAAGATAGAATGACTTAGCCAAATTACGATTTATGGCTAAATCGTGGAGATGGAGGCTTGGATGATATTGATAATAAAGATGAATATGATGGAAATAGATGGATAATTGTCATATCGAACCCTCCTAGTCGTAATGAAAAGGCAAACTCGATAAATGGCTTTAACCAGCCCTCCTAATCGCAATGAAGAGGCAAACCGAAGTGTGAAGATCTCTCTCACAAAGAACTTGAAAAGAACTTAATGAAAAGAAGTTTTGAAGGCAAAGTAATAAACACTTGCAAAGATAAACTGTTAATGTATTGTATTCAAGAAAATATATTACTTACAAAGTTAAATGAAGCCTCCTTTATATAGGAGATGAATCTTAAAAACCTTAAATAGCTAATGAATTAAAATAATGATAAATTAAACATGTTTTAGTTCTAATTCCTAATAAATAACCTAGAGAAGAAGAAGGGGGTGGGTTAACGGGGGTTAGTGCCATGTGACCAAAAACTAACGGGAGGTAATGGCATGGATCAAAATGAAAACAAACTAAATGTTCGATGAATGTATTGCAACTTTCAAAAGTTAAGTCGTGAAAGCTCTCAAACTCACCAATTTAGAAGTTATTTGTTAAGAGATAAATTTGTTTTTAGGCTTAATGTCGTAGAGTCGTCACAACATTGTCTTCCCAAAACAAATCAAAACCTACAATTGTACTAACAACTACCGCGTAACTCATACCACCATGATTCTTGTTTTTGGAACCATGAAGCAATTTTGTTTTGTAACATTTTATATAGTTATTGAATTTTAATTTTAACTTTAATTTTAATTAGTATTGTCTATTTATAACGATATAGTTTTTATGTTATTTTATTATATATTATACAATAAAAATATAATGATTAACTTAAATCCTAAAAGGATCAAGGGCCTCACGTTTCACAAATAGCGAGGTTCGTCCAAAAGACGCGATACTTGAAATTTCTCGGGATGTTTCAATATCTCGGGGACCTCGCATTTTGGTTAACGCAAGGTCATTGGTTGAAATATTAAATCGCATTATCTGAAAAGTATATCCCCATTGGAGAAAAATCGTGCCTCTTATAACGCGATGCGTTTACTCATTTTTCTTAGGATGCGAGATAATCTTATGTGTGCAATTTAATTTGGGGCGTATTGTTCCAAAAAATTATTTTTTTTGGGTTTTTAAAGTAATAACGCTGAATAACATACCATTTAGTACCTGAGTTTTTTTACCAAAAAAAATTATTAAGTTTAAAGTTTTTATATTAAGTGCTTCGTCGTAATTTTCTTTTTTAATAGTTTTTATGAAAAATAATATAATTTTTTTAATAGTTTACATTTGTAAGTTTTCTTTCCAACCTCTATCTCATCTATTTTCCTCATAGATTTATACCAATAAAATACACATAATTCAACTTAAATTCAACTCTGCAAATTCTCAATCACCTTACTATTAAACCGTTTCACCGATAACTAGTATAGAATTTAAAATATAAAAAATATATACTAGATATGTCATTTTTATATATTTAATATCTGGTGTGCAGTTTAATATTTAAAATTTATATTTTTTCTTAATAATACTATTTTTTAAATTTAAGTCCCGATTCTATTAGTGGCACACTTAATAATGAAAGTGTTGAGCCATATTTTATTGTATAATGCTTAAAACCATAAGATCCGAGTTTCTCCTTAACATGGATTTCTTTGTCTTCTCCGTCCAAACGGCACAATATATTGTTGATTTTCTTAATTTTAATAAAATAAATAAGTAAATAACAGTTTTTCTTTTAGTTTTTTTTTTTTTGGGGTAAATGGACACAACAGATTGAGCAAGAAAACCAGAACAATAAGAAAGGGACAGCGAAGAAAAACCAAGCAACAGCTTTGGGTTGGTTTGAGAAGCAAGGGAACACTTGGCCAATGGTTGGTGGGTCCAATTATTTCATTTTTTTTTTTTTTCCATTTCGGAATAATGCCAACAGGGTATCTTTAGAATTTTCAGAAAGAAGGATTATTTTTTTCTTCCGGAAACAATAATTTGAATAATTGTTGTGATCAAATGACAGCCTGTTCCTAGAAAGGGACGCGTGGCAATAACAGAGGCATCGTTGAATTGCGGTGTCCGGTGTGGTCCAACCTGAAAACTGGCCCCTGTGAGAGGTCTGTCACTCTGCACTGTTTAGCTAAGTTGGATCTTTTTATTTAAGAATAAATGCAGTAAAATCGCTCTTACAAAAATTCATAATTTATAAGATTAGAGGCGTAGTATTGTAATTTATATTTTAATTCAGGGTAATATCGGTACATACGAGACATTAAGCATGGTAAAAATACATTCAAAATGGTTCCAAAGCTTGGTTTTCTATATGAAGAATAAGCTAACATGGCTTGATAGACATGTTCATGGAGAGATAAAATTCATATTGTTGAATGATAACTTAAACAAATTAATAATTACAACAACAACAACAACAACAAAACCCTATTCCCATATGCAATGGAATAAGGGGGAGGTAGGGTAGTAGTATGCCCCCAACGCCAAGTTGAGAGCAGCTTCCGTGGAAGACCTCTGGCAGTCAGAAAATTAAAAATAAAGATAAGATACAATGCATGTATAAATAAATAAATAAATATATAGTTGAACAATCTTCATATGCAGTATTTATATGCACTTCTGTAATGGGAAGTAATCCCTGCAAATAAATCCCTGCGTAAAAATCTCAGCATATAGACAGAAACGTAAGACCCGACTAAATTTAAAATGAGGAAAACATGAAGAAAATGATATACAGAAGTCATCGATAGCAAGCTACGAGAGAGAATAAAGTCAAATGGGTTAAAACCTAAACTAAGCCAACACTACTCAGCTACCCTAGTTCTAAGCCTTCATATATCCCAATGACAGAAACGTATAAAAAGTAGAAGTCCTGGAAATTACTACAAAGGCATTAAAAAGAAGACAGAGGGTTTTTGGCAAATTTTGAATCCCACATTGGTTTTGTATAAGGAGGAAGGGAAATTATTTTGTTATAAATAGAGCCCTCCTCCTATTTAGTCTAGCATCCCACAAATATAAGTCTTCTTCTATATTAGGCTATTTGTTCTCTTTCTCTCTCTTTGTAATATTTCCTCTATTAGTGAAATATTATTTTAGTAGTGTTCGAGGAGTTAGGCATAATTTTGGCCTAACATCGTTAAATTTTGGTGTTCTCTTTTATGTCTACTTAATAACTATTATCGGGTATAGTTGTTAATTATTGTTCTATTAAAATTACTTGTCTTGGTAGTTCTGTCTAAGGAGAGTGGGTTTTAAGAGGGACCATTGTGACCCATCCACTATTTCCTGGGAATCTACCTTGGGGTGATTTTAACATTATATTCGATTTAATGATATATTTAAAATATAAAAATGTATCTATTTAAAACAAATTAATCGATACGAGGGCATGATCGATTAGGATATTTGTTCTTCGAGTCTCTAGGATTCCTATAAATACTACATAGCTTTGGCTGTTCGATTTTTTCTCAATCTTCAATTAGGACATTTTAACAGTAAATCCTCGTTAATCGTGAATGACCTTTTTTTCGTGTCGTAGTGTAGAATATGGTCGTATTATAGGTTCATCATCAACTTCATTAAGATCCCTTTTATTTCCAATGGGAGGAAACTCGTATTGATACACACTGAATACGGTTTCAAGTAAGTATATGGGATCAATGAATTGCATATAATCAATCCGTACAGAAGAAATAACAACAATAACGTACGGACATGGGTATTTGAATGTTTGGAATACTTCACAGTCATAGGTTCTACCACATAGATTAACGACACATGCGTTGTGTTGTCTACTTTCCAATGGCCTCGAATATTTCGAAACACGTAATTTATTTTGTTCGCGAGAGATGAATGTCGCATTCATCACGTTTGAGTGCTGCAGAAAGGTTTGCAATTTTTCGTGGAGGTCTAGGTGGATTGTATGGCCACCTGTAATCCATTCGACTGCTTGTCTTCCTAAGAGTCCAAAAAGGGTTGCCAACCGATAATATGTCGCTTTGACAATGGAAGTGATAGGAAAATGTCCCACTCCCTTCAGTGATGATTTGATCGCATCAGTCAAGTTCGTTATCATGTGAACATATCGTCTACCCCTATCAAATGATTAAAGTCATTTCTCCCTTGGAATTTTAGCAAGGTAGTTGTAAACTTCTTTATTCACGTGTCTCAATTCTTGAAGTGGTCTAGCCATTAAAAATGTAACAATTAATAATTAATAATAAATGAAAAGATATATGAAACTCAAAAGAGTGAAATTTGTACTTATTTGAAGCACCATTACACGTTCATCTTCATTCCTAAACTTTTTGCAAATAATCTGCAACAATATGGCGTAAATAATACCAGTGATAAATATGGAAAGGTTGCTAAGACGGTTTCATATGCTCGATTGCGTATTTGATACTTATGCCTTTGTCAGAAATAAGACATATCCCACTAGAACTCTCACGCAAAACATGTGATATAACATATTTGTGCAAGTACTTAAGGAAGAATTCCCAAGAGTCTATGTCTTCCTTTTTTACTATTACGAAGGTGATGAGAATAGTTTTCCTATTGTCGTCTTGTGCAAACGATAACAACAATATTTGTGTATATTTATTATACAACTAAGTGTTGTCGATATGAATCATCGATTTGCAGTGGTGTAATGCTTTAACACACTGCAGATATTTCCAAATAGCTTATGAAATTGGCATGTACCTTGTACGACATGATCATTTTCGTACGCCAGCAGAGTTTCCAATTTCAAAACCGTTCATGTATGTGATTCTTCATCAAATTTAGCCATGGTAGCAATTTCTTTTACGATACTTCCCATTGGTCATACACTTTTTGTTGAGCTTGATACCTAGCTTTATGGTAGTTAACTGTGTAGCCATATTGAGATGTAATTGCAACAATACAACTAGAAATTGTTATAAGTATATTTTCTTTGACCAGTGGTATGAAGAAATCACAAAGCACGTGAACATCTAAGTTTAAATGATCCAGAGTAAACTTGCTGGTGGTGCATGTATAAGGTTTGTCGTATTTTTTCAGCTTTCATAGGTTGTTCATCCTTTCCAAGTGTGATACACGAACCCTTCAATTACATCCCTCGTACTTTTAGACACATTCAATCATGTACTTGTCTACGTCTATTTTTTTTCACAGTTGACATAACTGAGCGGCGTATATTATAGTTCTAAAAGGCAACCATAGCGAGTTCTTTTGTTCTGAATAATAAAGAACTCACCATCATCACGTTGATTATATTGATCAAGTTGTGGGAGTTGCGAAAATTCCAGAGCGTTGAAAGGTTCTATATCAACCGTTGTGAAGTGGGATGATGGCTAGTAATAAAGAAACATGAGGAGTAGCGTGTGAAATGTCATCATTATTCGTTCCTATCAACATGTCAAGGTCTTCTGGTTCTTAAATGAAGGGGCCTATCTCGTTATCATCGAGGCCGATCTCCCTTATCGATTTTTTTATTAAAATTGTTCCCCTCAAACTAGAATAGTTCAACGTCGTTGACTTTAAGGATAACAGGAGTAGTAGTTGTGCATCGATTATGAGATCGCTCAAAAGAAAGCTCATGAACAATACTACCAAAATCAAAGTCAACAACACTAGCAGAATAATGTCTCTTTATAGATGCTTAGAAATCATCGAATAGGTTAAATACTTCATGTTCTTAAAACCTCACGTCCTGCTAAGAATATGATTTAGCCACGCCACTAATGTATGGATTGTACATTGCACGTTGCGTTGATGGCATATTCAGGTAAAAGTCCAAGCTAGTTACGCAAGAATACCTTGGCATCGAAGACGATGATGCACCCAATTCATTGCCCCAACTTTGTGTACTTAATAAGTTGAAGTAATTACGTAAATTAGCTTTCGGTTTGGGACAATCTAGCATCATTATCATTAGAAAAATTTTCATATAGCTCATGTGGCCCTCCTAATGAATATTGCATGTTGTAATCAAGCATCATTTCTACATCACCATCATCCTCAACGTTGTATATTGAGTAGATTAGTGGTTCCAATGACGTCGGTAATCGATACTTCAACGGTTTAAGTTTATTCTCACGACTATGTGGAACATTGTTCTTGACTTCTTTCGTCAACTTCTTATACGTTAATTTCTTTGACAACGTTATCGTTACAGTATGTGTGGACTAAAAGATGATGCTGAGAGATGCATCACATATTATTTTTTCCATCATAGTATACCAAAGGAATAACATTTCCTCTTCTCGATATGTTTTGAAAATATCTACGATCATGTAAAAAGAAGAAGAAATATGAGAGAAATTGTAATAACTTCAAACTATGTAATAATTAAGAAGCATCAAATAAACTTACTATTAAAATAGTTGCTAATTAATTCCCTTATCTTTGATTTTACTTCAGTTCTGTATGATTTGTTTGTTTACCTTCACTTTCTTGAATTAATGATTCGAATGAAAGTCTCATTTTTTCATTAGAGTAGATTATTGATGTGATGTGAAAAGAACATGGGCCTACAAAGATATGTGATATGACGTGGCAGGCAACTCGCATTTTGCATAACGCGAGTTTCGTAGATATTCCTGACGTGACAGCGGTTGATTTGACATGGCAATTTGATGTGTGAATTAAAAGGGACCTCATGTTGTGCAAGGTACGAGTTCAGTGCCATGTCACTAATAGACGCATCTGTACGCTCGAGATTCTTGCTTATTCAAATTCTATTTGTTCTACCGAACCTAACCATCTCTGTGAAACCTTCTTATTCTTTCATAAATGATTTATCCCTTCTTGGAAAACTTTTAATTAAAAAAAAAAGAATCCTCTTCCAATGGCATCATTTTCTTCTCTGTTCTTATATAGGTACCATATCTTTTGTAGTATCAGATATATCAGAATATTATTCTTCTTGGTCAAGCCAAATTTGCACGTCGCGAGGTTCTTCCATACTTCTCGAAATGCTGTTAAGTTTTTGCTTTGCATTTTGTACCAACGGTACCAAGAACACAAGCTTCTTTTTTCTGGTGGAAACTAGATTTTTGCTTGGTCCTCTTGAGAAACTTCTTTATTCATCAATTAGGTCCAAGCAAACACCCTTCGAGAAATGATTTTGAGCTTTTTTCTTTGCTTTTTGTACCGATAGTACCAATAAAACAAGTATAAGATGAAGTTTTCCTTTGGATTTCTCTAGCGTGTTGGTATCCGTTTATCATAGAAGTCATCAACTTCTGGTGGCAACATTTACTTGTCCAGTGTGCTAAGATGTGCATCACATATCTACAACTTCATATAATTTTTGGAGTTGTTTACGTCACTACAAGTTATTTATAAAATATTTCCATTAGTTTTCAATTTCTTTTTGTTTGAAAGCATTTTAAACGCGATTTGTACCCAGCTTACAATTTCTCATATGTTTCTAAATCAATTTCAATTAATACTACGCCTCTAAGCTCATCAATTACACAAATGTTTTTATTAACTTCCAGAGATACTCAATAAACAAGTCTATCAAGCCATTTTAGCTTAGTGAACGCCTCGAACATGGATATGAAGAAAAAGGATGTGGGCTAGATTTTATAATTTATGACCTCGCGTTTTGCAACCAGCGAGGTCAATTTTGTTATGTTGAATTTTATTCGATTCAAATTCAACATACCTCGCATCCTTTGTAACGCGAGTTCTTTTTTGACACATTAGTTATTATTTGATTTAAAGCGTTGCACATTTTCAATTTTACTCACGTCTTGGGAAACACGAGGTACATCAATTATTCTCTTTGGGACGGGTACGATGATCGTTATAAATAGGGACTCATTTTGGAAGGTTTCCTAAACATATTTCAAAGAAAAATGGCAAAGAAAATATTTTTTAATATTGTAAAGTTATTCTCAAGAGAAATGTTATACAAAATTCTTATGCGTGGCTTCTAATTCTTTCATCGATTTCATCAACACGCAACTGAGTTGCAAGAGTTTTAATGAAGTTGTGAATTATAATTAAATTTTTCAAAACGTTTAAATAAAAAAATTCGACGTCATGTCATGGACTGAAGCTGAGAAAATGCTTCATGAAAGATGCCTTGCTGCTAATAATCATGAAGCTTTATATAGAAATGATATGTATAATTATTTTAGTGGAAGAAATTCGGAGTTTGATCTACATTATTTGAAGAAACCATCCGATCAAGGTAATATCAACGCCATATATTTCTATGACCTTATTCTAATTTGTTCTATAGGCGAATTAAGGGATAACGGACTTCGAATCGTGAAAGCTCTTGATCTCGTGAATTCTAAGAAAATAAATTTGGAAGTTATTCGTATGAAGATGAATCCGTTTTTATGGTTAATGTTGTGGCATCGTCACAACATTGCCTTCCCATAACAAAGCGAATCCTGCAATTGTCTTACCAATTATCTGCGTAATTCATACCACCAATTTTGTCAAATGAAATATAATAATCTATGTACTTGTTATGATTCTTGTTTTTGGAACCATGAAGCAATTTTGTTTTGTAACATTTTACATAGATATTGAAATTTAATTTTAATTATTATTGTCGATTTATTACGATGTAGTTTTTTTTTGTTATTTTATTATATGTTATCCAATAAAAATATATTGTTTAACTTTAATTCGAAAAGGAACAATGACCTCGTGTTTCGGAAATAGTGAGATCTATCCAAATGACATGCTACTTTAAATTTCTCAGAACGCTTCAATATCTTGGAAACCTCATGTTTTGTGTAACACGAGGTTATTAATTGAAATATTAATTTGTGTTCTCTAAAAAGTGTATTCACGTTGGAGGAAACTGGTGCCCCTTATAATGTGAGGCATTTACGTGTTTTTCTTAGGATTCGAGGTAGTCCTATGTGTGCAATTTCGGGGTATTTTTCTAATAAATATGGTTTGAGGGTAATGTTCTAGAATAAAAAAATTTGGGGATTTTTAAAGTAATAAAGCCAAGGACGGCAGTCTAGTTCAAGGTTAAAAATGATAAGAAATAAGCTCAACATAAAATGCTATAAAAATATAACATTTTGGTATAATGCAATTTAAAATGTTAATTTTTTTAACATTTTCAATTGAACTAAAAATGTTATCTTTCTCATAACATTTTTTATTGGAAAAAATATTAATTTCTTTGTAACATTTTCGATTCAGTTAAGAATGAACACAAATATTAGAAAAAAATAACATTTTAGGTTACACTCAATCGAAAATGTTATGATTTTTATCACATATTTTATTGTGTGTCCATTTCATGCCATTTCTTAACCTTAAATTAGTTTGTCGCACACCAAAATTACTCATTTATTGGAGCATCAATCACAGTTCTACTTTAAGGGTTGAGACGTTTATATCTACACCCCGGAGCTAGGATTAAACATTGGGAGGGGTTAATTTTCTTTACAATAAAAGAGAAATGTTTAATAAAGTATTTAAATATAAAATCTAGGAGGGGAAAATGTCTTGTTTAACTAATATTTAAACAAAAAATGACCTAAAATGTTATTACACCAAAAAATTTAGGAGGGGTTGTTGCCCCTCCCAGCTTCTTAATATATCCGTCCCTGTCTACACGTTTACTAAAAATGTTGTGATAACATTAATCTTTCCATTATATCATTTAAGAATTGATAACTATTTACAGGACCATATATAAAGTTTTAATATAAGTGTATAAAGACGTATAAGTCCTTCAAAAATAAGGATTGACATACCTTCATTCGCTTAACAGAATTAAAATTCTCACAAATAAAGATAAAATTTAAAGACTCGTTTAAACAACGAAGCATAAAAATAACAATACTAACTATGCAGCTACCACTAGTACTGGTTAAAAAAGTCGAGATGCAGACATTCTCTCATTTATCTTCCATATAAGATGTTCTCCTTAGTGGAATAAGTCACCCTCGGCCTGAGGTGTTATCCCTCTACATGAGATGTTATTCTCTGCAAGAAACGCCACTTTATGCAAAAAGTCTTTATCCTTCAAGTGAGCTTATACCTCTGAAAATGTCTTCTGAAGATATTTTTTTTTGGAGAAGTCATAACTCCTTTGCTAAACAAGGACCATTATCCTCTGCTTCCACAAGTGTTGAGATGTTTCTATCCTTTTATTTGCATAAAGACACATCTACTCTTGTTTGAACTTATCTAAAATAGGTTGAATTGTCTCCTCTCTCGTTAGGAGAGTCGAGAGATCTCCGCTTCGTGAGTAAGAAATTATCTACTTTTATTATATTCAGAGATATCTTTTCCAACGTAAAGATGATGTCGCCTATAAACAATGATCTTCTAAAAAATAGAAACGATCCAACTCTATCCTAAGAATGAGAGCATATAGTTGCCACCACTATTGAAAATATTGAGAGACGACTATTATATGTAACACTATAAGTCTAGGATTAAATCATTTTATGTCATTCCTTTGATCAAGGGGATAAATGTTATACCTCTGGCGATATCCTACAGAAACTATCAAATTTTCACTAATAAATATCTTCATATGTCTACACCCTACGAGTAGTGTAATACCCCCAAATTTTAGCAAGTGTCCAAAATGAATAAATTGAAAGTTTAGTGGCCAAATTATAAATTTGAAAAATGTTTAGAGACCAAAATTGTAATTTTCTTGAAAAAGATATTTTATCCCGTAAATGAATAGTTTACCCCCAAGAATGAATTTTTCTTTCACTCGAATTTTTCGTACAGAGTTTGTATTATAGGCTATAAATAGATAAAGTTTGAGAAAAATTCAAATATTGTATCGAATCAAATAATTGAGATATTTTGAAGGATGACAAGAAAAGTTTAATAATGTCATTTCCATGCCTTAAAATGGTAGGATTTAATATGGATCATTGGATTTAAGTAGATTTTCCATGTTAAATATGAACCATTGGATGAAAAATATCAAGATTGTAATTTTGGAATCTTTCAAGGGTAAAGTTTGTAACTATTAACTTATTGGTTTAATTTTGACCTTTGGATGAGAATTTTGACTTGTTGAAAGATGAGGAGCATTGGATTATAAGGGAGAAATGGTCATTTACATGAAATTCTCTATCATTTGGTACCATTTGTTCATGTTTTTCATGCTTGAAACCCTAATTTCTTGAATTGGATGGGTGAAGTAGAGGTTAGATTTTGATGTTCTAAGGCTTGACTATGATGTAATTGGTGTTATAGACTCATTTCCATGCTTGAAATATGATGAAAACCCATTAGAAATGGTGTTTAAAGGATTTTGCCACCTAGGGTTTTATGTTGAAATTGGAAGTTTGAATTGTTTTTGATATGGAATTGATTGATAATGCTTAGAAATGATGTTTGAAAGTAGAATTCATGCTTGAATCAAGTTGGAGATAATGTCTAAGATGACCTTTCATATTCAACCTATAGGAAAAAAATTATGGAAAAAATATTTTAAGGTTAAACATGATGAATAGATGATTATACAAGTTTTATAATGTTGTTTGGACTAATTTGGAAGTATGTAAATGTTAGGGGGACAAATCGTAAGCTGTAAGAATATTGGGTTTGAAGTGAAAATTGGTTAGAAATTGATTATCATGCTTGAATGAGTTTTGGAAACTTGAATTTGAAGTTAGATGAAAATGGACCATTTTGAATATTTTGGTGAATTCTAAAAGAATTCATTTTGATGATTAAATTGTGAAATTGGAAATAGTTATGTGAAATATTCATTGAATGGAATATTGAGGGATTTGAAGTTGTAATATGAGATACTATGATTGATATTGATCATATGAAACAAATTTAGTATCGAATAAGAATTGGAATAATTTTTAGAAATGTATTTCCTATTATGCGCATATTTTAGTAAGATACTAACATGTACTTTTGTATGTGTTTTGTTAATGATAAACGTGTAGATCGTGACCAAAATCGAGATCAAAGTGAATTTAAAGCTAAAGAAAAAGTGAAGGAGTGAAGCTTAAATCGTTGTTAAAGGTTTGATAGTAAAAGTATATCATGTGCGTGCATTCTTACTAATATTATTATATGTATGATATGAGGAAGACTTGTAATGAGTCAACCTCGAACGTTTTGGAAATAAAAAATATTTAAATTGTATTATGATATATTTCATAATGTTTCGCTAAATGGTATTTGAATTATTTCAGGTATAAACTCTCCAATGCACTATTATATGAAATTTTGATATAACTACCTACATTGATATCTTTGATACATGGATGATATATGGTTTTGATGAAATGTCCATTGTATGTGTATTGAGAGTCTTTGGTATAATTGCCATGTCATGAGGTGGAGTATTGATACATAACATGTATGCGTTGATGGTGTTTTCGTACTATCAGGATACATTATATGGCATGTATGTGTTGATGGTGTTATAGTATTCTTGTTCTGGTACCCTGATACATATGTGTTGATGGTATCTTTGTACATTCTATATGGCACTAAAAGTACAAATTGTATATACTCGTATGTGACTCGCATACCATGCATTCTCATTAATTATGCATTGGGCTATGATTTGAATGAAATTAAAAAGTACAGATTTGATCGGCTCGATTGATAGTAACTATTTCATCAAAAATTTTGATTTGGTATTAAATGCTATTTATACAAACTGATGATTATCTGGATGCATAATGGGAAAATGGCTTTGATGAGTCTATTTTATATGTTCATATATTACCATATGATATTTCCCGTACTATAGTTTTTATGGTATTTTATATATCAATGTACTTTACTTTAGATATGAAAATGTCTCACAAAGTGTATACTTAGTGTTTGATGATTTTCACGCATAGATAAAGAAAATCAAGTGGAGTAAGAAGCTTAGTTTGGCATCATCTATCAAGGATCATCTTTCTTGTATCAATATGACATCTTGTTTGTGTTCTTTTATATTTATAGTTGGCATGTATATAATATGTGTTAATGATACTTTGATATGACTATACAACTTAAACATGTTGTAGTATATTATATGCATGGATTTTAATATATAGTAGGTAATAATACTAGTTATAAATATAATTTGTCGATGAATATTTTGATAGGTTAATTTACTTCGATATCGAAATGAATTTTGTTTTAAGTGGTTTTAGGTAATTTCATTTATTATATGATATAGTTATAAACTATTTGGTTGCTGCCTTAAAATAGATTTGATTTTATTGTTAAAATATTATGTTTAGATTTTACGTGATTAAATAGATTTTGGTCATTGATGTTAAATTGAATGATTTTAAAAAAACGAAATTTTACTGATTTTAGAATAAGGAATGTTTTAGATGTTTCATATGACATCTTTGACTCGTATTCGATGACGAGTAAAAGAAGACGATGTACAAGTAGAGCTTTCAAAAGTCCCTAGAGACATCACACTATCTCTAGAATCTCCATCCGACGGATTCACTTTTCTAGTCCATACTCCTTAACAGAGACGGAACTATATAGAGTTTCAGAGGGTCACTGCCCCCTAAATTTTCTATTATTACCTAATATACATGGATAAATACCTATTTAGACCTTCAAGTTTTGATTTATTTTGATTTTACCCCTCCCATTCTTTATTGTTAATTATACTTTGACACTTGACAATCATAAATTCATAGTATATCAACTTATTAATAGATATGATGATCATAGTCCTAACACCAAACACCTTAAAGTTAAGATACTTATACATGATGAAAGGTTAAAAACAAAGCTCTCTCACCCAAACTATTTTATCTCCAATCTAAAGTAAATTTCTCTTTCACGTTATCTCTCTCTTATTATATCTCATAAAAATTATTAATTAACGGTTGTCTTTGCACCTACCTTGACACTTTACCCAAATTAAAATAAGTGGTCTATCAACGATCGACATAACATATTCGTTCATATAAATATATATCTACATGTTATTTTAATATTATCGTTTAAATTTATGTTGTTTTAAAATTATTTGAATTTATTTAATTTAAAACGTGGTAGTATATGGATATATAAAATTAAATGAATTTAAGTAATTTAAAATTAAAATACAAATTAAAAAACTAAATATATAATATATATTAAAATTTTTATTATTTGTATAAATAAAATGGCTAATTTGAATAATGAAGTGTAGAGTATATATACACACACACAAATGACAAAATCAAAGCAAAATGTTGAAGGCGATGTTGGTAAAAAATTTCAAGTGCATATAAGAAAAATTAGGGAATCTAAAAAAGAAAAACCAGCGGCAAGGACAAGGGTTTAGAATTACACGTATATGGAAAGTGGCAAATGGCAAGGACATGAGTTTTGATTTAAGGTTACGTGGAAAGCAAGGTAGATCTGGAGTTTTGGATTACGTGAGATAATTATTGTACGCACCAATTTTTACCCCAAAAATATATTACTGAAATTAAAAGTCAAAGGGCCATACTCTGCCATCATCAACCTCTGCCAGCATTACCAACTCAATTACAGTACCCATACCTTGCCAGCAGCTCATACCCGATCACTTCATCATCAAATTTTGTAAATTTTGTAAGGGTATAAAACCCACGAAATCAGCAATGTAAAAAGGGGGATTTTGGCAGAGAAATAAAATAGGAAAAGAAGATTACAAGTTCTTTCGATCTATCAAACTTTTGAAGGTATTAAAATACTTGTTTCATTTATTTATTCTAGGTTATTTCGAAAAAAAGGAAAATAGAGATAGAGAGGGGTTATACCTTACTGTCGAGGTGTTCATCGGAACGTTAGGGTCCCCGGGGAGGTGGCCTGAGTCGGTTTAGAGGGGGCTGTCGCCGTGGGTTGAGATAAGAAGAAAAGAGAGGGAGTTAGGGTGAGCCATCGTGCGAAATGAATCTGGAAAGGGGAAGGAATTGATATATTAGGATTTTTGGGTAAATCACGCTAAGGTCACTAGACCTTTAGCGTGTTTAGCATTCTGGTTATTAGTTTTAGGTTAAATCACTCTTTTGGTCCTTTCTGTTTAAGGTGATTTATGTTTCAGTAACTTTTAGGGTTAATCGGGCATTATACCCCTTCAAGTTTAACGTCTCTTGCATTTTGGTCCCCCATTTCTGTTTATTTTCAAGGATTTCCAAATTGAATGCATGATTTTACATTATTTCAATTTAGCCCTCTGATTGGATGTATTATTTTTGTTTGAATTTGACTACTGATATTTATGTTTTTTTCGTTTTAGTCCTGTATATGTTGGGTTTATTCTGTTTTTAATTCCTTGTAATATTTTTTAGTACTCAATGTGGTAATATTCGTATTTATGCCTTAATTGTTATTTTGTTTGCATTTTAGATAGTAAGATCTTCTTTTTTAACGTGATTTAGTAGTTTAATATGTATAGCTAATTCCCTTTTTATAATTTAGTATGTTATGTTTTCATTTTTTTTTGTATTTAAGTCCCGGTTGTGAATTACATATTAATATATGTACAGTTTGTAATGTATATTATTTCGGATATTAATTGTTTATAATAAAAGTCTTTGTCACATGTTGATATAAGTATGATAGGTTTAATTTCTTTTTTTTGGTAGAATGAAAATTATTTTAATATTAAATTCTTAGGAAAAATTATTATATTCCTTTTATTTCAGTTGGAAAGAGGAATATTCGTCTTAAATCATTTTAGGGAGTATTTTCTCTTCAATTGGAAATATGAGAATATTTTCTATTTTTCCTTAGAATTTTTGTTCTATAAAATTGTATGGTTGAACTCGGAATAATGGAATCGTGATTTAAATATGTATTCGAATTCTTAGATTTCTACTAATTAGAGACAATATATAATCAATAGGTACCAATTTTGGGCGTTGTGGGGGAGCTTATCCTTCCCCACACGTAATCGAACCCCAAACCCATTTTCATCGAATCTTTGATAAACTGAGACCAGCTTTTACCTTAAAAATTATTTTTCTTAAAATTGTTTTTAAAAGACGTTTTTAGGTGTTCGACCTACCTAACTCAAAAGGTCGATAGCGACTCCGAAACATTTTTTTTACAAAATCGGGTTTTCACAAAATCAGTCGAGACTCATCTTCTTTTACTTCTTTCACCTCCAATTTCTGCAAATTTCAAAGCTTAGATGAACTAAGTGAAGAACAATAACCCAGAATCAGGGGACACCACTTATTATTATATTTTTCGCTTATTTGAATCTAACTTTCTGTATTTTTAGTATTATTATTTGTTTTCAGCTCAGTTTTCTCGCACTTCCGAACGAACTTTCCAGGCTCAATTTCTTCCGCCTTGTAGTTCGATCAGACCACCTTCCTCGTAGAGCAACGATCGCCTTCGTCAGCGGTTTAATTTCTGAACAAAAATTCTGGGTTTTCTCTTTTCCTTCTAATTTCATAAGATTTTGCATGTTAATTTCTTGATAGGTAAAGGTTTGATTTTGTGTTATAGCACGGTTTTTATCAGATTTTTATCTGAACAAAGATTGTTAATTTCGCACCCACGAATTTTGATATATCCCTTTTAGCTCTGTCGTTGTTTTGCATATCCCTTGCATATTTTTGTACTTAATATTTCTTAATCTTGTTGTTGTTGGATCTGCTTTCTTTGACTTAGCTTCTTGCTGTTTTTTCTCTTGTTTTTTATACTGATCTTTTTTACCAGCTTTGGGTTTGATGTTTTTCAATTAGTTGAGTAGGATTTCATTACTCTTATATCTCGTGTTACAATTTTAATCCTTTTTTGCTTAGCTCGGATATTTATTGAACATTTTAAATTATAGTTTCTAGATATTGGCCTATAGTTAAATAAGATAGTATTATATTTTTTATTAAAATCCTATTAAGTAACCAACTAGGATTTTTAGTACTCCTCAATTCTCTAGCGTTTTATTAGTGCATCTTCTGTCTTATTTGGATTCTTTTTTCATAGTTCCTCATAGCTTCGGTTACAGATGATTACTTGAGGTCATGTCATTCTTTTAGATCCCATGAGGCGTATAGGGGGAGGGCTCGACAGAGTGGTGACAAGGAGACTAGATTAAGAGTTTGCTCGTTGAATGTAGGCACATTAAATGCTAGGCTGCTGGAGCTGACCGATGTACTTAATAATAGAAAAATAGATTTTGCATGTATTCAGGAGACTAGGTGGAAAGGGTCTCGCGCCAGAGAGTGTAATGGGTACAAGTTGTGGTATTCAGGCGTAGATAGCGCTAGAAATGGGGTGGGTATCTTGGCATCCTCTAGGCTCAAGGAAAATGTAGTTGAAGTTTGCAGATACCGGGATAGGATCATGATGATTAAGGTTATTATAGAAGAGGAAGTAGTGAATGTCCTTTCAGTGTACGCCCCACACGTTGGCCTAGGGGAGGGGGAGAAACGTTGCTTCTGGGATCAGTTAGATGATATACTTAGGAGCATTCCGGAGGACCAAAGAGTTTTCATAGGGGGAGACTTCAATGGCCATATAGGAAGTGCAACCGACGGGTATGACGGTGTTCATGGGGGTTTCGGTTATGGTAGCAGGAACGATGGGGGGCGTACGTTGCTTGATTTTGCTACTGCTCACGATTTGGTGATCACTAACTCCTTCTTTAATAAGAGAGATGCGAACTTGATTACGTTTCATAGCGGGGGACATTGTACCCAAATCGACTACATCTTGATTAGAAATCAGGAACGATGGGCTTGCATTGACTGTAAGGTATTCCCTGAAGAGGCATGTGCATCACAACACAAATTGTTGGTTTTGGTGTACCGCGTACCCCACGGACGGAGCACTCATAGGAGGGCTAAACTTGGTAAACCTAGGATCCTCTGGAAGAACTTACATGGAGCGACAACTGATGACTTTAGGAGTAAGGTTTTGTCTAATACAAGTTTTGAAACTACAAACTCAAAAAATGCAGATATGTTATGGAAAAATATGGCAAATTCCATCAGAGATGTTGGCAAAAATACCCTTGGGTTGTCGACGGGGAAGGCCAAGGAACATAAAGAATCGTGGTGGTGGAACGACGAAGTCCAAACTAAGGTGAAGACAAAACAAACTTGCTTCAAGGAGTTTCTACAATGCAATGACGACGAAGAAAGGTCGAGAGCTAAACAGAGATACCAGGAGGCAAAGCGGGAAGCCAAGAAAACGGTAGCTAAAGCAAAGGATAAGGCATACGAGGAAATGTACAAGAGATTAGACACCAAGGAAGGACAAAATGGCATCTTCAGACTTGCAAAATCTAGGGAGATTAGGAAAAATGATCTAGGTAACATTATGTTTATTAAGGACAACAATGGTGTTCTTTTAGCGAAAGATCACGATATTAAGAGGGTTTGGGGTAGTTACTTCTTTGGCTTATTTAATGACGGTGCCTCTCCATGTAGAGATATTATCGTTGATGGGTTAGCCGACTATCATACTACGGTCAATGACTGCCCTACAAGTAGGATTGGGTTTGAGGAAGTCAAAATGGCTCTTAGAAAGATGGGAAGGGACAAAGTTGTCGGTCCTGATCAAATTCCTATCACTGTGTGGTTGGCCCTAGGAGAAGAGGGAGTTAAGTGGTTGACCAACATCTTTAATATTATTTTAGAGACTGCCAAGATGCCAGAGGAGTGGAGAGAGTCTACGGTGATACCAATCTATAAAAATAAAGGAGATCCCCAACGTTGTGGTAACTACAGAGGTATTAAACTCCTCAGCCATACCATGAAGCTATGGGAAAGGGTGATAGAGGCTAGGTTGAGACAAGTTACTAGGGTTTCGGAAAACCAATTTGGCTTTATGCCAGGCAGGTCTACCACGGAGGCGATTCATCTACTTCGACGGCTTATGGAGAAATATAGGGAAAAGTCTAGAGATCTTCACATGGCGTTCATTGACCTTGAGAAGGCTTATGATAGTGTTCCACGCGATACGATCTGGAAGACTTTGGAAACGAGACGGATCTCAACTGCTTATATCCGGGCGATTCGTGATATGTACTGTAGATCTACTACTTACGTCAGGACTACAGTTGGCGACACCGAGGCATTCCCGGTGGAAATCGGACTCCACCAGGGGTCGGCTCTTAGCCCTTACCTCTTCGCCTTGATTATGGACGACATCTATTGTGCGACACCAGACGGTGTACCATGGTGTATGCTTTTCGCTGACGACATTGTCTTAGTTTCTGAAACAAAATCTGAGTTGAATAGTAGACTGGCTACCTGGAAGACTGCTTTGGAAGAAAAAGGTTTAAGGATCAATATTGAAAAGACAGAGTATTTATGTTCAAACTTCAATGGGAACCAAAATGATGAAGATGTAGAAGTATGCATAGAAGGACACGTTCTCCCCTCAAAGGATTGTTTCAAGTACCTAGGGTCTATGATACATAAAGATGGGGGTGTAGATGATGACGTTACACACCGTATAAAGGCGGGATGGCTAAAGTGGAGGGCCGCTACTGGAGTTCTGTATGACAAGAAGGTCCCTCTAAAACTTAAGGGAAAATTTTATAGAATGGCAATAAGACCAGCGCTGTTGTATGGATCAGAATGTTGGGCAACCAAGAAGGATCACGTAAGGAGGATTGAGGCCGCAGAAATGAGAATGCTTCGATGGACATGTGGTAGGACTCTGAGGGATATGACGACAAACTCTGCTATTAGGATGTCCTTGGGGGTGGTGTCTGTTTCTGAAAAATTGAGGGAGGGAAGACTACGGTGGTTTGGGCATGTCCTTAGGCGACTACCGTCGGATGCGATCAGGAGGGTAGAGTCGATTACAGTCGACGGTGCCAGAAGGAAAGGACGACCAAGGCGAAAGTGGGAAGACTGCTTGAGATCTGATTTGAGGGATTTAGCCCTTACCGAAGACATGACCTCTGATAGGAAAATATGGAGGCTAAAGACTAGGGTAGTCGAGTAGTGTGGGTCACATCTATAGGGTGTATCATCTCTGTCTTCTTTTAATGTTTTTGTAGTATTTTCCATGACTTATACTTTTTATACGTTTCTGTTATTGGTATTTATGAAGGATTAGAACTGGGCTTGCTAACGTTGACTTCTGTGTATCATTCTCTTCATGTTTCCTCTTTTAAATTTAGCCGGATCTTATGTTTCTGTCTATATGCAGAGATTCTTTCGCAGGGATTATTATGCAGGGATTAATTCCCGTTACAGACGCACATATGGTTTTAATGACTGCATATGAATACTGTTTAGCTATGTATTTATGTATTTATTTATACATGCATTGCATTTTATCTAAATTTTTAATTTTTCTGACTGCCGGAGGTCTTCCACGGAAGCTACTCTCAACCTGGCGTTGGGGGTAGCCTACTACCCTACCTCCCCCTTACCCCATACATATGGGAATTGGGTTTTGTTGTTGTTGTTGTTGTTTGAGTCGAGACTCATCACATCACCGGAAATCGGTTACGACAGCTTGGCGACTCCGCTGGGGACCTAGAGGGTCAAGCCTTAAATCGATTATATATTGTCTCTATAGTTAGAAATTGAGAATTCAATTTTATTTAATTTATGATTCCTTTCAATCGTTATTTAATTTTATATTTTTTGTATACTAGTGTATGCAGTTGATTGATTTTCAGATATTTTTGTATACTTGCATTGCATAACATAAGCTTTATACCCGAGCTCTTCCTTTTAAGTGAGAGTGAAAGTGGCGTCTTCGTGAGAATTTATTCTCCGTGTCAGACCTAGTAAGTAGCTTCCAGGTTTCATATGCCCTATGTCTTCGTGAGGATTTATTCTCCGTGTCAGACATAGGGAAATGTGCCCCCTCGAATTGAACTCAATCCGCTTAAGCCTATAATGGGTGAGGATTGAGGGTCTGGCTCGCCCAAGGGGGCATCGACATCAAGGACAATTCGAGTACCCTTTTCCTCATAAAGCCAAAACCATGCATATAGTGACGGTTACCATAGATATAGTCATACCGAAACTCTGTCCATAGGTACCCAAATAAGTGTACACAAAGGAGTAATGAACTCTAACCCTGCCTTTTAATTTGCTTTAGATAATTTATTTTTGAATAATTGCATGTAAACTAGAAATTATGCGGTTAGGGCTTTAATTTCCTATATGTGTTTTGTTCACTGTATTTTATGGTTCACTTGCCAAGTTGAATTTAATTTTTTTTAACATACATTTCCTCTCTTTAATTTTTATTTTGATAACATCTTTTCTTTGTCTTGTTGCTTTATTTGTGCATAAACATGTTGCTAATACCCGAGGTATTTATCAAAATTAGAAGGCTTTTAAAGCAACAACGTCACACAAAGGGGTAGATATTGTTTATCTACTTGGATATATTGGGACGTTGTGAGTTCTTTGAAAGTTGTTCTAGGATAATTACCTAGAAATTAACACATGGTTCATACATATCAATATCTTTTGCATACATTCATTTTGCATGACAATTGCATTCCTTAATACATTTTCGAATCATGCATTAAAACATTCATTCATTAAATAATGATTTGAAGATAAGGTTTCCGATCACAGTGATCCGAGTTCATACTAGTAGCAAGAACGCTTATCATCTACACGACGAAAAATGCCTAAAGAAATAGAGCATATGTTAGCCAGAATTGAGAAAGAGAAGAAAGATATGCAAGCAGAAATGAGAAGTAAATTTGAGAAGTAAATTTGAGAAGATTGAGGCTGACATTGCTAGTTCACAACTAGATATGCTGCAGAAATTGGAGGACCTATTCAAGAAGCATGCTGAAAAAAGTCATGTTGGAAATCCCGCCTCCTTTAACTCAGAACCCATACCCCCTCAAGGGTTCACAACAGAATCTGGTCCTCACCCTGGTTTCACACCTATACACATCTCTGCTCGCTCTTCGGTACCTCAAGAAGCTCGATCTCATGCATACGTCAGTAATAAGAATTAATAACAATAATTAGGGTCCACTTTCCCGAACAACTATCAGCCTGTTCCAGGAGTAAGGCTAAGAGAGTGTAGTATTGAGCACTTGATCCCAGATCTAAAAGAGTTAGCTGAAAAGGAGAAAGTCACTGAAGAAATAACTCAACAGTTGAAGAATTTGGAAGAAAGGGTAAAATCGGTAGAAGTGGTTGAACCATTTTATGGGTTTGATGCCAAAGAGCTGAGTTTGGTCCCAAACTTGATCATCCTTATGAAATTCAAGGTTCTCGAATTTGAAAAATACGATGGCACCACATGCCCTTCATCTCATATCACCATGTTTTACTGAAAGATGGTCGGTCATATGCAAGATGAAAAGCTACTGATTCATTATTTTCAAGACAGTCTGAAAGGATCTGCAGCCAAGTGGTACAACCAGTTAACTAGGGCCCACATTAAATCATGGAGAGACTTAGTGAAGGCATTCCTAGAAAAGTATCGCCATGTTACTGATATGGTGCCTGATCGGTGGACTCTTCAGAATATGGAAAAGAGAAATAATGAGACTTTCCGACAATATGCCTAGAGATGACGTGACGTAGCCGCACAGGTCCATGTTACTGATATGGTGCCTGATCGGTGGACTCTTCAGAATATGGAAAAGAGAAATAATGAGACTTTCCGACAATATGCCTAGAGATGACGTGACGTAGCCGCACAGGTCCAACCCTTTTACTCGAAAAATAAAATACTATTATCTTTGTGAATACCTTGAAGGCTCCATATCTGGGGCATCTGGTAGGAAATGCTACCAAGAACTTTCGCGATCTGGTCATTTCCGGGGAATTAATCGAGAACGCCATTAGGAAGGGCAAGATATGAGGCACTGACAGTACCGACGTTAAGAAAAGAAGCCGATGTCCATATAGTGAGTTCTTATTCAGCTAATCATGGGGCCAAACCTTATACAATGACCCGAGAAAATACCCCTATTGGTGAAATTTATGTTACATATGAAGAGCTGCTCCCAGTACTAGTTGAGAAGAATCTCATGACTCCAGTTAGGTCTAAACCAAAATATCCTCCATTTCCTGAGAGGCATGATGCTAATGCAGTACGTAGCTACCACATTGGAAGCTTGGGGCATACTACTAAGAATTGTGGGGCATTGAAGTGTAAGGTTCAACACTTAATCGATTTAGGGGCATGGACGTTCGAATGATGATAGGGCATTCTAATGCAAACTGAGGAAAAGTCATTGCAGCCACTATGAACTTTTGATGCACTCGCATATTGTCTTGTTTGAATTTCTTTTCTTTCTCTTTTCGTTTAAAAGTTTATAAGTCACTTGACAAACGAACATTTTAAGTAAAATGTTACCTTCTGAGGTTATGAGAAAAGAATAATTTTCAGACTCAAAATTCTTTAAATATCCATTGGATTAAAATCTCTTTTAAGAATCGGAGTTATAGATCTTTGACAAATTGACAAGATTGAAAATTTATAAAACAAGGACCCTTGACCTTACCACAGATGATACACTCGAACTCCATACCCTTCTCTTATAGAGACCACTATAGTATTCTCCTCTCATGAGGAAACGACTAAAGCCTCAGCATTCATGTATGAATAAGAGAGGTCAACATGGGGCATCACTTGTGTATGATATTGCAAAACTGCCTAGACTACACTTCTGTTGAAGACGTTCAGTGATGATACTAATCTTCACAAATGAAATGGTGGAGTAGTTTAATTTAGTTTAGGTTAGTTGTTTGGGAACTGAGCTCTAAATGTGGAATTTTCTAACTATCAAAGACACCTAGACTATAACAGGGTTCTTCTCGATGAGCTTAAGAAAATTTAAATCTGAATGCTCAAAAAGCTAATTAATTATTACTATAGATTATACAATAAAGTTGAGCTATTCCTCTAAAGCAATTGGTTATAGAGGCAACTCAAAAGCCCTGGCTTTATGAATAGATTGCATTAGAACCATGACATTATTCGGATACTCGTTAATTCGGTGTTTGCTCCACTGTAATTGTCAAGTCAAAGATCTTGTGATGAGACGAACCCTTCAGCTAGCCCAGTGAGGGCGATTATAAGGTATATACAATAAAGCTGAATTCAGCTAGCCGACAATGGCAAATTAAATCAAATTGATCTAATAATGAGTTTCGATGAAAATGGACTAAGGGAATCAAGGAACACTTGTTATAGTCAACCTCACACAAGCACGCAGGAATTTTATGTTTAGACCGATGTCCCTGCACTACCTTTGTTAAAGGAAGTCTATGAAGCTTGAACAAATGAAAGATTTCAGAGAACCGAAACAGAAGTGTTCTAGAAAGTCTAGTGATTGATTATGCTAGTTGCATCATTTTGTCCACATCTGATTAAAATGACAAGCCAAAGAAGAGGGGCATGTTGTAAGGTTCACAGGGACCAAAAAAGAAATAACATTTTGATGACTGAAACCTTAGAAACTTTAAGGGGCTAACCTGAAACCAACCCATCAATTTTGACACTTGTCAAAGAGGTATAACTTTGAAAGATTAAAAGAGCTGTTGATTCTCTTGATATTTACCGAACTCATGTTATGTGATTTGCTTCAATTATGAACCTAAAAGAATGACATTTTTCTTAAACGAACTTTCCATGTTTTGAAAATAAAAAAAATGAAAACATTTTTAAACATGACAATCTCTCTGGAGAGTTTTGCCTGGAAATTGACAGAGGTCCCTTATACCTAGAAGCTCAGAATTAGAAATTGGGGAAAAGAATTTGAATATTAAGGAGCCAAGAAAGCAGATGTTTGAAAAGAAATGTGGTGGTACCCCTTGGAGTGAGAGAGAAGTGAAGACAAACAGATCAAGAAGAAAACCAAGATTGCTTGAGCACATTTTCACTGCTATTAATTAAGAAAAACATGCATTATACATACATGAATTTGCATCTTTGCATCAAACATCCATCATCAAGATAGTTGCATTCAGTTACATTTTACAGATCTTTCAGGAAAAAATGAGATTAAAAGACAACAAGACATCCTCAGCAAGAGGGAGCAATCATCTTCAGATTCAACACTTCCAAACAAATTGTCTCACTTGAGACAGTCTCATTTAATACAGAGGATTTATCTCACTTGATATTGTTTTTCTTAAAATAAATTTGTCTCACTTGAGACAATTTTTACTTGAAAGAAGACATTTCATTTCACTCAAAATTGTTTTTCTTAAAACAAGATTTGTCTCGCTTAAGACAATTTTTATTCAAAACAAGACATTTCATTTCACTACATGTTTTTCCTAAAGTAATATTTGTCTCGCTTGAGACATTTTTTACTCGAAATAAGAAGATTTATTTTACGCAAAATTATTTTTCTTAAAACAAGATGTGTCTCGCTTGAGACGGTTTTTACTAAAAAAGAACATTTCATTTTACTCAAGATTGTTTTTAAAGAAGATTTTGTCTCTCTTGAGACAATTTCCCTTGAAACAAATCTTGTCTCCCTTGAGATAGTTTCCCTCGAAACAGAATATTTTTTTCTCCCTCGAGATAGTCTCCCTTGAGACAGTTTCCCTTGAAACAATTTTTTTCTCCCTCGAGATAGTCTCCCTTGAAACAAATTTTGTCTCCCTTGAGACAGTTTCCCTTGAAATAAATTTATTCTCGCTTGAGATAGTTTCCCTAGAAACAGAAGATTTTATCTCGCTTGAGATAGTTTCCCTCGAAATAGAAGATTTTTTAAGAAACTAAGTTTGACTTTCAAGGTTTTCTTAATGCGTAAGACCTTCGGGCCATCCATAAGACCTTCGGGCAGGATGTTTTCAACATTTCTGATACTCAATTCATCACATATAGAGTTGAATCAACAACACCTCACTCGAGGGACCAACATTGTCAATACAGAATTCATGATGAAGAGCTTGTTCAACCTTTTCCTAATTCATGACATCTCAAATCAGCAACACCTCACTCGAGGGCTCAACATTTCAGTGGAGAATTCATAATGAGAAGAACTCATCTGATGACGGAGAAGAAGTTCATAATGAAAAGAACTTGTTCGACCTTAGCTTGTTTCTAGCGCAGAATGAGTTGGAACAACACCAACAATTCGTTTGATTTCATCAAAGAATGAGGTGGATCAAACATTTTCATCTCACTTAAATCCATCGCATATAGAGTTGGATCAGCATCACCTTGGGTCAACCATCGCAGAAGATAGTGGATTGACATCCCCAGTGAAGAGTTCATAATGAAAAGAACTCGCCCGATAAGAAGAACTTGGAGCTCGAGTGTTTGGCAGTCCGATGAGATGAAAATTGGTGTTATATGTCTTTGCTCCATTCCTGTTCCACAGTAACGAGCAAAGAGGGCCAACTATACGCACCAATATTTACCCCAAAAATATATTACTGAAATTAAAAGTCAAAGGGATATACACTGCCATCACCAACCTCTTTACTGCAACACCATGCCTTCTACACCAACTCAATTGCAGCACCCATACCTTGCCAGCAGCCCATACCCGATCACTTCATCATCAAATTTTGTAAGGGTATAAAACCCACGAAATCAGCAATGTAAAAAGGGGGATTTTGGCAGAGAAATAAAACAGGAAAAGAAGATTACAAGTTCTTTTGATCTATCAAACTTTTGAAAGGTATTAAAATACTTGTTTCATTTATTTATTCTAGGCTATTTCGAAAAAAAGGAAAATAGAGATAGAGAGGGGTTAAACCTTACTGTCGAGGTGTTCATCAGAATGTTAGGGTCGCCGGGGAGGTGGCCTGAGTCGGTTTAGAGGGGGCTACCGCGCGTAGGTTGAGATAAGAAGAAAATAGAGGGAGTTAGGGTGAGTCATCGTGCGAAATGAATCTGGAAAAGGGAATGAATTGATATATTAGGATTTTTGGGTAAATCACGCTAAGGTCACTAGACCTTTAGGGTGTTTAGCATTCTGGTTATTAGTTTTAGGTTAAATCACTCTTTTGGTCCTTTCTGTTTAAGGTAATTTGTGTTTTAGTAACCTTTAGGGTTAATCAGGCATTAGGCCTCTTCAAGTTTAACGTCTCATGCGTTTTGGTCCCCATTTCTGTTTATTTTCAAGGATTTCCAAATTGAATACATGATTTTACATTATTTCAATTTAGCCCTCTGATTGGATGTATTATTTTTGTTCGAATTTGACTACTAATATTTATGTTTTTCCGTTTTAGATCTGTATATGTTGGGTTTATTCTGTTTTTAATTCCTTGTAATATTTTTTAGTACTCAATGTGGTAATATTCGTATTTATGCCTTAATTGTTATTTTGTTTGCATTTTAGATAGTAAGATCTTCTTTTTAACGTGATTTAGTAGTTTAATATGTATAGCTACTTCCTTTTTTATAATTTAGTATGTTATGTTTTCATTTTTTTTGTATTTAAGTCCCGGTTATGAATTACATATTAATATATGTACAGTTTGTAATGTATATTATTTCGTATATTAATTGTTTAGAATAAAATTCTTTGTCACATGTTGATATAAGTATGATAGGTTTAATTTCTTTTTTTTTGGTAGAATGAAAATTATTTTAATATTAAATTCTTAGGAAAAATTATTATATTCCTTTTATTTCAGTTGGAACGAGGAATATTCGTCCTAAATCATTTTAGAGAGTATTTTCTCTTCAATTGGAAATATGGGAATATTTTCTATTTTTCCTTAGAATTTTTGTTCTATAAAATTGAATGGTTGAACTCGAAATAATAGAATCGTGATTTAAATATGTATTCAAATTCTTAGATTTCTACTAATTAGAGACAATATATAATCGATAGGTACCAATTTTGGGAATTGTGGGGGTGCTTATCATTCCCTACACGTAATCGACTCCCGAACCCGTTTTCATCGAATCTTTGGTAAACACATACCAGCTTTTGTCTTAAAAATGATTTTTCTTAAAAAAATTTTAACAGACTTTTTTAGGTGTTCGACCTACCTAACTCAAAAAGTCGATGGCGACTCCGAAACATTTCTTTTACAAAATCGGGTTTTCACAAAATCAGTCGAGACTCGTCGCGTTGCCGGAAATCGGTTATGACATAACATATTCTTTCATATAAATATATCTACATGCTATTTTAATATTATCGTTTAAATTTATGTTGCTTTAAAATTATTTGAATTTATTTAATTTAAAACGTGGTAGTATCTGGATATATAAAATTAAATGAATTTAAGTAATTTAAAATTAAAAACAAATTAAAATATATATTAAAATTTTTATTATTTGTATAAATAAAATTGCTAATTTGAATACTGAAGTGTAGAGTATATATACACACACAAATGACAAAATCAAAGCAAAATGTTGAAGGCGAGGTTGGCAAAAAATTTCAAGTGCATATAAGAAAAATTAGGGAATCTAAAAAAGAAAAACCAGCGGCAAGGACAAGGGTTTAGAATTACACGTACATGGAAAGTGGCAAATGGCAAGGACATGAGTTTAGATTTAAGGTTACGTGGAAAGCAAGGTAGATCTGGAGTTTTGGATTACGTGAGATAATTACTGTACGTACCAATTTTTACCCTAAAAATATATTACTGAAATTAAAATTCAATAGGCCATACCCTGCCATCATCAACCTCTTTACTGCTACACCATGCCTTCTACACCAACTCAATTACAGCACCCATACCTTTCCAGCAGCCCATACCCGATCACTTCCTCATCAAATTTTGTAAATTTTGTAAGGGTATAAAACCCACGAAATCAGCAATGTAAAAAGGGGGATTTTGGTAGAGAAATAAAATAGGAAAAGAAGATTACAAGTTCTTTTGATCTATCAAACTTTTGAAGGTATTAAAATACTTGTTTCATTTATTTATTCTAGGCTATTTCGAAAAAAAAAGGAAAATGGAGATAGAGAGGGGTTATACCTTACTGTCGAGGTGTTCATTGGAACGTTAGGGTCGCCGGGGAGGTAGCCTGAGTCGGTTTAGGGGGGTTTGCCGCCGTGGGTTGAGATAAGAAGAAAAGAGAGGGAGTTAGGGTGAGCCATCGTGCGAAATGAATCTGGAAAGGGGAAGGAATTGATATATTAGGATTTTTGGGTAAATCACGCTAAGTTCACTAGACCTTTAGGGTGTTTAGTATTTTGGTTATTAGTTTTAGGTTAAATCACTCTTTTGGTCCTTTCTGTTTAAGGTAATTTGTGTTTCAATAACTTTTAGGGTTAATCAGAAGGATTTCCGAATTGAATGCATGATTTTACATTATTTCAATTTAGCCCTATGATTGGATGTATTATTTTTTTTAGAATTTGACTATTGATATTTATGTTTTTCCATTTTAGTCCTGTATATGTTGGGTTTATTCTGTTTTTAATTCCATGTAATATTTTTTAGTACTCAATGTGGTAATATTCGTATTTATGCCTTAATTGTTATTTTGTTTGCATTTTAGATAGTAAGATCTTCTTTTTAACTTGATGAAAGACAGATACGCTTGAATAGTATAATCTGGTACTGGAAGATTAAATAAGGAGTTAAGAATGAATATGAAGTTAAGTTAGAAGGGAAAGTAATTGATTGGATTAAAAGTTCTGCTTGAAAATAGGTAAAGCAAAATTATTTTAAAAGGATCAAGTGATATAGGTACTATTTTACAAGGGTTTAAGAATAGGTGCATTGATGATTGATTTATAAGATAAAGGAAATTGTAATGCCTGAGTTTGAACCCAGGAAAATTGCATTGTGAATGAGTAAGAATGTGAGTTGAATGAGTCAAATAAATTAATGCTGAGTTAGTTTCGACCGGAAAGAGTAAAGGATTAATATGTTTGAAGGAAGTCAAGTATATGTGTATTATGATTTGAATAAGGACTTTACGAAGAATAAGGTATGTGCAAGGAGTGTTGATTATCAAAGTGATGAAGAGATGATAAAGATTAGTAATCCGAGATGAGCCACAAGTGAGAGGAAAAGAGTATGTGAGCATGAAAGAAAATATATGATTTATGTATAAGGAGATTTTGATTTTAAATAAATAAAGGTTATGTTTCTTGGTTAAGCAGATTTAGTCAGAGGAATAAAGAATAATTTATATGTATTAAGGAAGTTTAAGAAGTAATTAAGCGATGATGGAATAAAGGTTGGTTATTACTGCAAGGTGATTAAAGATTGATAAGGAATTTGATTGATTAATGATTTTGAGTGATAAGAACTGATGCTATTGGTTATATGATAAGTGACATGATAAGGATGTATAAAGAGAAAAAAAAGGGTAGTTGAAGAACTAAGGGAAAGAAAGATTAAGTAAAGGAAACAACATGAGAACATTAACAGACATGTTCTTATCAATGTGTGCAGTGAAAATTCGAGGACGAATTTTCTTTAAAGGAGGGGAGATTTGTAACATTCCAAATTATGGGTTAGTGACTAAATTGTAAAATTTTAAAATTTGGTGATTAAAGTGGAAAAGTTAAAAAGTTCAATGATTTATGTGGAGATAATCCCTGGAAGGTTTTAGTAATTATCCAAAGTAGTAAAGGGCAAAATGGTCATTTGACAATAAAGATATTTTTATCCCCTTTAATAGGAGATTAAAACGTGGAAGATGAAAACATTTCATCTCTTCTTCCTTTCTTCTTTCTCCTGCCGTAAGAGCTCAAGGGCAAAGGTAAGTTTTCTCCATTAGTTGATTATTTATTCAACTAAAGGTTGGGTTTTGATCATTGGATGGTAATTAAGCTTAAGGAAAGCTTAATTGGTTCTAAAACAACAAGATGAAAGGTATAGGAGAAATTAAAGATTTTGAATTTTTGAATGAAATCTTGAAATAAAGTTGGTAAGTTGAATTTTAAGTTGAATTTGACTTGTCAATAGTTGAATTAAGAGATTTGGAGTGATATAAAGGAATTTAGAACATGTTGAAATTTGAGTATAATTCTTGAATTTCATTAAGATGAGAGGATTTTGAGAATTAAGATGGATTAAATGAGTATAAATGGGCTTAAGTATGTGTGTTTGAGTTTAGTATATAGAAGAGGTTGAAATATGAAGTGTTTAAGATGAAATGAAGTAAATTTCATGCTGAAAATAAGATTTCTGAGCAAGGGGAATCGGTACCCATTCAAGGGAATCGGTACCCATTCAATGGGGAATCGATACCCCTCAAGCGAACCAGAAATTCCAGAATCTCATAGGGGAACCGATTCCCCCACAGGAGGGAATCGATTTCCCCTAAAGGAAAAATATGAATATTGGTTTAATAAGTTCGTTTAAGTTGCTAGTATCCAATTACAAGGTGTAGGTATCCAATGATTTCCTCAAAATGTACATTTATGTAGATTCTGCAGGTAAAGCAATTCCACAACATTTGGCAAGTAAGATCGATCAAGGGAAAGATAAGAGATTGGAATTGACTAGTGAGGCCAAGGTGAGTGCATACTAGTGATATGTAGTGTTTAATGGAAATAAGACTTGCGATGAGTCTATTTCCTAGAGTAATATGCATGAAGTCATGGACATGATTATGTGTTGTTATAATTATATGTGATTATATGTATTACATTGATTGTATGTATGCATGACTAAAGATAATGATATGCTTTTGATATGGTATAAGTGATTATACGAGAAATATTAGGAGACTCTACGAGGATAGTATAAATTCGAGGGCAACATAAATAAGGATACATAAGTTATAGGGAAGATTGATATTAAAGGAAACTATGGTTTATTGTATTAAAGTGGAGAGCTACAAAGTTTTATTAAAGAGTATTGTGGAAGTCATGAGAAATTGAACTAAATAAATAGATGGTTTATGTGAGTGGAAAAGGAAATGATATAAAATAAGTGAAAAATTTATAAGATAGAATGAGACTAATTGAACCTGTAATATAAACTTTATAAATGATACTTGGGTAAAATCATTATATGATACAATTATAGAGTATACTATAAAAATTATATTAAAATATGATATATAAGAATATGAGTAAGTTTATAGTTTATTGATAGGACATATAAGATTAAATGTATGATGATATGAAAAGGGAACTAAGTTAATGATGTTGAACCCTATGAGTGGAAGTTATGTGATTATAAGTAACCATGATTTATATGATCACAAGATATGATACATGATATGAGATATATGAAAGAGAAATAGATGTTATATGAAATATTATATGACTATGCGATTATATGAAAATGTTCTACGCGTAAGTGAACCATGTTTTATATGTATGTAGGATATGTGATTTATATGACGATGAGCTATGTGAAAGAACTACATGACTATGTGTATATGTGAATGTATGTTAACATAAATATTAATGCCCATGTTATGTGTCATGAGAGCTAGGGGTATAGTTGGCATGCCAAGAGTCGAGGGTCTACGCGGTCTTTCGGGACATATATGTATTCTTTGGAACATGTGTGAAGTCTGGTGAGACACATACTTGATCCTTGCATATGTATATGATTCTTAAGGAATGATATGGTGGTCCTTGGGACATATATGTATTCTTGGAACATGTGGAAGTCTGGTGAGACACATACTTGATCCCTAGTATATGTGTATGATTCTTAAGGAATGATATGTGGTCCTTATAGACATTATTATATGGCACTACGGTATAATTCTACACGGCACTCCGGTACAATTCTACGTGGCACGTCGGTGCAATTATACGAGCTGTGGTGACAGCATAGTGCACAACCTCTATAGACTCACATATCTATAGTTCTCGACATGGTAGAAGTGCATATATGTCATGGTGATGAGATGCTATGCGTTTGTATTATATGATTATAGAAATTAGTAATGTATTGTGGCATATTAAAATATATATATATGTTATATTCATTATATGCTCATATGACGGAATTGAAGTAATGACAAGGGATTAGTAAGGATAAACATGTTGGTGATATGAGAACAATGTATGTGATATATGTATATGATGTGTGATATGAATTGCATGATATGATATATGTGTGATAGGGGTTATGGTATCTGTTACAAAATATACATGAATATATGTTGATGTATATGTAAATGAGTTGTATAATTTGATAGCATAAAACAGTCATGCATGATTAGAGGGTATGAATTCCATTAGATGTGTTTTTTTTTATGCCTCACTAAGTCATCGACTTAGCGTGTGAGTGTTTCACACGCTTGTTACAGAAAGTGAATATAGAAGCTGTGAGGAGCAATACAGGTCAGCATCTCCCTTACAAGATTTCAGATCAGAAAATAGATGAGTTAAATGATTTTTGTTATTTTGAATATAGTTGGCATGTACTAATTGATTGAGTTAAATATGCTCTGATCGATTTTGGTTAATGTGGTCAAATTATGTAACTAAACTGCTTTTACTTTAATGAAAGCTTTAAATTTTCTTTGAATTTTGTCAAGAGTCAAAGTTTGAAAAGTTAATGTGACACCTCGCACTCGTATCCGGGTCAGGTACGGGTTGGGGGTGTTACATTTAATGGTATCAGAGCTAAGGTTTAGTCGATTCTCGGCATAAACTGAAGTCCAAAGTGTCATAAAATGTGACAATCAGCTTAAACCGAAGTCCAAAGTGTCATAAAATGTATACATGCCAAATAAGGTGAAAAATTCTGATCTGATAGAGTAAGGAGTGTGTTGTCTTGCTAATAGAATTAGATTGATAAGTTATAATAGAAGTATGATTATATTAATTTCGAAGTGAAGTAAGAGACGATATTCCTGATTGCGATAGCAATTCACCTGCCCTGGCCAGGCAGGGGAAAGAGCGGACACTTCAGAAAGTGCCTCATAAGATCAAAGACTGATTTCAAAAAGTTGAAATCATATTAGAATAGTGTTAGAAAGTTTTCACATGTCTAAATCGGAAAAGTGATATGAAGTATTCTTATTATTTCATGGATACGATCGAATATGGTGAACAAGTGTCACCATAAGAAAGTTAAAAGATCTAAGGATGTGGCTAGAATTGTAGAAGAGTTCAAGAGTATAAGATAAATGCAATTAGTGTGATGAATTTGAAACAAATAGATAGTACTGGGTATAAGCAAAATGTGGATATTATAAGGGTTTGCATTCTAGATGAAAAGAGTTAGCATTGGCTAACCAGTTTATGTGACGAAAAGTGTATTGAAATTAAAGGATTTGAAGATATTATTAGGATAAGTTAACCGAATATGAAACGGATATGGATATAGTTGTGTATCTCAACCATGTAAATGTGATGTAGTGAAGGAGATAAGGATTCATATGGTAAGGAAAGTTATAAAGTAATAGAAAAGTTTAAGAATCATATCAACAATCAGTTTATAAGACAGAGAAAGTTAGAATGCTTGATTTTGAAAACAGAGGAATCGTAACGTGTAGGATTTAATAGTTTGATAAGTTGAAGAAATTGTTGTTAGTTATTTGAAGGAAAAATGATGTATGTAAGTGAGGTATGGAGGGTTTGTGCCTAGACGAAAAGAATATTATTGATGTTAAAAAAAATTGTTCTTTTCAAGAAGTGATGAATTGTATTAAAGATCTAGAGAGATCTCAGAAGAATTAAGAGAATTCGTATCTCATAAAAATCGACATTATCGAAGAGAGAGATAGATTATGATTGTCAATTACAGACTCGATTTGAATTAGTTGTATTCCATAGCAAAGGATCAAAACTTGATGAAAGATAGATGCGCTTGAATAGTAGAATCTGGTACTGGAAGATTAAATAAGGAGTTAAGAATAAATATGAAGTTAAGTTAGAAGGGAAAGTAATGAATTGGATAAAAAGTTCTGCTAGAAAATAGGTAAAGCAAAATTATTTTAAAAGGATCAAGTGATATAGGTACTGTTTTGCAAGGGTTTAAGAATAGGTGCATTGATGATTGATTTATAAGATAAAGGAAATTGTAATGCCTGAGTTTGAACCCAGGAAAATTGCATTGTGAATAAGTAAGAATGTGAGTTGAATGAGTCAAATAAATTAATGATGAGTTAGTTTCGACCGGAAAGAGTAAAGGATTAATATGTTTGAAGGAAGTCAAGTATATGTGTATTATGATTTGAATAAGGACTTTACGAAGAATAAGGTATGTGCAAGGAGTGTTGATTATCAAAGTGATGAAGAGATGATAAAGATTAGTAATCCGAGATGAGCACAAGTGAGAGGAAAAGAGTATGTGAGCAGAAAGAAAATATATGATTTATGTATAAGGAGATTTTGATTTTGAATAATAAAGGTTATGTTTCTTGGTCAGCAGATTTAGTCAGAGAAATAAAGATAATTTATATGTATTAAGAAAGTTTAAGAAGTAATTAAGCGATGATGGAATAAAGGTTGGTTATTACTGCAAGTTAATTAAAGATTGATAAGGAATTTGATTGATTAATGATTTTGAGTGATAAGAACTGATGTTATTGGTTATATGATAAGTGACATGATAAGGATGTATAAAGAGAAAAAAAAGGGTAGTTGAAGAACTAAGGGAAAGAAAGATTAAGTAAAGGAAACAACATGAGAACATTAACAGACATGTTCTTATCAATGTGTGCAGTGAAAATTCGAGGACGGATTTTCTTTAAAGGAGGGGAGATTTGTAACATCCCAAATTATGGGTTAGTGACTAAATTGTAAAATTTTAGAATTTGGTGATTAAAGTGGAAAAGTTGAAAAGTTCAATGATTTATATGGAGATAATCCCTTGAAGGTTTTAGTAATTATCCAAAGTAGTAAAGGGCAAAATGGTCATTTGACAATAAAGATATTTTTATCCCCTTTAATAGGAGATTAAAACGTGGAAGATGAAAACATTTATTCTTCCTTTCTTCTTTCTCCTCCCGTAAGAGCTCAAGGGCAAAGGTAAGTTTCTTCATTAGTTGATTATTTGTTCAACTAAAGGTTGGGTTTTGATCATTGGATGGTAATTAAGCTTAAGGAAAGCTTAATTGGTTCTAAAACAACAAGATGAAAGGTATATGAGAGATTAAAGATTTTGAGTTTTTGAATGAAATCTTGAAATAAAGTTGATAAGTTGAATTTTAAAGTTGAATTTGACTTGTCAATAGTTGAATTAAGAGATTTGGAGTGATACAAAGGAATTTAGAACATGTTGAAACTTGAGTATAATTCTTGAATTTCATTAAGAGGAGAGGATTTTGAGAATTAAGATGGATTAAATGAGTACAAATGGGCTTAAGTATGTGTGTTTGAGTTTAGTATATAGAAGAGGTTGAAATATGAAGTGTTTAAGATGAAATAAAGTAAATTTCATGCTGAAAATATGATTTCTGGGCAAGGGGAATCGGTACCCATTCAAGGGAATTGGTACCCATTCAATAGGGAATCGATACCCCTCAAGCGAACCAGAAATTCCAGAATCTCATAGGGGAACTGATTCCCCCACAGGAGGGAATCGATTCCCCCTAAAGGAAAAATATGAATATTGGTTTAATAAGTTCGTTTAAGGTTCTAGTATCCAATTACAAGGTGTAGGTATCTAATGATTGCCTCAAAATGTACATTTATGTAGATTCTGCGCGTAAAGCAATTCCAGAACATTTGGAAAGTAAGATCGATCAAAGGAAAGATAAGAGATTGGAACTGACTAGTGAGGCCAAGGTGAGTGCATACTAGTGATATGTAGTGTTTAATGGAAATAAGACTTGCGATGAGTCTATTTCCTAGAGTAATATGCATGAAGTCATGGACATGATTATGTGTTGTTATAATTATATGTGATTATCTGTATTACATTGATTGTATGTATGCATGACTAAAGATAATGATATGCTTTGTATATGTTATATGATTTATGTAAAACTTTATGATATAATAATGGAAAAACATGGAATAAGTTATATGATAGAGTCATAAGAAATGAAATGAACATGAGAGAATAAGATAATCAAGTATAAGTCATATGATATGGTATAAGTGATTATACGAGAAATGTTAGGAGACTCTACGAGGATAGTATAAATTCGAGGGCATAAACATAAATAAGGATACATAAGTTATATAGGGAAGATTGATAAATTAAAGGAAACTATGGTTTATGTATTAAAGTGAATAGCTACAAAGTTTTATTAAAGAGTATTGTGGAAGTCATGAGAAATTGAACTAAAAATAGATGGTTTATGTGAGTGGAAAAGGAAAATGATATAAATAAGTGGAAATTATTTATAGATAGAATGAGACTAATTGAACCTGTAATATAAACTTTATAAATGAGTACTTGGGTAAAATCATTATATGATACAATTATAGAGCATTACTATACAAATTATATTAAAATATGATATATGAGAATATGAGTAAGTTTATAGGTTATTGATAGGACATATAAGAATCTATAAATGTATGATGATATGAAAAAGGGAACTAAGTTTAATGATGTTGAACCCTATGAGTAGAAGTTATGTGATTATAAGTAACATGATTATATGATCACAAGATATGATACATGATATGAGATATATGAAAGAGAAAATAGATGTTATATGAAATATTATATGACTATGCGATTATATGAAAATGTTCTACGCGTAAGTGAACCATCTGTTTATATGTATGTGGGATATGTGATTTATATGACGATGAGCTATGTGAAAGAACTACATGACTATGTGTATATGTGAATGTATGTTAACATAAATATAAATGCCCATGTTATGTGTCATGAGAGCTAGGGGTATAGTTGGTATGCCAAGAATCGAGGGTCTACGCGGTCTTTCGGGACATATATATATTCTTTGGAACATGTGTGAAGTCTGGTGAGACACATACTTGATCCTTGGTATATGTATATGATTCTTATGGAATGATATGTGGTCCTTCGGGACATATATGTATTCTTTGGAACATGTGTGAAGTCTGGTGAGACACATACTTGATCCCTAGTATATGTATATGATTCTTAAGGAATGATATGTGGTCCTTATGGACATTATTATATGGCACTACGGTGCAATTCTACACGGCATTCCGGTGTAATTCTACGTGGCACTTCGGTGCAATTATACGAGCTGTGGTGACAACATAGTGCACAACCTCTATAGACTCACATATCTATAGTTCTCACATGTGTACATGGGCTTTAAAAAGAGAACATAATTTGATATAATGATATGTGTATTTCTCGTGACATGGTAGAAGTGCATTTATGTCATGGTGATATGAGATGCTATGCGTTTATGTATTATATGATTATAGAAATTAGTAATGTATTGTGGCATATTAAAATATATATAATATGTTTATATTCATTATATGCTCATATGACGGAATTGAAGTAATGACAAGGGAATTAGTAAGGATAAATAGGTTGGTGATAATAGACAATGTATGTGATATATATTATGATGTGTGATATGAATTGCATGATATGATATATGTGTGATAGGGGTTATGGTATCTGTTACATAATATACATGAATATATGTTGATGTATATGTAAATGAGTTGTATAATTTGATAGCATAAAATAGTCATGGATGATTAGTGGGTATGAATTCCATTAGATGTGTTTTTCTTTATGCCTCACTAAGTCATCGACTTAGCGTGTGAGTGTTTTACACGCAGGTTACAGAAAGTGAATATAGAAGCTGTGAGGAGCAATACAGGTCAACATCTCCCTTACAAGATTTCAGATCAGAAAATATATAAGTTAAATGATTTTTGTTATTTTGGATATAGTTGGCATGTACTAATTGATTGAGTTAAATATGCTCTGATCGTTTTGTGGTCAAATTATGTAACTAAACTGCTTTTACTTTAATGAAAGCTTTAAATTTTCTTTGAATTTTGTCAAGAGTCAAAGTTTGAAAAGTCAATGTGACACCGCGGACTCGTATTCGGGTCGGGTACGGGTTGGGGGTGTTACATTTAATGGTATCAGAGCTAAGGTTTAGTCGATTCTTGGCATAAACTGAAGTCCAAAGTGTCATAAACCATCGTGCGAAATGAATCTGAAAAGGGGAAAGAATTGATATATTAGGATTTTTGGGTAAATCACGCTAAGGTCAGTAGACTTTTAGTGTGTTTAGCATTCTGGTTATTAGTTTTAGGTTAAATCACTCTTTTGGTCCTTTCTGTTTAAGGTGATTTGTGTTTCAGTAACTTTTAGGGTTAATCGGGCATTAGGCCCCTCCAAGTTTAATGTCTCCTGCGTTTTGGTCCCCATTTATGTTTATTTTCAAGGAATTCCGAATTGAATGCATGATTTTACATTATTTCAATTTAGCCCTCTGATTGGATGTATTATTTTTGTTCGAATTTGACTACTGATATTTATGTTTTTTCGTTTTAGTCCTGTATATGTTGGGTTTATTCTGTTTTTAATTCCTTGTAATATTTTTTAGTACTCAATGTTGTAATATTCGTATTTATGCCTTAATTGTTATTTTGTTATGTTATCATTTTGTATTTAAGTCTCGGTTGTGATTACATTAATATGTATAGTTGTAAATATTGTTTCGGATATTAATTGTTTAGAATAAAAGTCTTTGTCACATGTTGATATAAGTATGATATGTTTAATTTCTTTTTTTGGTAGAAAGAAAATTATTTAAGTATTAAATTCTTATGAAAAGTTATTATATTCATTTTATTTCAGTTGGAAAGAGGAATATTCGTCCTAAATCATTTTAGGAAGTATTTTCTCTTCAATTAGAAATATGGGAATATTTTATATTTTTCCTTAGAATTTTTGTTCTATAAAATTGTATGGTTGAACTCGGAATAATGGAATCGTGATTTAAATATGTATTAAAATTCTTAGATTTCTACTAATTAGAGACAATATATAATCGATATGTACCAATTTTGGGCGTTGTGGGGTGCTTATCCTTCCCCACACGTAATCGACCCCCGAACCCATTTTCATCGAATCTTTGGTAAACGCAGACCAGCTTTTGTCTTAAAAATGATTTTTCTTAAAATTGTTTTTAAAAGACGTTTTTAGGTGTTCGACCTACCTAACTCAAAAGGTCGATGGCGACTCCGAAACATTTCTTTTACAAAATCTGGTTTTCACAAAATCAGTCGAGACTCGTCGCATCGCCGGAAATCGGTTACGACATAACATATTCGTTCATATAAATATATCTACATGCTATTTTAATATTATCGTTTAAATTTATGTTGCTTTAAAATTATTTGAATTTATTTAATTTAAAACGTGATAGTATATGGATATATAAAATTAAATGAATTTAAGTAATTTAAAATTAAAATACAAATTTAAAAACTAAATATATAATATATATTAAAATTTGTATTATATGTATAAATAAAATGGCTAATTTGAATAATGAAGTGTAGAATATATATACAAACACAAATGACAAAATAAAAGCAAAATGTTGAAGGCGAGGTTGGTAACAAATTTCAAGCACATATAAGAAAAATTAGGGAATCTAAAAAAGAAAAACCAACGGCAAGGAAAAGGGTTTAGAATTACACGTACATGGAAAGTGGAAATTGGCAAGGACATGAGTTTAGATTTAAGGTTACGTGGAAAGCAAGGTAGATCTGGAGTTTTGGATTACGTGAAATAATTAATGTACGCAACAATTTTTACCCCAAAAATATATTACTGAAATTAAAAGTCAAAGAGCCATACCCTGCCATCACTAACCTCTTTACTGAAACACCATACCTTCTACACCAACTCAATTGCAGCACCCATACCCTGCCAGCAGCCCATACCCGATAACTTCATCATCAAATTTTGTAAATTTTGTAAAGGTATAAAACCCACGAAATCATCAATGTAAAATGGGGGATTTTGGCAGAGAAATAAAACAGGAAAAGAAGATTACAAGTTCTTTTGATCTATCAAAATTTTGAAGGTATTAAAATACTTGTTTCATTTATTTATTCTAGGCTATTTCGAAAAAAAAGGAAAATAGAGATAGAGAGGGGTTATACCTTACTGCCGAGGTGTTCATCGGAATGTTAGGGTCGCCGGGGAGGTGGCCTGAGTCGGTTTAGAGGGGACTGTCGCCGTGGGTTGAGATAAGAAGAAAAGAGAGGGAGTTAGGGTGAGCCATCGTGCGAAATGAATCTGGAAAGGGGAAGGAATTGATATATTAGGATTTTTGGGTAAATCACGCTAAGGTCACTAGACCTTTAGCGTGTTTAGCATTCTGGTTATTAGTTTTAGGTTAAATCACTCTTTTGATCCTTCATGTTTAAGGTGATTTGTGTTTTAGTAACTTTTAGGGTTAATCGGGCATTAGGCCACTTCAAGTTTAACGTCTCTCGCGTTTTGGTCCCCATTTCTGTTTATTTTCAAGGATTTCCTAATTGAATGCATGATTTTACATTATTTCAATTTAGCCCTCTGATTGGATGTATTATTTTTGTTCGAATTTGACTACTGATATTTATGTTTTTTCGTTTTAGTATATGTTGGGTTTATTCTGTTTTTAATTCCTTGTAATATTTTTTAGGACTCAATGTGGTAATATTCGTATTTATGCCTTAATTGTTAATTTGTTTGCATTTTAGATAGTAAGATCTTCTTTTTAACGTGATTTAGTAATTTAATATGTATAGCTAATTCTTTTTTTTTATAATTTAGTATGTTATGTTTTCATTTTTTTTGTATTTAAGTCCCGGTTGTGAATTACATATTAATATATGTACAGTTTGTAATGTATATTATTTCGGATATTTCGCGTTTTGGTCCCCATTTCTGTTTATTTTCAAGGATTTCTATGAATGCATGATTTTACATTATTTCAATTTAGCCTCTGATTGGATGTATTATTTTTGTTCGAATTTGACTACTGATATTTATGTTTTTCGTTTTAGTATATGTTGGGTTTATTCTGTTTTTTCCTTGTAATATTTTTTAGGACTCAATGTGGTAATATTCGTATTTATGCCTTAATTGTAATTTGTTTGCATTTTAGATAGTAAGATCTTCTTTTTACGTGATTTAGTAATTTAATATGTATAGCTATTCTTTTTTTTATAATTTAGTATGTTATGTTTTCATTTTTTTGTATTTAAGTCCCGGTGTGAATACATATTAATATATGTACAGTTGTCTATTATTTCGGATATTAATTGTTTAGAATAAAAGTCTTTGTCACATGTTGATATAAGTATGATAGGTTTAATTCCTTTTTTTTGGTAGAAAGAAAATTATTTTAGTATTAAATTCTTAGGAAAAGTTATTATATTCATTTTATTTCATTTGAAAGAGGAATATTCATATCATTTAGGGAGTATTTTCGCTTCAATTGGAATATGGAATATTTTTTTTTTTAGAATTTTTGTTCTATAAAATTGTATGGTGAACTCGGAATAATGGAATCGTGATTTAATATTGTATTAAAATTATTTATATTTTAGAGACAATATATAATCGATAGGTACCAATTTGGGCGTGGGGGTGCTTATCCTTCCCCACACGTAATCGACCCCCGAATCCGTTTTCATCGAATCTTTGGTAAACGCATACCAGCTTTTGTCTTAAAAATGATTTTTCTTAAAATTGTTTTTAAAAGACGTTTTTAGGTGTTCGACCTACCTAACTCAAAAGGTCGATGGCGACTCCGAAACATTTCTTTAAAAAAAATCGGGTTTTCACAAAATCAGTCGACTCGTCGCATCGCCGGAATCGGTTACGACATAAATTCGTTCATATATATCATGCTATTTTAATTATCGTTTAAATTTATGTTGCTTTAAAATTATTTGAATTTATTTAATTTAAAACGTGGTAGTATATGGATATATAATATTAAATGAATTTAAGTAATTTAAAATTAAAATACAAATTAAAAAAACTAAATATATAATATATATTAAAAATTTTATTATTATTTGTATAAATAAAATGGCTAATTTGAATAATGAAGTGTAGAGTATATATACACACACAAATGACAAAATCAAAGCAAATTGTTGAAGGCGAGGTTGGTAACAAATTTCAAGCGCATATAAGAAAAATTAGGGAATCTAAAAAAGAAAAACTAGCGGCAAGGACATGGGTTTAGAATTACACGTACATGGTAAGTGGCAACTGGCAATGACATGAGTTTAGATTTAAGGTTACGTGGAAAGCAAGGTAGATCTGGAGTTTTGGATTACGTGAGATAATTACTGTAAGCACCAATTTTTACCCCAAAAATATATTACTGAAATTAAAAGTCAAAGGGCCATACCCTACCATCACCAACCTCTTTACTGTAACACCATGCCTTCTACACCAACTCAATTGCAGCACCCATACCCTTCCAGCAACCCATACCCGATCACTTCATCATCAAATTTTGTAAATTTTGTAAGGGTATAAAACCCACGAAATCAGTAATGTAAAAAGGGGGATTTTAAGAGAGAAATAAAACAGGAAAAGAAGATTACAAGTTCTTTTGATCTATCAAACTTTTGAAGGTTTTAAAATACTTGTTTCATTTATTTATTCTAGGCTATTTCGAAAAAAAGGAAAATAGAGATAGATAGGGGTTATACCTTACTGACGAGGTGTTCATCGGAATGTTAGGGTCGCCGGGGAGGTGGCCTGAGTCGGTTTAGAGGGGACTGCCGCCGTGGGTTGAGATAAGAAGAAAAGAGAGGGAGTTAGGGTGAGCCATCGTGCGAAATGAATCTGGAAAGGGGAAGGAATTGATATATTAGGATTTTTGGGTAAATCACGCTAAGGTCACTAGACCTTTAGCGTGTTTAGCATTCTGGTTATTAGATTTAGGTTAAATCACTCTTTTGGTCCTTTCTGTTTAAGGTGATTTGTGTTTCAGTAACTTTTAGGGTTAATCGGGCATTAGGCCCCTTCAAGTTTAACGTCTCTTTTGTTTTGGTCCCCATTTATGTTTATTTTCAAGGAATTCCTAATTGAATGCATGATTTTACATTATTTCAATTTAGCCATCTGATTGGATGTATTATTTTTGTTCGAATTTGACTACTGATATTTATGTTTTTCCGTTTTAGTCCTGTATATGTTGGGTTTATTCTGTTTTAATTCCTTAATATTATTTAGTACTCAATGTGGTAGTATTCGTATTTATGCCTTAATTGTTATTTTGTTTGCATTTTAGATAGATCTTCTTTTTAACGTGATTTAGTAGTTTAATATGTATAGCTAATTCCTTTTTTTTAATTTAGTATGTTTTCATTTTTTTGTATTTAGTCCCAGTTGTGAATTACATATTAATATATGTACAGTTTGTAATGTATTATTTCGGATATTAATGTTTTAGAATAAAGTCTTTGTCATGTTGATATAAGTATGATAGGTTTAATTTCTTTTTTGGTAGAAAGAATTATTTTAGTATTAAATTCTTAGGAAAAATTTTATATCTTTATTTCAGTTGGAAAGAGGAATATTCGTCTTAAATCATTTTAGGGAGTATTTTCTCTTCAATTGGAAATATGGGAATATTTTCTATTTTTCCTTAGAATTTTTGTTCTATAAAATTGTATGGTTGAACTCGGAATAATGGAATCGTGATTTAAATATGTATTAAAATTCTTAGATTTCTACTAATTAGAGACAACATATAATCGATAGGTACCAATTTTGGGCGTTGTGGGGTGCTTATCTTTCCCCACACGTAATCGACCCTGAACCCATTTTCATCGAATCTTTGGTAAACACAGACCAGCTTTTGTCTTAAAAATGATTTTTCTTAAAATTATTTTTAAAAGACGTTTTTAGGTGTTCGACCTACCTAACTCAAAAGGTCGATGGCGATTCCGAAACATTTCTTTTACAAAATCGGGTTTTCACAAAATCAGTCGATACTCGTCGCATCGCCGGAAATCGGTTACAACATAACATATTCGTTCATATAAATATATCTACATGCTATTTTAATATTATCGTTTAAATTTATGTTGCTTTAAAATTATTTGAATTAATTTAATTTAAAACGTGGTAGTATATGGATATATAAAATTAAATGAATTTAAGTAATTTAAAATTAAAATACAAATTAAAAAACTAATAATATATATATTAAAAATTTTATTATTTGTATAAATAAAATGGCTAATTTGAATAATGAAGTGTAGAGTATATACACATACACAAATGACAAAATCAAAGCAAAATGTTGAAGGCGAGGTTGGTAACAAATTTCAAGCGCATATAAGAAAAATTAGGGAATCTAAAAAAGAAAAACTAGCGGCAAGGACATGGGTTTAGAATTACACGTACATGGTAAGTGGCAACTGGCAATGACATGAGTTTAGATTTAAGGTTACGTGGAAAGCAAGGTAGATCTGGAGTTTTGGATTACGTGAGATAATTACTGTAAGCACCAATTTTTACCCCAAAAATATATTACTGAAATTAAAAGTCAAAGGGCCATACCCTGCCATCATCAACCTCTTTACTGCAATACCATGCCAAAAAATAGGAAAATAGAGATAGAGATGGGTTATACCTTACTGCCGAGGTGTTCATCGGAACGTTAGGGTCGCCGGGGAGGTGGCCTGAGTCGGTTTAGAGGGGACTGCCACCGTGGGTTGAGATAAGAAGAAAAGAGAGGGAGTTAGGGTGAGCCATCGTGCGAAATGAATCTGGAAAGGGGAAGAATTGATTATTAGGATTTTTGGGTAAATCACGCTAAGGCCACTAGACCTTTAGCGTGTTTAGCATTTTGGTTATTAGTTTTAGGTTAAATCACTCTTTTGGTCCTTTCTGTTTAAGGTGATTTGTGTTTTAGTAACTTTTAGGGTTAATCGGGCATTAGGCCCCTTCAAGTTTAACGTCTGTTACATTTTGGTCCCCATTTATGTTTATTTTCAAGAATTTCCTAATTGAATGCATGATTTTACATTATTTCAATTTAGCCATCTGATTGGATGTATTATTTTTGTTCGAATTTGATATGATATTATGTTTTTCCGTTTTAGTCCTGTATATGTTGGTTTATTCTGTTTTAATTCCTTGTAATATTGTTAGTACTCAATGTGGTAATATCGTATTTATGCCTTAATTGTTATTTTGTTTGCATTTTAGATAGTAAGATCTTCTTTTTAACGTGATTTAGTAGTTTAATATGTATAACTAATTCCTTTTTTATAATTTAGTATGTTATGTTTTCATTTTTTTTTTGTATTTAAGTCCCTGTTGTGAATTACATATTAATATATGTACAGTTTGTAATGTATATTATTTCGGATATTAATTGTTTAGAATAAAAGTCTTTGTCACATGTTGATGTAAGTATGATAGGTTTAATTTCTTTTTTTTTTTTTGGTAGAAAGAAAATTATTTTAGTATTAAATTCTTAGGAAAAATTATTATATTCATTTTATTTCAGTTGGAAAGAGGAATATTCGTCCTAAATCATTTTAGGGAGTATTTTCTCTTCAATTGGAAATATGAGAATATTTTCTATTTTTCCTTAGAATTTTTGTTCTATAAAATTGTATGGTTGAACTCGGAATAATGGAATCGTGATTTAAATATGTATTCAAATTCTTAGATTTCTACTAATTAGAGACAATATATAATCGATAGGTACTAATTTTGGGCTTTGTGGGGTGTTTATCCTTTCCCACACGTAATTGACCCCCGAACCCGTTTTCATCGAATCTTTGGTAAACGCAAACCAGCTTTTGTCTTAAAAATGATTTTTTTTTAAAATTATTTTTAAAAGACGTTTTTAGGTGTTCGACCTACCTAACTCAAAAGGTCGATGGCGACTCCAAAACATTTCTTTTACAAAATCAGGTTTTCACAAAATCAGTCGATACTCGTCGCATCGCTAGAAATCGGTTACGACATAACATATTCGTTCATATAAATATATCTACATGCTATTTTAATATTATCGTTTAAATTTATGTTGCTTTAAAATTATTTGAATTTATTTAATTTAAAACGTGATAGTATATGGATATATAAAATTAAATGAATTTAAGTAATTTAAAATTAAAATACAAATTAAAAAACTAAATATATAATATATATTAAAAATTTTATTATTTGTATAAATAAAATGGCTAATTTGAATAATGAAGTGTAGAGTATATATACACACAAATGACAAAATCAAAGTAAAATGTTGAAGGCGAGGTTGGTAACAAATTTCAAGCATATATAAGAAAAATTAGGGAATCTAAAAAAAAACAGCGGTCAGGGCAAGAGTTTAGAATTACACGTACATGAAAAGTGGTAACTGACAGGGACAGGAGTTTAGATTTAAGGTTACTTGGAAAATAAGGTAGATCTGGAGTTTTGGATTACGTGAGATAATTACCATTTAAAAAAATATAATTATACTATTTAATATATATATATAATTATGAAGAGAAAGCATCAACTTTATAGGGAATTACGTGGGGTCCAATAACAAAGTGGCATAATTACAGCTGGCAAACGGGCCTGACAGACTGGTTTTCTCAATTTTTTTCTTATCATTCTCCCCATTTTATTCCCCACCTTCACTTTTCAAAACCCAACCTCTCTGCTCTCGTTTCTCTTTTCATCTCAGTTTTTTTTTTAATCACCATCGTGTATCTGATCCATGGCCCAAGAGACTCAAACAGCGGCTGCCGAGGAAGTGGTGGTGGAGAAGGAGAGAGCCGAGGAGGCTGCACCGCCTGCGGTTGTTGAAGAGAAACAGGCTGAGGTGGTGGAAGCTGTTGAGGAGCCTAAGGTGGAAGAGAAGGAAGCCAAGGTGACTCAGTCCGCGTCTTTCAAAGAAGAATCCAATATAGTTGGTGAACTTCCTGACGCACAAAAGAAGGCTCTCGAGGAGCTTAAGCAGCTTATTCAAGAAGCTCTTAACAAGCACGAATTCAGTGCTCCACCCCCACCTCCTCCGGTTAAGGAAAAAGAAGCTGAACCATCGGCTAAAGAAAAGAAAGAGGAAGACAAGCCTGCTGCTGAAACTGAAGAGAAAGCACCTGAAAAAGTAGAAACTGAAGCAGCAACACATGTTGAAGTCAAGGAAGAAGAGAAGACTCCACCATCCGCCGAGGCACCGGCACCCGAGACTGAGGTGGTTGAAAAAGCTCCAGCCGTCGAGGAAGATGGTGCCAAGACTGTCGAAGAAATCGAGGAATCAGTCGTAGCAGTGGCCGCTCCTCCTCCAGCTGAGAAACCAGAGGAAACTGCCTCTTCTTCTGTGGAACCGGAGGTTCCGAAAGACGAGCCAAAGGAAGCTGAAGTTCCTCCACCTCCGCCTGAAGAGGTGTCTATATGGGGAATCCCGCTCCTCGCAGGCGAAAGGAGCGACGTGATCCTATTGAAATTCCTAAGGGCAAGGGATTTCAAAGTGAAGGACGCATGCAGCATGATAAAAAACACTGCCATCTGGCGAAAGGAGTTCGGAGTTGAAAGCTTGCTCGAAGAAGACCTCGGAAACGAATTGGAGAAAGTGGTTTTCATGCACGGATTCGACAAAGAAGGCCATCCTGTATGTTACAACGCTTACGGAGAATTCCAAAACAAAGAGCTATATCAGAATACTTTCGGAGACGATGAAAAGAGATCCAAGTTCTTGAGATGGAGAATTCAGTTCCTGGAAAAAAGTATCAGAAAGCTCGACTTCAGTCCCACAGGTATTTCTACCATAGTTCAGGTTAACGATCTCAAGAATTCCCCAGGATTTAGCAAAAAGGTGCTCAGGCAAGCTACCAACGATGCTCTTAACTTGCTTCAGGATAACTATCCAGAATTTGTGGCCAAACAGGTATTAAATTCTAAAAAATATGTAAATATCTTAATCTTTTTGTAACATCTTATTAAATATGAACAAATTTTGAATGTTGGTTATGGATTTTGAAGGTGTTTATAAATGTTCCGTGGTGGTACTTGGCTTTTAATATAATGATTAGTCCTTTCCTCACCCAGAGAACCAAGAGCAAGTTCATCTTTGCAAGTCCATCCAAATCAGCCGATATCCTTTTCAGGCGAGTGGACTCCAATAATTCCAATCTCTTCCAAATTTGCTTTATTTATGACTAGAATATATGTGAAAAATAAATAAAAGACATCACGTGTTTAGATATATTGCCCCTGAACAAGTACCGGTTCAGTACGGTGGATTGAGCAGGGAGGGTGAACAGGAATTTACCGATGCTGATGCTGCAACGGAGGATATAATCAAACCAGCAACCAAGCACACTGTTGAATTCCCTATAACTGAGGTAGGATAAGAGAACATCGTTTAGAAACTTAAATTAAACGTAAAACTAAAAGCACATGAACGATATTTGGTCGTTGGATTGGCAGAAATGTGCCCTGGTTTGGAAGGTACGAGTTGTGGGGTGGGACGTGAATTACGGGGCCGAATTCATGCCCACAGCTGAAGACGAATACACCGTGATTGTATCGAAGACAAGAAAAGTAGGTCCGGCCGATGAAACTGTGATCTCCGACAGCTTCAAAACAGGTGAGGCTGGGAAAATTGTTCTCACCATTGATAATCAAACTACAAAGAAGAAGAAGCTTCTGTATAGGTCCAAGGCCAAACCATATTCCGATTGAAGCTACTTCCTTTGGTCATGGGCAGATAACAAGGTTTATTTTTGTTTGGAAATTTTAATTTTATAAATTTAGTGTTGGGGGGGTTTATTTATATTTATTGGAGAAAAAGACTGTGAATGGAGTGCGCAATGTGAAAAACAAAGTGTTGTTCTTCATCCTTGTTTTGACCTTTGTAAAGTTTGTGTAAATTTCTTGGTGTATTCTCTTGTGGATTTGTCCAATTCCCTTTTTCTGTTTGCGATTCAATCATGAAAGTTACACAATAATCAAGCCACGCAAAATAAACCGTCAAAATTCGATACCTACATAATTACCGGCTTAATTGAAAATTAAATATTTAAACTATACAAATAAGAGAAGACAAAAGGGATTGTTACTCCGCCTTGATTAATTAAACATTTATAACAAATTTTATCCATATAAATACTAATGACAAATATATTAATGTAATAAGCATAAGATGAAAAATAATTTAAAAAAATAAAATATTAGAAATACACAAAAAATGAAACCTCGTAACATAAATTATAGACATGAAAATTTATAGAAATGTATGATATTTAAATTTATATAAATGTACCATCTATGTATCATCTTTCATGCATAAAGCCCCTTAAGATCAACCCAAAAAAGCATTTAGTAATTAAATTACTAATTTTGATTCGTTTTAATATTTAAACTTTTATTTTTTTAAATCATATCTAAAGTTTAATTTTTTGTTTCATTTTAATACCTAACCGTTAAAAACTTAACGCTTTTAGTACATAAATTCTCAATTTTTGTCTGTTAGTACCTAAACTTTAAAAAAAAATTAACATTAAATTTTTAAATGTGGTACTAAAATGAAACAACACCTAATCTTTGGGTATGCTTTTAAAACAAATTGAAAATTTAAATACTAAAATGAATCAAAACTTATAGTTTAAATATTAAACGTGTAATTTGCCCAAAAACTATACTAGTCGGATTTTTAATGCATGAGAAGTACATATGATATCATATGCCCCGCCACCTTAATCCAAGATGTTGCTCTCATATCATCATTAAATTCTTCTACTTTCTACTATTAATTCTTTATTAGATTTATTCTATAATAATAATTTCAATTTTAATAAAAAAAATACCCAATTTCATGTTAATTATTATTTTATAAATAAAATTAGTTTTAATTGATAGATAATAAATATTAGATATAAAATAAATATGATAAAAAGAAAAATCCGATAAAATTGATGGTTGGATAGGATGTCATTTGACTTACGTATGTGAAGAATGGATATGACTTGGGAGTAGGGATTCAAATAGCGGAACGTAACCGTAATAACGGTCGTTATTATGCGGTAATATCACCATTCGAAACTAATATTCGGGAAAATTACGGTGGGTAGTGGAATAACGACAATAACGATCTTTTGTGACTGTAATTTAGTATTTAACAGTAAATAGAGTCGATAACGGGATACTATTATATTTATTCAACCGTGACTTTAAAAAAAATTTATGAGGTCGAGAGCAGCGTCGCCGGTAAAGAAGCAGTGGAGTCGAAGGACTGAGGATTGTTTGATTTCATGGGGAAGAAAGAAGAGGAGAAGCCCCAAGAGGAGGCTCTTGTAAATGAGTTTGACAAGGTTAAGATTGAAGAATCAAAGTCAGAGAAAGAGGGAGAGGAGAAGAAGAAGCATGGTCTCCTAGAGAAGCTTCACAGATCAGATAGCAGCTCTAGCTCCGTAAGAACCAGCCCAACGTTCGAGAATTGACATGGGCAAAAGAACTATACCAGCAAGTCTAGGTACAGAGCTCCAGCAACCACGGCCATAAGTTGTAACGTAGTTAATAAGTTTCTCATCTTCCTCAGGTGACCATAGCCCTCTCTTCAGCTTCTCCTTGTTGCAACAAGAATGGTGCTCCATCTTTACAGTTTACAGTCAATGGCAGGCCAGAATCAACGCTGAAGAGTTGTTTTGTTTTTTTCAAAAGTGAAAAAGAAAGATAAGGAGATCCCAAAAGAGGGGGAGATAGGGTAAGATATTCAGAAGTAAGCCTTTGAGTTGGCTTACTAAAGTAAAAGAGGTGATTTTAAAAGACTAACGAGAGTGTAGCAGTAAGGGTGTGAAATAAAAAAAAAAAAAAGTAAAGATCGCGGAAACCGCAATGCCGTTATGTTTGTCGCAACCGTCTTTCGGTTGGGCCCCAGAATTAGGTTTCGACTTAGAAAAATATGGATTGGAGTCGCCACCGATTAAAAAAAAAAAATTAGGCTGATCGGACACCATCTTACCTGATTTGCGTTTTACCAGAAATGTGTCGGATTCGGGAGTCGGTTACGGTCAAGGAAGGATTAGCACCATTGAACCGTCCTTTCGGTACTATGTAATTTCTAATTGTCTTTAATTAAGAAAATTGCACCTTTAAATTAAAAGGTAAGATAACGATCCCAAGATTACTTACCTCTAATTGTTTGAGATACCCTTAAAAACAATAGAGACGCTAAAAAACGAGAATGAATAAAGTAAAAAAAAAAGAAACAAACATGAAGATAAAATAGAAAATAAAAAAGGTAAATAAGCAAAGTAAAATAAATAAATAAACGGAATAATGAAATTAGAGGTAACATACATATAAATAAAATAATAATAATGAGACCAAGATGAAAAGTGAGCAAAATACTAAAATAAATACACATAAAAATAAAAATGTCGAAGGAAAAAAGTAGATGTGTAAAAAGCGAAATAAATAATACAGAAATAGAATGCATGACACATAAAAAATAAAGGGGAACAAAAAGGAAAATATATATATGCAATGATTAATAAAACAAATAAATAGAGATAATTACATATATATATATATATATATATAAAAGAATAATAATATATATGATAATAAAATATAATAAAATAAAAAAATAATTAAAGATTTTAAAAAACAAAATTGAAAATTAATATATGAATTGGGTTTAACTGGGGATTAAACTGAAAAGAAAAATAAATTAAGTGGCCAGATTAGAAGATAAAATGACGTGGACATCGGATTTAGGGTCAGAATGAAGCCTCTTTAGAATGCGAGGGACCAAAACGGAGATTTACTCATTTCACAGTGAAAACACGCGGGTTAGCTAGGCGGGTCGGGTCTGCGGGCCGTGTATTTAAGTTAAAAAATATGTTTTAACTCTCATTTTTCCTTCCTCCAAACCGAAGCCCTTCCTCTCTCCCTCTCGTTTCTCTGGACGTTTCATGTGTTCTTGATGAACCCATGAACGCCGCCGCCAAATCCAGATTCCGACCGTTGTTGCTGGTGCCGACCGCCGTTCGCCGGCGACAAAATATAAAAAGTTTCGATTTTTTAAGAGCCCTTTGCCTCCTTTTTCAGAATATCCGAGTACTTTTTAGGAAAACAAGCCTCGGAGTGTAAATCTAAGATCGAAGGTTCAAAAGATCCACTCCTCTGTCATCGGCCAAAACGTTTTTTCTTTGGTGTTTTCAAGCACAAAACGCGAGTAACTACGCATGCAAGTAACCAAGAACGAACAAAATAAGGTAAAAATGCTATCTTTATTTCCTTTCAAACGTTGTACAAAGATTCGGCTTGCTTCTCTATATTTGCTATAGATGTGTGGTTTTTTCAGTATTTTTGTGTGTATTCCCCCCTAATCATGTTCACTTTACATGTATTTATAGTCTAAGAATACTAGTCTTAGTCTCGATTTTCTAGCATTTTATTTGGACTAAATCACTGCTTGGTTGGTTGTGGATGTATCCTTGTAACTCACGTCGTTGTGCTTGTTGAACATGCGAGAAATTACTGTGAAAGGAGGCGTGCGGCCGTGAAACTCGGGAGTTGGGACTGCTGCACGGCGCTGGGTCTTCAAAGGGGGAGAACGACGCTGATGGAGTGTGTGAAGCTAGGGTTCTTTGGAAACCCTAAGTATGCACGGGTTTGGGTCTTGGCTGGGGCACTTGGGATTTGGGCCTTTATTGTTGGGCCTGTAACAGAAATTCAAGGATGTAAATAAACTATATTATAATTTATAACATAATATAATATATGTATGTATTATGATGGGCGAATTTCAGTGTCTTCAGCTGCCCCTCTTTGCTCATTATCGTGTAATGAAAATAGAGCAAAGATTAAAAGACACAAATTTCGTCCATATCAACTATCCTCTGTCACAGAGTTAAAATTCGATCAAGAAATGACTCCCTTGTCGTGAGGTTGAGTCAAAACTGGAAGATTCTGAGCACGAAATCCTTCGTTGCGAAGTTGAAGACGAGCTCAAAGCTTTTGACAAGTGGCCTCTGAATCATCTTCTGGTTCAAGGTACTTCGTCGTGAAGGTGACCCTTGATCTGAAGACTATGGCGTTGTGGTGTTACAGATGACTCCTTCGTCGCGAAGTTGAGTCAATCTGTTTGTGAAGTTGGAATTTGTATATGGCTCCTTCGTCGTGAAGTTGAGCCTGAGAATTGGATATCCTTCGTCGTGAAGTGGAAATCCAAGTATTGTTCCGAGTCCAATATCCTTCGTTGTGAAGTTGAAATTGGCTCTGAAATTGAGAAATGTGTGTTTGACAACCAGCGGTCCCTTCGTCGTGAAGTTGAACTTGCGTTGTTTGGAGTCCAATATCCTTCGTTGTGAAGTTGAAATTGGCTCTGAATTGGAGAAATATTTGTTGACAATCAGCGGTCCTTTCATCGTGAAGTTGAACTTGCGTTGTCTGGAGTCCAATATCCTTGAGATTGGCTCTGAATTGGAGAAATGTTTGGTGACAACCAGCGGTCCCTTCGTCGTGAAGTTGAACTTGCGTTGTCTGGAGTCCAATATCCTTCGTTGTGAAGTTGAAATTGGATCTGAAATTGAGAAACGTTTGGTGACAACTAGCGGTCCCTTCGTCGTGAAGTTGAACTTGCGTTGTCTGGAGTCCAATATCCTTCGTTGTGAAGTTGAAATTGGCTCTGAAATTGAGAAACGTTTGTTGACAACCAGCGGTCCCTTCGTCGTGAAGTTGAACTTGCGTTGTCTGGAGTCCAATATCCTTCGTTGTGAAGTTGAAATTGGCTCTGAAATTGAGAAATGTTTGTTGACAACCAGCGGTCCCTTCGTCATGAAGTTGAACTTGCGTTGTCTGGAGTCCAATATCCTTCGTTGTGAAGTTGAAATTGGCTCTGAAATTGAGAGATGTTTGTTGACAACCAGCGGTCCCTTCGTCGTGAAGTTGAACTTGCGTTGTCTGGAGTCCAATATCCTTCGTTGTTAAGTTGAAATTGGCTCTGGGTAAAACCTGCAAAGATATGCATATATGTGATGTTATGGATGTCATGCTCTTAGGTATGCCTACAATGCATATGCAACATATGTTATTCTGGGCTCTGAAGAGAAATCTCGATTTCCGGTGGAATGTCGTTGTTGACTCTTGGTTTTGAAATCTGATCTTGAATTCTTCAAATGTTTAAAACTGGTGAGCACGTTCTATTTTTTTATTTGGGAGATGCTCATCAACCATCCCAAGTATGTGCATGAGCCTTGATCGGTTTTTGGATACCTGTACTTTTCAACGAATCTTTGTACAGTAATATGCGATTATTTTTTGCAAAAGTAAATAAATCATTAGGTTTAAATCTAATTCAAGATGCTCGAGAGGAAAGATTGTCTTTATTCATAAGGGATGAGAAAAACAAATAATACATGGCAAACATTCTAGCAAACGAATACACGATGATGTGTAAATGAACATCTTAGATTTCGATAATGTGAGCACTTCTGAGCTGAAAAGCCGTTTGGTGAACTTGCATGCAGCCTTTGCCAAAGGATCTTTGAAAATGCGATAACGTTCAGGAGATTGCAACATTTCTCCGATTTGTTGAGTTTGAAGAAGATTCATGTGCCGGGATGTTTCCACTGTTAATATCCAAATCGCCCTTTTCGGGTTTTCAACTTGGACCCATCATTGGTTGCAAGACGCCCTTTGCGGGTTTTCATCTTGAACCCACTTTATTTTCTTTTCTTTTTTTTCTTTTTTTCTTTTTTCTTTTTTTTCTTTTTTTTTTCAACTTAGGATGCCCTCTCAGGTTTTCATTCTAAGCGAAGTATTTCTCGACTGCGTCCAAGTTGATGGGATGTGGCAGTTCAGGTCCGTCCATTTCAGCCAGGATGAGGGCTCCTCCGGAGAAAGCCTTTTTCACGACATAAGGTCCTTCCCAATTTGGCGTCCATTTTCCTCGGAAATCTTTCTGGACTGGCCAAATTCTTTTTAGCACTAGATCTCCCTCGCGGAATATTCTTGGGCACACCTTTTTGTTATGTGCTCGGATCATTCATTTCTGATAGATTTGACCATGATGAATGGCTTTTAGTCTTTTTTCATCTATCAGATTAAGCTGATCATATCTGGATTGTGCCCACTCTGCATCATCCAGTTTAACTTCTGACAAGACCCTGAGAGACGGAATCTCGACTTCAATGGGTAGCACTGCTTCCATTCCATAGGCTAATGAAAATGGAGTTGCCCCAGTCGAAGTTCGTACCGAGGTTCGATAAGCGAACAAAGCAAAAGGCAACTTCTCATGCCAGTCTTTGTAAGTTTCAGTCGTTTTCTCCACTATCTTCTTAATGTTTTTGTTTGCTGCTTCTACTGCTCCGTTCATCTTTGGTCTGTAAGCAGTGGATTTATGATGTTTTATGTTGAACCGTTCGCAAGCAGCACTCATCATCTTGTTATTCAAGTTTGTTGCGTTATCGGTGATAATCCTTTCAGGTAGACCATACCGACATATAATTTCTTTCTTCAGAAACTTGCAAATAGTGGATTGAGTGACACTGGTATATGACGCAGCCTCTACCCATTTCGTGAAATAGTCAATTGCTACGAGAATGAAACGGTGACCATTCGAAGCCTTCGGATGGATTTGCCCGATAACGTCCATGCCCCACACAGAGAAAGGCCATGGTGACGTCATTACATGAAGCGGATGGGGTGGAACATTTATCTTGTCTCCATAAATCTGACATTTATGACATCTCCTAGCATAGTTGATGCAATCGCTTTCCAGCGAGGACCAAAAATATCCGCATCTCATTATTTGTCTTGACATCATATGCCCATTTGCATGTGCTCCACAAACTCCATCATGTACTTCTTCCACTATCATTTTTGCCTCTTCAGTATCGACACACCTTAACAGAACTTGGTTATGGCTTTTCTTGTATAAAACCTCTCCGTCAAGGACGTATCCAGCTGCCAACCTTCTAAGGGTTCTCTTATCGGTTTCGGTGGCTTTTTCTGGATAACTCCGATGCTTGATATACTGCAGAATGTCATAGTACCAAGGCTTAGTATCTTTCACTTCTTCAATTTGGTAACAATGAGCTGGGTACTCATACGACTGCATGTTGATTGGCATCATTTCAGACTCCCAACCAGCCCTGAACACGGCTGCCAATGTAGCTAAAGCATCAGCCATCTGATTTTCTTCTCTAGGCACGTAGTGGAAGGTGACTTCGTCGAACTCTTCGAGTAGATCCAGCACTAGTCTCCGGTATTCTAACAGTTTTATATCCTTAGTTTCCCATTCTCCTCGGAGCTGATAGATTACTAAGGCTGAGTCACCATACACCCGTAAAGTCTTTGTTTTTTGCCCCAGTGCAGCCCGAATTCCCAAGACACAGGCTTCATACTCAGCCATGTTATTGGTGCAATCAAAGTTTAGTCTGCTGGTAAATGGGTAATGACTCCCTTCCGGAGAGATCAGGATTGCCCCAATGCCATGTCCTAACGCATTTGATGCTCCATCGAAATGCATTCTCCAGGAGCTGTCTGTTGAAGTATCTGCTTCTTCTAAAGATATGGCCATCAAGTTTTCATCTGGGAAATCAAAGTCCAGCGGTTCATAGCTCTTATCAATTCTGCTTGCCAAAAAATCGGATATGGCACTGCCTTTTACCGCTTTTTGGCTTACGTATTCGATGTCAAATTCAGACAAAAGCATCTGCCATCGGGCTAACCTTCCGGATAGAGCAGGTACACCCATCATGTATTTTAATGGGTCTAACTTGGAAATCAGCCAAGTAGTGTGATACAACATGTATTGTCGGAGTCTTTTTGTGGCCCAGACCAGGGCACAACAAACCTTCTCCATAGGAGGATATCGGATCTCACAATCGGTGAACTTCTTGCTTAAGTAGTAGATGGCTCTTTCCTTCTTCCCGGACTCGTCATGTTGACCCAGGACACACCCCATGGAGCTCTCGAATATGGAGAGATACAAGAACAGAGGTTTTCCTGGGATAGGGGACATCAGTATAGGAGCGTGGGACAGGTACTCTTTTACCTTCTCAAATGCAATTTGACAGTTTTCATCCCATGTTCCAGGGCTGTTTTTTCGGAGAAGGCAAAAGATCGGATCACACTTGTCAGTTAACTGAGATATAAACCGGGCTATGTAATTCAATCTTCCTAAAAAACCTCGGACCTCCTTTTGTGTTCGTGGAGGAGGTAGACTCTGGATGGCCTTAACCTTATCAGGATCAACCTCAATGCCTTTTCTGCTGACTATAAAGCCTAATAGTTTCCCGGATGTCACCCCGAAGGTACACTTGCTACGGTTCAGTCGTAACCGGAATTTCCTCAATCTTTGGAAGAGCTTTCTCAGATTCTCGACATGTTCATTCTCGGTATGTGCCTTGACAATCATGTCGTCGACATAAACCTCGATCTCTTGGTGCATCATGTCATGGAATAAGGTCACCATAGCTCTTTGATATGTTGCCCCAGCATTCTTTAATCCGAAAGGCATCACTTTGTAACAGAAAGTTCCCCACATTGTGACGAAAGTGGTATTCTCCATGTCTTCGGGATGCATCTTGATCTGATTGTACCCCGAAAATCCATCCATGAACGAAAAGTATGCGTTCCCGGCCGTATTGTCCACCAGAGTGTCTATGTGTGGCAGAGGAAAGTTATCCTTGGGACTTGCCTTGTTAAGGTCCCGGTAATCGACACACATGCGTACTTTCCCGTCCTTCTTCGGCACAGGCACTATGTTGGCCACCCACTCTGGGTATTTGGCTACTTGGAGAAAACCGGCATCAAATTGCTTCTTGACTTCTTCCTTGATCTTAAGGAGCATTTCTGGTCGCATTCTTCTCAGTTTTTGCTGCACAGGTTTGAATTCTGGTTTGATTGGCAGTTTGTGAACTACCATATCTGTGTCTAGTCCCGGCATGTCTTGATAAGACCAAGCGAACACATCTCCGTACTCCTGAAGTAAGACTATCAGGTTTTTTCTTGCTTCAATCGAAAGAGTTGTGCCGATTTTAACCTCATTTCGATCTTCCTCAGTACCCAAATTTAAGATTTCGATCGCCTCCTCATGTGGCAGTATTTGCTTTTCTTTTCTTTCTATCATTCTCAACAATTCGGTAGGCAAGTTGTACTCCTTTTCATTATCGCATTCATCAAATTCCCCAAGACAAATGGTTGATTCAAAATCCACCTCCGGATCAGGATCATCAGTGCCCACATTATCGTTATCTGGGAACCTGAAAGGAGGAAAATGTGCATGTGTGAGAGGATAATATCCCACACGGAACGGTCAAGAACTAACTTTGAGAGTAACTGGAAATGAAGTACTGGAATGAAGGAGACATATAATGAATTCAAAATAAAAGAAAAATTTGTTTGCCATGGAAAAGAAAAATACATCTTTTATTAAACTTAAACAAAATATTTATTCACCCTTACAAAAGATCACCTATTGCCCCGGGTATAGGCAAATAGGGATAGTTCGAATATTACTCTGAAAGATTCTTGTAAACCACAGGTAGTTCTTCCACCGACCAACTGCTAGGCACGAACCCATGTGGCAGAAGGCATATCCCGGATCTATCTCCGTTGTCAACATCTTCTGTGGTCATGGCATTAACGTTCAGATCTTCCAGAGCCGTTTCTAACTCGGATATGGTGGTCTCAAACACATAACCACCTGACTTGAATGTTCTGAAAAGCGGCGGGAATGTCATGGGCTTCCATTGGAATTCGTTCCCAGTCAATCTGGCCAATCTTCTCTCCCGGTTCTTTTGGATCTCCTTTCTCTTTTCATGATAACTGGGCTGAAAACCGAGCCCAAATTGGTCTAATTTTGAGATAGGAAGGACAGGATTGATCATCACTTGCAAATATTTCCCAAAACCTTTCCCGGTTCTGGCGCCTTGGCCCAGGGTTTGCTTGATCTCCATCCTTGTGCATTTGGAGAGTCGAGGTCTTGGGGTTCTCTTTCCTTCCGCCACGAATGTGGCATTCACAAACTCCAAGGAGCGGAACGAACATTCTACTGCTTCCTCGTCTACTTCGATGTATGGAGCCTCCGTGGTCACGCTTGCCACGATATCTTCCTCAGCGTTGATAATTACTAAGTCCCCATCAATGACAAATTTAACTTTCTGGTGCAACGTGGAGGGTACTGCACCTGCTTGATGAATCCACGGCCTTCCCAAAAGACAGCTATAGGACGGCATGATATCCATCACAAGGAACTCAACATCATAGGTGGCTGGTCCGATGGTCAATGGTACCTCGATCTTTCCGATTACCTCTCTTTTGGTCCCATCAAATGCTCGGACCACATTCTGACAAGCTCTCATATGAGAGGTATCTATTGGTAGCCTCTTCAATGTAATCGAAGGCATTACGTTCAGGGCTGAACCATTATTGATTAAGACACTTGGTAAAGCGTGCCTCTTACAGTAGGTAGTAATGTGTAACGCCTTCGTTCGGCCTCTTCCTCCTGATGGAATCTCATCATCTGAAAACGAGATGAGATTATCAGCTTGAATATTGTTCACCAGTCGATCCATTTTGCTGACTGGTATGTCTTATGGCACGAACGTTTGATTAAGGACATTCAACAACGCTTCTCGGTGTGCTTCCGAGCTTAAAAATAGTGCTAGCATTGAAGTACGTATAGGTAAGTTGTGGAGTTGTTCTACAATGTTGTACTCGCTGTGCTTCAAGATCTTGAGGAACTCTTTAGCTTCTTCCTTTTTTATAGGTTCATTGACAATTAGCACATCTTCTTTGAACGGCTCAAGTGGTCTTTGCCCCACTTTACTATTACATCCTCCGGAAGTACTCACCTGACATTCGTACTTCCATGGCACTTGCCGATTGTCCTTATATTGAAAAGACCAAGGTGCTGAGATTACCACATTGGCTGGTGTTGTTACTGTCATGCTTGCCTTAGGGGTAATTATCAAAGGACTACCCCTACCGAATCTTCTGTCTGATGATTCTCCAGTGGCTCAAACATCTGCTTCCAATGACTCTTGAATTTCTTCGTAAAACTCCAGCTCCTTCCGATCCATCATGAGCTGGACTAAAAATCTGAACTCTAGGCAATCTTGCACTTTATGCCCTTCTTTGTTGTGGTAACAACAATGGTTACCATCTTCATTTTCTGTCGTATCTGGTGCAAGAAATCATGCCTTTACCATTTGGCTCCATACCCAAGCCAAAGGAGATTTAATTTCTGAAACACTTGATTTAATTCTCCTGCCCCATTCAGTAGTAATGACATTGATTCCCGTCTCCTGATGATTGGGCAAGGGATTCTGGGCGACGTTTGGTGCTCCGGAGTTGAAAGTGATCCAATTCTTGTTCCGCATTCGTTGCACAAGTCTTTTGAATGCGAGACAACTTTCAATCGAATGCCCCTGCACACCGTCATGGTATTCACAGTGAGCGTTCTCGTCATACCATTTCGGGTAAGGGGGATTTATTGGATTTATAGGATAAGGCGACACTGCATGAGTGTCGAAGAGCTGTTGGTATAATTCTTTATACGTCATGGGAATGGGGTCAAACTGCTCCCTTTCTCTTTCTCTTCTTGGTTCTCTCTGGTTCTGTCTAGAAGTACCGGATGGTACAGCTGCTGTGGAATTTGAGCTTGAGATCGTAACCCCCTTGCTGACGTTGTAGGTGTTTACATTGTTGATCTCTCGCTCTTTGTTTTTCATAGGAGGTTTTTTACTGGAGTCTCCTCCCTCAATCTTTCCTTGTTTAATGGCCAACTCGATCATTTCACCGGCCATGACTAAATCTGAGAAACTTCCCGACGTGATTGCTACCAAGTGCCCGAAGTAAGGTGCCTTCAAGGTCTGTACAAACAGTTTTCTTGTTTCCTTTTCATCCAAGGGTGGATGAACTTGCACAGATAAATCCCTCCATCTCTGTGCGTACTGTCGGAAACTCTCATTGTGTTTCTTCTCTAGGCTTTGTAACATGACCCGGTCTGGTCTCATATCGTTGATATGCTTATACTGCTCCAAGAAAGACTTGGCTAAGTCTTTCCACGTCTTGATATGAGTTCGGCTAAGCTGGTTGTACCACCGAATAGCTGAACCGGACAAGCTCTCCTGAAAACAATGGATCAAGAGTTGGTCATTCCTGCCATATCCTGTCATCTTTCGACAGAACATAGTGATATGGGCTGAAGGGCAACTGTTCCCGTCGAACTTCTCAAACTCAGGAACTTTAAACTTTGGTGGAAGCACCAAGTCTGGAACTAGGCTCAGCTCCATTGCGTCCACTCCATAATAATCATGGTCTCCCTGGACCATCTTTATTTGATCTTCTAATATTTTTATCTTTTCTTCCATCTTTTTGGCTTTATCTTCCACATCAAAGTCTGGGACATGATAATCATCCGGATGATCATCAGGGATGATTGTAGAAGTTTGTATCTTCACAGCAGGTACAACTTTCGCTTTGGTAACGAATGAGTCCCCGGGTAGTGCTGCTTTCCCTTTAGTAGCAGATGCGTCCCCGTGTAATATTCCGGGTGAGATAACCACTTGCGGGGTTGGTGGTATGGCCACTCCCTCGGAAGAAATGCCCCCTGATGTACTAGCTTGCTGTAGACCCGATAACTTGGCTACGATTTGGTCGACCAAGGACTCCTGATTTTTCTTGATGGACTCAAGAGTACTTTCACTGTTCTGAGCCATCTTATCTTCTAGTTCCTTTTGAAGTCTTGCCATGTGCTCTTCGATCTTCTCCATTCTGGCTTCCATTTGTCTCTTTTTTGCTCGAGTATTGTGCGGGTGATGTGTATCTGATGCTTGTGGTGGTAAGCTCGGTGTCTGAGACATGTTCTGTTAGTTAATACGAATGTAAAAACATGGAAAAAATATAAAATAAACAGACATGAAATATAAAATACAAGAAATACAATGCATGATGTATGCAATTGGAGGCATTGATCCAGAAAAGTGTTCATTATTATAAATAACCCTTGTTCAGACAAAAATGTCTTATCTTTTAAGAGACATAAAAACAGATTAAAGGTACATTCGGACTAAATCCTCTAAACCCCGAACAGCTTCCAGTAGGTTGACAAGTCTTCTGCCTTCATCTGTCACTGGTTGAATGCCTTGTCGAACCACACCAGCTTCCCTTGCTAGGCCATGAAGATGACGGGCTGCTTTTTGCACTTGATCCAGGAAATCTCGGATGGTTGCGTCTCGGGCCCTCACCCTTCGCTGTGCTTGTTCCCAACGGAAACGCCATTGTAATCCTCCGTCGAAGGGCACCATTTGAAGCTCGTTTGCTTGCCTCTTGAACCCATCTACAATAGCTTCTAACTCAGCTATTGTCTTGCCATCTTTCTCATGTTGTTTTTCTAAGTCAGCTACCCGAACTCTCAAGCCCTGGTTCTGATATTGACTATCTGCCAAGCGTCTTTGGGCAGTCTTCATCTGTTCCTTCCAAGCTTTCTCATCAGGCCCCTCAAACTTCCTTTTCAGGCTATGAGCTTCGTCTTTCCAGTATTCAGAGGTTACCTTCAATTTGGCGTTATCCTTGACCTTATCTTGATACCCCTTTCTCAAGTCTTCGAACTCAAGACAGACTCTTTTCTGTTCTCTTTCCAGTTTATTTGCCCGGTCTTTCTGAGAGTCAGCATCTAGCTTCCACTGATAACGCTCGGCTTCAAGTTCCTTTATCCTTTGCTTCAGCTCACTATTCACGGCTTTAAACTCGGTCTTGGCTATCTCGAATTCAGAAGGGACATGCCTGAGATGTTCTTCCATGGTTCGGGTGTCATCACAGTTTGGCACAGGGATGTTGTCATTCTTTCTCAATCTTCGCCACACCACATAATCCGGAGTGAGCATGCTTCTGGCAGCTACAACATCCATCCGGAATACTTTCCTCCACGAATCGGCTGCTTCTTTGATCATCTTCTTATAGCTGTCGCCATGATACTCAAACTCTGACCTAGCCAACCCGCACGTTGTTGGGACAAACTGACGTGCTCCATACTGTTTAAGTGTTAATAGCGGAGCATACCCGACTGCTCCCCAAAGTCCAAGTAAGGTCACAGTGTTGGAGTCACCACATCGAAAAAGAACATCATTGAGGAATAACCAGAGGGCTCTCCAGACAATATCTCGGTCTTGAAGATGCGTAAAGACCTTCATCCATTTTTCTTTCGAGGCGCCTTCATGCCATTTTAAGGTGATAAATTCACCTAGAGGTGAATAGGTGGTGCTGAAACGGCGGTAGGCAACCCCGTCAGTCTTCCAGAAGTGGCTGTGAATCCAGACCTGAAGGAGCTGAATGCACCCGGTGAATCTTCCTCCGCCAGTTCTTCGGCAATGGTTGAGAGATCGAAAGGTCTCGGCCAAGATGGCTGGTGCTGGGTTAACTCGTTTAGAAAGTTGCTCAAATAGTTCCACCACGGCAGCGTCAATGCACCCCAAAGCCTTCAAAAATATGATCAAATCGTACAGACCCAGTGCAAAAAGGTCTATAGTCTTCCACTCATCAGGGTGGTTTTTCATTAGTTGCTTTATGTGAATCCATTCAATTCCTTCTCCATTGCCTCTACGCTGAGTCCGATCGATTACCCATTTCTCATCTACTCCCGCAACTTTGGCCAGTGCATTCTTGAAGGGCTGGCTTTTGATGTGTTTAATGTAGGCTCGCTCAAGCTTGATGCTTTCACAATGCAGCAGTGTAGTGTATTCTTCGATGGTGGGCACCATGTCCTCTTGGTTAAAAGTGAAGCAACTATATCCCGGGTTCCAGAATTGAACCATGGCTCTGATTAAGGGCTCATCAGTCTTAACATGAAGCAAGAGTGCAATGTCACCGTACCGTTGGCTGAACTTCTGTCTCCAATCATTCTTCCAACTATCTCAGATATCTCGAAGCTCTTGTACATTGTTCTGTTTTAGGCTGATAGGGATGTAGCGAACCAACTCTGACACATAGCTTCCTTGAAGACTGTCTCCCTTTTCACTTTGAGTCTTCTCGGACCATAGTCGTGCCTCAGCGTTTTCAATCTCTTGTATTACAACACCTTTGTCCATGAATTCAGATTATTTGAGTTTTAATAAACACCTTTTTAGGGATCAATGGCCTCTTGTTATGATGCAAATGCTAAAAACAAACACAAAGGCAAAAAGGTTAGTAAAATAGAAATAAATAAAAATAAATAAAAAATAAATGGTAAAGGAAAAAACATAAGGACACAAAAAAAAGGTTAGGAAAGAAATGTCCTAGGTTTTGGAATGTGGTTTTGGGGTAGGCTCTATTTATTCAAAGTCTCCCGGTTTAGGTTCTAAAAACGGTACTCGAGTTCTCCTTGCTGGCGCCCCCTTGGACCGACCAGACCCTTAGTCAGAAACCCATCACAGGCTTGTGTGGACTAAGTTAAACTCGAGAGGACACATTCCCTTATGCCCATACGGAGAATAAATTCACACGAAGGCATAAGGTATATGAATCCCGAAGGCTACTTGCTAGGCCCATACGGTGAATAAATTCACACGAAGGCGTCGCTTTCACCCCCACTTAAAACGGGTTCGGAGCTCGGGTATAGAGCCTTTGGATGAAAAATCTTTAAGGGCTGAAATCATTAAAAAACGGTCAGTACAACTATTTACTCGAAAATATAATCAAAAGTAAGTAATAAGGATCGAAATGTTACCTTAAAATTTAAACTTACCTTTTCATTAAAAAGACAACTGGAAATTACCTTAGCCTGACTCACTTACCTGTGTCCCCAGTGGAGTCGCCAAGCTGTCGCAACCGTCTTTCGGTTGGGCCCCGGAATTAGGCTTCGACTTAGAAAAATATGGATTGGAGTCGCCACCGATCAAAAAAAAAATTAGGCTGATCGGACACCATCTTACCTGATCTGCGTTTTACCAGAAATGTGTCGGATTCGGGAGTCGGTTACGTTCAAGGAAGGATTAGCACCCTTGAACCGTCCTTTCGGTACTATATAATTTCCAATTGTCTTTAATTAAGAAAATTGCACCTTTAAATTAAAAGGTAAGATAACGATCCCAAGATTACTTACCTCTGATTGTTTGAGATACCCTTAAAAACAATAGAGACGTTAAAAAACGAGAATGAATAAAGTAAAAAAAAGAAACAAACATGAAGATAAAATAGAAAATAAAAAAGGTAAATAAGCAAAGTAAAATAAATAAATAAACGGAATAATGAAACTAGAGGTAACATACATATAAATAAAATAATAATAATGAGACCAAGATGAAAAGTGAGCAAAATACTAAAATAAATACACATAAAAATAAAAATGTCGAAGGAAAAAAGTAGATGTGTAAAAAGCGAAATATATAATACAGAAATAGAATGCATGACACATAAAAAATAAAGGGGAACAAAAAGGAAAATATATATATGCAATGATTAATAAAACAAATAAATAGAGATAATTACATATATATATATATATATATATATATATATATATATAAAAGAATAATAATATATATGATAATAAAACATAATAAAATAAAAAAATAATTAAAGATTTTAAAAAACAAAATTGAAAATTAATATATGAATTGGGTTTAACTGGGGATTAAACTGAAAAGAAAAATAATTTAAGTGGCCAGATTAGAAGATAAAATGATGTGGACATCGGATTTAGGGTCAGAATGAAGCCTCTTTAGAATGCGATGGACCAAAACGGAGATTTACTCATTTCACAGTGAAAACAAGCGGGTTAGCTAGGCGGGTCGGGTCTGCGGGCCGTGTATTTAAGTTAAAAAATCTGTTTTAACTCTCATTTTTCCTTCCTCCAAACCGAATCCCTTCCTCTCTCCCTCTCGTTTCTCTGGACGTTTCATGTGTTCTTGATGAACCCATGAACGCCGCCGCCAAATCCAGATTCTGGCCGTCGTTGCTGGCTCCGACCGCCGTTCGCCGGCGACAAAATATAAAAAGTTTCGATTTTTTAAGAGCCCTTTGCCTCCTTTTTCAGAATATCCGAGTACTTTTTAGGAAAACAAGCCTCGGAGTGTAAATCTAAGATCGAAGGTTCAAAAGATCCACTCCTCTGTCATCGGCCAAAACGTTTTTTCTTTGGTGTTTTCAAGCACAAAACGCGAGTAACTACGCATGCAAGTAACCAAGAACGAACAAAATAAGGTAAAAATGCTACCTTTATTTCCTTTCAAACGTTGTACAAAGATTCGGCTTGCTTCTCTATATTTGCTATAGATGTGTGGTTTTTTCAGTATTTTTGTGTGTATTCCCCCCTAATCATGTTCACTTTACATGTATTTATAGTCTAAGAATACTAGTCTTAGTCCCGATTTTCTAGCATTTTATTTGGACTAAATCACTGCTTGGTTGGTTGTGGATGTATCCTTGTAACTCACGTCGTTGTGCTTGTTGAACATGCGAGAAATTACTGTGAAAGGAGGCGTGCGGCCGTGAAACTCGGGAGTTGGGACTGCTGCACGGCGCTGGGTCTTCAAAGGGGGAGAACGGCGCTGATGGAGTGTGTGAAGCTAGGGTTCTTTGGAAACCCTAAGTATGCACGGGTTTGGGTCTTGGCTGGGGCACTTGGGATTTGGGCCTTTATTGTTGGGCCTGTAACAGAAATTCAAGGATGTAAATAAATTATATTATAATTTATAACATAATATAATATATGTATGTATTATGATGGGCGAATTTCAGTGTCTTCAATGTCTATTACTGTGATAAACGTGACACGACTGAAAACGTGACCGCGAACGTTATTTAGATGGAGATATTTGTGCTGTCAAATGCTTCTAGAAGAAAAAATAAATTAAAATGGATGAATCATCCTTATCCACTGCTCCTGACTAACAGTGTTTAAGATTTTAATCGACATTTTTAAAAGCTTTCATATCCAACACATGGCAAGCAAGCAGGCAGATTTAGCAAATATCATTGTCTTAACAGCTAAATTAAGGGCTAAGTTAGTTAATCAACTCAACTCAATCCATTGTTGAGGGAGTTCATTACAAACTCCAACTATTTTAGAATATCTACAAATAAATACCATTAATATTTTTTTTTTGAAAAGGGCAATACCATTAATAAATTAAATTTATAGCTACAAAAAAATTCCTACTAATAACTATCCTTTAAGTTTAAAGTATTTATGAGTTGATTTTCTTAAATATAAGAAAATATTTATTCAATCCAATACGGATTAGGATAATATATTTATATATTAAATGAGCTAGACTTTGACATAACATTGTCACTTGGAATTTAAATAATCTAAATAAACTTGACTAAAACTCATAATTATCTTAGTTGTTTGGGCAGAATATACTTAAATGATAATTATTTTTATATATTAAGTGGACCATACTATTTACATCTGAAACAGAGTCCATCAATTTTGTGAATTTGATGTCTAATCTGTCGAAAGCAAAAGATTACAACTTGTAAATCATTAAAACAAAGTTTGGGAACTGAACCCTTCCTTAGACTGTGATGTCTTGTATTGCCCCCCAGGCCCTACCCACCCCCACATAGTTTAATAATATAAAAAAAAAGCACCGTACTTAATAAGCATATATTTTAAATATAAATCATAACATAAATATTAAATATACTATAAAACTTTCGAGGCACAACAAATAAGATGTTTAAAGAACACAGGCCTAAGTTGTGTTCCCACCCAATTGGGCATGCGGCAGAAAACGTTTGGTTGGACTTGGGGATGGGCGTTTTGCCTTAATAATATAAGTTGGGAGGGTGTTGATTCTTTAATTTTTCATCAAATAACATTTTAAATTTCTATTAGTTTAAATTATAATTAAATTAATTTTAATATATTTTTTAATTTAAATATTTAATAAATCTTATTATTTTGAAACTTAATAATTCAGTCATTCTCAATATTGATCTTAATTTTATAGATCTATTATAACAAGGTTACATGACTTTCAAAATATTTTTAATATTTTAAGATATATTACAAAAAAAATTTAATATACGAATTTTAATTTTTTAATACTTAAATTATAATTTAAAATAAAAATTAAATAATCAATAATAAAACTAAAAATGCACAAGAGAAAACCATGTTAAAAAAAATTGAACTTTAACGTGTAATTGGCTCGATTAGGAACATAAGGACAATTAGGTAAAAACGATTGGTATCGGCGAGTCAGAAACACATCAACCAGAGAATCGTCGTCACCTATCCTCTAACCATGGCTGCAGATCGCTAACAACACAAAAGACGAAGCAAATGAAGGGAAATCTCAGCAGCAACCCGAACAAAGAACAAAAGTAATAGTTGTAAAGAAGGTTTTGAAATGGGGGAGAACAAGGAAATGGCGGCGTCAATGTATGACGTGAATGATAAATGGGACGCCTGCATCGATCTAAGTCTCCGCCGCTTCGTTTACTCTTCCTTGACTGGCGCTTGCGCTGGCGTCATTTTCTTCAGTTTGTCTCTCTTTCCCTAATTATATCATTTTCTTTCAACTTTTAAGGTCTTGTTTTCGATTTGCCCAATTTCTCCGCAGTTAATGACTACAATTTAGTATTATTCAACTAGATAATTAAAAATTTATGAATTTTAGGATTTGTAGTAGTATGGATTGCAGACTGGTCTAAATTGTTCTAGAAAATTTCATGTTCTGATTTTCTGGTTGCCACAATTTTTTCCATGTTTCTTTTAATTGTTGTCACCATTTATCTTTCAATTCTGTTTTGTACTTGGTAGCATTAGCTTTTCAAATTTACACGTACATGAAATAGGTAGGATTTAAATTGCAGTCAGTGGACACGTTTTGGACGCATTGTTTCTTTGTTGTGCTTGAGAACGAAATGAGTCGATTGCAGCAAACATCTACTGTGAACATTGACGGCGTAGAGAGATGGAGCTGAAAAATGCGACTGCTATTTAAATTTGTGTTGTATTCTTTAGCGCCCATTTAGTTGGTTGAGACAAAGTGGATTTCTTAAGGAGAAAAGTATCATGGTCACAGTATCGTATGGGACTCTTATTCTAAGATATTCTTGCACCTTGCATCTCTACGTGTTGGTTTTGGTTCACCTTATATTCCAATACCAGAAGTAGCTCCTTTTGCCTTTGTTGAAGGACTTGATTAATGCTTTGCTTTGTAGGGAAGAAGGAAAAGGAAAGGTTTTTAATTTATGCCTCCTAACCAACTTCAATCGATGAGTTAAAACTTTTTTTTATCATTTCTACCAAACAAAACCTCAGCAGTTAAAGTAATTACGCATTTAACCTTTTACTAGACGTTCATCTAGGCTGCAGACAAAGTAAACTGAGTTTGCTTGTAGTAGTAGTATGTTCAAGAATTGTCACTACTGTGCTTTTCCATTTTTGTGCTTTCTCGTTTGCTTTTCTTCCTTAATCTTTTCTTGAATTCATAACTTTGATTTTTCATGCCAGGGAATCGAATGACTCGATGGGCATCTGTAGCTTTTGGTGCCGGGGTTGGAATTGGATCTGCATACACAGATTGTTATAGTATTTTTGGTGGGTATTCTCCTAAGTTGGCTCCTCCTAAGCTTGACGATGCTCCTGCACCAAAGGTTGGCCTAATGTTTTATTGACTCTTCCTTTTCTAGGTTGCACTTTCATGTTTTAATTGTATAGCGCTAATCCTTTTTCTTTATAAATAGTAAAATTTTCTTCAGCCTATTAGAAGTTATTTCAAGGCCTCAAATGAGAGTATATGCATGAGCACTAGTAGGGTCATTCTGGGTTAGGTTACAATTGCCTACTTCAACATTGACCCAACCAACTCTATTAGTGTCATGTTGGAGTCGTCGATTTGTATAAAAAATTGGTATGATGAATGGACTCTTTTCTTAAGATAATTTCTTATAACAACTAGATTTAATAAAAATAGAAAAGAAATATTGTATACAGTGAACCTGTGATACTGATGAAAATCAGCGTATCAAGAATGCTTTTCATTTTTCCTTGTCCAGAGTAGATGATCTTGTCAAATTTTCTGACACTTTTAGTTACAGTCAATTAAGTTTTAACATTATAAAAAATCAGCATATCAAGGATGCATCTGAAGTTTAGTTTAGGCTTAATACAAAAGAAAGTGCTCAAACTATACCGCAAGTTAACTTGAGGTACCTAAAGATTTTTTCGTTAATAAAGTTTCCAAATTTTTGACATTATTCTACTTATTATATGTTTCAAGAATCTCTATAAGAAAGTTAATTTACTTCTCTTTCTGTTTTCAGGATCAGGAGTGAGTTGATGTATTTGAAGTTCTAGTTGACAGGCTTCAGAATTTCATAAGCCGATATTGTTTAGTCTTTCCCCCGGGAGTGTATTCTGAATTTGTATTACTAATATGTTGGCGGGCAAGCAATTAACTTTATGCATCAAAAGTTCGTTATGAGTCCCTTTATCTTTTACTCTGTAATTCTATCATGAGAAGAACACAATTTTGAATCTGTTCATTTGAGATGGCGTCTGAGTTTCACCTGATATTATCCTAACTCCTGTATCTAACGAGAAAAAAAAACCGAGTTTATCACAATCTATTCATGTAGCAATCCTTCAAAACTGGTGTCTGGCAAGTTTGGATTTTTTTAAAATCTGAGATAAATACAAGGCAATATATATTCAAAAATTCTCAATCATTTGACAATGAATTCACAATCCTTTAAACTGTTGTCTAGCAAGTTTAGATTTGAACTTTAACATCTGCAGCCTTTCGGTTACTCCTAATTATGTAATAACCCTCACTTAAGCTGAAAAGGGGATTCTGGAAATTCTTGCAATGTAAATGAGATGAAAAAGGACATTAGCTTATATACATTATCGAGAACAAATTGCTTGTTCAGGGTATTACAAGGACGATGCACCAATTCTTCCTTCAACAACCTACAAGATAACCATAAACACATGCGCTCAACTGTTTATGACAAGGGCATCATGTAGCCAATTCCTCATTAACGTAAACGCCTGCTCTGCGTCTTCATCCTCTTCCAGAGATCCGGGTCGATGGGCAAAGGCATGACCTCTTCCTTCGAAGATTACAACCCTGGAACCTTTGCCGATGATCTTCTCAAACTCACTCAAAACACTAACCGGACAGAGCGGGTCATCGTCTCCTGAAATGAACAAAACAGGCACCTTTATCTTAGATGCCGCTGCCTCATCCATCCTGGTGCCATAAAACGAGACAGCAGTGCTAAAACAAGCACCCTGGTCTGCAGCTAAAATGTCTATCACTCGCCCGCCTCCGAAACAGAAACCGATGATACCAAGTTTCTTTGAAATTCCGGCGGCTGTAAACTCATCGACCATCCATTTTGTCGAGGTCGCAATGTCATTTGCAACCCTCCGAGGGTCTTGGTTAGCCAACCATTGTTCAAACATTGTTTTCGGCCGGTTCTTTGCCCAGGGATCACCACGAAATAGGTCTGGAACAAGGACACTGCAATCTCATTTAAGCATGTGAGGAATAAATACACAGCAAGATAAAAGCAGAAGAAAAGCTTTTGTGTTTAAAGGTTAGGAATCATACTTGTAACCATGGCAGGCAACTTGGTATGCAAAATCTCTTGTGGCTGAATCTTGAAACCCAAAGATATCAGATAAAAGCAACACACCTGATCCATTATTGTTCTTCACTGCCTTGAAGAGATAAGCTTGAATATTGTCATCTCCTTCACCAATTGAAAGCTCAACTCCATTGACTAATTCACATGCTTCATCTTCCACTTCCACTGCACTACACCTTACTCTCTCACCTCTATTCTTTCCTACCGGTACTTGCCTGTTTAAATTGCATTTTTTCTGAACACAAACTGAAACTTTAAAGTCAGAATCTGCAGATATTTTATATGATCAGTTATAACTTATAAGAGAGTTGAAAAAGGCTAGATGAACAGTACAAGAGTTGAGAGGAAGCGGAAATGGTTATGATGGGCATGGCGCGGCGGAGGAAAGCCTCTTCTGGCGGTGCAAAAAGTGGCGGAGAGCAGGGAGGAGGTGGAGGTGGTGGAAGCCAGCCCCATATCTTGAGTTTCCGACTGTGTCAGAGTGAATGAAAGGGATACTGCGGTTGCAGCGTTTGCACACATCTGTGGAAGAGATGAATTTATTGAAGATATTTTGTATTTGTGGACAAAATGTATTTGGAATGTCAATATAAAAGATATTTGTATACTTTAATAAATAATCTAGATTGAAATATTTGTTTGTCTATCTTATTTCAATTTTGTGGGTTACTTTTTTATTTAAATCTCTCGAAAATTTGTTAAGTTCATCATGTGATGAGTATCATTAAATTTATTTAAAACAAAGGGTAAACTATATTAGTGATTATCTAATTATTGTCTTTTTTTATTTTGATCATTATTCTTGAAATTTTATCAATAAGGTCACTCAACTATTTAAAAGCATTCAATTAAGCCATTAACCGTCAATATTTAATGGAAAAATTGATGTGACGATTAAAATATTTGATATAATTATACATTTGGTCACTGTTACTTATATATTGTATCAATTTGATCCTAATTTTAATAAATGAAAATAAACTTCATCCTCAAATTTATCATGTATCATCGAAAGGATGATTAAATGATACCCAAAGGAATTAAAGGATAATTATTACTGGATTTTCAATTGTTGATAACATAAATCCTATTGATACCCAAAATGAGTAAGTAGTTATCCTTTTAGGAAGGAGTAGGTGTTTCTCGAAGAGGTGAATGGAGAGGAAGACGGGTATTTACACTCTTAACGTTTCCTTCCCTTCCTGGAATGTTTGAATCAAATGAGAGCCGTATAATCCCTGTAATCTCTCGAATTAGCTGCTTTTTCATTTATGAATGATGATAATCCATTCATTTTTTATCTAAAAAATTTCCTGCTGCCTCGCTTTCTATCTTTCATACTTGGAATATTAGGCCAAAACATCAAGCATTATCTATTAATCTCTTTCAGTACCTCCTAATCAACCTCCATTTGGCAAGCCTGAAATTTGTCTTCTTTTTTGAGTTTACGTGTAGAATAAATTTTTAGAGTTCGTATACTTTTTTTTTAGTTTTCCCTTTTCCTTTTTGGTTGCTCATTGCGGCATATGGTTTGGAAATTCATTCTAGTTCCCCACTTTCTGCTACAAATACTTTTCTAGCTGTTGGGTGACCAAATTGTCATTACCTATATTTTTTTTTTGATAGAAAAGGGAGACCTCATTAAAAAAACCCTTCATACTCAACGAACTATGAAAGTTCGTCGAGCATTGGAAGGAGGAAAAGAGTGTCTCATAATTTTATTACAACATCGAACATTACAACTTAGAATTCATTAGAACATAACATCCAATATAAACCAAAACAAATCAAAACCCCCAACTCTAACACATAATTCCTACACACAACCCCATTCATACAATGCCATCTTTTGCTAACTTATCCGCCTCCCTATTAGCCGTTATGGAAATGTGTTTATCATTGAAAATCTCTAAGATTTGATTCAACAGAGAACACAACTGTTTCGATCAACCACCCAAATTTTTAATCCAATTAACCACAACTAGGCAATCACACTCAACTATAAGTCTTCCTTTGTAACTACATTGAGAACCAAAGAAAATATCCAAACCCCTTTTAATGGCCAACATTTCAGCTACTGTAGGAGTTCCTAACCCAATTGCCTCAGAGAATGAAGCCAACAAAGTACCCTCTACATCTTTAATCATCCCACCAATACCTCCTTTCATCCAATCATTCGTGACAGCACCATCAACATTTAATTTGAAAAAGCCTTCAGGAGGAGGAACCCATATAGGTCTTAAAACCATCTTACTATCCTGTTTACTCCAAGAATCCGCCACAGACGGATCCCCTATAAGGCAGTCAAACAACCCTGAAAACCATTATGTTTAGCAGTGAACCATGCCACTAGTCTATATCTAGCAAGGAAAAACAGGTTAATTTGATCCAAATGCCCACCCTCAAATACCAGTCTGTTCTTATACTTCCAGTTAGATGACAAAACTGCACCATGAATAACCTTACAGATTTCGAAATTCCTAATCAACCCCCACCAAGCTTGCAGAAAAACATCAGGGCCATAATACAAAGAAGAGTGAACATTCCAAAATCTTAAAAATCTATACCACAACAACCAGGAAACATTACAAGTAAAAAATAAATACGAAATCGATTCAGGAAACAACCCACATAATGGGCAAGAAATATCCACTATACCCGAAATCTTCCTCTTCACCAACTCACACTTTACAACCATCCTATTTGACATCACCTGCCAAATGAAAGATTCCACCCTCGGAGGAACAAGGCCACACCAAACCATCCGACTTTAATGTTGTTCAACCCCAAGGACTTCAAACCATCCCTTCAAACAAAACCTCTCCGAATATACCTCATCCCCACAACCTTTCCATAATAATCCATCCACGCGATTCTGTTCAATATTGACAGTATCCAATAAAGTCATAAAATCAATCCACACACTAACTTCCCAATCTGCTAAATTCCTCCTCCATTTGAAGTCCCAAATCCACTTTGCCAAGCTAAAATAACCAAAATCAAAAAAATTCCCCTCTTTTTTAACTGAGAGGACAAATAGTCTTGGAAACCTAACCTTTAAAGCCACCCTCTTAATCCAAACATCATGCCAAAATGAAAATGATTTCCCATTCCCAACATTCAAAACCATCTTATTCCGAACAACCTCGCCCAATACATCCTTTTTCATCCAACTTTGTGCAACATTTTTCCATAACCAAGAAACGTTGGATGTAACCTCCTTCACAAAAATATCATTAAAGTCCATATTATATATACAACATATCAACTTTTTCCAGTCTGTATCATTTTCAGAAGAAAATTTACAGATCCATTTGCCTAATAAAGCTCTGTTCACCAACTGTAGATTAGGGATCCCCAGCCCTCCACAACCCTTAGGCAAACACACAACAGACTATTGTACCCAATGCACCTTTCTCCTCTAATCCGATCCTCCCCACAAAAATCTTGCCATAATAGAGTTTAAAACTTTCAATACCGAAGCAAGAATTCTAAATATGGATAAAAAAATAAATAGGGAGAGAGCACAACACCAACTTTACAAGCACTGTTGCCATCGAAAGAGTCGCAACTTTCCATCCAGAAAGTTTTGATTTAAATCTCCTCACCACTGGTTCCCACAAAGCTGCAGAATTCCTCCTAGTTCCAAGAGGAATTCCCAAATAATCAGATGGAAAAGAACCAACCGAACAACCAATATTTTATGCCCATTCTTTTATCAACCCTCCTCCACATTAATTACATAAATCTTACTCTTGACTAAATTTATCTCGAGACCCGATAATAATGCAAAAATCAGCAATACCCTCATAACATTCTTCAATTGATTAACCGAAGGCCCATAAAAAATTAAAAGGTCATCAGTAAATTGTAAATGTGAAAGATTAAAATCCTAACCTCGTTTCCCTATAGTAAACCCAACAAACAACCTAAAATTTACATCTTTTGATAACAACCGGCTCAGGAGCTCTCCCATCAAGTTAAACAGCAAGGGTGATAGGGAACACCCTTGGCGAAGACCTTTAGCTATTTTGAAATCCTCAGTTGGCGAACCGTTTACTAAAATAGAAACCGAAGCAGATGAAATACATTTCCGAATCCATGAAATCCATATTTCACCAAACCCCATTAGCTCCATGACCTTAATAAGCAAAGTCCAGTCAACCGAATCATACGCTTTCCTAAAATCAACTTTAAAAGTAACACCGACTAGCCCTTTCCTCCTTCAAAATTCAATCCCTCATTTGCCATGAAAGAACAATCTAAAATTTGTCTATCCAGGATAAAAGCAAATTATGATGGCCTAATTAAATATTCCATTCAACCTCTAAGTCTTCTAGCTAATGTCTTTGAAATGATTTTATAAAGACCCCCAACAAAACTAATGGGACAAAAATCATCAATGCACTCTAGACCCACTTTCTTCAGAATCAGCGTAATAAAAGAGTGGTTAATACCTCTCTCTCATTGTTTTCCAACAAAGAAATCCCTGCAAAACTTCATAACATCTTCCTTAATATAAGTCCAAATTTTTTTGAAAAACCCCAAATTAATCCCATCTGGCCCTAGAGCTTTATTCGGAATTGCCTCTGCCAATATCCTCCATTGTACTAATCGTATGGCTTTTGTACTTTAGTTTTCTGTTAATGGTGCACATGTGGTATGTAGGATCTCATTTGATCTTTTATCTCACATTCCTATATTTTTCTTTGTCAATTACCCCAGACAGATTGGTCGAATGCATTGCTTTAAAGAGAGCTATTGAAGTTCTTTATGTTGTAACCTTACCAAAAGCATCAAAACCTTTCATATATATGCCAATCATATTGCCACCTGATCATGTTGATGTGAATGTGCACCCAACAAAAAGAGAGGTACATATGGAGGATTTCTCTCTGTCTCTTCACTGTACTTTTAACTAACTTAGAGGTGAAGCATTATGAATAAGATGGAAGCAGTGAACGAAATTGTCCACTTATGAATCTCTTAATGGTATAGCCGAATGAAGAGGTACATATGGAGGATTTCTTTCTATCTCTTCACTGCACGTTTAACTAACTTAGAGGTGAGACATTATGATAAGATTGCAGTAGTGAACTGTTGGGAAATAAAATGAAAACAAGTAATTTCCCTATAACCAGATTAGTGAGAATGCGAAATAAAAGCGGAAAAATAATACCCAAAATTGATAACAGAGTTCAGCCAATTTTTCTTACGTCTCCGGACTACTGCAGATCTTTTACTAAGAGAGCACATTTACAAGTGTTTATAAAACACTCACTACTCACAAGAAAGCTCTCTAGTATTGGGAGAAAGAAAATGATTTGGGATTTTGGGATGATTTTAAAGCTAAATGAGCTAGGGTATTTATAGTTGAAGCTTAGGGACTATCTTTGAAAATACCCTAAAGTGTAATGACTAAAGTGTAATTAACCCTATTACAAAATTCAACAAAATTAGGCAACCTAATTTTTGTTAAATTATCTAGCCGCCCATGATGATTTAGTTCATTCACCCCACTCGCAAATCTCTTTTTTTATTTGACTTTCAACAATCTCTCACTTGAAGACTGATTTTAATCTGTCTTCACACCTTGATCAATGCCGCAGCATTTCTAGTCTTGTTACTCTAGCATACCCACTGAAGCTGAACATAACTTCAGTTTGTCTGTAGTCACTGTCTTTATCAACATGTCTGCCGGATTTTGAGCTCCACTGATCTTTTCAAGTTTCAAAATCCCATCTTCCAGAAGAGACCAGATAAAATGATATCTCAATTGTATGTGCTTCGTTCTGGAATGAAAAGACGGCTTTTTTGCTTGATGCATAACACTTTGACTGTCGCAATACAAAACATTGTTCTCTTGTTTCTTGCCTAACTCTTCCAAGAAACTTTGGAGCCAAACCATCTCCTTGCTGGTTTCCATAACAGCGACATAATCTGCTTCAGTTATGAAGAGAGCAACTATCTTTTATAGTTGAGAAACCCAACTCACTACGGTTTCTCCTAGAGTATAGACATACCTTGTAGTGCTCTTTCTGATGTCAATATTTCCGGCTAAGTCAGCATCTACATAGCATATCAATATCGTATCTCTACCTTTGAAACAAAGTGCTTTGTTTGTAGTACCCCGCAGATATCTGATGATCCATTTGACTGCTTCCCAGTGTACCTTGCTCGGATTATTCATGTACCTGCTAACAACTCCCACTACATGAGCAATATCTGGTCTAGTACAAACCATGACATACATCAAACTTCCATTTGCTGAGGCATACGACACCTTCACCATGTGTGCACGTTCTTCCTCCGTCTTTGATGACTGTTCTTTGGAGAGTCTAAAATGAACACCTAAAGGTGTACTTACTGGTTTAGCATCTTGCATGTTGAACCTGGATAGTACTTTGACCTGGACAGTACTTTGTTGATGTACTCAGCCTGTGATAGCATCAAAGTCCCCAACTTTGTGTCTCTCTTGATCCTCATCCCAAGAATCTGCTTTGCTGTGCCCAGATCTTTCATTGCAAACTACTTCGACAATTTTGCTTCAAGTTTATAATCTCTTACATGTCTGAACATGCAACAAGCATGTCATCAACATACAACAATAAAATAATGAAGCTATTGTCGAACTTCTTGATGTAGCAACAATGATATGCTTAGTATATGGTAAAACCACTGCTACTCATAAAGTTATCGAACTTCTTGTACCACTGTCTAGGAGCTTGCTTTAAACCATACAAGCTCTTCTTCAACCTGCATACCAGGTTTTTCTTGCATGCCTCTATGAAGCCTTCTGGTTGCCTCATATAGATTTCTTCCTCCAAATCACCGTGAAGGAAAACTGTCTTTACATCTAACTGCTCAAGATGTAGATTTTCTACAGCTACAATTTTCAACACCAGTCTGATTGTAGACAGTTTTATAATTGGAGAGAAAATTTCATTATAGATAATACCTTATTTTTGCTAAAAACCTTTGATAACCAATCTTGCTTTGTAGCATTTGCTCCCATCGTGCTCTTCTTTGATCCTGTAAATCCATTTGTTATGGAGTGCTTTCTTTCCTGGTGGTAATTCAGCTAATTCCTAAGTCTGATTTGACATAAGTGAGTCCATCTCATATTTCATGGAAGACTCCCACTTGACTGAATCCTCCACCTGTATTGCTTCATCATATCACTCTGGTTCACCATTGTCAGTCAGCAACAAGTAGTGCAAATAAGGCGAATAACACTGGGTTGGTTTAGGAATTCTGGATGAACGTCTTAGTTCTGGTGTGCGTGGTTCTTCTTGAACTGCTTCAGGACTGATCTGAACATCATTTCCAGAAATATCCTCGAACTCAGCAAATTCCTTTGTTTCAGCTTCGATATTTGAGCTACTTGATTCTATGGTTGACATGTCTTTGTACATCACATTCTCATTGAAAATGACATCTCTGCTTCTGATGATCTTTCGATTTTTGTAGTCCCAAAACCGGTAACCGAACTCATCACCACCATAACCAACAAAGGCACATTTGTTGGACTTAGCATCAAGTTTACTTCTTTCAGTAGAGTCTATGTGTACATAAGAAATACAACCAAACACTCTTAAGTGTGAAAGGTTTATTTCTTTCTTGCTCCAAACTTCCTCCGGTATTCCACCATCCAATGGAACTGAGGGCCCATGGTTAATTAGGTAAGCTGCATTGTTGATAGTTTCAGCCCATAGAAATTTGGGCAATCCGGCATGTATCCTTATGCTTCTGGCACGTTCATTCAGAGTTCTGTTCATGCGCTCTGCTACGTCATTATGTTACGGTTTCATGGGAACTGTTGTCTCCATATTGATCCCATTGTTTGCACAGAAATCTCTGAATCTTCTATTTTTGTACTCTTCTCCATTGTCAGACCTCAACCGCTTAACTTTCAAACCAGTCTCATTTTCCACCATAGCCTTCCATTTTCTGAAGGTATCAAAGACTTCTGATTTCTTCTTTAGAAAATAAACCCACGCCTTCCTTATAGAATCATCGATAAATGTGACATAATATAATGAGCCTGCAAGAGATGAAATTGTAGATGGTCCCCATACGTCAGTATGAACCGACTCTAACTTTTCTACCTTGGGTGTCTTGCCAATCTTTGCAAAACTGACTTTCTTTTTTTTGCCAAAGATGCAATCCTCGCATAGTCCGACATCTACACTCTTTAGATCCGACATATCACGAAATTGGGCCTTTTCCCCACACTTTGGGCTATTTTGGATATGTTGGGCCACAATTGGTCTTGGAGGTTGATAGAATAGTGTAGATTATTCTAGAACACTCAAGACTTATACATATTCTAGAAGCATTCTAGAGTCTTCCATGTTAGGTAGGAAATAATGGAGAATTCTAGAGAATCTCTCCCTACCGTAGGATCAAATCAATCTCCACCATCCATTGAGGAGGTAGGATGCTATAAATAGGTGTAGAATCCTCATTTGTAAATTATCCAAGAGTTGTAAGCATTCAAGCATTCAACAAGCTTTCTCTCTAAGTTCTTTCCTTTCTTCTTTGTTTCCTTGCCAATCCTTTCTCTAGCACGAGTTTGAGTGAGGCTGACTTAGCTATCGCGAGGGGCGAAAAGGAGCTAAGGCCGCACGAGGCTTATTGAGCGATTAAGTCCGTGATAGTTGGTATCAGAGTCGGTTAAAGCATCAATATCATGCACGTATCTTGTAGGAATGGCCGGGAACTCGAACGAGTCGACTGCTAATGAGGGACGTGGGAAAGAAACTGCACCCACCAACCCGAAGAAGAGCACCAACGAGTCGACTGTTACTGAGGAACGTGGGAGAGAAGCTGCACCCACCAACCAGAAGAAAAAAAGGGACCAAAGTAAGGCCCGCGAGAGCGCTTCCTTAGAACCGATGGTGGCAGAGTTTGGCGAGAAGCTAGAAAGGGTCCAGCACGACTTCAAGACTTTGGAGGACCATGTCTTGGAGCAAGTTGACACACTCAAAGGAAATGCCGAAGAGGCCAACAACGAGGTGAAAGCTCGGTTCATACAGTTAGAGGATATGATCCAAGCCGTCCGTGAAAGCATCGAGGGGATGCGGGAGGACTTGACGCTCTGCAAGAGAGCCGCCGTTAGCGGGAGTGCTAACCATGTCTCCACCCCGAGGGTCGAGTGCCCCAAGCCGCAAGGGTTCAACGGGGCAAGGGACGCCAAGGAAGTCGAAAACTACCTATGGCGGATGGAGCAATACTTCGAGGGAATCAGCCTTAACGATGAGGCCGCCAAGGTAAAGACCGCTGCCTTATATCTTTCCGATACTGCTATGTTATGGTGGCGTAGGAAACATGCCGACATCGAGCGAGGGGCTTGTCGGTTAGACACGTGGGATGAGTTTAAGAAAGAACTCAAGAAGTACTTCTATCCCGAGAATGTGGTCTACGAGGCTCGTAAGAAATTGCGGGAATTGAAGCAACGGGGTATTATGCGGGACTATGTGAAAGAATTCACAACCCTTATGCTTCAAATTCCCAATATGTCCGAAGAAGATCTCTTGTTCTACTTCATTGACGGACTACAAGGATGGGGCAAGCAAGAGATGCACCATCGGGACATTAAAACGGTTGATGAGGCCATTGCCATCGCCGAGTCACTCGTCGACTTCCAACCCTACTCCCACACCAATGCGACGAAAAATAAAGATAAGTATCCAGCCAAAGGTGGGGGAGAACGGCGGGAGAATTACCAAGGCAACCGAGACCGAGATCACCGAAGGCCACAAGCTAAAGAGGGAGATCGTGATCGACGTCCGGGGTGAAGGGACGATGAAGAGAAGAAAAAGACCTTCGTCCCCAAAGGAGGATGTTTCTTATGTAAAGGACCGCATCCGATGAGTAGCTGTCCCAAACTTGGTTCATTGTCTGCCATCGTCGATCGTCAAGACACAGAGTCTCAAGCCGAGATGGGGTCACTCCAAGTTCTAAACGCCTTGAAGGCCAAGCCATTGACACCAACATCGAGTAATGGGCTCATGTATGTAGAAGCGGTGATCAACGAGAAGCCGACAAGAGCCATGGTGGACACGGGAGCTACCCACAATTTCGTGTCTAAAGACGAAGCCAACCGTTTGGGCCTAAAGTACACTGGGAGCACAGGATGGCTCAAGACGGTAAACACACAAGCTGTACCACTCCATGGCGTGGCACGAGGGGTCGAGCTACGCTTAGGCACTTGGAAGGGCCAAGTAAACTTTTCTGTCATTCCCATAGATGACTTCAAGGTTGTTTTGGGGTTGGACTTTCTCCGACAGGTAACCGCTATCCCTATGCATTCCTTTAGTTCTGTTTGTATCTTGGAGAAAGGGTCTCCTTGCATGATCCCCACGGTCGAGGCACCGAAAGAGCAAGGTCAAGATGCCACACAACTCTCGGCCATACAACTTGGTAAAGGCATCAAGAAAGGGGACATTACTTACTTGGCCATGCTAAAGGAAGATGACGAGATCGAGAAAATGGATGACCTACCATTGATCATTCGTGAAGTCCTAGAGGAGAACAAGGACGTGATGCCGCCCGAGTTACCAAATAAACTTCCCCCAAGGCGTGAGGTGGATCACAAAATTGAGTTGGAACCCGGTGCAAAGACGCCAGCCTTGGCCCCCTACCGAATGGCCCCACCCAAACTTGAGGAACTTCGAAGGCAACTCAAGGAGCTAGTAGATATGGGAATGATTCAACCTTCGAAGGCACCGTATGGCGCACCGGTACTCTTCCAAAAGAAGCACGATGGGTCATTGCGCATGTGCGTCGATTACCGGTCACTTAACAAGGTAACCATTAAAAATCGCTACTCGATCCCTTTGATTGCCGATTTATTTGACAGACTTGGAGGAGCCAAGGTGTGCACGAAGATGGACTTGCAAAAAGGCTACTACCAAGTTCGAATAGCAGAAGGCGACGAGCCAAAGATTGCATGCATCACCCGATACGGATCGTACGAGTGGTTGGTCATGCCCTTTGGTCTAACCAATGCACCGGTGACGTTTTGCACGCTCATGAACAAGCTCTTCCAACCGTACTTGGACCAGTTCATGGTGGTGTACTTGGACGATATCGTGGTATACAGTAATTCCATCGGAGAACATGTAGACCACTTGAGGATTGTGTTCAAGATACTTCAAGAAAACGAGTTGTACGTCAAGAAGGAAAAGTGCACGTTTGCCACCGAGGAAGTACACTTCCTTGGACATGTAATCGGTCACGGGAAGCTATTAATGGACAGGAACAAAATCAAGGCCATAACCGAGTGGGAGCCACCGACCAAGGTAAGTGAGATGAGGTCCTTCCTTGGTCTAGTAAATTATTATCGCCGGTTTATACAGGGCTACTCAGCGCGAGCATCACCATTGACGGACCTACTCAAGAAGGGGAAGACATGGGAGTGGTCCGAACAATGTCAGAAGGCCTTTGAGAACCTGAAGGCAGCGGTTAGCCAAGAACCTGTCTTGGCCTTACCCGACTTTACCATGCCGTTCGAGGTGCATACCGATGCATCCGACTTCGCTATCGGGGGAGTATTAATGCAAGAGGGGTATCCGATAGCATTTGAGAGCCGCAAGCTTAATGACACCGAGAGGCGGTACACGGTGCAAGAGAAGGAGATGACGGCCATCATCCATTGCTTACGGGTATGGAGACATTACTTACTCGGCGCGCATTTCACCATCAAGACCGACAACGTGGCGACGAGTTATTTTCAGACCCAGAAGAAGCTATCACCAAAACAAGCTAGGTGGCAAGACTTCCTAGCCGAGTTCGACTACACGTTGGAATACAAGCCGGGCAAAGCCAATGTTGTAGCCGATGGCTTAAGTCGAAAGGCGGAGCTCGCCGCGATCTCTCTAGCCAAGGGAACCGTGTTGGAGCGCATCAAGGAGGGCCTTGAGCGAGATCCAATGACAAGAGAATTAGTAAAGCTGGCTAGCGATGGCAAAACCCAACGATTTTGGGTAGAGGACGGTCTACTTTACAACAAGGGGCGGCGAATCTATGTTCCAAAGTGGGACAACTTAAGGTGAGATCTTATCAAAGAGTGCCACGACACCAAGTGTGGGCTGGTCATCCGGGTCAAAAGCGCACTATGGCATTGCTAGAGACGGCATACTTTTGGCCCCATATGAAGGATAGCGTGGAGCTTTACGTGAAGACTTGTCTTGTGTGCCAACAAGACAAAGTGGAGAACCGACAGCCGGCGGGATTACTGGAACCTTTACCAGTCCCCCAAAGACCTTGGGATGCGATCACCTTGGATTTCATTAGTGCATTACCCAAGTCCGAGGGATACGGTTCGATCATGGTCGTCGTGGACCGATTTTCTAAGTATAGGACTTTCATACCATGCCCCAAGGATTGCACTGCGGAGGAGGCCGCACGAGCATTCTTCAAGAATATCGTGAAGCATTGGGGCTTACCAAGGAGTATCATTAGTGATCGAGACCCTCGATTCACCGGACGCCTATGGACGGAATTGTTCAAGCTCCTTGGAACCGAGTTAAATTTCTCCACAAGCTTTCATCCTCAAACTGATGGGCAGACCGAACGGGTGAACGGTTTGTTGGAGTGTTATTTGTGGCACTTTGTAAGTGCTAACCAACGAGATTGGGCTAAATTGCTAGACGTCGCCCAATTCTCTTATAACTTGCAACGAAGTGAAGCCACAGGTCGGAGTCCATTCGAGCTTGCGACCGGACAACAACCGCTCACGCCGCACACACTGACAATGCCACTTGACGAGGGTAAGAGTCCCGGGGCCGCCAAGATGGCTAAGTCATGGGAGGAGAACGCCGACATCGCCCGCGCATGTTTGGAGAAAGCACGAAAGAAGATGAAGAAATGGGCGGACGAGAAAGAGGCGACATCGAGAGTTCTCCGTTGGAGACCTAGTCTTTGTGAAGCTTTTGCCACAACAATTCAAAGCCCTTCGAAGCATTCACAAAGGACTAATACGGAGATATGAGGGACCATTCCAAGTACTTGCCAAGGTGGGAAAAGTGTCTTATCGCTTAGACTTGCCAAGTACACTTAAGATTCATCCGGTCTTCCATGTAAGTATGCTCAAGCCATATCATGCCGACAAGGAAGACCCAAGCCGAGGGTATTCGCATCGAACACCTCCCGTAGTAACCAAGTCTTATGATAAAGAGGTGGAAACGGTGCTCACAAGCAGGACGGTCCGCAAGAGAGGAGTCCCACCGCGTACCGAGTATTTAATCAATTGGAAAGGACTACCAGAGGTTGAGGCAACATGGGAACTAGCTGAAGACTTGTGGCAGTTCGAAAAACATCTCAAAGCGTACGAGGCGACGAGGACGACGCCAGAATAGGTGGGGGAGAATGTCACGAAATTGGGCCTTTTCCCCACACTTTGGGCTATTTTGGCTATGTTGGGTCACAATTGGTCTTGGAGGTTGATAGAATAGTGTAGATTATTCTAGAACACTCAAGACTTGTACATATTCTAGAAGCATTCTAGAGTCTTCCATGTTAGGTAGGAAAATAATGGAGAATTCTAGAGAATCTCTCCCTACCGTAGGATCAAATCAATCTCCATCATCCATTGAGGAGGTAGGATGCTATAAATAGGTGTAGAATCCTCATTTGTAAATTATCCAAGAGTTGTAAGCATTCAAGCATTCAACAAGCTTTCTCTCTAAGTTCTTTCATTTCTTCTTTGTTTCCTTGCCAATCCTTTCTCTAGCACGAGTTCGAGTGAGGCTGACTTAGCTATCGCGAGGGGCGAAAAGGAGCTAAGGCCGCACGAGGCTTATTGAGCGATTAAGTCCGTGACAGATAGTTTCCCTTTTGACAAAAGTGTCTTCATCCCTTGCTCGCTCATATGGCCAAGCCTTTGGTGCCATAGGTTTGATTTTCCATCAGCATCTGCTACTGCAATAATATTCTCTAAATTTGAAGTTACATAGACAGTACCAGTCTTCTTACCACGAGAAATGACGAGTGCTCCTTTGGTAATCTTCTATTCACAGCATGAAAAGGTTGTGCTATATCCTTCTCCATCAAGCTATCCTACAGAAATCAAATTTCTTTTAAGGCTAAGAATATGTCGTACTCCTTTCAGCGTCCAGGTGGTATGGTTTGGCAACTTTAATCGGATGTCTCCTTTTCCGACGATCTTCAAGGTTTCATCATCAGCTAGATGAACCTTCCCAAAATCACCACTGATATAGCATGGGGTGGAGTGGAAAGATACCCCTGAATCCAAAGATCCATGATTCAATCGGACTGTTGACGCTTAGAATCATGGAATCACATGTCTCCTCTGTCATGTTGGCAGATTCCTGTGCGCCGGTATCTTTCTTCGGTGCTTGACAATCTCTTTTAAAGTGACCCTTCTTGCCACAATTATAACAGGTAAATTCTTTCTTTCCTGTTCTTGATTTTCCCCTTTTGGATTTCGATCTGCCACGATTTGAATTTCTTTCTGAAGTTCTCCCTCTGGACTCCGTGTGCAAGGTTGAGGAGGTTGATTCTTCACCTGTTTCTCTCCGTCGAATTTCTTCACTCAATACCAGATCCCGAATATCGTCAAATTTTAATTTGTTGTTTCCCGACGAGCTGCTGACTGCTGTAACAGTAGCATTCCAACTGTCTGGTAGAGATGATAAGAGAATTAAAGCTCGAACTTCATCATCGAATTTAATTTTCACAGAACTCAACTGGGTTGTGATTGTGTTGAGTTCATTTAGGTGTTGAGCCACCGATGCCCCCTTCCGCCATCCGTAAATTGAATAATCGCCTCATCAAATGAACTTTGTTTGAGGCTGATGGCTTCTCATACATACTGGAGAGAGCTGCCATAAGACCCGTCGTGGTCTTTTCCTTTGCTATGTTGAAAGCAACATTTCGGGACAACGTCAGTCGGATAACTCCGAGGGCTTGTCTGTCGAGAAGAGCTCAGTCTTTATTCTTCATGCCCTCTGGTTTCTTTCTAGAGAGAGGTTGATATAGATTTTTCTGGTACAGAAAATCTTCAATCTGCATCTTCCAAAAGCCAAAGTCCGCACCATCGAACTTTTCAATTTTCACCTTCCCTTCGTCTGCAGCCATCGCTCCCACTCAAATCTGGTTTCGTTTGGATCGTTCTGACAATTTTCGCGAACCGCCGTGTATTATAACACCTCCGTCGACAAATTCGTATCGCCGACAAAATTTTACTATTCATGAAATTCACTATTCACATGAATAGTAACCTCGCAAAAAATTGACAAATTCACAACCAAAAGCTCTGATTACCAGTTGTTGAGAAATAAAATAAAAACAAGTAATTTCCCTATAACCAGATTAGTGAGAATGCGAAATAAAAGCGGAAAAATAATACCCGAAATTGATAACGGAGTTCAACCAATTTTGCTTACGTCTCCGGACTACTGCAGATCTTTTACTAAGAGAGAAAATTTACAAGTGTTTACAAAACACTCACTACTCACAAGAAAGCTCTCTTATATTGTGAGAAAGAAAATGATTTGGGATTTTGGGATAATTTTAAAGCTAAATGAGCTAGGGTATTTATAGTTGAAGCTTAGGGACTAATCTTTGAAAATACCCTAAAGTGTAATGACTAAAGTGTAATTAACCCTATTACAAAATTCAACAAAATTAGGCAAACCTGATTTTTGTTGAATTATCTAGCCGCCCATAATGATTTAGTTCAGCCGCCCCACTTGCAAATCTCCTTTTTTTATTTGACTTTCAACATGAACGAAATCATCCACTTATGAATCTCTTAATGGTATAACCAAAAAACTGATGGAAAATCCATCATGCATTTGGAAACAATGTCCAAACAAGTAACTAACCATAGAAAATATGTAAAGGGATTAAACTATAGTCATATACTTAATAAAGCAATGCTAGCTTTCTTTGTGTTCACCTTCTTGATACATGAGTATGCAACAAATATAAGCAAATGGTTGTGTTGTGACTCGTGCATCTCAAGAAGACTCAATCAAATGCCTGAATCTGTTTTCTTTAGCATGAGAAAGATTATAACTTATTTTTTTTTCTTTCTAAAATAAGATGGAAATGGTGATATTAAAGCAGGTGCTCCAAGTTTGAACTCCCTCACCTCCCCGCTGCCACCCGGGCAAGCGCCACACACACACACAGCCTCTTCCTCCCTAAGCACAACAATATTGCTTCCATGCACACGTTATTGTGCAGGTAAGCCTTCTAAACCAGGAAGTCATTGTTGAAAATATACAGTCTTTGGTTGAATCGGTGTTGAGGAACTGAAATAAGTTAATGACATTTCAAGAACAACAGGTAAATGTTTCCCTATCTATATTGTTTTTTTAGAGTACCTCTCTATACTAAGGTGCATTATCTGAGCTTTCCATACCTAGGAGATCTTAGATCGTATACCTGCCTTAAAAGCATAATGATGTATAAAAAATCAGTTCTCTCTTTTTCTTAACCTATCATGAAAAGTTTGAGAATGTTGTAACTGATATGTTCATGTTGATAGCTGGTTCACTGTACATTTCTTTGTGCTGTGATAATATGTTCTTGTATCATCTATACTTTCTGTACCTATTTTGAAGTGTGGTGAGCTGGATATGTCTGCTGCTTTCTAAGACATTTAGTATATCTAGAAGTTTTTATCTGTATTCTTATTTTCTACCTTTTTTATCCTTCTTTTCTTTGAGAATTGTAAAGATTTTGAGGTAAACTCAGCAAAACATGTCTCTCTCATTGGGGGACACAGGGGGATGATTAATTTCTTTTTGTATTCCCCTTATTTAATAATATCTAAGTCCATGGTCATCAAAATTGTGTGTAGATCATTGTTCTTGTGTACATGTTAGTCAAGTGTTGATTTTCTTTATGGAAATGTACTGACCGACTTTTTTTCCCTTTTTCCATTTTGTGTCTATTGCGTATGGCAGGCAGTTGGAGCCTCTCCATCTGTCCCCCCTGTTACAAAAAATGATTTATATCTTAGTCCCTCACCCTCTGGTAATGTTATAGTAAACTGGTTCCTTGTAACTGTAGCATGCAGTTGGATTTCAGCGCTGAACATTTTTTTTCAATAATATTTATTCCCTTATGTGTATTTTAATTCTCAACATCAAAATCACAGAAAGTTCCAGTGCAAAAAATAGTGAGAACAGATTCATAAGATCCAGCTGGACGGTTGCATGCCTACTTATATTACCCAGAAACACCATGGGAAAGATTCTATGTTGACAGCTGTGAGGTAGGACCTGTAGTTCATGCTTATAGAGGTGTAAAATTTTCTTTCTTTTCTCATTGCTGGACTGTAACTTATCTGAAAGAGATGGCAAATATTGTTCTCCTTGTACCTAGCCTCTGTTTTACCGTCCATTTCCTTTGATGTTTTTTCCTGACCAAAATGTTTAGTTAATCTGTTTCACAGCAACTCAGAGAAAGTTTTTTTTTTAAATCATTCCCCAGCATTTGTAGAGGTTTCTACATAAAATAAATTACTTTGATAGATTGGTCTGTGTCTAATATTCCATACAGGTCATCTGTTGAACCTGAAGGAAACAGCAGATCTTACTAGCATTCAGGAGCTTATTAATGAGACTGATAGCAAATGTCACTCTGGTAATTTCACAGTAATTGTTATGCAGGAAAACTAGATTGGGTGGACTTATCCTGTAGTTCTTACCAAAATATACCATACAGGTCTGCTGGATATTGTGAGAGAATGCACATATGTTGGAATGGCAGATGATGTTTTTGCATTGCTTCAGCTCAATACTCCGCTAATTCTTGCTAATGTGGTGAACTTAAGGTAATGTTTCCACAAATTCATGAAATCTTATATGTTTTTTTATCACGTGCTTATGCCTATGTCTTCCCTGTGGAACCGTAGGGTAAAACTTTTGCTTTACTTATTTTATTTTATAATATTGCGAATAAATCTGGGAAAAAATCAGCTCATCAGATTAGCAGACATTAAGGCAACCAAATTGAATTTAGAACATAACTCATTAAAGAACCCAGCATCAAGACAGTTAAAGTAAAAGCAATAATTAGATAACTGACTGGATTTTTTACACTGTCAGTAGTCTTCACCATCTTAATCATTTAGCTCATTAGACATACTAACTCACAATAACAAAGGAAAACTTGGGACTTATGAGTTATGACATAGGAACAATTTAAGATCTTCATTGGAATATGATCTTGCAAATTGCGACAATCCAGTTGCAGAGCACAACTTAAATGAAAATAAGAATGTAGCACCTGCATGAACACAGACAACGGTTAGAATTGAACGGACAAGATTAATTTGCAGTTGGTTGTATGTATTCAATAGTATGTAAATGGGTTGAGAAGCGTGATAATGTTGAGTTTGTTTGAATTGTAAGGAGTATTCAATAGGAAACAAGACTAAAGTTTTTTCTTGAGAGTTTGCAGTAGTTTGACTCAAAGATTACTAAAATGTGAATTTATCTGGATTTTATGGAGTATTGGGTTGGAAACAAGTATAAATAAGGATTAAATTTAAAATATTAGATTATGCAATAGTTTAAATCCAGAAAAAAATTAATTACTAAACGAAATGCAGCAATATGCTTGCTAACGAAACATGCACAAATGTATAAACTATAAAAGGAGATAATAAACATTGAAACCTTGTATACTTGAGTTTAATTTCATGCATTGCTTCCGTTCGCTAAGTTCTCCCTGATAGCAGATATTTATTATTTTCAAATTCTCTTGTCTGCATTTGCAGCAAAGAACCTTATGTATCAGCAAGCTATTCGCCGGTTTGGTCATTTTAATGCTATACAACTAAGTGAACCAGCTCCTTTTCATGAATTAATTATGTTGGCCCTGAAGGAGGACTTGGACCTAGAAAGCAATGAAAATGATGACCTCAAAGAGAAGATTGCAGACGTAACATCCTTTCTGTTGGCCATAATTGATTGAAATTTATATGTATATTTTTTTCTATCATGATTGAGATTGTCATAAATAATGGCTAATAATACGTACATACATACAATATATATATATATATGGAAGGGTCTTATTATATGTTTCAATGTTAAATGCCTTTTCTTAATATAAACATGATAATAATATCTCATCTAAAGTAGAGGTGGCAACTGGGTTGTTGGGCTTGGTTAGGATTTGGCCATTTTGAGTTCATGTTGTTTAAGCTTTCAGCTTTTTTTAGGAGGTTCAAGCCTTTACAGCTGTGGATCAAACCTGGGTTCAAGGAATACATCATTTTTAGGTTTTCTGAAAGACGTATTTTTTTTATAAGAATTGAAGGCCTCATTAAAAACCCCCTTCTTAATTAATAGAGCTGGAAAGAAACCTTAATCATTGGAAGGAGGAAAAGAGTGTCTTAGAATTTCATTCAACAACTTAAATACATAAGATACAACCAGGACAACACCCTTATCTAAAACATAAAACCATACAACACCCTCAAACAACCAAAAAAACAACACTAACTTAGACTAAACCTACTAAGATAGGTCCCCAGCATCTGATGGTGAGTCCTGATTACCAAACTAGTGAAACTATTACAAAGTTTGAGCCTATACAACCCGAAGAAAAATCAGAAAACATTACAACAATAAACCTGCTACACTCAGCCGATCCCCTGCTTAGCTAGCATGTCAGCCTCCATATTACAACTCCTAGTAATCCATTTAAGAACACAACCCTTAGCATAAATTGAAGTCCCAATTTCCTCCACCAGATCACTAAAAAAACAGGGGCAGATTGCTGCTTTAAAATCCATTCCACTGTATTTTTGCAATCGCTCTCTATAATTAGTCTTCCCTTTTTAACCCAATCAGACGAATAGAAGAAATCAATTACTTCCTTAATAGCTTTCAGTTCTGCCAAAGTAGGAAGAACATGCCCTACTGCAGTAGAGAAAAAGGCTAAGGAATAGTTGTTAGAATCTCTCAAAATACCTCTAATTCCACCTTGCATCCCATCTCCACTAACTGCCCCATCCACATTTAGTTTAAACACATTCGTTGGAGGAGTCCAGCCAATAACCTTCTTCGGAGTAGAAGAATGATGAATTTTATCATCCCGCGAAGGATCCCCTACTAGAAGGTCTGTTTGAATCCGAACAGTAGGGTATTTAGCTAAATACCATTTAGCCAACCTAAATCTAATGATAAAGTACATAACCAAGCTGTCAAATTCCCATTTTCAAACACAACCAGATTCCTTGCCTTCCAAATTGACCAGAAAACAACAGTCGGGATGAACCTCCAAATAGGAGAATTCTACGTAAGGTTCGGCCAATAACAAGAAAGGGAAGAAGGATCTTGAGGCAGAACAGTAGAGATCTCCCATAACCTTAGAAATATGTTCCACATTTCCCTAGCAACAAAACACAATTAGAACAGGTGTTCTATGGTTTCTTCATGGGAATGGCATAGGGGACAAAGCACATCTGCCATGGGAATCCCTTTTTTAATTCCACTCTCACTGCTATTTTGCGATGACAAATCTGCCACAAAAAAGTTTGAACTTTATGAGGGTTCAATCCAGTCCAAACCCACTTATTCCACTCAAAACTCCCTTCAGAACTGCATATAACGTCAATCTACAAGACTTGAACCGAGAACATGCCATCCCCTTCCCGACCAACCCAAAAAATCATCCACAGAACCAGAAAGCATAATATTGTCAATCAACGACATTAAATCGATCCACTGGTCCAATTACCAATCACATAGATTTCTTCTTAGTTGAATATTTCATACCCAAACATTATATTCAAACCCACCAAACTCAGATACCTTCCCCCATTTATTAGTTGACAAAGTAAAAATTTTGGGGAATTGATTTTTTAAAGACAAATTAGTAACCCAAACATCAATCCAGAAAGCTATCGACCTACCATTTCCCACTTGGATCTTTAAATTATCTCTCAAACAATCTCCAATCTGATCATTGTTCGCATAGTTATTCAGGATACCTCTCCATATCCAAGAATCTAAAGATGAAACAACACTAGAAATTGAAAGAGACAGGTTACTAACATTGTTTTTGCAGCAAATCAACTTTTTCCATTGATTATTCTTTTCATTAGCAAATTTCCAAGCTCATTTCCCAAGCAGGACTCTATTAATCAAACTTAAATCGAGAATTCCCAAACCTCCCCTCTTCAAAAGGTTGACAAACCGATTTCCAGTTCACCTAGTGAATTCATTTCTTAGCATGGTCTTGTCCCCAAAGGAAGTTAGCCATCAAAGAGTTCAACTTCTGAGTCACTTTGAGTGGTATTTTGAAAATAGAGAGAAAAAAATCGGTAAGGAGGACAACACAGATTTAACCAATACGAGTCTTCTCGCCAACGACAACGAATTTGCTTTCCAACCTGCTAGTCTCTTATTAAAATTATGGATTACAGGTTCCCACATACCCTCAGAATTCTTCCTTGTACCAATCGGCAAACCAAGATAAGACATGGGAAAAGACCTCACTCCACAGCCCGCTTTCTTAGCCCAATCTTTTATCGTGTCAACTTCCAAATTAACGCCAAACTAAGTGCTCTTAGACAGGTTTAAATGCAACCCTGACATAACACCGATCACCCTCAAAACTCTCCTAATATTTAAAATCTGCATTGGAGAATCTCTGCAGAAAAGGATTAGATCATTGTAGCATGCTTTTGTAGTCTAGTTTGAGTTTGTGTTTCAGTCAATTTTTTGTTCTAGTTTGGTATGAACAGTCAAGGTTTGATCCATTTCTGATGGGATTTGATTTATTTTACCACCTCTAGTTTTAAATATCTGTAAATCATTTAAATTGCTGAGCAGGTACAGTTCCCCATATGTCTCTGTTTGTTTGACAGTTTTGTGAATCCTCACCCTAAGCATAGAAGAGAAACGTACTAGCAAAAAGAAAATTAGAAAAAGGTGAAAATGTTGTATGACATAATTTCTAGCTTTTCTCTTGCTTTTCTTTTCTTTTTTCCTTAATAAATTGGTGCATCTGGTCCTTATTTGTCATATATCTATTAGATGGTTTCATGGAAGTTTAGAAACTTACTTTTGAGTACATAATAGGTCTCTTTTACTGCTTCGTTGTATGTGCCTCTCTACAACCTATCTTGCACTTATAGAAAACATTTGATCTTCTGTAGATGAACACACAGCTGCTTAACCAAAAGGCTGAGATGCTAGAGGAGTATTTCTGCATTTTTATTGATTCAGATGGGAGCTTTTCAAGACTGCCAAAAATACTTGACCAGTACACTCCAGACATGGACTGTGTACCTGAATTTGCACTATGTTTGGGCAATGATGTATGTAGCATTGTTCTAGAGCTTGTCTCATCTACTGCACAAAGATGTGCTTTATATTGGTTGTGGTAGCTGATACTATTTACATAAAAGCGTCAGAAACTTTGTATATGCAAAAGTTGCATCTTGAATACTTGATTCTATAAACGTGATTTTTCATATTTATTGTAGGTTGATTGGGAAAAAGAAGACTTGCTTCCAATCACTTGCTGCTGCTCTTGGGAATTTTTATGTTATGCATCCGCCTCTGTTGCCAAATCCATCAGGCAAAGGATTGGAATTTTACAGAAAGAGGAAACATGGGAAGGGTCCTCAAGATGGAGAAAAACCTTCTTCTCACGTGGGTATGTGTGAATCTCATTGTGTTTATTTCTGTCTGATGATAGGGCCCTTTCTGCCATACTAGAAGAAAGCATGCAAATGTGATATTGGCCTCAGTTATTAAATCGAAGTTTTAGAAATGTACTGCAAACCTATTTTACTTGGAATTGGGTGTCTATCAGATATAGGTACGTGACACATAAAAGTATGGTTAGATTTTTTTAAAGTTTTTCCATGTATTTGGAGGATCCTTGGAAGTCATATTCCCATACCATGTGAAAGACATGAGTGTCGGACATGGGTACTTAAAGAAAAATGAAGAGTTAGATTAACAGAGCTGCTGAGTTCCATAAGGTCTGTTTTTAATGTACAACAAATATAGTTGTTACAGGTAGTATGTAGTAGAGATAGAAAATCACAAATAAAGACAGATGATCTCTAAAATTTAGACTCATCATACTTTAATATAACAGTGCCTGGCATTTCTTTTACCCTTTAAATTTGTGGTCTGATGCTTATTTTTTCAAAATTAATTACATCATTGACATCAAAATGACGTACTGCTTAATGATCAGCCTTGTTGTTCTTTGGTGTTCACAGGGGATGATATTGCAAGAGGACGAATTTGAGCATGAGCTACTATTAGAGGCTGAGACTGCTTGGGCCCAGCGTGAATGGTTGATCCAACATGTCTTGTTTTCGTCCATGAGACTATTTCTAAAACCTCCAAATTCAATGGATGTTAATGGAACATTTGTCAGGGTAAGCAGATTATACTCTTAACAAGTTCTACTATAGGCGGATTCGTTTATTATGGCTCTCTACCCATGGGGTTCACTGAAGTTCTAACTGCTATGAGGTCCCTCGGGGGATTTTTATATTCGTATCTGAGTCAACAAAAGTTCTCACCCTTTTTATGCAAGTATGGAAGCCCATTGGTTACATGATGGAGAATAACCTTGAATTATAGGAGTTGAAGGGCTTGGCCACTCGCTTATGCGCAACTTAGTCCAGGATTGAACATAATATTTGAGGCCTAAGATAGTCTAGAGAACATTATTAAAATAAGAGATCTTAATTTTTAGGCCAGTCCGTGTGTATATCTTTGTATCCTGTAGACCCACCCTCCTTTCCAGTGTTCTCAAGGAACTCATATTCAAATAGTTAAGTACACACTATTAGCATATAAGGGTTGAGTGTCAGTGAAGTTAGTATCAGCTGAGCTGAGCTGGTGTGCATCGTGTGAGGTTGTTGAGTGTGTGTGTGAACGGTAGTGGTTTTGTTATGAAACTGTTTCAAGTTGTTGTGGTTAGTTAGTAGACAAGTTGTATAAATAGGCATAAAGCCCTCACTGTTATGAATGGATAGAAGAACACATTTTGCTTTCAATTGCTAAGCTACTAAATAAGAATAGTTCATCATGGTATCATTCGCCATTTATTCCTGAGGTACTTTGCTTCGTTGCTTCGTTTGCTGGTGGATATGGACGCTGTAGCTGCTAAGATGTTTACTCACAAGAAGGTGAATGTAATTCTTGATGAGTCAAATTTTTTACTCTGGAAGCATCAAGTTCTGCTAACCGTTCGTAGCCATCGACTCGAGCGATTATTAACTGGTACATTGCAACCTCCGCCTGCGTTTGTAGTTGATGCAAATGGTGAATCTGTGCCGAACGAGTTATACGATGACTTTGTAGCACAAGATAGTGCACTGGCATCGTGGCTATTGTCAACCATCAGCTCCCACCTGTTCTCTCAGTTTGTTGGCGCGGAGACAATAGTGGCTGTTTGGAACAAAGTATTACAATTCTTTGCGCATCGCTCTACAACAGCAGTCATCAGTCTTCATTACAAGCTTCAGTCACTTAAGAAAGGAGATGATAGAATGAGCACTTATCTCACTCAGATCAAGGAGGTGTGCGATGCACTAGCTTCGTGTGACAGCGCGGTCTCCACAGCAGAGCAGGTTGCCAGCATCCTAAAAGGTCTCTCCAGGGATTATCAGCCTTATCTCGCGTTCATTACTACGATGAAAGACTCGTTGTCTCTTGATAATGTGTGCTCCTTGTTGATTGATACTGAAACTCAAATTGCTGGTTTTGATGCTCGAGATGATCAGTTTCCAATAAGTGCTCATGTTGCTAATATGAGTAATGGTTCCAAATCGAGCAACATGAATTCGTATAATCAATCAGACTATCGTAATGAGTCTGGTTATGCTACTCGAAGACGAGGTCGTGGAAGGTCGCGGGTTCAGTGCTAGCTGTGTGGCAAGAATGACCATCTAGTGGTTGACTGTTGGCATCGATTTGATCAAAAAAATTTTGGTCAAGGTTCTGCTCATACTTCATTCTGAGATAACTCTGGCAGTGTTCACTATTCTAGTCTTGAAGCTGCAGAAAATGTAGCATGTTCCTATTGTGCTAAAGGATCTGTTGAGGCTCATAATGTTACAACTTCTAGTGGCTCTTGGATGGTTGATTCTGGTGCATCACACCATATCACACCTGATGCTTCAGTCGTTAGTCATAAGGGCAATTTTATAGGCCCAAGTAAGTTAATTGTTGGCAATGGTGTGCCACTATCTATTCATGCTACTGGTAACTCTACCTTAACATCTAATTCTCGAGCATAATTGTTAAATGATTTGTTGCATGTGCCTACGATAACAAAAAACTTGCTCTTGGTGTCAAAGCTTGCTAAGGACAATCGTGTTTACTTTGAATTTCGAGTTTCGAGTTGTTGTGTTCGAGACGAGGATTCTGGTGAAATTCTTTTGCGTGGTGAAGAGCGTGGTGGTCTGTATTTCTTTTAGTCGAATACAGATTCTAGGATTAGTGGTTTGGCAGAAACTTATGTTGTACTTTCTTCGAATAAACTGTATGAACTTTGGCATAGGCGCCTAGGGCATCCTGCATATGGGACCCTAGAGCAAGTTTGCAAATCGTTAAATGTAATTGTTGATAAGAATGAGAATGAACACTGTGTTGCTTGCCATATGGGCAAAAGTCATAAGCTTCATTTTCATGCGTCTGAATCAACTTATACTGCTCCGTTCCAGTTGGTCTATACTGATCTGTGGGGACCTTCACCTGTTGCTTCAAATGGGTATAGGTATTATGTTAGTTTTTTCGATGCTTGTACACGACACACTTGGTTATATCTGTTGTATGATAAATCCCAAGCAATTCATGGTTTTCAGTTGTTTCAGCAGCTTGTGTCCATGCAGTTTAACTCAAAAATATTAGCTGTGCAGAGTGATTGGGGAGGAGAGTTTCGAAGTCTCTCTCGTGTTCTTGTGCATCGTGTAACTTACCCACACACCTCCGAGCAAAATGGAGTCGTTGAACGCAAACATAGGCGTTTCATTGAGCTGGCATTGGTGTTGCTTGCTCAGGCTTCTATGGCTATTAAATTTTAGACCTATTCTGTAATTATGGTTGTTCATCTCATCAACAGATTGCCCACAAAGGTGTTGCAAGGTTTGTCTCCATATGAGTCGTTGTTTCATAAGCAACCTGACTATAGTTTGTTAAAGGTCTTTGGCTGTAGGTGTTTTCCACACCTTAGACCGTTTAACCGTCATAAATTGGAGTCTCGTTCACAGTCATGTACGTTTCTTGGTGTGAGTCATCAACACAAAGGGTTCTTGTGCCTTGGCAAGAACGGGCAAATATATGTGTCTAGGTATGTGAAATTTGATGAATGGCAGTTTTCATTTGTTGCTGAATCCAGTCACAGCTCTTGCTGCACATCTGGTCAAAAGAGTCAACCTCTTGACGTTGTGGTATATGTAAATCGATTACTTACTAAAGATGCTGGCGTATCGGGACATCAGCATGCTCCTGTTCATGAGCATGAGAGCTCTGTCACTGGTTCTTCTGCTTCCTCGAATGCTCTTGAGGACTCAAATGAGTCTATGTGTCCAAGTGGAACTAATGTTGATGATCTAGTTCAGGAAGAGGCAGTTGCACCTCCTGGTTCTGTTCAAGAATCTACAAGCAATCATCATCCCATGCTAACTCGTAGAAAATGTGGCGTCTACAAGCCCAAGGTATACACTACTATTCTTGATGAAATGCTCTTGAGGACTCAAATGAGTCTATGTGTCCAAGTGGAACTAATGTTGATGATCTAGTTCAGGAAGAGCAGTTGCACCCCTGGTTCTGTTCAAGAATCTACAAGCAATCATCATCCCATGCTAACTCGTAGAAAATGTGGCGTCTACAAGCCCAAGGTATACACTACTATTCTTGATGATAGTGTTCCCTCTAATGTTCATGATGCGTTAATGTCAACTAAGTGGGCAGCTACAGTTCATGCGGAGTACTCTGCTTTAATCCAAAATCAAACTTGGAGTTTGGTTGAGCTGCCTCGTGATAAGAGTGTTATGGGCTGTAAATGGTTATTCAAGCTCAAACGGAACCCGGATGGTTCTATACATCGATATAAAGCTCACCTAGTAGCTAAGGTATTTTCGTAAGTTTCTGGCCATGATTTTGTGGCCACATTTAGTCCAGTTGTTAAGTTTGCCACTGCCTATGTGGTTCTTGCAGTAGCAGTGACTCGAGGATGGTCGTTACGACAAATAGATGTCAATAATGCATTTTTGAATAGTGATTTGGCTGAAGATGTTTATATGCAACAGCCCCCCGGTTTTGAACAGCTTGGCTCCAATGGGGCTCCCTTAGTATGCAAGCTGCAGAAAGCTTTGTATGGACTTCGCCAGGCTCCGCGAAACTGGAATGATAAACTCAAGAATAGTCTACTTGAGCTTGGTTTAATGGTGTCAAGGGCTGATACATCTCTATTTGTTCGAATTGTGAATGATTCATGCACATATATTTTAGTATACGTTGATGATATAATAATTACAGGAAGTTTCGATGCGGAAGTTGATGATGTTATTCGTATATTGGACAAGCAGTTCTCTTTAAAAGATCTTGGAGCACTTTCGTTCTTTCTCGGTATTGAGGTTAAGAGGACTAGTGATGGCTTAGCTCTAAGTCAGAAAAAAATACATACTCGAGCTGTTGGAAAAAACAGATATGCTTCAAGCGTCCTCGACTTGCACACCTATGGTAGTGGCTATGAAAAATTCAGCAAAAGGAAGTGTGTTGTTAGCTAATGCACGTGAATATCGAAGTGTTGTTGGTGCTTTGTTATATGTCTACCATACTAGACCTGACATTGTCTTTGTTGTTAATAAGGTGGCGCAATTCATGTAATCACCTTGTGAAGAACATCTCATTGTTGTTAAGTGCATTTTACGTTATCTTGCTGGTACATTGGATTATGGCTTAGTCTTCTCGGCTGATGATACTAAGTTATGTATAAGAGCCTTTTCTGATGCTGATTGGGCGGGTGATACAGGAGATATGCGTTAGATGACTGGGTATGAAGTGTTTCTTGGTAACAACTTGGTTACTTGGGCGTCTAAGAAGCAAAAATCAATGTCACGCTCCACGATGGAAGCTGAGTATCGAAGCATTACAGAAGTTGTTGCAGAGGTAACTTGGATCGATGCTTTGTTAAGTGATCTAGGGCTGCATTCACTCGATACTCCTATTATTTGGTGTGATAACACAAGTGCGGTAGCAATGACTGCCAATCCAGTGTATCATGCGAAGTCAAAGCATGTTGATCTTGACATTCATTTTGTCCGAGAGAAGGTTGCAGCTGGTAAACTGAGGGTGAGTTATGTTCCTGTTGGTTTTCAACTTGCTGATGGATTTACCAAGCCTTTGGCTAAGGCGTCGTTTCATGCTTTTTGAGACATAATTCATGTTCAATAATGTTGAATGAAGAAGAAGAAAAAAGGAGAAGAAGAAAGATAGGAGAATATTAGCATATAAGGGTTGAGTGTCAGTGAAGTTAGTATCAGCTGAGTTGAGCTGGTGTGCATCGTGTGAGGTTGTTGAGTGTGTGTGTGAACAGTTGTGGTTTGTTATGAAACTGTTACAAGTTGTTGTGGTTAGTTAGTAAACAAGTTGTATAAATAGGCATAAAGCCTTCACTGTTATGAATGAATAGAAGAACACATTTTGCTTTCAATTGCTAAGCTACTAAATAAGAATAGTTCATCACACACTAATCAGTAATATTGCCCACCTTTTTTTATTTGTATTTTCGGGTAGCTCCACTGGAGAAGCTCTACAAGATTTTCGAGTGGTGCTGATCAAAGAGATTACCTTTCGAAGGTTTCGAATATGCAGTAAGTGCGATATACAATGCTTTAGGATCAGAACTGGTTGTCAAGCATTGCATGAAGGGGTATCGGTAGTGTTATATGTCATCTTAAAAATTGTCTGTTCCAATCCAAAACAACAACACTCATTTCCTTGAACCAAATACCATTTTGTAGTTTTGTGAATTCTGTTATTTGCATGTAAATGATGGGCTTAGAAAGGACTGAAGGCTAGAGTTGTTAACATTGGGGTAAAAGGAGTTAATATTTTTGTTGACCTTTAGGGTGTGTTTGGTGGGGAATATGAGATTCACATGGGAATAGAATCCACATTCCCCCGTTTGGTTGGCCAGGAATGTCATTCCCGGTAATCTTATATTACCAATAGTGTATTTTTTGGGGTATATTACCGGGAATGTCATTACCTTCCTTTCCTTAGGTATTGTTGCATTACCGACGTTTTGGACTAAAATACCCTTAAATTTTTTTTCCTTTTCAAAAATATATTTATTCTGTCATTGAATAATAAAAATTATACGAAGGCTAAATTACAAATTTATTCTTAAACTATTTTAGATTTACAAAAAAAAATCTATAATTAAAATTTTATATGAAGTTTATGGGTTAAAATAAAGTTTTATCCTTTCATTAAACCTTTTTATATTTTCAATTTTGTAAAAAAAATTATAGAAGTTTTATGAATTTAATTTTTTTAAAGAAAATATATAAATATTTTCCAACTTGTTAAAAAAACAAATATATAATAAGGATAATTTGGTCAAATATACATTCCAATAATATTTTATTCATTTAACAAAACACGGTAATTTTACATTCCTGTTAAACCAACCAAACACAAAATACAACATTCTCAGTAATCTTATTCCCTAGTAATCTTTTATTCCCACTAGTAATATTACATTCCATGAACTAAACGCACTCTTAAGGATGGCTGCTGTTGTATTTTGGAAAACAATTAATAACTTTGTTGACCTGTAGTGATAGGTGGAGACTTTTTGTGGACTATCAACTTACATTTTCTTACATCAATTTGATTGCATTTGAACTTTATGAAGATAGGATCCTGAGTGAAAGATAAGAGTTTTAACTACACCAACTGGACAAACCTTGGTCTTGAGTTCCATGCGAACGATCTCTCTCCTTTTAGTAAATTTCTTTCTTTTAATTTCCACAAAATGATATTTGTTCAAAGAGTCCACCAAGATTGTTAATTTCCAATATTTGTATAAACAAAACAATATTACCATAAATTTATGTTTCAGAATATGAATTCAAATTTTGATAAAAACTCACACATAATATTGGTAATCATTTTTCAAACTCGTGATTTGTTGCATAGCTATTCATTAATAAATTTGGTTTTTAATTGTAAAAAAGAAATTTGGTTGTTTAGGATGCTTGTAAAATTAAAATTCATGATTTTTTTTATGAATTTTAAATGTAATATCAATTCTTCAATGACTCTCGAGTTAGGTATGAAAGTGTTCTTAACGAGTTTAGAACTTATAATCTAATCTATAAGAGTGTAAGATAATAAGGATAAGCAATTTAATCAACCAATTGTTTAAAAATTTATGATTTTTAAATTATGCACTTCTTTCTCGCAATGATATGCTTTGCTAGTATTGTCGTAAGTATTATTTTTAAATTGAATAATTGAATAACCTTGGTGGTAATAAAAGGAGAGTGTATTATTAATAAATTAAAAAATATATGAATAAATATTATTTTATAATTATTTTAGACTATTAAAAATATTTAAACACTACAAGAAAGATATTACTAGTAATATGGATAGGATGTAATTAAATTAAAATTTTAAAATAAAAAAAATTGCAAACAGAGATTTGCTTTGTGTGTTCCAAAGAAGAATAGCTCAGACTAGCCGAGCCTAAGAAGGAACAGTAGGCTTAACGAGAATGTGAAATGGAAAGCTTACAATTACAGGGTCCGAAAGTAGACAATCGGGTCGGGTGGGGGTGAAATATAGATTAGATTAACGTTATAACCCAATGAGTCGCTTGCAAGCTTCAAATATTTTGGAGCCCCTCCTTTTTCTTGATTTGATGGTAACGTTATGAAATTCATGGACAGCAATGGGATCAGGATCATCGAAATGGTGGAATATTTTGTAATATCCACCCCTGCCCGTGGAAACACAATAAGAAGTGGATCTGGATCTGGTGATGGAGAAGGCCCTTTTCACGGCGTTCTCGAGTGCGGTGCTCTGTTTCTCGGCTCTCAGGGCCACGGTGGACGCACTCGAAACCGAACGGCTTCTGCTCAATATCACCCCGAATCTCTCCCCTTCTTCTGATGATTCAAGAGTTCCACTACCGTATAGCTTTGGAAACTCCATGGCTGTGTCTTGTTTGGTGGCCGAAACTGGATGGATTATGAATGATTCATGCATTTGCTTCGCTCACTCGAGAATTGAGACTTGATTTCATGGCAGGTTGGTTAGGCCACCAAAGAACCAACATTTGTCTACGCTTATTTATTGATTTCATACATGGATTCTTTTTTGCCAACTCTTTTACCCCATGCATACAACGGTTGACAGTAAAAGTTAGATTTTGAGTAAATGAATATTTGCACATTCATCTTATGTTCTCTTAATTAGGTGAATTAACTACCAGAATAGTCACATTTGTTTTAGTTATTTTCTTTTACTTTTGATCACTGATTTTGAAAAAAAAATACATTTCGGTCATTTACATTATTAATTGTTATATTTTTATCCGTAATTCATTAATTTATGTTAGTTAGATGACTTGACATGTTAACACAAAGATTAATTTTTAATTTAACCCTTAACCTTAGATGAGGTATTAATTTGACCTTAAATTTTAGATGAAAACTTGAAACTATTGACAATATTATATTATATTATTATGCTTATAATATTAATTATAAAATTTTAACGTATCTATTTTTTCTTCTCCTTTCCTATTTGCCTCTCATTTCTCTCTGGGAAAGGACCTAAAAGATTGACAAGTTGTAGGTGTGCCCATGTTGTTGGACTTGGCCAAATGGGTCATTATCAACTATTATAGTAAGTTGTCGATAACAATTAAAATTATCGAATTCATCTTTTTGGGTTTATTTTCATCTTGAATTTAAATATGTTCATTGTTGTCCATAGAAAAACATTCCATTTAACATATGTTTATTGCACATATATTTAAAATATAAACATGCTACATAAAACAATAACAAAGGGAGCAAAAAAATTAGAAGTGAAAAAGAGGACGAATTTGAGCAAACTTTAATCGATAATTGTTTTACCTAATCCCTTCTAACAAAATCCACCCATTCAAAATGGATAAGTACAGAATTGATTTAGACTTGTTTCGTGGAAAAACAGATAAGGGGTTTGTTGTATCCATCTCCACCCTCGGTGAGATGTGTTATTTACTAAGTTAATGGTTTGACAATGCATTTAGTGAAATTATATGCGATTCCTTTCAGAAAAAGGGGGGGGGGGGGACAGGAAGGCCGAAGGGGATGGTCTCACATGGGAGTGGGGTACAACCGTATAATGCATGGCATGAATTGAAATGGAGTGCCCCATTTCTAAATGGATCAGTCGGTTCCAAGGAGACACCAAAGTTTTGGCCTTTTTGGTACCCTATGCTTTCTTCTTCATTTCATCATTTGGCTTTGTATTTGGTTTAGGGTTAGTTGTTTTGTTAGAATAACTTTTAACTACGAAAACAACATTCGAAATTATTAGCCTGCCTAAACCCACATTGGTTGCCGATTAATTGATCTACGAGGCCCATATATAAAAAAGTTAATGTTGAAATTTCAATCGAGTATGTGAATAAAAAACATAAAAATGTATTGCTCTTCAACTTATCTTGGGAATTTATTTATTATTGCAGGTGTCACAAAACAGAAAAACTTAAAAAAGGTTTATTATATAATTAATTTAAAAGATATTATCACATAACAAGTGTGGGAACTTTAAAAGGAGTCTGAAACTCAACTAGGTAACACATGTCTTTAGGTATAGTAAAAAAAGAAAACAAATAATAATAAAAGTGGCTTGCCAGCTGAGTTTTTTAACCCGTTCCTTAATTTAGTATGGTTTGGATCTTGATGGGAAGGCCCTCCTGAGGAATGGGTGATGGAATATAGGAAATCTTCTCATTGGGATTGATTTTGACCCATTTGTAGGAGGTGATGAGGTTGTGTATGAAAGTCAGGATTTCGAGTCGTGCATACTCTTTTCCTGGGCACATTCTAGGCCCTCCCCCGAATGGTACGAATGTGTAGGGCGCTGGACCATTCCCTTCAAACCTCGATGGATCGAATCTCTCCGGATCCGGAAAGTATTTCGGATTCTTATTGGTTGTATGCACCGTCCAAAACGCCTGAACCATTTCAAAATAACCATGAATCATTTAATAATCTTTAGACTATTCCATAAATATATAGGCATTAATTACCTTCCAACCCTTTGGGATGGTATAACCAGCGTATGTAAAGTCGGAAATGGCCTCTCTAAAAGAACCATTAGCAGGTGGAGCCAGCCTCATTACTACTTCGCATGCCACGCACCACGTATACTTCATCTTCTGTATATCGTCCCATCTCAAGGCCTCATCCCCTCCCTCTTTCCCTCTTAAAACCTCCATTTGCTCTGCAGTTTACAATCTTATTTATTCACCTAATTGTTGCTGCTTAATAATTAAAATCCAAATCAGAAAGTAGGTACCTTCAAGGACCCTGTTATATACGTCAGGATGATCCGAGAGATAGCTGACAAGGAAGGTGATGGCAGTGCTTGTAGTGTCATGGCTGGCAATGAAGAAGCCAACAATCTTGTTGCCGATCTCAACCTCCGTCATTTCATCCATCAACATGCTATCCACCAAGTCTGATGCCTCTGTTTTCCCTTTCTCTATTATCTCCTTTTTCTTCTTCGTGATGAGGGCCAATAGCTGTTCCCGAATCTGCCTGCCGGCTTTCACCGCGCGGTTGAATGTTGTACCAGGAAGATCAATGGGCACCGATATGAGACCGGCAGTTGCAAGAGCAAAAGGCTTTGCGAAGTTTTCGATCTCATCTGGATTCGTGACGCTCATGAAAAGACGACAGGCAAGTGCAAACGTGTACTTCTTTGAGAGCGGGAAAACTTTGACTTCATTGTAGGGGAACCAGTGTTGATTCAAGTGCTCTTTCGCCATTGTATCCATCAATGGTATATAGTGTTGCAAAGACTCAGGCTTGAGAAAGGGGGGCAAATAGGCTCGAAGTTTGGTGGATTCTTCCTTGGAAGAATTGTCGACACTGGCCGGATCCATGAGAGCTTTCTTGATGGAATCGGGCCACCATGAAGTGACGTATTTGTTTTGGCCGGAGAAAAGGAACTTGTTACCGGCAGCACCGCAAAAGATGGCCATGTCTTCTCCAAGCAACGATGTGCGGAACACATCGGGTGAATATTTGGAAGTTCTATCGGTTATGAATTTCTCAGGAGTGCCCCATCTGGACGCCAACACATAATCCAAGGTTTCACCGATGTATGGAAGACCCCTTCTACCAGGAGGAAGATTGGGGGTGGCCCCGCCGCCGTTGGATTTGTATTTGTAAAGCAAGTAAATGACAACGACGGACACGTATAGAACTACCAAGTGGAGAAAGTATGGCGTCAAAGAATCAATGGCGTCCATGGCTGCGACCTTCATCTTGCTGTGATGTTCTTCAAACTGTTAATTGATGGAGGATTAATAATGAATATACATGTCACATTTGGTGGCCATGTTTATATATACTCATCATAATCGGTTTCCAAAGGGCTAACCAATCCCTGTTGTTGTCATGGACGATAATAAGTTCAGACTCCATCAAAATTGGGAATCTGGGCTCTGTTTTTTAATGGAAGTCTTCCTAATATAATATTCCCATCAACGATCCTAAATTTTGATTTCTTCGATGCCTCTACTCAAACTAGCTATGTATGGAAATGTAAAGATTTCATATTTTAACCGATTGTTAACATTGTTTTTAAGATACACTCGATGATTAAATCTCTTTTATACTGAACACATTGACTAGCTCGTGATGAGTATGGCATGGTCAGTCGTTACCTCTGAACATTGTTGGTGACGCTTCAGGCATATGCGATTAATGTTGGCATCCGGTCCGGTTAGGTATTACTTTGGATGCACCTCGCATTATTACTGAAAGCGAAGCTGTCAACTCCATCGTCGCAATCTCGACCTTTCTGTTCCTCGGTTTCATCTTCATGAGGCTCTACGGCTCCTTGATGCTCATTCTCATATATGTATAGTGTATTGCTTATGTCCTACAATCGGCCAACGTTGTGCCTTATGCTTGAGTTTAATTTATGTTTTAATTTAGTTTCCCATCGTTAAATATATAAGATAATATTGATGTGGCATCATAGATTGAATCAAAGTCTCTTTCATCCGTTGCAAGATACTAATCATTGATCGAAGTTAGTTGTTTAAATTTAATTAATCACATTGTGTATTTAACTTACATAAAAGTATCACTACAAATATATATTTTCGATGATTATAAGATTCAAATATGAAAGACTTTAAATTAATGATCGAAAGCTTAGCCACTCCAACTATATTTTGATTTTTTTTATTATATCAACTTAATACTTACTTATATCATTACTAAATTAAAAATAATAATTTTCATTTTATTTAGAAATAAAAAATAATTATATATTTTATAAAATGTATATTAAATCATTCTAAAAAGTATAATTATAATATTATAAAAATATTTTAAATATATATTTAATTTTTTAATCACGATATTTATTTATTTGAAATAATATTATATTTTAAACTATCTATTTAATTCTAAATTATTGAAAATTTAGGTTAGACTATACGTTTTGTACCAGCTATCACTTTGGTTTGTATAATATTATTTAAAATTAAATAAATATTTTCAAAATAATTTTATTCAAAATACATAAATAATATAACTTTAAAAATTAAATAAATATTTTAAAATATTTTTATAATATTATAAATATACTTTTAAAATGATTCAATATACATTCTATCAAAAATATATAAATAATTATTTATTTATTAAGCTCAATATAATAAAACTAGATTCACGATATAATTGAGTAACTAAACTTTCGATCATTAATTTAAAGTTTCTCACATTCAAATTTTAGAATTATCCAAAAATATTATTTTTGTAGTGATACTATTATATAAGTTGATTATAAAAATATGGTGAAATTAACATAAATAACTAACATAACTAAGTGGTTGAGAGCAACGTATGAGATCTAGGTTAGGGATAGGCATGAAATTCGAATCTGACGAATTCTAACCCAATCTAATTTTATAGGATCGAGTTTTTAAAAAAAATTAGATTCAAATCATGTCGGATTGGATTTTAAGAGAGTGGTCTTCGAGTCGGGTCAGGTTCGGGGTTATACATTAAAAATATCCGACTTGATATATATATATATATCAGCTTTTTGCCATTTTCGTTTTTTTCCCTACCGCCTGCTTTCCTAATCTTCTTCTCCAACTCTTTTCTCTCAACTCTTATACATTCATGTGCTCTGTGCATGTTTCTTGTTGTGCTTTATTTCATTTTTCATCTTGCTTTTTCCTTTTCTTTCTTCTATTTTTTAACCATTACTTTCATGAAATCTCAAGTATAACAATTTTTTTCTCTCAACTCTTATACAATCATCTTCGAATTCAAATAGGTCGATTAAATTGAAAATGATAGCTGCAAAATCAGATGTGTTTCCTTTTGCATGATTTTGTATAGCAATGGGTTTATATAATTTTGTATATGCTGATTTTTTTTGGGTTTATATAATTTTGTATATGCTGATTTTTTTTGGGTTTATTTTTATGATTTTTAATGAACCCTAATTTTTGAGTGTTGCTTCAGTGATGATTTTTTAATGTAATCGCATCGGGTTCGGTCCAATAGAATCTTCTCAATCATGGGTCGGGTCGAGTATCAGGTGGAGGAATTTAATAATCGGGTCGGTTATAGGTTTTGGGTTGAATAAAACTAATTAAAAATACTAACAGATAAAGAATAAAAATAACGTAAAAATTAGATATATATATATATATATATATAATTAGCATGTCATGCCATTAAAATTATAATTAAAATTAAATTCTTGAAAAAAATAATAAAGGAAGAGTTCATGAGTCTTATAATACTTACTTAAGAATAAGTCAGTGTGTCAATGGTTTAACTGAATTAAACTATAGAAATTAACTCTCGACATTGAAAATAATTTGACGAAAACTAATCGGAAAAAGGAAAATCCACTTGAATTGATATTATACCGGTAAACGCACTTGCCCAGTAGGGTGTAAACAAGTCGAGTCGAGTTCGAGTATTGCTGAGTTCGACTCGACTTGAAAACTCTGAAATGAAGCTCGACTCGACTCGAAAACTCGCGAGTTTAAAACTTTCAAGCTCGACTCGAATTCGAAATCCTGAACTGAAGCTCGTGATAAGCTCGAAAAGGCTCGAAATGAAAAAAAAAATTCTTAAACTTAACTCGATTGAAGCTTCAAACTCAAACTCAAACATGAACCTTAAATAGATAAAAATCTTACTTAATTTTAAAAATAAATCAATACATAAATTTTAATATTATTAATAATTTATTTTCTAAAAAAATAAAATCTTAATATATTATATTTTCGAGCTGCTCACGAGCTTTTCGAGTCGAATATCGAGTAGTTCGTTTCGGCTCGTTAAGAACTCGAGTCGAGCTCGAGCTCGAGTCGAATCCATTCGATCCGAGTATTTATCGAGCCTTAATCGAGTCGATCTCGAGTAACTCGCGATCTGTCTCGTCTCACTTACAGCCCTATGCCCAGGCCTTGCCCGGAGTCTAAAATTATAGAATTTATATATAATTAAAATATAATAAATTATTGGTTTAATTATCTCTTTATTATTTTAATTTTAATTATATAATTATTAATTTTTTAAAATTATATTTAACATTACATAGTTATCCATCATTAAAAAATCAATAACGATATTGATATGATATTTTTAAATTACTTTTAATTAAAATTATATATATTTTTTGCTATTAAGGGTGCACCCTCAACAAAATTTGAGGGCCCCATTTAAAGGGCCTCTAATTATTTTATTATATTATTTATTTTTACAATTTAATTTTTTAATTTTCTTTAATTTTAGTTTTATAATTTTATAATTGAGGTCTCTAGTTTTTGTAATCCTATATTTTGATCTTTATAATTGAGACCTTTAATTTTTTCAATCCAATTTTTTTATATTTATAATTGATGATCCTAAGTTTTTCAATCCCACTTTGTACCTTTATAATTGAACTCTTGATTTTTTCCATCTCAATTTTTACATTTGTAATTGAGGCCCCTAATTTTTCAATCCCATTTTTTAAGTATATAATTTAGACCCCTAATTTTTTCAATCTCACTTTTGACCTTTAAAATCAAGGCCCCTAATTTTTTTAATCTCAATTTTTACCTTTTATAATTGAGGTACCTAATTTTTTCAATCATACTTTTTACTTTTATAGTTTAAACCCCTAATTTAATCATTTTTATATGATTTATTAATGTAATATTAAATTAATTATTCAAAGTATTATAATATATTTTGGTTTTATAAAGGTCTATATTTTAGTTTCGCCTCCGGGTCTCGAAAATGTCTAAGACATTTATGTATTTATTAGATAGTTTATTAAACGTAATAAAAAATAGTTACAAACAAATTTATTTATTTTTTATCACTCTTACAATTTAATTTTTTATACTTATTATTAGAGAGTTAATTTTATATTCGTCCCGGACAAGTAAAATCTCAGAAACAATATTGTGGGTGAGACACGCCATGCATTGCATTGTCAAGACATGATTAAAGAATGGTGTGAAGATATAATTATTCCAATCAAATCTTCAAGTGGGAGATTGTTGAAAGTCAAAAAAGAGAATGAAACAAATGGGGCGGCTTGGCAATATTAAGGGCGGCTAATTTTAGTCAAATTTGGCCACCAAATTTGATAAAATAATAAAGGGTAAAATACCCAATTTAGTCACTTTACTTTTAGGGTATTTACAAGATTAGTCCTTAAGTTTTAACTATAAATACCCCAACCCATTTAACTTCAAAACCATCCCAAAGCATTCTAGCTTTCTTACAATACTAGAGAATTTAGAGAGTTTCTTGAGAGTTGTTTTCTCCTTTTTATCAAGAGATAATTATCATTGTTTTCTTCTTGGTAGATCGAGAGGAGTTGTAATTCATATTTTCTCATAGTGAAATTCTTCTACCGTTGCCCGTGGTTTTTACCCTATATTATTTAGGGGTTTTCCGCGTAAATTTTGTGTCTCTTTTATCTTCATTTTTTATTTTTCTCAAATTATCAGTTGTGATTTTGTTCTATCCGATAGCCGTATTCTGTAACACCAGACTCTGAACAATAGCGTAGATTGGCTTTCAAACCTTGCCACCAGGTCCCTCAACTTGATTGCCACTACTTTGAGCATGATTGCTAGAGGGGGCTCCATAGCCATGATCATGAGGAGGAAATGAAGGATGTGCAAAGTACTGGGGAGGAGGAGGAATGCCCCCATAACCATGAACATGAGGAATTAAAGGATGTGCATAGTACTGATGAGGAGGAGGAATGGCCCCATAACCATGAGCATGAGGAAATGAAGGATGTGCAAAGTACCGAGGAGGAGGAGGTATGCAGGCGGCCATAACCACAATTATAAGCAGGCGGCCAAGCTGATCGTGGTGGTGGAGCTATTGTTCCCAACGATCGAGTCCTAATTTCCTCCTCACAAGGTGCTAAAATACAGTCAAGGTGAAGATGGAAGCCGCAATCCTTACATCTATAACGCCATTACAACACATATCTTTACAGACCATGCACCCGACGGGCACCCACAAAAGATGATCCTTATGCATCGCATGCCGTGTAGATTCAGGTAATTGCGTACAATAAGGTGCACATTGAAATCACATATCTGGCACCTATAGAAAAGTCCTTCTACTGGGTCGTCACACACGGTCTGGCTTGCAAACGACTAGTTGGTGCATAAAAGAAGAGATTTCCATAGGGCAGTCGGCCCAGTGATGATGGAGATCTAAACCGCATGGTTCACATTGAAACCTTGTGGCGTAACCGAGAGTTTGGCAACCTCCGCAGAGGAACTCCGTGTTGGCCAACACTTGTATTAACGGATGGCAACAATGGGTATAATGTTGTACGGTTTCATTGGATAATATAGTCATCTTTCTCCATCTACTCAAAGGATTGCCTCTTTTTTGTTCAATAGACTGCCAGTGTACGTTAATACATAAATAGTGATGTTTGAAGAGCAGAGAAAATTACATTTAGAGGTGAAGCTTCTCACCGGACTTGGGAGCTTTACATTTTGTTGACCGTTAAAGACGTTATTATTTGTCCACCCAGTTGACTGTAGATTATATGAATATTGTACTTACTTTTCCACAGTTGCCGTGTGAGGTGATATGTAATAGAAATGAGCATTTCTCTATCACATTTGATTAAATTCAGGCGATTTTCTGTCCCCACCCTTGGCTTCTACACATTTATTTCATTTTCACCCTTCCTATCATTAGCTGCCCACTCAGGAGTGGGAATGAGTTTTTTCTTATAAGAAAATGACTTCAATGTTCACATGTCTAGGTTTGTTGATTTCCTCTGAGTTACACTTACGTGGAACCAGTTTTCTATATTTGCTTTGGGAACACACTCTATTTCTTTGTTCTGTAACTTGCTATTTAGATAGAATAGACAGTGTGTTCACTGTATCAGTAGACTATTTTGTTCGGATTCAGAGTTGTCTGGTATACACTATATTTTAAGTTTTTTTTTATAACCAATTTCAAATATTTTTGACGTCGTATTCTCATACTTGTATTTAGATTTTGAAGAATCGGTTGAATTGAGAATGTACAAGTCAAAATGGGATATGACTAAGAGATTCAATATTAACAGAGCATGTAAAGAATTTGAATGGTGGTATGATGGGATATATTTGTACATGTATTACGTAGATATGAAGAAAAAAAAGATTTGATATTCCAATCGTGTTTTCTAGGTTAACACAATTGTATGGTCTTACACCCCAAACTTGGTTTAACATTTTCATTGCTTCTCAATGTTTGACAACAAAATCAGTAATTTGAGTTGTGATTTGGTTAATTGCAGCTGATATGCCGCTAAAACAAGTCCTTAAATGAACTCATTTTCAAATTTAGAAATTATGGCAAACGCATTCACTATTCACTAACTGTGTAAGGGCCCAAGGAATCTAGCAAGAAAATACAAAAGAGTCGTTCCCTTCAGTGCCCATTTCTCGCTTTCAACCCACCATAAATGAAGGGTTGGAATTGTCCGAAAAATAGTTATTGTTCTTCTCTTCTTGTTTCCTTCTCCATTTTCGTTGGTTTCTCATGTCATGGAAGTGAAGCTTAGCCATAAAAAACATTTCTTGCTCTCAAAATCTCTTCTTTCGGACCATACAAAAGCAAGCTTCCCAACCCGCACCTTGAATTTTAAACCCTGGGCAGCTGCTGAAATCCAACGGTTTCAAGGCCTAGTGAAGGTTTTTCTTTCTCTTCCCACACCATATTTTCGTAAGAATTATAGTTACTTCACTAGTAGGATGACTTTTTGTAGGCTTTGCTAAAACGAATGGTTTGGTTTCTTGGTGTCAGAAATGGAGATTGCAGAACGAGACAAAGGACTATTCCTGCGGTCATGTGGTGAAAGAGTTAGACGAAACTCCTTTACCTTCCTTTTTTTCTCTAAATTCTGGGTTTTGATCATGATTTAGTGTGCAAAGTTTATCTGGGGTGAAAAGTTTGTAATCTCAACTGCAGAGGTGAAACTTTGTCCTCCATTTCAAAGATGTATGGGGTGTCTGTTCATTCCATTGCAGCTGCTAATAAGAACATAGTGGATATTGACCTTGTCTTCCAAGGCCAGCTCCTTAACATCCCTGCTCCTTCCCTTCTAGACACTAAATTTGTAAGTACCAATTATTCGAGTTTGTTGAGCTATTACCATATTCTTTCATGTTTCAAAAATTGTAATGCTCTAGCAAATTAACAAGGCAACATTGTAGTTTGGACTTAGTTTAAAACTTTCAGCCTGAATTGTGTTGGGTAACGCTGGGATTTCAATCAGATTTTTGTTGAAATTTACCTTGGTCGTGTATGTTTTCTTTTCTGCTAATCAGGACCGAGTCAAGAAAAGTAAGTTGTGGCGTTCCATTCGTGCACTTAAAGTTCCTTCAGAGAAAACATTGTTCACCGTGCTAACTTCACATCATCAATCAAATGTAAGTCTGTTTATAAAAACCATCACAGTGGTATTCCTTGATTATGCAAGCTCAACAGGCTTTCCCACTCTATTAGCAGGCTAGATCCACTGGTTATTTTCTAGTTGTGGTTCCTCTTATAGCGTTTTGCATCGGATGTGTAATCAGTACCTTTCACACAAGAGTTGCCAGAGGCATAAGACAGCAAGCTGTTGATAAGTCTCAAGCACTTCACTGTGGGGCAAAACGCATGCGATGGAAGTATGCCCTCAGTGACACTGTAGAAGGAAATGTTTTCGACTCCGAATTAGGCCTTGATTCTATTGTAAGTACTCAGTTCAACATGTAGTATATGTCAAGCATATAATGCAGAATTTTAGGAAAGCCAATTTCTTGTCTTCTTTTTAAGCTTGAGCCTTATCTGCCATGATCTTTCTATACCCATATCATAGAATATAGCACATTTGATATACTCAGTTGCAAGAAATGTAGTATTCAACCGATATCTAGTCGTGTTTCTTTCTTCAGATAAAATACCATTATATTTCTCTTTTTTAAAGTAAATTGATCGGTTGGAGTCCCTATTGCACAGGTTTATATTGCTATCTGGAATAGCTTCATATTGCTTTCCCTTTTTTCCTGAGATTAAAACTATTTCAAAAAGAAAAACTGTTTTGATGTGCCTGCTAAGGTGACCATATGATCTTATATTGACATGAGTGACCATGAAAAGGATAGTATCCATGTAAAGTGGCTTAGAGCCTCAAAATTAGAACTTTGAATTTCAAGCAGAGCAGGTAAGTAACCCATAGGAATTCAGAAAAACTAAGTCCCTATAATCCTTATGCCATCACCTATGAATAGTAGAAATATTTTTCTTCTGTTAAGTTTTTGCTGACTCAATGATTGTACACTGGGCAACCTAGTCTCACAGCTTCAGGTAAATGACCCTTTGTGCTGGGAATCACTTGCCTTGGGTGTGGCATCATTGCAAGTTTATTTGTTTGGAAGCGGTATTTCCAAGTGTATGATTCTTGTGTTTCTGACGATGCCGAAGAGTAGAAAACTGTCTGTCGGACAATAAGTTGCATTATAATTCTTTGCTTCAGTGGCACTGTTGATGGCATAAGGCAGCATTACACTACATCCATTTCAGGTGGGAGATATGATTGTGATATACTGACACTCTGTCTGTGGAAGTTAATGATGCTACCAGAGCCGGAGAATGCTCAATACATGCTACATAGGGCTTGGCATTGCTCACGAAATTGAAGATACAATAATGGGTTTTGCTATGGAAGAATGCCTAACAGCTTGGCAGGTACTGCATACTAGAATGATGCATAATATACACTTTCAAGGATGATTGTTCACTTATGCAGTGGCCTACTGGTTGATATGGTTTCCTTGTATGTTTGTTGTCCGGGTGACAATGATGGAACTCCAATCTTTTCCATTTGGTGCTGCTTTGCCCAAGACCTTTTTACTTATATGATTCATTCATCATGCTACGCATAAAGGGAAGCCAATGGTGATACATGTGACCTTGATTGTTCTTATGTTTTCAGACACAAGGGACCGGACGATTCCATGATATGCATGGCACACATGGGAATTGATAACACTAGTTGAAAAAATTCTCCATGATTATAGGGATTGGTAACACCGGATTTGTACCTTGTTGCTTGCCTGCAAAACCAGGAACACCAGGTCTGCTGTATTGTTTTGCACCTCTTGTTGTCAAATTCATTCAGTATGGAGAAGCCTGAAGCTGCCAATTAGCAATGACAAGCCCTACTGAATGAGCTCACTAGAGATCAATGAAACCGAAAACACAAAAGCAGTCGCATATAAAGAGTATTAGCAATCATAATATAGTTATTGTTTTTTATTTGTTCGATAGCCAAAAGGTGTCTGCTAAAATTGGGGTTGGATGCTAAGTTAATTTTGAACTGTTGTGCAGGGTCCTTCAGAAGATGAAGCATGCATCCAGTACGAGGAGGCACTTGAGGATTATGGTAGACTTGAAGATGATTATCAGAAATTTCTTTCAGAATGTGGCATTACTGAATGTGGATATTGGCGGGATGCTTCACCTGGTGCCTGATTGGACCTTGACCTACCATGAATCCACCTCTCCTCAGCAGAGAAGAGAAACTGGATACTTGTACAGAGCTATAGTGATTTTGCCTTGCTTTGCACGTTTCTTTTTGCTGGGCTTTTGCTTGTGGGTTCAGTCACAATCATTGGCTTATAGGCAGCTTTGACGTGTTTTGCAGTCATGTCGAATGTGGTGATTAAAACAGTTAAAACTATCCGTTTATCACTGGAAACTTGTCTCTTTATATAATCATTTTGGCAAATTTATACTTAAAACCATATTTGTAATATAAAAAATGACTATTTGATATTTTAGTGGTGTAATTTGTTAATTATACAATATAAAAAGTACATAATCGAAGTATCATAGCCACGTGCATTTTATTTTAATTTGGCTCAATTAAACTATTATTAAATTTATTAATTCTTTCTCCCATCAGTGGAAACATAAAATTAAACAAGACAATGGTGGCTCAACTGGAAATCAGAGTTACCATTCACCAGACATTTTTTGTCCAAATAAGGATTTAAATGAATGGATAGAATAGCTTAGGGGCTAGTCAACTGGATTCATTTTCCAAACTAAATTTCACATAGGGATGCAAAATTTATAATTTATAATTTAAGAGACGTAAAATTATAAAATTTAGGAAGCGACATTATTCAAATTATAATTGATTGTACATTTATTATAAACACAACACAAATAGAAATATGGATTATACGTGAGCATAAACAAATATGGTATAATTTATAAGACGAAAAAATAATATGAAATACAACGTGGGTACATACACAAATTGAGATATTACAGTAGAAGGAAAGGAGGGTGGTTATGATGTTAATAGGAAATCTACTAAGGTTGCTGTTGGCTGTTGGGTACAAATAATAAAATAAAAAAAAATGCAGGGTTGCTAAGGTCGTGGCTTCAATCAATTCCTTTCATTTTACTTTATATACTTTCTTATGTTCGCAAGTCGTTGGAGGGATGACGGTCCAATGATTACTTTTAGAAAACCAAATTTATCGACCAAGATTAATGTGCATAGATCAAACAATATTTTAATTTTAATTGATATATTTTGTGTTTAATATCAATTTTTTCCTTTTTTTTTATAAGAAAAAGTGAATTTAAAATATGGACCAGTTGGAAATTTTATTATAAATCTTTTATTATTTTATGTGATTCAATCAATATATTTATTTTCTATTAGTTAAAATAATAAAGTATTTTTAATTTTTTAAAAGTTAATTAAGTCCTTAATTTTTAGTTTACATTAAAGTCTCTTTCATTTTTTATTTGTATCCAAATAAAATTTTGGAACGTGATCAAATAAATACTAATAGTTAACTTACATGTTAAAATAAATCAACACTGATTTAAAATAATAATTTATAAAGATACAGGTCAAGATATAAAAATACATTTGGATGAATCAAAAACTTATTTTATTGAAAAATAATAATATAATTTAAAGGTTTTAACCAAACACGATAGTTTAATGTTTAAGAAAGCACAAGATGGGCTAGCGTCCAAGTACGGTAGTTGAGTCGAAAGAGAGTCCCATGCTACTTATGTCCCCCTTCAAGTTTGGACTTCCAAACCCTACTTATGAACATTAACAATATTATGTTACAAATAACATCACCTTGCTTTTCTGGCATATACAAAGAGTTCAATTTCTTATATATATAAGAATTGCCTGCAGGCATTTCCTATCTAAAATGTCTTAAGGCTCTATCATTTAATGATATGTCCAAGGAATTCGCTCGGAAATTGTTGCCCAATGGAGGTTTGGATCATTGGAAAGTCAAGCATATTCTGAATATATATTTCCTTTACGACACATTTAAAGTAAAAGGGCATGAAACCTACAAGCTTGGTGTTAGCATACCTGAGTTGAAGCACTTATAATAAGTAATGATGTTTGTATCATTTGCATCTATGTTACTTAGACAGACATGTGATGTGAGTGTCCAATACAGGCACATGACAAACACGGGTATTTTAAGTTCCAATATGTTCAATCTTTTCCTAAGTTCCAATATGTATTTTAAGGGTCCTTAGAGGAACCATCTCTCTAATCATTTCTGAAAATGTCTGACACGGATGTCGGATACAATTACCTCAACAGAATTGAAGAGTTAAGAACAACATAGATTTGCATTTTTACGAGTTTGCTATTTCTTTTGTTTTATGTTTTAATTAGCATGATTTTGTAGGACAGGGAAAGCACTCATCAGTTTTCAGCTGAAAGTAGAATGGCCATGTAGGAAGAGACTAAATTCGAGTTCTTTCCTCCAAGAACCAACCAGACTAACTCGATATTTCTTATCAGATAGATGTGGTCATTTTTGCTGTTATACTATACTCAGTTCACATTACTGCCTAGTATTTTTATGTATGCATGTTGTTGTCAAGGATACATTAAGATTAAATTTTGTAGTTAATTTAGATGGATAGTGATTCAAAACAAGCATCAAATAGAGATTAAGATGAAATATTTGATGCTAATGTTAACAGTTCTCCAGCTAGGTCTTGTTAATAGCATCCGAATCCAAGTGAGATAGAATGATATAAAGATTGGTTAAACAATCATCATCATTAATATATATATATTTATATATATATAATAAAAAAATCTACTCAGGTAAATGTAATTAATTTTACATTTTTCTCACTTTTCCTTTTAACAATCATCATTTCTAAATTTCATTTCACTAAAACTTTAGTTCCCCTTTCTCTATTACTCTTTCCCGTTGATTACTAACTTCTTTCCCTTAGCTTGCTCATATATTGCAAGCTTTTAAAATGCCATGAGGAAACACAGCATATAACTCAGTCATAAAAGGCATCCCTAAGGCTTTCCTTGGTAGAGTGGAAAGCAACTTGAAAGGATGGAATGATAAAGGGGGTAAAAAATGCTGCTTGCAGATAAAGAATAAAAGTAACCCGCTCTATAACTATGTTACCAGTTACCTAGACTATTTGTTTTCCTGAAGTACATATGTCTGACACATATTTAGACATGAGCATGCGGTATGATTCTCCAAATATTAGGGGGGGGGGGACTTTTAAAAAAAGTGAAACATGCCTGTGACAAACATAAGAAACTCATCCTGAATCCAGGTAATACAGCTCCATAGGAGGAACCTGTGGAGTTCCTTAATCTACCATACAAAGAAGGGCGACTGAAGCAACTTGATATTCCAATAAACCAGAAACATAAAGCAAATAAAACATTAAGTCACAGTGAACCAACATCCCTACATGCAAGAAAAATAATAGCCAAAGAAAAGAGGGAGAATCCAAATAAAACTAAATGCAACGAAAAAATATTAAAGATATAAACACATAAAGAGAGGAACGTATAGAAGTTAAAGAAGGTGATTCAAGGCAGAGAAAATGAAACATAAAGCTACAGCCTCTGCCAGTATCACACATATGCAGCTTAATTAAAATTGTGCTCAGCTTCCATATTACCCGTTTTATTCTTGCCAGGCGAGATTGAAGCAGAAGAATGCTCAATCCAGAGCCAGCAAATTTCAACATCTCACAATTGAGCTCGAAAAGGAACATGCTCAGGAACTAATGCAAAAAAGGCATTGAAATTTGTAGCGATGCATTCATAACCGCAATAAATAGGTGACTTACAACATTAAAACTAACAAAAAAGAAAAGAGTATGCCAATGTTTAACCGGTGATCATAGTTCCAGCGCCCTCATCGGTCATAATCTCATGAAGTAAGGAGTGCTCGACACGACCATCTATAATGCTAGCAGTGGTGACTCCTTGAGCAAGGGATCGAATGCAACAATTCACTTTCGGAATCATTCCACCGCCCACCTTCCCTTCCTCAATCATTTTCTTCACTCCTTTTATATCAATTTCTTTCACCAAGCTTCCAGGGTCCTCGCGGTCTCTCAGAATCCCTGCAACGTCGGTCAACAGGATCAGTTTCTCTGCTCCCAATGCCGCGGCCACCTCTCCAGCAACAGTGTCTGCATTGATGTTGTAAGGCTGCCCGTACTCATCCGCCGCCACTGAAGCAATCACCGGGATGCTTCCGTTAGCCACGAGCGTTTGGAGGACTGTAGGGTCCACTCTCGCAACTTCTCCGACAAACCCCAACTGTGCAGCATTTGGGCTGGGCCGGGCAGTTAAAAGACGGCCGTCCATACCAGAAAGGCCGACGGCGGTGGCTCCAGAGAAGTTGATACGGGAGACAAGGTCTTTGTTAACTTTTCCAACAAGGACCATGGAAACAACTTCCATGGTCCGGGCGTCGGTCACACGGAGCCCATCGCGGAACTGAGAGGGAATGCTGAGCTGATTGAGCAGAACGTTGATCTCAGGACCACCACCGTGGACGAGGACGGGACGGAGGCCAACGCATGCGAGAAGGACGAGATCCCTAACAACGGAGGCCTTGAGCTCGGCAGATTTCATGGCGGCGCCGCCGTATTTGACGACAATGGTCTTTCCCCTAAATTTCTGGATGTATGGAAGTGATTCAGAGAGGATTTTGACTCGAAGTTGATGATCGTAATTGCTAAGTGTGGGATTAGGCGGGTCATTGAGAGCGGTGGGGGAGGTTGAAGAAGCTCTTACGGCAAGATGAGGACGACGAGAAGGGGGGGCTAACGAGGTCTTTGAGAAATTGACATTGGGGTTTAGGGTTTTCGATATTGTTAACGAGAGAGATGAAAGGGGCTCTTGTGATGAGCAAAAATTGAGAGATTTGGGGGTGGCTATTGCGCCCATTTCTTCTGCTTTTGGTGAGAGACCTAATGCTGCACCTGAGACTGAATTGACGACTGACGGCTGTAATCAAAACTCAAACGTATTACGTATACCAATTTCTATTTTCTAGTCTCCGTAAATTATAGATTTAATCTATCTTTTGATTTACTTAATTTTAATTTTATATTTTTAAATTTTTAAAAAATACATACTATACGATGACAATATAATTAAATTATAAGGTCTAAAATAGTCTAATTAGAATGAATAAATAAATAAAGTTGCAACTTACACATAATATAAAGATTAATAACAAATTTAACTAAAAAGAATAATAACGGAATTTCACTTAAATATATGATGACTAGGTTAAAATTGAAATTTTAAAAATAGAGGAACTAAAATGAAAAACTCTTAACTTTTTGTTGCTCATTTATTATTTTCCTTTCTCAAAATATGGTTGTTGGGAAATTAATGTACTTTTGTTTTTAGTATTGTCGTATTTTGATATTAGGGTAAATTGTTCTAAACACCCTTGAATTTTAATATTTGTATTGAATTTATCAATAAATTTTATATTAAATGGATTAAAACACTGAAAATCAATGCATTGATTTTAAGTATGATGTTTGGCATGTATGAAATGGGTATTTGATATTGCATGAAGTAAACATGAGTATATAGTGTTTATACAAGTTTTTATGGAGTCCTAACAAATTTAAGTCAGCTTTACCAAAAATAATTTTAGGCAGTACTGATATTTTGGTAATAGTATCGATACTATATTCAGCCACTATCATGAAACCTTAAAGCAAAATGCCCCGCAGCTGTGACGAGAAACCTCCTAGATTCCGCTATGAAGGATGTTGAGATGGAATTCACTCCGACCGCTAATAATAGATCAAGATGAGATCCTACGATGGGAACGACTTTGATTGCTACAAAACCCTCGATCTCAATTTCTTATAAGGATATGCTTGTCGAAGACACTATGAGTCGAGCGGTTATAGATCAGAAAATCATTGATGAAGATGAGATTAAAATCCTCGATGAGGATGTCATTCGAACAATTTTTTATGGTATACTTTCGATTGGATTCACGCTTTGGTTGTCGAAAGCTTTGCTCAAACAGTTGTAGTTAAAATTGTTGGGGAGATGAATGCCTTACTCGGAAACTATCTCAAGCATTTTGACTGAGAGACGTAGAGAACGATTATTTTCATGTCACTTCTCATACCCGTTCCAACTATTTGGAGTTCTTGTAAACGGTCCTTGAACGATATTTGGTAACTATTTAATCACTAAACCGTGGTCAGAGAATTCCTTTACCTCTCAGCCTTACCTTAGTAAAATCATCGCTAGGATCTGATTGTTAGGGTTGCAGTCATGTTATACAAAAGAAGCTTAATCACTGGAATTGGTAAATTTAAAGGCATGTAATTCGAATCGGTTTGGATTTAGAGTCATCATCAACCTTTGTGTTAGGTAGGTCAAATACCTAAAAACGTCTAAAAAATTTTAAGAAAAATTATTTTAAAGAAAAAAATTTGGTATGCGTATTGCCGTAAATTCATTTTTAAGGATTCGAGAGTTGATTACGCGTGGGGAAATGTTAACACCCCACATCGTCCAAAATTAGTACCTATCAATTTTACATTGCCTAAGTAATGAAACTTGAAATATTCGAATCTAAAATTTAAATTTCGATCTTTTTACTTCGATAAATTTAAAAATCAGTAAATTTATTTTCTTAAAAGAAATATTTAACTCAATGGAAAGTATTTAATTCACTCAATTTTATTTAAAAATATATCCCTTTACTACTAAAATTAATAGAAATCGTGATCCAATTATGTTGGACGTAATTCTATTAACTTACGATATAAAGCAATGTTGCCTTCGATTTTACAAAAATGAGAAAATTTAAATGAAGTATTAATGAATGAAACAATAATAAATGGTATGAAATGTAAAAAAATGTACGAAATTAAATATATATTTACACACAAATTATTTATTAATTAAGTTAAAATTGATAGGGTGTTCTTTCACTCGTGCATTCTGAGGAATCAAACTCCAGATATTTTTGAGGTTTTCCCATTGATTGCTATTCGTTTGAGGTATCCCCATAAAATAAATATAATTTAATTTTTGATTTTTTTTATTAAAATAATATTATTATGAATATTGAAAAAATCTCTCTCGTTCAAATAATCTTCAAAAGGGAACTCTAGATATTTGAATGCCTTCCATAAATTAATCGAATAGAAAGAGAAATCTTATCAACTAAAAGTTTCTAAACTTATTTTTTGCTCATATAAATTATATATATAAAAAATAAAAGAAAAAAATGGCACCCTCTTAAAAAAGGTTTTGAGACCTTTCAAAAAAGAAATTGACCTTTTTTTTTAAAAAAATATCTAACAATATGATCGGCTATGTTAGCCTAATTTTGCAAGATGTGATCCATAATAGTCTTTTGTTATCGTTTCAATTTGGCTTCTCAATCTATTTGCATTCTCTGCAAATTCTCTTTTAGATTTTTCTTCAGTTTCTCAAATGTTACTTTCATTTTTAGTATCTTGTCGTGTGATCAGGACCATTGTCATGGAATCCTCCAAGAATTAAACACGTATTTTCATGAATGATGCATGCGAAAATGCTTAAATAAATGCAATATAGATGCAAAATGCAAAGATGCTAATGTGAATGCAATGTAAAAAAAGTATTTATCCCAAAGATTAATATAATAGAATAAGTTCCATTTGAGATAACAGTCTTCGCTATTCAAGATAATCCATTTTCACATACATGATTTTGCTTGTACGCTTGGTCTAAAGTAAGTCGATGTTTTTTTTTGGAACTTCACCCTCGAAAACTATATCCCTCAAGTGTTCTATGACCTCCTAGACTTGTGTATAAGCTCTATTCAAAACACGGCTCATCTCAGATGATGCCTCTACGATGCTAGAGTTGTACATTACATTAGTTGTAGGTAAGATTTTGTAAATGCATCGTTGCTCGGATCAAATGATCACCTCTCAAATCTTGAGTGTTGTTCTACATATCAACTTTGATGTCTGATCTTCAAGAGAACTTCCTCCTCGTTTACTCCAAGCTTCAATTAGCCAATTGTGCATGTATGTGTATGCGACTACTTGATTGATAATTTTTTTTTCTCTATTTATGAAAATTTTCCAATTAGAGAGTCATCTGTGAATCAAAACATTCATGTTGTCTAAGATGATGATGTAATGCATAAAGGTGAAAAATAACAAAAAATGAGAAAATTGAACTAGAATAGGTAAAATAACCAATAAAGATAAAAATGATATTGAAAGATGAATATAATACTTACCCCATTATGTATCTAACCAAACATGATTTTATTAAAACAACAATCCTACCGGACATGCTTTTTACTGGACATGATTTGTTTAAGGAAATTAGTCCTAATTATATGGTATCTAATTCACATGCCTTCATCAGAAAATAAAGTTATTCTATGAATTTAAAGTAAAGAGAGAAAGTTCAGAGTTGTTCCTCCTTTATGTACACTTATTAGAGTAAATACTATTAGACGGAATTTTAACATTACTTATGATGGGTAAGGGTTCACTATATGTATGATTTCGGTCCTAAGAAAAAGGGTACTCGAATTTATCATTGTCGATGCCCCCTTGGATGTCAAACCCTCAATCCTCATTCATTATAGACTTAAACGAATCAAGTTCAATTCGAGGGAGTACATTTCTTATGCCTAACATGGAAGGTTGCTCACGAAGATCATAAGGGCATGTACTCCGAGAGTAATTCACTAGTCTATGCAGAGGGTCACTCACAAAGGCACTAATGACTCACTCCTACTTAACGGGACATAGCTTGGGTATAGGGCTTATGATATGCAAATTCATGTGTTGTGTGTGTGAAGAAGAACTCACAAACCTTTTCAAAAAAAAAATAAAGACTCATAACCCAAATTAACATCAAACACTAAAAAACTTTTAACTAATACTAACAACCTCTTAACTAATTATTATTATATCTAATTTGTTGAGTTAATCGATTGGCGGAATCGGCCAAGAGGGGGTGAATTGGCAATAAAATTTTGGTGGAAGTTTTTGCAGAAAATTGAAAGAAATTGCACATCGATTTAGAGTGGTTCGACTTTCTCAACCAAAGTCTAAGTCCACTACCTTAGCTATCCACACTAAGGATTTTCCACAAATTCACTAATTTGTCTTTCTTTTGAGGACAAAGAGTAACCTTACAAACCCTCAAGAATTATACCCCAAATTCTTGAGAACACTCTCTCCCAAAGAGAACAATACAAATTTGCAAACTTACAAGGAAATCCTCACAAGGTAGATTGTTTGCACAATTCTAGAACAAAGAAAAGAACACTCAAGAATGAATACAATTGAGCATAATAAGTGTTCTTGAAAGCAAAATGAATATTGAATGAAAAATAGGCTTGAAATGCTCAAACTTGAGGTTTGATGCTTTCTCTTTGATTCTCTCTTGATTCTAGTTGCTTGATGTTTCTTGTTATTGATCAATGGCTTCTAAGCTTGCTTAAATACACCTTGAATCACTTCTGAACGTTGGGGGATCATTAATGAAGATAATATAGTTGTTTTAGTGTGAAATTAATTAATAAAATAGTTTGGAGTGTGGGGGAATCGGTACCCCTTAAGGGGAATCGGTTCCCTAAGTGTAAAATTCAAATATTTTGACCGTTACACAGGGGGTAATTGGTACCCCCTGGGGGGAATCGGTTCCCTCTGAGCATACTGGAATTCTCGGAGCCAAACCATTAAGGGGGAATCGGTACCCTCTTGGAGGGGAATCGGTACCCTCTTGGGGGGGGAATAGGTTCCCTCTGAGCAATCTGGAATTTTTGGCTTTGAGATGGTTCGAAATATTTTTTAAAATCGTTTTGAAATTATTTTAAGATTAAAACTTAATTTTACACTTGAGTAAGGATTAAAAATGACATTTGAAAGATTTGGAGTATTATTTTGATATTCGAATAATTATATCAAATATACTTAGAAAATCTTTTTGGAAAATCTTAAAATTAATTTAACTTAATTTGTTATATCGAAATATCGAAATATCAAAATGTTTTCAACAATCTCCCCCTTTTTGATATAACAAAATATTTTAGTAATTTTAAGATTTTGAAAATTACTCCCCCTTACTTTAACACTTCTCCCATTTAAAACACTTAACACTTCTCCCCCTTTTTGTTAAATCAAAAAGACATTTTAAAAGAATGTAAACAAGGTTATCAAATTATTTAGCCAATTATATATAGTTTAAGCTGCTAAGATCACAAGCAAGAGAAATGTTAGCCATTAGTTTCATAATCAATATTCATAATTAATGTGACATGGCAAAATTGGTCATATATCTAACATGATGTAAATGATGCAATAATGAATAAATTTAACCACACAATATATAAGTTCAAACATCCAAACAAATCCAAAGTCTAACAATCCACAAAATCAAACAATCCAAAATATTCAAAATGTTGAAACAATAATATTTTAGTTCAAAGTTCTAAAGCTAAACACAAAATTAAACATCCGGATCGGGAGGAGGAAAACAAGCATGCATAGCGGCCATCTCGTGTGAGAGTGCATCAATACGTTCATTCATCGAAGCGTTGTTTGTGCGCATCTCTCGGAGGATTTCTAATTGTTGAGCTCCCATTGTGGATAAATGGGACTCTATAGAAGTAAAGCGCGAATCCATAATCATAAACTCCCCCTAACTAATAGCAATGAATGCAATAAAAAATTAAGCATTTTTCATTTAGTCTTAAAAGTGCTAAAATTATTTTAAACACTAAGTGAATATAGGTTGGTCAAACCTAATTCTCTCTTAAGTGTCTAAAATCTTTCCTTGTCTAAAGGTTTTGTAAAGATATCCGCTAATTGGTGCAAAGTATCAACAAATTCTAGAACTACATCTTCCTTAGTGACATGGTCTCTAATGAAGTGATGTCTTATTTCAATGTGCTTAGTTCTAGAGTATTGGATGGGATTTTTAGTGAGACAAATAGCACTAGTATTGTCACACTTGATAGGAATGGTACCTACTTCAATTCCATAATCAAAAGGTTATTGTTTCATCCATAAAACTTGTGCACAACAACTACCAGCTAAAATATATTCGGCTTCAGTGGTAGATAATGCAACACATTTTTGTTTCTTTGAAAACCAAGAAATTAGCATATTTCCGAGGAATTGGCAAGTACCGGAGGTGCTTTTCCTATCTAATTTGCATCCTCCATAATCTGCATCAGAAAAGGCATGCAAGCTAAAGCTAGAGTCTCTAGGATACCAAAGTCCTAAACTAGGAGTGTCCAAAAGGTATCTAAAGATTCTCTTAACAACTAGTAAATGTGATTCCTTAGGGCATGATTGAAATCTAGCACATAAGCAAACACTATACATAATGTTCGATCTACTTGCAGTTAGATAAAGTAGAGATCCAATCATTGACCTATATAATTTAACATCTACACATTTACCTCCTTGATCTAAGTCAAGCTTTGTTGAAGAGCTCATTGGAGTGTCATGAGGTTTGTCATTTTCCAGTCCAAACTTCTTGAGCATATCTTTGACGTACTTAGCTTGATTGATGAAGATGCCATCTTTTCTTTGCTTGATTTGGAGTCCTAAGAAGAATGAGAGCTCACTCATCATGCTCATCTCGAATTCACTTTGCATTAGCTTAGAAAATTCTTGGCAAAGAACATCATTAGTAGAACCAAATATTATAGCATCAACATAAATTTAAACTACTAATAAATCTTTACCTTTATGCTTTAAGAACAATGTAGTGTCAACCTTCCCTTTTGAAAAACCTTTTTCAATTAAAAAGTTTGACAATCTTTCATACCAAGCTCTTGGAGCTTGTTTTAAACCATAAAATGCTTTTGTCAATTTAATAACATGATTTGGAAATTTTGAATCTTCAAAACCTGGAGGTTGTTTCACATACACTTATTCTTTTATAAAACCATTTAAAATACACTTTTAACATCCATTTGATATAATTTAAATTCATGAAAACATGCAAATGCTAATAACATTCTAATTGCTTCCATCCTAGCTATGGGAACGTATGTTTCATCATAGTCTATGCCCTCTTCTTGAGTATACCCTTGAGTAACAAGTCTAGCCTTGTTTCTCACTATATTACCACTCTCATCAAGCTTATTCCTAAACACCCATCTAGTACCTACAGTAGATTTATTACTAGGCCTTTCAACTAATGTCCATACTTTACTTCTCTCAAATTGATTTAATTCTTCTTGCATAGCATAATCCACTGTTCATTTAATGCTTCTTTAATATTCTTAGGCTCTATGCATGAAATGAATGCAACATAATTACAAATATTTCTAAGAGAAGATCGAGTTGTTACCCATTTAGATGGATCACGTATAATCTCACCATCCTTGACATAGTTGTACTCTCTTGGATAAGATACTTCCCTTTCTTCAATGGTTGGATTCTCGAGGGGATCATGAGTTTCCTCATCTTTCGTTTCTTCCTTTGATGATGATTCTCCAACGTCATGTCTAACGTCATTTATATTTATAATCCCTACATCATCGTTAACACAAGAATCCTTTCTCAGAAGGGGATTATCATCGAAAACAACAGACTCTTCTACAACTAAAGTTCTTTTATTAAATACTCGATAAGCTTTAGAATTTAGGGAATAACCCATAAAAATTCCTTCATCACTTTTAGCATCAAATTTTCCAAGGTTTTCTTTACTGTTGTTTAAAACAAAACATTACATCCAAAGGATGAAAATAGCTAATGTTAGGCTTTTTATTTTTGAAAATTTCATATGGAGTTTTCTTTAAAATTTGCCTAATCATTACTCAATTTACAACATAACAAGCGGTATTTGTGGCTTCCGCCCAAAAATATTTTGGCAAATTATTTTCACAAAGCATGGTTCTAGCCATTTCTTCTAAAGTTCGATTTTTCCTCTCAACAACTCCATTTTTTTGAGGGGTTCTAGGTGCTGAAAAATCGTGACTAATACCATTAGAATTACAAAACTCAGTAAATCCAAGATTTTCAAATTCAGTGCCATGATCACTCCTAACACTAGTTATAGAGTAACCTTTATCGTTTTGGATTACTTTTGAAAATATGATGAATTTTTCTAATGCTTCATCTTTAGTACTTAAGAATAGAACCCAAGTATATCTAGAATAGTCATCTACCAAGACAAATGCATATAGTTTTCCACCTAAGCTAGTAGTTCTAGATGGCCCAAAAAGATCTAAGTGGATCAATTGTAATACTCTACTAGTTGACACATCATTAATGGATTTAAAAGAAACTCGCTTTTGTTTTCCTTTAGCACAAGCATCACAGATTTTATCATTATCAAATTTTAGTTTAGGTAGCCCCCGAACTAATTCTCCTTGAACTAACCGTTGCAAAACACTCATACTAGCATGTCCTAGTCTCCTATGCCATAACCAACTATCATGTTCATCTTTAGCAACCAGGCACAAATTAGTAATATCAATAGAATCTAAGTGCACCATGTATATGTTTCCTATTCTATGACCAACAAGCATAATCCGATTAGATGCAATGTCAATGACTTTACAACCATTAATATCAAACATGACATTGAGCCCTTTATCACAAAATTGACTAATACTCAATAGATTATGCTTTAATCCATTTGCATATAAAACATTCTTAATTTGTATGGAAGAGGTATTACCAATAGTACCAATACCTTCAATGTGACATTTTGAATCATCACCAAAAGTCACTTCTCCTCCATTTTTGGCGTTAAACTCAATGAACCGGTTTTTATCTCTGGTCATGTGTCTTGAGCATCCACTATCAAGGTACCATGAATTTGGATTTGTTTCCCGTGCCTTGTAGCAATGCTCCTTTTCCTACAAACATAGATTAATTTCTAATTTTTGGTACCCAAATTCTTTTGGGTCCATATTCATTAGTTTCCAAAATCCTAGTCCCCTTAGGTATCCATTTGTGTGGAATATCCTTATTTTTAGTAGTAATGAGCTCTTTAGGAACCCATATACTTCTAACGATTTTTCCATTAGAGGTTCTTTGAGGACCTCTATGATTGTAGTTTTTAAAACTTTTCTAACAAAGTTAGATTTTGAATTTTCAAAACGTTTTGTTCCAACTTTATCAAAAGAAATTTTAAGATCATCAATTTTTCTTTTGATGATCATCATTGATCTTTGAAAGTAAATTTTGCAAATCCAAAATTTTCTTTTCAAACTCTTCTAGTTTGATTTGCAAATCTTTGATTTTACTTTCAAGATCGTTGTTGGTTTTGGATATGAGTTTATTTTCATTTTTCAATTTTGAAACATCATTTTTATATTTTAAAAACAATTTCTCATAATCCGTAGCCAACCCATTATATTCCTCTAATAACTCATCATAGGATAAATCATCAAAATCAGATGAGTTAGAGGTTACCTTAGAATCTTCCCTGAATGTCATCAAACACAAGTTTGCTACTTCTTGTTCCTCTTCATCAGAACCTTTTTCATCGCTCCATGTAGCCATATGAGCCTTGTGCTTATTTTTTTATTGACCCTTTCTCTTCAGTTGTGGGTAATCATATTTGACATGCCCCGGCTTTTTGCATCATAGAAAATGATCAGGTCCTTCTCTTTTGGTTCATTTTTGAGGCCTTCATTTCGTTTGAATTTTCTTCCTCGGTAAGGTCTCATCATTTTTCTGAACCGTTTGGCAAACAATGCCATTTCCTCGTCATCGTCATCTTCATCTGAATCACTCTCATTTTTTGTGGATTTGACAGAAACTCCAATGTTTTTCTTCTTCTCCTTCTCCTTTGGTGTCTCTTCAATCTTATCAAGGTCTACCTCATCTTCAAGCATCATTTCATGAGTGAGGAGTGAACCGATTAGCTCTTCAAGAGTTAAGGATGCTAGATCCTTAGACTCGATGATTGCCGTCTTCTTTGATTGCCACGATTTTGGGAGGGAGTAGACTAACTTCCTCACAAGCTTTTCATTTGAAATGATCTCTCCATATGATTTGAGACCATTGACAATCGTTGAGAATCTATCTGTCATAGCTTTGATATCTTCATTTGGTTTCATTTTGAAATTTTCATAGCTATGCGTTATAATACTAATTTTAGATTTCTTTACCACATCGGTACCTTCATGAGTGACTTGAAGTTTGTCCCATATTTCTTTGGTGGTTGTACAAGATGAAACTCTTCCGTATTCATATGGTCCAAGAGCACAAAATATGATATGGATGGTTTGGAGTTGAGCTGGAACATTTTTGTCTCTCCTTCACTCCATAATCTTGGATGAGTGAGAGGCTTGAAGTATCCTTCTTCTACAATATTCCATGCTCCCATGTCACTTGCTTGAATGAAGTACATCATCCTATTTTTCCAATAGGCATAATTATCCCCATTGAAGAAAGGAGGCTTGTTGACGGGCATCGAATCGAGACCAGAGTCGAAGTTTGAAGTAGAGGCCATTGATGACTTTGATTATCGATGTAACTCTTCCCGAATCGACTCAAGAGGCGATTAAACCTTCAAATGAGTTAGGCTCTGATGCCAATTATTGAGTTAATCGATTGACGGAATCGACCAAGAGGGGGTGAATTGGCAATAAAATTTTGGTGGAAGCTTTTGTAGAAAATTGAAAGAAATTGCACAACAATTTAGAGTGGTTCGACTTTCTCAACCAAAGTCTGCGTCCACTACCTTAGCTATCCACACTAAGGATTTTCCACAAATTCACTAATTTGTCTTTCTTTTGAGGACAAAGAGTAACCTTAAAAACCCTCAAGAATTATACCCCAAATTCTTGAGAACACTCTCTCCCAAAGAGAACAATACAAATTTGCAAACTTACAAGGAAATCCTCACAAGGTGGATTGTTTGCACAATTCTAGAACAAAGAAAAGAACACTCAGGAATGAATACAATTGAGCATAATAAGTGTTCTTGAAAGCAAAATGAATATTGAATGAAAAATAGGCTTGAAATGCTCAAACTTGAGGTTTGATGCTTTCTCTTTGATTCTCTCTTGATTTTAGTTACTTGATGTTTCTTGTTATTGATCAATGACTTCTAAGCTTGCTTAAATACACCTTGAATCACTTTTGAACGTTGGGGATCATTAATGAAGATAATATAGTCGTTTTAGTGTGAAATTAATTAATAAAACAGTTTGGAGCGTGGGGGGAATCGGTACCCCTTAAGGGGAATCGGTTCCCTAAGTGTAAAATTCAAATATTTCGACCGTTACATAGGGGGGAATCGGTACCCCCTAGGGGGGAATCGGTTCCCTCCGAGCATACTGGAATTCTCGGAGCCAAACCATTAAGGGGGAATCAGTACCCTCTTGGAGGGGAATCGATACCCTTTTAGAAGGGAATCGGTTCCCTCTGAGCAATCTGGAATTTTTGGCTTTGAGATGGTTCGAAATATTTTGTAAAATCGTTTTGAAATTATTTTAAGATTAAAACTTAATTTTACACTTGAGTAAGGATTAAAAATTCCCTCTGAGCAATCTGGAATTTTTGGCTTTGAGATGGTTCGAAATATTTTGTAAAATCGTTTTGAAATTATTTTAAGATTAACTTAATTTTACCTTGAGTAAGGATTAAAATGACATTTGAAAGATTTGGAGTATTATTTTGATATTCGAATTATATCGAAATACTTAGAAAATTTTTGGAAAATCTTAAAATTCATTTAACTGAATTTGTTATATCGAAATATCAAAATGTTTTCAACATAATTACATTCTAACATTCATCATGTTTTCTTCTTTCTTCTTCTTTTAAATTTCCTTGAAAAGATTTTTGTTATCAACTAGTGGTTTTATCAATGCACCACTTGTTACTCTGACAGTGAGCTACTATTCAAACAAACTCAATCAATATTTTTCTTTTCTTCTTCTTCTTTTTTCTTCATTATGCACACAACAGTATTTATTCATCCATCTTTTTCTTGAAAGCAAAGCTGTTAGACTTCAAACTTCTAGATGCATTTGAAGCTCATCTTGAGAAGAAAAGTTAGGTTGTTAAATATTATACTCTTCCCAGAATTTTTCCTTCACGATGGATACTCAGCTGTTAAGCATTAAGTTCTATATTAACTTGTAGAAGAAAAACAAAAAATCTAAATAATCTTCCAAACGAACTTCTCTTGAGTAAAGAACTAACACAAATTTGTTTTCAGCATCAACAAATCCTTCTTTGCTCCCATGATTAACAATGGCTACCTACAACAAGCATAAAACACCAACATCACTAGTAGACAATACTTCATTTTTTCATTTTCTATTCTTCTTTTCTTTCTTTTTTTCACCAAAAGTATCAACAAACTCTTTTATGAAATTTCAATATTGCCAAGCACCAAGTCACGATTTGTAGAGAAACATCAAAATTATGACTAAAACAATAAGTGTATATCCATATCAACACATTTGTAACTAAATTGACTTAGAACCAAATTAAATCCTCCTTATTTGGTGTTAATGGTAGTTATGTTATAAAATCCATCGTGACTCTCTCCCATTTCCATTGAGGAATGGAGATCGGCTGCAAAAGTTCTAAAAGCATTTGATATTCATCTTTCACTTGTTGACATGTTAAGCACCTGATTCATGTTAAATTCTGCTATTAAAAAATATCAAAATAATATTACTAACCCTCTACTACTATTTCTTAATTTTTTGTAAATTTTTTATTTGATTCGGTTATCTGAATATTTTATCGAAATTTATCACTTAATAATCTTTTATACAAATACGATATCAAAAATCTGAAACACATAAATATCATTCTTAGAGGTGAACTATTCATTTACATGATAGAAATTCTTTTTGAGAAAATTACCATTTGGTCATTGAACTTTTCTTAAATTTCTACTTGGGTCACTAAACTTTCAAATTTTACATTTTAGTTATTAGTCCAAAATTTGGGACACAAATTTAGTCCATACAAAGCCTTCTTTAGTTTGCAAACACAAGCACCATCAACCGTAAACTGTTCAAATCCAGGCGACTGCATCATGAAAACTACTTCATCACGTAGCTTTCCATCAAGGAAGGCATTGTTCACATTTATTGTCGACGCCATCATGAAAGGTCTGTCAGACGATTTATATCTCGTGTATAACAACAAGATTAAAAAATTATGTATACATAACCATTTTTTGTATTATTCAGACTCATGTTTACATTACAGGAAGTTGTTAAGCAGGAGTTATCTTCATTTCCTGCCTACGCCTGTCAGACGATTTATATCTCGTATAGCCTCTATTACGTTTCTAAATTGTTAGGTTTATTAAGAAGGTTTTTTCACAATTGTACTGCAGTATACTGCAACGTTTAGTTATGACTATCTATGTACAAATAGGTTTTTTCACTACACTAATTTTATATAGCATTACAATCTCAGTGTATTTTGTTGTGACTATGTACAAAGTAGGTTTACGAGGGTTCGGACTTGCATTTTTTTCCATTGAAAACAGTCTGATGGAGTCGTCATCATCAATTATTGTCCATTATGATGCAGCTGTTACTGGGTACTCACTTCTCATGACGTGCTTTTCGTATGGCCTGCTGGATATGCCTCTCATGTTCTTTCAGCATATCCTCGATGTTTCCTCCAGCAGTCATCACTGGTCCTGAGTATTGGATCTTCTTGTTCCTTGGTGCATAACCCTGCCAACCATCACAATTTGTATATTCTGATAATCTGCAGTCTCATGGTCTCAGCTATATTTAGTAAAAACATGCAGAATTATTGTAGAAAATGATGGTAAGTCACTTGAATGCTCCAAACAACGACGATAATTGTTAGAATTAAGCAGAAACAGTGGTTATTTACCGATGCATAGCCTTTGCTCGATGCTCTGTCACCTGTCTTAAGGGAACCGTTGGCTGTCTGAAGTGTTTGCATCGATAACTCTCCGCTGTTTCCTGTAGAATCTTCCTCACCGTTCGACTGTCCCTCAACAAGGAATTCTGGTGTAGGCACTGCCTTAATATCTCTTGAACCTCTTCTAACAGATGCAGGTCCAGGCCCTTTTATGGTCTCTGCTCTTTTCCTGGAAATAATATGAACACAACATGAACACACAAGTCTAGGTTTCATGGAGGTGACAACGAATGGGTCTGACAAAGAAAAGAACCTTCTTGCTTCATGATCACGATGTTTGATATCTAGTTCTTTGCTGGGAGGATACTTTGGCAAGCTTGATGGATCACAAGGCACAGGCTCTTTCTTAAAGAACTGAAAAGGAGAAACACAGTAAATGTAAGTGAATTCATATTTGAAGAAGATTAGTAAACAAGCATGATAAGTTTTATATATGTACAACAGTACAAGGGTATGCAAATACCTGTGATTTAAGTACTGAAGCAACGGTCCCTCGGTTTTTCGGTTCCATCGAAAGGAGTTTTTCGACAAGAGACAAGGCAGAAGGAGCGAAGTTTTTGAAAGTCGCCGCGATCCGGCTTTTGGAAGGTTTCTGAGGCTTGAAACTTGTTGCATGTGGAAGCTTTGTTTTCCGCCAGTACTCCTCTGAGGGTGAACCACACAGCTTAAATATCTTGTGCATTTGTTCCACCTCTGTTCTTCCAGGCATGATAGGCTTCCCAGCATATAACTCGGCAACTATGCATCCGACGCTCCACAAATCTACACCAACTCCGTAGTCGGTGGCACCGAGCAAAAGCTCGGGTGCCCTGTACCAAAGAGTTACGACACGGCTTGTTAACTGCTGTTTCGAATTGGCCTGAACGATTGTAGCCAAACCGAAATCTGCAATCTTAAGAACTCCATTGTTGTCGATCAGAAGATTCGAGCCCTTGATATCTCTGTGCAGGACGCCATGGCTATGGCAGTGTTCGAGGCCCCGGAACAGTTGTTGAATGTAACATTTAATCTACAGAAAAAATCACCTTCTTATAGGACCAACAGAAGATATATATATAACACTCGAGGTCATATATAAAAAGAATTGAACACTAAACTTTATTATACCTGTGGTTCAGTAAAGTTGATGCCAGGAGTTGCTGCAAGCCCTGCAAGGTCATGCTCCATGTACTCGAAAACAAGATACAGGTTCTGCGACGTCTTCGAAGCTACAATCCCTTCGAGCTTCATAACGTTCGGATGATCAAGCTTCCGTAAAATAATGATTTCCCTGGCCATGAAACGAACACTCTCTGGATCCATATTAACGAACCGAACCTTCTTCATGGCAACTATTTTACCGGTTTCAAGATCTTGAGCCTTATATACACTGCTATAAGCTCCTTCACCAATCTACAATACGACTAATTATGTCAATAGGGGAAACAAAAATCAGGTAAAGCTAACATATAAGTCATGTTAATAATGTTACTCATTACCTTCTCTAACTTCTCGAAAGATTCGAACCGCCGAGGCTTCCATCCCTTAACAGCCTCTCCGGCAACCGAAGCTAGCCATGATGGCCATTCAGGTGCATCTAGTTGGCCACCGTTGCCGAGCTTTTCGTCTCCGTTGAAATTATCGTCGTCTTGTGAGGGTAAAGGAACAACCAATTGCATTGATGATGCCTTATCTTTACATTTGATCTTCTTCCGGAGTTTGTCCTTAATTTTGACATCTTTGGCTCCCCTTGAGTAAATGCAGCCCATAATATTGTTTTTCTTACAGGATACCTTGTTCTTGAATAGATGTTTAAATACATGCATTGCCCAAATGTGTATAAAAGCCAACCTAGTTTTCACCATTCAAGGGAAAACCTCAACTCAACACTCTTTCCAGAGAATTAATATGTATATTTGTAGGGTTTTTTTTCCAGCTTTTCAATGTGAAAAATGATTATCTACAGTGAAGCAATCAAAATCTGAGGAACCGCGGAATGAATAAAACAGTATTTTTCTTTTTACAAATATCTAATGTTAGAGGAGCAATGAGAAAATGGGTGGTAGAGAAAAACTAGTACGAAATCCAAAAGAATAAAAAATATTGAAGTTATTTGTTTCCAGAATAACAAAAACATATGTGTTTTGTTTATCCTGGAACATGAAAGCAGAGAACAAAAGGAAATAGACGACAATACTGTAAAATAATCAAAGTGAAAGTAAAAAAGAAAACAAGAAGGAAAGTGGGTGGGAAACCACATCGTGAGATTAGCTCCTAACATTGCGACAAACCAAAGATTTTTGAGACGCTCAATGTTTTTCTCTTTAATTTTCGCTTCCAACTGTTTTTTCTGTTTCATTTTGATTTCTATTATGAACAAATAATAATAATACTGATTATTTTTAAAACTAAATATATTTTGATAATTTATTAATTGAGTTGATATGTGGCATAGTAATATACGACAGAAAGGAAATATTTTGTATAAAATGTTTTACGAGGATATAAATTATAATATTTTGCTGAGAGGAAAAGTATTAAATTATATGACAAAGACAGCAGAGAAATTTAATAGCATTTAAATTGATTAGTTTATTATGATATAATATTATTCTTTTGTAGTAAAGCTCAAGGGTATCTTTCAAAAAAAAAATTATTAATTAGTCGAAAAATTAGAAGTAATTCAATTACATGACGTATGGAGTTGGTAGAGATTGCAAAATACTTGTGAATTAAGAAAATAAGCGGCTGCTTTCTCATTAATGAATTATTAAGGGATTTAAACGACCTTCAGAATACCGCTGTTTACTTTGTGATTTTGATCGTCATTCATCTCAATAGCAGTACAAATCCCTAATCATAGTTTGTATGTACAAATTGATCTGCATGTGAGATAACGGCAGATGGATAAAGCTGTGATTGTAGTATCAACACTCAAGATAATCATCGACAGAGATGCTCAACGCCTCCCCTCCTACTTCCCACCACTCAGCCACAACGCCCATGATCCCAACGTTTCCGTTAACCTTTTCGGCCTCATTGCCGACTGGACTGATCTCCATCACCCGGACGGCATCGACGGCCATGCCGGCATCCGATGCGGCTCTCTGGATAGACTTGGGGGACATGTTGGCATCGACATAGGGAGGCAACATGGTCGGAAGGTTGAGAGCATTCAAGGAAGACGGCTGCCGCAGACAATAGAAAGCAACGTCGTGGGCCATGGCGGCACCTTCCGGCGTCGAATATGAGCCTAACCAAAGACGTTCTTGGCTGCCGGGGACTCGGATTTCGGACACCCATTTCCCCCATCTCCGACGACGGACTCCTCTGTACTTCCTTTCGCCACTGCTTCCGTTTCCGAAGCTCTCGTCTACTTTAAAACCACTCATGTCTTTAGGACGAATATTAAGGATTGAAGTCGAAAGCAGGCAAGGAAATGAGATAACACAAGTGAGGATACGTAAGAGCAGCTTATATAGGTTGAGAAGAAGAAAAAGTCAAACTCAACTTTAAAAAAAAATATTTTATATAATCATATATGAAAAATATTTATATTTGAACTGATCCATGGAGATTGAAGGGAGAGGTCAAATATTAAAGGTCAAAGTGGACCGGACGATGCCTTCCGAAATATTTCTACAATCAATCAAGAAGTTGGGAGTGATAATAATTATAAATCCTTCGCGTTCATATTTCATTTTCATTGTATTTAAAATTAATTAAAACTTTTAATCTTTAGATTTTAAATTAATAACGTAACAATTCAATTATAAATTTTATTTTATTATTATTTATAATTGATCTCTTTTCAATTTTGATGCCCAAATATATCATTATAATCCGTAGTAGATGCACTGCTGGTTTAGGACGAGTGCCTATTCACTTTGAAATCTTAATATGTTTTAATTATTTATTTATTTTATTTTAAAATTTTATTCTTATCCATTAATGAAATAACATTGGAAAGCATACGAAGAAAAAGAAGTGTGAGAGAGAAGGTCAAGTGGTAGTTTGAAGTCTAGAGATAAGAACGTGTCCAAGATCTTTTAAGTAGAAGCCCCCCACACACCCACACACACACATTAAGAATGAGCGAGTGAGGACCGTCAAGGTCAAGCTTCCATAAGGCATGACATCACCATTTTCCACACTAAATGGCCATGTGGCTGCCACCACCATATATCCAGCTTGCATAATGCAATACGTCACCATTTTCCACACTTCCTACGTGGCTCCCATCATATCTCAAATGGAAATTCACCCTTCCTATTAATTAATAACTTTAAACATTGACTCGACCCATAAATTAATTACATTCAATTATAATATTATAATTAAAATAATTTGATTCAAACATTTAAATGGATAACTTGTCGACTAATGCAAAATAAATTATTTAAATAGAATACAATTTTCTTTATTTAATATTGACAACTTATAAATTAGTTCAAAAATTTACTCTAAAATCATCCTTAATAAAATAATTTCGATATTACATTTCGTAATGCACATCAAATCGATTTTCCATAATATAACAATTATCAATATGGATAACCTTGATAAGTCCATTTTGAAGGGTCAATAGATAAACACAATGTATTTTGATATAGGGGTGACCTATGTTTGATTGTGGATATAAGATGGAAGCAAAAAACTTACAAATAAGTGAAGACTTTAAAAGATATATGCTTGGATGGTTGATGTAAATGGTACAAGGGTGAGCTTGAAATGATGAAAATAGGGGTTGGTTTGTATGATAAGGGGTGTGTGTAAGTTTATGAAAGAGTGAGATGGTGAAGTGAAATTTTAACTCCCCGAATACTTGGTTAGAAGTATTGAGCTAAACTGAGATGGGCCTTGAATTAATTCCTTAGCTTGTAGGAAGCCTTAACCCAAATTGAAGAGGATTTGGGCTTGAGTTGAGCCCAATAGTGAATTAAAAAGGGTGTTTTTAATCTGCAGTCAGAATTGGAGGGACCAAAGAAGCAATTTTACCCTTGTTCAAAATTAAGGCTGAAATCCTTAATTGCTTGGTGATATCATGTCTGATACACCCTCTTTTTCTCAACTCTCCTTTGTCACTTCTTCATCTTAATAGCTCTTTCTTCCTCTCCAAGAACCAAGTAAATATAGAAATTTGGTAGTCTTGCAACCCTAGTTCAGCAACCTAAAGGTAAGAATCATGATCCTTGTATCCCAAACTTTGTATCAAGCTCTCAAGACACTCATTTCACAATAGTTGCAAGAACGGGTTTAGAAGGGTTTTAGGAACTAGATGGTTCCAACCCATTTTTCATATATTTCTAGTCTTAAAAAGTGTTTTTAAACCCCTCCTAATCCCTAGAAACTGTTAGTAACCCTTGCATTTGGTTTTGTTTAATGCAAGAGTTTGAAGAATGCTCCAAATCTAATGGGAAAAAAAGCTTACTTTGGGCTGAGCCTTTGACATTTCCAGTAGTATAACATCAAAGGTAACTCACTCTTGACTCAATTATACCATATGTAAGCCATTTAGATGAAATGTAGTAGGTTGCATAATCTTGAAGCATTCCCAAGATAGATTTCATGTTTTAGAGCTATAAACATGTCTAAAGCCCTATTTATGCTCATTTATATCTTTATAAAACATTAATAATGTTTGGGGACCTCACTAAGGTTTTTGGGATAGTAGAATAGGAGTTTCTGTACCTATTTTATGCTCTATGTAGGTTGAGTTTTGATAATAGAGTGATAGTATCGAAACTTGTTCTTCTTCTCGGGAAAACTCGTGAGTTTCTGGCCAAGAGTATCAATATTATTTCAAGAGTATTGATACTTTTGGTCATAGTTTCGAAATTCCCAGAAAGTTTCGAAACTAGGCAGAACAGAATGTTTAAAAGTATCGGTACTGTAACACCCCCGATCCGTACCCGACCTGGATACAAATCTGAGGTGTCACATTGACTTTTCAATGCTTTGACTCTTTGAAAAATCTGACTAAAATTTAACTTTTTACTTTTATTGGACAATGAAAACATAATTACAAGACATATCAGGGTATTTACGATTTAAACATTAATAGTACATGCCAACCAAATTTCAAATAACAAAATCACATACTCTTCAAATCAGTCTGATATGATATTCTTCAACGTTATGTTGTCCTTCCCTAGTTTACTTCACTGTCTTCTCTGAACCTATGTGTGAAAACACTCACAAGCTAAGTCTATGACTTAATGAGACATAAATGAGCATAATAAAATATTTAAAACACTTGTTTAAACATTTCAAAGAAAACATTGAATACCAAAAAACATTGAATACGGAAAACATTATGCATTTCATATAAATAACATATACTTTTAAGCACTGTTCAATTCATATTAACTTATTTAAATAGCCAAACACATATCACTGGGAACTCAAGATATGTGAGTACTTTGAGGTTGTGCACTATAATTGCAGTCGAAACTGCCGCGTAGAATTCGCACCGAAGTGTCACGTAGAATATGCACCAAAGTGCCATATAGATTTGTCCCTAAGGACAACGTAGAATTGTCCTGAATGACCATATAGAATTGTCCCGAAGGACCGCGTAGAACCCTCGACTCTTGGCATGCCAACTATACCTCTAATTCTCATAACATGTACTTTGGGTTTTAACCATATAATTATTTCACATTACATTATTCAAAGTATCATTTTTCCACGTTGAACACATTCACATAGAACATTTTCATATAGAACACATTCACATATAACATGTTCACATACTAATAAAATCAAAACAATACTTCAGAAATACAATTTATATAAAACGTTATAAAGATATTACATAAAATAATTAAAATTGTTTTTTATAAAAAAACCTTTGAGGTTGGCTTACCACAAGTCGTTCTCATATCTAATATAAAATAATTAAGTTGCACTCACATTTGCCTCACTTAAGCCCTAAGCAAACATCATTTTCACTTTCACTTTCACTTTCGATCGAATCTACAAGTTAACATGACCAATATGAATATCGGAGCTTAATTAATTGTAAATCAATAAGCATTTACATAACTAAATAAAACACTTAATTCACAATTTCATGTTGAACAGTATCGACACTCTACACCCAGTACCGATATTTCCCTTCTACGGTACTGATACCTACTTCAGTATCAATACCCAATTTGCATTATGGAATTTCCTCTTCAATTATAGTATCGATACCTCACTATTGGTATCGATACCCCTAGTATCGATACTACCCATGCAGTATCGATACTATTTATCCGATTCATATAATTTCTTTTCATTTAACCTTATAGTATCAGTACTGCTCTTCCAGTATCGATACCCTTACTCATATTTCACTTATTTCATTTTGAATTTTACCCAAAACTCACATAAATCTCATACTTTTGACTCATTTCATGTCCTTAAACTCAATAAAACTTATCACAACCAACTTACATCAATTAAATCCCCTTAACATCCAAAATTCCCACTAGAACACTTAAAACTAAAAATCAATCCCATTCTTCAAACTTGTTTCTGATTCTTTATAATACTTCAAACATCTTATTCAAACCTTTGACAAGTCAAATATACCTTTAAAATCCAATTACTAACCAATTTTCTTCAACTCCCTTAAAACTCATTTTACCAAATTATCATTAACTCATCAATCTCATAGTTTTTAGTCATCTTTAAGTTTTCTTAAGCTTCTATACCACCTAAAGATTCAAAACCAATTCAAAATTGAAAGAAACAACCAACTTCAAGAACACTTACCTTAGCAATGGAGCTCACTGTGGAAGAAGGAAGAAGAGAAGATGAAGAGAATAGTTCTACGCCTTTCCTTTTTCCTCACATGTTATATAACTTTAAAATTGAATTTTAAATTCATATCATGACAAAAGATCATTTTTCCCTTTTATCCTTCAATCTTTGAGAATTAATCCTAAACAAAAATTCCCAAATCAATCCTTGAACATTTCAATTTATCTAAATCAAACCACTAAATTTTGAATTCTTACACTTTAGTCACTGATCCGATGTTTGGGATATTATAGATACTTATATAAAGTATCAAAACTTTTACAAGAGTATCGATACTCTTGGGATAGTATCGATACTTTCAGTCTGTTTTGGACAAAAGGCTAGTTTTTAAGGGAGTTAGACTCGAGGTACCCTAACACTTTAGTATATCCTCAAATAAGACTTCAAGTGAGAACAATAATTAATATCATAATAGTAGAAACAAAAATAGATAGGTTTACATAAAACTAGCCTTGGTTGACGCTCGGGAAACAATCAGGACACCCGAGTTTCCTTTTAGCAGAAATACGACAGTCAGTGGATCCAAGTTAGTTCTGTAGACATTAAATTTTTGCCCGTTTTATTTTTTTATTGTTATAATTATTATAATTATTATTATAATTGTTATAATTATTATTATTACTATTATTATATTTTTATTAATAAATATTATTATTACATATTACAGGCCCAATACCCCAAGCCCAATTACAACAATACCCAGTTCTGGCCCAATTCGAGCCAGCCTAATAGAAACCCTAAACTGATTAGGGTTTTATCTTTTTCAGCCGCCAGCATCATTTTCAGCCACTGGATCTGGTTTGATCAAACGGTCCACAGCTTTCCAGATAAAACCCTAGGGTATCATAACCCTAGGGACACGTCCGCCGCCGTTGGTTCCAAAAGGACACACGTTCGCCGCCGAAGTCTCCAGAAGGCCAACTGCCTCTCCACATGTCGAGCTCTACGGTGAGTCACCACCATAGCTATGGTGACTCACCTAAGCAACCTTATTGGGACCGGTCTGAAGCCATCACCGGTGGTGGCTATAAAAGCCACCGGATCCTGCAAAAGAAAAAAAGAGGGGACAGAGAGAGCACCAGAAAATAAAAAAGAAAAACGGAGAGAAGAACGGAAGACATAGAGACACAACAACACCACTACAACAATACCCGAGCAAACAACAAGGTTCCAAATACCAACAACAAGCAACATATTGAAAGTAACTGAGAGTAACGAACGAGGGAAAGAGAGGGAAACTTACTCTGCTCACCGGAATCACTGTAAAACCGAAGGTAATACCTACGGTCTTTTTTAGATCTAGGAAGATCTATAGGGTTTTAGGAAAAAGAGAGGCCATATTCGACCTTAGAGTAAAAAAAGGGTCATTCGGGGCTATTTTATCAAATTTCGGCCACCATATACGGTGGCCGGCAACGGTGGTCGAGACCGAAGCGCGGCCGTCGGCCGGAGCTCATTTCCCTCAGATGAGGGAATTGAAGAGAGAACCGAGATTCTCTCTCAGTTAGAGAGAAGAGAAATGAGAGAAATGAGGATGCTGGCCCTTCGGGCCAGCCGTTTGGAAAATATATATCCCTTCCCAAACGACGCCATTTTGGGGAGGGGTATGTCAGTAATTTCGCGCATGGCCAAACCCTTTCCGCAGCTATCCAAGTTTTGTAATTATTCATTTTAGTCACTGAAACTAACTTCTAAACATTCTAATTCAGTCTTCGAATTTTATTTTATTATGTTTTAGTCCTTACCAGTATTAAATAATATATTTTAGGATAAATAATAGATTTAGTCCTTGTAATTTTGTTAATTAATATTTTAATCCTGAACAGTATGTTCTAATTTATTTTAATTTGATGTTAAAATTTTATATAATTTTTTTAGTCACTAAATTAATAAATGGGCAAAATAGCATGTCTAATTCCTGTAATTTTAAATAATTAATTACAAATTAGGTATTTAATTTTATTAAATTATAATTTAGTCCCTAAGTTTAATATTTTCATTTATTTTACAAGCTTTATTACTTTTTTATTTTTTTTTCATACCATGTTTTAATTTTATTTTAAACATTGTTTAATCATATGTTATTTTTATATATTTATATATATATTTAATTATCATTACTATTACTATTATTATTTATTAATTATGTCAATATATATAGTCTTATAAATATATATAATATTTATTTATTTATTCTATTTTCCTATTTATAAATTTAATTTTATAAATTACTTTTAAGAAAAATAATCATATTTTGATATTTATTTATTTTTAATATCGAAGAAAAGAGCTGTCTTAAAGCACCTAGAAGCCCTTTTCTGATATTTCTAAATAAGTAAATATCTTATTTATGTATATTAATATATTTTCTTAAAATTATTTGAAATAACAGAATTATGAATTAAATATATCTAGAAATTTTTAAATTTCTAATAATTGAGACAATTTATAATTAAAAAAGTACCAATTTTGGGCGTTGTAGGGGTGCTAATCCTTCCCTAAACGTAACCGACCTCGAATCCCTTTTTTATTATTAAAAAGAACGAATTTTTGGTTATAAACGCAGATCAGTTCATCTTTTAACTGATGTTTTCTTAAAACTCTTTTAAAAGATAATTTTTAGGTATTCGACCTACCTAACCCAAAAGGCCGATGGCGACTCCCAAATTATTTTAAAAACCATTTATTCACATCACTTTTCCCGTCGAGTAAAAATTTTGTGCCCTGACGAAAACCGATTACAACAGCTTGGCGACTCTGCTGGGGACCGGTCATGCTTTGAAATTAATTATAAATTGTCTCTATTAATTAGAAATTAAAAAATTATTTATTTAATTTTTAATTCTTTTTTTTTTCAAAATTTTTATTACTTATGATTTTCATAATATTTATTATATTTTTTATTTTTACTTTATTTTCAAATATTAAATTTTTCATTTAATTGTTTGTCAGAGGTTTGAACATTTCTCCTCACACACAATACTTGCATTGCATAACATAAAGCTTTCTAATCAAGCTTGTCCCTTTTTAAGTGGGAGTGAAAGCGACGTCTTCGTGAGAATTTATTCTCCGTGTCAGACCTAGCAAGTAGCTTTCGGGGTTCATATGCTCTATGTCTTCGTGAGAATTTATTCTCCGTGTCAGGCATAAAGAAATGTGTCCCCTCGAATTGAACTCGATCCGCTTAAGTCTGTGATGTACTAGGATTGAGGGTTTGACAACCCAAGGTGGCATCAACAAGGACAGTTCGAGTACCTTTACTCCTAGAACTGAAGCCCTGCATATATTAAACCTAGAAACTCTCCCGATCTGAAACCATGCCAAAATTTTGTTAGTAGGTATACACAAAGGAGAAATAATTTCTAGCTTTTATTTCCTTTTCTTTTTCCTGAATAAATGTATGCAAACTAAAAATCATGCGGTTAAGCTAATTTTTCCAAACAAAGCATGGAACTAGAAAGCATGAGGTTAGGATTTATACCTTGATAAATAGATTTTTTTCCCCCATTAATTGGTACTAACTATTCTATTTTTTCTTATTTCTTTTGCTTGCATTGCATGATCATGGCATAACCAAAAGGTGTTTACTTGAAAGACTGTTCATCATATTGGAAAGAAATCGTAAATGGACAAAAAGTTTTATGATCAAACAAAATATGATGCGGCCAAGGAAAGACATCCTGAGGAAACCCTGAGGATAGAAGCAAGCAATGCACACAGAGATCCTGTTATATTAATACCAAAAGTACTCCACAAAGATCCTGCCAGATTGATACCAAAAGCAGTCTATGGTAAGAGTATCAGTCGGGACACACAGAATAGAGGAGGTTTTTATGAAGCTCAAGCGTGTTATTTGAAGGACCAAAACAAGAAATTGAGCACAGAAATAGAAGCCATGCATGAATATTTCCAGAAGATTAGTCAAGCCTTTCAAAATGCTGGCATAGGAAACACCCCATAAGAGTGGATCACATGGGTCACCAAGCTGAAAAAGAACTGCAACATATATGAAGATCTTGTTCAAGAACTTCTTGGACAGAAAGGTTCTCTTACAAGGGAAAATGAGCAACTCCGAGAAGTGACACAGAAGATGAAGGAGAATGTCATGGAAGAAGTTGCAGTCCAGACAAGCAATATGTCCCTTAAGCTAATAGACTAATTTGGCTTTGGAGAAGTTAGGAATGAAATATATCCCTATATGTAAAGTTTTGTTTGATGTACCGAAACTTTTGCGTTCAATGAAATCTGTTCTAAGATGATCACTCTTGAGTAACACCTTTTCATACATGCATTTGTATTTTGCATTTGTACATTTTTACGTTTGTATTTACATTTACATTTTTAAACTTACATCATGCATTAAAACATATTTAATTAAATAATAATGTTTATTTATTTTCAATATCAAAGAAAAGGGCAGTCTTAATATAACTGGATGTCCTATTCTGGTATTTTAAATAATTTACATTTACATTTGCATATTTACATTTGGCATCTTTGCATTTGTATTTTTATGTTTGCTTTTGTATTGCACAATTTGTATTCTTATTATTACATTCACATATTTACATTTGCATTTGGCATCTTTGCATTTTTTATGTTATAATACATTAAAACATTCATTCATTAAAATAAGGATTTCAAACGAAGTGATCTTGGTTTTTCCTTGAAGCAAGAACGCTCAGCACGACACAAGAAAAATGTCTAAAGAAACTGAAGATAGGCTAGCCAAATTTGAGATAGAGCAGAAAGAAATACAAGAGGAATTGAGGAGCAAGTTGGCACAAATTGAAGCTAATATCACAAATTCTCATATCAATCTACTGAACAATATGAAAGAAATGATTGAGAAGCACCAGACCACTGGAAAGAGTCTTGTTGAAAACCCCATAAATTCTTTGGGTGTTACACCTGTTCATATTCCTGAGTTCACCTCTGTACCCCAGGAAATTCAATCACCAATTTACTTCGCTGTTAAGAACTCACCATATCAAGCTGGAGCATCATTCCCCACTGATTGTCCTACTACTTCTGAGTTGAAGCCTGATGAATTTTGTATTAGTAATGAGATCCTTGACCTAAACAAATCAGTTGAGAAGGAAAAATTCACTCAACGATTGGAAAATATAGAAGAGGTGATAAAATCTATAGAGACAGTTGAGTCATTTTATGAGTTTGATGTCAAAGAACTAAGTTTGGTCCCTGGCCTGGTTATTCCACCAAAGTTCAAGGTTCCAGATTTTGAGAAGTATAATGGGACCACTTGCCCTTCATATCATATCACTATATATTGTCGTCGTATGACTGGCTATGTAGAGAATGAAAAGTTGTTGATCCACTGTTTCCAAGACATTTTATCTGGGTCTGCATCCAGATGGTATAATCAGCTAAAACGTACTCAAATACGTTCTTGGAGGGATTTAGTTCAAGCTTTTTTGGGTCAATACAAGCACATGACTGATATGGCCCCTGATCGAACAATGTTGCAAAGCATGAATATGAAGTGCAATGAAAGCTTTCGACAATATTCACAACGATGGAAAGACGTTGCTTCTCAAGTACATCCACCATTGACTGAAAAAGAGTTCACTACTTTGTTCATCAGCACATTAAAATTTCCTTATGTTAATCACATGATAGGGGTTGTCCCTAATAATTTCTCTGACATCATCATAAGTGGAGAAATCATCGAAATGGCTATCAAGAATGGCAAGATAAGAGGCTCTAACAATACTAAAGTCAAGAAAGAAGCTGGGGTTAATACAGTGAGGTCTTATTCAGTTAAACATGGTGCCAAACCTTATTGAGTGATCAAGAAGAAAAAGAATGTGCAGGGATTTCAATTTCCTCCCTTCCATTGTTCGAGTGAAAAATTACATCCAAAAATGCTCTCAGCCAGATCAATTACTCCACAACTTGATCAATCACAGTGGCCTCCAAATGAGAATTGGACCTATAAGGAAGTTCCTTGGATAAATCAGACTGGAATTCCAAATTGTTCAGCTAAGGTTCCTGGTAACCTTAAGGGAAATTTCCAAGACCCTTAAGAGCAAGCAATTCAAAAATGCAAGATAAAAGAATGGGTTAAGGTTCAATGTTCAGAAACCTTTGTTGCAACAGAAACTAATGTAACTAAATCCTATGAAGAATATCGGGCACAAGAAAATGGGAAAAGAAATCAAAAGGCTCCCATGGATGTAATTCGAGATTGGCCTATAGGTCTAAGAAAGAATGAGATAAATGATATATTAGTCATTTGACAAGAATAATAATTAAATAATAATTATGGGTATTTTAATACCCATGTGGAGCATGTGTATGAAACAAATGTTTCTAGATAACTCTCCTTTCTTCTTTGTTATTCTTTTCACCGTGAACCCCTAAAGGCAAATGTGAGTTTCTTTGTTAGCTGATTATTTGTTGGTTTTATGGTTGGGTTTTGATCATTAGATGATAACTAAGCTTAAGGAAAGCTTTAAGTTATCTTAAAATCAAAAGAAAAAGGAGTTAGGAAAGATTAAAAATTTGGAAGTTCTTGAGTTAAATCTTGAAATAGAGCTTATAATAAGAATTGAAAGTTGGATTTGACTTGTCATTAACTTAATTAAGAGATATGAAGTGATAGAATTGAATTTAAAACATGTTGAAAATTGGGTATGATTCTTGAAGTTCATAACGAGGAGAGGATTTTGAGGTTTAAGATGAGATAAATGGATATAAATTGGTTTAAGTATGTGTATTTGAGTTAATAATATAAAAAGGGAATAAAACATGAAGTATTAAAGCTGAAAATAGTGAATTTTCGTACTTGAATAGTGATTTCTGGGCAAAAATTTATAGATTTCAATATGGGTATCGATACCTTAGGCAGGGTATCGATATCTCAGTTAGGGGTGTACCGATACCCTATAAAGGGTACCGATACCTACCTTAAATAATAAATGAAAATAACCTTTCTTTTAATTAAGAAAAGAAAGATTAAAGTATGTTGATTGGAATATTGATATGTATAAATGTATTGTTATGTAGATATAGAACGTAATTCCGTTATGAAACAATCGAGGAATTAGGATTCAATTCAAAGAAGGAAGTATTAGAGGTGGATTGGAAATTAAGCAAGGCTAAGGTGAGTGCAATTTAATTTGTACTTATGTTATTGAATAAACATTGGCTTGCGACGAGCCAGTGACGGAGTTACTATGGTAAGAAGTGACTCCTAAAATGTTATTTGATTTGTGGTACATGCATAACTTTATATATGGATGTTTTATACATCATTGAGTATGATTGATATGATTCTTATGTATGTATGAGTATATGAAAATGGGAATATGGGTCACATGTTATTTTATGTGATTTTGATTGGTGTGAATACATTCATATGTGAGCAAGATATGACATATGTGTTTACATAAAAACATGAGAAATTATATAAGTTATATAATATAATCTATGTGATTACATGCAAAGTGATATGAACTATGTGACATATGAATGTGAAATAAGCTATGTGATAAGGACATAGAGAATGAAATGACTACGTGGTAATGAGATATGAAATATACGATAAAGTCATATGTTAAAAGATCAATGATTATACGTACATGTGATAAGTGACAGAAAAGAAGAGATATGTGTCTATAAGAGAAATGATATGAATAAGTGATGTGAATATGTGAACTGTTATAAATGATAATGCTCATTTTATGTGATATGAGAGCTAGTGGTATAGTTGGCATGCCAAGAGTCGAGGGTTTACCTATGTTCTTCGGGACATATGGACTGTTTACCTATGTTCTTCGGGACATATGGACTGTTTACCTATGTTCTTCGGGACATATGGACTGATTAGATTCTTCGGGATCTATAGACTGGTTCTTCGGGACATTTACACGAGTTGTGGTGACAGCATAGTGGTGCACAACCTCAATGTACTCACATACCTTAAGTTCTCAGAAGTGTACATAGGCTTTAAAGAGAGTAAATAAATGTATTGTTCATGATATTGTTCACAGTATTGTTCGTACCATATATTATTGTTCATAAAAACATATTTTTCCTTAAATGTGTTATAACGAACATAATTCAACGGTATATTATCGTATTTTCTTAATATAAGTTCAAACGTTTTGTTATTTTGTAAGAATATTGTTTTAAAAAGTTAATGTGACATACGGGTTGGGGTGTTACAAGCCAGGTCGGGTTTATGGTGAAAAATACCCGATCCGATCCCAAAAACAATTTATAATTTTACCTTATATATTTATGAATAATTACAATAATAACTCTCTATATATTATTTTTTTCAATTAAGCCACTATTTTTATTGAATAAAAATAATATTTTTTATTATTTCGGGTCGAGTCGGATCGTGTTAGGTTTTTAAGTTATATATTAGGTTGGATTCGGGTCGGATGAAATCTTATTTTTGTCGGGTCGGGTCGGGTCTCGAGTGGAGGATTACTTGATCTTAGGTCAGGTGGACCAAAAACCCGACTCATGCCCATCCCTACTAATTTGCAGTTGATGCCAAATTTATTACACCATATGTGACATTATATGCATGTTGGGTGCCGATAATACTTGAAACGCAAGAAATTCATGTCCGGTCTCATGCTTATACACGGTCGTCAAATATTGTAAGAGACGTAACCATCTATTCTTCACAAACATTGCATTTAATCTTAGACATGGATCATACCTTTTAATTATTATTTGCCTACATTTTCAGTAATTAAACCCACATAACTTTGCATTTGATGTCAAAGCTGGCAACATTTTTTTGCGTGAGAGATCAAACACATCCATAATTTAATGATGATGTTAAATTGAGTCTAGGGATCGGCACGGGTCGGGTTTAAGTCGTGTTTTGGCCAACCCGATTCGATTCAATTTTTTGAGATAAAATTTGAACCCGATTCGATCCGACTTAACCCGAAATAATAATAAAAATATTATTTTTAACAATGATTTAATTGAAAATTATATATAGAGGGGTATTATTATAATTATTCCTAAATATATAATGTAAAATTATATTTTTTAAGGGTCCGATTGGGTATTTTTCACCCTAAACCCGAACCCGACCCAACCCAACCCGAATATCACCTTTAAAAAACACGACCCGACCCGACTTGAACCTATTTTTTTTTTATAAAAAAACCCAACCTAATTAGATCGATCGGGTCGAAACCCGTAGAATTCGGGTCTTATGGCCATCCCTAAACGAGTCCATTCTCTACAAATTTAAAATTTAAAATGGATCCTTATTTATGCAAAGATACACTACGTATTTAATCACTTAGTTATTATTTTAGTTTTATTTTGATCGCTGAATTATCTTTTTCAAATTATAACTAACATTATATTATAATTTTATTTTAGCCATCTATTGTTAAAAAATAATCAAACGCCTCCTATAATATTTTTAATATTTTTCAATGACGAGTGACAATACTTAATTATTACATGTTAACATCACCTTTTAAGTTATTAAGGATGGATGATAGAAATGAAATCAAAAACGTAATATTAATTATGATTTTAAAAGAAATAATTAGGTGACTAAAACAGGACCAAAGTGATAATTGGATGATTAAATGTAAAGTTTACATTAAGAGTAAAATATGCAGTATTGCAGATAGCAGAGAACAAATGAATAGGAATAAAGAAGCTGATACATACAGAAGCAGCGCTTAACTTAACTCCCACATGGAGTAATGCAATCTTCACTCATATTCTCATTAAACATCACATGGAACACTACTAGAGATGAGTTCCAGAGTGCAATCTTCATTCATCATTCTTCCCCTCATATTTCATAGAAAATACAAAGAAAAAAAGGGTGATAATAACATGATTAAGTAATCCCAGTAACTAATAACAAATGGGTGTTGCATTTAACGAGAGCCACGATTAATTAGGCCATAATTATCTGTTCTGCTGCTAGCACTTGGAAGATAGAGTATTGATTCCGAAACTGAATAACTTTTTTTGAAACAAAGATTACCGAATCCGAACCTATCACTGATACTCCTTGTAACCTTAGCTCCTGCTGCTCTCCACGATTTGTTTTCATCGTCGTCGTCATCCTTGGAACATTCAACCAACGCCGTGAAAAACGGGTCCTTCCGGAAGATCTCAGCACCGACGGGAGCCACGGTGGAGGCAGTGGAAGTTTTCTTCCGAGATAGCAACTTCCTCAAAATGCTCTTCCTGGAGGTCGGTGGAGTAGCTGGTGGTGGCAATGGCAGCAACTTGATGGATTCTTTATTCTTGTGGTTTTGTAGCTTCTTAGGTATCCCTGGTAAACGTTCCCAAGAAAATGGTACGCCTGAAAACCGGACCGGAACCACCGGACTAAGAGGCGAATCGTCTTGAAAATACGATGATGATAATGTTGCTGATGACGACGAAGAAGATGAAGACGAAGAGAACGAAGGCGTTCGCCTGGAAGAAGGGTATTTGGTCGCCGAAATTATGGAAGCCATAGATATAGAGAGAAAAAAAAGGAGGGACAGAGGACACCAGTTTGGGTTATTATATATGGTTCTTTGATTTTATTTTTGTTTCCTTTTTAATTTCATACCTACTGTTGTATATATATTTACATAGAGAGAGATGTATATATTTTGGAGTATATTAAAAGAATTATAATGTTATCAATATTAATTAACAAAAAGTCGACCCTATGAGTCCATGACAGTGGGCAAGCCATTGATGAAAAAGGCAAGAAAGAAAAGGAGTTAGCATTGAAGGAAAACTAAATTGTGATGGCGGTGGTGATAAGGACTAAACAATATTTAGTAGTTTAATCTCTGTTTTTAATATATCTTTATTTATTTTATTTTCAGCACTATTTATTTATTTGTTTACATATTTATTTTTATGTAATTATTTATTATAAATAGTATTTATTAATATCTTTTTATATGTGCTAAAGTTATTTTTACGATACATTTTCAAGAGGATATTAATTTTTGAACATCGTTTTAATTGTTTAACGTGTAATCAATAAATAAATAAATTTCGTACATACATATATATAATTAAGTCAAAATTGTGGACCCTCGAATTTCAATAGATAAAAGCAGAGCCAAACATATATATTCGATATGAACAGAAAAATATATCTGGTTTTATTCTTTTTGATAATTGCTTTGTGTTGTTTGATCGAAATGGCTGAATCTGCAGATGTTACGAAATCATCGTTATCGACGTCGTCGTAGGACGCGGCGGCGGCGGTCCACATCGTATACACCGAGAAGCCTCAGGATGAGCAGCCTGAAGCCTACCATCTCCGAACCCTCGCTTCCGTCCTCGGCAGCGAAGAAGCTGCTAAGGATGCCCTGATCTACAGTTACAAGACGCCTGCCAGCGGCTTCTCCGCCAAGCTTAATCCCGAACAGGCCGAGATATCAAGTACGTGTCTTTTCGTAATACTTTTTTCTGTTTTTCTAGAAATAATATTATTAGCTTGTCATTTATATGAATCACTATTTTCTTCCGGTTTCTTTTTTAAGAATTAGGATTAGCACGCGAACTTGAAAAAATAAGTTCCTGAATAATCGGGATTAGCATACGATTTTGAAGAATGAAAAAACTAAAACGAATAGCAGAAAGGAAAAGGCTTCAAGAGTCTTTAGTTTATCCAAAATAACTAGGTAAAATGAAAATAAACATATACGGTCTCATTAATTAACTAAGGCCAGGGTTTCGTTTTTGTTAAGGATTGCATGATTGAATCTGAACAACCGGCCGATGAAACGGCTGGTTTTATATCTCCCCGGTGCTCGAAAGACCAATATCCCCCATGGCTCTTGAAGTCAAACGAGCACCCAAGAAAGTAAAGAAGATATAGCATAAAAAGTTATCGAGGATAACATGGAGTTAGAACTTGAAGTACATGGAGAAATAACAGAAGAAGGTAATATAAAAGAGTTAGACCGTCATGAACAGACACAAGTGTCATGAACCATGAGGCAGAAATGGAGAGGGATGATAAGGAATTGGGGAAAACGAGAGAATTAGGGATTTTGGGGAAAAAGGAATTTAATTTGATAGATCAAGTGGGAGCAGGAAACATACCTGAAGAGAAGAACAGGCTGCCTGGATCATATGGGAGTGGACCAGAGAAGAACGAGCCCAAAGTGAAGAAAATGAGCCCAACAGCTTGCCATGGAATTTAAAAGATAAAATCAGTTAAAGAAATCTAGTTGTTATACAAGGACAGTACAGCTTGCACTAAATTCTTAACAAATTCACTATATACTGGTTGTAAAAACAAATGAAATTATGAATGAAAATATTATGAAGTTCTTCCTTTCATCTTATTCTTCTCTGTTTTCTTAAATTCTTTCTGTCTTCCATTCGAAATCATTGCAAATTGGTATTCAGAGCAAGGTTGTTTTTTTATCCAAAAGTATCAAAAAAAAAATTTCAAACTGGGTAAAACAAAGAAAAATCAACAAATGACTCATAATGATCCACCACCAGTTATTCCTCCTGATCCAATAGAGTCTTCTGATGTCAAAGCAATTCCAACTTGGTGGCTTCATCAACAAAGTGCTTTGGAGCATAGGATGCAGACTTTGGAGACAACAACAAATGAAACTAAAAATTTGCTCCAACAACTTTTGGGATTGATGCAGAAAGCTAGAACAGAGTCTGGCCATTCTTCTCCTGCTGAACAACATCCATTACCAGCAGTTCAGACTAAAACAACAAGTAAGTTGCCCTTGCAAGTTACAGTTATTGATGATTGTGAAAAGTATTCCTTTCAACCATGACAACCAGGGATTCTAGCCTCAAAACCTACTTTTCACCAAGATCTTATTGAAACAAATGATGTTTTTAAGATGAAAGTAAGAGTAAGTACAACTGATTCTGGGGAACAATCGACGATGAAAGGCCATCCATTTCTGGAAAAACAGCCAAACAAAACTAATACTAGCATGTTTTTTCCAAAGCCCAAAATAGAGCTTCAGTTCTTTGATGGTAGTAATCCTAGAAGTTGGGTCAGGAAATGTGAAAAATATTTTTCTATTTTTGTTGTTCCTGAATTTCAAAAGTTAGAGGTTGCTGCTATGTACTTCACTGATAAGACAGAAGTATGGTTTGATGGATATGTTATGAAGAAGAGTCGAGTTACCTGGCATTATTATGTCATCGATTTTATGCTAAAAGATATACTGATGTGATAGATGAGTTTAATAAATTAACTCAATATCTTCTGTAGAAGAGTATGAAGCTCAGTTTGAAGAACTTCAACCATTCATTCTTCAGTTTAACCCTGAATTAGGAGAGGAGTATTTTGTTTCAAGTTTTTTGAGTGGCCTTAAAGAGGAACTGAAACATAAAGTAAAGGTTTTGGAGCCTAAAACTGTGGCTGAGGCTGCTAGGAAAGCTAAACTTTATGAACTATCCTTGGAAGTGGAAAATAAGAAATTAAAAAGTATTTCCAAGCCAGTAGTGCAAGGGTATAACACTGCTTACAGAACATCTAATTCATCCCTGAATTCAACATTAAAAGCAAACCAAAGGTTGGCCCAAAACAAACAGTCGTTGTTAGAATACATAGGAGCTAATAATCTGTGTTATAGGTGTGGGGATAAATTCACTTCAGGCCATCAATGCAAACTGAAACAGTTAAATTCAATGGAAGAGGTGGATGAGCAAGAAGAATTACAGACAATACAGAATATTTGTGAGAAATTGACAACAGAGGAAAATGATCCTGAGATTTCTATGAATGAAATAACAGGCAATTCTGGCAGTAGAACATTAAGGATCCAAGGATTCATTAAAGGAAAACCACTCAGTATTTTGATTGATAGTGGCAGTACTCATAGTTTTGTCACTAATAGGTGGGAAAAGAAAGGATTGGAAGTGGAAGAAACTAATCCATTGGTAATTATAGTTGCTAATGGTGATAAACTTTATAGCACAGCAAAAAGTAAACAACTCAGTTGAGAAATGCAAGACTTCACTTTTATCCATGATTTCAGAGTTTTACCTCTTGGAGGTAGTGATATGGTGATTGGAGTTGACTGGATGAAGAAATACAGTCCAATATTGATGGACTTTAATGATACGACTCTTAGTTTTAAAATGGGTGATCAAGATATTGTGTTAAAAGGAGGAGTGAACACTGCTGCAATGAAGGTAATTTCAGGCACTAGAATGCAAAGGCTGATGAAAAACAATTCGGAATTAGTGGGGTAAATTTATATGTTAAATGCAGAGGTTAGTAACACTGATATACCTCCTGAAATTCAAGCAGTATTAGCTGACTGCCTCCAAGAAGGAAGCATGATCATTCTATTACCTTAAAAACAGGAACTGAAGTAGTTAATGTATGACCTTACAGAATGCCTTACCATCAGAAAACTGAGGTTGAAAAACAAGTTGCTGACATGTTAGTTGCATCAATCATTTAAACTAGTAAAATCCCTTTTGCCTCACCATGTTTATTAGTCAAAAAGAAATATGGTAGCTAGAGAATGTGCATTGATTATAGACAGTTAAATGCCCTAACTGTGAAGAACAAGTTTCCTATTCCTGTTGTGGATGATCTCTTGGATGAATTAGCTGGAGCTAAATTTTTTTCTAAGCTGGATTTAAGATCTGGTTACTGGCAGATCAGAATTACACCTGAGGATATTCCTAAAACAGCCTTTAGGACACATCATGGTCATTTTGAGTTTAAGGTGACGCCCTTTGGGCTAACTAATGCACAAACTACCTTTCAAGCTCTTATGAATGATCTATTTGGTGCCTACCTTAGAAAATTTGTTCTAGTTTTTTTTATGACATTTTAATTTACAGTTCTGATTTACTTAGTCATGTGCAACAATTGAGAACTATTTTGCAGATTCTAAGGACAAATCAGCTTTTTTCTAAGAGAAGTAAATGTTTTTTCGGGCAAACAGAAGTGAAATATCTTGGACATACTATTTCTCAACATGGAGTAGCTACAAATTCTTCCAAGATTCAAGTTATTTAAGAGTGGCCTATTCCAAAGAATTTGAAGTCTTTGCATGGTTTTTTGGGTCTCACAGGCTATTATCGAAAGTTTATTAAAGCTTATAGGGAGATTAGTAAGCCTCTTACTACAATGCTAAAGAAAGACCAGTTTGTGTGGGCTGAAGAAGCTAAGCAAGCATTTCTCATCCTTAAGAAGGCTATGTGTTGGGCTCCAGTGTTAGCCTTACCTGATTTCAACAAAAGCTTTTACTTGGAAACTGATGCTAGTTCCAAAGGTATAGGGGCAATCCTATCTCAGGAGGGTAGGCCAATTTCTTTTCTTAGTAAAGCTTTGGGACCAAAGCAGGTTGACTTGTCCATATATGAGAAAGAATATTTAGCCATTCTAATGGCTATCTCTAAATGGAGACACTATCTAGAAGGAGGTCCATTTACAATCAAAACAGATCATGAGTCTTTGAAGCATTCGCTAGAGCAAAAACTCACTACTACTATTCAAAAGAAGGGTCTTACTAAACTGTTGGGATTAGACTACTACATACAATTTAACAAAGGGAAACACAATAAAGCTATTAATGCTTTATCAAGGAGGTTTGAGGAAACTTTTGAATTACATCAATTATCTACAACAGTAATAATTCCTGCTTGGGTACATGAAGTTGGAAACAGATATGAAGGGGATTCTTTTGCTATGGATTTAATTCCTAAGCTGCTACTTGATAATCAGAATATGTCACTTTGGTCTTACACTAAGGGTGTCTTACGATATAAAGGTAGAGTATATATTGGTGAGATAGGTGGTTTAAGGAATCAGCTCATTGCCATACTTCATGATTCACCACAACGGGGACACTCTGGGATACAAGCTACTTACCATCGAATGAAGCTATATTTTTATTGGAAGGGCATGAAAACATTGGTTAAACAATATGTTCAACAATGTGATGTTTGCCAAAGAATTAAAACTGAACATGTCCTACAGCCAGGGCTACTACAGCCTTTACCTATTCCACAGCAAACTTGAGAGTTTATGACCATGGATTTTATTGAAGGTTTGCCTACTTCTAATAGATACAATTCTATTTTGGTGATCATTGATAAATTCACCAAATATGGGCACTTTTTACCCCTGGTTCATCCCTTCACAGCTCATGAAGTCGCTAAAGTTTACCTAGATCAGGTCTACAAACTTCATGGTCAACCTAAAGTTGTTTTTTTTTATCGAGACAAAATTTTCACTAGTATATTTTGCAATGAGCTACTGAAGTTATTAGGGACTACATCTCTGTTTACAACTTCTTATCATCCTCAAACAGATGGCCAGACAGAGATACTTAATCAATGCCTGGAGCAGTATCTAAGAGGCATTTGTTTTTTAAAGCCAAATTCTTGGGCTAAGTGGATCTCTCATGTAGAATGGTGGTACAATACTCGTTTTCATTCAGCTTTGGGTACTACTCCCTTTACTGACCTATATGGTTATACACCATCTACAATGACCTGGGTGACTGAATCACGAGTGGCTAATGTGCAACAATTTATGCAAGAACAGGATAATGTAAACAATATACTACTCGATCAACTTACCAAGGCACAGAACCGAATGAAGCATTATGCAGATAAAAAGCGAGTGATCGAGAGTTTAAAGAAGGAGATGAAGTGTACCTTAAACTTCAACCTTATAAACATATTTCTTTAGCCTTGTACAAGAATCTGAAGTTATCTGCTCATTATTATGGTCCCTACAAAATCACAAAGAGAATTGGGTAAGTCGCTTATCAACTGGAATTACCCACTCATTCTAGGCTACATCTAGTATTTCACGTTAGCCTTTTGAAGAAGAAAAATTAGAAACAAAGATGTTTCTTCCACATACCCACCTGAACTTACATCTTATGGCCAACTAGGGGTTTATCCTGCAATTATTTTAGATAAGCGTGTTATCAAACAAAAAAACAAGGCAGTAACTCAACTGCTCATCCAGTGGTCGAATTTAGGGATGAAAAATGTTACCTGGGAAGATTTCACGATGCTTCGCTCTCAATTTCCTGATTTCGATCCTTAGGGACAAGCATCGATTGCAGTTGGGGTATTATCATGAACCATGAGGCAGAAATTGAGAGGGATGAGAAGGATTTGGGGAAAATGAGAGAATTAGGGATTTTGGGAGAAATAGGATTTAATTTTATGGATCAAGTGGGAGCAGGAAACATACCTGAAGAGAAGAACGGGCTGCCTGGATCAGATGGGAGTGGACCAGAGAAGAACGAGCCCAAAGTGAAGAAAATGAGCCCAACAGCCTGCCATGGAATTTAAAAGATAAAATCAGTTAAAGGAATCTAGTTGTTATACAATGACAGTACAACTGACACTAAATTCTTAACAAATTCACTATATACTGGTTGTAAAAACAAATGAAATTATGAATGAAAATATTATGAAGTTCTTTCTTTCATCCTATTCTTCTCTATTTTCTTAATCCTTTTTGTATTCCATTCGAAATCATTGCAACAAGTCTCAAGTGAACCATTGAAGAAACAAACTTATGTTGCGATGGTGACAGGAGGAGGGAAGAATAGTTCGTAGGCTTTTCCAAGTTTTGGGGAGGATGACGTATCTATTCAAGATGGAGACGTGGTCGTGGATCAAAGTGGACCATACCCTATCATTAAGTTTTGTGATAGGGTACATGATTCAATAGGCCACAACATGTAACAAACTACGATTATAAGATTGTTGGGGAAATCCATTGGATATAAGGCACTCTAGAACAAAATTAACGTTATATGGCAACCACAAGGATGTTTTCAACTAGTTGACTTAGAAAATAATGATTATCTAATGCGTTTTGAAAACAAGGAAGATTATGTAAGGGTACTCACGGATGGTCCGTGGATGATATTTGGGAGTTACCTTACTGTGCAACATTGGAGCAGGGGTTTCACAACATCGGAAAATTACCCATCAAAAGTGATAGTGTGGGTAAGATTACTAGGAATACCATTTTGATATTATACGAAATATTTATTCCAATTTCTTGCGGCTGAATTGGGCAAAGTAATCAAGATTGATTACAACAAGACAGAGGTAAATTTGCAAGATTGGCAGTGGCAATGGATCTCCATAAACCCTTACTACCATGCATTGGTATCAATAATTTTATACAACTAGAATATGAATGCTTGTAGAATAAATGTTTCAAGTGTGGCATCTACGGTCACTCACAAGAGACCTGTGGTATACCTAAAGAAAAAATCGACATACAAGGAAATAATACTTCACAACCAGCAAGGGAGACTATGAGGCCTGAATCGGAAAAAAATGAGTGAATTATATAGCCCTTGGATGGTGGCTATAGATCACCAAAGATGACCAAAGAAGAAGAAGAATGAAGCAGAAAATATAACAAATCGGGAGGTTATTAAAACAAATACATCATGCTTTATTGGAGCAGTTAAAGTAAGATAATTTAATAAATTGAAATTGCTAGCCGATTACTTAGGAGGTTGAAATTGTTAGCTGGGTAGTTAGAGTTTGTTATAAAGATGCTATAAAAGTCATATAGTCGGTGCATTGAATATACATGAAAAGACTTATTTTCATTCATTTTCTTAAAGCATAAAGTAGCTTTTTAATATGGTATCATTCGCTAAATTTCCTGGGAAATAGTCATGTTTTTCACTGCGTAGAGGCTCGTTCTTGTAAAGAAGTGGTTGTTGCTCCTGCGGACCATAATGAATGGGGTGGATCTTCTCCCTTCATGGAGTTTTCTGCAAGAAATGCTAAAGCTTTCTCCAATAAAAAGTTCAATGTGGTTCTTGATGAGACTAATTTCCTTCTTTAGAAGCATCAAGTTCTTCTAACGGTGCAGAGTCATCGTCTTGAGAGGTTCTTGTTGGGAACAATGCGACATCCGCCTGAAACAGTGGTTAGTGATGATGGTGAAGTCATACCGAATGAGTTGTATGAGGACTTTGTTGCTCAGGACAACGCCCTTGCGTCCTGGTTACTCTCCACGATTAGTCCTCAGCTCCTACCTCATTTTGTGGGTGCAGAAACATCATCAGTGGTCTGAAATAAAGTACTTCAATTCTTTGGAAATAGGTCCACGACTACTGTTATTAGTTTACACTATAAGCTACAGTCTCTTAAGAAAGGTGATGACTCAATGAGAGTGTACATAACGCGTGTAAAAGAGGTATGCGATACTTTGGAGTCGTATGGCAGTGTTGTGTCACAAGCTGAGCATGTTACTAGTATATTAAAAGGCCTCCCTCATGAGTATCAACCATTTGTGGCGGTTATAACCACCACACAAGACTCTTTAACTCTTGATGTTGTGTACGCCGTACTGATGGATGTAGAAACATAATTAGCTGGCTTTGGGGATCAATCTGAGGTGTTACCAATGAGTGCGAATGTTTCTTTAGGAACAGACTCGAGCAAATCCTCAAGTTTAAATTACTATTACGATCACAAGTCTTCTCGGACTTCAGCTGGGTCTGGTGGGCGTTCTACTGGAAGAGGTCAAGGTCGTGGTCGACATATGCAATATCAACTTTGTGGTAAGAATGGTCATCTTGTGGATACCTGTTGGAATAGTTTTAATCAAGACTTTCCTGGGGTTACAACTGGTAGCAAGGCATATTCTAAGGATCAGTCTGGAAATATATACTATTCACTGTATGAAAATAAAACTGTTGAATGCGAGTGTGGTCGTACTCAAAGCAGTAGCTCTCAGGTTGAGTCTCATCCTCAAGTACATGTTTCAACAGCAGCTCATGAATGATGGGTGGTAGACTCTGGTGCTACACATCACGTTACCCCAGATGGTAAAATTCTTAGCCACAAGAATGACTATAATAGTCCATGTAAGATGATTGTTGGTGATTGAGTAGCGTTGGATATTAAGTCTGTTGGTAATACTACACTCTACTTATCCTCTCGAGCATTGTTATTAAACAATTTATTGCATGTGCCAAGAATGACCGAGAATCTCTTGTCTGTTTCAAAGCTTGCTAGGTATAATAATGCATTCTTTGAGTTTCATGCACATGAGTGTTATGTTCGTGATGAAGACTCTGGTGGTATCTTACTGTGTGGGAAAGAAGAATGTGGTTTATACTCGTTTACTATTGATTCCAAATTGGAAGCTCATTATGGCTGTAGAAGCAAACTCTATGTCTGCACCTCTTGACACCTATGAACTTTGGCATTGACGATTGGGACATCCTTCACATGATAGTTTAGCCAAAGTCTATAAAGAGTTGAATGTAAAAATTTCAAGTGCAATAAATAAAACTTGTGTTACTTGTCACATGGGAAAAAACCACAAGTTACCTTTTCATGATTCAAGAACTGTGTATGATACTCCATTTCAACTTGTGTTTACAGACATATGGGGGCATGTACTAGTCATTTCGAATAGTTTTAAATATTATGTCAACTTTGTTGATGTATGCACTAGGCATTCGTGGTTGTACCTGTTGAAGGATAAGGCAGAAGCTATTTATGCATTTGGTTTATTTTAGCATATGATCAAGAATCAGTTTAATTTGTCTATTAAGTCAGTCCAAAGTGACTGAGGTAGTGAGTATAGGCACTTATCGACTTGTTTGCTCAAATAAGGCATCTTGCATCGTTTCACATGCCCACACACTTTAGAACAAAATGGTGTGGTAGAATGCAAGCATGGACATATCATCGAGCTCGCACTTGTCCTTCTTGCTCAAGCATCCATGCCAATTTGGTTTTGGTCATATGCAGTTGTCACTGCAGTACATCTGGTTAATAGGTTGCAAACAAAGGTGCTGCAAGGAATGTCACCTTTTGAGAAAATTGTTGGCAAGAAACCAGAATATGAGATGCTGAATGTGTTTGAATGCCAATGCTTTCCATATTTGCGACATTTCTTAAAACATAAACTTGAATTTCGATCTCAGCCGTGTACATTTCTTGGATACAACCCTCATCACAAGGGATTTCAATGCCTCGCACTTGATGGTTGTGTGTATGTGTCACGACATATGGTATTTAATGAGTTAAGTTTCCCTTTTGCAAGTGCTACTCAAACAAGATCTTTAGTTTCAAGAACATGCCAACAACCTCGGTCTCTAGAGGTGGTTACAGATGTGGATAGAATCAGAGGACATGAAGGTTCTACCTTGTTGAATATGGGACATGGCTCTGGTAGTGTAAGATCAGTACTAGTTGAAGCCGGTTCATCTACTGGTAATGAGGAAGCATCGAGGGCAGTGAATTCGAGCTCAAATAACAGTAGTGAAGCTACTGCTCTCCACTTATCTAGTCCGGTTCATAATGGCTCTAATGAACTCGTAGCCAGTACATCAATGCCTATTCAAGAGGTAGACAGTACATCAATGTCTGTTCAAGAGCAGCATGGTGGTGGTGAGAATGCTGAAAACGTACATCCAATGCTTACACGTAGCAAGTGTGGTGTCTTTAAACCAAAGGTGTACACAAGCTTCTTTGATGATGTGATACCAACCAGTGTTCGAGCTGCGCTACAATCTCCTTGTTGGAAGGCAACTATTCATGCAGAACTTGACGCATTACAAGATAACAAGACTTGGTCTCTTGCCCAAAGGACGCAATATAGTTGGGTGCAAGTGGCTCTTTAAAATAAAAAAGAATCCAGATGGGTTTGTACAATGATATAAGTCACGGTTGGTTTCCAAGGGGTATTCACAAGTCCATGTATATGATTTTAAAGATACATTCAGTCCAATTGTAAAATTCACCACGTTGTCATCTCGCTTACTGTTACTAAAAATTGGTTCTTGCGTCAAGTTGATGTGAATAACACATTCTTGAATGGAGAACTGTCTAAAGAAGTATTCGATCAAACAGACGTCGAGAGTAAACCAGAAATAGAAAATTGAGGCATCTCGAAAGCCCAATTCAGACAGATCTAGAGGGATATCTTGAGGGCCCATTTCAACCAGAAATAGAATATTAGGGCATTCTTGGAGGCTCATCTCAACAAGAAGTAATGTTGAGCACACTTTTAACATCTGTATCAGCAAATGTTGGGGCATTTTAAAGGTTCCTTCAGACAGATCCATGTGGGGCATTTTGAAGGCTCAGATTAACAAGAAGCAAATATCGGGGCATGCTGAAAGCCCATTTCAATCAGAATTAGGACTGTTGATGCATTTTTGAACGTTCATATCAGCAATGCTGGGATATGCTGAAGGCCCACATCATCATGTGTTAAAGATCATTGATTTTGAGCAAATATTTCCAATCAGACAGAAAGATATGAAGAATGAAAAGGGTAAAACAGTGACAGTCGAGCTATCTATACATAATTGATTCGTTCATCATGAAGTTACATTAGGGTCCTATTGTTGAACAAATATTTACTCAGCAAGTATGGTTTCAAATACCTAACCTTTTTAACCATGTGTCGCATGACAGTGTGTTCTTTATTAAGCTACAACATGGTTGCATGGATAAATTTGGTCCCCATGCAGACCGTTCAATCCAGGGTTCAGTTCCTCAAGATCTAGACTTTGAATTTTGCATTCTGTGTGTCGGTGATGATTGGAAATATTTCTTTGAGATTCCTGGCAGTTAGTTTCAACCATAATGTTGAGATTATGAAGCTATTTTTCACATCAGTTTTTGCTTACTTGATGACATTGAAAAGGGAGACTCGACTCTCACTTATATTACTGTTATTCCCGTTGTTATTGGGATCATCATTGCTAGACTAAACTGAGTTTTCATCTATTTTGGTTTAATCATGTGCGTTTCATCCCCAGCGGCAAGAATTCCATGAACCTCTTTCTGTACATGGCCTCTATAGCTGATGTGTTTCTAATTCCTACAACGCTCATTACAGAAGAAAACGTGATCAATATCACACTTGCCCTTGCCTGAGATGATATCGAGATCAGTTGGTATCTTTTATTCAACTCGACACTAGCATATATCGTGAATTTGACCAACTTTTTGGTCCTACCAACATCTCAATTGTATCCCCACTGAGTTTTGTTCTCAAGTGATCTTGTGATATCATACAAAAACTTTGAACACTAGGCAAAGAGCTTCAATAATTGAGAAATCTGAGAAGAAGCCACAGAAAAGGATGAATGTGTTGTCAAGTGTTTTACATATGAGCAAAAACCACATGAGATGATGCATGTGTTGTCAAATGTTTTACGAACCAGTTATTCTGATGCTGAACCAATGTTGTGATCATATGGTTTCCATTTTTGATCCAAGATGAAGTTTGTCTTCTCCAGCTTCAAGATTATAAGTTAAGATATGATGAAGATTTCTTTCCGCAGAAGGGAAGCAGAAATTTTAACAACAAGAAATTAGTGGAGCCAACTATGGTTGAACGACATGTTGTTGTTAAGCATCTCGATATGATATGGTCCAAGTTGTCGTATTCGAGATTAGATTAGATGTGGAGATCTGAAAGGAATTAGGATAAATCCTCCTTGTGATATGTTTCAAGAGTCAAATCAGAACAGACTCTACTCTCCTAATTAATCCCTGGTGAGTCAGGCATATCTACATCTACACTCTTCAAAGATGATAGATTCCCTTTTTAAAGATGACAGATTCTCTTTTCAAAGATGAAAGCTTTATCGGATTTCTGCACAACTCCAAGCAAAGAAAGTTGGTTTTATCCAAGACAAAATGGGGCATCAAGGTATAGTTCTGACTACGACAGGAGTTCCACAAATGAAACAATTCTTATGAGACTTTCATGAAACAAAAAAGACATAAAGATACAAGTTGATCAGATGGTTCTTCAGAAATGCAAGCTTGATAACATAAGTTGCTATACTGATATCCAGAGGTGACCCTGGCAATAAATGATGAAGTGGAGGAAAACCGAGTTCACCATTTTGAAGTCAAATGAAGATTGCATCAACATTCATTCATCATATTTAGACATTTGCAAAATAGGAGCATTTTCATTCATTTTATCCATGTTGAATATTTGACAGAAATTTCAAAAATTTTAGCAAAGTTCAAATCCATCATTCAATGGATCAACATTTCTGGAAGAGTTCATAATGAGAAGAACTCATCTGAAGAAGGAAGAATAAGTTCATAATGAGAAGAATTTGTTCAACTTTTCGCTTGAATTCATCATTCGATGGATCAGCATTACCAGGTCGAGTTCATAATGAGAAGAACTCATCTGAAGAAGGAAGAAGAAGTTCATAATGAGAAGAACTTGTTCAACTTTTCACTTGAATTCATCATTCGATGGATCAGCATTACCAGGTCGAGTTCATAATGAGAAGAACTCATCTGAAGAAGGAAGAAGAAGTTCATAATGAGAAGAACTTGTTCAACTTTTCGCTTGAATTCATCATTCGATGGATCAGCATTACCAGGTCGAGTTCATAATGGAAGAACTCATCTGAAGAAGGAAGAAGAAGTTCATAATGAGAAGAACTTGTTCAACTTTTTCGCTTGAATTCATCATTCGATGGATCAGCATTACTAGGTCGAGTTCATAATGAGAATAACTCATCTGAAGAAGGAAGAAGAAGTTCATAATGAGAAGAACTTGTTCAACTTTTCGCTTGAATTTATTATTCGATAGATCAACATTGCCAGGTCGAGTTCATAATGAGAAGAACTCATCTGAAGAAGGAAGAAGAAGTTCATAATGAGAAGAACTTGTTCAACTTTTCACTTGAATTCATCATTCGATAGATCAGCATTGCCAGATCGAGTTCATAATGAGAAGAACTCATCTGAAGAATGAAGAAAAATTTCATAATGAGAAGAACTTGTTCAACTTTTCACTTAAATTTATCATTCGATGGATTAGCATTGTCAGGGCGAGTTCATAATGAGAAGAACTCATATGAAGAAAGAAGAAGAAGTTCATAATGAGAAGAACTTGTTCAACTTTTTGCTCGAATTCATCACTCGATGGATCAACTTTTCCAGAGAGAGTTCATAATGAGAAGAACTCATCTGAAGAAGGAAGAAGAAGTTCATAATGAGAAGAACTTGGTCAATCTTTTGCATGATTCTATCACAGAAGGAGATAGATCAGCATCAACATTTCTAGATTACATCACAGAAGGAAATGAATTGTCATCCCCAGTGAAAGAGTTCATAATGAGAAGAATTTGTTCAACTTTTTGCTAGATTACATCATAGAAGAAGATAAATTGTCATCCCCAGTGGAAGAATGGAAAAGTTCATAATGAGAAGAACTAATCCAAACAAATAAGAACTTGTTCAACATTTCCATCTTAATCAAGAAAAGTCAACTGAACAAAAATTTATTATCTTTTCGTCTTTGCCCTATTCTTGTTAACACAAGAATGTATAAAGAGGGGCAGCTGTAGACATTAAATTTTTGCCCGTTTTATTATTTTTATTGTTATAATTGTTATAATTATTATTATAATTGTTATAATTATTATTATTACTATTATTATATTTTTATTAATAAAAATTATTATTACATATTACAGGCCCAATACCCGGAGCCCAATTACAACAATACCCAGTTCTGGCCCAATTCGAGCCAGCCCAATAGAAACCCTAAACTAATTAGGGTTTCATCTTTTTCAGCCGCCAGCATCAATTTCAGCCACTGGATCTGGTTTGATCAAACGGTCCACATCTTTCTAGATAAAACCCTAGGGTATCATAACCCTAGGGACACGTCCGCCGCCGTTGGTTCCAGAAGGACACACGTCCACCGCTGTTGGTTCCAGAAGGACACACGTCCGCCGCCGAAGTCTCTAGAAGGCCAACTGCCTCTCCACATGTTGAGCTCTACGGTGAGTCACCACCATAGCTATGGTGACTCACCTAAGCAACCTTATTGGGACCGGTCTGAAGCCATCACCGGTTGTGGCTATAAAAGCCATCGGATCCTGCAAAAGAAAAAAAAGAGGGGACAGAGAGAGCACCAGAAAATAAAAAAGAAAAACGGAGAGAAGAACGGAAGACATAGAGACACAACAACACCACTACAACAACACCCGAGCTAACAGCAAGGTTCCAAATACCAACAACAAGCAACATATTGAAAGTAACTGAGAGTAACGAACGAGGGAAAGAGAGGGAAACTTCTTCTGCTCACCGGAATCACTGTAAAACCGAAGGTAATACCTACGGTCTTTTTTAGATCTAGGAAGATCTATAGGGTTTTAGGAAAAAGAGAGGCCATATTCGACCTTAGAGTAAAAAAAGGGTCATTCGGGGCTATTTTATCAAATTTCGGCCACCACGTACAATGGCCGGCGGCGGTGGTCGAGACCGAAGCGTGGCCGTCGGCCGGAGCTCATTTCCCTCAGATGAGGGAATTGAAGAGAGAACCGAGAGAGAATGTTAAATTCTCTCTCAGTTAGAGAGAAGAGAAATGACAGAAATGAGGATGCTGGCCCTTCGGGCCAGCTGTTTGGAAAATATATACCCCTTCCCAAACGACGCCGTTTTGGGGAGGGGTATGTCAGTAATTTCGTGCATGGCCAAACCCTTTCCGCAACCATCCAAGTTTTGTAATTATTCATTTTAGTCACTGAAACTAACTTCTGAACATTCTAATTCAGTCTTCGAATTTTATTTTATTATGTTTTAGTCCTTACCAGTATTAAATAATATATTTTAGGATAAATAATAGATTTAGTCCTTGTAATTTTGTTAATTAATATTTTAATCCTGAACAGTATGTTCTAATTTATTTTAATTTGATGTTAAAATTTTATATAATTTTATTTTAGTCACTAAATTAATAAATGGGCAAAATAACATGTCTAATCCCTGTAATTTTAAATAATTAATTACAAATTAGGTATTTAATTTTATTAAATTATAATTTAGTCCCTAAGTTTAATATTTTCATTTATTTTACAAGCTTTATTACTTTTTATTTTTTTTTCATACCATGTTTTAATTTTATTTTAAACATTATTTAATCATATGTTATTTTTATATATTTATATATATTTAATTATCATTACTATTACTATTATTATTTATTAATTATGTCAATATATATAGTCTTATAAATATATATAATATTTATTTATTTATTCTATTTTCCTATTTATAAATTTAATTTTATAAATTACTTTTAAGAAAAATAATCATATTTTGATATTTATTTATTTTTAATATCGAAGAAAAGAGCTGTCTTAAAGCACCTGGAAGTCCTTTTCTGATATTTCTAAATAAGTAAATATCTTATTTATGTATATTAATATATTTTCTTAAAATTATTTGAAATAACAGACTTATGAATTAAATATATCTAGAAATTTTTAAATTTCTAATAATAGAGACAATTTATAATTAAAAAAGTACCAATTTTGGGCGTTGTAGGGGTGCTAATCCTTCCCTAAACGTAATCGACCACGAATCCCTTTTTATTATTAAAAAGAACGAATTTTTGGTTATAAACGCAGATCAATTCATCTTTTAACTGATGTTTTCTTAAAACTCTTTTAAAAGATAATTTTTAGGTATTCGACCTACCTAACCCAAAAGGCCGATGGCGACTCCCAAATTATTTTAAAAACCATTTATTCACATCACTTTTCCTGCCGAGTAAAAATTTCGTGCCCGGACGAAAACCGGTTACGACAAGTTCCACGACACAATAGTAGCCGACTGGGCACAGATGGCCCAAGACTCGATGGAGTAAGTCAGTGGGTGTATGTTCCGATGCAGAATTTTGGATCTTACCCAAGAGTACCCGATGGTGTTTCGGTAGTGCTAGAAGGGTACGTGAGCTCCGACATGCAAAATCCCTCAGTCGCACCATGATGCCAACCATAAATTAGCAGTCCAATAGTTGTACGCTCAGACATGTGCCACTTGTTACTTCATCTAGTGAATGCATATAGTATAGTATGGTTTTTAGTGAGGCACTGAGCTTGTAAGCTCATTGTTCAGAATGTGTTTTTGTGTGCAGGTTCTTAGGGAGCAGGTCGTAGGGAGCTATCGTCATTAGGTATTCCAATGCAGCATGTTCAGATTTTCAGAGACCTTTCAGAGTATGTCTTGAGTCATCTTTAAAGGGAATGTACTGTTATGGACCATGTTATGTATTCAGTCGTAACTCTTTTGAAACTCAGTATTTTGTATTATTTTTTGAATGTATTTTGGGAGCTCCCCATTATTTGTAAACTCATATTATTATTATGTTTTTATATTACTTCATGGATGTCTAAATTTCAGAGATTAGCAAGCAATTTTAAAAGAAAATTTTTGGGTTACTTATTCAGTAGTCGTGTGTAACATTGTAATCCATGGATCTTCGGGTCTAATTGGACTAGGGTGTTACAGAAATAGTATCTTAAAGAAGGCTCAAAGAATAACATATGCTAAAAATCATAGACCCATCCTTTATATGCTTCTTTAAGGAGTGGTAAACAAGGTCTTGAACCCACTATCTTTAAAGATATAGAAACCATAAGCATATATGGAAAATACAGAGTGGTTGACGCCACAAGTATTGCTACTTGATAAGTCGATAAAGTCACAAAAGAACTAAGGAATAGAGAATAATTTTACACTTGTATTAATGATCAAAGGACGATGTCTTACAATGCAAATGACTAGCCTATTTATAGAAAATGAAAGGATTTGACCGAATGGAAACACGTTGATTTGGAAAGCCCTTGTTTACTTTCATAAAGTCATAATTGTTTGAATTACAAAAGGATTAAAGAGTGATAGTGGTTCGACTAGTATGAGGGGTGGTGATCCTTCAAAGAATAGGGATTACATCATTTCATGTTGGCGCCTAAGTGATGAGGCATGCCTTAGTCGAGTTCTTGCATTCCTTTCATTTGAAATTGGCACATAAGGTTGTCATATGGTAAGGAAGTGTGTAGGTTTGCACTAGAACACTTCTTGGATCACATGCCTTCCATGCCTTAGGTTGCTTTGATGTCACATGTTTTCCACGCCTAATGATGGTGCTAGGTTCGACCATGGTGCTCACTTGATGCTCGGGTGACATCAAGCTGCTACTCTTCAACTGCTCAAGCTAGGTAAACTCAAGCTAGGTGACACTCTAACTACTCTAAGCTAGGTGAGTATGAGCTAGGTAAACTCAAGCTAGCTAGCTAGTGACACTCTAACTACTCAGCTTCCCTCCAGCTGCTTCCAGTTCTTAGCTCAGCTACCAAGTCCTCAGCTACTCTTCAACTACCTTCAGCTCCTTTAGCTAGCCTTGAGTTAATATCTTCATGTTTTGAGCTCATTTCAGCTAGGTGAGCTTTTTTATCCTTGTTTTGAGCTAGCTTTGAGTTGTTATGCTTTCAGTTTTGATCTACCAAGCTGCCTTATAATACCTTACCATTGTGTGCACCTATGCAAATCATAAAAATAATCAAGTTAATTGTTTATGAGCTAGATACAATCAAAATGTATGTTAAAGCCTATGTTAATTATGCAAATGAGCTAAGATATGATGCATGAACTAACATAAATATGATATAAACTAAGTATAAAGATGTGGGGCTACTATCATGCCAAAATACTTAGTGAACATGCATAATATGATGATTAATGTACAAAATCAATAATCTAAACATAAGATGCATAACATAAGGTAAGATAGCATAATAATAGAGAATGAAGATGCTAACATAAAACATATGTCTAATGGATAGTATAATGTGACTAAGTATGAAATATTCAAAGAAAAGATATAAAAAGTATTTGAAAACTCCCTTGGCCTTCATTATTGTGTAACATAAAAAGTATGAAGAAGATGAATAGGTGCATAAGTAGAATTGTATCATCCTCTCTTCTTTGACGCGATTTGTCATCAAATCAAAGTTCTTTGTTCCTTTAAAGTCTTCCTCCGTAGGGTGGTTTGAATCCTTCTTTAAATCACACCATCTTCTTATTTCTTCCTTTAAGGCTGAATGCTTGAATCTCTTGGTTTCCTCTCGCCTAGAGTTTTCATCTTCATAAACAAGATATAGGACATAAGAGTCTCTTCTTCCCACGAACCATGGTACTTCCTTTAGAATAGGTCTTCTTTAAAATGTGACTTTTCATAAAGAGTTTTCATAGGTCTTTCTTTGGATAATAACTTGCCAACATGTACCTTTCTGGAAAAAGTCTTTTTCAAAGGACATGCCCTTTGAAGATTGCCTTTCACGTGAATCATCCTGCAAAATGAAAGAATAGGTTGTTTGGGTTGAAGGGATACTTACTTTTTGGAGTCCCTGGTGTTAATTGGAAACAACATGAACCTTCAAATCAAGTTATGTTCTTTGACTCCAATCATCATGATTCTTCAAAGAAGTACTAATATTTTCATCCTCTTCCTCTGAAACAACACAACGTTCGGTGAAAACGTTAGCCTTCGGTTTCTTCATCATTTGATCATTAATACCAGTATGAGATTATTCTATCTTCCTTGGTCCTTTTGTGACTTTATCGACTTATCAAGTAGCAATACTTGTGACGTCAACCTCTCTCTATTTTCCATAGATACTTGTGGTTCCTATCTCTTTATAGATAGTGGGTTCAAGTCCTTGTTTACCACCCCTTAAAGAAGCATATAAAGGTTGGATCTATGATCTCTAGCATAGGTTCTTCTTTGAGCCTTCTTTAAGATATTATTTCACTTCACCATGCCATTGTTTCATAAACCTACACCACGACCCCTTATCATACAAACCAACCCCTCTTTTCATTATTTCAAGCCCACCCTTATACCATTTACATCAACCGTCTAAGTCTATCTTTTTTGAAGCCTTCACTTACTTGTAAGTTTGCTTCCGTCCTAAATTCACAATCAAACATAGGTCACCCCTACATCATATTTATAATAATTTAGTTCGGCTTACTAAATATTATATTTTCTTTAACATGTGAATGATTATGTGGTATTTAAACATTTGAAGTATATGATGTAGCTTTCCAAAAACAAAGAAGGTACTATCTCCCTCATTTGAGATTGGATAGTGAATTTTTTTAAAATGAATTTAGATCGCCATGAATTATTATCTTACATGTTTTTTTAACATATCTTACGTGTTACTCCTCAACAAAATATAAACACAATTCTAATCTAACATCTAAAACAATCATAATTATAATAAATCATTTTAATATGCAATTAAACTATTAGTTTAAACGTATGAACATAAATTTATACTCAGACTCAATTATTATTGTTTGAGTGATTGACTTAACAATAATAAATAATACAGGTTTAGGTTTGACATGCCAAAATACAATACATAAATATGTTTCTTATGTGATTAACCCACTTTTTTTTTCTTTTTTGAACTAATTTTTAATCGGTTGGTAAGAATTGTTGGACCGAATAGGTCATAAGTCCTAGATTGACTTCATCTGATAACGTGGGTGGATTTTTTTTCAAACAATTAATAATTTATGTTAGGCCGACATGAAAAACAATAAATGAATCATAAATAGCATTTATATAATATTTTTAATAGAAATACATAATTATATTAACTATAAATTTATAAGAGAATAAATATAATGTATCAGTTTGTAAAAATTGAATTGTATTTACATCCTCTATGATATTCCAAAATAGCAATTGCAGATTAAATGTTATAAATTAAAACCAATTAATAATCTTTGATGTTATTTTTTTATCAAATTATTTTTTAAACAAATCTATTTTATTTCGGATTTCTGAAACAAATATATTTAATTTCAGTTTGAATGATTTCAATTTAAATTGACTTGAAATTATCTGAGTCATTTTAGGTGGGGCGTGGCGTATTCAGACTTAAAAATAAAATCAATGCTGACAAGTGACGACTTTAATATAAAAGCTAGCAATTTGGGTTTGTAGAAAGAAAACAGGGGGATGGATGGACTTTGAAGAAAGTATGAGTCAGAAGTAAAAAGGTTGACAGCATAACCGCATATTTAATATATTGTTAAGGAAAAATTTTATTGAAATTATTATTTTTTAAAAAAATTTTATTAAAATATTATCTAAAATATTATTTTTACAAAAAATATTATTTTCGTTAATTAATTTTTAGTAGAATTTAATATTAACATTTTTGATAAAAAAATAATATTTTAAGTAGTGTTTTACCGAAAATATTAAATATTTTAAGTAATGCTCAATATTAACATTTTCAGTAGTATAAATAATATTCTACGTAACATTTTACTGAAAATGTTAAAAAAATAATAATATTTTTGATAACGTATTTCTTTAACTGTATAATAAAATTATCGTACATGAGACAACCTCTAATAATGTCTCAACCTGAATCTATTCTTTTTCATAAATAATGTGTGGACTTCTTAAGTGTGCAAAAAGTTGAATTTTGTTCCTACTGTCTCAATAATGCTAGGATATTTTTATTTTATTTTATTTGTATATATTTTTTTAGATTCTTAATTGTTGGATACAAATTTAGTTATAAAATTTAAGTTTAATGATATTTTTTTATCTTTATTGTATTTAAAAATAAAAATTTAATCCTTTAATAGCTATATTTCTTTTGATCTATAAATTTTTAATCTTTTGTTAAACTAAACCAATTGAAAAAATAATAATAAATTTATAAAATTGACATAATCTGTATTATTTTTTTATCAAATGTACCGTCAACTATTTTATTTTTATACATAAGTATTAAATTATTAAAAATTATAAGTTATTAAAAATGTAAATGAATTATGGATAAAAATAATGAAGCACTGATATATTTAACAAGCATTGCAGATAGAACTTTATTGTCTCTCAACAAACAAAGTTAGCAGCATGGGCTTGGAGTTTTGCTTTTCTTGGCAAAATTTCTACTATATGATCTAATGAATAAAAAATTCGTTCAATAATTCATACACCAATCACCATGTTACGATTTCTTTTATATATATATATATAGTATTCATTATGTTGGCCACTATGTGTTGGGGAAACCGAGTTATTTCCCAGACGACCGTAATTTCAAAATTGATTTGAAATGTCAAGATCAAAACCACCAAAGCTTGCACAACGGACAAACTCGTTAAACTATTGAATATTGAAACACAATTGAAAAACCAAATAAAGAACAATAAATGAGAGAACACACTAAATTTACGAGGTTCGACAAAAATATCGTCTACTCCTCGGGCACCACACCGGATGATAACTTCACTATATCGCCAATATTACAACAAATGAAATTCTTTAGAATTCCAAAAGTGAGAGAATGAAGAAAACAAATGGAAGAGAAAACTTGTTTTGGGATGATTTCTAATGGAAATACTTAGGCCTATTTAAAGTTGAGTTTTAAGGGCTAAACTTATAAATAACCTAATATTTTAGTGACCAAAGATGAAATTCCCATGTGCACAAGTTGGCCACTTGCACAACTTGTCAACCAAGGATCAATTATCCCATGTGCTCAAGTTGGCCACTTACCAACTTGCAAGCCTTCAAGTCACACTTAACAAATCTCCACATTGACTTGAAATTACCAAGCCTACTCAACTTATTCAACTCCCCAAATTTGATGAAGTTATTTTAATGTAGTGCCTCTAATTGCGCTCACAAGTGCCACACACCCGAAGATGCTCAAACTTTCAAGATGTTAATCAAGTTCAAACAATGATTGAACTTGATTACTGTTACCACCTTGGTCATCATATCTGCATGATTTTCTGTTGTCGCAATCTTCTGAAGTAGAATCTTTCCTTCTTCAAAGATCTCACGCACAAAGTGATACCTCACATCGATATGCTTAGTCCTTGAATGGTAGACTTGATTTTTTGCTAAGTGAATAGCTCTTTGACTGTCACAATAGAGAATAATGTGACTTTGAACAACTCCCAAGTCTTCCATCAACCCGTTAAGCCAAATTGCTTCCTTTACAGCCTCTGAAACTGTCATGTATTCTGCCTCTATAGTAGACAAAGCCACCATAGATTACAAAGTAGACTTCCAATTTACTGGGGCTTTAGCAAGAGTAAACAAATACACAAATACCAGTAGTTGATCGACGCTTATCCAAATCACCAGCATAGTCATAATTAACATATCCAACCATACATTGACCAAGTGCTTCATCCTGTTCAAAAACTAAACCAACATCCACGGTTTGTTGGAGATATCGTATAATCCATTTCATAGCTTGTCAATGTCCTTTTCCAGGATCATGCTTTTACCTGCTCACAACTCCAACTACTTGTGAAATGTCAGGAAATGTACACACCATTGCATACATCAAGCTCCCAACTGCATTAGCATATGGAACTTTTGCCATATACTCTCGTTTTTCATTAGTTTTAGGAAATAACTGAGAACTAAGTTTCAAATGAGAAGCAGTGGGATACCTACATGTTTGGTATTTTCATTCATGTCAAAACATTGTAATATCTTTCTCAGATACTGCTTCTGTGTTAAACAAAGTTTTTCTCTCAGTTTATCTCCATACCAAGAATTTTCTTGGCCTAACCTAAATCTTTCATCTCAAACTCTTGATTCAATTGAGCCTTTAATTTGTCCATCTCCTTTTGACTCTTCGAAGCGATCAACATATCATCAACGTATAAGAGGAGATAAATGAAAGATCCATCTTTAAACTTTTGCAAATACACACAACGATCATATTTGCTTCTAGTGTACTTTTGCCTCCTCATAAAACTATCAAATTGCTTGTACCACTACCTTGGAGATTGCTTTAATCCATATAGCGATTTGTTCAGCTTACAAACCCATTTCTCACAACCACCATTTTTGCATCCTTCTAGCTGAGTCATATAGATCGCATCTTCTAAATCACCGTGCAAGAAAGTCGTCTTTACATCAAGTTGAGCTAGCTCCAAATTCAATTGTGCTACCAACGCCAACAATATTCTAATGGAGAATGCTTCACAATAGGGGAAAATAATTCATTGTAGTCGATTCCCTCCTTTTGAGCATAGCCTTTAGCTACCGACCTTGTCTTGTAGCAAATATCTTTCTTGCTATGAGATCCATCATTTTTTGTAAATACCCATTTGCATCCAATTGCTCTTTTACCTTTCGGTAATTGTGTTAGTTTCCAAGTGTTGTTCTTTTGGAGAGATTGTATTTCTTCATCCATGACACTTTTCCACTTATCACTTTCTAAGCTTTGTATTGTTTCTTGGTAAATGATAGGGATATCATCATCAACAACTGGAAGAGCATAGGCCACCATATCATCAAATCGAGCATGTCTACGAATTTTTCTCATTGGCCTAGTAACTGCAAGTGGTTCTGGTGTCTCTAATGGTTCTTGGGTTTGAACCTCTTCATCTTCTGATTCTTCTATTAGATTTGAAGAATCAACTGCATCAACTTCTGGAATCATCGTCTCCTGAAACTCCACCTGTTTTGGAGTGTGCTACACATGTTGCGGAGTACTACTTGTCTGGAAAACTTCATTTGTTACCTTCTTTACTAGGGCAAATTCATCAAAGGTAACATCTTTGCTACAAATTATCTTCTTGGTGTCTAAACACCAAAGGCGAAATCCCTTCACTCCATGGGTTCTTTCCCATAAAGATAGCCTTATTTGTTCTCGGATCAAGCTTGTATTGCTTCACATGATAATAAGCAGTGGATTCAAATACATGTAAGGAATCATAATCAGTAGCAGATTTTCCAGACCATCCTCCAATGGTGTTTTTCCTCCCATCGCTGATAATGGCATACGATTGATGAGATGACAAGCATATGTCACAGCCTCAGCCCAAAATGCTTTACCTAACCCAGCATTAGACAACATACATCAAACTTTTTCCAATAGTGTTCGATTCATACGCTCTGCCACCCCATTCTATTTTGGTGTATTTCTAACAGTGAAGTGTCGAACAATACTATACTTATGGCAAACGTCAAAGAATAGATCACTTTTATATTCCCCTCCATTGTCCGTCATAAGACATTTGATCTTTCTACCAGTATAGTTCTCAATCAAATTTTCCATTTAAGGAAAATTCAGAGCACTTCATTTTTAGACTTTATCGGATACACCCAAACTCTTCTGGAAAATTCATTTACAAAAGTTACAAAATAATGGTTTCCTCCCAAAGATGGTGTCTTTGAAGGACCTCATACATCTGAGTGAATATAATCCATAATACCTTTTGTATTTTGTATAATGGTGCCAAACTTCACTCTCTTCTGCTTTCTCAGAACACAATGCTCGCAAAAGTTCAATTTGAAAGCCTTTGCACTTTTCAACAATCATTTATTTGCCAAAATTTGTAAGGATTTCTCTCCAGCATGTCCCGACCGCATATGTCACAATTAGGTTGTGTCCAAATTATCGCCTCCGGAAGCTGTTGCAACTGCTCCAATAATTGTACTACCTTGGTAGTAATACAAATTATTTTTCCTGATGCCCTTCATCATCACAAGTGCGCCAGATGTGACTTTTACTCTCATAGTGACTACTGAGCCTTTGGATTCCAAGGCTCCCAACGAGATGAGATTTTTCTTCAAACTAGGCACGTATTGAACATCAATCATAACTCTGGTTGATCCATCTTGATTCTTCAATCGAATTGAACCTATCCCAACAGTTTTACAAGCATTTTCATTGCCCATATAAATAACTTTTGCAGTTAGTTATACTGAATCGGAGAACTACTCCCGATTAGGGGACATATGATAGGTACAACTTGAATCTAATATCTAATCATCTTAATGGAATGTTGATGATGAAGTAATTAATAATATATCAGAGTCATTAGCATCATGCTCTGTAATACATGCATCTGGAGCAGCTTTTCCCTTATTCTTCAGCTTCAGACAATCTTTCTTCCAATGGCATTTTTCATGCAAAAGGCACATTCATCTTTTCCCAGTCTGGACTTCGACTTTGATCTCCCTATCTTCTTTGGCTTTTGATTTTTTGAGCGACCTCTTGCCACCATGGCCTCAGCTCCTTCGTACTTGCTCTCCTTATTGGTTTTCTTCCTAAGCTCATAACTATACAAAGCACCAGTTACATCTTTAAGGGTAACATTATCCTTACCATGAAGTAACGTTGTCTCAAGGTGCTCAAATTCATCTAGAAGATATAACAACAATATCAAAGCCAAATCTTCATCTTTGAAGGTTTCATCCATGCCCAATAAGTCTGCCACTAGCTCATTGAACGTAATGATGTGTTCATTCACACTGGTGCTTGGTTGATAATCAAATCTGAACAATCTTTTCTTCATGTGGAGACGATTCTGAAAGTTTTTCTTTAGGAATTTTTCCTCCAATGCTTTTCACATCTTACTTGCAGAAGTCTCGTTATTGAAGCCATACTTCTGCTCCCTGGAAAGACAAGATCGAATCGTGTTGCATGCCAAACGATTGATTGTTCCCGATTCTTCCTCAATGGCAATGTCTAGACCTTGTTGGAATAAAGTGTCTAACACCTCGCCTTGCTACATGCCAAAATGATCGGATCCATCGAACAACTCCACCGAGAAGTTTGCATTTGACATCACCCTCCTCATTGGTCCAGATAAAGAGCTTGATGTCTCAACTGATCCATATTTTGGCATTTTAATTCTAACGAACAATATTCAATAGCACGAACTGTATCTTTTCAGCAACGGGACCACCAGGATAACCTCAACCAAAGCTCTGATATCAATTGATGGGGAAACCGATTTATTTTCCACATGAATATAGTTTCAAAATTGATTTGAAATGTCAAGATCAAAACCACCAAAGCTTGCACAGCGGGCAAACTTGTTAAACAATTGAATATTGAAACACAATGGAAAAATCGAATAAAGAATAATAAAGGAGAGAACACATTAAATTTACGAGTTTCGATGAAATATCGTCTACTCCTCGGGCACCACACCGGATGATAACTTCACTTTATCGCCAATATTAGAACAAATGGAATTCTTTAAAATTCCCAAAGTGAGAGAATGAATAAAACAAATGGAATAGAGAACTTGTTTTGGGATGATTTCTAATGAAAATACTTAGGCCTATTTATAGTTGATCTTTAAGGACTAAACTTATAAATAACCTAATATTTTAGGGACCAAAGATGAAATTCCCATGTACACAAGTTGGCCACTTGCATAACTTGTCAACTTGCCAACCAAGGATGAATTATCCCATGTGCTAAAGTTGGCCACTTGCCAACTTGCAAGCCTTCAAGTCACACTTAATACTATGATCATCATTTAATCATACCAAAAAACGCATCTACCCCTTGCCAGTAGCATATTTATAAGCAAGAAGTGTCGATGTTTCATTTGGAAACGACTCCGACAGCGGTGGTTTTCGAAGATTTTGAGCAAGACTGATGCAACATTTGCCTCGAGGGTTCATCGATGAAGGATTATCGTTCGGAAGAACTAGACCATTTCATCTGCACGAAGCTTCGCTTCCTCCAAAGACCCATATGGAGTTTCTGCTCCTCCATCGATCTCTTGGCGGCATCACACATCACTCCCACGATGGGGTTGAGGTAATCGGATTTGCCCACGTAACATTCCGGTAATTGTCTATCGGTTTCATGTACTCGTTGCATACTTTCGCAATCTCGAATTGGTCTCTAAACTCCAATTCGATCACAAATGGGATTTGCTTCTTCCGCCCTGGCGTGCTCGCGATCACTTTGATGTATTCATGCTTCCCTGTAGGTAAATACATCGAACCGAACTAGTATTTCGGTTTTAAGGTCAAATATATAAGTAGTTTTTTTATTAATTAATTTAACTTTACTATTTTAATTAATTTAAATACAAATTTATTATTTTAAAACTTATTTTCTCAATCAAAATTAATTTTATTTAATATTCAAGCAATATTTTTTTACTTACTCTCCAAATATATCTCAATTAATTATGTAACTTGAAATTTTATTTTTATATAACATCTATATTTAAAATTTTAAAATTATTTTAAATTTAAGGGTACAGTATAGTAATGGTCACTGAATTTTTTTAAAGTTTTCATTTAGGTCCCCCAACTTTTAAAACTTACAATACAATCCCCCAACATTTAGTCCGTTTGCAATATGGTCCCCTACGTAACTGTTGGGGGACCATATTGCAAACGGACTAAATGTTGGGGGACTATATTGCAAGTTTTAAAAGTTGAGAGACCTAAATGAAAGATTTAGAAAAGTTTAGTGACCATTACTATACTTTACCCTAATGATAAAAACAAAAGGAAACTCTCGGTTCATGCTCCTTTCGACGAGTAATTTTTTTTCCTTTTTCTTTCTATTTGTTTTTGGTTAGATTCATATCATCGTTGCCTTCATCTTCTCAACAACACTATTCCTCCATCTTATTCTTTGATCTTAATTGTAGTTTTTCCCTTTCTTCTCTTCTTTAATCTCAATCCCCTCTTTTTTTTCATTTCGTTGCAGAACAAAACAGAATTAATCCCATCTTGCTCGTGCACCCAAATCTATCTTGCTTTCACTTCTCGTTCATTATCGATCTCTCTCTGTTTACAACCCTTCTTTCTAGTTAGTTCTTCTGTAATCGGTTCTAATGCACGTTTTTTTGTGAAGATGTGTACGTAAAATTTGCTTTGCTTGTGTTTGATTGACATGCAGTGAGAAGGATACGTGTACGGGGTTATTGAGTTGAAATTGGAAAACAAAGAGAAGGGTGGGAATCCAAGGAGGAAAAAAGAGAAAGAGAGATGGCGAATCAGGTCGTCAAAGTGAAGAGAGAAGCGATCGCGGCATGCATGACTTGCCCTCTTTGCAATAAGCTTCTTAGGGATGCCACCACCATATCTGAATGTCTTCATACATGCGAGTCTATCTCCTCTTCTTTCAGATTTCAAATTTTGTTCTTTTTTAAGCTCGTTTATTCTTGATTCTTCTATTTTTTTTTCTTCATTCATTTGCGTTTGGTTTTTTCTTCTGATCTGGGTTGCTCTTGTTTTTCTTGGTTTTGCATCTTATCCTCAGTGTTGACCTGTTCGTCTAATTCTAGTACTAATATACCATGCCTTGATAAACTTACGGTATTGCTGTTTTCCTTCGTTTCCTTCTGTTTCGTATTTCTTGATGCTAAGGCATTAATGTACAATAGCAAAATTAATACGAGAATACTCGTTGCTGATTAGTTTAATAAACTAGTAACATCATGTTTCTTTGTTGATGTCTAGTGTCTGCTTTTAACAATGCAGTTTGTTGTTCGAGAAAGTTGATTTCCAATAGAATTCATTCATGGCTTCTGTTTATTCGACTGTAAATCCGTATTGTTTGCACTCAGTTGTTTTCCACATTAGGCTTTCCACTATCATTTTCTTCATTTCCAATTCAAGGGTCCTTTCCAACATTGGAGCTTTCCTTTTCTGTTTTGTAAATCCATAATAAGATTCAAAATTTAAGATGGTTTCCCATTTTTTGAAATGTAATGGAACCAGCCTTTTTCCAAGTTAAAGAAGAGTTTCAATTGCCATATTTATTTTGCTTTCTGAGCTTGGTTTCATTGAAACATTTTCTAGGATTGATGCGTGTGGTCTTTATTTAAGCGCCAATGAAGTCTGTTGAGATAATTAATAGAAATCTATGATAGATTTGTCTTTTGAATTTGTTTAGTTTGCAGAAAGTGCATATATGATAAGATAGAAGAGGAAGAACTAGAATGCTGTCCAATATGCAACATCGATTTGGGTTGTGTTCCTCTGGAGAAATTAAGGAACCCTTCATTGACCTATTATTCTCTTCTACCAATCTGTAAGTCCTCAATGGCACCTTTTTTTTAGAGTAAAATATAGTAATAGTCACTGAACTTTTCTAAAGTTTTCATTTAGGTTTCCCAACTTTTAAAACTTACAATACAATCCCCCAATATTTAGTCCGTTTGCAATATGGTCCCCCAACAATTACATAGGGGACCATATTACAAACGGACTAAATGTTAAGGGACCATATTACAAATAGACTAAATGTTAGGGGATTGTATTGTAAGTTTTAAAAGTGGTGGGACCTAAATGAAATCTTTAGAAAAGTTCAATGACCATTACTATACTTTACCCTAAATTTAAATATGGTTCTTATAAAAAAAATACAATTTATCAAGTCACCCACTTGTCAATAAAATAACATAAATAATTGAAATAAATCAATATGACCTTTAAAATTCGGCCAAAGTTCTTATATAATGCTAGAGGGAATGTTTAATTCCCAAACTAAAGTGTTTATCCGATTAATTCTTCAAATGGGGTGTTTTCTACAATAAATTTAGGATCTTTCGGCGTCTTCAGGGTTAACTAGATTTTTGGATTGTTTATTGGGATCTCTAGGCGTCTTTAGTAGAATCCATGAAAAAATTTGGCTTTTTTACACAAATACCACCTTAACATAAATTAATTACTTGTTAAGCACTGTTTAAGAATATTTTACGGATCTAGCAAATTTTTAAATACTTTCTATAAATTTAATCATATTTTGTTAGTATTTTTTTAATTATTTTTTTATTTTTTTATTTTATTTAATTATTTTATTTTTTTGCAGTTATAAAATGGAAAGTGGTCCTTGAATAATTATATTCGTATTTCTCGGCTTTTCAATTTTTCTCTCGGCTTTAAATACGCTCTCAACATGTAAACATTCACATCAATCTTCTAAACTAGAAGAATGTCGTCGCTTCAATATAGATATCCACGTGTAACTGCAAAAAAATAAAATAATTAAATAAAATAATAAAAAAATTAAATAATACAATAATTAAATAAAATACTAATAAAATATGATTAATTTTATAGAAAGTATTTAAAAATTTGCTTGATCTGTAAAATATTCTTAAACAGTGCCTAACAAGTAATTAATTTATGTTAAGGTGACATTTGTGTAAAAAGGCTAAATTTTTTCATAGATTTCAACTAAAGACGCCTAGAGATCCAAGCAAGAGTAAAAAAAATCTGGTTCACCCTAAAGACGCCGAGAGATCCCAAATCTATCGTAGAAAACACAAACAATCCAACACCCTGAAGACGCCAGGATATCCCACTAAAAAATTTGGTTAACCCTGAAGATGCCGAGAGATCTCAAATTTACTGTAAAAAACACCTCATTTGAGGAATTAATCGGATGAACACTTTAGTTTGGGAATTAAACATTCCCTGTAGCATTATATGAGAACTTTGTCCCTTTAAAATTGTGTAAAAAGAAAAGGATAGGGTACACACATGATGGATTGAGGGGGTCGATAAAGACAATTATTTCTTTTGAAAATTTAAAATTATCATATATTTTAGATATTTTATATGTATTTTTTTTATTGAAAATCCATTTTCGTCTCCTAGAAATTTTATTAGCCTTTTTCTGTAAGTTTATATTTGTCCCCTAACATAAAATTATATATCTATCTCTATAGTGAAATCCGATCTCTTCATATATTTTTATCCCCATATGTTTCGTCTTGTTTTGGGTGCCGAACCGGTCCTATTTTATTATGAATGTATATATGTTTAATATTTGTATAGTATCACTAGCCAAATCAAGAAAAAAAAATTAAAACTAAATCAAATAAAAGAAGTAGCTTATTACTTCAATTATTACTTCCTTGCTAAAAATAATTTTTTAAGTGATGTGATACATTTAACCAATTTATTATAAACTAAAAAGATGCATCCCATTTTTAAACTAAAAACACATTATTTAATTATAAAGTTTGAGTTCCTAAAAAAGTATTTAATTGAGTTAAACTTACAAAGTTGATATTATTTTATGATATTATAAAATTTGAATTTATAGAAAAGACTTAATATATATATATTTTTTATAAAATTCACAATTTATCGGAGATTAATGTGTATTTAAATGTCTTAAATTTAAAACTCGTTAAAAAAAGTATTATTCTATCTTAAAGTTTTAGATTCGAACAACCATGTCTGTAACATGTATGCACATTATTAATGATAAAAAAAATTATGAACAAATATTATCTTATAAAGTTATAATCATTTCATACTATTTTAAAAAAATATACTTAAACTCATAATATTTTTAGACGTTATAACAATTAAACTAAGATTCAATTGACATAATAAAACCTATTACTTCAAGGATTATATTTATAATATTTTTCTATTAAGATAAAGTGATTACAAAGTAGTATATGTTCTATTAAATACTCTCAATTATTTGGCAATGAATCCTCAATCACTCTGTTGCAATTGTTGGTGCTCAAATCCGTAACCTCTAGAAACAACAATAATTCATTTAACCACTAAAGTAAGTTGGTTCATATTTATATTTCTAGTATTAAATTCAACAAACAAAATTAAAAGAAATGTCACATGATCCATCTCCTTTTATACTTTCTTGTTTTCAAAAAAAAATCTATACATCTTAAAATAAATATTTACAACGTATTAATTTACCTAATGTGTAAGATAGTTAAGAAGTTTTTTTTATGTCGTGTTATTCTACAGTGCGACACCCTTAATATATAACTAAAAAAAGACGTTACCGGCTTTGTTATTATTTAAATAACAAAACCTGTAAAAAATTACCTAAAACATTATTATTTCTATCTAGAACATCAATGTTTTTTAACATTTCCGGTAAAGTGTCAAACAATAACAAAACCTGTAGAAAAAATAACAAAACCGATAGCACTTTATCGGTTTTGTTAACAAAACCGGTAAAACGTCCAATAACAAAAAAATCGGTAGAAATAATAATATTTTCGATAATTTTTTAACGATTTTATTATTTAAATAATAACAAAACTAATAGTGTCTTTTTTAGTCGTATATTAATAATGCTAATCATTTCCCTGTTCACATATCTGTTAAAGTTTCTGTATTTTTTTCCCTTTTTCTCAATCTGCCTTTCTTTTCATTTTCCAAAATCACCTCTATTTCCCTTTTCCATTGGCTCCTCCTTGTGTATTTTGAATTAATTATTAGTATATAATCTATTGATCGAATATCTAGATTATGTACTATATAAACGAATAGATTCTTTTAATTCAGTTTATTTTATTCACGAACATCAAAATTTAAATATCTATTTTTACATTAAATATCTAATATCTTGTCGAATTAGACTAACTAATTGTTGGTGATTACTCCTTTTTATAGCTTTATTATTGACAAAGTCAAAGCAATCACCTAATCCTTGTTATTTCATTTGTCAACTTCACTTTTTTCCCGTTGTTATTTCATTTTCACTTATGTGAATTAAATACGTGTTGCATTAATCAGGTATATTATTTTAATTAATATTAAATCTTAAAGGGTAAATTACCTATTTGACAATTGAGCTTTCATATTATTTTTATTTTACTCACCATACTTTCAAAATTTTCAATTTATTTACTCAATTTTATAAATTGAATTTTTTTATCACTATATTGTTAAATTTCTCGTTATGAAGTGTCTCACTTAAACTATTTTTAATCATTAAATTTCCTCTGTAAAAGAAGAAAATAATGCTCCAGCTCGGATTCCGGTGTGATCCTTAAGCACCGACCGCATGCCTTTAACCTTTCCACCATCTTCTCTTTCGCTTCTAAAACTTTCATCCTCCGCCTCCTTCAATACCCAAAATCTCTCCATCATTAGTTCTCAGCGCGAACTGGAAAGCAAGGAAATAACCCATAAATTTCGTCGTCCTCGCCTGAGAAAACCCCCCCTTCTGGCCATCCATAATCTACAACCGTCATCTTAAATTTCTGGTGTTATAAAATATAAACTATTAACCCACATTATCATTTATGAATCCGTGTTTGTATCCAAATCCAAAGTTCTAGCACCAACAATCTTAAAAACAAACAATTAAATGGAAATCTTTAAAATTCAATGCAAACCAATGCAGAATCAACAAAAAAGTCAGTAACCGAAAGCAATGGAATTTCACAAACTTATTGAAGATACTCATTTTTTCATTTAAATATTATTATAATTATTATTATAATTATTATTATTATAATTATAATTACTAATATTATTATTTATTACTAATATTATTATTAATTATTATTACAAACGGGCCAAATCCGGCCCAACCCAGTGGCCCAAATATGTAACCCTAAACCCATTTAGGGTTTGTATCTAAGTCCCAGCCGCCGCAGATCCTCAGCCGTTGGATCTAATATGATCCAACGGCCCTGATGCAGTCCAGCAAAAAAACCCTAGGGTTATGATACCCTAGGGACCACGCGGCGCCGCCTCTGCCTCCAGCCGCCCCACGTCGGCGTCTCAGTCAGCTGCCACGCTTCCATGAAGCCACCTTCAACTGAAGCCTCCAGAAGCACCTCGTTTCCGCCCCACGTTGAAACCCTATGGTGAGTCACCACCATAGTCCGGTGACTCACCTAGGGTCACCATTTGAGACCGGTCCGAAGAGGACATCGACGATGACTATAAAAGCCATCAAACATCTGCAAAGAAAACCATCGACAGCAAACGGAACAAAGAGAAGACAGCAAGCCAAACGACACCAACAAACAGCCATTTTAAGAAGAAAAATAACCAAGAGAAGAGTGAAAAGACTTACCAAAGCGGCGTCAGAAACCAAACGTCGTCAAACCGCCGTTTAATCAAAGGTAAAAAACCCTCGGTTTATTTTAGATCTAGGGTTATCAGAAGGTTATTATGAGAAACGAGGTTTGAATCTAGGATAAGGGAAAATCGGGCTTCGATTTGGGATAGATTTTGTAATTTCCGGCCACCGTGAACGGTGGCCGGCGGCGGCAATCGGCCGGAACACGGCTGTCGACAGGAAACCGGATTTCATCCGGTGAAGAGAGAAGCGAGAGAGAAACGCTTCTCTCATTTTTTAGAGAGACAGAGGGAGAGAAGAGATGATCTTAAGCTCTTAAATGAAGCATCACACATCCCAAAGATGTTCCTGAGATTCTGGAATCAAGAAGTATCTCTACAAGATGAGCATAAACAACCATTTCTTCAAGTTAGTGGAAGCCCGAAGCAACATACTGAACCAACTTGAAAGAACCTACTTTACCAGAACCAACCTATACCTTAAATCAGTCAATATTTTTGACACTTGCTATAGGACTATGATTTTTGAACGATTTAAAAGTGTAGTTGATTTATTTGATATTCATTAAACTCATTATTTATGATTTGATTCTAATGTGAACTTGAGAAGTGCATTACTTTGCAAAATTCTTTCATTCTTCGATAAAGAAAGGAGAAGAAAAAAACATTTTCAAACAGGACAGTCTCAAATGAGGAAGGTCCTTAAAGCAATTGTTGCTTATTCTACCTCTGTTGTAGAAAAAAAAAATGAACGAGGCCAGAATGATGAAACACTTCACATTTTTAAAGGCAAGTGGTCCAAAAAGTCAGAAAGTCTGGAAAATTGAACTTGTAACACTCTCTTATGACATTATTAACAGCTCATCAAGAAAGATTATCGTTTATCTCATGCTGAGGGCGATAAGCATCACCAGACAGATTATTTTCCCCAACCATCAATTCATGTTCTCTAGAAGATTACATCATAGAGCCATGAACAATTCACTACCTGCACTCTGGTGTTGGCTCAAGTCTTGATACATCATTACTACTTCTTCTATGCCGATCATTTTCTTTGTCAAGATGATATTCATTATGTCCTTCAGAAGATTGCTGAATTTGAATTTGAGGACTTATGGCACAGAACAAGACATTGGAACAGAATCTATCCTTATAGGCCTTTTTTACAGGATTCCAAAAATTGAAGATGACCAGTTTTACTGTTAACTAAACTATTCCATGATTCGAAAAGAGTGGGATATATTGAAACAGAAGAAGAAATAGTCATTGTAGCAATCATTGCAAGGAAATGCACCAACAAAAATCGTCTAGCTCATCCTGATGATGTTTATTTCTTCCAGTAAGGTTGTTACGCTGGATGCCACTGACAACAAGGTCGAATTCGACAAATCTACTCATCAATTGCTCCAACCGATCATCATTCAGTTATTGTACATCTGTTTTCAAAGCACTCATCAAGAACATACTTCTGGATACTCGAAGGTGGCTCATTGTCATAAGCTTCAAGAGCCTTACAGATCCTTTCTGTCAATTTGGCACTTCCTGTACATGTTTATAAACAGTTCAACTTTGTTCTTGGATCCCATGAAGGCCATCATTTCTTTGTCAATGGAAAAGCATCAGCACATGGAGGAAGAAGAATAAGAGAAAATCTGTTCTCAATTGGCAGAATTATGAATATAGCCCTTTTCAGTGTAGTAGCATGAAAATGCTTCGAATCTACAAATTCTGGCTCTACATCGAATAAGTACTGTGATATTCCAGTCCAAACATTAACTGGAGCAAGTGCCATGTGCTCATAGTAGAAATAAGAAGACTCAATAGCATCTTCTGGAAGTGTTCTTTGAGTTATCTGATCTGGTTTGGTATGAACCCCAAAACCAATCATTGGATTTAAAAGATGAATTTGCTCATAGTAGAAATAAGGAGACCCAATAGCATCTTCTGAAAGTGTTCTTTGAGTTATCTGATCTGATTCGGTAGGAACCCCAGAACCGATCATTGGAATTGAAAGATGAACTGCATGATCATCTTCATTAAGAAGCTTCTTTTCAAGCTTCCTCTGCTTCTTCCTTTTCCACAAATCATAGCCCAAGTTTCGCCTTTACTTGTAATTGGGATCATTGCATAATGGCTTCCTATCTTCTACCATAAGAAGTGCATCAGTAACCTTAGCCATTTGATCAGCACATATAAAATCTGTCAATTCTGCAATTGATGAATCTGAACCACATCTCTCCATGGTTATTGAAACCTCAACCTCTGAGAATCCCATTTTTGTCAAGTATAACAGTTTACTCTCCTCATCAGAATCAGAATTCATGATTTCCTCGATATCAGAAGAACTATCAATATCTGTGAAATCATCCTGAAAGATCGCTTCATAATCAGATGAGTTGTTATCAGGATCAACATGTTGCATGGGTGCGGATTTTTGATGAGCTTGTACCATTGTATATGTAGTCTTGCCATTGCATCAGATTACTGTTTGCATAAATTGGTTTCTCTCCCACAGAAAAGTATATTTCAAAGATGGCCTTCACTGAAAGATGATAAGCCACTGTGTCAGCCTGGAACGGATTAGCAAGCTATTTTTACTTCACTATCTGACTAAATCCCTCCAGATACAGAAAATGGACACCTCATTCAGAAGACACATATCTCAAACGTTTCTGTCAGAATGATTGAGTACTTCTTAAGTTTGTGACAACGTGAAGAGGATTCCTCTAGTTACTTGACAATACTGCTGTTTAGTGACACCATAATGAGAGCATTCAAGATAAACAAATTTGGGGCACGAATAAATCCACAAGTACCTACAACAGTGTATTGTCAAAATTAGACCTCGTGAGGATCATGATATTCAAGTCAAACAGACATTGAGAGTAAACCAGAAGCAGAATATTGGGGCATTTCGAAAGCCCATTTCAGACATAAATGTTTCATGTGGGACATTTTGAGGGCTCATTTCCACAAGAAATAAAATATTGAGGCATTTTAAAGGTTCCTTCAGACAGATCCATGTGGGGCATTTTGAAGGCTCAGATTAACAAGAAGCAAATGTTGGAGCATGCTGAAAGCCCATTTTCAATCGGAATCAGGAATGTTGATGCATTCTGGATGCTTGTATTAGCAAATGTTGGGGCATGTTGAAGGCCCATATCATCATGTGTCAAGATCATTGACTTGAACAAATATTTCCAATGAGACATAAATATATGAAGAATGAAAATGGTGAAACAGTGACAGTCTAGCTGACTATACATAATTGCTTCGTTCATCAGGCAGTTACATTATGATCATGTTGTTGAACAAATGTTTACTCAGCAAGTATGTTTTCAAATACCTAATCTTCTTAACCGTATGTCACATGATAGTATGTTCTTTGTTAAGCTATATTACGGTTGCATGAATAAATATGGTCCCCAGGTAGACTACTCGTTCCAAGGTTCAGTTCCTCAAGGATCTCAGTTGAATTTGGCCTTTTGTGTGTCGGTGATGATTGGAAATATTTCTTTGAGATTCCTAGCAGTTAGTTTCAACCATAATGTTGAGATTATGAAGCTGTTTTTCACATTAGTTTTTTGCTTACTTGATGACATTGAAAAGAGAGACTCGACTCTCCCTTATATTACTGTTATTCCCGTTGTTATTGGGATCATCATTACTAGCCAGGGTGAACTGAGTTTTCATCTATTTTGGTTTTATCATGGGTGTTTCATCCCCAGCGGCAAGAATTCCATGAACCTCTTCCTGTACATGGCCCCTATAGCTGATATGTTTCTAATTCATACAACGCTCATTACAGAAGAAAACGTGATCAGTATTATATTTGCCTTTGCTCGATATGAAAACGTGATCAGTTGGTATCTCCTATTCAATTCGACACTAGTACATTTTGTGAATTTGACCAACTTTTTGGTCATACTAATATCACACTTGAATCTCCACTGAGTTTTGCTCTCAAATGGTCTTATGACATCATTCAAAAGCTTTGAACACTAGGCAAAGAGCTTCAATGATTAAGAAATCTTGGCAGAAGCCACATAAAATGATGAATGTGTTGTCAAACGCTTTATGAACGTCTGAGCAAAAACCACAAGAAAGGATGAATGTGTTGTCAAATGTTTTACAAACATCTGAGCAGAAGCCACAGAAAATGATGAATGTGTTGTCAAACGCTTTATGAACGTCTGAGCAAAAACCACAAGAAATGATGAATGTGTTGTCAAATGTTTTACAAACATCTGAGCAGAAGCCACAGAAAAGGATGAATGTGTTGTCAAGTGTTTTACATCTCGACAGAAACCACAGGAAAAGATGAATGTATTGTCAAATGTTTTATGAACCAGTGATTATGGTGCTGAACCAATGTTGTGATCATATGGTTTCCATTTTTGATCCAAGATGAAGTCTGTCTTCTTCAACCCCAAGATTAGAAGTTGAGATATGATGAAGATTTCTTTCCACAGAAGTATAGCTGAAATTTTAACAACAAGAAACTATTGGAGCCAACTAAGATCAAACAATAGGTTGTTGTTAAACATCTTTACATGATATGTTTTGAGTTGCTTTGTTCGAGATCCAATTAGATGTGGAGACATGAAAGGAATTGGAATAAATCCTCCTTGTGATATGTTTCAAGAGTCAAATCAGAACAGACTCTACTCTCTTAATTAATCCCTGCTGAGTCAGGCATATCTACATCTACACTCTTCAAAGATGATAGATTCTCTTTTTAAAGATGACAGATTCTATTTTCAAAGATGAAAACTTTATGGGATTTCTACACAAGTCCAAACAAATAAAGTTGGTTTTATCCAAGACAAAATGGGGCATTAAGGTCATAATTCTGACTACGACAAGAGTTCCACAAATAAAACTATCCTTCTGAGACTTTCATGAAGCAAAGAAGACATAAAGATACAAGTTGATCAGATGGTTCTTCAGAAATGCAAGCTTGATAGCATAAATTGCTACAATGATATCCAAAGGTGACCCTGACAATAAATGATGAAGTGGAGGAAAACCAAGTTCACCATTTTGAAGTCAAATGAAGATTGTATCAACATTCATGCATCATATTTAGGCATTTGCAAAAATATGTGCATTTTCATTCATTTTATCCAGGTTGAATTTTGACAGGAATTTCAAAGATTTTAGCAAAGATTTAAATCCATCATTCAATGGATCAACAGTACCAGTTCGAGTTCATAATGAGAAGAACTCATCTGAAGAAGGAAGAAGAAGTTCATAATGAGAAGAATTTGTTCAACCTTTTGTTTAAATTCATCACTTGATGGATCAGCTTTTCCAGAAAAAGTTCATAATGAGAAGAACTCATCTGAAGAAGGAAGAAGAAGTTCATAATGAGAAGAATTTGTTCAACCTTTTGTTTAAATTCATCACTTGATGGATCAGCTTTTCCAGAAAAAGTTCATAATGAGAAGAACTCATCTGAAGAAGGAAGAAGAAGTTCATAATGAGAAGAATTTGTTCAACCTTTTGTTTAAATTCATCATTTGATGGATCAACATTGCCAGGAAGAGTTCATAATGAGAAGAACTCGTCATCTGAAGAAGGAAGAAGAAGTTCATAATGAGAAGAATTTGTTCAACCTTTTGTTTAAATTCATCATTTGATGGATCAACATTGCCAGGAAGAGTTCATAATGAGAAGAACTCGTCATTTGAAGAAGGAAGAAGAAGTTCATAATGAGAAGAATTTGTTCAACCTTTTGTTTAAATTCATCATTTGATGGATCAACATTGCGAGGAAGAGTTCATAATGAGAAGAACTCGTCATTTGAAGAAGGAAGAAGAAGTTCATAATGAGAAGAATTTGTTCAACCTTTTGTTTAAATTCATCATTTGATGGATCAACATTGCCAGGAAGAGTTCATAATGAGAAGAACTCGTCATTTGAAGAAGGAAGAAGAAGTTCATAATGAGAAGAATTTGTTCAACCTTTTGTTTAAATTCATCATTGATGGATCAACATTGCCAGGAAGAGTTCATAATGAGAAGAACTCGTCATTTGAAGAAGGAAGAAGAAGTTCATAATGAGAAGAATTTGTTCAACCTTTTGTTTAAATTCATCATTTGATGGATCAACATTGCGAGGAAGAGTTCATAATGAGAAGAACTCGTCATTTGAAGAAGGAAGAAGAAGTTCATAATGAGAAGAATTTGTTCAACCTTTTGTTTAAATTCATCATTTGATGGATCAACATTGCCAGGAAGAGTTCATAATGAGAAGAACTCGTCATTTGAAGAAGGAAGAAGAAGTTCATAATGAGAAGAATTTGTTCAACCTTTTGTTTAAATTCATCATTTGATGGATCAACATTGCCAGGAAGAGTTCATAATGAGAAGAACTCGTCATCTGAAGAAAAAAGAAGAAGTTCATAATGAGAAGAGCTTATTCAACCTTTTGAATGACTCTATAACAGAAGGAAATAGGTCAACATCATACCCAGCGGAAAGTTCATAATGAGAAGAACTCATCTGAAGAAAGAGAAGAACTTATTCAACATTTCCATATTAACCAAGTGAAGTCAAATGAAAAACTTATTATCTTTTCGTCTTTGCTCTATTCTTGTTAACACAAGAAAAAAGCAAAGAGGGGCAGCTGAAGATACTCATTTTTCATTTAAAATATTATAATTATTATTATAATTATTATTATTATAATTATAATTACTAATATTATTATTTATTACTAATATTATTATTAATTATTATTACAAACGGGCCAAATCCGGCCCAACCCAATGGCCCAAATATGTAACCCTAAACCCATTTAGGGTTTGTATCTAAGTCCCAGCCGCCGCAGATCCTCAGCCGTTGGATCTAATATGATCCAACGGCCCTGATGCAGTCCAGCAAAAAACCCTAGGGTTATGATACCCTAGGGACCACGCGGCGCCGCCTCTGCTCCAGCCGCCCCACGTCGGCGTCTCAGTCAGCTGCCACGCTTCCATGAAGCCACCTTCAACTGAAGCCTCCAGAAGCACCTCGTTTCCGCCCCACGTTGAAACCCTATGGTGAGTCACCACCATAGTCCGGTGACTCACCTAGGGTCACCATTTGAGACCGGTCCGAAGAGGACATCGACGATGACTATAAAAGCCATCAAACATCTGCAAAGAAAACCATCGACAGCAAACGGAACAAAGAGAAGACAGCAAGCCAAATGACACCAACAAACAGCCATTTTAAGAAGAAAAATAACCAAGAGAAGAGTGAAAAGACTTACCAAAGCGGCGTCAGAAACCAAACGTCGTCAAACCGCCGTTTAATCAAAGGTAAAAAACCCTCGGTTTATTTTAGATCTAGGGTTATCAGAAGGTTATTATGAGAAACGAGGTTTGAATCTAGGATAAGGGAAAATCGGGCTTCGATTTGGGATAGATTTTGTAATTTCTGGCCACCGTTCACGGTGGCCGGCGGCGGCAATCGGCCGGAACACGGCTGTCGACAGGAAACCGGATTTCATCCGGTGAAGAGAGAAGCGAGAGAGAAACGCTTCTCTCGTTTTTTAGAGAGACAGAGGGAAATAAGCAAATGAAGATGCTGGCCCTACGGGCCAGCCATTTGGTTTTTTATATACCCCACCATACGACGCCGTTTAGGGGGAGGGGTACTTGTGTAATTTCCATTAAGGTCAAACCCTTTCCGCAGCCATCCGAGTTTTGTAATTATTCATTTTAGTCACTGAAACTAACTTCTGAATGTTGTAATTCAGTCTTCGAATTTCAATTTTATTTATTTTAGTCCTTTATATTAAAATAATATATATAGGGTAAATAACAGATTTAATCCCTTAATTTTAATAAATAATATTTTAATCCCTAGTTTATATTTTTAATTTATCTTATTATAATATCCTCATTTTAGATAATTTTATTTTAGTCATTAAATAAATAAAATAAAGAAATAGCATGTTTTAATCCCTAATATTTCTATTAATTATGAATTAGATTTTAATTTTATTTTCACTATAATTTAGTCATTTATTTTATATGTTTTCATTTATTTTATTGTTTTTAAAATATATGTTTTAGTGGTATTTTTATTTTATTTGTTTATATTTTTAAATATTTTTATATATTCATAAATATATATAATAAATAGTAATTAAATTTTTAAATATTTATTTTAAATGAATTATTTTAATATTTAGCTTTCAATATCAAAGAAAATGACAGTCTTAATACAACTGGATGTCCTGTTCTGGTATTTTAAAATTAAACAATATTATTTAAATTAATATTTATCAATATCAAAGAAAAGAGCTGTCTTAAGGCACCTAGAAGTTCTTTTCTGATATTTTTAAATAAATAAAAATTTTTTTTATATAATTTTGAAATAATAGGATTATAAATTAAACATATTTTTGAATTTTTAAATTTTAATAATAGAGACAATTTATAATTAAAAAGTACCAATTCTGGGCGTTGTAGGGGTGCTAATCCTTCCCTAAACGTAACCGACCACGAATCCCTTTTTATTTATTAAAAAGAATGAATTTTTGGTTATAAACGCAGATCAAGTCATATTTTAATTGATGTTTTCTTAAAACTCTTTTAAAAAAATAATTTTTAGGTATTCGACCTACCTAACCCAAAAGGCCGATGGCGACTCTCAAATTATTTTCAAAAACTATTTATTTACATCAATTTTCCCGCCAAATTTAATATTTCGTGGACGAAAACCGGTTACGGCACTTATTAGCTTCCATATGAATCAAACAAAAAAAGAAGAAAGAAATAGAGAATACGGATGTCGTAAATTAAACAAACAAGCCATAGAAATGTCAAATTGAAGGCCATTTTCAGATGCTTTATCCATTCTATTATCTTCCAAGAAAAGACAAATCAACAAATCTGGATGAAAAAGAAAAACAGAAAAAGCTTAGAATTTCTCTCCCCCGTTTCGTTTTGTTTCTGGATCATCAAAATTTATTTTGTTTGGGACTATTTTCAGTTATGAAATAAAGTAGTGAACAAGTATAATCTACCACCATCCCCAATTTTCTATGGTCATTTCCATTGCCGGCATTGGTCTCACCTGGTCGCCTGTTGGAGAAGGAGAGTTGTTGCCCAAGACCCAAAAATATGTTATTTAGAGGCTACTGAAAGATCGAAATGATGAAATGATTCTGGTAAAAAAAATAATTGGTCGTCGCTGTCGACCAATGGTGGCCGGTGCGGTGGAATGGTGGCTAGATTTTAGAAAAAGGGAGAGAAGATGAGAGGTATAGAAAAAGAAGGAAATAATGAAAAAGAAAAATGATTTTAAATGAGTTTTAAAATACGTCGTTTTGACGTGAAATTAAATTTTTTAAAACGATGTTGTTTTGATTTATGTGTCATGTTATAATCTCGTGAGAAATTTAACGGCAGGGTGATAAAAAAATTTAATCTATAAAATTAAGTGAGCATATTGAAAATTTAGAAAATAGGATTAGTAAAATAAGAATAGTATGAAAGTTCAGTTATCAAATAGGTAATTTACCCAATCTTAAATTTAATGCCGAATAATTTCTCTGCCCTCTTTTGTAAAAAAAAAACTCAGTTTTTCAATTTATATAGAAGTATTTATGAGAATCAATCATACAAACAATATCTAATAAAATAAAGTTATTATCAATATTCTAAAAATTATACTTAATCGTATTGGTCTGATCACTAATGGATAATAGTTAAATAAAACATTGAAATTATAAATAAAGATTTTAATTTAATCATGAAATAGTTTTTAATCAATTTTTATTATGATTTATGAGTTTTTAATCATTGTGGACGAAGAGAGTTGGCAAACAGAGCTAATCGAGTGAATTTGTTTCAGAATACACAAGCATCACCTTGAATGGGATATTGTTTTAACAACAAAGTTTCTTGATTCGTGCTGAGGTGAGGGGTGTTTTAATCAAAACTCACTTCAGATGAATAGCCCCGATATCAAAATAAAGGAACAATATCATTAATAACAAAGTTAGCTGGTATTTCGTTGGGAATATTATCCTAAGAACATGAAAACAAAACAACTAACCTGGCACCACTTACAGTAAGAAACAAACATCTACACTAGAAAGCCTAAAAAAATAAACATCATTATCTAGAAAATGACCGGCACACACGACTACATTAACCAACACAAACAAATACAGGACTGCCATATCAACGCGGTGCAGTCGAATCATACTGTAGATATCCAGGCTTGGGTTATACTGTTTTTCCATACCCAGCAGCTGCACTACCTGGTGCTGCTGCTGCTGCGGCATAACCCCCAGACTGGGGAACAGACTGATCATAGGTAGGTTGAGCTGCTGTTGTTTGAGCATAAGTGGCCTGGCCACTGGTCGGCTGTTCACCATATGTTGCGGCAGGGGCACCACCATAACCAGAATCTTGGGCCCCTTGATATCCATAACCTGCATTGTTTGGAGCTTGTTGCTGTTCGGAGTAACCTTGTTGTGATGGTGGGTATTGACCATACCCACCAGTACTTGGTTGAGCATATGCGGTTGGCTGACTGTAACCAGCAACAGGCTGGCTACCTTGCTGCAGATAAGCCTGGCCAATAACAGGTGGAGGCTGACTGTATCCATCACTAGGTGGTGCAGAGCCATAAGGAGGATAGCTTTGCTGTGTGGGCCCGCTTGATGCATATGGGTATTGCTGCTGTGGAGGCACATTCGGACCATATGACTGCGCAGTTGGACCTTGATATGGTACTTCTCCGGGTTGATTAGTTGGAGGATCATATGATTGAGGTCCTTGTGATTGCATGGCGTATGATGATGGCTTGCCATATTGCTGCTGAGGGGCATACCCAGGTTGAGGACCTGGCTGAGTATACCCATATCCTCCATAAGGATGCTGGACTGGGGTATGATTTTCATACTTTTCTTCATATCCATGTCCATAGCCATGCTGGGGAGCAGCTTGAGAATAGGGTGGTGGATGTGCATAATCTCCCGGACCACGAGGCTGTCCATAATTATAATTTGACTGAGATGGAGCAGGAGCAGGCCCAGATCCATGCCCAGGGATTGAAGTCAAATGTGGATTAGACACCCCTCCTTGCCTACCGTAGTAATCATAACCTCCACTCTGTGAAGGTCCCTGCATATTATGAGGCCTCTGCTCCCAACTAGGACCAAAGTTGCTCCTTGGGGCCATTTGGTGAGAAGGGTAGCCACCATAAGGAGGTTGATAATGAGAGTTCTGAGATGGATATGGTCCTCGTTGCTGATAATCATATGACCCTATTTGAGAAGGATGGCCACGGGGACCCCACTGAGGTGGACCACCGGTTCCCCGAGGTCGATAGCCCTGCTGACTGAAACCACCAGAATGAGGTGATGGCCTGACATTCTATACATTAAACAAAATAGCAAGTTAGATAAGAAGGAATTTCATTCACCAAATTTGGGGGAAAAAAAAAGGTAGAAAGCAAGTCCCCATATCATGTTTAACCATGTTAAACCAACCAAACAGGTTACAAGGTCACCTCTTGGTTAAAACAGGAAGCATGTACTAAACAGCAACAATGATGAGAGCAATACTATGTAAAACATAAATGAGAAATAAGCAGAGGTGTCTGCCAAACCACATCTTGAATCAAACTTTTTTGGAAGCAAGGCAATAAATATGATCACCTATTTGACATACTAAATCTCTAAACAGACAAATCTCACCAACCTGTACTGCACTCCATAACAAACGGCCAAAAGATCAGAGCTACCAATTATCAAAGACTACAGAGAAGAGATTAAATGTTAATTAATAATTAAGGACTAGGATGAGGCTTGATGAGTTGGCCAAGATTAATTTGAATTCCATATCTTTCAGGCATCTTGAACTACAACAACGATATGTTATGACTTTAACATAAAGATCATGTCATCCAAGTGATGTAGCATGATGATGTAAAATGTAACACCACGTCAATTCTTTTTTGACCTTATAGCAATAAACTTTAGTACAACTCTACACATTAGAGGACAAAGTATCATATTTTCAGCATGGTATCAAACAACATTCAAGATGATACTGATCCAACATACATTTCAGACATGATGACTTCACCAGGGTACTTCTTCCAACACATCTCAAGCATAGAACATGGAGGCCTCTCATGCAGTCTCACTACATATTATTTTTAATTTTCAAGTCTCAAAGCAATCTTACCAACTATTAACATCTTGCAATGTGAGTTTAATGCCAGATACCTCTCTTCACTGGATGAAAGGGAATAGTGGTTGTCTATTGCTACACCAAGAAAGCAATGCTGACCCCATGGAAAAGGTACCCAATCTGCAGATTTCAAAGCCAACGAGTTCGAAATTGGCACCTCCAACATAAATAAAGCATGGCAACCGGCATCTTGGATTGAATACATTATCATCCTAATAGCACTTAAGTGATGTTGGCAATGGATAATTCACTCTCTTTGTTCAGGAAAAAAAAAACTCACTCCCAGTAATGAAGTCCTCATCAAGTCGGATGACAATGTCTCATAGAAGAAAATGCAGTTCACTATAACTGATTGGTTGCTTTGGCAAATCCATTTAAGGAGATAGATTTATACCAACTCAATAAAATATGAGACTTGTTTCGATATTTGCTAAAAGGAAAACCATCTACACACCAATGGTGAAGATAATAATTTCAACAAATCAGGTTACAGGGTTTCCAAATGTCCTATTCGGAAATATTTAAGAAAATTAACTCACATGATAGCCAAATAGATACATGACAACATTCTAGCCCTGCTTCAGGATTTAAAACTTCGGTACCAATGTATGTAATCCTCCGCTAAATCCTATGTCATAAAGGGCATATTTTATCTGGGAAGAGAAGGGGGGGGGGGAACCCCCACACATCCAATTCCACAAGTATGTTCTTGAAACAATGTCATTTAATTGGAATACACGTGATCCTATCAAATGTTTCTGGCACATGCTGAGAATGACATATTAAGTTACAACCACAACAACCAAACCTCCAAATAACCACCTTTGCAACTCCAGTAATTCCCATATATTAAATCTACAAGGAAAACATGCAAGAAATATCCAATCTACTCAAAAAGTAACATCTTGCTCATGGCGTACTGACATGTAATAACCAGCCTCAGCCATACCTTAAATGTTTAGATGTTTTTCAGCCATCAGCGCAAAAATATAATTAATATTGGATGAAACAAAGCAAAATTAAACAAATGATTGGATTGAGAGATCAAAGGTAACAAATATTTATAGTAATTCCCACTTCCCTAATTCATGTATGCCAAATCTACCAGGAAAGTATGCAAGAGAAATTCAGAGCTACACAAACAATAATATATTACTCATGAAATGTTTTGACTAGCCTCAGACACATCTTAAATGTTTTCATGCCATCTGAACAAATATATAATTAAAATTGAAACGGAACACGGCACATGAATGGATTGAGAGAACAAATATCACACAAATTTATACAAGTTCATTGTAGGTAATTCAACAACTGAACCACTTTTTCAAAGTAGATACTTCAGCTCCAGTGACAAAAAATTAAACACACACACACAGAGGGTGCAGTTAAAATACTACTAGAAAATAAATTATAAAGAAAAATATGCAAGGAAAAAAAAGGCAAACCTGATTCATAACATCTTTTATCATTTCTCTGGCAATTTCAATTTGCTTCTTATCCCCAGTTACCCTCACTGTCCTTTCTTTTGATCCATCCCCTTCTGGGAGATGTTGTGGTATCAACTAAAAAGATATCAAATTGTCAGATTGGCAGGACCAGTTTTGCATACCTTTAACCCTTACTGGGACATATAAATATCAAGTACCTGAATTTGAGATTAAACCAACCTGAAACAGGTAAGGTAACATACACCATTTTGAAGACTAAGGCATCTTTTAACAGGTGTGATAATGTGCGAGCACCTATATGCCAGTGCTTCCAGGTAAACATACAGTAAAACAAAGAAAAATGAAAACCTTCTCATTTGGAACTTGTATCTCAATTTGATCAGCAGCACCAGCAGCCTGTGTGGTAGCAAGGCCCCTGGCTACTAGGGAAGGAGAACCCCCAGCTTCAGCCTGAAACAAATACAAACATCAAATTAATACAAGAAACAAAGGGTAAAAATTTGGGCAGTAGAAAGGGGGGAGGACAGGGTAAATGATGAACGCATGGAGCTAGATATGAATAAACAAATTTCAGAAACAGTGTACAACCTCTGCTATGACAGCACTTATAAGATTCTCAGCTTTTTTTATGCTACTTAAAGTTCCAATTATTTCCAAAGGTCTTGTAGGTGCATCCCGATCAGCATCTGCATCCCTCATAATTTGAATTTTTGCACCCGAGTTGTATTGCAAGTACCTTATAGTATCCCCTGCCTTGCCAATGAGAACACCAACCTGCACAAGCATATGATAAATAAAAATCACAACACAAACTTCCAAAACAAACTCAAGTTGAGCCTTTTTCATTAAATCACGAGCACTGAAGCAATGATCATTAGTGTGGTGGCACTGTAATAAACAGGAAGTAACATTGTCTGGAAAACAAAATGTTTTGTAATAATGAAGAGGTCGTAAGGCATTGTTTGGATAACAAAAAAATGGTATAGTTCACCAAACATTGAACAAAAAATGCAGAATACACATTTTATGAAGTTTAGAGCTTAGACACATAATGATTCCTTTCAAATGATGAGATTTAACAGATGACATTGAGCTTCAGAGAGCAAGGGAACAAAGAGATATCCTAGCATTGATGGAAAAGTTGACATCAGATAGTTTTCTTTATATGACATGATAAACGGATTATAGTACAAAAGGGTTTGTTAATGTTTGTTTAAAGAAACTACAACCAAATTAACCTAGTTTACACCCAGTAAAACAATTCACAATGAGACAGCTTAAAAAATTTAGTCAGCATACCTTAGCATTAGGAACCTCCATTTTGCGAGTAATAGTTGAACCATCATCAACCTCCTGCTGGGGCAACTCATCAGGTTGCTCAGTATCCTCTTTAGTGGGTTCTTGACCATTATTTGCATCAAAACGCTCAACGTTACCTAAATCAGCATCAGCAGTTTCAAGATTATCTGTAGACTGCTGACCTGTTTCCTCTGTAGTTCCTTCAACTTGCTCGGGTTGTACAGTATCATGAGCCTCCTTTGGAAAAGTGTCATCATCCTCTGCTTGCTTGTTAACCTCAGTTTGCGCAGGAGCCTCCTCTTCCTCCTTTGCAGGCTCATCCAATTCCTCAGCCTGGAACCCATTCTCACAGGCTGTTATGTTAAGCATAAGAATCATAGAATTAGAACAGTTAGATATGTCAAGCAACAATGAGATAAACTAGTTCTAAACCATATTTTGTTTTTGTGATTGATTTAGCTATTTCTTTTTGCTTTCTGCACAAAATTGAAGAAAAAAAATAAAGGTGATTAATACCACATTTTCTATTGTTAAAAATTAACATCAAACTTTCCAAACTTCACATAATGCATTTCTACATTTCAATCATAGGCTCCAAACATTGGCTCTTACTTTTAAAACAAGTAAAGGCAAATAACAGAAAAAATAAGTATAAAAATAAATAACAACTAAACGCAGATTAATTTTCTCACTTCATATTCACCTGTCACATAAAATCTCAAATCTTAAACATCTTTAATTTTCTAAAACAAAAATCATAGAAAACAGCAAGGAAACTCTAGAGCTGTCGTTTTAATCCCATAAATACATTACTAAAATTGAATATAAAATCAAATGAGAAGTAAAGAACAGAGAACATTTTCATTACCCAAGGCACCGGTATTATCTTCGTATAACCTAGGGCGTTTGGCGTCGTACGAATCAGATGGTGTCACATCGTTATCTTCGGCATCAGGGTCTACAGGAGAGCCAGGAGGCATGTCGACAGGGGGATCTTGGGGTTCGAGATCCTCAAGTTTCCGTTTATGATCGGAAGGGGCGGGGCTGGGTGCAGCGGCTACGGCATCTTCCTCCGCCATCAAAATGTACGAAAAAGGATAGCTAATCTAGGGTTTTGAGAAGAAAGGACAAATTGCAAAGCAATGAGAGGAAGAAAGTGCTGGATGAGGATCGAAGAAGTGATGAAAAATCGAGCTCGTTGGCTGTAACTGTAAGTATTAGGGTTTAAGGCTGATTTATATTGAAAAAAATATCACAATTCACAATTTCTTTTTTCCCTTATTTTGGGGAATGTCTCAGGAAAGGCCCTCGTATTTTTCAAAAAAAATCAATATGGCCATCTTTTTTTTTTCATTTAATGTGGTCCTCTAAATCAGAAAAAAAAATTAATATGATCCTTATACTAACAATTTTTTACCGTTAACCAATAGTTCTGTTATTTTTTGCTAACGTAGCACGTTAAGCATGCAAAAATTTTATTTTTTCTCTTAATTTGACCTTCCAACTCAAGAAAATACTTCAATCTGACCCTCTTATTTTTTCTTCTATTTTGGTCATTAAACTTTAAAAATTTTCAATTTAAACACTTAACTTTTGAATTGCTCATGTTTTAATCATCATGATTTATTTATTAATATTTATGTATGATGTGATATTTTTTTCTTTCAACCAAAGATTTTCTTTTTTTTTCTTTCATTATCAGATTCAATGAACCCACATTGAACTTGTAAAAAATTTGAGTTAGGACCTAATTGCATCGACTTTTCTAAGCCATTATTAAGTACAATAAAGTATCACTCAAAAACAATTAAGTACAATAAAGTAGTAAAGAGATTCAATACGTTGAAAACATCAGAATTAAAAATAATCAACTTTTTCTAGAAAATAATGAAAACACATACATATTGTCTTCAAGTATCGGCATTTTGGTTCTTACATGAACTGACATTGACGGATGATAACCCTATTGTATCAGGACTCTTTAGCTGATCAAGTTGCTTCTTACCAAGTCGAAGCAAATACTCAACATAGAGGAAATTTTTGCGATCTACTTGATTGGAATTCCGACGGAACTCAGCCGAGACAATCGATTCAATCTGTCGTTGATCTTCAGCAGGCTTCGAACGAGCTGCTCGTAAAAATCCTCTGTATAGACTAAGTACTTGCTTTTGCATCCCAGAAAGCTTTTGCCCTTTGGATGCATCCATTTCAGCTGATCAATTATATTAGGCACTTGAATAAATAAAAAAAAAATTATATCAGGCACTGGATGTCACTAAAAGCGGCTCCCAATGTATTTTAAACGGTACTCAAACCCAACTGGAATTGTTCTACTAAAATCAGCAGGACTAGGCAAGCATACCCACAGAAAGAATTAACACCAATCCCCATTCATAAATGAACTGATTCGCTGAACATATAAAACAATATACAGAGAGGCTGAACAAAAAATTTCACATTCAATAACACGGCAATGAAACAAATAAATGGACACATAAACAAGCTAGAGCATCAAATCATAGCAGAGAATATCAATCAGAAAATAAAACATCCACCAGGAGTCCCAAATCACATTATAGATGAACCACCAGCATCAGTAATGATGGTTTTATGTTACTCAGATGTGGGTGTGAGTATCAAATATGGGTATAAATAGGTTATTTTTTGGAGAATCATTGGAAATAATATCTCCGTACCCATGTGTTGGGCATGGGTACTTTCCGAAATGAAGACTAGGACGAATGTAGCGATGGTTGTTGTTTCAAGTCAACAGGCTTGAGTACCTTGAATACTTGAGGTAAAAAAATATACTATCGCTTCTTTATCTTAACGAGAACACAGCACCAATACATTATTTTATCAAGTTATAGAAATCCAATAGGCTTGGATTCTGCATACATTCTAAATCAATCAGTTGTTACAGATTACAAGAAGGGGAAGAATAAGCAAAGCAACCAAGTTGACAAAGCAAACAGTGTCCAACTACAACTCTACAAGGATTAAACGAGCTGATTGGCAAATTCACGTGACAATTGTTAAGGTTCATTGCATGAGTAGCTTGTTTTATAAATAAAGAAAAAAATGCGTATAAAAATAACCTCAGCATCCACTTGCAAATCTAGGTTCTAATATGGAAGCCAATTCCATTTTTTCATGAATAGCTCACATATTCCTAGTGCTTAGTTGTATTATTGTACTCACTGTTTCATTTCATCCGGGAAACATTTGTTATGAAATTCATGCATGAATCTTTAAAAAAAGCAAAAGAAAAAACAATAACCCAAACAAAGACTTTTATCGAACATCTTGTGTGTGCTTCTGAAATGGCCCAAACTAGCACCATGCTTCAGACATGATCCGCGAGATAATCAGATAAACAGAGTATAGCCGATTATATGAAGTTTCTATTTAAAGAGAAGAAGCTGGTTTTGCTTAATAATTGGTGGAGATTCTAAAAAATTCACAGATCAAGAATGGAACTAACATTGTTGTTTCATGATGATAGTGATTGATTTTGTTTGCAGATGGAATTCAGAAAATTGCATCGAAACTGAATACCTGGATTCGAGGATAGCTGAAAAACAAGTCTTGATAATTACCAATTGCGGCAATAGGAAAGCGTATATGCTCCTATCCCTCACTTTCCTGCCCTTTTAATTAATACAACAAAACACATATGAAACTTTTCTGCGCATTCAAAACCTTCTTACCCGATGAGGCCATTGCGGAGTTTAGTTTTTTTTTTATATATCGAATTGCCGGAGTTTAAATTTTATTCTAATCCATTTAAAAATAATAATTTTTATTTAATATATTTAAATATGTATTAATTACAATTTATAATCAAATTTGATATTTGACTAGAATTTGACGTATTGTGTCCAACCCTATAGAATTAAATTCCTTTTAGTTCAAGTTCGAGTTGGATATTTTTTTTTTGTAAAAGTAGATTAAATTAGATTCAGGTTTAAGGTGAAAATATTCATCTATGCAGAAAATAATAATATAATTTATTCTATCGTTGTTTGGACGAGTTTACTACAAAATTCGATATTGTTATTTGTTAGTTACATTGCAATAATTACAGGAACTACGCTCCATCTATCCTTCATACAACAATTCCCTACTACAAATTAACTTACAAAGGGTACAGAGCTGACTGCCTCAAGCAAACTTAAAGCCATTGCTAATGATTTACTCCAAAAATAAAAAAGGATGGCACATTCACTACAAGGTGATATTCAACGCTTTGATGTATGTGCTTGATTTGCAGTCGCCAGTTTTACAATTTTCAACTATACTGTCATCAACTAAGTGTACCAAAATCGATTCCTGAATGCTTATTCGATATCTTTTACGGCATCCTGCACCATCACAATCCAGGGAGCGGATATCAAATAATTAATTCCAATGGAGAAAGAACATGATTCATTTTCAATGCCTACAATACGCGATGCGATTTTGGGACGACCACTAATCCTAACCTGCCCCATACCTCTTGGAATTGGAAGTCATCCAATGATATTTGGACTGATGATATGAACATGGGCAATACAAAGGTCAATGGTCTGAGAAGGTAGCCGAATGACATTACCTTTGCAAGCTGTGTCATGTAAGCAGCGGCTACAGCAGTGACCAAGTTCGAGTCCAAGTGTCAATATACCATTTCCCCCACCAATCCCAAACTCTGAATCCTCTTGCTGGAAATTTCCCAAATGGAGAGAAAAATAATTCATTTGATAAAACATAACTCAGTCAATTGCATGATAACTGACCATAACAACAAAAACATGCACTTAAACACCACAGACTGAATAATTTAAGACTCAAAGGGCCTAAAATGGGTGTAGGGATGAAAACCCAAATAGGTTTTGACTCGAATAATCAGTACAGTAACTGAAATCATTAGGTAGCAAAAAGATTTCTAGTTCCTTCTTATAGTAAACTCCTAGTAAGATATTTGTCATCTGTGTAACCATTCAAACAGAAATATGAGCCAGAACTAAAATGAAGATCTCGAATTCATTATACAGTAGACAAGAAGTTGATACTTCAAAAACAATGTAGGAAAGAACCATAATATGCTAGGAAGAAGCAAGAGTTTAGTTTTTCGATATGAAAATATGAAGTTTGAATGACTGAAATTTGATCATGTAGGTCACTTCCAAAGGAATAACAATGAAAACTTACAATAATTGCCCGACCGAATGCACCGGCACTGACATAAGCTCATGTTCCTGAAAGCATCCCCAACCAACTGCATGACGATTATTGGCTCAGTTTGGAGAAAAAAGTGGATAGCAAGTAGACTTTTAGCAAACTTCTATTCCCAGATTTACAGGCAATAAGTTTTCTACCAAACATCAAGTTGGTTTTAAATCATAATCTAGCCTTTAGATCATAGAAAGCCGTAGGCTAAACAATTGTTCATTAGGCCCCCTTCTTATCTCAGAATTGACTGTTGGAAAAGTCAATTAAGGTGGGTTGAAAAAAAAACAAAAGGGGAGCACCATTTTTCAGCAAAGTGCCCCAATTTTAAATTAAAATATTTTTTGGGTTAATTACATTTTAGCCATTGCATACTTTAAGGTATTTACAAGATTAGTCCTAAAACTTCAATTATAAATACCCTAGCTCATTTAGTTTCAAAATCATCCCAAAATCTTCCAGTTCTCTCTCAAGTGTGTTTTGTAAACACCTGTAATTTTTTCTTTTTAGTAAAAGATCTGCAGCAGTCCGGAGACGTAAGCACAATTGGCTGAACTCCGTTATCAATTTTTCGGGTATTATTTTTCGGCTTTTATTTTGTATTCTCACTAATCTGGCTATAGGAAAATTACTTGTTACTCGTTTATTTCCCAACAACTGGTAATCAGAGCTTTTGGGTTGTGAATTTTATCAATTTTTTGCGAAGTTACTATTCATTACTATTCACGTGAATAGTAAATTTCGTGAATAGTGAAATTTTGTCGACGATACGAATTTATCGACGGAGGTGTTATAATACACGGTGGTTCGCACAAATTGTCAGAAACGATCCGAAGAAGCCAGATTCGAGTGGGAGCGATGGCTGCAGACGAAAGGAAGGTGAAAATTGAAAAGTTCGATGGTGCAGACTTTGGCTTTTGGAAGATGCAGATCGAAGATTTTCTGTATCAGAAAAATCTATATCAACCCCTCTCAGGAAAGCAACCAGAGGGCATAAAGAATGAAGACTGTGCTCTTCTCGACTGATAAGCCCTTGGAGTTATCCGATTGACGTTGTCCCGAAATGTTGCTTTCAACATAGCAAAGGAAAAGACCACGGCGGGTCTTATGGCGACTATCTCCAGTATGTATGAGGAAGCCATCGGCCTCAAACAAAGTTCATTTGATGAGACGATTATTCAATTTGCGGATGACGGAAGGGGCATCAGTGGCTCAATACCTGAATGAACTCAACACAATCACAACCCAGTTGAGTTTCGTGGAAATTGAATTCGATGATGAAGTTCGAGCTTTAATTCTCTTATCATCTCTACCAGACAGTTGGAATGCTACTGTTACAGCAGTTAGCAGCTCGTCGGGAAATAGTGAATTGAAATTCGACAATGTTCGGGATCTGGTACTGAGCGAAGAAATTCGACGGAGAGAATCGGGTGAAGCATCAACCTCCTCAGCCTTGCACACGGAGTCCAGAGGGAGAACTTCAGAAAGAAATTCAAATCGTGGCAGATCGAAATCCAGAAGGGGCAAATCAAGAACAGGAAAAAAAAGATTTTACCTGTTATAATTGTGGCAAGAAGGGTCACTTTAAAAGAGATTATCGAGCACTGAAGAAAGATGCCGGTGCACAAGAATTTACCAACATGACAGAGGAGACAGGTGATGCCATGATTCTAAGCGTCAACACTCCGATTGAATCATGAATCTTGGATTCAGGGGCATCTTTCCACTCCACCCCATGCCGAGAAATCATGGAGAACTATGTCAGTAGTGATTTTGGGAAGGTTCATCTAGCCGATGATGAAACCTTGAAGATCGTCGGAAAAGGAGACATCCGATTAAAGTTGCCAAACCAGACCACTTGGACGCTGAAAGGTGTGAGACATATTCCTGGTCTCAAAAAGAAATTTGATTTCTGTTGGACAGCTTGATGGAGAAGGATATAACACAACTTTTTCAGACTGTGAATGGAAGATTACCAAAGGAGCGCTCGTCATTGCTCGTGGTAAGAAAACTGGTACTCTCTATGTAACCTCAAATTTAGAGAATATCATTGCAGCCGCAGATGCTGATGGAAAATTAAACCTATGGCACCAAAGGCTTGACCATATGAGCGAGAAAGGGATGAAGACGCTTTTGTCAAAAGGGAAGCTGCCGGATCTAAAGAATGTAGATGTCGGACTATGCGAGGATTGCATCTTTGGCAAACAAAAGAAAGTCAGCTTTGCAAAGATTGGTAAGACACCCAAGGATGAAATGTTAGAGTTGGTTCATACTGATGTATAGAGACCATCTCCAATTCCATCTCTTGCAGGCTCACTATATTATGTCACCTTCATCGATGATTCTACAAGGAATGTGTGGGTTTATTTTTTGAAGAATAAATTAGAAGTCTTTGCTACCTTCAGAAAATGGAAGGCCATGGTGGAAAATGAGACTGGTCTGAAAGTCAAGCGGTTGAGGTATGACAATGGAGGAGAGTATAGAAATAGGAGATTCAGAGACTTCTGCGCAAACAATGGGATCAAGATGGAGACAACAATTCCTATGACACCGCAGTAGAATGGCGTAGCAGAGCGCATGAACAGAACTCTGAATAAACGTGCCAGAAGCATGAGGATACATGCCGGATTGCCCAAATTTCTATGGACTGAAGCTATCAACACTGCAGCTTACTTGATCAATTGTGGGCCCTCAGTTCCTTTGGATGGCAGAATACCAGAGGAAGTTTGGAGCAAGAAATAAATAAACCTTTCACACTTAAGAGTGTTTGGTTGTATTTTTTATGTACGTATAGACTCTGCTGAAAGAAGTAAACTTGATGCTAAGTCCAACAAAAGTGCCTTTGTTCGGTTACCGGTTTTGGGACTATAAAAATCGGAAGATCATCAGAAGCAGAGATGTCATTTTCAATGAGAATGTGATGTACAAAGACAGATCAACTGTAGAATCAAGCAACTCCAATACCAAAGCTGAAATAAAGGAATTTGCTGAGTTCGAGGAGATTTCTGGAAATGATGTTCAGATCAGTCCTGAAGCAGTTCAATAAGAACCATGCACACCGGAACTAAGACACTCCTCCAGAATTCCTAAACCAACCCAACGGTATTCTCCTTCTTTGCACTACTTGTTGCTGACTGACAATTGTGAACCATAGTGCTATGATGAAGCAATGCAAGTGGAGGATTCAGTTAAGTGAGAGTCTTCCATGAAAGATGAGATGGACTCTCTTATATCAAATCAGACGTGGGAATTAGTTGAATTACCACCATGCAAGAAAGCGCTTCACAACAAGTGGATTTACAGGATCAAAGAAGAGCACGATGGGAGCAAACGTTAAAAAGCGAGATTGGTTGTCAAAGGTTTTCAGCAAAAAGAAGGTATTGACTACAATGAAATTTTCTCTCCAGTCGTGAAACTGTCTACTATCAGACTGGTGTTGAAAATTGTAGCTGCAGAGAATTTACATCTTGAGCAGTTAGATGTAAAGACACTTTTCCTTCATGGTGATTTGGAGGAAGAAATCTATATGAGGCAGCCAGAAGGCTTCTGTTGAACTATGTTTCGATATAACAATTTAAGGCAAAATGGTTTTTGGACTTGAATTGAATTTACAAAATGTATTTGGACTTAATTGAATTTATTCAAAATTTACAAAAATAATTCAAAGTTCTTTTAATTTAAAATTGAGCACAAAAATGTTTTTGTGAATAGTATGTAAAAGGGGAACCGATTCCCCCCAAGGGGGTACCGATTCCCTCACTATTCATCAGCCCAACGGTCATAATATTTGAATATTATGAAGGGGTATCGATTCCCTATGAAGGGGTACCGATTCCCCCCATTTTGGGCAGCCTATTTTTGCAGAAAAATCATTCCCAAACGGCTCCAAAACATCCCCAACGGCTAGATATGACTTCAAACACATTCCAAGCTATAAATACAAGCTAAGGACACTTGAAGAAGTAAGAGAACAACTATCAAAGTAATCAAACACAAGAGAAGAGTTTTTCATTCTTATTTCATATTTCTCTTGTAAATATTTTGTTCTTTTTTATTGTTTACATCTTTTATCCTTTTGTAAAGGGGAAAGGTTCTAGCTTAGCCCGTGTAAAAGCTAGGGAAAGGTTCTAGTTTAGCCCAGAAAAACTAGGGAGTTGTAAGGTTATCTCTTTGTCCTCAAAAGAAAGAACAAATTAGTGAATTTGTTGGAAAATCCTTGGTGAGGAGCTAAGGTAGTGGACGTAGACTTTGATTGAGAAAGTCGAACCACTATAAATCGCTGTGCAATTCTCTATCTTTCAATCTCCTTACTCCCTAAACACAAAATCGTTCCGACCCCTCTTTGCAAATCGTTCCGGTTGTCGTTTCGAGCTTCCAAAAATCCTAACAGCGTCATAGAGGCAGGCAAGAAAAACCTAGTATGCAGGTTGAAGAAGAGCTTGTATGGTTTAAAACAAGCTCCTAGATAATGGTACAAGAAGTCGATAGCTTCATGAGTAGCAGTGGTTTTACCAGATGCCAAGCAGATCATTGTTGCTACATCAAGAGGTTCGACAATAGCTTCATTATTTTATTGTTGTACGTTGATGACATGCTCGTTGCAGGCTCAGACATGCAAGAGATTATAAACTTGAAGCAAAAATTGTCGAAGCAGTTTGCAATGAAAGATCTGGGTGCAGCAAAGCAGATTCTTGGGATGAGGATCAAGAAAGACACAAAGTCGGGGACTTTGATGTTATCACAGGCTGAGTACATCAACAAAGTACTCTCTAGGTTCAACATGCAAGATGCTAAACCAGCAAGTACACCTTTAGGTGTTCATTTTAGACTCTCCAAAGAACAGTCACCAAAGACGGAGGAAGAACGTGCAGACATGGTGAAGGTGTCGTATGCCTCAACAATTGAAAGTCTGATGTATGCCATAGTTTGTACCAGACCAGATATTGCTCATGCAGTGGGAGCTGTTAGTAGGTGCATGAATAATCCGGGGCAAAGTACACTGGGAAGCTGTCAAATGGATCCTCAGATATCTGCGGGGTACTACAAACAAAACACTTTGTTTCAAAGGTGGAGATACGATACTGACAGGCTATGTAGATGCTGACTTAGCCGGAAATATTGACATCAGAAGGAGCACTACAGGGTATGTCTATACTCTAGGAGGTACTGCAGTGAGTTGGGTTTCTCAACTACAGAAGATAGTTGCTCTCTCCACCACTGAAGCAGAATATGTCGCTGTTACGGAAGCCAGCAAGGAGATGGTTTGGTTCCAAAGTTTCTTGGAAGAGTTAGGCAAGAAACAAGAAAACAATGTCTTGTATTGTGATAGTCAAAGTGCTATCCATCTAGCAAAAAATCCATCTAGCAAAAAAATCCGTCTTTTCATTCCAGGACGAAGCACATACAATTACGATATCATTTTATCCGGGTCTCTTCTGGAAGATGGGATTTTGAAACTTGAAAAGATTAGTGGAGCTCAAAATCCGACAGACATGTTGACAAAGACGGTAACTACAGACAAACTGAAGTTGTGTTCAGCTTCAGTTGGCATATTAGAGTAACAAGACCAGAAATGTTGCTGCATCGATCAAGGTGTGAAGACATATTAAAATCAGTCTTCAAGTGGGAGATTGTTGGAAAAGTCAATTAAGGTGGGTTGGAAAAAAAACAAAAGGGGAGCACCGTTTTTCAGCAAAGGGGGCACCGAATTCGGAGCCCCAATTTTAAATTAAAATATTTTTTGGGTTAATTACATTTTAGCCATTGCATACTTTAGGGTATTTACAAAATTAGTCCTAAAACTTCAACTATAAATACCCTAGCTCATTTAGTTTCAAAATCATCCTAAAATCTTCCAATTCTCTCTCAAGTGTGTTTTATAAACACCTGTAATTTTTTCTCTTTAGTAAAAGATCTGCAGCAGTACGAAGACGTAAGCACAATTGGCTTAACTCTGTTATCAATTTTTCGGGTATTATTTTTCCGCTTTTATTTTGTATTCTCACTAATCTGGCTATAGGGAAATTACTTGTTACTCGTTTATTTCCCAACATTGACTTGAGTATGAAGGACCTCTTTCCAAAACTCCATCCAATTTTGGCCAACATCTTGTAAAGCTCTTAGAAATTTGATTATTAATGATAGTGCAAATATGACAAACTTTGGTCATTCCAAAGAAATAAATGATTTCTAAACTGAAAACTAAAAATCTTTTCAGGATCATTATAATTTATATGGGAAAATGCGATGCAGTTGACAATCATACCAGCAGAAACCTATATTCTGCAACATAAAATTAAGTAAAATAGCGAGAGGAACCGGATTTTAAAACTGTAGTTGCTGCCTAAAAACATTTAGAACAATCAGTCCTATCCCTTCTTTTTCACACTTAATAAATATTAATTTTCTTTAATAACAAAAACTTACAAAAGATTTGCAAGTTAAACATAGATGAAAAATTAATGAATAAAGAAGAAGCAAACCTTCCCAACACATATGGCACAAACTACACAGATGTTAATCCATAGAGGTAATTCCCAAGTGAAAATGGGAGCAAAGGGCTCAATCAAAGGAGGGTCACCACTCTGAAGCCATTTTCTCCAATTGCTTTGTCAATCGCAAGGAACTTTTTATTCCCTTCAACCAGGTTTAGAATACGCTTACGAGCAAAGTATCTAGCAATCAGAAAGGCAATACTTGCAGCAACCTAAAAGATTAAAAGAAGATTAACACAGATTTGAGTGCACTCACATTCTCTTTTCTCTTCTATTTGGAAGAGAACAAACTTACTGTTCCACTGATAGAGACTATAATGGTGCCAATGACAGAGCCGAAAAGAAGACCAGCAGACATAGTCAATGGAATGGGAGGAATAGCAAGGACCTACAACATAGCGGTCTTAAGCATTTGGATAGAAAGTTCAGATTGAAATCTCTGCAACGACAAAGAAAAGACCGACGAGAGGACAAAGAAAAAGAGATTTATAATGGCATAAAATTGCAAATTTTCTGGAGACAATATAAATTACAAGCCAGAGAAGAGGGAAAAAAACACCTAAATTCTCAACTCTATTACCTCTGATGAGAAATGTACACTCATCATTAGCTTGCATAAAACTCTAGAAAACAAAGTAACTCAATGTTGTCCTCGAATACAACCAAATTAAAAAAATGCTTACTTCCAATCCTGCATAAACTGCTACAAACAGAGCATATCCAGCAGGTCCATAACCTGTTTATCGAAGAAACATCCACCAGTAAAATTCTAGAGCATGTTCATTAGATAAAAGAAAGCAAGCAAGCTAAATCAAAAATCAATAGAAGGCCTAATAGACTGAAGCAAACTAAATTCGCAAATTCAACTAATTATTAAAAAAAATCAGTTCCTCCAATCTACAAAAGCAATACCAAATACAGATAAATTGCGAAAAGGGCCTGGATTTCACGAAGACATATACCTTCAATAAGAGTGGAGAACTGGTTCGGAAAAGAATTGATCTGGTCCTTGTAGATATACCCTACAATTCCAAATCCACCAAAGACACCCACGAGTAGAACTCCAGCCAAAAGGGTACCTTTAAGTGCAGTGTCCCCTTCAATTTCTCCATTACCAACCCCATCCCTTTGATTTTCTCGTCACCATCGCTTTTGGGGTTGAGGAACCACATCAGACTCTGAGGAGCATTGGGTGGACTCTTTTGAAGGGACTGCTGTTTCTTCGGTTGTCTGAGGGAAGAACAGGGCTTGAATAAGTGGAAACGCTTGTTGGGTCTAAAGCAGCTATAGAGAAAAGAATTGGAAGACGAGGAAGAAGGAGGAGGGAAATAACTAGAAGAAATGCACGGAGGTCTCAGGGTGAGGAGGGCGCGCATTTTAATGAGTGAGTGTCGGATAACGAGGTCAACACAGCACAAACACAAAACACAAGTAGGCTCGCTAATGCATCCAGCTGAAGTCTGAAGCTGGTTTTGTTGAGGACCAGTGAAAAACATCTAGTACTTCAGGGTTGTGGCTCGGAAATTGTCTGCCTCACATCATGCCACGTCTTTCTATTAATTCCAAAAATGATCGAGCTAGAAGAAGATAAATTCCCCCCGTCGCCTTTCTCTCATTATTGTTGTTTTCTTCAATTATTTTTTTCAGTTATTAACTGTATGTTTGTAAACATAAAATAATTGTTTGATGGGAATAGGACGAGAAAGTTGTAATATATGAAAGGATAAATTAGATCATTCCTCACTAAATTATACACTCTCACTTATTTTACTCATCATATTTTTAATTTTTCTAATTTACTCATTAAATTTGTGAATTGTTTCTGTTTTGATCACTTTGAATTATTTTATTATTATTTTTGTATGAGATGATATTTTTATTAATATTTAATATAAAATAATTTAAAATACAACATAAAAAACATAAGGTGGTCGAACATCACCGCCAGTTGTCGTCAACTACCGTAGATAGTGGTCATTCGATCTTAAATTTCATGAGTCGTTTCGACATCGTGAGTTCAAATCCGACTTCTATTTTATTAGATCTTGCTCCAATGCCCACGAATTAGAGATTGAAAGTGAGAAAGTTGAAACGTTTCAGTCGAGATTCATAGGTTTTTAGACATTTTCTGGTGAAACAACCACCAGATTCAAACTCTGGACCGACCAATGAAATTTGGGACCGAACGACCACCATCTACGACAATCGACGGTGGCATCCGACCACCTTATATTTTTTTATATTAAATAATAATAAAAATGTCATGTAATACCAAAATAATAATAAAATAATTCAGAGTGAAACATGAACAATTCGAAAGTTCAATGATTAAATTAGAAAAATAAAAGTACGGTGAGAAAAATAAGAGATATAATATAATTCAGTAAAGAATAATGTAATTTATCCTAAATGAAATAGTTATTTAATAATTGGCTTATGGAAGCTAATGGTTAGTCTAGTTGTGAAGGGTATTCATTACTCAAATAATAGGATTTGCCACAGTAATCTACTTTAATCAGGTTTGATTTATAATTTGGTTGAAAATTATTCTTTTAATTTCTTAGTAATAATATCAAAATTTACATTTGTCAATTGCATAAACTATAGCTATTTGCTTCAACTCGAATTAGAAATCAACGGAATCGTGTTACACGAAGGCTGAATACTCATCCAACGTCTCCTTTGCATGGTTTTTCAACTACCTCACGTCACGACGACACAAATCTATCGATCATTTTCAGTTCGAAAGCTATGAAAGAAAGAAAAAAATTCAGCTTTTCAAAAAAGAAGAAGCGTGCCTTAAATTGGAGCATTGTTGAGGCATCAATATCCTTGAGAAGGCGCACCAAGATATGAAGCAAGCCGCAGAGTGTCACCGAATACTCCTCCAGCGGTTACTTGGGCACCAGCACCTGGACCCCGGACTATGAGCGGCCTTGTAGTTGTGAATGCTATTATGTTATCAGAACCGGAGAGTTGAGCAAATGGGTGATTTTTACTGTATCTTCGGGGCTCCACAAGCCCCTTCTCACGAATGGCATCCACCACTCCATATCTCAGGACCTACAAAAACAAATAATTGGATTTGATCATAGGGTCCTTCAAAATCCTAATTGTTTCATCTTTTTCCCTCACCTTCTTCATTCTGTACATTTAAATGGTCGTTGTAGTATTATCTTACAGCTTGTAGAAACAGGGGAAAAGAAAAAAAACAAACTCATTTCCTCTGATTCCTCAGCGTCCTGTCTCTCGGTAGCTAAATCTTTGTCAAACTGAGGGAATTGCTTCATAAAATCTTCAACAGATGAAGTAGCCTGCCGAGGCAAACAGACCATCTACGAGTATCACGTTAATCGGTTCTTTCTTCAGTATATTATTTCTGAAACAGAGGAAAATTAATCCTTACTCTTAGTGGCTTCGGAACCAGACTTTCAGCAGGTATATCAGAAAGCTTCAGTTTCAAGCCGGATTCTCGGGCAAGAGTTATCACCTACAGAATGAAAATCAATCAATGGCCATAAACTGTAAATTGTTAGCAGAGATCATATATCCACATCACTTCCATCGGTTCCAATTAGAAAGATGATTTATGTCTTCTATTGTAAATTGCATGATTAAATAAATTATATAGAATATAGATATTCTATTCAAAAATTTGACAACCATTCGAAACATGGAAAACAAGGAAGAACCTAATGGGGCAATTGGGCCATCGTCTGCTCTAAAAATTTTAAATTCATACATATTTTAGATTCTTTTGTATTTTTATTAAAAAACATTTTTGTCTCCCAATATTTTATAATTTATTTATTTTCTTAAAATTTTATAAGTTCGTCCCTCCAACGTGAAATTTTGCTTTTGACCCTAATGACATATGAGATTTAGCTTTAAAGATTCAGGGGATTGAAGCGATCAAAAGGAGAACAACCGATCAGTGAAAAACTAACGACGGGTTGGTGGACATTCTACGACAACCGACTACGGTAATTAGTCTTTGAAAATATGAATTTAAGGATTTATTTCTTAGACTAGAGAGAAATTTGATTTTTTTTTATTTTACACGCGTATTAATTACATACAACTTTATTTGAATTAAATATAAATAAAATTTTGAAATAAATATAATTAATAAAATAAATCATTATTTAAAAATTTTAAACTTTAAAGTGTAAATATCGGATCCGCCACTGAAAGTTACCCATAAGCTAATCTCATCCGTTAAACCCATTGTTTATTTTCAGGTGGGTTAAAATACTAATTTTATCAAAATTAATGTTTAGTTGTTCATTTTGTATACGTGTACTCTTCAAGTTGACACTTGTCCTCTTTCACTCCTAATTCGTCCTCTCTCAAAAGTATACATTTCAATTCCGAAAAAGTTGTCTGTTTTCATCCCCATCCGTTTCTAGGACGTGTCAAAACTCTAATGGTTCATCAATGTAAACAGTCAACATCTTCACTTTGACTAAACAGTTGACAGTTTCCAAGCATGCCACGTCAACGCTCACAACTTGCATTGTCTTCCTCTGCTCAACACTCTAAGCACCCTGCCTTATCCTCTTTGGTATTTGTATTTTTATTCCTTTCCCTCATAAGTCATATACTTCAGAATCCAAATTCAATTGGGGATTAGGATTTGTTGGGTGCTTTCTGTATTTGGTGTTTTGTTTGCCCAAAACTAGAAACAGGATCAATCAAAATACCTGTCATGGAAGGAGAACTACCAGATTGGGAGGTGCTCCACAGCTCGGACTCTGAGTCTAATTCTATCTTGGTTAACTCGGCCGAGTTGGTGAATCTTGAGAGCATCGAAGATGATACTGAAGGGATGATAAGGTCTGATTACTTTTCTCTTGATAATCAAAGTATGTATGCAAAGGAGGGGGTGTGAGTGAAGAAGCCTCTATCGAGTCAGATAATCCGAGTTGGATTGATCCCAAGCCGGTGGCTCATTATAGGAGGAATAATTCGGGTGTTTTTTGGTCCGATTCCGGAAGTGATCGGTCAGATGATCGTAAAGTAAGTGATTTGGTTGTGAAAAAAGACTTGGAGTTCGCTGAGAACGAGAAAGCCCCAGATTTTTTCCAAGGGATTGGAAAAGTGGAAGGTAGGACTGACGAATTGAGTACATTTAAGCCCGATGTTACTATATTTAGTGAATTCGATAGAACAAAGGAGTTGGGTTTTGGTGATTTTGGCGATATTCAAGATCAAGGTAAGGATTTGGACAAGTTCTGGTCTGATTCTGGTGGAGATGGTTTGGTTTCGATGAAGTTTGAGGATATTGAGAAAGTTGCTGGCTTTGATTTTAGTGGCTGTATGGAAAAGGGAGCTGAGTTGGAGAATTCTGGTGAGGTCGATCATGGGAATAGCTCAACATTGGAGTCGGAAGTAGGAGACGGTAATACAATTGCTAATGAAGGTTCTACTATTGACGAAATGAAGTTGTGTGCGAGATCAGTTAATGAGGGAGACAAGAAGAAGGTAGCATGGTGGAAAGATCCTTTCGAGCTCTTGAGATACTGTGTTCTCAGGGTTAGCCCTGCTTGGTCCTTCTCTGTAGCGGCGGCTGTGATGGGTTTTGTTTTATTAGGACGCAGATTGTATAAGATGAAGCGGAAGAGCAGTAGCTTGCAGCTAAAGGTTACCATGGATGATAAGGTCAGTTGCTGCTTGCGTTTTTTCTGTTATTTTTGTCAATATTATTGATCTTTTTCAGTATTTGGAAATTGAATTATGAATTGTGTCTCAGATTTAGATCACCATAAGTTGGCGTTTGTTCTTGCTGTTTTATGATTTAGATCCATTTGCTCTAGGGTTGACGTTGCAATTGAATTTCATTCTCCTTTGTACATGAATCTTTATGATCTTTCTCGTTTTTGTTGCATTATCTCTTTGAACTTCTCCATGACTAGTTGAGATCCTTTATTTGATTGATTTGTCAGCCTTTTTTTTTCCTGCATCCTCACTAATTTCTAACTTTGGAAATATTTGATTATTGGATGCTGTCCTGAGTGAAACTTGCATTTTATTGATTATTAGTTCCTTACCTAAGCCCTGAAATTCTCTTATTTTTTTTTTGCCCGTGACTCCACTTGGTTCATTGTAAGTAACCTTTGAAAAGAAATAATGTTACAGCCGTGAGTTTGGGACTGAACCACAGGGGATGAATGGAAATCAATCAAGCACATCAAAGGGAGTCTGAACCTTAAAAACTCATGAGAGAGACCAAAATCTCATTTTAGGGCTTTGATTGAAGTTGCGCGTTGTTTTATTCGATTCGTCTCTTTAAATAGAGTTGCTTATTAAGGTAATTAATTAAATACAATAAAATAAGGAAAGTCATATCAATCTAAATAAGGTTCTACCGAAAATAACTTCTAAATAAAGTACTTCCAAAAACTTCTTACGGTTTTTAGGGTTCTATCAAACGACTGCAACTAAGCTTCCCAACAAATATTCTTTGGGGTGGACAGCTTTGTCTTCTATATTCATTTCCTCCTCTGTTTTGTTCTCTCTGTCACTAACACAATTTTTAACTAAATGATGAACGAAAAACACATATATAATAGAAACCCAAATCAAGATTAGGGAGGGAGGGAGTTCTCTCTGAATGTTTGTGTGGATTCCAGTCTGGAATGCCATATTTGGTCACCTAATAAATGTTAAGATCCTTCTTTTTTGCAAGGTTCGGGAGTTTGGCCTTTAGATATTGGCTTAGCATTTTGTCTAGCTTCTTCATGTAAGCACAAGATAACCCTAACATTTTGAACTTTGGGTCTCTTTGACTGCCTCTTGCACATATGTTGTCATACAACTTGCCCTAATAGATGGTAGCCTTTAATATACTTGCAAACTCCCAAGTCTCAACAGCATTAAAGCATGGAAGTTAACACTTCCATTCTTCCATCAATCCTCAACTACATCTACAACCTAAGATAAGAAAAACAAACAAAGCCAAATGAAAAATGTGACATGTCCCTACAGAAAATGACAGACCAAGCAAAACCATTACTGCGTTCCTTAGGTGTTAAGAGAAAATAGTAGGAGGCTGTAATCTTGGTCGTTCCATACTTTTCCATCCATTTTTATTTTTCAGAGACACTAAACTTCTTTATGTTTTTGTTCTCTTCCATTGTTCCATTTGTCTTGTGGACTTAGAGGTGGTTGGCATTTGGATATAATGGAGGATGAAATTGGAGTAATACTTATTTTTAGTTTTAGATCAGAGATAATTTGTTCATCCTTCTTAGAATCTTGTTTATCCTTTTACAATCAAAATCTTAGCCCCAATTATTTTCAAGCATAAAGTTTTTCATGAATTTGGGTTCTTGTTCTAATTCTTTTTTGGATAAATCAATGAATTTCATTACCCAAAGAACAAGTCCAGTAACAAGTACAGAACCTGCTACAAAAACAGCAGAGTTCTGGTTACAAGATCATTTAACTTACAAAAAGAATTAGGAACAAGAAATATCCCAGAGTTTACAAAGGGAAGAATTAACACTATCATTTCTATTTATATTCCTATCCCTCAATTGAAGTCGAACCACATCCTTAATGGCAAGGAACAGCTCTTGAACATTTCTTGAGTGGCCTTGAAAAAGCTTCTTATTTCTTTCTTCCCAGAGGAAGTAGATAAGGGCATTAAGGGAAAGCTTCATATCGAAGTGAGCAGTGATTTTCCTTTCCAAGTAGAGCTTGCCCACACAAATAAAGCATCCCAAGAGCTGATAGAAAACTGCAGACCACAGTGGGAGAAAACAGTTTTCCATAGTTGGTCTGCCATAGGACAATGGAGGAACAAGTGCTCAGCATAGGCATTGGCAGTCATTGATAAGACCAATTCGGTGTAGCCTCGCCTTTGTAGGAAGTCTATCCAATAAAGCCATCCAAGTAATCAAACTGTGTTTAGGAATGTGAAGAGGAAACCAGATTATTTTCTGCCATGTTCTAATTCTTTGTTTGCATCATTTGTTCCTAATTCTTGTTTGCTGCATTTGAGATACAGTGAACCTAGTGATTCATGTGCTTTTAACAAAATAATAATGCCTTTTGTTTTTATGTTGGGAATGCGTGCACATGCAGACACATAAGGAGAGATCGATTATATTTGTGTAAACTTTGACATAAATTCATAAACATTTTATATGATTCGTATTTGTTTAATATATATTGAAAACAACAGTATTTTCGATCGACACGGTAACGATGTTGCCATGTTGGATCAATTTGAAACTTAATGTGCACAATGAGTTCAATCATATTGGTAAATTAAATGAATGGTTTATTAAAATAGTTATTGTGTAAAAGTTTTGGAAGGTGGTAAAATTAATTTAAGTTCTACACTAGTGAAAATGGCTTAGTTGACTGCTGGTACACATCTAACGTTATGTTCTTTCCTTGAGTTTTACTTGCAGAAGGTGTCTCAGTTCATGACTCGTGCATCTCACCTCAACGAGGCATTTCAGTTGTAAGACGTGTCCCAATTATACGACCTTCAATGCCTACTTCCACTGGGGTGAATCCATGGCCTGTGATGAGTTTGAGATGAAGGTGATACTGTAAAAATAGAAAAGAAAGAAAAGAATGGAAAGACCAAGGAGTGTTCCCAGAAGGTAAGCCATTGTATTGTGTTCGCTTTGTTATGTTGATGTAAGGATGATTATTTTCAGTTATGTATGTTATGGGTTCCGATTTCCGAATTAATCAATATGTAAAACTTCAGATTGTAATTTGTTTCATTACCCTTTATGTTGTAAAACCTTGACCAAATATCATATTATAAAAGTAAATCTTTCTATTTCTGGTTCATTAGTAGGAATTAATCGGTTATAGTCTGCATTAATCAGGTAAATTTTAAAGGTCAAATATGTTATTATATTGGTTATCAAATATGTTATTATATTGATTATTAAACGATCACATAATCATTTCATTAGAATAATAACATAATGACCACATAAACGAAATAAGCATGACCACTCAAAGCTTAACTACTTGGTAGATATAGTTCATAAAAAAAAAGTAAAAACATAAATACCAACTTAACGACCTTTAAGCAATCTTATTACTGCCACAATCCACTGCTGAAATTGAAAATAACATCCATATAACTTTTAATTATTGATTAAACCCTTCACAGGAATCACCGCGTTCTTAATGAGATTAAGAGCTTCTTCAAAATCATTCTCACGGAAGTCTGGAATAATGGTGTCATCAACTGATAAGACCATACTTATCTTCTTCGCATAGCTAATTATATGAACTGTTAGCGCCTGCAAAATAATCAATCTCATTAATTTTAATTATATATATATATATATATATATATATATATATATATATATATAAAGAGGGTAACTTACCAAAGGCTGAACATACAAAGATGGAGCGATGAAGGCAACTTGATTGCCAAAAATGCTGATTTGGTCCTGAGGTCCAGCCACAATCGAGAACCACATAGTTGTTAATGGGAAACTGGCCAGCTGCCATTAATGTACAATCATCAATATATTTCCTTGTCAATACACTTTTTTAGTGTGGGTGTGATTTTCCTTTGTATTAAAGATTTTTTTATTACACATACGTAAAAGGGTAATGGATAATGAACAGTATCTTACTTTGCTAGGATAAAACTTTCCAAGAACCTTCGCCATAAACAGTCTGAATTTGGCTTCCAGAGAAGCCTTTTTCCTATCCATTGTTGCTTTGACATCTTTAACGTAATCCAATGGGTTATCCTTGAATCCAATTTTTAAAGGCAAGTTTACACAACCGATCTTGTTCCCCCACTCCGCTTTGCTATTCTTCTTCACCATTTCTTCCAAGGCTTGTAAATTACTTGCAATGAGATTCAATAAAAATAAATGAAAAGAAAACTACTACTGGATAAGTAATTACATAAACCCCTGGAGATGATTTCATGTTGATGAACAGAGTTGCTGTAAGACGAATACTGTTGGGAAGGTTGCTTTCCCCTTCTCTTGCTTCTCCATCATCACTCTTAGCTTTGCCTGTCACATTCATTAATTATGAATATCAAGTTAAAATAAGTACACAATTTTATAGAAAAGAGAACAGTTTTACTGTACTCGTCTAGTTTGTGTTATTTTGCAACCTTGATTACCATATTTTCGGTTGAGATATGTTGACAAGCCTGCCTGACTGATTGCAACCATCACGTCGTTCACCGTCTGCAATGGAAACACATTTTAGCTCTCCATGAAGAATTTGCAAAGGAAGTGTGTTTTTCTTGTTAACCAAAAGAGAAAAAGGGGGAAACGGTGGACTAACCGTGTTGGTTGCATTCTTCACCGATTTAACATCATCCAAAGAGAAAGTTTGACGCATAATTCTCCCAGAAGTAAAAGCAACACTACTTGAAGGTGCTTTGAGGAGTGTTTGTGTGTCTTTCAACAACTACGTTGTTGCCACACTCATGCATATATCAACCAGAGTGTTCCACGTTAACAACAAAAGAGACCAACATCTCCAAAACCATCCTGTACCGCTGGATCTCGATTTCTTCATCACCGGAAAGCTCGGGAAAGCATCGGAGCAAGAGATTAGCAGTGACATGAGAGACGTTCCATCGCCAAGGGAATGATGAACTCGAATAACCAGTGTGGATTCAGCATCAGAGGTTTTTAGGTTTAAAATATGGAAATCCCACATGGGAATGGAGTTGCTAATCTGTGTCTTGCTAAGGTTGGAAACGTAATCTTCAACAAACAAATCGGGGGAGGCCATATCATGATCGACCATGGGGACCTTAACATGTTTATCAATGTCTACCTTTGTTTTCACCCATTTTATTTCTCCACCATCTGCTACCTGCTGGATTCATTTTTTTTTCAAATTAATGCAGAAAAGTGTGTGAAAGAAATAGGTTGAAGTTGTAATGAGTTTACCTGCACACCAGAGAAGCGAGGATGCTTAACAACAGTCTCCACCAAGTTGGCTTTGAAAGTGTGTAGGTGATGGGGCTCTTAAGCCCCACAATGAGAATAACGTAAATATTGGATTCATGCTCATGGAACATACGAGCTATGGGGCTCAATGGCTCCTCTTCCTCTTCCTCTTCAGTTTAGAGCATTTGAGTTCATTTAACCTTATATAGAAATATTAGATGCTTTATAATCGTCGTGCGAGTAAGATGAATTAAACAAAATCATCATGTCCTCCGAACAATTGTATTCTTAAAATTTTCAAAGAAAAATCATGATGTCTTCCCGACGACTTTTTCATTGTATTTTTTTTTCATCTATGTTAGTTGTCGGAAAGAGTCTTCTTCCTCCAAAATCGCCGGGAAGAGTCAACTACTTACCCTCCCGAGCAATGTTTAGCTGCCGGAATTTCTCGTGGACACAATTTATTATTAGGATTGTTTAATAAAAGAGTTATTTATTAGGTTAAGGTTTAGGGATTTTTATTATTAGAGTTAATGTATTCCAAGTTACATTAATTAGGGATGATTAGTTTTATGATGGCTTAAACTAAAAAAATCCCTAAACCATACTCTCTCTTTTTCTTTAAGCTTTTAAACTATTTTTTTAATCAAAATAACTCCTTAATAAGTACTTAAACTATTTTTTTTATCAAAACATGTCCTTAAACTATGTCTCTTTTTACTTCAAGCCCCTAAGTTATTTTTGGTCAAAACAAGTATCTAATTTTGTGTGACATGTCAACATCTTATTGACCGAAAAACATTTTTCTAAGTGAAAAAACTAACAAGACTTAAAATGATTAAATATTTTGTATGACATGGTTTTATTTAGTAAATAGTTTAGGGGTCGAAAAATGATTAAACATTTTAGTGAGATTGAAGGATGAAGTCAAAAATTTGATATTTTTTCTAATAGCTGTATTTATTAAATATTTTATTATTTATTATTTTTAATAAATGTTACATCAATATAAAGTCACGTCAGTAATATTGATTGACGTGAATAGTATTGGCATCGACAAAAGCAGAAGACTAATTATTATGTTAATCAAAACATACTTTGATGGTTAAATTGATATGAAAAAATTATAAGATCTAAAATGATAAATTTGATCTATTACAGGAGCAAAAGTAATCTACCTTTTTTATTATTAGGGTTTAGGTACTATAAGTTGGGTTAATTAAGGTTAGGGTTCATTATTTTCGGGGTTTAGAAGTTTAATGAATTAGGTTTAAGATTTAAAATAATAATTTGCATTAGATGGGTTACGACTAGATCTGACCTGATCGAGTCAGTTTTTTTTTAAAATTTCAGGTTTGGATCGAGTTAGGTTGGATTTTTTAAGTCATGAAGTCGGGTCGTGTTCAGGTGGAGGGTGAACAAACTCCGACCCGACCCAAGGATAATAATGTAATTTATTTAAAAAATTATTATTATTTTTATTTTAATCTTTAATTTATACCGAGTCGGATTGAGTCAGATTTATACTCTAAAAAATCAGGTCGGGTTGGAGTCGAGTGAAGGATATATATTTTTTGGGTTTGGTCAGGTCGGATGTAGGATATAGAATTTTCGGATCGGGTTCGGATGGAGCGTGTATATTTTCGGGTCGGGTCGAGTTGACCAAAAACTCGACCCTAACCTGACCCGTTGCCATCCCCATCTGAGTAACATATATTATCATTGATCGATACAATGTTGATGTAAACGTGCACGATAATGATATGGATTTGTATGTTTTTGACTTGACAGACGATCTTATTTGAATATTTTAGATATTTCGATCGCTAAATTAGTAGTTTTATAGAGTAATGAAAATGAATGATCATTTTTAAATTTATCATAAAAGGTATACTATTAATCTAACAAAATCATGAAATTTATATGTTTATCATATATTTTGTGATGTTTTACACATCATATTAAAATTTCATCATGAATCAATAAATTTATTGTAATGACTTTTATAATATATATAAAAAGTAATATTGCATTTTTATTAATATATGATTATTATTTTAAGTTTCATTAAAATATGGTTACTATTTTATTCTATTTATCACCTCACTACTCACTAGTTGAAACATCAAACATTGACATCCATTTTTTTCACACACAATGACATACAAAAATAACATAATAATACTCAAATTGGATCGACATACAAAATATTTTCCAATACAAAGTGAATTGAAACGAAGAACACTGTTCACTCTAAAAGCAAATACACTTAACATAGAACGTACAAGCTGCTCCCGATATCTCACATACACAACTATAGCATGAACAACATAGAATGTTTTCACTTATTATAATTATCAAACAAATTAATTATATAAATGCATGAATGAAGTTACCTTAATGGTTAGAGGATTTTTTTTTGTTTTTAGAGGTTATGGGTTCGAGGGTCAACGGCTGCAACATGATGATTAAATGTTCATAGTCAAATAATTGAGAGTATTTAAAACAAATATTAATCACCTCTTAATAAATTTTTTAATTATATACATAGTTTCATAATCCTGGAAATAGTATAAACCACCAGCTGGAATCGTCACCACACGAGCAGGAAGATTTTATTGGTGATTTAAGATACAATATCCCTTTATGACGATAACTACATGCACAATTAGATTTTAAAAGAACTAAGTGTACTAAAACCTTCGCCCAACTTGCGATCCAAAGAAAATAAAATTTGATAATCTTTCAACATGTGAGATTTTATTCAAATTAACTTTAAGCTCAAACAATAGTAGGTAACCTCAATAATTCATTCTCATAGCTTTCTAAAATAATTGTAGACTAACGTCCACCAATGTCAGGTGTGTGATACGATTCGATCCGTATTGGTTAAGGCGAAACCTTAGAACTTGAAGGGACAACTAAAAAAAAATTCTATCCCTTGTAATTATAAATTAACTTGAAAACTTAAAATTCAATCAAATTTTCTCTACAAGATCAAAAATTTTCCAATAATTTTTAAAATTATTATTAGTTTGGTATCTAGAATAAATCGTTTAGATAATTATCGAGATTTACAAAGAACCTCGATTAACTTAGAAGAATCTGATTAAGGATAAATCTAATAAAGGCACAATCAACACTTTTTGTCAATTACATTTTTCTCATTTATATTGATTAAAAAAAAGTTGAAAATATTAATGATGGTAATTGCCATAGTTCCTTCTTCTTAGGATGGTAATATTTGTCCGGATGGTAATATATCAGTAGTCTATATGACAATAATTGATTTAATAATTTCATTGCACGTTGATCATTCAACAAATACAACAGACTTCTAGCAAGAGTGAGGAATTTTTATCTTGTCTTTATTTGTTTTTTGTTCGAGACCATTGGACTCAAGTCATGTGTGCGCATCATTGATAGATATGTTTGTGCCTTACCTTTTAAATTTCGCGTGTTTACTTTCAAGGTTCAAAATTTAAATGATATGATCCATTGTAGATCTAGCTTCTTATTGATATATACACATTCATCTTAAAATTCGATTTTTCTAAAAAAATTACAAATTTTTTTAGGTATCCTAAGAATCATTCATTCGACTATAATCCCTCAACATAATTGTTGACGATTCTATTACTAACTAATTTGTTATATGATATATAGTCGGATCTAACCATTTAACTTATCAATAGCTATCAACCTAGGACTAAACAAAGACAAAAGAAAGGATATGAAATCCCACACCCAATTATCATCATTTCATTCAACCTTTTTTCGTACCGTCAATTGTTGGAAAAAATCGATAATTTTATAACTTTAAATGAGAAATTGATTCAAACGTTGTTGAGGAAAATGTAGAACCAATTATTGGTTTGTATATGTGCAGACGTGCACAATATGAATAACGTTAATGTTCGAACCAGTCAGACTCTTTGGGGGCGCTTGTGGATATTTTAACACAAATGTAAAATATTTTTCAAGGTTACTTTAATCAAAACAATAATTTTGGGAATTGTTTAATTACTAGATTCTCATTAATGCTTCATTAGGTCAAAAATTTCCAATTGTTCATAATATGAAATCCCTAAAAATATCGTATAAACATACTAGGTTAAACTCATTAAAAAACTCAAAAACAATTAAAAAATAATTTTCTTTTCTTCTCCTCTAGTTTTTTTTAGTGATAGACGAAGACAAGGAATAGTTCGTGATCTCGGCCGTTGTGCTACTGTGCGCTAATCATCTCGTTGTTCTATCGTGTGAGACAAACGACCAAAGATCTCGAGCACTAAGGAGTGACCAAAAATCTGTCTTAAGAAAACTACGTAGTTGCATGCCTCTCATTTTCATTCCAATCGTGTATTTATTTTACACTCATTTCAATTATTAATAAAATATTTTTTCATGTTATTAATCGTTTTTTATTGATTGATGTACACGAACTTTGCAATGAGATCCAGTGGCAGATCTAGAAATTAAAAAATAGGGGTCCAAAATTTTAATACCCTATTCTAAAAAAATTTGGGTATGAAAAATTTCTTATTTTTTTTTCTATTCCTATTAACAAATTAAACTAAATTTAACATTTTTCTCAAAATAATGGGTGTGCAATGGCTCCCCTATGGAGCCATGTACATGCGCCCCTAATGAGATCCTATCGTGGAATTAAATGGTGTTTATTGCAACTTGTGTGAATCAATTATTTAAATAAGATTTTATTTTTATTTTAACGTCTCAGATTATTATATTTCTAACACTCTTAAGACAAATTCTATCTTCTACATTTCTGAAAAATCTGAGACAATTCGAAAATCTTAGAAAAATCGTGAAAAGCAAATAAATTCGTTTTCGAGATTTATCCAGTCTTTTTAACGAGTTTGCTTAATTATCGGTAAAGTAACATTGGTTATTGATTTTGAAACGTTGATTTTGTTCGATAATACAATAAAAAATAAACGAGATTGATTTGAATCTTCATAATGATACATGAGCTTTTTGCAAATTGTTTTGCCGGCTCACGTAGGAAACAACTTCTGTAAATAAACAAATGCATGGTGATTAGCGCATGATGATTTACCTTTTGCAAATAAAGAATTAAAGTGATTCTTATTATGTTATAGTATTATTGGGGAATATCATTATGATAAGATTTTGCCTATAAAAGCACATATTATTCATGATATTATTATTATGGTATTATTATCATATAACATTTGACCTTTTAATATAAAAGATTAAATATGGCATGAATAAAGAATATCTTTGATATTGAATGATTGTGTTTTGGAAACACTATAAATTTTATTATAGTACTAATAATTTCTTTTGAGAAATTTTTTAGATACAAGTTAATTTTGACTTTAATCAAAGGCTTTAATTATTGGATTGCGAAAATTAAAATCAAAAGATTAATTTCTTTCGACCATTGGATTACAAAAATTAAAATTATAGGATTAGTTCCTTTTGATTATTGGAATCTGAAAAATTAAAATCAAATGATTAGTTCATTGTGATTATTGGGTTGCTAAAATTGAAGGATTAATTTCTTTTGATTTTTGTTGGTTAAACAAAATCGGGTTGCTATGGTATATCTTTTTCGGGTTTTAGTGCTATGAATCTCATCGTTTAACAGAATATAGAAACTTAAAAAAGGGAAATAAATCATTAAAATCTTAAATGATTCTAACATTGTAAGGAAAAAAATAGTTGGATTTATTTCCTTGAGAATCTTAAATGATTCTAACTTTGCAATAAAAATAAATAGTTGAATTTATTTTCTTGAGAATCGTCGAATAATTCTAACTTCGTAAGGAAAATAAATTGTCGAATTTATTTTTAGGAATCATGGATGATTTTATCTTTTAAAAAGAAATAAATTGTTAAATATATTTCTCGGGAATCTTGAATAAAGAAATAAATTGTTGAAATTTTTTTCTTATGAATCTTTAATGATTATATCTTTTAAAAGGAAATAAATCGTAGAATTCATTGTTCTTCCAGGGTATTTACTCTTTAATACCACAAATTCTTATCCATATATCATTTTCGGAATCATCGCTGAATAGATCTTCCAATGTCTTTATTTCATTTCCACGCTTCCACAATATCATACAATGCTGGCGTACTTGATTATTTTGTTCATAACCCATTGGAATTGTACACTATGTAAAGTCATCAGAGTTTCCAGACTTATCCAAATCACTTACTAAATCCTCAGTCATTGAGGTTACCTAGTTCATTTAGCAGTCATGTCCACTCTAGTTACTTCAGGATTTTCCAGGGTAATTCAAACGTTCCTGAATTTCAGATACATGTTGTACTTTTGTTCCATTCAATTTGGTCTTCGTGGTTGATTTGTCGAACAAACGTCCAATTCTTAGTACTGAATGCGATCTAGAATTAAGCTAAACTGAACACTTCCAAAATTTATCATCGAGCCAAACTTGAGAAGATGAACACGCATTCAAGTAATATCTATGCCATCCAGGTATTGACATAGCTTTAGGGTTGATCTACTCACTTAAATTGTGTTCCATTACTTTTAAAGGTAGTCCAACACCTATGCTTATTTGGATTCCTTAATTAATCCAAAACATTTACTTAGTTTAGGCCATAAGGTTATTTTGGTAATTTTGGTGTTCAGTTTTATTCCAATCATTACAGAGCTCAAGGGTATCCCATCATTCCTGAGCTTGGTGGTATCCTTGGGTCATTTCTATTACAGGGGTATTTTGGTCATTTTATAGATTCAATGTATTTTAATCTTTTTCTTCCGTCCGATCTTACTATTAAATTTAATCTTATCATTTATTTCAGTCATTTCGAACAATTCTGACAGCAGAATACCCCCGATAAATGATTCTTCAGGTATTTACTCATTACTCGAATATTTTCGGGTCAAGTGCCTTCTCAAATTTTACAAACGGAATATCATGAATTTTTCTGTACAAAGACAGGATCTTAACAATTAAATTCGTACTTAATCGAGTTAAGTACAAATTCTCAAAGTACTTTCTCATTTAGGGACAACTCAGACTATTTTATCTCTCAAGGGTATTTTTGTAATTTCTTAACCAAATAATTTCGATATTAGCTCTTAACGAATATAACTATAATTTAAAGATCCTATGGTTAATTGTTTTCCCCAACATTCTCTGATCTTGAAATAATTCCTTAACAGACTTCTAGTATATTGCTCAAACCCTCTTGGGGTTAAAAACCGGTTATCCAAAATATCCAAGTAAAACTAACATTTCTTATGCACATCAGTAGTTTTATCAGATCAATATGCCTTTTCAGAGTTATTAACCAACTTCCAGGGACAATTCTTGGTATCCTACAATATAAAGGTATTTTCGTAATTTTACCCTATCAGAATATTCTCATAATTTCCCATCCAAATACCTTTGATGAAATAATTTATATGATACAGATCTAAACTGATTCCTTTATCACTAAACACAGAACTTGTAATTTTAATTATAACAATTCCCCAGTTTCTTATCAAAGTCATTTGAACCATAATCAGTTACTGAACCTTTTTACCGTATTCAGATCGAGTGTAGAAATTAATCAACTCCAAAAAAGTGACCAACATTACCTTATTCATGCATTTACCAATATCAACAAATTCCAATAAGCATAAAGAGGTAGTAAAGTATTACCTCAATTTTCGTGCAATACTGATCGACCATTAAATTCCATTCGAACGCCCTCGATCTTGAAATTATCTTCCAATATTTCCTCGGATCCATACCAACAGAAATTACATAAAAAATGGAGCTTAATTATGAAAAACGGATCGAATCGGAAGATAAATCAGTGAAAAACAGCTTACCGAGTTCGAATTTGGTGAAACAGACTTTAGATTCGGATTCAGGACGTCGAAAGCATAAAATATGACTTTTTGAAAATTTGGAATTTTCGATCAAAATTAAAGTCAACGGGTTTGACTGGCTATTTCGAGGCCTTCGGGTCCGAATTTCGAAAAAGGGACTACATAATCGGATTTGGAACGTTGAAAAACGTCATGATAGGTATACTCGGTCAAAGTCAAAGGTCATTTAATGCCCGGCCAAAGCCAGTCAAAGTTTTGGTCAACTGTGGTCAACGCCAGTCAACGGTCCACGGTCAACGGTCGACCATTTTACACAAATATCACCCTAACAGAAATTAATTACCAAATTAGCCACATTCTACAAATATTTACTAAACTAACACCCAAATTTTACACAAATAGCACCCAAACATAAATTAATTACTAAATTATCACCTAGACTATGCCCACTCTCGGGGGATGGCGCTTGCGGCGCGTGAACAATAACTCGGTGTCGATAAATTCCCGGAAAAATTCCTAAAAATTATTTTAAGCGATTTTAAGGCACTTACAAAGCTCGGTTCACAATTTTGAATGGCGAAGAGCTCGATTTCGAAACGTCGAAAACTTTTATGGTTTCACCCCTCCACACGCCGGCAACGACGGAGAAACGGAGAACACCAGTGGATTCGGAACGATGCAAGGAACACAATGGTGCGGGAGATGTCATAAACGGATGACCGGATCGTCGTGAATCGACGAAAAACCAAATGAAATCGAGTTATTACCGATGATACTTCCGACTGAAATTAACGACGAACGGTGACAATTCACGATAAAAGGTTTAAGGGGTTTTGTTCCTCGGTCGACAACAAACATGTTGGTGGTTTCGGTTCGTCGATCAGAGGTCGAACGACGCGTAGATCGGAGTTGAAATGAGGGTTGTTAGAGAGGGAAAACTGGAAATTTTCCTTTATGGTGAACCTGCGTACGGGGGTTTATAATTCATGATATATAAAAAATGGGTAAACCAAGAGTTTAGTCACTGAATTTCTTGCACTTCTTAAAACGGTCTGCCAACTTTGAAATTTTACAATTTAATCCATCGTTTCTTTCAAAATACCAATTAAATCTACCACTTTATAATTTCTTAAATTTATCCCCTAAATTGGGGTGTTACAATTCTCCCATCCTTAAAAGAATTTCGTCCTCGAAATTCATTCATGTCACATAATTACATAAATGAAACTTCCATCAGTTCTTTCATATCTTTCATATAACTCTTATAGAAATATGGATCATCCACTAATTCTTAACTAGTTGAGTATACATTCTTATCAGAACTCTCCCTCATTTCAATAAAATAATCATAACAGATTTATCCTTGTTGAATCAATTTAACCTTAGTTACGAGAATAGGCTCATAGAGCGGTAGCATATCCCAATTTCATTTTTGGAGTCGGGTCAGCATTTCTCGGATATTTAACTCTCACATGGCTCGTGAGGTACTTTACATCATTTAGATAGATGTTACTGGTATTTATTTTTGTACAAGTATAGCCTTAACGGATAGAAACTTTGGTTTACTCATTACAGATAGGGACTCAGCCCTGAAGTTCCAGCTCAGAGAGGTACGATTGCAGTCTAGGGACATGTACTGATCAGATATATTTTGACATTAGACCGGCCGATCTATCTTGAAAAATTTTGACTCAAACCATAGCTTTGATACCACTAAATGTAACCCCCTCAGACCAATGTGGTTAACCCGATCAGATCTAGAGTGTCACATTAGGGCCACCGGAGTGACCCAATGTAAAAATAGCGGAAAATTTAAAACTTTTTTTTTATCAAAACATATAAATTCATAAAATCATTAATCGATATGTAGAATTAAAACAGATTTTCAGACTCACATATAAAACAAAATACAATTACATGCCCCCTAATCACATGTACCGTACTCTACAAATAGCACCGAAAGGACTCCCTTACTGATGACGATAGTTGCACTGGTACAATTCTTTTAACCTGAAAAGATGAGTAACAGAGTGAGCTTTGAAAAGTTCAGTAATAGAGAACTACCAGATGATGCTGAAGAATGTGCAGATACATATAAACATACATTTCCTTATTGGTTCAGATATCTACAGATTTTTTAGGCTGAGCTAAGGTCCATTGATATCGCAGGTAGTAACATATAATATTCATTTCAGATGGAAATATTTCGGATGTCTAGGTTCAGGAGATCAGAATAGGTTTTCTAGTGTGTTCCCGTAAAACCAATAAAAAGATACAGATCTTTTAATACATATATATATACCCCCATCTGTTCACATCATAAATATGTAGGTTCCCCAGAACCATACACCCAACCGCACATGCCATTTAGACCCTGAGCACAAAGCCGAGGAGTCTGCAGATAATATTCCTCCAACAATAAACCCCCATATAAAGCATTTCTCCGTCGATAAACGGAGATATCAAAAATCAATACATAATTCAGATCAGATATCATAACATAATCCATGTTAGGAATCAGAACAGATTTCAAATCAGATATCAAAATAGAATTCAAATCAGATAAAATATTCATATAAGTAGGGAACACACTAGAGTTTCCAGATATTATTTAGAGATACAAGATAATCTTATCGGCTAGAGAAACAGAAATCTTCAGTTTACCGATAGAATGTCGGGAATTAGAATCACTATTAAAAGAGTTTGTTAACTGACAAAATCATCAGTTATTCATAATATGTTTATAATGATCATCTTATTCGGACATTTATCGGAAGCTCTACGTAATCAGAAGGGTATTCAAAATCCTTTATATATGAGTTACTTATATTTTTATACATGACCAGAGTGATTTGAGCTGATAAGGAATAACGAAGATTCAGGACCTTTACAATCTATGTCGATTGATCAGATTATCGAACAACTCTTAGATGAATAGTTCCAGAACTAATGCTTGTCAATGGTTCAATTCATTGTTCTTCCAGGGTATTTACTCTTTAATACCACAAATTCTTGTCCATAGATCATTTTCGGAATCATAGTTGAATAGATCTTTCAATGTCTTTATTTCATTTCCACGCTTCCACAATATCATGTAATGTTCGCGTACTTGATTATTTTATTCATAACCCATTGAAATTGTACACTATGTAAACTCATCAGAGTTTTCAGACTTATCCAAATCACTTAATAAATCCTCAGTCATTGAGGTTACCTAGTTCATTTAGCAGTCATGTCCATTCCAGTTACTTCGGGATTTTCCAGAGTAATTCAAACGTTCATGAATTTCAGATACATGTTGTACTTTTGTTCCATTCAATTTGGTATTCGTGGTTGATTTGTCGAACAAACGTCCAATTCTTAGTACTGAATGCGATCTAGAGTTGAGCTAAGTTGAACACTTCCAAAATTTATCATTGAGCCAAACTTGAGAAGTTGAACACGCATTCAAGTAATATCTATGCCATCCAAGTATTGACATAGCTTTAGGGTTGATCTACTCACTTAAATTGTTCCATTACTTTTAAAGGTAGTCCAACACCTATGCTTATTTGGATTCCTTAATTAATCCAAAACATTTACTTAGTTTAGGCCATAAGGTTATTTTGGTGTTCAGTTTTATTCCAATCATTACAGAGCTCAAGGATATCCCATCATTCCTGAGCTTAGTTGTTTTGATTATTTACTTGTAATGAGAGAGATTTATGATAAGATGGTATACTCAACTGGTTAAGGATTAGTGGAGGATTCGTATTTCTATAAGAGCTACATGAAAGATATATATATATAAAAAGAACTGATGGAAGTTTCATTTATGCAATTATGTGATATGAATGAATTTCGAGGATGAAATTCTTTTAAGGATGGGAGAATTGTAACACCCCAATTTAGGGGCTAAAATTAAAAAAAAATATAAATTGGTGAGTTTAGTTGGTATTTTTGGATGAAATCGGGGATTAAATTGCAAAATTTCAAAGTTGGAAGACCGTTTTAAGAAGTACAGGAAGTTCAATGACTAAACTCTTGGTTTACCCATTTTTTATATAGGATGAATTATAAATTTCTTCTCCCCGTGCGCAGGTTCTCATTTTTTCCAGTTTTGTCTTCTCCAACTACCCTCATTTCAACTCCGATATACTCGCCGTCCGACCTCCGATCGACGAGCCGAAACCACCATCGTGTTCGTTGTCAACCGAAGAACAAAACCCCTCCAACCTTTCGTCGTGAATCATCTCCGTTCGTCATTAATTTCTGTCGAAAGTATCGTCGGTAATAACTCGGTTTTAGTTGGTTTTTCATCGATTCACGACGATCGGGTCATCTGTTTACGACACCTCCCGCACCATCGTGTTCGTTGCATCGTTCCGAGTTCGCCGGTGTCATCCTTGGTCTCCGTCGACGGTGGCGCATGAGGAGGTGAAGCGGTCAAAGTTTCTGATTTGTTGAAATCGAGCTCTCCGCCGTTCAAAATTGTGAACCGAGCTTTGTAAGTATCTTGAAATCGCTCAAAATAATTTTTAATAATTTTTCCGTGATTTTTAGGCAGTCGGAAAGGGCCCCACGCGCCCCCACGCGTCGCCACTGTGCGTGGGGATGGTCCAAATGACCGGTTTGACCAGTTTTGGTGCATAGTTGACCGATTTGACCGGTCATAACCCGACCCGACCCGACCCGTTTACCCGACCCGTTGACCGTTGACTGGCGTTGACCACTGTTGACCAAAACTTTGATTGGTTTTGACCGGGTATTAAACGACATTTGACTTCGACCAAGTATACCTATCCTGACATTTTTCGACATTCCAAATCCGATTCCACTATCCGTTTTTCGAAATTCAAACCCGAAGGCCTCGAAATTGCCGGTCAAACCCGTAGACTTTGAATTTGACCGAAAATTCTAAATTTCCAAAAAGTCATATTTTATGCTTTCGACGTCTTGAATCCGAATCCGAAGTCCGTTTCACCAAATTCGAACCCGGTAAGCCGTCTTTCACTGATTTATCACCCGATTCTATCCGTTTATCGCAATTAAGCTCCGTTTCTGATATAATTTATGTTGATATGTATCTGAGGAATTATTGGAAGTTGAATTGAAGATCAAAGGCATTCGAATGAAATTTTTATGGTCGATCAGTATTGCACGGAAATTGAGGTAATACTTTACTACCTCTTTATGCTTTTTGGAACATGTGAATATTGGTAAATGCATGATTAAGAAAATGTTGGTCTCATTTGTGTAGTTAATTAGTATCTACACTCGATATGAATGTGGTAGAAATTCAGTATCTGAATACGGATTGAATGATTAATATAAGAGATTGAAAGATTGTTAGAATTAAATTAAAAGTTTGTGATTAGTGATAAAGAAATCAGAAATGGATTTGTAAATTATATTTTATATCATCAAAGGTTAAATGTTAAAGGTACTTGGATGGGAAATTATGAGAATACTTTGGTAGGGTAAAAATATGAAATTACCCTTATATTGGAAAATGATAAGAATTGTCCCTAGAAGTGGATTAATAAATTTGAAAAGACATATTGATATGATAAATATATTGATGTGCATAAGAAATGTTAGTTGTACTTAGAAGTTATGGATAACCGGTTTTTAACCCCAAGAGGGCTTATGCAAGATACTAGAAGTCTGTTCAGGGAATTATTTCAAGATCAGAGAATGTTCAAGAAAGCAATTAATCATAGGATCTCTAAATTATATTATTTTCGTTAAGAGATAATATCGAAATTATCTGGTTAAGAAATTACAAAAATGCCCTTGAGAGATAAAATAGTCTGAGTTGACCCTGAATGAGAAAGTACTTTGAGGATTTGTACTTAACTCGATTAACTACGAATTTAATTATTAAGATCCTATCTTTGTACAGAAAAATTCATGATATTCCGTTTGTAAAATCTGAGAAGGGACTTGACCCGAAAATATTCGAGTAATGAGTAAATATCTAAAGAATAATTTATCGGGGGTATTCTACTGTCAGAATTGTTCGAAAGGACTGAAGGAAATGATAAGATTGAATTAAATAATAAGACCGAATAGAGGAAAAAGATTGAAATACCGTGGATCTGTAAAATGACCAAAATACCCCTGTAATGGAAATGACCCAAGAATATCACCAAGCTCAGGAATGATGGGATATCCTTGAGCTCTGTTATGATTGGAATAAAACTAAAAACCAAAATGACCAAAATACCCTTATGGTCTATATTAAGTAAATGTCTTGGATTAATTAAGGAATCCAAGTAAGCATAGGTATTGGACTACCTTTAAAGGTAATGGAAAATAATTTAAGTGAGTAGATCAACCCTAAAGCTATGTCAATACCTGAATGGCATAGATATTACTGGAACATGTGTTCGTATTCTCAAGTTTGGCTCGATGATAAATTTTGGAAGTATTCAGCTCAGCTCAGCTTTAGATCGTATTCAGTACTAAGAATTGGACGTTTGTTCGACAAATCATCCACGAATACTAAATTGAATGAAATGGAAGTACAACATGTATTTGAAATTCAGGAACATTTGAATTACTCTGGAAAATCCTGAAGTAACTGGAATGGAGATCACTGCTAAATAAAATAGGTAACCTCAATGACTGTGGATTTAGTAAGTGATTTGGATAAGTCTGGAAACTCTGATGAGTTTACGTAGTGTAGAATTACAATGGGTTATGAACAAATTAATCAAGTACGTCAGCATTTCATGATATTGTGGAAGTGTGGAAATGAAATAAAGACATTGGAAGATTTATTCAACGATGATTCCGAAAATGGTCTATGGACAAGAATTGTGGTATTAAAGAGTAAATACACTGGAAGAACAATGAATTGACCAATCGACATGCATTAGTTCTGGGAACTATTCATCTAAGAGTTGTCTGATAATCCGATCAAGTCACATTCTGAATAACTGATGATTCTGTCAGTCATTGAACTCTTTCAATAGTGATTCTGAATTCTGATATTCTATCGGTATACTGAAGATCCGTATTCCTCTACTTGTTAAGATTATCCAATATATTTGAATACTATCTGTAAATTCTGGTGTGTTCCCTACTCACATGAATATTTTATCTGATTTTCGATTTGAATTCTGATCTGATACTTGACATGGATTCTGATCTGATATCTGACATAGATTCTGATCTGATACTTGACTTGGATTCTGATATGATTCTTGACCTGGAGTTTGATATGATACTTGACCTGATTTATGTTTTGATTTTTGATATATCCGTTTACAGACGGACATATTTACTTGGGGGGTAATGTTGGAGGAAGTATACTTGTAGGCTTCTCGGCTGTGTGCTCAGGGCCTTATTTACCGGTTCCTCGGCTGTGTGCTCAGGGCCTACTGGACTTGATGATGGGTGTATGGTTCTGGGGAACCTACACAATTTGGACTTGTTGGATGGGGGTATATATATATATATATTTATATGTTTTAAAAGATCTGTATCTTTTTACTGGTTTTATGGGAACACACTAGAAAACCTATTCTGATCTCCCGAACTCAGTCATCCGAAATATTTCTCTGAACTGAAATCTCATTGTCCGTTACCACCTGAAATATCAGTAGGATCTCTGCTCAGCATAAAAATCTGTAATGTTCGGAAAAAATAAGGAAATATATATTTATTTGTATCTGCATGTTCATCAGCATCATCTGGTAGTTCTGTATTACTGAGCTTTCCAAAGCTCACTCTATTACTCACATTTTCAGGTTAAAAGAATTGTACCAGTGCATCTATCGACTTCAGTAAGGGAGTTCGTCCGGTGTCGTTGCAGAGTATGGTACATGTGATTAGGGGGCATGTAATTGTATTTTGATTTATATACGAGTTTGGAAATCTGTTTTATTTTTAAATAGTGAAAACTGATTTTATAAGTTTACATGTTCTGATAAAAAGTTTTAAATTTTCCGCTATTTTTACAGTGGGTTGCTCCGGTGGCCCTAATGTGACTTTCCGGATCGGATCGGGTTACCCGCATCGGTCTGTGGGGGTTACAATGAGAATATTCTCATAATTTCCCATCCAAATACCTTTGATGAAATAAATTATATGATACAGATCTAAACCGATTCCTTTATCACTAAACCCATAACTTGTAATTTTAATTCTAACAATTCCCCAGTTTCTTATAAAAGTCATCTGAACCATAATCAGTTACTGAACCTTTTTACTATATTCAGATCGAGTGTAGAAATTAATCAACTCCACAAAAGTGACCAACATTATCTTATTCATGCATTTACTAATATCAACATATTCTAATAAACATAAAGAGGTAGTAAAGTATTACCTCGATTTCCGTGCAATACTGATCGACCATTAAATTCCATTCGAACGCCCTCAATCTTGAAATCATCTTCCAATATTTCCTCGGATCCATACCAAGAGAAATTACATAAAAAATAGATCTTAATTCTGAAAAACGGATCGAATCAGATGATAAATCAGTGAAAAACAACTTACCGGGTTCGAATTTGGTGAAACAGAATTCGGATTCGGATTCAGGACGTCGAAAGCATAAAATATGACTTTTCGAAAATTTGAAACTTTCGGTCAAAATTAAAGTCAACGGGTGGCAATTTCAAGGCCTTCGGGTCTGAATTTCGAAAAAGGGACTGCGGAATCGGGTTTGGAACGCGAAAAACGTCAAGATAGGTATACTCGGTCAAAGTCAAAGGTCGTTTAATGCCCGGTCAAAGCCGGTCAAAGTTCTGGTCAACTGTGGTCAACGATCCACGGTAAACAGTCGATCATTTTACACAAATATCACCCTAACAGAAATTAATTACCAAATTAGCCATATTTTGCAAATATTTACTAAACTAACACCCGAATTTTACACAAATAGCACCCAAACATAAATTAATTACTAAATTATCACCTAGACGATGCCCACTCTCGGGGGATGGCGCGTGCGGCGCGTGAACAATACCCGAATTCTATAAATTCCTAGAAAAATTCCTAAAAATTATTTTAAGCGATTTTAAGGCACTTACAAAGCTCGATTCACAATTTTGAACGACGGAGAGCTCGATTTCGAAACGTCGAAAACTTTGACGGTCTCACTCCTCCTCATGCTGGCAACGACGGAGAAACGGAGAACACCGGTGGACTCGGAACGATATAAGGAACACGATAGTGCGGGAGGTATCATAAACGGATGAACGGATCGTCGCGAATCGACGAAAAATCAACTGAAATCGAGTTATTACCAACGATATTTCCGACTAAAATTAATGACGAACGACGACGATTCATAACAAAATGTTTGAGGGGTTTTGTTCCTCGGTCGACAACGAATACGATGGTGGTTTCGGTTCGTCGATCGGAGGTTAGACGGCGAGTAGATCAGAGTTGAAAGGAGGATTGTTGGAGAGGGAAAACTGGAAATTTTTCTTTATGTTGAACCTGCGTACGGGGTTTATAATTCATCTCATATATAAAATGGGTAAACCAAGAGTTTAGTCACTGAACTTCCTGCACTTCTTAAAACGGTCTGCCAACTTTGAAATTTTATAGTTTAATCCACTGTTTCTTTCAAAATACCAATTAAATCTATCACTTTATAATTTCATAAATTTAACCCTTAAATTGGGGTGTTACATGTGTCGTAGAACAACCAACAACTCCTATAACTTGGTTTATGAAGTTGAGATGTGTGGCCCGTGGATCCTCTGATCAGCAGAGCCTTTGAATTGGTTAATGGATGGCCTGCGTGTCGGTTGCAATTGGTTAAACAAGCAATATATTAAACGTATGCCTGAGCCACAAACATACCCATCGATGATGCATCACACATCAAATTGTGTCCAACAAATAATAAAATCACGTCAAATGTTTTCACGACGAAAATTCAACGCTTGCTAGAAATATGGTGTGTTCTTTGAATGATCAACGTTTAATGAATTTAGGGTCATTTTTCGAAAAATATTTTCGGTAAAACGAATTACATTTTTTAAAAATATTTTCTGGAAACGTTTTACGATGTTTGAAATATATTGTTTAAACCCTTTTTCACTAATGGATGAATTTTTTAAAAATTATTTATTACAAATATTAAATACAATAAATAATATTATTTATCATAAAATTTAATATTATTATTTTAAAATATTAAAATAATTTATTTATTATTAAAATATTATTTTTATATTTTTTATTAATAAAAAGTAAAAATATTGATATATTTTATTGAAATAAAAATATTATAAATTATATTAATTATTTATTAAAGTAATAGTATTATATTATATTTTAAAAATATTAATTAGTATATTTTAAATATCTTTATTAAAATATTATTAGATTATTATATTAATATTAAATATATAAATAATATTATTCATTATTAATAATTTAATAATATTATTTCTATGAAATTAATAAATAATATAAATGTTATTAATAATTTATTATATATTATTAAATAACAATATAATATCTTATATTATTATAATATAATTGATTATTTTATTATAATAATAAAAATATTATATTATATTATTATAAATATTAATAAATATATTTTAAATATTTTAATAATTAATATTTTGATTAAAATGATATTAAAATATTTTATTAATATTAAATTCATAAAATAAAAATTATTTTGAGTATTTATTCTTTGAAGTGAAAAGTTCGAAAAATGACTTATGAAAAATCAGACCGTAAGTCATTTTCTAGAAAACACAAAGGAAATTCTGTTGACCAGGAAAATGTTTTACATTGACCAACCAATTTTCCTCCAACCAAACACTAGAAAATGAGAAAAACGTTTTACGTAAAACAAACAGACCCTTAAAAGAAAAATAAATTGAATAAATTAAAAGTAACAAATTTTAAAACACCACTCGGGTCTCTGATAATTTTGAAAAAAATGTAAATAAATCATTCTTTACAAAATTTTAAGAAAATATATAAAATATAAAAATTAAAATTTTATAAAAATATAAAAAAAAAATTAATTTTAATTTTTTAAAACTTGATAAATTTAAAGTCTTAAAAGACAAATTATCAAATCAATTTATCATATTACAATATCTTGTTTTTTGTTATTTTGTTTAAAGGAATTTTCAAATATATAATTTAAAATTTCTTTCTCTACCTTGTAATTTAGTTATATTGTCAATAAAATTTAATTTATACTATTTTTATAAATTTATTTCTATTTAATTAAAAAATTAAATTGAAGTAATAAATAAAACCCTCCGACTCAAGTAACGCAACTTTTTAAGTCAATTCAATCATACCCTTACTCCATAACGTTGGGCATCAAGCAGGCCACAAGATTCGGAAAAATCTTATAGACACGCCTTAATTGCCATTCGCATTTACTATTTTTATGTTCCCAAAGTCCCACCCACCCCTTAATTGCCATAATGGCTTTTATTATTTTTATGCTCCCACCCCCATCCCCTCATTTTCTGTCAGTAAGGGAGAGTCATCATATTGAATTTGAATATTAACTTCTGTTCATCGCTTAATTGTTATTTCCTCAAAGATGGCTTCAAATTCACATGCAGTATGCCTTCCATTCCCGGTACAAGGCCATATTAACCCCATGATGCAACTGGCTAAGCTCTTGCACTCAAGAGGCTTCCATATAAACTTTGTCAACACCGAGTTCAACCATAGACGATTGATCCGGTCTAGAGGGGTAGAAGCCGTTAAAGGTCTGCCGAATTTCCAATTCGAAACCATCCCCGATGGGCTGCCACCTTCTGATGCCAATGCAACTCAGCCTGTTCCACCACTATGTGATTCCACACGAAGAAATTGTTTCACACCATTCTTGGAACTACTCTCTAAGTTGAATTCCTCACCCCAAGTGCCGCCTGTTACTTGCATACTTTCTGATGCAATCATGACTTGTGGAACCAAAGCTGCTCAACTCATTGGGTTGCCTTATGTTCAACTCTGGACTTCTTCAACTGTTAGCTTTATGGGACTTCTTCAGTGCAAAGAACTTGTTCAAACAGGCGTTGTTCCATTCAAAGGTTAAAAATACAAATTATTTTAAGTTTTCCATTTAGTTTTTCACTTAATCACCTGTTTATCTTATGTTATTATTCCTTGCAGATGAACACTTTATTAGCGATGGGACACTTGAGATGCCGATTGATATCCCCGGTATGCCTAATATGCGCCTCAAGGATATGCCGAGAATAATAAGAACCACCGACCCCAAAGACATCATGTTGAATTTCTGCTTGGAAGTATCACAAGAATGCTTAGAATTTTCTTCAATAATTTTCAACACATTCGATGGGTTGGACAAAGAAGTGCTACAAATTCTTGCAGACAAAACCCCAAATATTTATGCAATTGGTCCACTTGCCTCGCTCTGTAGGAACATTAACATACCCGAAATCCAGCACAACTCGCTAAATTCAAGCCTATGGAAGGAAGATGCAAGCTACATCGAATGGCTTAACACAATGGAGCCCAACTCAGTTTTGTATGTGAATTATGGGAGTGTAACAGTGATGTCAAACCATCATCTAAAAGAATTTGCTTGGGGACTTGCAAACAGTAAGTACCCGTTTTTATGGATAGTGAGACTCGATGTCGTAAGGGGTGAATCGGCTGTTTTGCCTAAAGAATTCACGGAGGAAATAAAGGGAAGGGGCTTCATCACAAGCTGGTGTCCCCAACAGCAAGTGTTGTCCCACCCAGCGGTTGGACTTTTTTTATCACATTGCGGATGGAATTCTGTATTGGAAGCTGTTTCGGAAGGGGTGCCTTTAATTTTCTGGCCTTTCTCCGCAGATCAACAGACGAATTGTCGATATGCATGTTACACATGGGGCATTGCCATGGAAATCAACCCAGACGTAAAGCGTGACGAAGTGGAGAGTCTTGTTAGAGAGATGATGGAAGGAGATGATGGGCAAAGGATAAGGCAAAAGTCCTTGGAATGGAAGAAGAAAGCTAAAGCTGCCATTAATAATGGAGGATCTTCCCTTATAAACTTTGATCGAATGATCGAGGAGACCCTCGGTCGTGCTTGAGCCGTAAAATTAGCATACGTTGTTTGAAGTAAAATTGGGATTTCCGTCACTATAATATAGCCTATTTGAGATTTAGTTTAATGTATTTTTAACATAATTTCAGTCCTGTTTAATGATTTGAATGTGTTATACTATGTGAATGTGAATTAAATTATAAATTAAATTATATGAATTAAAATATCAAATTAAATAAAAAATTCATAAAAAACCATAAATTTGTTATGAATGCTTTTTTTTTTTACAATAATTTGTTATGAATGTTTGCTTATGCATATGTGAATGTGTTTTATGGTTAGAAAATTATGTATTAAATAAATATGACTTTGAACTATTTTATTATTAGTATTTTAATATCCATTAGAATTAGAGTTCTATATAACATATACTTCTTATACATATAAATATAGAGTTTAGTAAAAAATATTATACATAATTCATATTGAGTTAATAATACAAAATTTCTCTCTTTATTTTCGTATCTCATCTTCTTATTACTCTTATTGTTTCGTTCTTTTTATTTAGTATCATAGGGGAATCTGTTTGCACTTTTATTTGTAGAAATATTTATAGATGGCCATTTACCGCCTCATATAAATCGTACACTTTTGGTGCTTTTACCAAAAGTTCCTACCCCTGAAGGTTTGCACGAGTTTCGTCCTATTAGCCTATGCACAGTTTTATACAAGGCTGTTACTAAACTCATTGTGAATCTGTTAAAGCCTTTGCTTTCTACATGGGTCTCTAATACTCAAAATAGCTTTGTTATGGGTCGTTGTATCACAAACAATATCATTATCACCCATGATATGCTCCATTTGATGCGGAGGAAGACTGATAAACGGGGATGGATGACTATTAAAATTGATTTGGAAAAGGCTTATGATAGATTGAAATTAAATTTCATCAATGATACTCTGATGGATATTAGTATTCTTGTTGATCTTCGAAACCTTATTATGCATTGTATATCTACTATTTAAACGCAGGTTCTTTGGAATGAGTCTATGACGGAAGCTTTTTATCCTTCGCGAGGGATTAGACAAGGGGATATGTTATCTCTGTATATTTTTGTTCTTTGTATGGAGAGAGTAGCTCAAGCAATCCATGTTGCAATTGATGAGGGTCGATGGAAGCCTTTTCGTTCTGGTAAACATTGTCATGGTATTTCTCACTTATTCTTTACGGATGATATGATTCTTTTTGCAGAGGCTTCTGTAGAGCAATTTGATGTTATTCATACTGTCCTTGATCGTTTCTGTACCGTGTCTAGGCATAAAGTTAGTATGGAGAAGACCACAATTTTTTTCTCGAAGAATGTTCCTTTGAGTTTTCAGGATACTATCAGTAATTCTTTTGGGTTTACCTTGGCTGATGATCTTGGCAAGTACTTGGGGGTTCCGTTACTACACTCTTGTGTTACTAATGCGTCTTATCGTTACCTCGTACAAATGGTGCAAAAGAAGTTGGCTGTTTGGAATTCAAAGACTCCGTCTCTTGCTGGGCTTATCACGCCTGCTAAATCGGTTCATGCAACTATTCCTACTTATACGATGCAAACGACGATCCTTCCAAGAAGATTTGTTTAGAGATGGAAAGCTTGATTAGAGCTTTTTTCGGGGCAGAGGGTCTGGTAATGGGAGAATTCTAGGTTCGATGGAATAACGTGTGTCAACCGATGGATTTTGGTGTCTAGGCTTCATGAATTTAGAGGTGTAAAATGAGGCATTTATTATGAAAATTGCTTTTACTCTGGTTACTCGTAAGAATGGTTTGTGGTTTCGGTTTCTTCGGCGGAAGTATAAATGGTATAATGAGATTCCAATGAACATTCATATCAACAATTGTTCTAGACTTTGTAAGGGCTCAGTATTGTGTGGAAAGACGTTTGTAGCAACCTTATTCGAATGGTGGGACACAATTGTTAGATCAAAATCAAATTTGTGGGTACATATGTATAATGTACAATGTTATCATAAAGTATGACACAAAATTCAGTGATTAATATTGTTACATGTGTTATATGTATTAAAGTGTTATGGAATCAAAATGTAGATAACATAAGTTGTATTTATAATTTGATAAGGGACATAATTATAAACATTTAAAAGATTAACCTAATATTCAATCTATATAAAGAGGCAGTGATCCCTAAGAAATAGGCACTACAAGAAAATATATTTTTAATGACACACGAACGATGATACACGCTAATTTATGACTTGCAAAACATGTGTGTTATAAAAAAATGTCATGTTTTTTAAAATCTGAACGATTTATGACTTACAATAATATGTGTCATATTTAATAGTCATAATCCAACAAAATTACAAAAACACGAAGTATAGTTTTAATTGTGTGTCATCTTTAGGAGTCGTATTCTAATTTCCCCCCTTATTTTCATCCTTTTCCGCTTGATCTTCCCCCCTCGTTAACAAAAGTTCACGCCGCATGTGTTTCCCTCATTTTTCTCTTTTTTCCCTTTTTGTCTTTGTAACCTCCCACTGGTTTGGCCATTCACCTCAAAAATCAAGGGTTTCCACATGTATTCCTCGTTCTCTATTCCACCATTCAATTTGGGTTTCCACAGTTATTGGTGTTATAGATGTAGAAGTAAAGAGAAGGGTTATGAGATACAAGTGAAAGAGGGTTTTTGTGATGAGGTTAGGCATTACTTCTGAATTTTCTGTGATGATGATAGCATGTTTTTTCTAGGAATGTTTTTCTCCTTTTTTCAGAAAACATCTCACATTAGTGTTATTTTCATCTGTGCGCAGTTGGATGAGTTGAGACAAATATACGAGGAATTGCAAGAATTTCTGGAAGAGGCGCTTGTTAGTGTATAAAGAATTTACATTATGAATTAAAAATACCATTTGTGGTTCCTACATGTATATTAACATAAATTAGCATCCTCACAGGTTTCATTGTTAGAGCTTGAACAAGTTCCTCATTTATGCAAAGAGAAGTTTGCCCCTTGAATTGTTTATATTCATCAAATAGGTGGGTCCGTGTCTCTTCGCATATCCATGTGTCAAATCAATTCCTGTGATACTAAACATAATCTTACTCTACTGCAAGTACATCTTAATTAACATTTAGCATGATAATTTTTGTTTGTCTGTCGTTGGATACTTGATGTGTTTTTTTTGAAGAGAAACCTGATGATATTGCACAAGCGAGAATTGAAGATCTTGAATTTGCAGTAAGTTGATGCATGCATTAGATGGCTAGCTAAATTAGTAATTATCTAATGTTAGATTTTCAAGGCTAATTAAGTTGATATTTTCATCATATTTAAATGGTTGTGATTGTTATTCCCACTTTTATTGCATCTATTGGAGAATATGCTATGGAAACTCAGTTCTCTGATACTGATGGAGAAACAAAAAGATTCTTTTATCGTACTCCAAAGACACGAGAATTAGATAACCTTCTTGGAGACATTTATCATAAAGTTCTAGGTATGCTTTGTAATTCATTTATAAGTTGTTAAGTCCAGTTGTGTTATATATTTACAAGTTTCATTTATCAAAAAAAAAAAAATATTTACAAGTTTCATCGAGTAACCCATCTCAACAAGCTGTATACCATCCCATGCTGCTCCTAGCAAGTGAAAGGTCATGTTAGTTAACAGGGTAACGTGATTTTAGTGAATTTCTTTGTAACATTAATTCTTAAATTCATTAACGAAGATATGGAGAGGGCAATTATCAGAGACTTGGTCTCACACGTATTAACGTTCTCAACACATTATACAAGGCTGTGAACTTTGTGTCTGAACTTGATTGGTAAGAATCATAAAAGGTTCTCTTTATCTCTATTTTTCTCTCTTCTCTAAACATAAACGTCTCCGAGGTAGTTGTGTTACTAACAATAATATCTTCATATTGATGTTAGCCTGTTGTCATTGGCAATGGTTGCTCGCCAGAACAATTATGTGAGGCCTACTTTAACCATGGAGACCATTCTTGATATACAAAATGGAAGGAAGGAACCATCTACTTACAATTTTACAATTCTTTCTTAAAAAAACTATCAAGAGAATTATTATTAAAAGTGACATCATTTTTTCTCTAATAAGAAATAACAACTCCTACTGGTCTACAGGCATATTTTGCAGGAAATGACAGTAGATACATTTATCCCTATTGACACAAAGATTCTTGATGAAGGTAAGTTGAGTCATGTAAAAATATCAGGAAAATGCGTCTCATCCAGAAAAGCATGTTCTGAATATTTCATTGTGAAGTTCTTCCCGCCCTCCAAATTATAAGGTTATGTTATTTTCAGGAAGGATTCATATCATCATTGGTCCTAATTATTCAGGGAAAAGCATCTATATAAAGCAGGTGAGTCTGGTGTACTTTTCTAGTGGAAACATATTTGTAAAAGGCATATGATTCTGTGCGTGCATTTGCCAAGTTTTGATGGATTTATGTAATTGTACCTATTTGAAATACTAAATTCATGATACTTTTGAGATAAATACTTTAGTAGCCTACATAATCATCCATTTATTGTACTTACAAATTTATGGTTTTCCTAGGTGGCTTTAATTGTTTTCCTTTCTCATATTGGAAGTTTTATACATGGTGATGTTGCAACAGTTGGATTAACTGATAGGTAACTTCTGCTTGTTGCTAAATTCATTCTTAAAATTATGTATCTCTGTTAGTATTTTATCTTGTATGTTAGTCAACCGTGTTTCCCATTTTCATAGGATATTCTGTGTGATGGGAGGCAAGCTTATGACTGCAGAACAATCCACTTTTATGATAGATCTACATCAAGTGGGAATGAGCTAAGGTACACTGATTGATAGTGCAATTTTGGATACTTGCGTATAACTGATTTTTTTTATTGGATATTTGAGGATTTGGATAGTGCAATTTTAATTGACTAGATTCGGAGTGGATGCATATATTAACATCTGATATCCACTATCCGAATCTGCTTTACTTTTGTAACTGATTCTGAATAAAATATCCGAATCAGTAATTCCTTTACTTTTTACTTTTGTCATACTAAATTTAGAGATTTGAGGGACTCATATATTTGGTCTAATTCAGATAATAACATTCAAATATAATACAAATAATAAATAGATTTGGATTTTAAAGTAGCTTTGTAAATTTGAATTAGAGTGCTACAAAAATTTCAGCTTTTGTCATCTCTTATTTTGAAAAGAGTTTTGGGTCGTTTAGGAAATTTCCACTTTTTAATGTTGATGGTGATAATTTCACAGGCAGACAACTTCACGGTCTTTATGTTTTGGTGGATGAATTTGGTAAAAGAACCCTGACAGACGATTGGTGTCTACTCTTTAACCTCATAGCACATATATGTAATTTCTGGTTATGCAGTACCACAAATATATTCATCGAGTTATTGTATCCTTTTGAATTTAGATGGCATTGGTCTTCTTGGTGGGACCATAAAGCAATTTGTCAACTTAGATGTTCCACCAAAGGTTTGCTGATATGTTCTTCCTCCCAAAAAAATATCAGCTATTGTTATAATCTGATGGGTAGATCGAATCTACTATGTCAATAAGTAAAAAACGTTTTGCTATGATGTTGTTTACCCCCACTTATTCCATTTCAGACACATGTTTTGATATTTTGATTTGAGGTTTGATATTGAAAATATGGAAAAACTTGGAAAAGTAATATGTTCATAGCGAAATCCATATCGAAATTCACCCTTGGTAACATATGTGTACTCTCATCTGGAGCTAAGTACTAAAACTCCACAGTTTTTTGCTCAGCTTGTTTAATTACTTGGCTTTAGCATTCACCACTGTTAATTTCCAAGCTCAGGAAGGCATATTTGTTGTTTGGATGCTGATTTAATTGAAACATAATATTTATGGTGGTTATATGAAGTTATGAAAGAATTTAAGCGAAATTGAGTAACGTATTGAATGATTGGCTGTGTGTTTACTATAATAGTTATCAATAAACTATTGGGGGAATGCGATATTTGTATTTTGCAGGTTCTGGCGTGCACTCACTTGACCGAGTTACTTAATGAAAGTTGCTTACCAAAGGTACACATTATTGTATTCTCACAATTAATGGCATGTTCATCTAGAGATGAATAAGGGAAAACACATGCACACGAATACACTCATTGACCTTTTAACTTATTGATCTTACACTCTTCCCCTTCTACAACCATTTTCAGTCTGAGAAAATAAACTTTTACACCATGAGCGTGCTACGACCATAGGAGAACTCTACAAATGTTGAAGACATTATCTTTCTATACCGGTACAGTTCTGTTGCATTTACATCAAAAGTTATTGGCATCACAGTAATGTGTTAAAATCTTCCAATGATGACTATAACTTCATAGCATTCATCTCTGATACACGGAAAAAGATACACAATAGGGGTACATCATGGACACAATCATACTAGGATTTTAAAAAAATTAGGAGTATGACAGGACACAACTTTAACAAAAAATTATTTATATAACAATATACAATAAAAATGTAAAATTGATACTTATTAGTTTTAATTGATTTTTAAAACATTTAAAATTAATTTTTAATTTATTTTTAAAAATGTAAAATTGATACTTTTATTTTATTCTTTTAATATGTCCCTGTGTGTTCGATACATATTTTGCAATATCAGAGCTATATTTGTGTCCAACATTTGGATATTCCATGTCAAAGAGTGTCAGTGCATTCTGTTATGCCCTAAAAGGTGATGGTAGCCTAGGACCCTTATAAATTTCTTGCTAGTGTTTGTTTGATCTTAATTATTTCCAAAGACCGGTATAGTTTGTGTTAATATGCATCTTATACCGAGCCACCAGGATGTATCAAAACAACTTAAGATTTGCAATTCCTGGGCCACAACTATTGGTTTCAATGTACTTGTATATAGTTTAATTCAAAAATCAAGATAATAATGATATATGTTTTCTTGCAGGTTAGTTCTCGGAATGCAGCTCTCAGCTATGGTGATTTTCTTTCCTCTATTTTTTATTCTCTGTAACTTGGGGATTCATTTAGGAAATCTTTATTAAAAATCATATCAATTACTTCTTATATCCTGCAGGACTACATTGTGCACTACTAGCAGGTATGTTCAGAGTTTATAAGACTGAATTTGTTGCCATTTCATCACTATTTGCATAAAAATGATTAAAGCATTTAGGTAGTACAAGCCTGACCGGATCAGCCAATTCAATCAAGACCTAGTTGGTCTAACGATTCAACCATATAAGTTGAATACAAAATTAAGAGCCAATAAAAACTGTAAACCAAGAGCCTGAAAAACTAGTTAAAACTGGCAAAACCATACTTTCTTTTTATTAAGTTTGGGCTGTTAATGAAATGATTTTGTTCATTTTTTATTTTGTTCATTTTTGCTTTTGTTCATTTTAACGAAATGCTTTGTGTCAAACTAGTCAATTTGTGAACCCATCTACCAAATTTCCGTCTTCACCACCTGACCACATACGAACTGACTCCAACTAACCACTACCAATGAAGATGAAAGTATGAAATTTAGGATCTTTCTGAATTTCGATGATCATATATCTACACCTTTATTCTTTGTTCTTCTAAAGTCATTATAAGCAATTACCGTAACAATACGTGTAAAAAGAACACGATTATCAGGGTTTTTGTTTTATATTCTTTTGATTGTCCTGTAATTGTCTCTATAAGACCTACAAGTTATTTATATTACAAAGCGTTTTTATTTAGACTTAATATTCTTTGCTTGATGTAGGCCTTTCACAATATTGGCTAAAGGTCTTTTTGGTACTGCAAGATCAAGCCTGTTTCTCTCCACATACTGTACTTCTTCCTGGTGAGCTTCAGTGAACACATACACTTCATTTCTCTAGCTTAAAGAAATTTCCGGTTTTGATATGTAAGAGATGTCTATTTGGTACTTTGGCATCTATGCAAATGCTTCTTAATTGTAATTGAAATAGGATTCAAGTGCACAATGTCTTGGGCCTAAAAATCTTGGCCAAACCACTAACCTCGGTTTGACATTCCTCCAAATATAACCAGCCAAATAGTGTCCCAGTGCGATATGATTAACTCGATTCAGTTGTTCATGCCATATATTTTTTTATTTAAAGCATACACATCGTTGATTTTCGGATCATATAGTGCATAATGTTATTATTCGTGTTGATATTGTTGTGAACAAAGTTGGTACTTTTTATTATGCTATTGATTTGATGACTTTGCATAATGTTATTATGCTTCAAAGAATGCATATGTAAAATTGGTCATTTTAGTACTCTTTAATAGTTAATTATATACTTCACTTTAAATAAGTATAAATTATATACTTATTTCATATTTTTTACTTAGGTTGACAATGGGAAGGAAGAATACACGGATGATGACATTGATGATATTCGCAAAGAATGAGTATCTTATGTGGCAAACTTTATTATGCTGTGATATTTTGTATTGACATATGATTAATACAATATTTTTGATAACTTAATATGAATATATTGTATGCAAATGGATTGCTTATATATAATATGATACATAGATTTTACTTTATGAGGCATTAAATGTGATTTAGTTTGATTATTTGTCAATCTACAATATATATATATATAATTTACGAAATACAATCACGACACATGAACGTGTGTCTTTTTTTAATGACGCGTGCTTCAATGACACGCAATGTAAGTCATACATGCGTGTCATAAATTTATGACACACAAATGTGAGTCAAGCATATTTATGACGGGGGCTTCAATGACGCTCAATGTAAGTCATACATGTGTGTCATAAATTTATGACACACAAATGTGTGTCATCTTAATTTATGACGGTGGTTTCAATGACGCGCAATGAGTGTTATAAATGCACGTCATAAATGTGCGTTATAAATGTACGTCATAAATGCGTGTCATAGATTCATGACACACAGTTGCGCGTCATCTGAAATTCATGTCGGTGGCTTCAACTACTAGCAAATGTGTGTCATCCACACCCATAGATGATGCCCAATGCGTGTCATTAAAGGGGGTTTTTCTACTAGTGAGGTTAACTTGTATTAATCTTATCCTGTTAGAGAGTTTTTATGACAAGAGAAAATCTATCTTCTTGAAATATCATAACCAAATAAAGACTCAAATATTTCAACCTACCTGAATTCAGTTATGCTTCCACAAATCTATTATTTTATTATTAATGGTTTGATATAATTAGATCCTGGTTAATTATCATATTTATTATGATTTGGTTTTAACAAGTGGTATCATCGCCTCATCTGTTGAATCATTGAGAATAAATTAATTCCAAGGTTATGATTTATTAAATTAAATGTTTTTAATAAAATTTTTGGTATTCGACATTATTAATAAAGAGTTTTACATTAATAACTGTTTTGATGTTCGTGAATTCCAAATTTATTATTTGGAAATTTAGGGTTTAATCGAGATTCATGTTTTAAGATTTATGATTAAAATTATTAGTTTAATAATCCTAGTTTGATATTTATTTTATGTGAGTATTGCATTAGTCCAAAAATTAGTCTTTTGCTCGACACAACTTATTGTCAATGTTTGATTACCACAACAAGAATATTATTTACTGATAATATTATTGTCGAAAGACTTGATATTTATATAATATTTGGTATTTTGTGATGTGAATTAATCATAATTTTGAATTTCTTTATTTACTTAAGATATAAGTTTCAGTTTTATTTATATTTTGTTCTATATTTAAATGATTCATTTATTTGCCACTACAATATATGCTCTATGAAAAAATGCACTTAGGAAAGTGAATATGAATGGCTAGAAAAATGCACTTACATAAGGTTTTGGTTAAGAACAATTTCCACTTTTCATGGGGATAACATTTTTAATTGGTATAAGAGATTTTGAGAGGTGAAATTTGTTTAAATTACATAAGTCTAGTGGTCATGAGGCATAACATTTTAGAAGTCTTTAGGGGCACATAATAGAAAAAGATTATTTAGACTAATTGTTTCCTTGACGAAATTGAGAATAATTAACTATGTCGGTCCAACTATTGTGAATAATTGTACGAGAACGTCGGTGGCGATAATGGCGGATTGTAAGTGGAATTATAAGTGGGCTTTGTTTGAGAACATGTTGCCGTTGCATTTATTATTAGGACCGGCAACCATCAAGGGTCCTTGCTACGGAGGAACCGAGGATCAATTTGGTTGGACAAGCAGTAAGGATCGGAGATTCTCTATTAAAACATCGTATGAGATTCGAATGAACCCTAATTCAAGTGCAATCGATCTGGTTTGGAAAGCAATTCAAAAGTACAAAGGACTCCAACAAGTGAAGACGTTACTATGGTTGGTTTGTTGGGGCAAGCTCATGACAAATGCGGAGCGCTTTAAAAGACATTTTACGAATGATGGAGGTTGTCCGCTTTGTGCTAATTCGACGGGGGATATAGATCATGTGCTTCGCAAATGTTCGGCTGCAGTTCCGTTTGGCAGATATTAATTAAAGAAGATAAGATTGTGGAGTTTGTCTATGGAAATCAAAAATTGGGTTCGACAAAATCTGATTAACATGAATTATTTTGCGAAGGTTAGTAAAGATTGAGACATATTATTCGGCTCGATTCTATGGACCATATGGTGTTCTCGAAATTCAATCGTGTTTGATAATCCCTTAGAAGGCAATGATGGAATACTTGAAAGGACCAAGAAACTTCAAGCCATGACGTGCAAGGTAATTGAACAAGAGGCCGAATCACGTCCAAAGCTGAATAACACTGCAGTGGGGGATGTCACCTGGAGACCTCCACCGGATCCTTGGGTAAAGGTCAATATGGTGTTAGATTTCAAAGTAATGGTATGGCTTCTTGTGGTGGTGTCATTCGAAACCATGAGGGAATGTGGTTAATGGAGTTTAAAAAAACTTTAGGTATTTATTCGGTTTTGGAAGCTGAGTTGTGGGGAGTGTATGTTGGACTACATTGTGCTTGGTCCATGGAGATGAGGAAAGTGATTGTCGAAACGGACAGCTTACATGCTATACGCTTAATTCATGAGCATAACACTGCAAAGTGTCTCGATTACCATTCTGGCCCACGTATTTGAATTGCTTGATCACCAATGGGAAGTCATCTTCGGACATGTTCCTAGACAAGGTAACCGTGTGGCCGATTGTTTGGCTAGAAGTGCGGGTCCGGAGGAAGTTGAAACACAAATGCTATGGGTTCCACCTGCTGATGTATTGGATATATTGAATGAGGATAATGGTTTCTTGGTGATGAGATTGGTTCAGTAGTTGATTGACTTTTTTGTAGTTTGTATTGTGTTTCTTTATTGTTACTATAGGTACTCTTTTTCTCTGTTTAACTTGGGGATTTTTTAACGAGACCTATAACAATAATACCTTATTCATCAGAAAAATATAAAACAAACCTTTAAAATTTTAAATATACTAGTAATAGCAATTAAAAATAATATAATATATTATATAGGGCAAGATCTAATTACATAGTTTAAAATTTTTAGTTTTAAATATTTTTAGGATCGCTGGATGAGGAAAATCAAATGTTGAGATTAACAATAAGAAAATGAAAAAATATTCACTGAAATAAATAAAGAATTAATCTTATTTTTTAATTTTTTCCCATCCAACAATCCTGAAAAAAAATATAAAATTTAAATTTTTACACGAAGTATAAATGAATCTTAATCTATATTTTATAATTAAATATATATAACACACGGTGAGAAAATATCATAAACAACACATTAAGAAACCACTTTATAAACTGTCACTTAACTCCTAACAAATAAAAATAAATTATTTACACGTCCGATCACAGCAAACAATCATCTAATTTAGAGAACTAAATATTTAATTAATATAATTATTATTATGATATTTAAAAAAATATAAGTTTGAGTTAATAACTTTTAGAGTAAGGAGAAATTATTTTATGATTCAAGCTCACCACGTCATTTATAAGTGAATCACATTTATTAATTTTAAAATTATTTATACCATCACTCTTTATTTACAAGTAAAAAAATAAACATTTATCATAAAAAAATGAGATAAAAATATTATTAGTTGAGACCATAGATCTTGTGATGAATTATGTCTATTTAACAATTTTTACTAAAGCAGTCAAAATTTTCCTTCCCGTAAATAGGAATTAATAAAGAAATACCAAATACTTGATTTATAATTAAACCTAATTTTTCATTACATTATACATATAACATCTGTACAAGAGACTCAATATTTAAATAGATTGAATTTCTCGAAATAGTTATAAAAGATAGAATTATCAAGGGTGTATACTTATAAACCACCATTTGTTTTCTCGATAGAATTGTAGATACTTCCTTTTTCTCTTCTTTTCCTCGCATCTTAAATTGAAGCGGTTCTGCTGTGAAAGACTTAATATTAATAAGTAGCGTGACCGATAAAAATAATTATTTTTTATCAATTGGAAGAACATAATAAGTTGTGCTAAATATTATACACGATAAGAAATTGAGTTATAAACAGTAAATGTTATGAAAACTATTAATATTTTAAGTTGCACTTAAAATGTTATTAGAGTTTAAGTTGATAGAGCATTAGATTTTTCCACGATAAAAAAATAAGTTAAAAGTCGAAAATGTTATGAATATATATAAGAAATATAATTATGCCTAATAATGTCATGGATTACTAAGAAATAAATTATAATCTGTAATGTTAATATTTTTATTAATAAAACATGTTGCACTAAAAAATGTTATTATTTATTAAGAAAGTAAGTTGCGCCCAAAAATGTTATACTTCACTAAGAAAGTAGCATGCTATCTAATTTAATGTTAGTATTTTTTTAATAAAATAAATGCACCCAAGAATTTTATGATTCAATAAGAAATATGTTGCGATATGTTATGTTAATATTTGTATTAATAAAATAGGTTGCACCAAAAAGTAAAAAAAGAAAAGAAGAAAAAAACGGTTCAAAAATTTAAATATTGATATTTAATATATTATTATCTATACTTTTAAATATTAGAAAAGTTGAAGATAAAATTGAAATTTAAAATATCAATATTTATGTGATAATGATCAATACTTTTAAAAATTAAAAAATTTGATAAAAAGATCGAAATTAAAAATATTGACACTTAAGCGATGATCATCGATACTTTTAGATATTGAACATGTTGATGAATATGATCAATAGTTAAAACATCGATACATATGCTATGAGGTTCGATACTTTTTTTATTTATTTATATTGATACTTATGCTCTTGTATTTGTGAAAAAGTTTGATATTTGTGAAAATGTATCAATACTTTTGGAAAAATATTCGTACTTTCGAATTTAAAAGAACATGGAAAATGATATTGAGTTTCGAATTTAAAAGTATCGATACTTTTGAAAATGTATAGCTATTTTCGATTTAAAAAAAACATGGAAAATGATATTTGAACTTTTGAATTTAAAAGTATCGATACTGTTGAAAAATTATCGATATTTTGATGCCTTCTCATTTTCCATGTTTTTCTTTAAATTCGAAAGTATTGATACTTTTAAAAGAGTATCAATACTTTATCAATACTTTCGAATTAAAAAAAACATGGAAATGATATTTTAACTTTCAAATTTAAAAATATCGATATTTTTGAAAAAATATTAATACTTTGCAACCTTTTCATTTTCCATGTTTTTCTTTAAATTGTAAAGTATCAATACTTTTGGAAAATTATTCATACTTTCGAAGTTTTTGTAATAGAAATATTAATATTTTTATATCGCAACTTGCTTTCTTAGTGAACCATAACATTCTTGTGCGTAACATATTTTATTAATAAAAATATTAACATTTAATATCACAACCTATTTCTTAGTTAACCATGTCAATCTTGGGCGAAACTCATTTTATTAATAAAATTATTATCATTCCAGATCGCAACTTATTTCTTAGTGAACCATACTATTCTTGGGCGCAACCCATTTTATTAATAAAAATATTAACATTCCAGATCACAATCTATTTCTTAGTGAATCATGACATTCTTGGGCGCAACCTATTTTATTAATAAAAATATTAACATTATAGATCGCAACCTATTTCTTAGTGAATCATGATATTCTTAGACGCAACCTATTTTATTAATAAAAATATTAACATTTCAGATCACAACATATTTCTTAGTAAACCATGACATTCTTGGGCACAATCCATTTTAAAAATATTAACATTCCATATCTCAACCTGTTTCTTAGTGAACTGTGACATTTTTACGCGCAACTATATTTCTTAGATTCTAAAATTTGAAGGGACTCGGTTATTCAAAAGTTTTACAAGAAATTGGTTGTGTGGAAGGTAGCTTCATTGTCTATTGCTGGTAGAGTTGTGTTGATAAAATCTGCTTTTTGCTCATTGCCGATATTTTTCATGTCAATTTTTAGAATGCCGAGTTGTGTATTGAAGAGGCTTAATTCAATTATGGAGAAATTTCTTTAGGGGATTCAGTTGTTAAAAGCAGAATTCATTAGGTTAATTGGTCTACCGTTTGCAAGCCTAAGGCTTTGGGAGGGCTTGGGGTTTTAAATTTAGAGCTTATGAACAGAGCGTTATTGGGAAAATAGACGTGGAAATTTACTAATGAAAAAAACTCCTAGTGGAAAAGGATTATTTGTGGCAATAACAAAATTGATCCGAATTCAATGGGGTTGGGAAATTCGGCCTCTTATAAAGCATCTTGGATATGGAAGGGGTTGTTAAAAATTGATGTTCAGATGATGACTTTGGAGTTTGTTTGTGGTGTAATTTTAAAATGAAGGTGGGAAATGGGGATTCAATTTTGTTTTGGCATGACGCTTGGCTTGATGGAGTTTCATTGAAAGAGTGTTTTTCAAGGTTGTTCACTCTTTCGAATAATAATGAGGGGAAGATTGCTGATTTCAAGAAATCAAACTCTTCAAGTTGTTTTTGGGACACTCTTATGAGAAGAAATCATGTCGATTGGGAGATGTTGCAATGGAATGAACTTATTTCATTGTTGTATAATTTTAATCCCTCGCCTTTGATTGATGACAACTTTGTGTTGTCAGGAGAAGGTGATGGTCATTTTTCAATTAGATATTTCCTTAGAATCCTTCTTGACAATTCGGGTGACATTTTTTTGTGGTTAAGACATGTGTGGTCTGGTGTGGCTCCTCCTCAGGTCGAATCTTTTGTCTTGAATCCCCCCAAAAAAATTTCACCATAATTGAATTAAGCCTCTTCAATACACAACTCTACCAGCAATAGACAACGAAGCTACCTTCTACCCAACCAATTTCTTGTAAAACTTTTAAATAACTGAGTCCCATAATGATGCTGAATTTTTCTTCACCCCAAGAGGTAGTCCCAAATAATCTGTTAGGAAGGAACCCACTGTGCAACCTATTATAGCAGCTCACTCACTAATGACCCTTTCATTCACGTTGATTATGTATAACCTACTCTTGGATAAATTAATTTGCAAGCCAGACATAATCTCAAAGATCAGAAGCACCCTACTCACATTCTTCAACTCCTTGATCGAAGCGTTACAAAAAATTAATAGACCAACTGCAAATTGAAGGTGAGAGAGCTCAAAGGAATTACCCTGATTTCCAATCTCAAATCCTCTAAACAAACCTAAACTTAGAACCTTTTGCAACATCAAGCTCAATAATTCACCGACCAAATTAAAAAGAAGAGGAGAAAGAGAACAACCCTGTCGAAGACCTCTCGCAATCTGAAACTTATCTGAATGAGAACCATTCACTAAAACCAAAATTGAAGCAGTATACAAGCACATTTTCATCCAAGATCTCCACCTCTGCTCAAACCCATGCAATCCATGATTTTCAATAATATACTCCAATCAATTGAGTTATAGGCTCTCTTGAAGTCAACCTTGAACGTTATTCCTTCAAGGCCTTACCCTTCTCCAATAATCAATCCCCTTGTTAGCAATAAACAAACAATCCATAATATGCATCCCCGGAATGAAGGCGAATTGGGAAGGGCCAACAACCGCATCCATACATCGTCGTAATCTCCTAGATAACACATTCGACAAAATTTTATAAAGCCCTCTGACTAGGCTAATCGGTCTAAAGTCCTTGATACTTTCCGAGCTCATCTTTTTTGGGATAAGGGTAATGAAAGAGTGGTTTACCCCTTTATCCCATATTTTTCCTACATAAAAGTCACTAAAAACCTCAAGATTTCCACTTTTATATTTGACCAAAACTTTTTGAAAACTGTCATTGTCAATCCATCCGATCCCAGAGCCTTATTACTATCCGAGGATGATATTATATCCCAAACTTCTTTATCTAAAAATGGTCCCTCCAAAAATGAATTTTGCTTCACTAAAATATTGGAGAAGTTGAAATTCAATACCTCAACTGTAGGGTTCCTATTGTAAGCTTCTTTGAAAAAAATTACAACGCTTGATTTAATTACTTTAGGTTCCGTCGTTAACTAACTACCCACTTTCAACGCTTTAATAGAGTTCACCCTTTTTCTGTTTACAGCACACATGAAAAAATCTAGTGTTGCGATCGCCTTCCAAACACCATTTCACTCGTGATTTCTGTAACCAAACTAGCTTCTCTTTTTTATATAAATCTCAAAGCTTTTTTCTAGCCATACCCAAAGACTCCATAGAGACAGAAGAGGACCCCTGCTACATATCAAGTTTCGTGTCGTGTATATATTTTTCCAGCTCTGAAATGGACCCTTGCATTTTGATAAAACTAGCTTTAGAACACTTTTTGATTGCAACTTTAGAGCATTTTAAAACAATGGAAATCCCTTTTCTCCTTCTTCTCATCATCGCTTTCTGAAATTCCTCCACCATTTTCTCTTTGAAACATTCCCCCTCTAACAAATAATTAAACAATCTAAATGGGTTTGGCCCCAATCCGCCCTTTTACTTTCTAGAATAATTGCATTGTGTCGGATAAAGATCTCAGGAGCATACTCTGATTTAGTATCGGAAACACTGATAAGAAATTCGAATCTACAAGAAATCTATCCAATCTAACAAAAGTAAAAATTTCCCTATTGTTATACCAAGTGAAGTTACCACCCAACGAAGGAAGATCATTCATATTAGCCCTATGCACAAACTCATTAAAGTTTCACATCGAGAATATGTTCTGATTTCTCACTATTTTCTCCTCTTGAGATAGGTATGCATTAAAATCACCTCCCAAACAAATAGGACAATCCAGTTGCAGCACAAAAGACAACAATGCCTCGAAGAAAGATTCTTTCTCCGAATCCACTGATGGTCCATACATATTAATAAACTAACATTTAACAAACAATTGTTTTAGATTACCTTTAACTGCAATAAACCTCTCCTGAGCACATTCGGACTCCACCTCCATCTTTATTTCATCCCATAAAGTTATCAAACCCCCTGCTGACTCAACCGCAAGAGACACCACATACCCTCTCAATATATTCCCTCCTAATCTCCTTAGTAAGGAAAGATTGACAACCTCTACCTTTGATTATTGGATAAACATCAACACTGGTTTCTTCCCTATAATAAAAATCCTCACAACCCTTGACTTTTCTCTTCTCCCCAAACCCCTCACATTTCAAGATAAGATACTTAAACTTGACATAGGAAATAAGAAAATAACCTAATAACTACAGGAGATCAATTCTCACCCCTTCCTCCTCTCCTCTATTAGAGAATTCACCTTTTTCTTAAAGGTTTTTTACCTAATTTCCCAGCTTGCCCAGAATTTTTCATTCTCATCATAACAATGACTTGGAGTCTTCCAACGATTCGACTTTTTCTCTCTCGAATTTCTCATTCCTCTGCGTCTACTATAGACTCTATTAAAGAATTTTCACCCAGTTCTACCCATTGACACACTCCTTTTTAAAGTATGACCACGATTTGAAAAATGACCCATTCTATGAGAAAATGACCTTGAAAGATAAATTGAATCTTCACCCAATCTAATATTATTATTTCAAGAACCACCTGAACCCCTTATATAATTTCCATTACTACTTAAAGAGTTCAAAGAACTAGATCTCCTACGAGACCCACTTCGAAAGGGTCCACCTTTGATGGTTCCTAGATCAACCCGTATAATCTCCACATTCTTCCTAACAAAATTAGGCCTATCTAACCCGCTATTATTTCCCCTAGCCAACCCATGATTCACGTCATTTACCCCCTGACAAAATCTGTTGCATAGGAAATAAACAATTATGTTGTTTTCTTTATCAATCCCCACCAAATTAATTGGCCTCATACCAGGAACGAAAATCTCTATGCCACCTGTCGAAATCTCTTAAGGCCAAGTCTCCACTCTCTCATAGGACAACACTCATACCTCTTGGACTTCTCGATCCCTCAAGACCCCTCCATCGTCGTACTGGTTCTCCGATGATCCATCCTCCGCTTCATCATAAGACTCTCCATCACTCTCTCTATTCGATATCTCATAAGAAACATGATTCAATATCTCTATTTTAATCTTTATCACATACAACCTACCGTTAGTGTTGATGGAGATCAATTCCGAAAAATCAAAAGGACTAACCGTCCTAACAACCATCTGAGCTACTCTGCAATCTAACTTCAGTAGTGTTTCCTTCTTGATCTCCACTAACTCCCCCCCCCCCACCTTGAAGCCAGACTGGAGAAAAAGACTTAATTCCAATAATTCAAGGGTACTCCAATTAATGACACTTCGCAAAATGCCAAAGGAACACCCCCCATCCGAGGAAACTGGCCTCAACCAATCGAACTAGAAATTTAACTCCAGAGCTTTTTCTTTCAGAGCTTTCATTTTCTATTCTTCCGCATAAAAGTGACTAAACATGAGTTCCTGGCGTACCCTCAACTCGCCACTTCTGCATTTATACCATCACTGTCCAGAGCTTTCTGGATTAGTTCCACATCATACGATTTTTTATGAATGCCAGTCAGCGACCTATTTAACCAACATCGATCCTCCATAGTGATGAAGACATAGTAGGGATTCTTCGAAGCAACTTCGCCACTCGTCAAACTATTACGTCCCCCTACTGGTAACCTCTTATTTCCCACCAGTTTATTTCGCCACTCATTAAACACCTTACCTTTACCTTCAAGGCTCTCTGTTTGAGTCTCAACCCTCTTCTTACCTGACTACAAAAAAACACAAACTCGTTATATCTTTAGCCGGTCACTGAAATGTAAACCACAAATGGCATGCTACAAATGAATTGCTATATTCTACAATCAGTATGTAATTAAGTGTTTAACACCGTTCAGCCAAAGTTCCTCTTGGAAAACATAGAAAGAAAACAGAGAAAAAAAGTGCTTCAGAGACGGATGACACTTCTATGTAGATTAAAGATGAGTAGACAACAAAAGAAAACACGAAAGGATAGAAATTTCATAGGCAAATTTTAATTTGTAAAATCAAAGATAGTGAAGCTCAACAAAAACAAAACATATTGTATTGACAGTTAATATTATCAAATCAAGTTTTTTCAAATTCCAAGTGCATTTGAGAATAGAATAAACACCAAACATCAACTAGCGAGATATAAAAGATAAAAATTAATAAATAAAACCTAAATAACATACTCGCCATGTAAGACCATAGTATCATCCATAAGCCCTTTTCTCTTGGTAGCACTAGATCTTGATGGAGTTCGTGGGCGTTTCAATGATGCTACTTCAAGGGGAGGAGTTGGTTTCATTTTGAAAACTGAAGATAGTCCAACTGAAGCAATGACAAATTAAGTTCATTTGTAAAAATATTCTTTATGAACCATGCAATCCATGGGATAGTTTACAATCTAGGTCATTAAACTCAGTATCACCTTTCAGATCTATCATAAAACTTTAAATTATTAAAAAAAAGCACACATCGCTGAACTTGTTTATAACAAATTAGGTTGCTTATGCTACTTCTATTCAGGAATTTTGATACAAAAAAGTGATGGTATGCATACAAAACCTTTTTTTTACATCTTATCAAGATAATGCCTAAAAGATTATGGTTTTTTTACAACAAAACCATTTGATTTATTTTCCAAAATGGGTCCACAATGGCAACATGGAATTTTATTTATTTATTTATTTTGCCTAAAACGCCTGCTAGGCATTATCTTGATGGCATGTAAAACGAAACAATACAGATATGTATGCTAAGTCAACTTTTCCGTTAGAATTACCTAACAAATTGTCACATGTGACCTAGTTTATCAATAATAGAAGTTTAGTGATATAACTTGATAAATTAAAGATTTGTAACCAACATAAAAATGATGGTAAGTTCAATAACGTAGAGCCAAATCCAGTTATTCTAGTAAATTAATGGATGGCATATGATCTTCATTAGAGTAAAAATGCTGCTACCTAAAATAGAAGACAACAAGTTGTCATCATCGGGAATCGATTCTGCAGTTCTGAATTGAGGCCTTCTAAATGATTCAACTGAGTTTGTACTTTCGACAGTAATTGTACTTTCAGTTATACTTCGCTTTTTGCCTGAAATGAATGTAGTTCCAGCCTCAACTTCATCATTCCCTTCTGGAACCTCTTTGTCTAGGGTAGACTCACCAAGTAAATCACTTGGTTTATCGAAAGGCTCTTCCAGTGCAGAGAGTAACTGTAGACACCAATTTACGTCCTTACGTTATAATTATATAATTATAAAATATATATATATATATATACCATTACACATATATTACATATCCTTTCTCTTTTTACTTGCAAACCCAACAAATATCTAAAAAACAGCATGCCCGAATCAGTAGGAACCCAAACCAGCAAGCCCACATGCGACCTGGTTCAAGATTCGAACCTGCCCACAAGGCGCGACCAGAACCAGTAAGCTAGTGTTTCAAGAACCCTAGCCTTTCCTTGTCACTAGCACCACATCTCCCCCTCCTCGAAGAATCCACATGCCTCACGCAACTGACCAAACACAATCCTCGTTCAACCACCCACTCCGATTTCCCCGGCGCCATGAATGTATATGACACAACAACACCAAGCAAAACGAGTGTTTTAGTCCAAGAGAACCTCTAAAATTGGGACTAAAAAAAGATCTCTATAACTATAAATACACGAAAAATCAAAGGAAAAGGGGCATTTTCGAAAGAAGCAAACATATTTTCAGCCGTTCGGGAACCAAACACCGAAAAAGAAAAGAAAGAAAGTACCTTGGTGGAACGCCGTTGAAATCCGAGGTCGCCGGAGCCGAAGAAACCGAAAAGTTTCTTCTTAGATTTGCAACAATTCGATTGTTTTAAGGTCAAACCGGGACAGATCCATACTCAGGGCGACAAGACGCTTCGGGTGAGGCCTTCCTTGTTCCCCTCCGGCGTCAGTGCACGGCGGTGGTCGTCGTTCGGTGGCGGCTGACGCAGCGGAGAGAGCACTGGAAACTAGGCTTCGTTTGAAACCTTGAGAGAGTTTCTCTCACTCAATTTCTCTTCCTTGTGTAAAGTGAATCAAATGAGCAGATAAAAAATTCTAGGCTTATATTGAACACTTGAAACGACGTCATTTCAAGGGAGACTTTCTGCATATTTTCATCGTGGGTAAACTAAAAACTAGGGGCTTCTATGTTTTGTATAATAATGTTATGGTCACCTATTATGTTTTATTTCTATTATATTTCATGCGTCAAATTTAAAACTTTTACATTTTTGTCACTTATTTAATGTTTGTATGTACCTTTTTGGATGTTTGAATTTAGTCAGTACATTTGTTAATATTTTATTTCGGTCACTGTTCGCTTTTGGTTTAGTTATCATTCGGTCCTCATATTTTTGTTTTAATGCAATTTAACCCTTTTCCTTATTATTTTTTTCTAACACTTTTTTTATTTATATATATATATATATATGTATTTTTATATTTTCATTTTTTTCCTTTCATTTTTTTTCTTTTCGTTTTTGTTTCATGTATATATTATTATTATTATTCTTCACTTTATTTTTTCTCTTTTTTATTTTTTATTTTTTCATTTTTTTATTTTCTTTATCTTTACTTTATTTTTATTCTATTTCTTTATTTATTTTTCATTTTTGTTTTATTACCTACATTTTATATTTGTATATTATTATTTTTATACTACATATTACTATTATATATATATATATATATATATATATATATATTATTTACTTTATCCATTTTTATCTTTTTTATTAGTATTATTTTTTTTCCTAACGTTTTGTGTACACATACATGTACTTTATTTTATTTATTTTTTATTTTTTTTCTACCTAACATATTTTTCTTTGACATTTTTTCTCCTAGGCCCCCCACTTTAATTTCTTCCTTTCGTGACTCCACCGAATTCTTCCTTGTTTTTGATGAAATGATGTAGTTTGTTAGGTTAGGTGGGAGTGTTGAATTATGTGTCTTTTTTTTTTATTTTTTTATCATTACTATTATTTTACCTAACATGTATATATATATATATATTATTTTTATTCTTTTATTTTATTAATATTATTATAGTATTTTTATTATTATTTTCTCATGTTTATTTTCATTTTTTACAATCTAACACTTTTGACCATTTTTAGAGAAATTTCAACTGATTAAAGGTAAGTAATTCGAATCGAGTTTTTTAAATTTAAATTTCAATTTTCGCATTTAAAGACAATCGACAAATTAATTGGTACCGAAAGGGCAGTTCAAGGGTGCTAATCCTTCCTTTACCGTAACCGACTCCCGAGCCCGACATATTTCTGGTGAAACGCAGATCAGGTAAGATGGTGTCCGGCCCACCTAAATTCGTTTTAAAGTGGTCGGTGGCGACTCTAACCCAATCAATTCAAGTCGAAGCCCAATTCCGGGGCCCAACCGAAACACGGTTCCGACAGCTTGGCGACTCCGCTGGGGACAGGTAAGTGAGTCAGGCCAAAATTAATTTTCGGGTGTCTTTTTATGAGAAAATTTTAATTTTAATTTTAATTTTATTTATTCGATTCCAATTATTTATCTTTGATCATTTTTCAAATAAATAGTTGTACTGACATTTTGTTCAATGATTTCAGATTTTTGAAAAGTTTCTATCTCTGGCTCTATACCCGAGCCCCGAACCCTATTTAAGTGGGGGTGAAAGCGACACCTTCGTGTGAATTTATTCTCCGTATGGGCCTAGCAAGTAACCTTCGGGATTCATATACCTTATGCCTTCGTGTGAATTTATTCTCCGTATGGGCATAAGGGAATGTATCCTCCCGAGTTTAACTTAGTCCACACAAGCCTGTGATGGGTTTAGGACTAAGGGTCTGGTAAGCCCAAGGGGGCACCGGAAAGGATAACTCGGGTACCTTTTTTTTAGAACCTAAACCGGGAGACTACAAGGAATTAGAGCTCACCCCAAGACCTCATTCTAAACCCTAGGATGCTTTGTTTCCTGCTTTATTTTCTGTTCAAAGCATGCGAACTAGACAAATATGCGGCTAGGATTTGTTTGAAATTAGCATGCGGGATAGAAATCATGTCTGTGTAGGAATATTAAGCATGTTCGGGTAGATTATCATGTGGGGTAGGATTTTTTTTATTTATTTTGATTTACCTCACTAACCCCTTTTATTTTTTGTTCTATTTTTCGCATCATTTAAAACGAGGTGTTGATCCACCAAAAATGTGTTTGTTAAACATGAATAATCTGCATTAATGGACAAAGGGATTATAATACAAAGAGATAAAAAGCTCAGAAGCCCAGCCGTGGTCAAAGAATACTCAAAGGTAAAGTTGCAGGGGCAATACGAGGAAAAGGTCACTGACCCGGTCGCTCCTTTCGAAAACTACAAGAACAAGATGGTGAAATCCTAGCTGAGCTGGATGCCATTGCTGACGAATTCAAGAAGCAAGTTTCGGATAGTTTCTCTCGATGGAGGGCTCCAATGACACTTTCGTTAGAAACAAGCTCGGTAGAGAGTGAAAGTCGGAGATGCAGTCCTTCAAGACCTTTTTTTGGGGCAAGCAGCTCATTATTTGCACATTTTAGCCAAAGGAACCGGAACGGTTTGACAGGGTATTCAACCAGTGACAGACGAAGGGAGAAGACTGATCAACCTATCAGAAGTTGTTCGGGGTCTATGCCTTTAAAATATTTTTGTCTCTTAAGACATAACACTTTTGTCCCAATAAGGATTATTTATAATAGCAGGTACATTTTTTGGATCAATGCCTCGAACATTTCATGCATCATGCATTCAGACATATTGTGCATTTTGTTATTTTTCTTTACATTCGTATTATTTTTTCCTTTTTTTACATTCACATGTCTCATAAAAAATGAGAACATTTTGATCCTATGACATATAAGGAGCTTTACCAACAGTTGTTTGACGCACACGTGGTGTCACCATATCCAGAGAAATCCATGAAGCCCCGTACCCCAGGTAGTATGATGAGAACGCTCATTGCGAAAATCATAGCGGAGTCCTAGGGCGCACTATCGAGAATTACTCCACAATCAAGAGAATCATACATAAAATACGTAACAAGAATCGAATCGACTTCAACAACTTGGGGGCATCCAAGTGAGGAAGACCATTTCATCATTTGAGACATTTTGTTTGAATTTGTTTTTCCATTTTTTTCTCAAGTTTTTATAAGGACTTTTAAATAAATTTATGTTACTTTAAAGATGTTAAGCAATGGATCACATTTGCAAACTTGTAATTCTTTGAATATCATTTGAATTAAGAAACTCTGTGAATGGTTCAAAGTTACGGATCTTTGACAAAGTAACATGTTTTAAAACAAGGACCTTGACCTTACCCAAAATATACCCTCAAACACCGTACCCTGCTCTTACAATTAACTAATACAACCTTTTCCTTTCATAAGGTACGGACAACATGGGGCATCATTTGCATATGACAATTACTATGTTTTTTATTTAAGATGTTCAATGACGATGATGATCTTTACAAATGAAAGAGTCGAGTAGGTGAATCCAGTTTAGGTCAGTTGTTTGAAAATTGAACTCTAAAGATGAGATTCCTTGACTTTCAAAAACACCTAGACTATGACAGGTTCTTCTTGACAATCTTAAGAAATTAAATCCGTAAAAACTGAGCTATTCCGCTAAGGCAATTGGTTATAGAGGAAACTTGAAAGCCCTGGCCTTATGAGTAGATTACGTTCAAACCATGACATTGCTCGGACACTTGGTAATTCGGTGTTTGCTCCACTGCTCTTGTCAGGCCGAAGACTCTGTGATGAGATGAACCCTTCAGTTAACTTGATAAGAGTGATTATAATATTAAGCTGTCCCTCTAAAGCAATTGGTTTAATGCCCCAGCTTTATGGATTCAGCTAGCCAGATAATGACAAGTTAAATCAAATTTATCTAAGCAAGAAATTTTCGGTAAAATGGACTAAGGGAGTTAAGGAACACCTGTTATAGTCAACTACACACGAGCACTCAAGAATTTCATTTTTAGGCCGATGTTTTTGCACTGCCTTTGTTAGAGGAGTCTACAAAGCTTGAACAAATAGAAGATTTCAGAGGACTGAAATAAAAGGTCTAGTAAGTGATCATGCTAGTTGTGTCATTTTGTCCGCACCCAATTGAAGTGCCAAAGCATGTTGCGATATTTCAAAAAAAATGACATTTTTTTTACCAAAACCTTATAAAGGAGGCCAAGCTAAAGCCAACCCATCCATTTGACACTGGTCAAAGAGCTGTAACTCTGAAAACGTTAAAAGAGCTATTGATTCCTTTGATATTCTTTGAACTCACGTTTATAATTTGATTCAATTGCGAACAATATTTTACAGCATTTTTATCGTTTTCTCTCCTGAAACAAGAAAAATGAGAAAAACATTTTCAAACAGAACAATCTCAGATATGAAATGTCTGTAAAGCCCAAGCTCTAGAAGCAAATGGGGCACGATCGATTCCATGGACCAAATTGGCAGACAAAGCATGAAGAGATAACACATAATTCATTCATGTTGCATGCATCTTAGACATAATTAGGTGCATCACATTCCTCATTTTAGCATACATGATTTTTGCAGCTTTTAGAGTCAATGATACTTAATTCGTAAGCGCCTTTAAAGAACGATGGTGGTTGCTTAGCTCGGCAGCAAGAAGCTACACTTCGACCAACTCGACAGATTGAAAATTTTCTCTCGAACTCACAATTTGCTCGAGAGTAAATTTCAACTTCTCAATTTCAGAGCCAATTTCAACTTCACAACGAAGAACATTGGACTCCAGGCAACGCAAGTTCAACTTCCCGACGAAGGGACCGCTGGTTGTCAACAAACAACTTCCCAATTTCAGAGCCAATTTCAACTTCACAGCGAAGGATATTGGACTCCAGACAACGTAAGTTCAACTTCACGACGAAGGGACCGCTGGTTGTCAACAAACAACTTTTCAGAGCCAATTTCAACTTCACAGCGAAGGATATTGAACTCCAGACAACGTAAGTTCAACTTCACGACGAAGGGACCGCTGGTTGTCAACAAACAACTTCCCAATTTCAGAGCCAATTTCAACTTCACAGCGAAGGATATTGGACTCCAGACAACGCAAGTTCAACTTCACGACGAAGGGACCGCTGGTTGTCAACAAACAATTTCCCAATTTCAACTTCACAACGAAGGACATTGGACTCCAGGCAACGCAAGTTCAACTTCACGACGAAGGGACCGCTGGTTGTCAACAAACAACTTTTCAGAGCCAATTTCAACTTCACAGCGAAGGATATTGGACTCCAGACAACGTAAGTTCAACTTCACGACGAAGGGACCGCTGTTTGTCAACAAACAACTTCTCAATTTCAGAGCCAATTTCAACTTCACAACGAAGGACATTGGACTCCAGGCAACGCAAGTTCAACTTCACGACGAAGGGACCGCTGGGTGTCAACAAACAACTTCCCAATTTCAGAGCCAATTTCAACTTCACAGCGAAGGATATTGGACTCCAGACAACGCAAGTTCAACTTCACGACGAAGGGACTGCTGGTTGTCAACAAACAACTTCTCAATTTCAGAGCCAATTTCAACTTCACAGCGAAGGATATTGGACTCAAGACAACGCAAGTTCAACTTCACGACGAAGGGACCGCTGCTTGTAAAAAAAAACAACTTCCCAATTTCGGAGCCAATTTCAACTTCACAGCGAAGGATATTGGACTCCAGACAACGCAAGTTCAACTTCACGACGAAGGGACCGCTGGTTGTCAACAAATGATTTCTCAATTTCAGAGCCAATTTCAACTTCACAACGAAGGATATTGGACTCAAGACAACGCAAGTTCAACTTCATGACGAAGGGACCGCTGGTTGTCAAAAAAAACAATTTCCCAATTTCAGAGCCAATTTCAACTTCACAGCGAAGGATATTGGACTCCAGACAACGCAAGTTCAACTTCACGACGAAGGGACCGCTGGTTGTCAATAAACAATTTCCCAATTTCAGAGCCAATTTCAACTTCACAGCGAAGGATATTGAACTCCAGACAACGCAAGTTCAACTTCACGACGAAGGGACCGCTGGTTGTCAATAAACAACTTCCCAATTTCAGAGCCGATTTCGACTTCTCAGCGAAGGATCTTGGACCCAAGACAACACAAGCTCAACTTCACGACGAAGGATATTAGACTCGAGACAGCACAAGTTCAACTTCACAAACGAAGGGACGGCTGGTTGTCAACAAACAACTTCCCAATTTCAGAGCCAATTTCAACTTCACAGCGAAAGATATTGGACTCGAGACAACACAAGTTCAACTTCACAACGAAGGGACCGCTGGTTGTCAACAAACAATTTCCCGGTTCCAGAGCCAATTTCAACTTCACGACGGAGGATATTGTACTCGGAACAATGCTACTTACTTGGATTTCAACTTCATGACGAAGGATATCCAATTTCAGGCTCAACTTCACAACGAAGGGAATCGTGCACACAAGCATCATCCATCCTTAGATTGGATTTCAACTTCACGACGAAGGATATCCAACTCAAAGAATGAGTATTTGTCAATAAAGACCTTCGAGTTCGACTACGCTAAGCTCTAAGGTATATCATTTGCAGCATAACTTAAGAAGAGAAAGGTTATCTACCAACCAAAGACCTCCGAGTTCGACTACGCTCAGCTCCAAGGCACATCATTTGCAACATAGCTTAAGTCGAGAAGGGCTATCTGCCAAAGGCCCCCGTGTTCGATTACACTCAGCTCCGAGGGCACATCATTTACAGCATAACTCAAGGCTAGAAGAGTTATATGTCAACAAAAATCTTTGAATTTATTTCTCTTGAAACCAATTTTGTCTCTCTTGAGACAGTTTCCCTTGAAACTAATTTCATCTCCCTTGAGACAGTCTCTTTTTGAAACAAAGTTTTGTCTCTCTTGAGACAGTTTCCCTTGAAACACCAACCTTTGAATATGTTTCTCTTGAAACAAAATTTTGCCTCCCTGGAGACAGTTTCTCTTGAAAAAAACCTTTGAAATCGTTTCTCTTAGAACACAAAAAGAAAACCTTTGAAATTGTTTCTCTTGAAACAAAAAAAAAAGAAAACCTTTGAAATTGTTTCTCTTGAAACACCAAACCTTTGAGTTCGATTTCAACTTCACGATGAAGGATATTGTGCTCAGAAGTTTCTAGTTCAACTCAATCTCACGACGAGGGAGTCATTTCAGGATTCAATTCAAATTGACAAACCAGTTTTAATATCGGATTTCCATTATACGACAGAGGACCTTCGATAGTGACGAAATTTGTGTCTTTTATCTTTGTCCTATTTTTCGTTCCACGAAAAAGGACAAAGAGGGGCAGCTGTAGACACCGATTAACGTCCTTACGTTATAATTATATAATTATATAATATATATATATACCATTACACATATATTACATATCCTTTCTCTTTTTACTTGCAAACCCAACAAATATCTACAAAACAGCATGCCCGAATCAATAGGAACCCAAACCAGCAAGCCCACATGCGACCTGGTTCAAGATTCGAACCTGCCCACAAGGCGCGACCTGAACCAGTAAGCTAGTGTTTCAAGAACCCTAGCCTTTCCTTGTCACTAGCACCGCATCTCCCCCTCCTCGAAGAATCCACATGCCTCACGCAACTGACCAAACACAATCCTCGTTCAACCACCCACTCCGATTTCCCCGGCGCCATGAATGTATATGACACAACAACACCAAGCAAAACGAGTGTTTTAGTCCAAGAGAACCTCTAAAATTGGGACTAAAAAAAGATCTCTATAACTATAAATACACGAAAAATCAAAGGAAAAGGGGAATTTTCGAAAGAAGCAAACATATTTTCAGCCGTTCGGGAACCAAACACCGAAAAAGAAAAGAAAGAAAGTACCTTGGTGGAACGCCGTTGAAATCCGAGGTCGCCGGAGCCGAAGAAACCGAAAAGTTTCTTCTTAGATTTGCAACGATTCGATTGTTTTAAGGCCAAACCGGGACAGATCCATACTCAGGGCGACAAGACGCTTCGGGTGAGGCCTTCCTTGTTCCCCTCCGGCGTCAGTGCACGGCGGTGGTCGTCGTTCGGTGGCGGCTGACGCAGCGGAGAGAGCACTGGAAACTGGGCTTCGTTTGAAACCTTGAGAGAGTTTCTCTCACTCAATTTCTCTTCCTTGTGTAAAGTGAATCAAATGAGCAGATAAAAAATTCTAGGCTTATATTGAACACTTGAAACGACGTCATTTCAAGGGAGACTTTCTGCATATTTTCATCGTGGGTAAACTAAAAACTAGGGGCTTCTATGTTTTGTATAATAATGTTATGGTCACCTATTATGTTTTATTTCTATTATATTTCATGCGTCAAATTTAAAACTTTTACATTTTTGTCACTTATTTAATGTTTGTATGTACCTTTTTGGATGTTTGAATTTAGTCAGTACATTTGTTAATATTTTATTTCGGTCACTGTTCGCTTTTGGTTTAGTTATCATTCGGTCCTCATATTTTTGTTTTAATGCAATTTAACCCTTTTCCTTATTATTTTTTTCTAACACTTTTTTTATTTTATATATATATATATGTATATTTTTATATTTTCATTTTTTTTCCTTTCATTTTTTTTCTTTTCGTTTTTGTTTCATGTATATATTATTATTATTATTCTTCACTTTATTTTTTCTCATTTTTATTTTTTATTTTTTCATTTTTTTATTTTCTTTATCTTTACTTTATTTTTATTCTATTTCTTTATTTATTTTTCATTTTTGTTTTATTACCTACATTTTATATATGTATATTATTATTTTTATACTACATATTACTATTATATATATATATATATATATATATATATATTTTATTTACTTTATCCATTTTTATCTTTTTTATTAGTATTATTTTTTTTCCTAACGTTTTGTGTACACATACATGTACTTTATTTTATTTATTTTTTATTTTTTTTCTACCTAACATATTTTTCTTTGACATTTTTTCTCCTAGGCCCCCCACTTTAATTTCTTCCTTTCGTGACTCCACCAAATTCTTCCTTGTTTTTGATGAAATGATGTAGTTTGTTAGGTTAGGTGGGAGTGTTGAATTATGTGTCTTTTTTTTTATTTTTTTATCATTACTATTATTTTACCTAACATGTATATATATATATATTATTTTTATTCTTTTATTTTATTAATATTATTATAGTATTTTTATTATTATTTTCTCATGTTTATTTTCATTTTTTACAATATAACACTTTTGACCATTTTTAGAGAAATTTCAACTGATTAAAGGTAAGTAATTCGAATCGAGTTTTTTAAATTTCAATTTCAATTTTCGCATTTAAAGACAATCGACAAATTAATTGGTACCGAAAGGGCGGTTCAAGGGTGCTAATCCTTCCTTGACCGTAACCGACTCCCGAGCCCGACATATTTCTGGTGAAACGCAGATCAGGTAAGATGGTGTCCGGCCCACCTAAATTCGTTTTAAAGTGGTCGGTGGCGACTCTAACCCAATCAATTCAAGTCGAAGCCCAATTCCGGGACCCAACCGAAAGACGGTTCCGACAGTAACTTTTCAGGTGCAGGCAAGTCGGACAAAGCACAAGTATTTGAATTTTCCAACTGATCATCACATAAAGCAGGTTCTGACATCTGAGTTTGGTAGGCATCACCTGCAAAGATAATATTTACATAAATGAGAAAAAATCCAATATGAGGTCATGATGGTAAAATCAAATATTAATAATGCCGTGGATTATTTACATAAAGAGAGGGAAAATAAGACCATCTATGTAAAGCTACACCTACAAGCATAAGACTGGTAAAACAAACCTTGCACATCAGTGCAGGCTCCAGAAGGATGAAAGCCCTCCTCCCTTTTTGACAGATCGACCAAGTTTTGCTCTGCCAAAACCGAATTCTCAGATCCAAGAACTGGAATAGACGGGGCATCTTCATGTGTTGGTTCCTGACAAGCTTGCACTTCACCATCAACAACTGTTGGTCTACTGGGAAATTCAAATGAATAGGAAGGATTTGAAGCTATTACGTTGGAAGGTGAGCATGACTCCTCCAAATTATTGAAGGTTTCAGTATCATTGGCAAATTCAGACTTATGTGATGCTTGATCATTCTCCAAATAGCCGCCGTCTGATGTGAGCGCACAGGTACTACTTGAACATGTTCTTCGAGCAGGGTCTTCCAAATCAAAGGTGACATTGGAGCAGCTAGGAGATTCTGCACATTCACCATCAGTTCTATCCCTTGAGTGCAAGACACCGTAATGCGTATCTTCCACTCCATCCAACCCATCATGTCCTCCAGTAGTCCTAACAGCAGATTTGAACTCCATAGACGTGGCATCGTGGAGAGAATTTACTTCTGGTTTAGTATGTTCTTTCTCAATATTTCCAATATAGCAGCCATTCTCAGAAGGCATATTACATATATCAAAAACTGATCTACCGGGGTTTTATCCCCATGGGAACGAATTGATTTATTAGGAGCATTTTCCACACACTCAGAGTTGTCCAATTCTATATGATTGTGATGTTCTGGTTCTACATGGACACAACCAGCTAGTGCATCATGCACTTCCTCCGGCACAGGAGTACCTGGATCCTGATCATACTCTTCGAATTCAGAATTTAAAGCTAAACCTTCAGCCTAACATCAAGAAAATCAAATTATCAAAGCAAGTCAGATAATAAAAAGGCTAGAACATGAACTGCTGCCGTGAGCTAGATAAAAAAGATCTAAAAAGAAATTATTTACTGTGTTAAAACAACAAACCTGATTCTCAATGCACTCGATTGGTGCAGCTTCTAAATTACTTGGGTCTTGTTTCTCTGATCTGACCCTTGAAGGTCATGCCTGTAATGACAAACAGGTTGACAATTTAATGGTGGCGTTTTTCCTGAAAAATCATCTTTTTAATTTAATATTCTCGATTAGGCACCGGTCATACTATATTTTCTGATCTAACACCCTTTACAGTAAGGCGCACCCCCTGCAGCGTGTTATACGCTGATTTGGCGTCACGTGGGGTAAGACGCGCTCCCTGAGGCGCGCCTTATGCTGACATGGATACACGTATGTATGGCGCGGGGCAGGGGCCGCGCCATATGCCACGTAAGATATAGCGCAGGACAGGGGCCGCGCTATTCAGTTATCTCAATTATCAAACATGCATAATGCAAGGAGCGGTGCAAGGACCGCGCCTTGCATTATTTTCCCAAACTTCTCGGCTTTAAGGCATCCTCTCTCAGCTATAAATAGCAGTCTCCCGTAAACTCTCTCACCAACAATCATTTGAATCAGTAAATAACATCCGACAATCATCTTATATTTGATTCAGAAGTTTGCTCGATCTTTCGTTATAAGGTAATTTTGTTATAATATTTATTTTATAGTTATATGATTATTTGAAAAAATATTATACTAATTATTTTCAATTAATTTCTGTGTTTGTAGAATTAGAAAGTGGGAGCATACGTCGAAATATTTTTGCGGTGCAGGTAAAAATGTAAAATTATATTATTTAAATTATTTACGTTTATGTGTAAAAAATTTATTCTGTTATATTTTTGGTCATATATTATTTATTTAATCATGTTTGTTTCAGTTGTTTTTTTACGGATATAATATTGTTGCACTTTGTTGTCTTGTTAATAGAGTTAAATTGTTATGTTATATAAGATAAGTGAATATTTGAGAATGATTTAGGAGATATATATATGTTATATGATATGAATTGGATGATCATATGCACACGTGATATGTGATAGAAGAAATAATATGAGCACATGAATATATGCGAGCTTCCAAAGTGAATCACAAGGCGATAGACCTGAAGGTAATAGCATTCACCTGCCCTGGCCAGGCAGGGAGAAGAGCGAAAACCTTAGGGAATGCCTGTATAAGATTAGAGAATGTTTCATGATGTTGAATGAATGTATAGAAATAGTTAAAAGAGTTAAGAGCACCTGAGTTCAAGGGTGAATTCGAGAAAGGTTATGTTGTTACAGACATTTGAATAAATGATATGAAGATAATGTTAGATGGTTGTTATTTCTCCTAAGTGGAGAAGTTAAATTGAGAAGTTTCGTTATTATGAGAGAAAGCTAGAGTATGGCGGACAAATGTCACCATAAGAACGTTAAAAGATCAAATGATGTGGTTAGAATTGTAGAAGAGTTTAACAATAAGTGCATCAGTGATACGTTTATAAAATGAATGAAATCAGAATTATGGATTTGAAACAAAGAAATAGTATGGTGTATAAGCAAGAGTGTGGATATGATAAGGGTTTGTACTCTAAAAAAAAGAGTTAGCGTTGGCTAACGAGATTACATGCTGAAAAATATGTTGATCATATGAATGAGATATAGTGAAGGAAATAACGATACTTATGGTTGAGGGAAAGTAAGGATTGAAAGAGAAGTATAAAGTAATATGAAAAGATCATGTGTATTAAAGTACATACAAAGATTAAGAAATGATGAAAGGTAGGATGTGTATGATTGGTTGACTAGGGTTTGTGCCCTAGATTGAACAGATGTTATTGACTAGATATTAGAGTAAAAGTGATAGAGTTATAAGATTGGAGGAAAAGATAGAGATGAGTATAGGTGATAAGACAAGAGTATATGAATATGAAAGGAAATATATGATTTATGTATAAGGAGATTTCAATTTGGAACAAATAAAGGAATAATGGAATAAAGGAATGAAAGATTAAGTAAAGGAAGTAGCATGAGCACATTAGAAGATATGTTCTTACTGATATGTTCAGTGAAAATTCGAGGACGAATTTTCTTTAAATGATGGGAGATTTGTAACATCCTCAATACCAGGTTAGTGATCAAATTGTAAAGTTTCAAAATTTGGTGACTAGAGTAGAACCATGGATTAGTTCAATGATTTATTTGGAAATAAATCATAAAAGTTATTGGTAATTATTAAATGAAGTAAAGGGTAAAATAGTCAATTGACAAGGAAAGATATTTTCTCCCCTTTATTATGAGATTAACACGTGGGGGAGAGGAAGATGAAAACTCTCTTCTTCTTCACTTGCTTTCTTCTTCTCCAACGTGCTCAAGCTAGGCAAAGGTGAGTTTCTTTATTTGTTGATTATTAGCTGAAATTTAAGGTTGAGTTTTGATTATTAGGTGATAATTAAGCATAAGAAGAACTTAAATTATCTTGAAACAATAAGATGAAGAGAATAGAGGGGATTAAAGAAAAGAGAGGAATAAGTGAAATCTTGAAAGGGGGTTCTTTAATGAGGTTTTAGAGTGAATTTGACTTGTCATCAATCTAATTAACATGTATGAAGTATTAGAATTGGATTTGTAACATGTTAAAATTTGGGTATGATTCTTGAATTTCTTAAGAAGAATAGAATATGGAGGTTAGTGATTATTGAGTAGAAATGAGGGAAAATATGTATATGTAAGGAAGGAATATGAAAGGGGGTGAAATGTGAAGCATTTGAGTTAAATTAAATGGATTTTCGGGCTTACAATGCAAATTCTGGGCAAGGTGTATCGATGCACATTCAATGTGCATCGATGCACTCTTTAAAGAAGAAACATCGAATGCAAATGGTGCATCGATGCATAAGGAGTGCATCGATGCATCCCTTTAAAATGAAAACATCGAAGGTATTTTATGTATCAATGCATGGGTAGTGCATCGATGCATATGTTAAAGAATGCATCGATGCACTGTAGCATGCATAGATGCACTTCAAGGGGAAATTGAAATAGACATTTCTTATGGTCTAAGAAATGATAGATTATATTATAACAATGGGATACTTATATGTATCAATGTATAATTATATAGATATCGAACATGAACAAGTTCCAGGTTGTGTATCAAGTTAAGTTTCGATCGGAAGAGAGGAAATCATAAAGTGGATTGAAACTTAGTGAGTCCAAGGTGAATACACGTTATTTAGTATATGATGTTAAATGGAAAATAAGACTTATGATAAGTCTATTTCCAATAGTAAAATGCATGAATTCATAGAGGTATGTGTTTATTATGATTTATATGTGTGCATAAGTATATGTGTTATTGATATGATTCTATGATCATAGGATGTAAACTATGTGATAAGTGATAAGTGACTATATGGAATTATATGAGAACAAGAGATGACAATGATTTACATGTCATATGAAAACCAGAGAAGTGTTATAAGAAAAGTGACATATTTGTGATAAATGAATGATATGAAAAGTGAGATAAACAAAGTATGGTTTATATAGGGAAATATAAGAATAGCTCATAGGTTATATGATAAAGATGGAACCATATAGGAACATTAATTGAGTACTTGATAATAAGTCATAGGTTATATGAGAATATATATGTTATGAGAAATGACCCATGTGACTAAGTGTGAATTGATATAAGTATGTGATATGAAGTTATGGGTATATGTGTTATATGTTACATGATATGACATGCGAGTTACATGAACAAATGAGAAATGATATAAGTCATATGAAACGATCTACGTGAATACATGCACTTGTGATACATGTGATATGATATGAGATATATGGTTACACATACATGTGGTATGTGACAGAAGAGAAATAACAAGTGATATGAAATGTTATAAATGATAATGCCCATGTTATGTGATATGAGAGCTAGGGGTATAGTTGGCATGCCAAGAGTCGAGGGTTTACCTAGGTTCTTTGGGACCTATGGATAGTTTACCTAGGTTCTTCGGGACCTATGGACAGTTTACCTAGGTTAGTCGGGACCTATGGACAGTTGCCGAGGTTCTTTATGACCTCTGGATAGTTACTGGGGTCTTTGTGACCTCTGGATAGGTCCTTTGGGACATTTATACGAGCTGTGGTGACAGCATAGTGGTGCACAACCTCAATAGACTCATGTATCTACAGTTCTCACATGTGTACCATGGGCTAATAAAGAGATAATATTAATAAACTGGATATGATGATATGTTTGTTTCCTTATGAAAGGTTATGTGTGATATATGATGGTAAAAATGGTAATTATAAGATTATACGATAAAAGGAATCAATGATAGTGATAAGAATGAAGATAATGATATAGTTGCTTGTGTGTTTGATTTACGATAGGATATATGTTTTACATGACATGATATATATATATGTTATATGGTATACGTGAGTACCTGTTAAGGTATATATGAATGATTATAATTGATTGACATGATGATATAATAACAAGTCTATCAGATATATAATATGGACATAAAAGATCATAGGAACAGGAGATAAGAGATATGAATGATAATAACAGTATATGAGTTTTAAGAAATGATTACTAGTAAATGTTTACATTATATGTTTATTGCCTCACTAAGTCATAAACTTAACGTGTGATTGTTTCACACGTAGGTTACAGAAGTGAGAATAGTAAAGAGCAATGTGGAGCAAGACAGGTCAGTTCCCCTTATCGAAGGTCAGATCAGAAGAAAGATGAATAATATGTATGTTAACAACTAAAGTTTTAGTTGGCATGTATTCAAAATAATGTATTGTATAAGCTCTGAATAGTTTTATAAACGTTTTGAATAAGTTATATGTTATAAAAAGTTTTAAATTATTCACTAATTTTGTATAAGCAAAAGTTTTGAAAAGTCAATGTGATACCTCGGACTCGGATCCGGGTCGGATACGGGTTGGGGGTGTTACAATTAATTTATACAGCGTTCGAACTATCGAACAATGATATGTTGAAATGATGGTTGATTCTCAAAGTAATTATTCAGACGACGATATTGAGATGTTGCAAAGTTTGTTCAAGTGCGTGCTGTTCGGGGTCAGCCATTAAGCTCACACTATGGGTTGGCTGAACAAGTTGATCAAGTTGACTGTCCGACTACAGTAATGTGTAATGATTTTAATGCCATAATGGGAAATCCACATCATGGTGTCGGCACATCAACTTCAATGGGGAAACATTCATCCCCAACTCCTTACGATATGTACCGAGGTGGGTCCACGAACAATCCATATGGCAACATCGCGTTCAGTTCGAGGGGAAGGTATTCATCTACAAATTTCTTTGACCTTAATATGGAGATGCCATCGACGCAACAATCTGTGCAGTTTTCATTTGACCTGATGGCTTCAAGCTCCAGGGGGAGGTATTCGACTCCGAGCTTTTTCGATCTCAATCCAGATATGCCTTCTAGTTCAAGGGGAAGGCATGCCAGTAGTAGGTTCTTCGAACTAAATGTGGAGAGCATGGAGGAACCATCATCTCCACCAGAAGAACCGCTTCGTGAGCCTGGTACGGATGGTGCTGAGACTGGACTATTCATTCACCCAGAATCACCGCAATTCAACTCTGATGGTGATAATGATGTAGATGAAGTTTCAGCAAATGTGGCATAAACTGGCCCTCCAGCACACATGTATGAAGCTGATTATGATGCAATGTACGGGCCAGAATTTACGGATATACCTCATCTCGATGACTATGGATATTACTCATCAATAAATAATGGTGAGTTATCTTTAGGCATGGAGTTTTCAAGCAAGGAAGAAGCGATGATGGCTATCAAAAATTACAATATCTGTAATTCTGTTCAGTCTAGAGTCGATCGCTCCACGACCGAAAAATATGTATGCTACTGTGCCCGACGCGAAAACGGATGCAATTGTATGGTTCGCGTATCTAAGAGTAAGAGGAAAAACAACAGATGGGAACTAAAAGTATACAACGGTCCTCACACATGTTGTGCTGGAGGGGTCAACCAAGATCATCCCAACTTGGACTATGAAGTGATATGCCAATCCATCATGCCCATGGTAAAAGCAAGATCTCATATAGCTGTTGCAGTGTTTATTTCAGCTATACAATCGCAGTATGGGTACAATGTCTCATATAAAAAAGCTTGGTTGGCAAAACAAAATGCCATTATCAAACTTCATGGCGAATGGGATGCATCTTACAATAAACTTCCAGGTTAGTTTAGGCTGGTGCGGACGTTGAATCCTGAGACAATTGTGGACTTCGAAACCTCCTATGCATACCACAATGATCGAGTTCTACGTGATCGATGCCAATTCTACCGAGTTTTTTGGACTTACCCACAGTGCGTTAATGTTGTCAAATACTGCAAGCCTGTGGTCCAGATCGATGGGACTTTCTTGTATGGAAAATACAAGCAAGTTTTATTATTGGCAGTTGTCCAAGATGGTGTTGAGTTAATCGATCGACGAAATCGGCAAGGAGGGGGTGAATAGGCAATTAAAATTTTAGTGGAAGCTTTTGCAGAAAATTGAAAGTAATTGCACAGTGATTTACAGTGGTTCGACTTTCTCAATCAAAGTCTACGTCCACTACCTTAGTTATCCACACTAAGGATTTTCCAACAAATTCACTAATTTGTTCTTTCTTTTGAGGCCAAAGAGATACAACTCCCTCAAGAATATACCCCAATTCTTGAGAACACTCTTTCTCAAAGAGAAGATTACAAATTTGCAAACTTACAAGGAAATCCTCACAAGGTAGATTGTTTGCATAATTCTAGAACAAAGAAAAGAACACTAAAAAATGAATACAATTGAGTACAAGTAGTGTTCTTGAAAGCAAACTGAATATTGAATGAAAAATAGGCTTGAAATGCTCAAACTTGAGGTTTGATGCTTTCTCTTTGATTCTTTCTTGATTCTTGTTGATTCTTGTTTCTTGTTTTTTATCAATGGCTTCTAAGCTTGTTTAAATACACCTTCAAATCATTTTAAACATTGGGGATGCTTAGTGGAGTCAATATAGCCGTTTAAGTGTGAAAACAATTAATAAATTCAGTTGGGAGCGTCAGTGCATCGATGCATACCCATGGTGCATCGGTGCATCGGTGTAAAATTCAAATATTTTGACCGTTGGACCCTTAGTGCATCGGTGCACTAAGAGTGCATAGATGCATCAAGTGCATTCGATGTTTCAAAATAACCAAAATGCATCGATGCATGGTTGGTGCATCGATGCATCAAATGCATTTGATGTTTTCATAAAATCCTCAGTACATCGGTGCATGGTATGTGCATCGATGCATGAAATGCATTCGATGTTCAATTTAATTCATGGTGCATCGATGCATTGATTGGTGCATCGGTGCATCACTTTGATAAATTGATTTTAGGCTTGATTTTGGTTCAAAATATTTTATGAAAATTGTTTCAAAAATAGTTTAAGTATAAAACACAATTTTACACATTTAGTAAGGTTTGAATTTGAACTTGAAATACTTAGAGTAATAATTTGATATTCGATTAATTAAATCGAATATACTTAGAAAATCATTTGTAAAATCTTAAAATGTATTTAAACTTAATTTGTTATATCGAAACACAAAAATGCTTTCAACAATCTCCCCCTTTTTGATATAACAAAACATTTGTGTTATTTTAAGATTTTTTAAAAATTTGAAATCATTTTTGAAAAATTACTCCCCCTTACTATAACACTTCTCCCTTTTAACACTTAATATTTCTCCCCCTTTTTGTTAAATCAAAAAGATTTAAAAACCGGTTTAAACAAGGTTTTGAAAAATATAGCCAATTGATTAAATATATATATATAGTTTAAGCTGTTAAGATCACAATCAAAAGAGAGATTAGCCATTAGTTTCATAAACCATATTCATAATTAAATGTGAAATAACATAATTGGTCAAAATGAACTAATATGATGCAAAAATTAATAATCATTAAGCTCAAAATAATAAAATCAAACCAAATATATATATATATATATAATAAGTTCAAAATCCATAAAACATCCAACTCCTAACAAATTCAAACATTTATCAATCCAAAACAAAAAGTCCAGAAATATTAAAAATTAATCCAAGTTTGAAAATCCAAGAAAACATAACAAGGAAACAAATTCACTCCATAGGAGGATCGGGAGGAGGAGGATAATGAGCTCAAACTTCAAGAGTGAGAGCATCTATACGTTCACGTATCTCCCGCTGAAACTCAGTAATCTGAGACTCCATGGAGGCAAACCTCAGATCAAATGACTCCAAGAAGGATCGAAAATATGGTGGCATTTGATCTTCTTGCCGTGCTGGTTCCGGTGCAGGCTCATCGTCTGGAACGTGATCGTCGATATCTTGCATAAGTTGTTGAAACTCAGGATCATCGTCAGTAGCTAGTTCCGGAGGAGGAGGAGGAGCACGAGAAGAGCTAGGAGCAGCTCGTGAAGAGCTAGCTCCCGGGGTTTTCTTACCGGGTCGAAATACCCAAAGACTGGTTTCCTCGTCTTGTTTTTAATCCGCTTTCTTCAAGGAAGTAAGATTGATTTGGTTTTGGAGTGGAATAGGATTGTCGAGAGAGACATCTAGACCAAGTTTGATAAAGAGGTTACTAAGAAGACATCCATAAACTAATGTTTCGACATGTTTTGAAGGAACAATGTTTATGACATCAACTAGTTGACTGAAGATAATGTGGGGTAGATTGATTTTGATCTTATTCTTGAGACAGTGCATCCACCACAAATCCCTAATACGAAGAGTGGAGTACCTACCTCCGGATGGTCTAAACCACCAAGAGATCATCAGATGAAGAAAACGATCGTGATGAGATCGTAGAGTACTGACACTAGCGTTTGGAACATAGGGATAATCTACATTTTCATTCTTATTACATAACCCATCATCATCTAATCCAAAACATGAAGCTATAATCGCGAGGTCAATATTAATATATTGGCCTAAAAGATATGATCTAATGGCTATAGTCCCACATTGAGTTTCGTTTTGAATACATACCACATTGGAATAGAAAATGCGGACTAATTGTTGATAAACGATAGGTTTGAGCTGAAACATTTTTATCAAACTTCCAAGCTTTAAGAATCGGAAGGTATTCAAAGTCAATATCTATCATTGCTTAAAGAGAAGGAATAAGCTCTTCCAGGAATCTATAAGTTTGAAAAGAATTTCTGTAGCTAGAGTACAATTTGTCTCTACGACGCTCATGTTAAAACAAGATCCTAATATAGATGAAAGTATAGGAGGAACATGATTAGGAGGTTGGTTTGAACGAGAACGACTCGATGAAGTTCTAGGGGCATTTGGGATTAGACATAGTTTAGGTATCGGAAAAAAGAATATAACCTGCATATTGAAACACATGTATTATAACACCCTTAACTCATATCCAACCCGAATACAAGTCTGAGGTGTCACATTGACTTTTCAAACTTTGACTCTTATAGAAAATCCCAAGAATTTTTAAAACTTTCATTAAAACGAAATACATTAATTTACATAAGACCATAAAAATACAAAATCAATCAGAGTATTCGTAATTAACACTTATTACATGCCAACATTCTATACATAACCAAGTACATACTTTGTCAATTACTTCTGATCTGATCTCTTAGTAGTATTGTTGTTCGTGCTACTTCTATTTCCACTTTTCCTGATTCTTGGTACCTACGTGTAAATCACTTACACGCTATGTCATAGACTTAGTGAGGCAATAAATGAATATGCAACAATAAACTTATGAATGTTCATACTTACCATTGGATCATGACATTTCAATATGCAGGTATCTATCGCACGATAACATATAATGCACATACGAAACTTACCTTCTTGTATCACTTTCACTGTAAATCTGTATTTCAATTACATAGCCCATGTATATTATTGAGAATAGAGGTATGTGAGTACATTGAGGTTGTGCACTAATGTTGTCACCACAGCTCGTATCAATTCCCTCATGGGGCACCGAACCTTAGTTCAATATTCGTCCCGTAGGATTATTATCTATGTCCCGTAAGACCCCTACATCCCGAAGGACTACATCCCGAAGGACTATTATACCCTCGACTCTTGGCATGTTAATTACACTTATAGTTCTCATATCGTATACTATGGGCATTATTGTTATATTTCATATGTTCATGTACTCATATCATTTCTCTTGTGATCATGTATCTCATATCACTTCATATCATGTTCTCATATCACATGTCATATCACATATCATATCACATGAACATATATATGTCTTATGCATGTATCACAATAATTATCATATATGGATGTTCACCACTACTATATTATAAAAATCAACTTAGGGATTAGACTTATCACAAGTCTTATTTCATTATAATATACATATAGTATGCACTCACCTTAGCTTTGCTTTGATTCGATTCTAATCCTTTGATCGTTCCGGAATAAGCTTACTTTTAGTATCTACATAATCACACATGGATTTATATCAGTATTATAACTAATATACTCTAATGGTTCACTCTTTAGACTAAGAGAAAAGTCAATTTCATCTTTTAATGAAGGTATGCATCGATGCACTACTGATGCATCGGTGCATAAAAGGTATTCGATGTATTATTATTGTTGGATGCATCGATGCACTCCTTATGCATCGATGCACTAATTGTATTCGATGTTTTTATTTTAAAAGAGTGCATCGATGCACTACCAATGCATCGATACACCTTCAAACAATTTCTGGGTTTTAACCTTGATGCATCGATGCACTATGAATGTGCATCAATGCACTCTGCCCAGAATCCTCTTTTTGAACCCGAAAATTCATTCATTTTGGATTAAATCCTTCATGTTTAATCCTCTTTTTCATTCTTAACTATAGTACACATCCTTAAACCAATTTATACTCATTTATTTCATCTTAAACCTTCAAATCCTATCCTTCATATGTAATTCAAGAATTACATTAATAAATCAACATGTTTGAATTCCGCTTTTAACACTTCGTATATCTTAACTAGATTGATGACAAGTCAAATATAACTTTCAATTCTAGTTATGAACTCTATTCCAAGATTTCATTCAAGAACCTCTAATCTTTAATATTCTCTATCTCCTTTATCTTTTGATCTTAAGATAACTTAAGCTTTCCTTAAGCTTAGTTATCATCTAATGATCAAAACCCAATCTTAAACTTAACAAATAATTAACTAAGTAGAAGACTCACCTTTGAGCTTGGAGATACGGGAGGAGAGGAAGAAGAAGGAGAAGAAGTTCTGGAATAAAGAGATAAGATAATTATCTTTTAGATAAAAAGACCATTTTGCCATTTAATTCCTTTAATAATTACTAACAACTTTTAGGATTTATTTCCAGACAAATCATTGAACTAATCCATTCTTCTACTTTAATCACCAAATTCTGAAACTTTACAATTAAGTCACTGACCCATAGTTTGGGATGTTACAACTCTCCCCCCTTAAGAAAATTCGTCCTCAAATTTTCATTATGCAAAGAGGTAGGGGTACTTAATCCTCATGTCCTCTTCACGTTCCCATGTTGCTTCCTCTACTTTGTGATTCCTCCACAAGACCTTAACCAATGGAATAGTCTTGTTCCTTAGTTGTTTGACTTCGTGAGCTAATATTTGAACAGGTTTTTCCTCATAAGTTAAATCTGGTCAGACTTCAATTTCTTCAGGAGTCACAATGAGAGATGGATCAGATCTATATTTTCTAAGCATTGAGACATGAAAAACATTGTGTATCTTTTCCATTTCAGGTGGCAAAACTAACTGATATGCTACTGATCCTACCCTCTTAGTAATCTCATAAGGTCCAATGAACCGAGGACTCAACTTTCCTTTACGTCCAAACCTCAATATTTTCTTCCACAGAGACACTTTCAAGAACACTTTATCTCCGACTTGAAATTCAATTTCTTTCATTTTTAAATCAGCATACGATTTCTGTCTATCAGCTGCAGCTTTCAGATTATTCTGAATTACTTAAATTTTCTCTTTCGTATTCTGAATCAACTTAGGACCAATAACTTCTTGATCCTTAAGTTCATACCAGTTCAAGGGCGTACAACATCTTCTTCCATATAGAGCTTCATAGGGATCCATTTTGATGTTTGACTGATAACTATTGTTGTATGCAAATTCAGCAAGTGGTAAATACCTTTCCCACGATCCTTTGAATTCAATAACACAAGCTCTTAGCATATCCTCCAGAATTTGAATAGTTCGCTCGGATTGACCATCGGTTTGAGGATGAAACGATGTACTGAAGTTTAACCGAGTTCCCAATGCTCTATGTAATTACTTCCAAAACCGTGATGTGAATCTAGGATCCCGATCAGAAACTATGGAAATAGGTACACCATGCAACCGTATAATCTCTCTAATATACAACTCAGCATACCTATCCATGGAGAAATCAGTTCGTACTGGAATAAAATGAGCTGACTTAGTCAATCTATCCACGATTACCCAGATTGAATCCTTTTTGTTCGGAGTTAAAGGCAAACCCGTCACAAAATCCATCGTTATGTTTTCCCATTTCCATTGAGGAATTGAAATCGGTTGTAACAATCCTGACGGAACTTGATGTTCAGCTTTGACTTGTTGACAAGTCAAACACTTTGATACAAATTCCATAATGTCTTTCTTCATTCCCGGCCACCAATATCGACTCTTGAGATTCATATACATTTTGTTCCCTCCCGGATGCATTGTCAATGGACTACAATGAGCTTCCGTTAACAAATCATTCTTTAATTCATCAACATCTGGAATTACTAATCTTTCTTGATAATACAAGTTCTCATCAGACTTAATCTCATAATCCGTACCCTCTCCATTATTTATCTGTTGTATACTCTTTAAACACTTTTCATCTTTAACTTGCAATTCTTTAATTCGATTTAGCCATACAATCAGTTCTGCACAAATTGCACCATCTTCTCTTAACGATAATCTAGCATCAAGAGTTCGCAAAGCTGCAAACGTCTTTCAACTCAAGGCATCAGCTACCATATTTGCCTTTCCAGGATGGAAATCAATCACCACATCATAATCCTTGAGAAATTCCACCCATCTTCTTTTTCTTAAATTCAACTCTTTCTGAGTCATCAAGTATTTTAAGCTCTTATGATCCGTATACAAGTAGCACTTTTCACCATACAAGTAGTGACGCCATATCTTTAAAGCAAACACTACTGCCGCCATCTCTAGGTCGTGTGTTGGATAATTTTTCTCGTGCGGTTTTAGTTATCTCGAAGCATAGGCTACCACTTTGCCTTCTTGCATTAATACGCATCCCAAACCACTATGAGACGCATCACTATACACTATAAAGTTCTTTCCAGACTCTGGTTGAACTAACACTGGAGCTTCTGTAAGAATCTTCTTTAACTTTTCAAAACTCTCTTGACATTCTTGAGTCCAAACAAATTTTACTTCCTTTTTCAACAGTTTAGTCAGGGGTAATGCAATAATCGAAAAGTTTTTAACAAACCTTCGATAATAACCAGCTAACCCCAGAAAACTTCTAACTTTCGATACATTCTTTGGAACTTCCCACTCCATAATAGCTTTAATCTTTGGGGATCCACTCGAACTCCTTCTTTAGAAATTACATGTCCAAGGAATGCTACTTCATTCAACCAGAATTCACATTTAGAAAATTTAGCATAAAGCTTCTTGTCTCGTAAAATCTGTAAAACAATCTGTAAGTGTGAACTATGCTCTTCTTCTGACTTTGAATATATTAAAATATCATCAATAAACACCACAGCAAACTGATCTAAATACTGTTGGAAAATTCTGTTCATTAAATCCATAAAAGCAGTTGGTGCATTCGTAACTCCAAACGGCATCACGATAAATTCATAGTGACCATATCTTGTTCTAAACGCCTTTTTCGAAATGTCTTTTTCTTGAATCTTTAATTTATGATAACCCGAACGTAGATCAATTTTTGAGAACACTGAAGCTTCCTTTAATTGATTAAATAAATCGTCGATTCGGGGAAGTGGATACTTGTTCTTGATGGTCACTTTATTGAGTTGTCTGTAATCGATACAAAGACGCATTGATCCATCTTTCTTCTTAACGAATAGAACTGGAGCTCCCCAAGGTGATACACTTGGTCTAATAAACCTTTTGCCCAATAACTCCTTTAATTGAATCTTTAATTCTTGCAATTCCTTTGGAGCCATTCTGTATGGTGCCATTGCAATGGGTGATGTTCCTGGTATTATCTCAATCTGGAATTCTACCTCTCTGTCAAGAGGTAAACCTGGCAACTCTGCAGGAAATACATTGAGAAACTCTCTGACTATAGGAATCTCTTCAATCCCTTTCTCCTTGGTTCTAACATCCAATACATTAGCAATAAACCCTTAACATCCATGTAGCAGTAACTTCTTTGCAGTCATCACTGAAATCACATTTGCTAATGGATTACATCTTTCACTAAATACAATAACTTCTATTCCGTTGGAACTTCTCAATGTCACTCTTTTCAATCTACAATCAACATCAGCGTAATAACGATATAACCAATCCATCCCCAGTATCACTTCGAATTCATCAAAAGGTAATTCCATCAGATTAGCAGGAAATTCAATTCCCTGAATCCGTATGGGACACCCTCGGCTCACCATATTTACCTGAGCACTGTGCCCTAGTGGATTCGTCACTATTACTTCATTACTAGTAGTTTCTAAAGGAATGTTCAATTCTCTTACTAACGTACTAGTAATATATGAATATGTAGACCCCGGATCAATCAATACAATAACACCTTTGTCAAACAATAGAAAGGTACCTGTTATAATATCTGGGTCATCACAATCCTCATTGGTCTTGAGGTTGTACACTCGAGCAGTGGAGTGTATCTCCTGTTGAGCATAGGACTCTGACTGAATTCTTCATCTGCCTCTACCTCTTCCCCTATGGGCTACAGAAACATACCTCTCTGGCTGTACAGATTCACTAGTTGACATTGGACAATCTCGAACGAAATGTCCGGCGTCTCCACATCTAAAGCAGACTCCAGAAATCATCCGGCATACCCCTAAATAATTCTTTCCACAATACGGGCAATTTCTGGCTTGACTCTGATTAGTTCTCCCAGCTCCAGATTCCACTGACTGAGTTTGTCTACCTCTCATTTGATTTGATTTTCTAGCGAAGGATGCCACTGATTCTGATCGAACATGGGGTCGAAAACCAGCATCTCTGCCCTTTTTTGATGGTGCAGAACTCGAAGAAACACCCGTTCTTTTGACTGTCTGAGCTCTTAAATTTTCAAACCTCTCGTTCTGAGCTCTTTTCAGAGCCTTGGCACGGTTAACTACTTCTTGAAATGATGATAAATTCAAGACAATCAACATTTCCTTTAACCGATTCATGAACTCTTGTTTCATTTAATGAACAAATTGATCTCCAATGTACTTATGCTTGAATTCTTCTAAAAATAATGACCAAGTTACTTGGGCATTAGATATCCTCATTGTAACATTGGTCCACCAGATCCTTGCTTGTCCTCTCAACAAGGAAATTACTCCATCCAGCTTCTCAGCATCGGAACAATGAAGTCCCGTAAGCATGACTTTCATATCATTAAGCCAAAGGTTTGCAATAACAGGACCTTCATTGGCTTCCCCTTTAAACTCTGGAGCTCCTAATCCCTTAAACTCTTTCGCAACATTCATTTTTGGAGTTGAAGTAACAGGAGGTTGGAAACGCGTCAATACCACGTCTAACGTTCTAAAGAATATATCTTGATCATTGACAGGCATTCCAGAGGATGTCTGTTCTTCACTCTGCCCACCCAGGGCAGGTGAATTACTACTTTCAGCGGGTCTGTCATCTCCCGCTTCATTTCTAGATCTACTTTGTCCGGACATCTATAAAAATACAACCATATAGTTCTATTAGCAAAACAACATACTTACTATTCCATCAGATCAGAAGTTTCCACTATTTTGTTGGCATGTATACCTTATAAGACACTCTAGACTTCAGGTTATGCCGAGAATCGACTAAACCGTAGCTCTGATACCATTAAATGTAACACCCTTAACTCATATCCAACCTGAATACAAGTCTGAGGTGTCACATTGACTTTTCAAACTTTGACTCTCATAGAAAATCCCGAGAATTTTTAAAACTTTCATTAAAACGAAATACATTAATTTACATAAGACCATAAAATACAAAATCGATCAGAGTATTCGTAATTAACACTTATTACATGCCAACATTCTATACATAACCAAGTACATAGTTTGTCAATTACTTCTCATCTGATCTCTTAGTAGTATTATTGTTCGTGCTACTTCTATTTCCACTTTTCCTGATTCTTGGTACCTACGTGTAAATCACTTACACGCTATGTCATAGACTTAGTGAGGCAATAAATGAATATGCAACAATAAACTTATGAATGTTCATACTTACCATTGGATCATGACATTTCAATATGCAGGTATCTATCGCACGATAACATATAATGCACATACGAAACTTACCTTCTTGTATCACTTTCACTGTAAATCTGTATTTCAATTGCATAGCCCATGTATATTATTGAGAATAGAGGTATGTGAGTACATTGAGGTTGTGCACTAATGTTGTCACCGTAGCTCGTATCAATTCCCTCATGAGGCACCGAACCTTAGTTCAGTATTCGTCCTGTAGGACTATTATCTATGTCCCGTAGGACCCCTACATCCCGAAGGCCTACATCCCGAAGGACTATAATACCCTTGACTCTTGGCATGCCAATTACACCTATAGTTCTCATATCGTATACTATGGGCATTATTTTTATATTTCATATGTTTATGTACTCATATCATTTCTCTTGTGATCATATATCTCATATCACTTCATATCATGTTCTCATATCACATATCATATCACATGAACATATATATGTCTTATGCATGTATCAAAATAATTATCATATATGCACGTTCACCACTACTATATTATAAAAATCAACTTAGGGATTAGACTTATCACAAGTCTTATTCCATTATAATATACATATAGTATGCACTCACCTTAGCTTTGCTTTGATTCAATTCTAATCCTTTGATCGTTCCGGAATAAGCTTACTTTTAGTATCTACATAATCACACATGGATTTATATCAGTATTATAACTAATATACTCTAATGGTTCACTCTTTAGACTAAGAGAAAAGTCAATTTCATCTTTTAATGAAGGTATGCATCGATGCACTACTGATGCATCGGTGCATAAAAGGTATTCGATGTATTATTATTGCTGGGATGCATCGATGCACTCCTTATGCATCAATGCAACAATTGCATTCGATGTTTTTATTTTAAAAGAGTGCATCGATGCACTACCAATGCATCGATACACCTTCAAACAATTTCTGGGTTTTAACCTTGATGCATCGATGCACTATGAATGTGCATCGATGCACTCTGCCCAGAATCCTCTTTTTGAACCCGAAAATTCATTCATTTTGGATTAAATCCTTCATGTTTAATCCTCTTTTTCATTCTTAACTATAGTACACATCCTTAAACCAATTTATACTCATTTATTTCATCTTAAACCTTCAAATCCTATCCTTCATATGTAATTCAAGAATTACATTAATAAATCAACATGTTTGAATTCCGCTTTTAACACTTCGTATATCTTAACTAGATTGATAACAAGTCAAATATAACTTTCAATTCTAGTTATGAACTCTATTTAAAGATTTCATTCAAGAACCTCTAATCTTTAATATTCTCTATCTCCTTTATCTTTTGATCTTAAGATAACTTAAGCTTTCCTTAAGCTTAGTTATCATCTAATGATCAAAACCCAATCTTAAACTTAACAAATAATTAACTAAGTAGAAGACTCACCTTTGAGCTTGGAGATACGGGATGAGAGTAATAAGAAGGAGAAGAAGTTCTGGACAAATATCTCCCTACATGCTTATCTCTTAATAAAGAGATAAGATAATTATCTTTTAGATAAAAAGACCATTTTGCCCTTTAATTCCTTTAATAATTACTAACAACTTTTAGGATTTATTTCTATTCTGGACAAATATCTCCCTACATGCTTATCTCTTAATAAAGAGATAAGATAATTATCTTTTAGATAAAAAGACCATTTTGCCCTTTAATTCCTTTAATAATTACTAACAACTTTTAGGATTTATTTCTAGATAAATCATTGAACTAATCCATTATTCTACTTTAATCACCAAATTCTGAAACTTTACAATTAAGTCACTAACCCATAGTTTGGGATATTACATGTATGCAATTTAATCAATCCCAAAACTTAAATGAGTCCGCAATAATTCAAGGTTCTCTAAACCAAATTCTAATGAGCATAGTTTTTGAAAAACTATTGAGAAAACAACGTTTGAAAATTATAATATGTATAGTTTTTCATGAAGACAACATAATTAAATCAAAAACATCAAATTTAAAACTAAAATCATATTTTCGATTTTTTTTTAATTTCAAAATTTCAAAAAATTATTGAAAATTTGTGAGTTTTTGATGAAATTGGTTGTAAAATCTAGTTTATAATCATCAAATAATCAATGCCCGATATAATGTTCATCCTAGAACTAATCTAAACTAGTCCTAAGATAAAAAAATCAATGAAATAGAGTTTTCAAAATATTACCTTGAAAATTTTTGGATTTGAGGGAATGTGATGTGGTTTTGCACGATTTGATGATAAAAGCAGGATTAGGAGTTGAAGAGCTCGAAGATTTTGATAAAATTTCGTTGATTTTGAGCAAGAAGATAATTTAGAGAGTGAGAGGGACGAGCGACTAGAGAGGTTTAGTTTTTAAGGTTTGAACCAAATGAGAAAAATAAGCCTTTTAAACCCAAAACCCGACGGATGCATCGATATATGGCCCTGTGCATCGATGCACATTCAAGGCGTGCATCGGTGCATCTACATGATGAATCGATGCACATTAAAAGGGATGCATCGATGCATTTTTAAGTGTATCGATGCATGAAGTGTCAAAAAAATCCATTTTAAAAACTCAAAAAGCTAAATTAATTGGCTCTAGTGGTATTGGTAACTCATATATTGAAAATTAATCATGTTCAATCAATTAAATTAATCCTTTAAACTACTTTTGAACATAAAATTAATTTTTATCAAGCAACATAAACTCACCTTAACTAATAGCAAAGAATGCAATAAAAAATTATTATTATAAGCATTTTTCATTTATACTTAAAAGTGCTAAAATTATTTTAAACACTAAGTGAAAATAGGTCAGTTAAACCTAATTCTCTCCTAAGTGTCCAAAATCTTTCTTTTTCTAAAGGTTTTGTAAAGATATCCGCTAATTGGTGCAAAGTATCAACAAATTCTAGAACTACATCTTCCTTAGCGACATGGTCTCTAATGAAGTGATGTCTAATTTCAGTGGTAGATAATGCAACACAATTTTGTTTCTTTGAAAACCAAGAAATCAGCATATTTCCAAGGAATTGGCAAGTACCGGAGGTGCTTTTCCTATCTAATTTGCATCCTCCATAATCCACATCAGAGAAGGTATGCAAGCTAAAGCTAGAGTCTCTAGGATACCAAAGTCCTAAACTAGGAGTGTCCTTAAGGTATCTAAAGATCCTTAACAGCTAGTAAATGTGATTCCTTAGGCCATTATGAAATCTGGCACATAAGAAAACACTAAACATAATGTCCGGTCTACTTACAGTTAGATAAAGCAAATAACCAATAATTGACCTATATAATTTAACATTCATACATTTACCTCCTTCATCTATGTCAAGCTTTGTCGATGAACTCATTGGAGTGTTATGTGGCTTCCCATTTTCCAGTCCAAACTTCTTAAGCATATCTTTGACGTACTTAGCTTGATTGATGAAGATGCCATATTTTCTTTGCTTGATTTAGAGTCCCAAGAATAATGAGAGCTCCCCCATCATGCTCATCTCGAATTCACTTTGCATTAGCTTAGAAAATTCTTGGCAAAGAACATCATTAGTAGAACCAAATATTATATCATCGACATAAATTTGAACTACTAATAAATCTTTACCTTTATGCTTTAAAAACAATGTAGTCTCAACCTTCCTTTTGAAAAAACCTTTTTCAATTAAAAGTTTGACAATCTTTCATACCAAGCTCTAGGAGCTTGTTTTAAACCATAACTGCTTTTTGTCAATTAAGAACATGATTTGGAAATTTTAAATCTTCAAAACCTGGAGGTTGTTCCACATACACTTCTTCCTTTATAAAACCATTTAAAATGCACTTTTAACATCCATTTGATATAATTAAATTCATGAAAACATGCAAATGCTAATAACATTCTAATTGCTTCCATCCTAGCTACGGGAGTGTATATTTCATCATAATCTATGCCCTCTTCTTGAGTATAGCCTTGAGCAACAAGTCTAGCCTTGTTTCTCACTATATTACCACTTTCATCAAGCTTATTCCTAAACACCCATCTAGTACCTACAATAGATTTATTACTAGGCCTTTCAACTAATGTTCATACTTTACTTCTCTCAAATTGATTTAACTCTTCTTGCATAGCCATAATCCAATGTTCATCTTTTAATGCTTCTTTAATATTCTTAGGCTCTATGCATGAGATAAATACAACATAATTACAAATATTTCTAAGAGAATATCGAGTTGTTACCCCTTTTGATGGATCACCAATAATCTCACCATCCTTGGCATAGTTGTACTCTCTTGGGTAAGATACTTCTCTTTCTTCAATGGTTGGATTCTCGAGAGGATCTTGAGTTTCCTCATCTTTTGTTTCTTCCTTTGATGATGGTTCTCCAACGTCATGTTCAACGTCATTTATGTTTATAATACCTACATCATCATTCAAACAATAATCCTTCCTCGGAAGGGGATTATCATCGAAAACAACATGTATAGACTCTTCTACAACTAAAGTTCTTTTATTAAATACTCGATAAGCTTTAGAATTTAAGGAATAACCCAGAAAAAATCCTACATCACTTTTAGCATCAAATTTGCCAAGATTGTCTTTACCGTTATTTAAAACAAAACATTTACATCCAAAAGGATGAAAATAGCTAATGTTACGCTTTTTATTTTTGAAAATTTCATATGGAGTTTTCTTTAAGATTGGCCTAATCATTACTCGATTTACAATATAACACGCGGTATTTGTGGCTTCCGCCCAAAAATATTTTGGCAAATTGTTTTCACAAAGCATGGTTCTAGCCATTTCTACTAAAGTTCGATTTTTCCTCTCAACAACTCCATTTTGTTGAGGGGTTATAGGTGCTGAAATATTATATCTAATACCATTATAATTACAAAAATCAATAAATCCAAGATTTTCAAATTCAGTTCCATGATCACTCCTAACACTAGTTATAGAGTAACCTTTTTCGTTTTGGATTATTTTTGAAAATGTGATAAATTTTTCTAATGCTTCATCTTTAGTAATTAAGAATATAACCCAAGTATATCTAGAATAGTCATCTACCAAGAAAAATGCATATTATTTTCCACCCAAGCTAGTAGTTCTAGTTGGCCCAAAAAGATCTATATGGATCAATTGTAATACTCTACTAGTTGATACATCATTAATGGATTTAAAAGAAATTCGCTTTTGTTTTCCTTTAGCACAAGCATAACAAATTTTATCATTATCAAATTTAAGCTTAGGCAACCCTCGAACTAAATTTTCTTGAATTAGCCGTTGCAAAACACTCATACTAGCATGTCCTAGTCTCCTATGCCATAACCAACTATCATGCTCATCCTTAGCAACTAAGCATAAATTAGTCATATCAATAGAGTCTAAATGCACCATGTATATGTTTCCTATTCTATGACTAACAAGCATAATTCGATTAGATGCAATGTCAATAACTTTACAACCATTAGTTTCAAACATGACATTGAATCCTTTATCACATAATTAACTAATACTTAAGAGATTATGCTTTAATCCATTCACATATAAAACATTTTTAATTTATGAGGTATTACCTATAGTACATATACCTTCGATGTGACCTTTTGAATTATCACCAAAAGTCACTTCTCCTCCATTTTTGGCGTTAAGCTCTATGTTTATGAGGTATACCTATAGTACATATACCTTCGATGTGACCTTTTGAATTATCACCAAAAGTCACTTCTCCTCCATTTTTGGCGTTAAGCTCTATGAACCCATTTTTGTCTTCGGTCATGTGTCTTGAGCATCCACTATCAAGGTACCATGAGTTTGATTTTTTTTCTCGTTCCTTGTAGCAATGCTCCTTTTCCTACAAACAAAGATTAATTTCTAATTTTTGGTACCCAAATTATTTTGGGTCCATATTCATTAGTTTCAAAAATCCTAGTCCCCTTAGGTATCCATTTGTGTAGGATATCTTTATCTTTAGTAGTAATGAGTCCTTTAGGAACCCATATACTTCTAACGATTTTTCCATTAGAGGTTCTTAGGGGACCTCTATGATTGTAGTTTTTAAAACTTTTTCTAACAAAGTTGGATTTTGAATTTTCTCCATTTTCAAAACGTTTTGTTCCATCTTTATCAAAAGAAGTTTGGAAAACATTAGTTTTCTTTTGATGATCATGACCTTGAAAGTTTTTGCAAATCCAAATTTTTCTTTTCAAACTCTTCTAGTTTGATTTGCAAATCTTTGATTTTACTTTCAAGATCGTTGTTGGTTTTGGATATGAGTTTATTTTCATTTTTCAATTTTGAAACATCATTTTTATATTTTAAAAACAATTTCTCATAATCCGAAGCCAACCCATTATATTCCTCTAATAACTCATCATAAGATAAATCTTCAAATTTAGATGAGTTAGAGGTTACCTTAGAATCTTCCCCGAATGCCATCAAGCACAAGCTTGCTACTTCTTGTTCCTCTTCATCGGAACCCTCTTCATCATTTCATGTAGCCACATGAGCCTTGTACTTATTTTTTGATTGACCATTTCTTTTCAATTGTGGGCAATCATATTTGACATGCACCGGCTTTTTGCATTCGTAGAAAATGATAGGGTCCTTCTCTTTTGGTTCATTTTTTAGGCCTTCATTTCGTTTAATTTTTCTTCCTCTCATCATTTTTCTGAACCGTTTGGCAAACAATGTCATTTCCTCGTCATCGTCATCTTCATCCGAATCACTCTCATCTTTTGTGGATTTGAGAGCAACTCCAATGTTTTTCTTCTTCTCCTTCTCCTTTGGTGTCTCGTTAATCTTATCGAGATCCACCTCATCTTCAAGCATCATTTCACGAGTGAGGAGGGAACCGATTAGCTCTTCAAGAATTAAGGACTTTAGGTTCTTAGCCTCGATGATTGCAGTCTTCTTGGATTGCCATGATTTTGGAAGTGAGTAAACTAACTTCCTCATAATATTTTTGTTTGGAATCATATCTCCATATTATTTGAGACCATTGACAATCGTTGAGAATCTATCCGTCATAGCTTTGATATCTTCATTTGGTTTCATCCTGAAATTTTCATAACTATATGTTAGAAGACTAATTTTAGATTCTTTTACCTCGTCGGTGCATTCATGAGTGACTTGTAGTTTATCCCATATTTCTTTAGCGGTTGTACAAGATGCTTTCCATATTCATCTGGTCCAAGAGCACAAATATATGGATTGATTTGGAGTTGAGCTGGAACATTTTTATCTCTCCTTCACTCCACAATCTTGGATGAGTAAGAGGCTTGATATATCCGTCTTCTACAATATTCCATGCTCTCATGTCACTTGCTTGAATAAAATACATCATCCTATTCTTCCAATAGGCATAGTTAGCTCCATTGAAGAAATGAGGCTTGTTGACGAGCATTGAATCGAGACTGGAGTCGACATTTGAAGTAAAGGTCATTGATGACTTGACAATCGATGTAACTCTTCCCGAATCAACTCAAGAGGTGATTAAACCTTCAAATGAGTGAGACTCTGATACCAATTGTTGAGTTAATCGATCGATGGAATCGGCCAAGAGGGGGTGAATTGGCAATTAAAATTTTGGTGGAAGCTTTTGTAAAAAATTGAAAGTAATTGCACATAGCTATCCACACTAAGGATTTTCCAACAAATTCACTAATTTGTTCTTTCTTTTGAGGCCAAAGAGATAACCTTACAACTCCCTCAAGAATATACCCCAATTCTTGAGAACACTCTTTCTCAAAGAAGATTACAATTTGCAAACTTACAAGGAAATCCTCACAGGTAGATTGTTTGCACAATTCTAGAACAAAGAACACTAAAAAATGAATACAATTGAGTACAAGTATGTTCTTGAAAGAAAATGAATATTGAATGAAAATAGGCTTGAAATGCTCAAACTTGAGGTTTGATGCTTTCTCTTTGATTCTCTCTTGATTCTTATTGATTGTTTCTTGTTTTTGACCAATGGCTTCTAAGCTTGTTTAAACCCTTCAAATGATTCTGAATGGGGATGCTTTGTGGAATCAATATAGCCGTTTAAGTGTGAAAATAATTAATAAATTCAGTTGGGAGCGTCAGTGCATCGATGCATACCCATGGTGCATCGGTGCATCGGTGTAAAATTCAAATATTTTAACTGTTGGACCCTTAGTGCATCAGTGCACTAAGAGTGCATCGATGCATCAAGTGCATTCGATGTTTCAAAATAGCCAGAGTGCATCGATCATGGCTGCATCGATGCATCAAATTTCGATGTTTTCATAAAATCCTCAGTGCATCGGTGCATGGTATGTGCATCGATGCATGAAATGCATTTGATGTTCAATTTAATTCATGGTGCATCGATGCATGGATTGGTGCATCGGTGCATCACTTTAATAAATTGATTTTAGGCTTGATTTTGGTTCAAAATACTTTATGAAAATTATTTCAAAAATAGTTTAAGTATAAAACACAATTTTACATATTTAGTAGTGCATCGGTGCATCACTTTAATAAATTGATTTAGGCTTGATTTTGGTTCAAAATACTTTATGAAAATTATTTCAAAAATAGTTTAAGTATAAAACACAATTTTACATATTTAGTAAGGTTTAATTTGACTTGAAAGACTTGAGTAATAATTTGATATTCGATTAATTAAATTGAATATATTTAGAAAATCATTTGTAAAATCTTAAAATTCATTTAAACTTAATTTGTTATATCGAAACACAAAAATGTTTTCAACAGATAACAATCACAACATTCTTTCAGTTGCTTTTGCTCTTGTCGAATGAGAAGATACAGATTCTTGGGCTTTTTTCCTCCGAAACTTACGTGCACATGTTATCACGAGGGAGAAAATCTGTGTCATTTCAGATCGCGGAGCTGGGATTAAAGCAGTAATGGAGTCTTTGGGTCCAATGTGGCAACCACCCTTTGTCCAACATAGGTATTGTCTCCGACACATTGCTGCGAACTACCATGGAAGGTACAAGAAGAATGATGAGCGTCAATTAATTGTGCGCATGGGTAAGTGAAAGCAAATTAGTAAGTTATACATTTTTTGATCATTTTAATTTTGAAAAGAAATCAAGTTATTAAGTTATACATTTTTTGATTAGGTTACGAACTACTTCCTTGAACGTTTGACTCAATGCTTCAAGATTTGTGGGCGAAGAACGAGGAAGGATACGATTACATCAGCCTCATCGATAGAGAAATATGAACGAACGCATATGATGGTGGATATCGATATGGACACATGATGACCAACTTGGCTGAGGCAATCAATTCAACCTTAAAGGGTGTACGTCACTTACCTGTAGCGGCTTTGGTAAAAACTATATATTTTCGTTTGGGGGTGCTTTTTGCGAAGCTCGGGGGACAAGCTAAAACCTGGATGCAAGGCGGTCATGTCTATCACCCTAGATTAGTTGCAGATATACAGAAAAAAATTGCTGCATCAAATGGAATGTCTGTAACAAGCTTCTCTAGAAGTCATGAAATGTTTCGTGTCACAGAGTTACCGCAACCTCTTCAAGGGATTGAAGTTATGTCGTTAAGTGTAAATCTAAGGGACAGAACGTGCGACTGCAAGTTTTTTCAAGCTCTGAAGTATCCATGCTCTCATGTGATAGCAGCTTGCTCGCATACACGTCAAGACTATAACCGTTTTGTGGATCCCGTATACCTACTATTGAAGTTTTTACGGTATAAGAATTTGAGTTTCCCCTCATAGGTAATGACAAAGACTCTGATGAGGTTCAAGATTGCCTTTCGATTGTACCAAATCTGAGTTTATTGAGGGAGCGTGGTCGTCCAAAATCCAATCGAATTCATTGCGATATGGATATTTGAGAAAGATCTAGCAAGACAGAAGATATGGGCATTGTAGAAACTCAGAACACACTAGAAAAACATGTCCACTTCTGTTGTCATCAAGTAACAATTGATGAGGAAATGATGTAGTTGTTTATCAAATAATAATTCTTGAATTTTACTTTGCATTTACTTCAAGTTAATGTTATTCGATAACCGCTGATAAAGATTAAAAAACGATACAATTATACGAGATTAGACGTTGGCGTTATATTAACGAATAATTTATATTAATGATATAATAAGTATTAAATGATAAATGATAGCCAAATTACAATAACTTATATTAAATGATAAATTAACAAAGTAAGTATTAAATGATAAATAATAAAAAAAATACAATAAAAAAGTTCAATAAACAACTACAATAAAAAAGTACTAAATACAAGTATAAAAAACAAAATATATCGATGCCTACGACGCGAATGTGTTCCGCAGGGCAGTGGCTGTCGATATCGAGGGAGGATTTCTTCGTATCACTGGTTGTGACTCCTCGTTGTCATCATCATCGTCGTCGTCCTGAGCAGCTACATTTTGTTGATGAGGAGCTGATGACGATGAAGCACCTCCATAGAATAAGGACCCTCGAGGTGTATGACTGACTATCCGACTGGCCTGCGAAAATTGGGAAAACTCATAAAACCCAGACATCGCTGAGTGTGAAAACTGTACAGGAGGTGTATGTGCTGCGACGATGAGTGATGAGGCTGAACCCGCCAAAATGTGAGTATATGAACCCCAAGTCGGATATGCAAACATAGACCCATAATAGCCTCCAGGAGGGGTCATATAACTCTGTGATGGTGGCAACGGCGGCGGCGGGGTCATAAAACCAGGTGAAGGTGGCGGTGGCGGCATCATATATGGCTGCGGTATGTAAGTCCGTGGATACGGTGACTGCTGTGAAGGTCCTACTGGTGCAGCTGAGGATGAATCGGAAGCACCTGCTCTCCGTCCACGAGTCGAGGGACGATTGTGCTGTGTCGGTGAACGTATCTATTGACGTTGCGGAAAGGTCTGCCCTCGTGCATCCTCGGGAAGTAGAAACGGTTTCCCGTTATTGTTGAATCACTCGTAATAACCGTCAGCAACCATCAAGAGGTCATGTAAAATGGGCTCTCTACGGGGAAGGCGCCGATGTGGATCTTCCCACAACACGACCTACGCATGATGTCTCACCGGCCAATCTGTATCTGTCTTGCCACATCTATTTGTGCTATTCAACTCTTCCATATTGCGAGGTGCTTCCGAAATTGGTTGAAAACAACTAAATTGTCGGAGCACGCGATCAGTGGAGTTCCACTCGAAGGTCGCATAACATATCAAATGGACTATCGCCATCCAAACATCTGATGGGCCCCTCAACTTAGGTGGGATCACCGCCCTCACATCATCAGTAGAATATGACACCCATTCAAACTAAAACAAATATATATAATTTTTATCAAAATAATAATCTAATTATATAACTATAATCTAAAATCGATTTTTAAACATTACAATTCATACATGTGTGCCAGCCTTCTGATCGATTAACACCCTAATTTTTTCTAAATCATCAGGTAGCTCCTGATGATTTTTCCTATCAGTAGACCACCTATTCAAAAATAATAATTTCTTATTCACTGTATAAAATTATTAATATACAAAATCAGTTTTATAATTACCTCAGGAGTAGCGGAAATACGAATGGGTTCTTGACAACGGGACATAAAAAGGGCAATCGATACCATGCCCAAGACTGCAGCAGCAGGAGACATCCGCCGATAGCATTACGCCTGTAGTCAATGGCTCGACACATCTCCCTGTACAGGCAAGCCAAAACTGCCGACCCCCAACTGAGTGATCCAGCCAGATGAAAGTCACCAAGATGTTGCAACCACATACAGTAAACTTGGTTGCGCGATTTATCCGGCATCAGCAACCCTCATATCAACTGCAGTATGCATGCCCGTGCATACTATTTAACTTCATCGTCAAACGGTCCTCGCAACTCCCAAAATTGGCATCTACCAATTTAACGGTATTCGTCCACCGTTAAAATTTTTCTGGGACACGTCCTAGACTAACCCGACACAAAGTAGTCCAAGAACCGAAAGCTATCCCTAATATCACACCTCCATCCACCGAAGCCCCAGGTGCATAGAAACATCCTCAAGCGTGATCGTACACTCTCCGCACGGAAGGGAATGTGTGGGTCTCCGACCTCCACGCTCTACTAAGGCAGAAATAAGGCCTGGTTCTATCTTATAGTGACCTTGATATCTACCTAGGTGACCGAATTCAGCCTCTACTAAATACGACATTACATGAGTAGGTATACTAACTTAAGGTTCCTAATAAAAGGATCTAATATACGGTCTCTCCTAAAATATAAATAATTACACAAATTAATTTTTAAACTAATAATCATGCATTAAATTAATTAATTAATTAAATTAAAATGTTATAATGTTATCGTATCAGCAAAGTGTCGAGATATATGATTTCCATCCAACCAAAGTAGACCGCCTTCCATTTTATATCTGCAAAAAAAATTAATTAAATAAAATATTAAACAATTAAAATAATTAAATAAATTACTAAAAAATACTAAATATAATAAAATATACATTAATAAGAGAATATAAGAGTATTTGAGAGAAGTTGAGAGGATTTGGTGTGATGAAAGTGATTGAGAATGAGAGTATTTATAGGGAGGGATAGGTGTGAACGGGCGGGGATAGGTTGGTAATTAAGGGTATAGCGCGGGGCAGGGGCCGCGCCTTTCTGACGTGTGTCAGAATCACAGGTAAGACGCGGCCCCTGCCCATCGCTATACCCTTAATTACCAACCTGCCCTACGCCATACACACGTGTATCCATGTCAGCATAAGGAGCGCCGCAGGGGGCGCGCCTTACCCCGCGTGGCGCCAAATCAACGTATAGCGCGCTGCAGGGGGCATGCCTTACTTCAAAGGATGTTAAATCGGGAAATATAGTCTGACCGATGCCTGATCGAGAATATTAAATTAAAAAGATGATTTTTTGGAAAAAAATGCCTTTAATGGTGGCATATATTAACCATTGAAATTAGTGATAGCTTACTAACTGTGAATGTTGCAATTATTAATGATTGTAGAGCCACAAGGCAAAAGAGTGTATCAGTCTGTGAGCATTTAATATACAATACAATTCGAGAAAGGATAGGGATTATAAAAATATATCAAGCTTACAAAGAATCTCCAACATCTACTGGCACTGCACCCTTATCTAGGACTAGCTTCTGCTCAAAATCAAACCAAGATAAGAACTTTTAGTCCATGATTAGTGTAAGAGAAAAAAGCACCAAGCAAAAATAAGAAGAAAAAAAAGATCAGCCAACTTATAGAGAAGATAAACTTAGGGTCTGTTTAGCTGTAATTGGTTTTCTGAAAAATGAATTACTGAAATTTGAATACTGAAATTTGAATTACTGGAAAATGAATTACTGGAATTTGAATTCTGGAAAATGAATTACATTTCTGGAAAACGTTTTCCGGAAAATGTTTTCCGTAAAATGAATTACATTTTTCTGAAAAACATCTGGAAAACGTTTTATGATGTTTGGAAGATGTTATTTAAACCTTTTTTCCACTAGTTGATGAGCTTTTTAAAAATTATTTTATTACAAATATTAAATACAATAAATAATATTATTTATCATAAAACTTAATATTATTATTTTAAAATATTAAAATAATTTATTTATTATTAAATATTATTTTTATAATTTTATTAATACAAATATTAATATTGGTATATTTTAGTGAAATAAAAATATTATAAATTATATTAATTATTTATTAAAGTAATAGTGTTATATTATATTTTAAAAATATTAATTAGTATATTTTAAATATCTTTATTAAAATATTATTATATTATTATATTAATATTAAATATATAAATAATATTATTCATTATTAAATATATAAAAATTTATTATATATTTATTAAAATAATAATATAATATATTATATTATTATAATATAATTGAATATTTTATTATAATATTAAAAATCTAATATTATATTATTATTTGAATATTTTAATAATTAATATTTTGATGAAAATGATATTAAAATATTTTATTAATTTTAAATTCATAAAATAAAATTATTTTGAGTATTTATTCTTTGAAGTGAAAAATCAGACCGTAAGTCATTTTCCAGAAAACACAAAAGAAATTCTGTGACCGGGAAAATATTTTCCAGAAAAGGAATTACATGAAACAAACACAAAAAATATTTTCCGAAAAAGGAATTACATGAAACAAACATGAGATTCGAGGAAAACCAATTTCGTAATTCATTTTACGAAAAACAAACGTATATTTGGTATTAACCCTCCATTCAGGGTTTGTATCAGATTTGAAGGGCCATGGACAAAACCATCCATTAAGCAATTTAAAGGCTCTGCGGACCAGAGGATCCCAGGGCACACATTTCAACTTCAAAAAACCAAGGGATAAGAGTTATTGATTGTTCAAGCCATCTACGAAACCGCTTCAGTAAATTGACCCACTTCATCCCCATCCCTAAAAGGCAATATGCAATATGCAATTCTAATTGTATTTAGGGCAAGGATATGCATTTATCCTACTTCATCCACATCTCCGTACTGCCAGTTTAAACAAGCTAATTTGCTCTTTGGCCCTTCCTTCATCTCATTACTGTTGTTCTCTAAAAAGCCACTCCCTCGTGGACATTTTGCAACAGTCACAAATCATTCAAATTTTAGGGGAGAGTATTCGATCGGGTTAAGTTGAATCGAGTGAAAAGAAATCAAGTTAGTGTTGACGAGTATTATTTTATCATAACTATATACGATATACATGTATATTTCTTCATATTCTTCATAATAAAATTTGTAATGTTATTTAGTAAATCAAATACCATCCGAAATTATATAATATATCTACAATGTTATTTTTAAAGTAGTGGTTTTGAGGCAAAGTATTAATTACAAAGGAGTTAAGGAAACCAGGACCAAATCACAAAACAATTGAATTACTTATCTAAAGATCAAAATGACATAGTTTTAATATTTGGGTTTTCGATTATTCGAACTTTTAAAATTTAAACTTGACTCAAGCACAAAATCCATACCACTAATTCAAGTTAACTCGAATAACTTAACTCGAATAACTCGAAATTAATAAAAAAAAATCAATTTTTTTAGTCGGGTTGAGTTTTGCTCACCCCTTTTGAGTTAGAAAATATTCCCATCCCAGTTGGGAAGCTTTAAGCACACATTGACTTCTCTCTTCCTATCTTCGGATAATCAAGGTCTCCTCCCTTCTAAAAAGTAAATAAACTAACCCATTAGCCCAAAACCCTAAAGTAGTCGTTATCGTTGTGCAATATTATCACAATCCTTTTGTTCCAATACCAATTCCAAATAACTCTAAAGATGAGGAAAACAAAAACGTTCTAAAAGAAATAGTGGAAGATTTGCATTGTACAAGGCAACCTCAACCCTAGGTGCAGGATATTCACCTGTATAGCCTAAGTCTTAATCATCTTCTTATTCCTAAACCATCAATCAAATCCTAACCAATCCCATACCAAATTTTGGCCATACACCCAAGTTACACTTCAGTAAATCAACCATCAAAACTTATCACATTTTGTCATCCATTAAAGTCCTAAATTCTGATATTCTTGCCTATATTAGTAAGCCTCCCACTTATTAAAGACAAAATTTCCAACAAAATGTCAGTGAAGCAGGAATGACAAGATTACCTCATCAAGGATACCAATCTGAGAAGTATCCCCATCACCAAATCGTTTCTGGAAGTGTATATAAAATCCAGAATTTTAGATTTACATATTTAATAATCAAAACGTAGTTAAGTCAATAATCCTTACATTCAAAAGCACATACTAACCATCTAATCCAAATTGTGAGGTAGAGTAAACCACGCCATCCATGGTATCTTGAAGAGTAATCTGCTCTCTTGAGCTACTGTGATTATCAACATAGTTACTGCCAACAAAGTTACACATTACACAGTACATCTATTGATAACCTATGTTGCTCGAACTGTTCATTTTACTTAAAGTATCCCTGTCCGACAATTGTGTCCAACAGGTGAATATGGGGATATGACCTCCAAAGAACCTCCGCAAACATGGAAAAACTGAGAAAAATCTAACCATACCAATTTTGCAAGTCCATATCCGACACTCACTCCCAAGTCCGAGTAACATGGTGGATAACTAATGAAAATCTCATATGACCAAGGCAACACATAAATCAAGAAAGCCAATTAGGAACTAACCCCTGAAAAAACTCATTATCAGGCAGCTCAAAATCATCAAGATCAAAAATTCTCCGCAAAGTGACTGAATGGTAGGGTGCAGTTGATTCTTCGGGTGGTAAATCAACTGCAGTGGAGCGAAAAGCCTGCTTTATCTTAAGCAAGGCTTCACTTCAATCATCAATGTAACAATCCGAATATTTACAAAATAGTATTTAATTGAAATTGGAGGTTAATTGTGAAAATTGGCGAAAATTTGGGGACTAAATTGAAAGATTTTAAAACTTGGAGCTTGTTTTAGAATTAAAGAAAATTTAGGGATTAAGCCTTGAATCTACCCAAAAAAAGTTAGGTAAGTTTGGGGTTATATGTTATATACGTGTGGTTTCTGTTTCAAAAACAGAAAACCACACTCCCAAATTCCCTTCCCCTTTACGCCGGTTTCCGACTTAGATCCTGACGCCGTCCGAATTCCGATCGTCGTTTTGAAACCACCGTTGTGTTCATCATCGAGCGAGAAACAAACCCTTCAAATTAATTGAAGCGAAACGCTGCCAAACGTCGGGAATTTCTAGTCAAAGTCTCGACGTTTTATTTAGCTCGATCGCCGGAAAAATCTCAAATTCATCACCGATCGTTGCTCCATTTACGACACCTCCTGCACCATCGTGTTCCTTGTGTCGTTGCGAGTCCGCCGGTGTCAACCTTGTTCGCCGTCGACGACGGCGCGTGAGGAGGTGGAGCAGTCAAAGATTCGGCCGAGTTGAAATTCGAGCTCTACGTCGTTCAAAAATTTGAACCGATCATTGTAAGTATCTCGAAATCGCTCAAAATAATTTTTAGAAATTTTTCTGTAATTTTTAGACCCCCGGAGGTGGTCTCACGCGCCACACGCGCCCCCGCAGGGAGAGTGAGCAGCTGGAAAACCGGTTTGACCGGTTCGAATCGGTCTGACCGGTCTGAACCGGTTTGACCGGTCTGACCCGACCCGACCCGACCGTTGACCGTTGACCTCCTTTGACCAAAACTTAAAATGGCTTTGACCGACCATTAAACGACCGTTAATGTTTTTCGAGTATACCTATTCTGATAGTTTTCGACGTCCCGAATTCGTTTCCGAAGTCCGTTTCGTCAAATTCAAACCCGAAGGCCTCCAAATCGACGGTCAAAGTGGTTGACTTTGACTTTGACCAAGAATTTAAATTTTCAAAAAAGTCATACTTTATGTTTTTCGACATCCTGATTCCGATTCCGCAATCCGTTTGACCAAATTCAAACTCGAAATCCTCCAAATTGATAGTCAAACCCTGAAAATACTTATATACTTAAGAATTTTAGCTTTGAACAATTAAGTAAGATTTGGGGCTGATAAATTATTATTGTTTGAAGGTACAAGAGATTCTACGGATCGTTCGACAGCTCGACCCAGCTCTTCTAGATCAGTTAAACCACGTGTGCCAGTATTCACCCGTAAGACCCGTAAATTTTATGATTTTAGATATTTATTTATGTTACCCATAAGTAATATAGGGTTATTATAAAATATGTTCAAAAACTGTAGTAGAGCGTGGTGAAACCAGCAATCAGTAGATCTATTATTTGAACCTATTATCGAGGTGTGTTCCCTAATTATTACTGAACTGTTTTACTGGTTTTAATATGAGGTACACTGAGTTCTTTGGTTACTGTTTTATTGATGCACCAATTTAATGTGATGATTTTATGGAATTTGTGACACGGTGCAATTGAACTTTTGGATTGAATTACAATAGTATAGCTCTGATCAAGCTAATAAACATAATGGGCCTAATGTGACTCTTGGGGCCCCAAGATACATTAGGTTGGCTTCCCTTGCTGTGTGCTTAGGGTAAGCTATATGGACTTGGACTTACGGGCCTAAGGATACAAGCTCTAAAGCTTATCCTTAGATTGGCTTTCTTTTTGCTGTGTGCTTAAAGTAAGCTATATGGAAAATAGTATTGGGAACTCTTGATGGTGTACAAGAAAAGGGTTTAAACTATGATTTTCAAAAGTTAAACTCTTTTATGAATTTATGAGATTTACTGGACTATGATTGTTTAATGTACCTATTGTGATTTTAAGGTAATATTGGGACACACTAAGCCTAGCTCACCTTTCGAAAATGTTTTTCCCCTTTCAGATACTGTTGGTTAGATATCTCGGTTCGAGCACTTGGAGGATCAACATATCTCTTGAAGTATATCTGATTGTAATGTTTTATCTTGCTAGTTGACTTTATTTTGGTGACATGGACCTTATTTTAAAGTATCGTATTTTAGGATGATGACACTTTTACTATTACTGTTCGGTTTATTATGATTTTGATTTTGAAGACCTGTTTTAAATTAATTTATTACTTATTGGTATTATATTTACAAGTTGGGTTTTGATAGTATAATTTCATGTCATTTATAATGTGATTTTACAATGATTGAATAACGGTTTCAGAAAATGTCTTTAATGTATGTATGTGATCCACTAGACTTAGTCGAAACGCATAGACCGGGTCTAGGGGGTTACATTTATTGGTATCAGAGCTTTTGGTTTTTAACCCTCGGACTGTGTATGAGTCCATATTGAAAATACGGTTTTGAAATATTTTACAAAACAAGTTACAAAGGCCATGTCACAAAATTATTAAGATTTTTAAATTGTGTTCGAGACTCCAAGTGCTTATATAACCCTAAGTTTTATCTTCTATAGTAAACTTGAGATCCATCAAAATGAGTGCTAGACGTGGTCGTTCGAACTAGCCGTGGACGAGGTCGAGTGGCTAGATTTGCAGATCCGATTGATGAGATACGAGTAGATCCCCCACCTCCGATAGGTGATCCTGATCCTACGACCCCAACGAATCTGCCTCCTACCGCTGGTATTGGCATGACTACACCTATCATAGGAGAGACCGATATTGAGTCAGAGTCTACCGGAGTTGCTTTGGATGAGAATTTTGGTAGACAATTTCTGCAGTTGATACAGGGAGCAGTCAGAGCTACTGGTGTTGTATCAGAGGTTCCTATTTCGCAGACTTTGATTTTTAATGGAGTTAGAACTTTTGGGGGACAGATTGGTAGAAATCCTACTGAAGCTGAGGATTGGCTCCAGGATACAGAGAGACGCATGGATCAGTTGGGTTTAGACTCAACTAAGAGATATCAGGGTGCTGTGGCGATGTTAGATGGCAATGCCTACACTTGGTGGGAGTCAGTGACCAGAAGTGTTCCTACCGATTGTTTGACCTAGAATTTCTTTAAGGATCGCTCTCGGAGTCATTTTCTGGGAGAGTTCTATTTATCTCAGAGACGTCAGCAGTTTCAAGACCTGGTTCAGGGAGACATGACTGTTTCTGAGTATGAGATCGAGTTCTTGAAGTTGCTGAAGTATGGATTCAGTATGGTACCTACTGAGAGAGATCGATGTCGTAAATTTGCCCTTGGACTCAGATACGAGCTGCGTAGGCAAGTTGTAACCCATCAGGATGAGATATTTGATGTGCTGATGGGCAGAGCCAAAGATGCTGAAGAGGTAGAGGTTTTAGCTTCTGGTAGAGAGCGTGTTGAACATGAACGATCTAAGAAATTTTCAGGCCCGATGGAGTCATCAGCACAGTTCGGGAAAAGGACTCGTACTTCAGTCCCTAAGAGAAGCAATACACGTTTTAGGCCTGCAGCATCCTCACCGTTAGTTGGCAGTCGAGGCGGTTCCACGTCGTATTATCATGGGTTCCTCTGTGAGTTTTGTGGTAAATAACACATAGGAAAGTGTCGTAAGAAGATCGTTCTTTTCTATCAGTGTGGATCTAGTGGTCATTTTCGGAGAGATTGTCCTCAGCTAGCTTCGTTTGAGCAGACCGCTACTCAGACTCATGTGCGTTCTCAGACTACAGTACAGACTCCAATTAGAGATCGTAGCCAAGTAAAGGCTCGTGGTTCAGCGTCCAGGACTGACAGTAGAGCCCGACCTCAGCAAAATAGAGGGCCAACAGTTTCTGAGGCTAGACAGCCAGCTTTGGTTTATGCCACTAGACGTCGGGATGACATAGATGAGCCTGAGGTTATTGCAGGTATATTTACTATTTATTATATCCATACTTTGCATTATTGGACAATGGCTCCACTCACTCCTATGTATCGAGCTCGGTATCTCGAAACCTTCAGATTTCGATCGAGAACACTGAAAATACTGTTATAGTTACGAGTCCAGTAGGACAAGCGGTATTAGTGAATAAAGTATTTCGGCATTGTCCTCTCGAGGTTCATGGAGAAATTTTTCTCGTTGATCTTATGGAACTTCCTTTAGAGGAGTTTGATCTAATTCTTGGGATGGATTGGTTGAATAAACACAAGGTAAATCTGGATTGCGAATACAAGCGGGCTACTCTAAAGACTTCAGATGGTCGGACTGTTGTGTTAATTGGTGAACGCGTGGCTATCTCTCCAATATAGTTTCAGCGATGGAAATTGATCGTATGATCCGGAAGGGTATGAGACTTTCATTGCTTGTATTTGAACACTAAAGGTTCATTGTCCACGATCGAAGAGATCCGTACATTAACGTTTCCTGATGTCTTTCCAGAGGAGTTGCCTGGTTTACCTCCTGATAGAGAGGTAGAGTTCGAGATAGAGACTTATCCGGGATCTGCACCTATTTCTATGGCACCTTATCGCATGGCTCCAAAATAACTTAAGGAGTTGAAGGTCCAATTGCAAGAATTATTCAATCGAGGATTTATTCGACATAGTACTTCACCATGGAGAGCTCCAGTTCTGTTCGTGAAAAAGAATGATGGGTCGCTAAGATTATGTATTGACTATCGGAAGTTGAATCAGATGACGGTCAAGAATAAATATCCACTACCCAGGATTGATGACTTATTTGATCAGTTGCGAGGAGCTACTGTATTCTCTAAGATTGATCTTCGTTCGGGGTATTATCAATTGAAAGTTAAAGGATCTGATGTTGCAAAGACGGCCATTCGCACTAGATATGGTCATTATGAATTCTTAGTGATGCTTTTTGGTTTGATGAATGCTCATGCAGCTTTCATAGATTTGATGAACCGGGTGTTCCGACCATATTTGGATCAATTTGTGGTAGTCTTTATTGATGATATTCTGATCTATTCTCGTACTGAGGCAGAGCATGACGAGCATTTGAAGATCGTTCTACGGACTTTGAGAGAGCATCGTCTATATGCCAATCTAAGCAAGTGTGAATTTTGGCTTCAAGAAGTGTCGTTTCTGGGGCATATTATTTCTGCGCGAGGTATTCAGGTAGATCCAAGCAAGATCGAGGCTATTGTGAGTTGGAAACGACCCAAGAATATCTCTGAAATTTGCAGTTTCTTGGGCTTGGCTGGTTATTATCGACGTTTTGTTGAGAACTTCTCGATCATTGCTTCTCCTTTGACAAAGTTGTTAAGGAAGAATGTGCCGTTTGACTGGGGTGAGGCATAACAGGAGAGCTTTGAGAAATTAAAGGCGGTATTGACTCAAGCACCAGTGTTGATTCAACCAGAGTCCGGGAAGGATTTTACAGTGTATAGTGATGCGTCACACTCAGGACTCGGCTGTGTTCTAATGCAGGAAGGTAAGGTAGTGGCTTATGCATCCCGTCAGCTGCGACCGTATGAGTGTAATTATCCTACTCATGATTTGGAGTTAGCAGCAGTGATTTTTGCCTTGAAGATTTGGAGACACTATCTTTATGGAGAGAAGTGTTACATTTTCATGGATCATAAGAGTTTAAAGTATCTTCTGACCCAGAAGAAGCTTAATTTGAGACAGCGACGCTGGCTAGAGCTTCTAAAGGATTATGATTGCGTGATTGATTATCACCCTGGTAAAGCTAATATTGTAGCGGATGCTTTGAGTCGAAAGGCGGTAACAGAGTTGAGATCTTTAATGGCCAGGATGAATTTATATGACGATGGCACTCTGTTAGAAAAAATTACAAGTTAAGCCGACCTTGGTTAATGAGATCAAAGCTAAGCAGCCCCTTGATAGCTCATTGCTTTCCATATTTGAGCAAGTAGAGCAAGGGATAAGCTCAGATTACGCCCTTGATCAGGATGAAGTTTTATGCTTCAAAGGTCGGTATTGTGTGCCTGATGATGCTGAGTTGAGGCAGACTATCCTTACGGAGGCTCATAGTAGTCCATATGCTATGCACCCCGGTGGAGATAAGATGTATCAGAATTTGAGAGAGAGGTATCATTGGGTAGGCATGAAGAAGGAAATCTCGAATTTTGTGGCGAGGTGTTTGACTTGTCAGCAAGTTAAGGCGGAACATCAACATCCATCAGGTTTGTTACAACCTATCAAGATTCCTGAATGGAAATGGGAGCGTATTACTATGGATTTTGTTACTGGTTTACCTATGACTCCTTCGAAAAATGACTCAATTTGGGTGATTGTTGACAGACTTACAAAGTCAGCTCACTTCATTCCTGTACGGGTAAATTATACGTTGGACAAGTTGGCGAGGTTGTATATTTCAGAGATTGTTAGATTGCATGGTGTTCCGTTATCTATCATTTCAGATCGAGATCTGAGATTTACTTCGAGATTTTGGAAGGCGCTTAATACGGCTTTGGGTACGAGATTGGATTAAAGTACCTCCTTCCACCCACAAACTGATGGTCAATCTGAGAGAGTAATTCAGATTCTGGAGGATATGTTACGGGGTTGTGTAATTGATTTTCATGGTAGCTGGGAGAACTTTTTGCCTTTGGCTAAATTCGCTTATAATAACAGTTACCAGACCAGCATTCGTATGGCACCCTATGAAGCACTCTATGGGCGTAGGTGTCGCACCCCGATTTATTGGACTGAGTTGCGTGATAGGAAGACTTTGTGACCTGAGTTAGTGCAGGAGACGGAAGACACAGTCAGATTGATCCGTGACCGTCTGAAAGAGGCATTTGATAGGCAGAAATCTTATGCAGATCAAAGGAGGAAGGATATACAGTTTGACGTTGAAGATCAGGTTTTTCTCAAGGTATCTCCATGGAAGAAAGTATTGAGATTTAGACGTAAGGGTAAACTGAGTCCGCGATTTATTGGGCCGTATCGTATTCTGAAGAAAGTTGGACCTGTTGCTTATCAGCTTGAGTTGCCTTCCCATCTTAGTCGTATTCATGATGTTTTTCATGTGTCTATGTTAAGGCGATACCGTCCAGATCCAGATCACATCATTCAAGTTGATGAGGAATAGCTGAGACCTGATTTGTCATATGAGGAGGAGCCCATCCAGATCTTAGAAAGAAATGAGCGAGTTCTTCGGAATAGGCGTATTCCAATGGTCAAAGTTCAATGGAGTAACCGAGGCCCCTCAGAAGCTACTTGGGAGACATTGGAGTCAATGGAGGCTCAGTTTCCTCAACTATTCTTATAAGGTAAATTTCGAGGATGAAATTTCTTGTAGAGGGGGAGAATTGTAACAACCCGAATATTTACAAAATAGTATTTAATTGAAATTGGAGGTTAATTGTGAAAATTGGCAAAAATTTGGGGACTAAATTGAAAGATTTTAAAACTTGGAGCTTGTTTTAGAGTTAAAGAAAATTCAAGGACTAAGCCCTGAATTTACCCAAAAAAGTTAGATAAGTTTGGGGTTATATGTTATATATACGTGTGGTTTCTGTTTCAAAAACAGAAAACCACACTCCCAAATTCCCTTCCCCCTACGCCGGTTTCCGACTTAGATCTCGACGCCGTCCGAATTCCGATCGTCGTTTTGAAACCACCGTTGTGTTCATCATCGAGCGAGAAACAAACCCTTCAAATTAATTGAAGCGAAAACGCTGCCAAACGTCGGGAATTTCCAGTCAAAGTCTCGACATTTTATTTAGCTCGATCGCCGGGAAAATCTCAAATTCATCACCGATCGTTGCTCCGTTTACGACACCTCCTGCACCATCGTGTTCTTATGTCGTTGCGAGTCCGCCGGTGTCAACCTTGTTCGCAGTCGACGACGGCGCGTGAGGAGGTGGAGCAGTCAAAGATTCGGCCGAGTTGAAATTCGAGCTCTCCGCCGTTTAAAAATTTGAACCGATCATTGTAAGTATCTCGAAATCGCTCAAAATAATTTTTGGAAATTTTTCTGTAATTTTTAGACCCCCGGAGGTGGTCTCACGCGCCACACGCGCCGCCGCAGGGAGAGTGAGCAGCTGGAAAACCGGTTTGACCGGTTTTGACCGGTTTCGACCGGTTCGAACCAGTCTGACCGGTCTGAACCGATTTGACCGGTCTGACCTGACCCGACCCGACCGTTGACCCGACCCAACCGTTGACCGTGACTGTTGACATCCTTTGACCAAAACTTAAAATGGCTTTGACCGACCATTAAACGACCGTTAATCTTTTCCGAGTATACCTATTCTGATAGTTTTCGACGTCCCGAATCCGTTTCTGAAGTTCGTTTTGTCAAATTCGAACCCGAAGGCCTCCAAATCGATGGTCAAAGTGGTTGAATTTGACTTTGACCAAGAATTTAAATTTTCGAAAAGTCATACTTTATATTTTTCGACGTCCTGATTCCGATTCCGCAATTCGTTTGACCAAATTCAGACTCAAAATCCTCCAAATTGATAGTCAAACCCTAAAAATACGTATATACTTAAGAATTTTAGCTTTGAACAATTAAGTAAGATTTGGGGCTAATAAATTATTATTGTTTGAAGGTACAAGAGATTTTACGGATCGTTCGACAGCTCGACCCAGCTCTTCTAGATCAGTTAAACCACGTGTGTCAGTATTCACCCGTAAGACCCATAAATTTTATGATTTTAGAGATTTATTTATGTTACCCATAAGTAATATAGGGTTATTATAAAATAGGTTCGAAAACTATAGCAGAGCGTAGTGAAACCAGCAATCAGTAGATCTACTATTTGAACCTATTATCGAGGTGTGTTCCCTAATTATTACTGAACTGTTTTACTGGTTTTAATATGAGGTACACTGAGTTCTTTGGTTACTGTTTTATTGATGCACCAATTTAATATGATGATTTATGGAATTTGTGACACGGTGCAATTGAACTTTTGGATTGAATTACAATAGTATAGCTTTGATCAAGCTAATAAACAGAATGGGCCTAATGTGACTCTTGGGGACCCAAGATACATTAGGTTGGCTTCCCTTGCTGTGTGCTTAGGGTAAGCTATATGGACTTGGACTTACGGGCCTAAGGATACAAGCTCTAAAGCTTATCCTTAGGTTGGCTTTCTTTTTGATGTGTGCTTAAAGTAAGCTATATGGAAAATAGTTTTGGGAACTACTGATGGTGTACAAGAAAAGGGTTTAAACTATGATTTTCAAAAGTTAAACTCTTTTATGAATTTATGAGATTTACTGGACTATGATTTGTTTAATGTACCTATTGTGATTTTAAGGTAATATTGGGACACACTGAGCCTAGCTCACCTTTCGAAAATGTTTTTCCCCTTTCAGATACTGTTGGTTAGATATCTCGGTTCGAGCACTTGGAGGATCAACATATCTCTTGAAGTATATCTGATTGTAATGTTTTATCTTGCTAGTTGACTTTATTTTGGTGACATGAACCTTATTTTAAAGTATCGTATTTTAGGATGATGACACTTTTACTATTACTGTTCGGTTTATTGTGATTTTGAAGATCTGTTTTAAATTAATTTATTACTTATTGGTATTATATTTACATGTTGGGTTTTAATAGTATAATTTCATGTCATTTATAATGTGATTTTATAATGATTGAATAACGGTTTCAGAAAATGTCTTTAAGAATCATGTATGTGATCCACTAGACTTAGTCGAAACGCATAGACCGGGTCTAAGGGGTTACAATCAAACAGGTAATTCACCTTTCTAGAATATATCCTCACCACTCCAAGAAGAAGATAACTGGACAATCGGAGCGCAATTGGCACGTCAGGAAACATAATAGTCTGTTCAAAGCCATATTCACAAAAATAAATGAAGTTATAGAAAAAAGGAGGATGCAATGAGCTTTAAAAAATTCTCAATAAATGTTAAGTGGAATTTTGGAATGGAAGTTTCAGTTTCAAAAACCGGTAGGCAAGAGACATGCATATAGGAGCAAACTATTGTCATATCCACCCTGCCCCCAAAATTTTCAAGAGAAACCATGTTTTTACCAAGTTTCATCATGTCATCAAGCATGTCGATTTTCAAGCAAATCTGGTATTTATAATTTTCAATTCAGAAATTCCACTTCTACTAATATATGTTAGAAATGCTGAATATACTTAAAACTAAGTATGCATGACCATCACTAATTCCGGTGGTTGATTTAATACACGTGAAATTACAAGAAAAGAAAAGAGCATATAATAGGACAAATAAGAAAAGGACATTTTAATTATTTCTTCCTAATTACATGCTCATAAAGTTGCCAAAACTAAATTTCTAATATACCAAAGGGACAGCGCTAATTCAGTGGGTGGGGGGTTGATTTTGTTGTAATTAAGAAAGATTTTCAAAATTCAACTTTCGTTGGTGTTCGTTGTTGTATCACTGCACGTATGTTGGAAACGTGGCGCATTTTCACTGGTTGGGCATTTTGAATTTTATGACTTCTCTGGTACTTTTCGTAATAGCATGTGATTTGATTTGAGAATTTTTTTTTTTTTTTACAAAGCATATTGTATATAAACATTTTGGTCACAGGCATAGCGAAGTGTGGCTTTGCAGGGAAAGGATTAATGGCTCAGTCCAGGTGAAGTGTTTTTTAAGGAATAATTAGATCACAACCAATGTTCTCAAAGCCTTTCATCTTTGTGAAATGTGGCTTTTGAAAGAAAGAAAAAATAAACTAAAATCATAAAGGAACATTTATGAAACGAAAATAATCATTAATTTTACATTAAATATACAAAAAGACGTAAAATCAAATATGTTTAAATGCTCACTAATACAAACTCAGAAGACTGATTTGATAAAAAGAAAGCTCAAAATAATCCAAATTAATCATCCAAACCTGAACTATTCCACAGAGTTGAAATGTTTAAAAAAAAAATAGACTCAAAACAAACTCAAATATCAATTAGATCAAGAATCTTAAAGAACTTTTGTTTTTAAACCCAATTTATAAGTAATTTCCACAAATTGAAAGGAAATGTGTGTTGAAGAAAAAAGAAGCGAAATGCTTCACAGCTCTCTTGCTCATGCATACTTCCATATATACTGTACACAATGATTAAATGAAATTAAACAAAGACCACTGATGACATAAAAATTGGGCAAAAATCTATTCACACAATAAGAAAATCACTCGGGATATTTTGGAAGGAAAAAAAACAAGTTCTGGACATTTATCGTACACTGCTTTATCAACCGCCACACAGTCCTGGCATGTGATTTTTGTGGACTACTTACCTTGGTACTTTATGGACTTTGCAAATTCCAGAGATGATCGACCACGTCATAGGAAACACTAAGCCTTTGATAATCAGAACGGTGGAGGAAATTTCCTTGAGCTTCTACAGAATCTCTAGGCTTAGGATCAATCTTTTTAGCTGAACAACAGTGACGAACACGGATCCAATGATTCTTTGTCTCCATCGAATACCTTCCATGAACTTTAACCACCAATATAGCTTCCTTATCTTCACACCACCAGTTTTGTGGAAAACCATTGACAAACTCTTCCCGAGTGTGGAATGCCTCAAGATGAATTGATACCTCTGCTACATGATCTGGTTCAATTATGCCACCCGCTGGAGTAACCCGGGCCAAACAAACATCATAAATATGTCATTGGATTTTAGCCCCAAAGACAAACAAGCAGTATAATCCAGATAATGAACTCTTTTAGGTCATATTTTTGCAGCAAATTATGAAATTTTAAGCCCTATAAAGCTGGTAAACATGTCTGGTCATATTCTACAATAGAACATAGACATGAATTTGAGGTTTACAAAACAGAATCAATGCCTAAGCATGAAAAAATCCATAACTTCAAAGGACTGGCCCCTTTAAACAGACACAAAGCAGGAGCCAAAGCCCCTAAACCAATTTTAATCTGCTCCCTAAAACTGGCAGCAGTTCAACTTTGATCCAAATATAACCAAGACTGCATCCAAAGCTCAATGATGGTAAAGCTCACCAGGTTGAAAAGTTAGATGCATATTAAGCTCCAAAGACTACCATTGGATATTCAAAATCCAAGTTCCCTCGACTGATTCTTTCAATATAAAGGATTTCAAAACCCTATCAATATGGACCCAACACCAATTCTTACCCAGTAAAAGGTAAAATAGTTTCTCTTCAATCAAACCCAACCTCAAGCACCTGCTAGAAATAACAATCCATCTAAAACAAGAAAGCCTACCTGAAGCCACCGTGGAAGGAAAAAGGAACCTCTTGGATGTTGATATGATGCCTGCCCATTACTCTTGATTGTAGATTCATGTTGACAAACTATTTCGAACAAAGCAGCGCTTTCTGTACATTTATTTGTAATGCGCAAAATTGTTGTGTCCTGGTTTTGGAGGAGTATATTGTTAGTGCTGACAACTGTTTCTGGAATTTTGAATAATTCTTGAAGCTTGGATCTGATTTCCTGATTTGATCTCACTATATCTCCAAATTCTTGTCTCCTTACTGACTCATCAATATGAGCAATTTCAACAGAAAATATGCAAATGACAGGCTTGTGATCGCTGTCTGTCACATCCATGCAAGACTCGTACCTATTCAAGAGGATATATCAGGATCTATTCAAAATGATTACAAATATATAAAGAGATGAAAATAGAATTCCAGTCAGCTGATCTGCTCTGAAAAAGCAAAAGCTGCATGTTCAAATGGATAAATACTAAACAACCTACCCCATTTCTACAGTGCGATCACCTTTTCACAATCTTTCATTTTCAAATATAACCCTAAAAACTCAATATGTTAGCATACAGAGAGAATTCTCCAGGAGGCACTTTAGTGGAAATAATATGAAGAAAATACTGTCCATATTTTGACAGAGTTGACAGGATATATGGATTTGGAACAAATTCAGACAGGTGTGAATAAACTATTCAGTCAGTTCAGATCTCAGATAAAAGACGAAATATTGCTAAATGGTGCAATTTACTCCTGGTATTCACATATATCTGGATCCGGAATAATCACCGTGTTAATCTTTTTGAAGAAGTTGAAAAGCAGAGAGACTGTTAAAGCATTGCTCTCACCACCAGAAAGGATCACAACAGATTATGACGTGAATCAGAGCATACAATTATTTTAAAGATAGTAAACTATCACTAAACATTGCCAAAATGGAAATCAATAGAACTTACTGTGATACTGAAGATACAACAGGGCACTCTAAACTGCATTCAGATCCCAAAGTTCGTCGGCTATCACTGTATAAGACTCTGTCACACCAAGCAGGAATGCGCCTCTTTTAACCAGAATCGTAACCTTTAAAATAAGCATTTGTAAATGTACTGTTAGCCAATCAAATACACTAAAATTCCCAGGACTAATAATAATAACCGTCACTACAAAGAAACATTTTTCCTGAGCCTCTTGTGAAAAATATCTTAATAGACTACTTAACACTTAACAACAGCAATTGCTGAAACACTTTATGAATAATAAAATGCACAGCTCAGTAGGAAGGCAAAAAATCAAACACTAAGAGACTGACATTAAGATTGGAAACAAGATGAAGAATTCATAACTACTATATAAGGTACCTGATAAACCAGCAACATGTTTATCAAATTTGTATGTGGGGGCAAAAGTAATAACTGCTTCCCGCATTCCCTGGAAAACATTTCCAGCTTCCATCTCTGCTCGGAGCTGATCCCTTTCTCTAAGCCAATCAAAGCATCTTTGAGATATAAAATCTCTAGCTTCATCATATGACACATCATCAAGCCGATAATTAAAATCGCCAAGAAATACAACCATGTCTGCCTCGGATAATTCAGGCATTCCTTCAACAGACTGGGTACCCATAGCCTGTATAAGCATCAACTCTCACACACTAACCGGAAATGAAGCATAAATCAGAAGGCAGATGAAACAAAATCAGAGTGTATACATACATTAGCTCCATGAAACCATTTGAACAACCGACGAAGCACCAGCTGCAATAGAAAGGACAAATGGCAAGCTAGATCTATAAACAAGCTAAAATAAATATATTGAGCAGGCAAGCGTGCAACACAATAACGGGTACAACACCATACCAGCACCACTATTGAAGAGATTAGATGGTCGACTAAATGTCATTGTACGATATACGTGATCAAAATCAGCATTGCGACGACCAACAGCTTCCAAATGAGCAGCAAAGTGACAATTAGCAAAGCAAAAAATCCTGTCATACACTCTTAGTCTTAAACCAACAGCTCCCTGGGTGCACAATCAAATGTATATCACTGTTAAACAAAAACCTATCAATATTTAAATTTATAATTCCTAAGAAAACTTTAGTTCACAAGCTAAAAGATAAATATTTTTTATAACTTTCTACAGTTAACCACAATCCTCTGTGCAAACTAAATATCCACAGAGATAAGTACAATGTTTTCAACAATTCTAATAAATCATGCTTATGAATTTAGGAACTACACAAAATAGTAAAAATGAAACAGTGACAAAGTTCTTCTCATAGGAAATTATAATCTATTGTCCAGACTCTAGACCTTAAATAGTAATAAAAAAACATGTCCATTTTCACAATACTCTAGCTTGGTTTAATATCGAGGCTAGAGAATTTCTTTCACTAAAACTTTAATGTCAAAGTGCATGATACACGTTTCTGATAGGAGAAAATTTACTTGCACACAGTGCATGAGATAGACTTGTTTATTAATATCTACAATATATAGAACAAAATCACTTAGGCATAAGACTATACTTATACATTACATATACTAACATTTATTATATATTGGATACATAGAACCAATTTCTTTACATATCATGCCTATTTAAGGAACAATAATACCTTGTTACCAATCGCACGCCCGAAGCCGCAAGGGACTGCAGCAGCATCGATATCCCCAACATATGGTTTAAGATTATCCTTAACCCTAAAACATAAAATCAACCATTAAATACAAAAAAATAAAGAAACAAGCATTAATAAATTATAAAAGGAAACTTGAGTGAGTGGCTAAGAAAAATGAAAGAGAACAATAACAAGACTAAGTGACTGTTTGTTTACTTCAGAATGATTAAGCGCTGAACGATTCAAATGTTGAATGATTCAAAGGCTCTGTATGAATTAGCTCTGAATGTGACATGTTGTTTGATAATAGCTCTGAATGTGACATGTTGTTTGATAATAGCTCTGAATCATTCAGAATGTACTTCTGTACTGAAACATTCAGCACTGTTTTGCTGAATCAGTCAGCACTGTTTTGTTGAATCAATCAACACTGAAATCATTCAAAGGTGAGAAACAAATAGTCTGAATGTTGAACAGTTCAACATTCAGCGCTGAATGGTTCCATTCAAAGCCAAACAAATAGCCCCTAACTCTAGCAGTTTACAACAGAAGGTTTCTTATGGGATTCACATCATTTAATCAGCAAGCTTGAAAACTTTTTTTTACTTATTTTAAATAATGAAAATTCTTAGGAACTAATTTTTCCCCTATTGTGTTTTACTTTTATCTATAAAAACTTTACTTTGCAAGTACATAAATTAGAATGATCTAGGTGCTCCCCTAGAAGCCTAGTCTGAAAAATATTTCAAAACAGTTTTTTTAATAACAATACATGCATGGTCCTTGGAGATTTACACATCATTATAGCCCTTTTTAGAATTTTCCCGAGGAAGAGGAAAAAATAACCCTTTTTAGAATTCTCTCAAGGAAAAGTACCAAAAACAAACTTACAGAAAAAGAAAATGAGAATAAAAAGTGAGGTGTCCTTGCATCTTTAACACAATAAAAATTAAGAACTATAAAAATCCTGAATGGCCTTTTAGCCTTGCAAGAAAAAAGTCACAAGAACAAATAGTCCTATACATTCAACAAGTAATCCAATATCTTGTCATGGACACTAACCAAACAGCAATAAGCATGCCTGCCAACTGCCTAGATCCAACACGTTGAAATCTTCTCCACTGATGCGATTGTTTTCTCATCACATCCTGTGAATGTCTTTCCATTATATCATGCAATGTATCATCTATCATATCCAACCACCACTGTCCAATAGCACTACCGTCACGCCCCACCTATGGTAAACAGGAGGGGTTAGAAAATGGTTATAAATAAAGGGTTGAAAAATGAAGAATCCCATGCATAACTCATTGAATATGGCACAATAATTTGGCCTTCATTTTCACCATGCAGCTTCAATAATAGATTAATAGTTATGGTTAAAATAGTGGGCATCTATGGAGAAGATTCTAATCCTTCTTCTCTATAATTTTTTTTCTTTCCTGTTATCCTTCTTGGTCATAGTTCCTTTTAGTAAAGGTCCATTACAAACACCCAGACTGACCTAATTATACATACAGATTAGTTTGATAGGGAAAACTACTGCAGGCTTTATAGGAAGGCAAAAATTAAATCTGCATCATTCCAGCTGTTGTTAAACTAACCAAAGTTATAAGTCCTCTGTCAGCTTTGTTATTTTCTACCCCATTTCTAAAGATAGCAATTTATTTAAGCATGAAAACGATCACTTTACCATCAGCCAATCTATCTGAAAGGAAAAGTAACTAAATAAGAGGGCATTCCAAGAATAAATAAATAAGGATCAAAAGTTGCTTAGATATCTAGTTCTTTCTTTTTCCCATGTTTCTTAATCCTCTTCCTAGGAAACTCCATTTTCTGGTTTCAACTGATTAGATCCTTCTCTTATTTAAGCAAAAGACAATGGTTAATCATGAAACTTGTTCCTAAATGCTTCCCTTGTATTTTCATTCTCACAAGTCTGTGCAGTGACGGTTAATTACTTACTAGTAACATAAGACAGACATGCACTCCACCTAACACGAGGTAACAAGGTCCAATTGATTTACGAAACATTTTGTCTGACTGAAACCCAGACATTCCAAACCTTTCTTACGAAACAGCATTTATTTAACATGTGTTGCTGACCCAAACAGATCACACACAACAGTGGGTCATTTTCTACCGAAATCAATTCAGCAACTGAGGCCCGCTCTTTCTTTCTGAAACATTAAACTCTACAATCATAATGCTAAGCTCATACAATATTAATGCATTGCAAGCCACGATGAAGAAGATATCTTACCGATTCTCTCATTGCAGACATTGCAAGAAAACCTGCACCCATTTCAACTTCTTGCAATCCAATAACAATAATTCCAACGTCTGAAACAGCATAACGTAGCCAAGATTCAAGCGAGCTCTTAGATGCTCGCCCCTGCCCAACATTCCATGTACCAGTTAATATAGTTAAATTTTCTATCCTTGTATACAGAAATCCTTTTGCAGTCAATTCTGAATACAATATGCCATCAAGAGTTCCTGGTGATGTGATACTCCATCCACGTATCCCACCATGCTTAGCCAGGGTGTAAATATAACCAGCACCAATGGTCATCCTCAGTACAGAACTGTTGTGAGCAACCCATCCTCCAAGCTAATTACCAGCAAGGTCCAGTGCATGAACCATACCACTTGCATAACCGGCCCATATTTTTGATCCAAAACTGCATAAGCATAGAACAGCAGAAGGATGAGGCTGAATATCTTGAATACGATTTCCATTTCCATCCCACTGGATGAGCAAGCCATTTGCACAGCCAACCCAAATCATCCCATCAATAGTTATAGTGAGTGTTTCAATCCTCCGGTTATCATCAAGAAAGCCTCCTTTTGCTGCAACTCGGCGAACAGCATCAGCTGCTCCCATGATAGCATTACGTGACTGCTGAAAGAAACCAAAGGAACTTTGTGTTTTTTCCTTCTTTGAACTTGCAACAATCTTCATCTTTATCTCATCTTCCATAGCAAAATCTGGAACTAATGACAAATCTACTCTATTTTCAATTTGACCATCAATGTTGAAAACTTTGAATAACTCCCTCGTTCGAGCATCCCTGAAATTTTACAATTCTATGAAACCCCAACAAAAGAAACAGAAAGGAGACGGAAAATAAAAATGCAAAACTCATATACGAGAGCAGTGTAAGATCAGATGATTTAAATCAAAGTGAAGCCAAAATAATGCAAGTAACTAGAAATTTTAATTGTGCAAGGAGTTAACTAAGATCCACATTCTTATTTTTGCAACCTTAAATATCTCAAAAATAAACAAAATACATTAAGAATCCCTAGATCCTCCAAGCCTAGAAACATGAACAACGTTACAACCAACATTTGGGGTAAAACTAGATCGATCTATCAATTATAATTTCGAAAAACATCCCATATTCGAACAGGAAAAGACATCATTGTAACTGATCTAGACTATCAATAAAAGGGGTATAAAGTCTATATACCTTATTACTAATCAAAGAATGCTAAACATATAACAAAATAACTTCGATAATTTTAAGGTGCAGTTTTCATGGTCTAGACATACCATAGTGCAATGGAAAGATAACCAGAACTCCAAACTTTAGCTCGGATATTATCAGACAGAAGGCACTTGATATCTGAATTTAATATAGAACTGAAACCATTTACAGCGAGTAGACTCCTAAGATCAATAAATGATCTTCCCATTAGCGAAGAAGCCATATGCCGTTCTTCCCCAGTCAGAGAGAGTGCCTTTTGAATATCTTCCCATGGCCAAATCCTGATATTACCCCCTTCTGAACCAGACCACAAATCCCCTGAACCAAAGTAAAACAAAAATTACAGCGAATAAGATAAAGTCAAAAGAGATCATCACTCTCTTACCACTGGATGGAGGCACACAATAGTAACAGGCAACTTCAGGTAGGGATGCAGAAATAGCTCTCGAGACATTTTGCTCTTCTCAACGTCTATTTGTTAGAGACGAATTTTAGTTTTAAGAATAAACAGTTTGTGAGAGATGAATTTTCTGAACTTGATTTCTAGATTATTGCCGGCTATTGTTCCTTCGGTTTTCAAAAATAAAATTAGAAAAGGCAAGGTGATGATAATTAATACTTCTAACATCTAAAAATGTGCTAATGTATTCTTAATCAGCCTTCCATCAAAATGGCATGTAGCACATCGAGTAGAGGTTATTTTTCAGAGTTTTCATTATTATTATAAGTAATCTAGTAATTTCTTGTAAATTTTAATGCAGTGGATCTACATTAATAGGAACAAAAACAATAAAAATAACAATAGTAAAAAAAAGCAAAAGGGTTAACAGACCATAACAAGTGAAAACCAAGGACAGCACTGGGCCACGATGAGCCTGCCAACACCACCCTTCCTTAAACCCACCACTCTCACAGTCCATCTTCCACCCTCTGATATTCCCATCACTATGCCCACTCCAAACAACTCCACTCCCCTCATCCATCACCATACAAATCACCGCTGCATTTCCATTCCCATTACCGTTTCCGTTTCCGTTCCCGTTCCCGTTCCCATTAGATAATATCGCCGATGATTCCTTAAACGGCGCCGCCTCTTCCTCCTCACCTTCCTCGTACAAATCCTTCAATTCCCAAACCCTAATCGACCCGCTCTCGCTGCCCGCCCAAAGTTGCCGGTCGGTGCAGACGATCGTTTTCAGAAAGCGACCGAATTGGGTCTCCCTGAGGGGGTGCGGTCGAACCTCGAGGTGGGGAGGCCGATTAGGGTGGAGGGGTTTCCGATCAGGCAGCGTGAAAATGCCTTGGCCGCCGCCTTTAGCTACGAACTCGGGAAGTGAGGACTTGTGACTAGAGGATTGTTGAGGTAGAAGATTGCGGTCAAGGAATTGGATCATGTAGTCGAGGCGTCGGTTGGTGAAGTGGAGGGAAGGGTAGGGTAGGGCGACTGCGAATCGTCGTCGGAGGAGGAGGCATAACGGTCGAAGATTCTGGGACCGAGATCGGGAACGTCGTCGTTGGGGTCCATGTCGGAGTTCATGGTAGAACCTAGTAGAGAATTAATAAATACTAATAATATCAGGAGGAAATTTGACTTTGGGGAGACATTTAGTTAAATAATCAGCAGACTCGGTCAGATGAGACCGCTGTAAATATAATTACAGTGCCTTTTCTTCGGATAAATTACACTCAACAGAACATGTCGTCCAACAAACTTAAAATAATTTAAGAATATTCTTCGGATGATATAATACGCAAACATATACTTCTCAAAGGACAATCATTAGTTAGGTACATACTTATACGCTCAAAGCCCAGACAAATAGAACAGAGGCCCAACAAGCATATAACCCTCAAAACCTACAAAAAAAATGTCTTATGTAGTTCAGATAACAAGCAGTTAAGGTGTCCGATCAACCTAATTTAAAATGATCGATGGTGGCTCCAACACACATAAATTCAAGTCGAAATTAGATTTTGGGTCCATTCAAGGGACAGTTACGACATGGATATTGATTTGTTTGGTTACCTTAAAAAGTATGTCTTCATCTTCTTCAAAATCATCAATCGAGAAACCTTTAGTAGATTTTATCATTTCCACGAAGCTTCCCCTTTTCTGCTTTGATGGTGTCCCTGGAAGAAGAAGAAGAAGATGTAGAGGAAGAATAAGAGGTGGTTGGATTTTTATTATTATTTTAAAATTATCACGTCACTTACAACTGATATGTGTAGAATTTTTTATTATTTAAAATTACTACTTAATACTTTCGTTAATGAGTTAATGAAAGTTAACGATCAATAGACTTAAACATATGAATCAATAACGTAAAGAATCAAGCGCATTTAATTAAAAAATCGGTGACCAAAGTCGGTCATATCGAAAATAAAGGGAACAACTCGAATAGTTTAACTTGAAAAAAAAGGGTTTAAGATGAGTTAGAATTATGGATAGGGTTACTTTTTTGCATTATTTTTTTTCTAATTGGTTAGAGTTAGCATTAATTTTGTTTTTTAATTGGTTAGGAATACAATAGAAGAAGAAGCGTGAACTTTTTTCAAAATTTTTAATTCTCACGTAATGTTTCCATTAAAGGGTTAATGAGAGTTAACAAATACGGGAATAAAGTCAAACGAATTGATAATATTATGTATTAAAATCGAACGGATCTATAATATTAAAGATTATGTATCCTTAATTTTTAAATTGATGATAAAAGTCGATCAAACAAAAAATAAAGAGAACTATTCAAATAATTTACCCTTAAATAAATAAAAGATTTTATGTGAGATATTTAACTTATTAAAACGCAACGTTACAATATGATATTTTTTATCGATATGTCAAAAATGTGATACTTTTATAGGTATTGTTTGATCTTTAATTATAATAAAATAATCATTTTTCGATGTTGATTAATCATTGATTGACATTAATTGACAAATTAAAGTTGATCAACACTATTTTTTTATACGTAACATGGATAAATGATCAACACATGATATATTCTCATAGATTGAATGAGTGCAATTTCTTCATGGGGCGGATGCACTAAGTTCTTCGTATGAGCCAAGTGCAACTTTATTGTTTTGAAAAAAAATAGTTAAATTTAGTTTAATATATTAAAGAAAAAAAAGTTACATACTCATTATTTTAAAAAATATAAATTAAAATTTTAGACTTTTTTTTTTTTTTACTTTTAGATCCGCCGTTGATCTATAAAAATATCAAATTAAACTTCATGACATAATGATAGTTTTTCTGCTTACAAGGGGAAAGTAAAAGGAATTAACGCATATTTAATCCTCTAGGGTACAAGACACCTCTGCTATCTGCATCCAAAAGAGAGCAGACCTACACTGGAGGGGCATAAAAAACGACGAGCTCCTCAACAAGACTACACCTCATTTTCGAGAAAACATCAGCCCAGAAATTACCTTCGCGACCAATTCTGAGCTTTGAGACTCCGAATATACTGAGCCCAGGGGATGAGTCGAGGTGCGCCAGAATCGAGAAGCCACAAAACTATTTGAGCATCTACTTCGCAATCTATATTACTAAAGCTGTATTTTCATGCTATAACTAGGCTAGTTCTTAAAGCAAAGAGTTCTGCAGCCACACTAGAACAGACACCTAAAATACCCTGCAAATCCCAAGATCCATTCCAGTTTCACTTCGAAGAAAACCACATGCTCCAGTAATACTCGGGTTCTCTTGGCTAGCTCCATAGGTGTTAAGCTTCACTCTACCAGCCATAGGAGGCTGCCACTTAACAAGTTTCAGAGAATTGGTGATATATGCAGGCTTTTTATGTGCATGTAGTTGTTCCTTGGTTAATAGAAGAACTTCACGCCAAAAACCAATCTCATCATAATTGTAACCATCAGCCTCGAAAAGCCTCTTGCATTGTTCAGTCCATAGCTTTCATAAAGTGTATGCAAATAAGGTAGCTGACTCCTGGGAAATTCTCTCCTTATCCAAGTTATCATGGAGCCAATTTCGCAAGTCCTGGTCCTAAGAGTGACCACGCCTCGAGCCCTCAATGTATATGTTCCAAGGTTTGCGAGCAATAGGGCATTCCCTTATAATATGATTCAATTTTTCTAAAGGATAACCACATGCAACACATCTGTCTAAGTTCGTAATGCCCCAAGAAGCTAAGCATGCGTTGGACAACACTCTGTCCCTCCAAGCTAGCCAAATAAAAAATTTCCATTTGGGTATAACCGGTAACCTCCAAATCCAAGAAAGTTTAGTCTCAACATCGTCCTAGTTATCCATGGAAAGCGCAATATAAGCCGAGCGAGTAGTGAACTTACCGTTAGTTGTATGCTTCAAGACGTACTCATCTTACATCGTTGTTAAGCTGGGAGTAGGTATTCCATGACAGTTAACGCCACCTCCAAAGGGAGCATAGCAAAAAAAAATTTCAAGGTCCCAACTAATCTCCAAAAATGAGAAATCACACACTTTAGTAGACTTATCAATAAATATAGGCAGTATACTTGAATTATTACAAAAGGGTTGACCTAGCCAATAATCAAATCCAAAATAGAGTATTCTGGCCATTGCCTATACGTCGAATCATTCCTGTTTTTAGGCCCTGAAGACCAGCCAAAACACTTCGCCAGGTGTGGGATTAAGAGGAGGTTGGATGTGCATGAGACATTACAAAAGAAATAGAACCGCCATGGATTTCATAAAGGGCTTTCAAAGTTTTTACCCACAAGCTGTTAGGTTGAGTAACGAAACGCCATGCAGTTTTGTGAAGAACTAGTTATGTTTAGTTATTGTACTAAGCTTAAGCCACCAAATCTCTTAGGCTTAAAACTTCCTCCCAAGCAACTAGATGAGTTGTACATTTTTTCTGCATTACCAGCCCACAAGAATAGTCGGTTTGCCCTATCAATCTCGTTGACGGTACTAATAGGTAGCTTTGATGTCATCGTAGTGTAAGTTGGGATAGAGGACATGACCGGACCAACTAGAATAGATCTTCCCACCGGAGACAGAAGACTAGCTTTCCAACTGTTCAACCGCATTCTAACTTTGTTGATAATTTCAACATATGTTGACTTGGAAACTCGACCATGGATTAGAGGCACACCAAGGTATTTACCTAAATCACACGTCGAACTCATATTCATAACATGACCAAACTGTCGTCCAATTCCAGATTGAGCTGATGGAGAACTTAGATTTTTCAAAGCTCACTTTCGCACCAGAAATTGAACAGAATTGATCAATGATATCTTTGAACACAACCGCCTGGTTTTCACTTGCTCTCCCAAATAAAAACAAGTCGTATGCGAAGAAAAGGTGGGATATTTGGGGCCATCTAATAACCGTCGTTTTACTATCAAAATAATTCCTGGTTTCTTAATAAATAAAAATAAAAATAAAAATGAAAATATAGTATAGAGAAGCAGGGTCGATCCACAGGGACTGTGGTGTTTCTGATTTAATAAAACTTTTTCTTGATTTTAGAAAAAGATAGAATTCCAGATGAAGTTGAAAAGATATATTAAAATAAAATAAATAAATAAAGAAAAATAATATAATAATAAATATTAATAGTAATAAATATAAAAAGGGGGATTTTTTTAAAAGTTGTGGTTAAAATAAAAAATAAGAATTAAATAAAAAAATAAGAATTAAATAAAAAGAAAAAAATAATTAAATAAATAAATTAAAGAGATTAAGATAAAGAGAAGCTTATTGTGAAAGCAGCCTCAGACTTCAGCTTCGCCTCAAATTTCTCGGATTATCGAAACAAATTTTTACTTCAAGATTCACGTAAGCTTACAAGAACAATTCTTCGCTGCCAACTCGGATTGTGTCGTTTCAACAACAATTGATTCCGATCTCAGTTTCCTCTTAGCAAACAATTTTACTAAGTGTGTTCTCGGGAAGTTGAATATGCTTCAATAAGCAAATCCTTCTTCAAACATTAACCATAACAATATCCGGACCAATGTCGAAATAGTTTTGATTTGAAAAGTAAGCTTCAGAAAACAGAGAGAAAATCCGAAGCGATTTAAGTACCCTTACAATTCTCACGCTTGGAATTGAGCATTCGCTTTAGTCTTCGGCTTGAAAGAAAATTAGCTAAGCATAACCAAAGTCATACCTAGCATAATAGAAAAGTATGCGAAAAATAGAGAGAAAGCTAGAGAGAAAAAGAAGATTTTATTCTCAAATGAGAGAGATATGTTTCTAGGCTCACCCTTAGAGGATATTTATAGCATTCAAAATCTTAAAAACAAGCTAAAATATCTTAAATCCTAATTAAAACACTTAAAATTATTTAAACTAAAATACCTAAAAAAATAATATAATATTCTAAATCCTAATTAAAATACTAAAACATATTTAAACTAAAAAACACATATAAAGATAAAATATAAAAATAATATCCTAAAACTTAATTAAAATACTAAAAAGCTATTTAAACTAAAATACAAAGATAAAATATAATGTTTAAAATATTATCCTAAATTTGAGTTTAATCCAAATCCGAATTCCAGCCAGCTTTGATTTCGAAAATAAAAATCTGTAAAATTGTGTCCTTTTTGTGCAATTTCCATAATCTTACGTCCTTTACAGAAAATGAATTAAAATGAACAAATAACTCACAAAAATAATGATTAAAAAGTAATTTAAAAGTAAAATATTAACTAAATTAAACTTTTATCAAATTCCCCCTCACTTATTCTATGTTTGTCCTCAAGCATTCTTCAATTAACATATCAAAATCATAAGTTGTCATCTTCAATTTCAATTTATTCCTCAAACCTCCAATCGAATTAAGTCCATGACATTTGCCGAATTCAAGTTACAATCAAGCAAAGACATAACCAAGAAAATTTAAAGTAGGCAAGATATCCCAATTAATTGCCAACTTCAATGAAACATGACTCAATACCTCACAAAGATTCACATATATCCGCTCAAAGTGTTTGGGGTAAATGGAACCGCTCAAACCGAAACTAACCAAAATATTACCATAGGCTTGGAATCCAATCAAGTCTCCACCACGAAAAATGAACATAATGCAATAATCAAGGGGTCTTTAAACAAGGTGTAACGAGGCTTAGGTTAGGGTAGGGAAAGGCCGAAAATAAAGATTTAAAATACCGAAACAATAAATCAAAATAATTAAGAACAATCCACGAATTAACATGAAACGCAATGAAGAACAAAACAAGGAAAAAGAATAGATGAAAGACAATTGAAGCGATCGATTTTTTCCTTCCCTTTTTTTTCGAACAAATGATCTTTTTTTTTTGCTGTTCGATACAGTGAACAACTTGTTTTTTTTTTGAAACATTGAATTTTTTTTCCTGGAACAACAATGATAAAAGATCTCAAGTCTCGGTAAGGGTGTGAAAAGAGATAGAAAAAAAAGGCTTCGGGTTTAATTATGAGGTGTAAAAACAAAGAAAGAGAAATATGCTCAAATGTGGTTCACTAGTGGATATATAAATAGGTAGGTTTTTTTTTGGAAAAGTGGGTTTATCCTAGGTGCCCCTATCATATTAAAACATTACGTTCAACATGTAGTCTCAATATGCATTGTGATTACAAGTTCTAGAATATCCTAATTAGTTCGACACACACAAAACAATGAGCAAGAAAGAAAATGTATGCTCGTTAAGCTCAAATCTCATAAGAAAAGTTTATATGCATTGAGTCAAGTTCATCTCTATTGACAAAAGCATGAAATATCAATACTCAACAAAAAATTCACTAGTTATATCAATCACTAATCATGCAAATTAAATTCGATAAAAAACATGGTCATAATCCAAATGGAAGCAAAAGTATAAAGCGAAATTCAAGATTAACAACCAACGATTACAATATATCACATCAGAATAACTCAATTTCAAACGATTAAATAAGTCAAGAAAAATTTGGCACATGCTTATCCTTCCCCCTCACTTATTCCGTTTTGTTCAAATTTTTCTGCACAGTTCGAACCAGGTCAGTTTTTCTGCATTGTTTTTTTCGTTAAATATTCGATCGGAATTCAGATCTGTTCAGGAAAAATAAAATCAATCAAAATAAAATAAATAGAATGAAATAAAGATCTCTAAAAAATAAAAAAAATAAAACGAAAATAAAAAAATAAAAACAAAAATATAACGAAATGGGTTGCCTCCCATCAAGAGCTTTTGTTTAACGTCGTTAGCTCGACGACCTGTTTTTTCAAAGCGTGGGTTCCTCTAAATTGATTTCTTTGATTAGACCAACCGGAGCATTTTCATAATATGACTTCAATCTTTGACCATTAACTTTAAATCGTGCTCCTGAGTTATCTTCAATTTCAACAACACCGTGAGGAAATACTTGAGTAACTGTAAACGGTCCGAGCCATTTTGATTTTAGTTTTCCTGCAAAAAGTTTAAATTTAGAGTTAAATAATAATACCTTTTGACCGACAAAAAAAGTTTTAAAAGAAATTCTACTATCGTGAAATTCTTTTGTTTTTTCTTTAAATATCCGAGCATTATCATAGGCATTTCTTTGGATTTCTTTAAGTTCTTGAATGTGTAATTTCCGAGCTTCACCAATTGCATTCATGTTCATGTTACATTGTTTAACGACCCAATAAGCCCAATGTTCTAACTCGACCAGTAAATTACATGGTTTACCGAAAACAAGCCGGTATGGTGACATCCCAATGGGACCTTTATAAGTAGTTTGATATGCCCAAAGTGCATCGGTTAATTTTAAACTCCAATCCTTTCGGTCCGGTTTAACAATTTTCTCAAGAATTGTTTTAATTTCTCGATTTGATACTTCTTCATGTCCATTTGTTTGTGAATGGTAAGCGGTAGTAATTCTTTGAGTTACTCCAAATTTCTTCATTAGCGACTTGATTACTCGGTTGATGAAATGTGTTCCTCTGTCGCTTATTATAGCCCGTGGCGTGCCAAACCTGGAAAAAATATTTTGCAAAAAATTAACTGTAGTTTTAGCATCATTATTCCGAGTGACTTTAGCTTCCACCCATTTAGAAACATAATCCACAGCTAAAATAATATAAGTATTTCCAAATGACGAAGTAAAAGGACCCATATAGTCGATTCCCCAAACATAAAAAATTTCACAAACTTGTATAGAATTAAGCGGAATTTCATTCCTACGGCTTAAATTACTTGTACTTTGACATCTTTCACAAGTTTTACAAAATATATAAGAATTCCGAAAGATGTTAGGTCAATAGAAACCTCATTCAAGAATTTTATGAACTGTACGTTTTGGCCCAAAATGACCACAGCAAGAGTAAGAATGACAAAATTGTAAAATTGAGTTTACCTCACTTTCGGCAATACATCGTTGAATTACCTGATCCGAGAAGTGCTTTCATAGATAAGGATCGTCCCAAATATAGTATCGGGATTCTTGCTTAATTCGATTGATTTCAGCTCTCGTCAAATCTAATGGTAACTTACTTGTGGCCAAATAATTAACCATGTCTACAAACCATGGAGTTATGCTTTGCGCCACCATCAGTTTTTCTTCAGGAAATTCTTCTCTAAGTGGTGGTTCGGATGTGGAAAGGGGAATTCGACTCAAGTGATCTGCTACCAGATTTTCGCATCCCTTTTTGTCTTTAATTTCCAAGTTAAATTCCTGTAAAAGCATGATCCATATGATAAGCCTTGGTTTTGCTTTCTTTTTGCTCATCAAATACCTTATAGCTGCATGATCAGAAAAAACAGTAATTTTAGTACTAAGCAAATAGGATCTAAATTTTTCTAAAGCAAAAATTATAGCAAAAAGTTCTTTTTCCGTTGTCGAATAATTTTTCTGAGCCGAGTCCAAAGTTCAGGATGCGTAGGCTATGACATGTAGCTCTTTCCCTATTTTTTGGTCGAGAACGACTCCAACGCTAGTGTCCGATGCGTCACACATAAGTTCAAAGGGATGATTCCAATCTGGCAGCTGAACAATTGGAGCTGAAATAAGCTTTTCCTTTAATGAATCGAAAGACTCTTTGCATTTTGAATTAAAATCAAAGTCTTGATCCTTTTGAAGTAGATTGCATAAAGGTTGTGCTATCTTCGAAAAGTCCTTAATAAACCTGCGGTAAAATCCTGTATGGCCAAGAAAAGAACGAATTTCCCTCACAATTGTGGGGTAAGGAAGTGAGCGTATAACATCTGTTTTAGCTTTATCAATCGTAATCCCTTTTGAGGAAATAATATGACCTAAAATTAACCCTTTATCAACCATAAAATGACATTTTTCATAATTCAAACAATGTTATATTCTAAGCATCTTTTAAGCACATTAGTTAAATTATCAAGACATTCATTAAAAGAATTACCATAAACCGTGAAGTCGTCCATAAAGACTTTGATGCCCTTCTCCACATAGTCAGAAAATATACTTAGCATGCATCTTTGGAAGGTGGCCGGTGCGTTACAAAGACCAAAGGGCATTCATCTATATGCAAATGTACCGAAGGGACAAGTAAAAGTCATTTTTTCTTGATCCTCTGGAGCCACTAGGATTTGGAAAAAACCTGAAAAACCATCAAGACAACAATAATGAGTTTTCCCAGCTAATCTTTCAATCATTTGATCTATAAAAGGAAGAGGAAAATGATCTTTTCGAGTAAGAGAGTTCAACTTCTTGTAATCAATACAAACTCGCCATCCATTTTGAACTCTTGTTGGCACTAACTCCCCTTCTTGATTTTCGACCACTGAGACTCCCGTTTTCTTGGGAACCACATGAATCGGACTTACCCAATTACTATCCGAAATTGGATAGATTATGTCAGCGTCAAGGAGTTTCTGAATTTCTTTATTTACTACTTCCATCATCAATGGATTTAATCGACATTGTCCTTCACGTGATGACTTTTCTCCTTCTTCGACTTTGATCTTATGCATGCAAGTCGAGACACTTAATCCTTTAATGTCGGTAATGGTCCATCCTATGGCTTCTTTGTGAGAGCACAATATCGCTACCAAAGCTTCCTCTTCTCCTTTGGATAATTTACTTGAGATGATTACTGGTAAAGTTTCATTTTCGCCCAAAAAGACATTTTAAATGCTCCGGTAATTGCTTCAATTCTACCTCAGGTGCCTGCAAAACAGAAGGTAAAATTTTAGTTTTAGAGGAATATAAAGATAAATCAGAATTGATTGAATTAATATTTTCAAACTCCATTTCTTCATCTTCATGGAAAAGTTCAGGATCCTTAAAAAGATCATAAGAAAAATTATATTCAATATATTCATCAATTAAAGGATCTATAATATCAACAAAATTAATTCTTTCAACATGATCAGGGCATTTCATTGCTTTGTAAACATCAAATTCAACGATCTCACCATCAAATTCCATTGTTAGTATACCACTTCTAACATCGATCTTTGTATGTGCTGTGCTTAGGAAGGGTCGACCTAAGAGTACCTCGGAATAAGAATCCGACCTATCATGTTCCATGTCAATGACATAGAAATCTGCAGGAAAGAATAATACATCGACCTTTACCAAGACGTTTTCCATTACTCCCACTGGATAGATCACAGATCGATCAGCCAACTGTATGGTTATTCATGTTTCCTTCAAAGGCTCGTTAGTAATCATTTTATATATAGAAAATTACATAACATTAATTAAAGCTCCTAAGTCACACATTGTACGTTTAATTTTGAAATTACCTATTTTGCAAGGTATAGCGAACATACCTTGATCCTTCATCTTTGGTGGGAGTTTTCGTTGAAAAATTGCAGAAACATGTTCTCCAAAATTTACCTTTTCGTGTCCCATTAATTTCCTCTTTGTAATGCAAAGTTCTTTTAAAAATCGAGCATACCTTGGTACTTGTCGAATTACTTCAAGAAGAGGTATGTTGACTTGAACTTTTTGGAAAACCTCTAAGATCTCCCTTTCTTCAGCTCTTTTATCACGCTTCATCAACCTTGATGGGAAGGGCGGTGGCGTGATTTCATGAGAAGAAAGAGAAGGATGAGTCATACGTACCTTGTATTTCTGGAGGTGGCATTCCTCTTGTTCTTCCTGGTGTGCGTCTTCCTGATGTGCGTCTTTTTCTGCTGGAACTTCGGGTGAGATAACTTTTCCCCGTCTGAGTGTACCTTGGATTTAACACCGTTTGAGAAGGTAGTTTTCCTTGTGATTCCAATTTTCCCATAGTTTGAGCTAGTCGACTTACTTGATTATCTAACTCTTGAAGATGTGTTTCAGTTCGGTTTTGGAATTTTTCTTGTGAAATTGCTAACTTTCCTATGAGTTCCTCTAATGATGAGTTTTGCGTTTGTTGTTGAGGAGGAGGCCTTTGTTGATAAGTTGGTCTCTGATTTGCCGCATAGCTGAAGTTTGGGTGATCTCGCCATCCTGGATTGTAAGTATTGTTGTATGGGTTGTATTGTCTTTGTGGAGGACCTGGAAAGTTCCCTACTGCATTGATTTCTGCATTGCCTCTTTCTTGTATCAGCGGGTAGCAATCCGTCGGATGATCTAGCTTTGTGCATATCCCACATGCTCTTGTTGCTCCAGATTTTCCTGCAACAAGTGAATTAAATACTTCAGTTAATTTATCTAACTTATTTTCAAGGGAAAATGTACTTATCTCGTGAACTCGTCGGCTGGGTTCACTCGAAAACTGTTAAGAGTTGGCTGCCATGGTTGAAATCAATTCCCTTGTTGTTGTTGGGGTCATGTTAACTAATGCTCCTCCACTGGCGGCATCCACCATTTTCATCTTCATTGGTAAAAGACCTTCATAAAAGTATTGAAGTAATGTTTGCTCACTTAATCCGTGTTGCGGACAACGTGCGCAAAGCTTTTTAAATCGCTCTCAATAGTCATAAAGACTTTCTTCGCTCTTTTGTTGAATGGAAAGAATGCTCATTCGCAACTCGCTTGCTTTAGCCGCTGGAAAGAACCTGTCAAGAAAAATAATATAATATTCTAAATCCTAATTAAAATACTAAAACATATTTAAATTAAAATACAAAGATAAAGATAAAATATAAAAATAATATCCTAAAACTTAATTAAAATACTAAAAACCTATTTAAACTAAAATACAAATATAAAATATAATGTTTAAAATATTATACTAAATTTGAGTTTAATCCAAATCCGAATTCCAGCCAGCTTTGATTCCGAAAATAAAAATCTACAGAATTGTGTCATTTTTATGCAATTTCCATAATCTTACGTCTTGTACATAAAATGAATTAAAATGAACAAATAAGTCACAAAAATCAATGATTAAAGAGTAATTTAAAAGTAAAATATTAACTAAATTAAGCAGTTATCACCATCCCTCCCAAGTTTGATTGGTTTCCATGAATTCTTATTGACGACGTCTTAAATCAGATATCCGAGTCTCTCTATACATAAGACAAATAAATAAGGAGAAATGAGATCACCTTGACGGATACCTCTAGAGGGGCTAAAAAATTCCGTCTTCTCACCATTCTAAAGAATAGAAAACTTGGAGCCCTAAACACAAAAGAGCAGAAGATTGATCCATTTTGGAGGAAAATCATAATGAAGCAGCATTTCCTCTAGAATCCCAATGAATTCGATCATATGCTTTTCAAGACCTATCTTAACAGCAACCTAGCCATTCTTACCTTTAAAGCGTCTTATTTTGTGAATCACCTCCTACGTTAGTAAAATATTATCCATGACTTATTTACCCGGGATAAAACTCGCCTGAAGAGGACTAACCGATTTATCTAATAAAGGCCTTAATCTATTAACCAAGACTTTCGTTATAATTTTATAAGCGACGGTGCAAAGGATAATATGCTAAAATTGCTTAACCGAGTCCAGGGAGGCCATTTTGGGAATTATAGTGCTCAAGGTTCGGTTGAGCATAACAAGGAATGAGCACATCTCCAAAGTTGAACTTACGATCTCAGTAAAGGAAGTCCGAAATGTGATCCACATTTCCTGATAAACACCCGTATGAAAACCATCATACTCAGGTGTCTTCCAAGGTTTCATCATAAAAAGAGCATTGTACACTTCTTCCAACAGTTGCCGAGTTAAGGATTAAATCTTATCACAAGGAATCGTTGGGAAAGTGAGGCACGAAAGAGGGTCACCCGCAACACGGTCCAAAGAAAACAAAGTAATGAAATAATCATAAACCATGAAGATGAGAGATTCGGATTCACTGATCCATTCACCATCCATATTACGTAACAATAAAACTTTATTACGTCTTTTGCGAGCCATAGTCGAAAGAGGGAAAAAGTGCGTGTTTTTTCACCTTGTTGCAACCATTGGACACGAGATTTCTGAAAACCAGAATGTTTCCTCTTGTCTGAGAAGATTATTGTACTCGGTGATAAACTCTTATTCAAGAATATTGAGTTGTGAGATCAGTACTGCATGGAAACATGTATACCTCTGATTCTCGCAACAAGATGTTTCTTCCGCCCAAATGAATTCCCAAAATGGTACCGGTTCCAAGCCACAAGGTTATCCGTTAATTGTTTAGAACCATCAACAAAGTCACAATTAAACGTGGACCAGAGATTTGTCACCATATCGTGGAAGCCATCTCTAGAAAGCCATATGGCTTGAAAATGAAAGGGGCAATTTTCCCTCGAATAAACCTGAGTCGAATGCAGTTGTCAGAGAATTGGGCAGTAGTCAGAGTGAAGGCACGAAAGGTGAGTGACGAGTGCTTCAACAAAATGACCTAGCCGGCTAGTATTCGCCAACACCCTATCCAACCTTGCATAAATTCTCGCATTTCCATGTCTCATGTTCCACCAAGTATATGGAGAGCCCTGGAATCCCAAATCAAGCAACCTACAGCTAGATATCATATCATAAAATAAACGGCACCGGAAAGCAGAGGGGTGCCACTCACCAAACTTTTTAGTCATAAATAGTACATCATTGAAGTCACATGCAATAGCTCAAGTGAGGTTATTGGACTCAACAAATTCTTCAACGCTCAACCAAAGTCGTTTACGGACTTCTTGTTGAAAATTAAACCAACTTTCGGTGGAAAGTTGGATTTAATTAATCCACCGAATGGCAAATGTCAAAAAGGGTGGATTTGTGTTGAAAATTAACAATGGTAGAAATGCACTTTTAATCATTGTAATTTAGGGTATTTATAAATTAGTCCTTAAGCTTCAACTATAAATACCCTAGCTCATTTAGCTTCAAAACCATCCCAAAGCATTCTAACTTTCTTCAAATACTAGAGAGAATTTAAAGAGTTTCTTGAGAGTTGTTTTCTCCTTTTTATCAAGAGAGAATTATCATTGTTTTCTCCTTGGTAGATCGAGAGAGGTTGTAATTCCTATTTTCTCATAGTGAAATTCTTCTATCGTTGCCCGTGGTTTTTACCCTAAATTTTTTAGGGGTTTTCCACGTAAATTTTGTGTCTCTTTTATCTTCATTTTTATTTTCTCAAATTATCAGTTGTGGTTTTGCTCTATCCGATAGCCGTCTTCTGCAACAATTGGTATCCGAGCCAGATTTGAGTGTGTAATATCTGCTTATTGTCTTTGTGGTTGCCACCAAAAGGTGGATCCTCCAACATAAGAAAATAAGAAAGTATTACCCATTCTTTGAAGGTTCCAGAGAACTATTCACGATAGTGAAATAGAGAAGCTATGGCAATGAAATTTGATATTGAAAAATTCAATGGGAGAAATTTCTCATTGTGGAAATTGAAGATGAAGGCCATCCTGAGGAAAGACGGTTGTCTAGCAACTATCAGTGAAAGGCCAGTGGATTTCACAGATGACAACAAATGGATCGAAATGGACGGGAATGCTATGACAAACTTTCATCTAGCATTAGCAGATGAAGTATTATCAAGCATCGAGGAGAAGAAGACAGCTAAGGAGATATGGGACCATCTCACCAAATTGTACGAGGCCACATCGCTGCACAATAAAATTTTCCTTAAGAGAAAATTGTACACTCTCCGTATGCCAGAATCTACTTCAGTGACGGAGCACTTAAATACACTGAATACTTTATTTTCTCAGCTTACATCCTTAAGTTGTAAAATAGGAGAACAAGAATGTGCTGAACTTCTACTTCAAAGTCTACCGAATTCGTATGATCAATTCATCATCAACTTGACAAACAGTAATGTCACTAGTCTAGTCTTTGATGATGTTGCAGCTGTTGTTCTACAAGAAGAAAATCGGCGCAAGAACAAGGAAGACAGACAAGTAAATCTGCAACAAGAAGAAGCGCTGACAACGATGAGAGGGAGATCAACAGAACGTGGCCAAAGCAGCAGTCACAAACATGGTAGATTGAAGTCGAGGAGCAAGAAGAATTTAAAGTGTTACAATTGTGGAAAGAAGGGTCATTTGAAGAAGGATTGTTGGAGTCTAAATAAAAACTCCAATCCACAAGGCAATACCGCAAACACTTCAGATGACGGAGATGCTCTATGTTGTGAAGCGTCAACCACCGTGGAAAGTAGAAAAAGATATGCAGATATATGGCTCATTGATTCGGGAGCAACATATCACATGACCTCAAGAAGAGAATGGTTTCATCATTATGAACCTATCTCAGGAGGATCTGTGTATAGTTGCAATGATCATGCCTTAGAGATCGTTGGCATGGGAACCATCAAATTGAAGATGTATGATGGAACAATCAAAGTTGTTTGAGATGTGCGGCACGTGAAGGGCCTGAAGAAAAATTTATTATCCTATGGATTGTTAGATAATAATGCAAGCAAGATTGAAACACTGAAAGGAATTATGAAGGTGTTCCGTGGAGCGCTTGTGGTGCTGAAAGGCGAAAAAATAGCTGCAAACTTGTATATGCTGAAGGGAGAGACTTTGGTAGAAGCAGAAGCCTCTGTTGCCTCATGTAATTCAGATTCAGCAATGCTATGGCATCAGAAACTTGGACACATGTCAGAACAAGGAATGAAAGTCCTTGTGGAGCAAAAGCTACTTCTAGGCTTAACAAAGGTATCACTTCCTTTGTGTGACCATTGCATAACAAGTAAGCAGCACCGGTTGAAATTCAACACATCAAATTCTTGAGGCAAAAGTGTTCTAGAATTGGTTCACTCTGACGTATGGCAAGCACCAGTAACGTCCCTAGGTGGAGCAAAATACTTTGTCTCATTTATTGATGACTACTCCAGGAGATGTTGGGTGCACCCTATTAAGAAGAAGTCTGACGTGTTTTCAACTTTCAAAAAACTTCAAAGCGCGGGTGGAACTTGATTCTGGAAATAAGATCAAGTGTTTCAGAACAGATAATGGAGGAGAATACACAAGCGAAGAATTTGATGACTTTTGCAAGAAAGAAGGCATCAAAAGACAGTTCATAGTGGCGAATACTCCTCAACAAAATGGAGTGGCAGAGCGGATGAACAGAACCTTGTTAGAAAGAACAAGAGCAATGTTAAGGGATGCAAGCCTAGAAAAATCATTCTGGGCAGAAGCAGTCAATACCGCCTGTTATTTAGTGAATCGAGCTCCATCAACTGCAATAGAGCTGATGACACCAATTGAGATGTGGACTGGTAAACCAGTTGATTATTCAAACCTCTATATATTTGGAAGTATTGTGTACGTGATGTACAACTCCCAAGAAATCTCAAAGCTGGATCCAAAATCCAGGAAATGCAAATTCTTGGGGTATGCTGATGGAGTAAAGGGGTATCGCTTGTGGGATCCCACTGCCCGTAAAGTGATCATCAGCAGGGATGTCATATTTGTAGAAGATAAGCTACAAAGAAAAGAAGACGATGATAGCACTGAAAAGTCAGAGACTACACATATACATGTGGAAAAAGAGGTTGAACAAGGAGATTCTTCTTAAGCAGAACCAGTACATGATGAACAAGAACCAGAGAGTTCTGAAGCTCCAACAACTCGTAAATCAGATCATGTGAGAAGACGTCCCAATTGGCACTTAGATTATGTTATTGAAGGAAATGTTTCATACTGCCTTTTAACAGAGGGCGGTGAGCCATCAACATATAGGAGGCAATAAACAGCTCAGATGCTTCACTATGGATGATGGCGATGCAAGAAGAAATCGAAGCCCTTCATAAAAATAATACATGGGACCTTGTGCCACTACCACAAGGAAGGAAGCCAATTGGTAACAAATGGGTCTTCAAAATCAAGCAAAATGGTGACGATCAAGTTGAGAGGTATCGTGCAAGACTGGTGGTCAAAGGATATGCTAAAAAAGAAGATATTGATTTCAATGAAATATTTTCTCCTGTGGTTCGACTAAAAACAGTTCGAGTAGTTTTGGCAATGTGTGCTACATTGAAGTTACATCTAGAGCAGCTAGATGTTAAAACAGCTTTTCTTCATGGAAATCTTGAGGAAGAGATTTACATGCTCCAGCCTGAAGGTTTTGAAGAAAAAAAAAGAAGAACTTGGTTTGCAGGTTGAACAAATCTCTGTACGGTCTAAAGCAGGCGCCGAGGTATTGGTATAAGAGATTTGATTCCTTCATTATGTGCCTTGGATACAACAGACTTAACACAGACCCTTGTGCTTATTTCAAGAGGTCTGGTGATAACGATTTTGTTATATTGCTGTTGTATGTGGATGACATGTTGGTTGCAGGACCCAACAAAGATTATATTGAAGAATTGAAGGCACAACTGGCTAGGGAATTTGAAATGAAGGACTTGGGATCAGCAAACAAGATTCTAGGGATGTAAATTCACCGAGACAGAAGTAATAGGAAGATTTGGCTTTCACAAAAGAATTACTTGAAGAAGATCTTGTCATAATTCAGCATGCAAGATTGCAAGCCAATTTCTACCCCTCTTCCTATTAACTTCAAATTATCCTCTAGTATGAATCCTAGCAGTGAAGAAGAGAGGATGGAGATGTCTCGAGTACCGTATGCATCGGCAGTGGGAAGTTTAATGCTCGCTATGATATGCACAAGACCAGACATTGCACAAGCAGTGGGAGTGGTTAGTCGGTACATGGCGAATCCAGGCAAAGAGCATTGGAATACAGTAAAGAGGATCCTGAGATACATCAATGGGACCTCAAATGTTGCATTATGTTACGGAGGATCAAATTTATTAATCAATGGGTATGTAGATTCTGACTATGCAGGAGATTTGGATAAAAGCAAATCTACTACAGGGTATGTGTTCAAAGTTGTTGGTGGAGCTGTAAGTTGGGTTTCAAAATTGCAGTCAGTTGTGGCTACATCCACAACAGAGGCAGAATATGTAGCAGCTACACAAGCCAGTAAAGAAGCAATTTGGTTGAAGATGCTATTGGAGGAGCTTGGGAACAATCAAGAGTATGTCTCTCTGTTTTGTGACAGTCAAAGCGCCTTGCATTTAGCAAGGAATCCAGCATTTCATTCAAGGACAAAACACATACGAGTTCAATACCATTTCATTCATGAAAAGGTGGAAGAAGGGACGATAGATATGCAGAAGATTCATACCAAAGACAACATAGCCGATTTCATGACGAAGGCATCAATACCGATAAATTTACTTAGTGTCGATCCTCTTGTGGCCTGTCAGAAACGTAAGCAACATGATGGTACAAGGTAGAAATAATGGTGTGAAGATATGATTGTTTCAATCAAATCTTCAAGTGGGAGATTGTTGAAAATTAAACCAACTTTCAGTGGAAAGTTGGATTTAATTAATCCACCGAATGGCAAATGTCAAAAAGGGTGGATTTGTGTTGAAAAGTAACAATGGTAGAAATGCACTTTTAGTCATTGTAATTTAGGGTATTTACAAATTAGTCCTTAAGCTTCAACTATAAATACCCTAGCTCATTTAGCTTCAAAACCATCCCAAAGCATTTTAGCTTTCTTCAAATACTAGAGAGAATTTAGAGAGTTTCTTGAGAGTTGTTTTCTCCTTTTTATCAAGAGAAAACTATCATTGTTTTCTCCTTGGTAGATCGAGAGAGGTTGTAATTCCTATTTTCTCATAGTGAAATTCTTCTACCGTTGCCCGTGGTTTTTACCCTAATTTTTTTTAGGGATTTTCCACGTAAATTTTGTGTCTCTTTTATCTTTATTTTTATTTTCTCAAATTATCAGTTGCGACTTTGCTCTATCCGATAGCCGTCTTCCGCAACACTTCTAACATTGGAGTAGCATAAATCACGGTAAGAACGAAAGGATCCATCACACATACTTCACAACACAATGGACCACTTACTAAAATGAGAAAATTACATCCATAACAACATCTTGATCTTCCCAAGCAATCCGAATTCCGTCAGAAAAACCAATCGGATTGACGATATGAACTTTCGAGAAACTAAGTTTCTTAGCGATACGTTGAGCGGTCCTGCCAGAAACACGAGGCTCAACCACTGCAAAGATACTAGGTTTATGAGCTTTAATCATATCCCGAGCATTCCACATACATAAAGTCTTTATTTCCAATACATCGAAAATTCCACACAAGAACATTCATTAGCAAATAGTGGGGGTAGTCTCAAGTTGGATATGCTCACTTGAGGGAACATTTGCATCAAAATCCATAATAATGTTGCCCGGAGAGGTCTCACCGTGAGGAATGAGAATAACATAACCACTACCATCTCTTGCCTGTGAAACAAGCCAACCATCAAGGCGTTTAAATGTTCTTTGATCCGAAAATTTTGGTCAGTAATCACAATGGCATCTCCCATCGTGATATCATTATCAACAACATTATCCATGCAGTCTAAAGCCGCATATCATTGGTACGTGGAGAACATGCACGTGAAACCAATGAGTTATTTTCATATAGATTTTTAGTGGTTACATGAGATTTCTCTACCATCACCTTGGGTTTTTTCCTTAATTAATGAAACATTAGGTCTATCAATGTCTTTCACAATCGGGGTTTTCAATCTTTTACCTTTAGCCATCTGTGTCGATTTGGAGTTATGACCCCCTCCATGATTGACGCTTGGGGACTGGTCAATAGAGATATTTTCCATATTAGCCTCCTTCTCGTCTAGGGATATATTTAAGGGAGCAAATCTTGACCCAAAATTGGATCCACCTTGATTGTTTCCTTTCCCAACTATTTCTTCTTGATTCCTGGTAATCTTACTCGATTTACAGCGTTGGGCGATCATCCAAGGGCCAAAGGCAGATTCTCCAGATATATTGGTTTCCTTAGGAATAGTTTTCTTACTTCTTGAGTCATCGTTTGCCGACTTGTGGCCGGTTGGTTCTGTTTGCACAGTCTCGTGGCCATCCCTCATGGGTGCTTGTATTGAAAATGAAGAACAATCCATGTGTCCAAATTTTCCACAATGGAAGCAAATTAGTGGTAATCCCTCATATTCCACTGAATACCATCTCTCTTCAACTTCAATTTTTGGCACAAGTGTTTTTTAAAGTCTACTTCAACACAAACCCGAGTAAATCTACCTTTTGAAGCATGGTAGTATTCAAATCTACATTTAAAGCACGCCCAAGGGTATTTCCCATTTGCAAAAAAAGCATTCGTTCGTTGTAATAATGTACCGAGAGATCAAGGAAGCGAGTCCACACCATAGTAGAGTCAATGGTGGTAGATGACGGGTGGAAATCTGCAAACCACTTACGAGGTAGTGGCCATAGATAATCCATGGTCCTTCAAGGGAAAATCTTAAGATCATCCAAAGAAGAAAACTTTATTAGGAAGTAGCCATCTCCAACATAGATTAGTTCATACCCTTTGGCATCCGCATCTTCTTGATTCATTCATCCAATGTTCGAAAGCCAATGGACTTCTCTAGCAGTTTTAAAATCAAACAGTTGGACCATCTAATATGCAGACTTGCTCAGAATCTCTCTAAGGTGCTCAAAGACGGGCAAGAATCTTTACATCCCACCGTTATTAGACCATCATTCTTATCAATGGGACCGAATTCATCATACTCCTGAAAACAATTGATCAAACTTTTATTAGGGTTTCAAATCGCGGTCGAGTTTTCGGTTATTTCGGATTTACCGTGATTGCGGCCATCGCGGGCACTATTGTGGTTGTCGCGGACGCTATTGCGGCCGTCGCGGATAACTCGGACGGCGGCGAAACCATTATATCGCGGCCAATTTTTAAAACCCTGCCTAAGAATGTGTTGTGAAGAAGGTTTCTCCAATCCAGCCTTGTCCGCGTTATTCGAATGGTTTTCCTCTTCCATTCTGACTTCCAAACCACTCATTGTAGAATCTGATGCTTTTATTTTTTCTTACTTCTCATCAGTTGATCATGTTCTTGATCTGTTCTCTCCTCTGTTCTCTCCATCAATTTTAATTGGAAAAAAAGTTAATTGGTAGTGTTTTGATACAGAATGATAAGTTCAAGTACTAGAGTAGACAGCAAAATAATATTGGGTAGACTACACATTTAGTACTTAAACTATCAGTTTTAGTCTATTTTAATATCTAAACTTTAATTTTTTTTCAAAATCATGTCTACGTTTAGTTTTGTTTCATTTTAGTACTTGCCATTAAATACTTATGCGTTTAGTACCTAAATAATCAATTTTGGTCTGTTTTAGTACATAAATTTTCATTTTTTTTTCAAAAGTTGATATTAAATTTTGAATAAGAGTACTAAAATGAAACAAAAACTAAACTTTAGGTATGATTTTGAAAAAATTGAAAGTTTAGGCACTAAAATATATCAAAACTGATAGTTTAAGTACTAAACTTATAATTCACCCATATAATTCACCCAAAAAATTTGATACTAGAGTAAGAGAATATGCATAATTGAGGGGTTAAATAAAATATTTATAATAGTTTAGATATTTTATATTTTAATCTTACAACAAAAAAATTATACTATTTTTATTTAAATTTTTAATCCTTTTATTAATTTTTATTTAATTTTATCATTAATTATTGACGCAACTATAAAAAAAATAAAAATAACTTTATTGATCTCTTTCGTTTATAATTATGGGGCTACAGTAGTTATTTATTTATTTTATTAACTCGTTAGTATCTCCATCGGTGGAAGAATCTACAACGTAAATAGTATATCGTAACATATGATTAAAGTGATTTATTTTATTTTAATATTAAAAAATAAGGATTTATGTAAAATTAATCATTAATTAAAATTTTATTTTATTTTTAATATAATTATAATTTAATAATTTTTTTATTAAATAATAATAATTAATTTGAGTGATTTAATTTGTTTAGAATTAATTTTTTTAGGGTGGTCATCAACAGCATCACTGTTGGAGTCAAAAACTCATTGAAAAACAGTTGACAACAAATCTAGCGCTGCCGTCACCCAGTTTGCGTCGCTTAGATCGTCGTCGTCCAGTTCGCCGTCGCGAAGGAACAATAGAGTCAGCCTTCAACCCGCGATTGTTTCCATTATTTTTACTTGCGTTGACCTTCGAAAAATTAACTTGCGATCGTCGGTCATCCGTCTTCAAACTCCGACTACCACCACGACTTCTAAACACTATTAGTTTTTAATCGTCTTCGCGTGTAATTTCCTCTGCAAGAAACTCGTCGATCGTCTTCTTCCTTTGCACGACTGTTGCAGGTTAGTTTTAGTTTTTCTTTTTGAATAGTTAAATTACATTACAACTCCCCTTATTTGTGTATTATTTTCGAAGGTTAAATTGCATGGGGCCCCCCACCACCCCATTATTTGTCCCATTTTAAATTTTAGACAAACACATGTCTGTTTTAATAGACATGATTAAATTACACTATCCCCTCCCATACTCTGTTTTAATTTAAATGGTCAAATCTCATGAGAACCCCCCATAGTTTCTCCCATTTAGATTTTAGCAAACATATGTATATGTTTTAATAGACATGCTAAATTACACTACCCACCCCATACTCTTTTAATTTAAATGATCAAATTTCGTGAAAACCCCCCGCACTTTACCCTGTTTAGATTTTAGACTTCTAGGTTTTAAATTTTCTATAATTTTTAATTTATTTTTATTTTGATAATTAATTTCAAATTTATAATTTAATTTTAATTAATAATAATAATAATAATAACATTTTAATTTATTCATGAAATTAATTAAATTAAATTAATAAATTAAATTGAATTGAATTAAAGATTAATTAATTAAAAACGATTATTTTTTAATAAAAATCATTATTAAATTATAATTCTATTAAAAATAAAATTTCATTAATAGTTAATTTTAAATAAATCATTATATTTTTAATTATTTACATTAAAAAACAAATTTACTTATAATACGCTTTAATACATCACTTTAGTAATACATTGCAAAGAATTTTCTCTCCATCAGTCTACTGTTTATCTCCATCAGTCCACTGTTTATCAGCAACGATCAACAATGACATGATTCGATAATCAAGCCACGTGTTGTATTTCAAAACCAGTTAAGTACCAAAAACAGAAAAGAAAATTAAAGTCCAAATTCCCACAAACCTGTTACATGATCTAATAATAATCCAACCACGTTAAACAACGATTAGCAGCTTGTTGATCATTGGTAATGTTTGGAGAATATTGGACCAACATAGTCCCAAGGGAACTCGACCATAATAAAAAACAATAAAATGAAGCAAACATGATGGGCACAGTTGAATGCACACAAGTCATTAAGCTGGAAATGGGTAACAAAAGAAAACATAAAGAATTTCAAATAAGACTCAAATTCCCATAAAATGCACAGCGCTCATGATTATTCAAATGCATATAGGATAAAACAGCCAACATCATGTAAAAGACAAGCCCCAAACATAATACCATGTAGATTCGACAGATAGGCAACAGCCAATTACAATAGGTAACCAACTTAATCAGACAGGGCTTAGCAATTGATAAAGCTGGGGTTTGGGTTCAGAGTTCATGCCGATGATGATGACCAGTGGAATGAAGCCATAGTGTGTTACCACTTTGGCTTTCTTCATAGCCCATGTGCTCCACTCTTTCAAGCACCGTGCAGCTGATTTCTCATCCGACCCCTTAGATCCCTTCCCTCCTTTGCCTTTAGTCTTTAGAGAAACTCTAGATGCCATTAAAAAGTGTTTATTTTTCCCTGGACTCTTTGAAGATTTGTCAGGATAAACCCATTGCATTATAGGGAGAGAGCAGCAATTAGTTCAGTAATTTTAGAAAATACTCAATACACAAAAGCTGCGAAAAGGTAAAAATTATCTAGAAATGTTGAAAACAAAGAAAACGAATTAATCATTGAACTATGCTCAAATAATCATTTTAATAACAAAATAGCTTTCAAATAATCATTTTAGTCGTCGTACTTTCAAAGGTTACAAAATAATTATTAAATTTATCTAATTATTACAAACCGTCACTTGAAGCAGGGACAGAGCCATTCTTTGTATGGGAGGAGCAACAACCCCTCCCAAATATTTTGGTATGATAACATTCTATGTTTCTTTTAGTTTAAATATTAATCAAATAAGACCTTTACCCTTCCCAATTTTATGATTTAAATATTTAATAGACCTTAGCTCCTCTCAATGTTCAATCCTAGCTCCGTCCCAGCTATGAAGTCATAAAAAGTGTAAGAGTTCAATAACTGTAATGATCATTTTGTTAAAATTTTGATAAAATAACAGTTAAAATATATGATCACATCGACGTGAAAATTAAAGAAGAATTATTTCAAACAAAAATTATAATTGAAGTTTCATGATTAACAATAAACAAGTTTCACCAAGAAAATAATGAATGAGGATCATGTTTTAAACAAGTTATAGATCAAACCCCAAATATCCAAATTCAAAACATTCAGAAAACCCGAAAGAGGGATATCAAAGGATATGTTTTAGATCAAGTTCACAGACAAAACACGATAACACCAAGAAAGAAATGTAATTAGCCAATTCAAATCCTGTCCAAGATAGCTTCACCAGATTCTTAATTTTTGCCATACGTATCTTTAATTCGTAGCTAATTTAATCTCAAATCAATAACAACCATATTAGTTTCGAAAGAGGCAAAAACACTTGGAAGCGCAATGGAAGCCTTGCAAATTATCAAAAAAGCACTACGAGGAGGTAATTTCATGATAGAAAATGGAAAAGCATAATCACAAGAAATCAACTACGAAAGGCTCGTTCAATGCTTACCTCTACAACGGGCCTTTAGGAAGCCAAGGAAGATTGCTTGGCTCGAGGATTCGTGAGAAGAAGAAACGGAACGGTGGATGAGAGGAATGAGGGCTTTAAAACGAAGGGAATACACTCTGTTAGGGTTCGGTTGCATTATTACTTTATTATCCTTGTAAAGTAAATATAAGTTTTGGTGCTTGGACTTGGATTCAGTATTCAATTAGGTACCTATGTTTTTTTTTTTTTTTTGCGACAATTATTCTGAATTTTCTCTCTTGGTATTAATTTTAACTGCAACTTTAAGTGTATAGAGCTGATATTATTTGCATAATCGGTGATAAATCATACATCACGTTGTTGACATTGGTGACGGTATCATACATCATGGTGTGAAGTTAAATGGGTTAATCTTAAGGTGCAAAGCAATCAAATTCACAACTTAATGGTGATTTCACACAATTACATAATTTGATAAACAATGAGAGGAAAAAACACGCCATTAAACAGATTATGGTTAACTAATGTGGTTGCCAGAGTTTTTTGTTGCATGCAAAATAACCTGTGGTTGAGGTTTTCGTTGACTAAAATTATTATTCTATCTACGTTCTCTCTCTAAATTAATGGAGTTATTTTGAAATAAACAGCTAAGCTTTGACCATGTATTATGGATCATATATGCAATGTAATATTGAAAGTGAGAGGCTCATCCAGGGTTGAAACTTGACTTCTTTTTATTTGTACTGACAAAAACAATTCCCTACCTTGCTGAATTCACCTAATCATGTAGATATATTAAAAAACCATCTGAAACTTTATATTCATCTGTCGTGTGCATTTTTGCTCCTATTTTGTATGATGGACTAAAATTTTACTGTTCTCTGCACTGCAGAGTTTGCAGACTGGTCAGAACTACTCGAATGAGGTAAGTTTCTTTAAATGATTTTGGCTAGAGGATCTGTTTTCAATTTTTTTTTTCGGAAGACGACTATCGGATAGAGTAAAATCACAACTAATAATTGGATAAAATAAAAATGAAGATAAAAGAGACACACAATTTTACGTGGAAAACACATAAATAATATAGGGTAAAAACCACAGGCAACGGTAGAATACTTTCACTATAAGAAAATAGGAATTACAACGTCTCTCGAATTACCAAGGAGAAAACAATGACAATTCTCTCTTGATAAAAAGGAAAAAACAACTCTCAAGAAACTCTCTAAATTCTCTAGTATTGAGAGAAAGCTAGAATGATTTGGGATAGTTTTGAAGATAAATGAGCTAGGGTATTTATAGTTCAAGCTTAAGGACTAATTTATTAATACCCTAAATTACAATGACTAAAAATGATTTTACCATTTTTCAAATTTCCACAAATGTTGCACCTTTTTTACCAATTCCATTCAGTGGAATTGTTTATTGTTCTTTCAATTTTCGATGCATTAATTCTTTTGCACTTTCGGTGCATTTCAACAATCTCCCACTTGAAGATTTGATTGGAACAATCATATCTTCACACCATTCTTTCTACCTTGTACCTTCATGTTGCTTACGTTTCTGACAGGCCACAAGAGGATCTACACCAAGTAAATTTATTAGTATTGATCGTCTTCGTCATAAAATCTGCTATGTTGTCATAGTATGGATCTTCTGCATATCTATCGTTCCTTCTTCTACCTTTTCACGAATGAAATGATATTGAACTCGTATGTGCTTTGTCCTTGAATGAAATATTGGATTCCTTGCTAGATGCAAGGCGCTTTGACTGTCACAAAACATAGAGACATACTCTTGATTGTGCCCAAGCTCTTCCAATAGCATATTCAACCAGATTGCTTCTTTATTGGCTTGTGTAGTTGCTACATATTCTACCTCTATTGTGGATGTAGCCACAACTGACTTCAATTTTGAAACCCATCTTACAGCTTTACCAGCAACTTTGAACACATATCTTGTAGTAGATTTGCTTTTATCCAAATCCCATGCATAGTCAGAATCAACATACCCATTTATAAGTAAATTTGATCCTCCGTAACATAATGCAACATTTGAGGTCCCTTTAATGTATCTTAGGATCCTCTTTACTGTATTCCAATACTCTTTTCCTGGATTCGCCATGTACCGACTAACCACTCCCACTGCTTGTGCAATGTCTGGTCTTGTGCATATCATAGAGAACATTAAACTTCCTACTGCTGATGCATACGGTACTCAAGACATCTTCATCCTGTCTTCTTCACTTCTAGGACTCATACTGTAGGATAATTTGAAGTTAATAGGAAGAGGGATAGAAATTGGCTTACAATCTTGCATGCTAAATCTTGACAAGATCTTCTTCAAGTAATTCTTCTATGAAAGCCAAATCTTCCTATTACTTCTGTCTCGGTGAATTTGCATCCCTAGAATCTTGTTTGCTGATCTCAAGTCCTTCATTTCAAATTCTCTAGCCAGTTGTGCCTTCAATTCTTCAATATGATCTTTGTTGGGTCCTGCAACCAACATGTCATCCACATACAACAGTAATATAACAAAATCGTTATCACCAGACTTTTTAAAATAAGCATAATGGTCTGCATTAAGTCTGTTGTATCCAAGGCACATAATGAATGAATCAAATCTCTTATACCAACACATCGGCGCCTTTTTTAGATCGTACAGAGATTTGTTCAACCTGCAAACCAAGTTCTTTTCTTTTTCTTCAAAACCTTCAGGCTGGAGCATGTAAATCTCTTCTTAAAGATTTCCATGAAGAAAAGTTGTTTTAACATCTAGCTGCTCTAGATGTAAGTTCAATGTAGCACACATTGCCAAGACTACTCGAACTGTTGTTAGTCGAACTACAGGAGAAAATATTTCATTGAAATCAATACCTTATTTTGGAGCATATCCTTTAACCACTAGTCTTGCACGATACCTCTCAACTTGATCGTCACCATTTCGCTTGATCTTGAAGACTCATTTGTTACCAATTGGCTTCCTTACTTGTTGTAGTGGCACAAGGTCCCATGTATTATTTTTATGAAGGGCTTCGATTTCTTCTTGCATCGCCATCATCCATAATGAAGCATCTAAGTTGTTTATTGCCTCCTGGTATGTTGATGGCTCACCGTCCTCTGTTAAAAGGCGGTATGCAATATTACCTTCTATAACATAATCTGAGTACCAATTGGGACTTCTTCTCACATGATCTGATTGACGAGTTGTTGGAGCTTCAGAACTCTCTGGTTCTTGTTCATCATGTGCTTATTATGCTTCAGAAGAATCTCCTTGTTCAAACTCCTTTTCCACATGTATCTGTGTAGTCTCTGACTTTTCAGCGCTACCATCTTCTTCTTTTATTTATAGTTTATCTTCTATAAAGATGACATCCCTGCTAATGATCACTTTGCGGGCAATAGGATCCCACAAGCGATACCCCTTTACACCATCAGCATACCTCAAGAATTTGCATTTCCTGGATTTTGGATCTAGTTTTGAAATTTTTTGGGAGTTGTACATCACGTACACAATACTTCCAAATACATGGAGGTTTGAATAATTAGATGGTTTACCAGTCCACATCTCCAATGGTGTCTTCATCTCTATTGCAGTTGATGGAGCTCGATTGTAACACCCCCAACCCGTACCCGACCCGGATACGAGTATGAGGTGTCACATTGACTTCTCAAAACATTTACTTTTACAAAATACCCAAGATTCAGTTTGTTATTTCTAATAAAACCATTTACTTTTTATGATATAAAACATATGGTTTTACAAAACTGATCAGAGCGTATCTAATACAAATCTTTTAACTACATGTCAACTAAATTCTATATAACAAAATACATGTTATTCATTTAGGTTCTGACCTGACCTTCGGTAAGGAGAAACTAACATGTCTTGCTCCTCTTAGCTTCTCTTCCTTCTTTCCTGAACCTACGTGTGAAACACTCACACGCTAAGTCATAGACTTAGTGAGACATATAAATACATATGTAAATTATCAAATGCATTCACATATCATGTAATACAACGTCATACTTGTATACATACTTTTTCATGTAACAATTACATACACACATGCATATCATCATTTATATTTTCTCATACTCTTATATGATTATCCTTTCTATCTTTTATCTCTTGTTCATATGATCTCTTATTTTCATATTATATATCTTTTAACATATTCTTACATCATCATATGAGTCATTTATATTCATTCATATATATACATTAACATATATTCATGTACATCACATAACAAATGACATAACTCATAACACACATTCTTTCATGTAACATATACACACATTCACATATATCATCATATAAAACATGTAACACATTTCTCAGTACAACTCACGTTTTATTATTATCTTTTTGGTTTGCCCATGCACATTACTGATAACTTAAGGTATGTGAGTACATAGAGGTTGTGCACTATACTGTCACCACAACTTGTATAATTCCCACTAGGGGCGCATAGAATTTGTCCCGGAGGACCACTTAGATGTCCCGAAGGACCACATATAACACATATGTCCCAAAGGACCACTATGTCCCAAAGGACCGCGTAGACCCTCGACTCTTGGCATGCCAACTATACCTATAGCTCTCATAACACATGACATGTGCATTATCTTTTACCTCATTACACATTCACATATTCATATCACATAGTTCTTTCACATAGCTCTTTATCACATTTCATATGATCACATAGTCACGTAATTTACTTTCACGTAGCATTTTTCCATGAAATTCACATTATTCATCCTTTTCACACATGGTCACATCACATATATCATATTCATATCACATAACATGTAAGCTCACTATTTTTATCCCTATCAACAGTATATGTTCATATAGTCTCATTACTACATATTCATTTCATTATTTATTTCCTTATCACATTGTTTATTTTATTTCTCCTGTTCTTATGTAAGCACATCTGTCATGTCTTGTTTACTTATGTTCATATGTATATCATATAGCTTATGTGACATATATGTCACTTATATTAGTTCCTATGTCTTATCACACTAACATATATTCATACAAATCATATCACACATACGATAACATATAACTCATAACAAGCATATGCTCATGTTCATGAATCCATACATAATACTATACGAAAAAGACTTGTCGCAAGTCTTATTCCATTAAATATTATATACTATCTAATATGCTTTCACCTTGGCCTCACTAAGTTCCAATCCCCTTTTATGATTTCTTTTCTTTCGATCGAATTTTAACTTGATAATCGTTCCGGAACTTGTTCGTGCTCGATATCTACACAATCATGTATTTATACTATCAATATCCAATAGATATACTATAATCTATCATTTATTAGACTGAAAGAAAGATTTATTCCATTTCTATTGCAGTGCATCGGTACATTCTACAATGTATCGATGCATATCTTAACATGTGCATTGATGCACTACCCATTCATCGGTACACAAATTACATTCAATGTTTCCATTCTAAGGGGATGCATCGATGCATAAATTACATTCGATGCTTCTTTAATTGAGAGTGCATCGATACACATTGAAGATGCATCGATGCACACAACCCAAAAATTTCATTTTGAGCACGAAATGTCTTACTTTGCCTTCTAATTCTACTTATCAACCCCTCCTTATGCCTTAAAACTTATCTATACATATGTAAACCTTCTTATAACACTATAACTCTTCACCTTCTCTCATAATTCACCATAATTCTTGAATCAAAGAATTTAATCGAATTTTCCATGTATTCTAAATTCAATTCTATCACTTCTAACTTCTTAATTGACCCTTTGACAAGTCAAATCCATCTTTAGAACTTCAAAAACCTTTCTATAACCAAAGTTCATTTCTACACCCTTCATATAATTTCTTTTTTAATTTTCTATTCTTGATGTTTAAAACTTATATAAGATTTCCTTAAGCTTATATAATACTCAAAGAATCAAAATCAACTTATAAATCTAAGAATTAAACAACTGAAATTAAACTCACCTTTAACTGAGGCTTGTAGGGAAAAGAAGAAGCTTAAGAAGAAGACTCTGGATACATTTCCTCATTTCTCACGTTTTTATATCCCTTAAAAGAGAGAATAAAAATCTTCTCATAGAAAATACCACAATGCCCTTGTTACTTTCTAACTTTATTATTAAATCCAACATTAAATTTCTTCAATTAAATCCAAGAACTTTTAACTTAATTCGAAATTGAGCATATAGTTTTCAAAATTTACAATTTAGTCACTGACCCTGATTTAGGATATTACATCGATTTACCAAATAACAGGCGGTATTGACTGCTTCTGCCCATAATGATTTTTCTCGGCCTGCATCCCTTAACATTGCTCTTGTTCTTTCTAACAAGGTTCTGTTCATCTTCTCTGCCACTCCAATTTGTTGAGGAGTGTTCGCCACTGTGAACTGTCTCTTGATGCCTTCTTTCCTGCAAAAGTCATCATATTCTTCGCTTGTGTATTCTCCTCCATTATTTGTTCTGAAACACTTGATCATATTACCAGAATCAAGTTCCACCTGTGCCTTGAAGTTTTTGAAAGTTGAAAACACATCTGACTTCTTCTTAATAGGGTATACCCAACACTCCTAGAGTAGTCATCAATAAATGAGACAAAGTATTTTACTCCGCCTATGGATGTAACTGGTGCTTGCCATACGTCAGAATAAACCAATTCTAGAACACTTTTGCCTCTAGAATTTGACGTATTGAATTTCAAATGGTGATGCTTACTTGTTATGCAATGCTCACACAAAGTAAGTGATACATTTGTTAAGCCTGAAAGTAACTTTTGCTCCACAAGGACTTTCATTCATTGTTCTGACATGTGTCCAAGTTTCTGATACCATAGCATTGTAGAATCTAAACTACATGAGGCAACAGAGGCTTCTGCTTCTAGCAAAGTCTCCCCCTTCAGCATGTACAAGTTTGCTGCTATCTTTTCGCCTTTCAGCACCACAAGCGCTCCACGGAACATATAACATCCTAAATACCGGGTTAGTGACCAAATTGTAAAGTTTCAGAAATTGGTGACTAAAGTGGGATAATTGAATAGTTCAATGATTTATTGGAAATATGATGAAAGTTATTTAGTAATTATTGAATGAAGTAAAGGGTAAAATAGTCATTTGACATAGAAGATTTTTATTTTGCTTTATTAGATAAGGAAGCCCACGTTGAAGAGAAAGAAGGAAAATAAACTTCCAGAGTTCTCTTCTTCTTCTTCAGCCGTGAGTCATCATGGCAAATGTGAGTTTTGTGGTTAGTTGATTATTTGTCGAAATAAAAGTTAGTTTATGATTATTAGATGATAACTAAGCTTAAGGAAAGCTTAAGTTATCTTAAAATCAAAGTATGATGGAGCTAGGAGGGATTAAAGATTTGAGGTTCTTGGGTGAAATCTTAAAATAGAGTTCATAACTAGAGTTGGAAGTTAAATTTAACTTGTCAAGGGTCTAATTAATAAGTTAGAAGCCATAGAATTGGAATTAAAACATATTGCAAAGTTGGTTTAATTCTTGAGTTACATATGAGGAATAGAATTTTGAAGTTAAATATGGTTTATATGGATATAAATTGGTTTAAGCATGTGTATATGAGTTGAGAACATGAAAGGGGATGAAATATGAAGCATTTGAGTTGATTTGAGTAGATTTTCGGGCTTAAAAATGAATTTTGAGCTATGTGCATCGATGCACATTCAAGGTGCACCGATGCATCAAGGGTAAATCTCCATAAATTGTTCAGTATGTATCGATGCACAGGAAGTGCATCGATGCACCTCTTAAAAATGGAAATATCTAATGCAATTATTGCATCGATACATAAGGAGTGCATCGATGCACACGTTAAGGGATGCATCGATACAAGGTAGGATGCATCGATGCACTTCAAGGGGAAATTGAAATAAATCTTTCTTTTGGTCTAAGAAATGATAGATTAGCGTATATTAATTGAATATTGATATGTATCAATGTATGATTATATAGATATCGAGCACGAACAAGTCCCGGAACGATTATCAAGTTATGATTCGATCGCAAGAGAGGAAATTATAAAAATGGATTGGAACTTAGTGAGGCCAAGGTGAGTGCATATTAATTCGTTTATGGTGCTAAATGGAAACAAGACTTGTGACAAGTTTATTTCCTATGTTAGAATGCATGAATATATGATTATACGTATATGCATGACATAAATTGTATGTATGCATGATTATATGTGTTAACATGCTTTTGAATGTAATGATATGAGAAGTATGTGCTATGTGATGTATATATATGAGCCATATGACAGGATATATGTGAACATGAGAAAACAAAGTATAAGATATAAGCCATGTAATCCTATGAGAATATGAAAAGAAACTATGTGACTACATGTATATGTGAAAGACGCTATGAGCTTATATGACGTGATATGAAAGTGTACATGTGAATATGTGACATGATAGATTACTAATACCCATGTTATGTGTAAATAGAGCTAGAGGTATAGTTGGCATGCCAAGAGTCGAGGGTTCTACGTGGTCATTCGTGACATATATGTATTCTTTGGAACATTTACAGGGTCTTATGAGATACATATGTGATCCATTGAAATATGTATATGGTTCTTAAGGAGTGGTCCTTCAGGACAAATACAGTACATAGGTCCTTCGGGACAAAATTCATAGCCCCTAGTGGGACCCCATACGAGCTGTGGTGACAGCATAGTGCACAACCTCAATAGACTCACATATCTACAGTTCTCACAGATGTACATGGGCTAACAAAGAGATAATAATAAAAATATATATTACATGTAAAGTATATGTTTTTGTGATATGAATTGTATTATATGATTGATATGATGATGTATATATGTGTACATTTGATTACATGAAATGTTATATTGTTTTGTGTGATAGCATGATATGATATGTTCCTGGATGATTAAGTAGTTAGAGTTACTTTAATGTGTTTAATGCCCCACTAAGTCATAGACTTAGCGTGTGAGTGTTTCACACGTAGGTTCTGGAAAGCAAGAAGATAAGTTTAGAGGAGCAAGACATGTCAGATTCTCCTTTCCACAATTCAGATCAGAAATAGGTTTAAATTATGTATTTTGTCATATGAAATGTAGTTGGCATGTAAGATAAAAGATTTGTACTGGAAACGCTCTGATCAATTTGTAAAATCATAAGTTTTTTATATAATAGAAATTATTTGGGTTTTAGTGGAAATGTCTAACTGAATTCATTGAATTTTGTCAAAGTAAACGTTTTGAAAGCTCAATGTGACACCTCAGACTCGTATTCGAGTCGGGTACGGGTTGGGGTATTACAGAACACCTTCATGATTCATTTCCTTGTTTCAATCTTGCTTGCATTATTATCTAACAATTCGTAGGATAATAAATTTTTTCTTCAGGTCTTTCACGTGTCGCACATCTCGAACAACTTTAACTTTTCCATCATACATCTTCAATTTTATGGTTCCCACACCAATGATCTCTAAGGCATGATCATTGCAGCTATACACAGATCCTCCTGAGACAGGTTCATAATGATTGAACCATTCTCTTCTTGAGGTCATATGATATGTTGCTCCTGAATCAATGAGCCATATATCTGCATATCTCTTTTTACCTTCCACGGTGGTTGACGCTTCACAGCATAGAGCATCTCCATCATCTGAAGTGTTTGCAGTATTACCTTATGGATTGGAGTTTTTATTTAGACTCCAACAATCCTTCTTCAAGTGAGCATTCTTTCCACAGTTGTAGCACTTTAAATTCTTTTTGCTTCTCGACTTCGATCTACCATGTTTGTGACTGCTACTTTGGCCACGTTCCGTTGATCTCCCTCTCATCGTTGTCAACGTTTCTGCTTGTTGCAGATTTACTTGTTTGTCTTCCTTGTTCTTGCACCGATTTTCTTCTTGTAGAACAGCAGCTGCAACGTCATCGAAGACTAGATTGGTGACATTATTGTTTGTCAAGTTGATGATGAGTTGATCATACGTATTTGGTAGACTTTGAAGTAGAAGTTCAGCACGTTCTTGTTCTCCTATTGTACTTCTTAAGGATGTAAGCTGAGAAAATAAAGTGTTCAGCATGTTTAAGTGCTCCGTCACTGAAGTAGATTCTGGCATACAGAGAGTGTACAATTTCCTTTTAAGGAAAATTTTATTGTGCAACGATGTGGCCTCGTACAATTTGGTGAGATGATCTCATATCTCCTTAGCTGTATTCTTCTCCTCAATGCTTGACAATACTTCATCTGCTAATGCCAGATAAAAGTTTGCCATAACATTCCCTTCCATTTCGATCCATTTGTTGTCATCTGTGAAATCTACCGGCCTTTCACTGATAGCTGCTAGACAACCGTCTTTCCTTAGGATGACATTCATCTTCAATTTCCACAATAAAAATTTCTCTCATTGAATTTTTCAATATCAAATTTCGTTGTCATAGCTTCTATTTCGAATAACTCCCATTATTTAACTATCGTGAATAGTTCTCTGGAACCTTCAAAGAAAGGGTAATACCTTCTTACTTTCTTATGTTGGAGGATCCACCTTTTGGTGGCAACCACAAAGACAATAAGCAGATATTACACACTCAAATCTGGTTCTGATACCAATTATTGCGGAAGACGGCTATCGGATAGAGCAAAATTACAACTAATAATTTTAGAAAATAAAAATGAAGATAAAAGAGACACAAAATTTTACGTGGAAAACACCTAAATAATATAGGGTAAAAACCACGGGCAACGGTAGAAGAATTTCACTATAAGAAAATAGGAATACAACGTCTCTCGACTTACCAAAAAAAAACAATGACAATTTTCTCTTGATAAAAAGGAGAAAACAACTCTCAAGAAACTCTTTAAATTCTCTAGTATTGAGAGAAAGCTAGAATGATTTGGGATGGTTTTGAAGCTAAATGAGCTAGGGTATTTATAGTTGAAGCTTAAGGACTAATTTGTAAATATCCTAAATTACAATGACTAAAAATGATTTTACCATTTTCCAAAATTCCACAAATGCTATACCTTTTGGACCAATTCCATTCGGTGGAATTATTTATTATTCTTTCAATTTTCGGTGCATTAATTCTTTTGCACTTTCGGTGCATTTCAACATTTTTCTCCCTTCCTGGACACACTTTTGGGATCATATGTTGCCTTCAAGGTTGACATAGATGGATCATCAAATGCTAAGCCATCAAACAATGTCTCTCCTCCAGATTTGGCCTCGGAAGAATCGATCTCAGAGTTCCTTAATCAAGTTTCAATTTTAGTCAAGTATGCAGCTCTTTGATAGGTTATGTGTTGTTTCTCGTACCTCCTAAGTTTGATCAATTTGATGGTTTTTATCTGTTTTCTTATAGGCTAGTTGATTCAAGAGATATTGCGGAGTTGCAGCTGAAACAACTTGAATGTGAACTGATAATCTGAAAAAATGTGGCCTTGCCCCAACCACCTTCTGCAGCTCTTGTTTCTATGATGCAGGCATCCTCTCCACCACCAGTAGGGCCTCCAATGCAAACTGCCCCTGCTCCTTCTGATCAAGCACCACCTGCTGCCTCAACTCTAGCACCTTCTCCAGCTCCTCCCAAGTCAACTAAATCTTCGCTCCCACCTCTTAAATGTCCAATGGCTGGAACATTCTACAGAAGTCCGGGTCCTGGTGAACCACCATTTGTGAAGGTGGTCCATACATGTTGGTTTTATTGGATTTTTAGGGTGCTGCCATTATGTTTATCCTACAATTGCTTCTCTTTGGCTCTTTGGGCTTATGCAAAAGGCTTTCTTTGTAGGTTGGAGACAAAGTGCAAAAAGGTCAGGTCGTGTGCATCATTGAGGCAATGAAGTTGAATGAAATAGAAGTAAGTTCTTATTCATTCTGCTTGGAGAAAGAATATCTTTTGTCGAACAAAATTTATTGTTTCTTAGCTCATTTTTTTTTTATCTTAGAACTTCTGTATCCCAAATGTAGTAGACTAGTAACAGGAAGATTGTAGTACATGGGTGATAAAACTTACAAGTGCTAAGGTAAAATTTCTAAGCGATATTGAAAGCTGCATTTCAATTTGCTTGACCAATGAGTGATGACAGCCTATAATTAACACACTTGGCACTTGCAGAGTTGCAGTACCACTGTAATGTGTTGTACAGCCGTTAATCAAGATGCTGTTTTGTTGCATCCATAGTTTATTGAAAATTTCAAATTGCCTCTTACATTGCTAACTGTAAATGAAAAATCATTGTTTCATTAGGCTGATCAATCGGGAACCATAGTTGAGATCCTTGTAGAAGATGGTAAAGCAGTCGGTGTTGACACGGTGAGCAGTCCTAACTACCTTCATTCCAAATATGGAAGGATGGATATCGAATTTTAGATTCGAAGTAAATTCGACTCTCTTTTGTTTTCCGGGATGTTCTTGTTTGTCGTTTTTACAGCCTCTGTTCGTGATTGAACCTTGAACTCAGACTCTTGAGTAGGCAACACCAAACAATGGAGTTAAACTAGGAAGGACAGGCAGGCTGGCAGGTTGAGTTTCAGTGTTTTGGTAATGTTGTGAGATGCGGCAGCTTGAGTAGTTGGGAAATCTTCTCTTTTTCAAAGGTCATTTACTTGAGCGATAGTAACAGATTAAAACAGCATACTAAACATATTGAAGATGAAGAGATTTAATCCTAACCATTAAAAACAAATATGCCACGTGCCTTAATCTTAAACATTAAAAACAAAATATGCCACGGTCTTAATCCCATTAAGCACTGGATCGAAATGGACAAAAGCTACCCCAACCCGTAATTTGGAGGAATTTTTTCCCACGCGTGAAAACGCTCGTAATTGGCGCGTGCTTAACATCTTCACGAAACAGCCCGATAAAATCCAAACCCTTGCAAAATAACCGTTCCTTGGGGTTTCCGTTTTTCTTCAACCTTAAATCAATCGAAGCATCACCAGCAACCCAAGAAACACACATAAATTTAGTTTTGGGGGAAAAGGGAGGGGAGGAAATAAACCCCAATCATGGGATTTGCAATTTTCTCTCCTTTTCACTCTCTTTTCCTAATTTTCTTTCTTAATTTTCTCACCGCCCAATCATCATCCCCTCCTTCAATCTACGACCACTTGAAACACAACGGCCTCCCTGTGGGTATCTTCCCAAAGGGTGTGACAGATTTTTCAATTGATCCCGAGACGAACCGTTTCAAAGTGAACCTAACCCAACCCTGCAACTCCGACTCCCAGATCCAATTCCATTACGATTTCAACATCACCGGAATCTTATCTTCCCGGAAGATCGCGAATTTGACCGGTATGTCCCAGCAGGAGCTGTTCCTATGGTTTCCCGTTATTAACATACGTGTCGATGATCCAGACTCCGGTTTGATCAACTTCGATGTTGGCGTCGTTGATAAACAGTTCTCCTTGTCCTTGTTCGAGACCCCCCTTGATTGCACCGCTGTTGATCCTAATGATTCCTTCTCGAATTATCAGGTGGATTCTGCATAAAGATTTTACCTTGCTTATATTTCTCACTTTTACATGATATTTTCTTTCTTTAATGTACATTTCATAGGTTACAGACTGCACATATTCATTTTAGTATTTTAATTATTTTCTTTAACTAGTATGAGTGCATATTTGATTACAAATGAAATGTAAAAGAGCTACATTGAAAGTCGATAGACATAACAGAAATAATTGGTAGCATATAACATTAAAATCATGTATTCTGTTACTTAAGAAATATAATAGTATTTTACCTTAATCATCTGAAATTGCCATTTTCTCTTCTATGCGTTGCGTTAATCTAGCAGAATGATGTTCTTCCTATTACTTGTGTAGCTGTGTGCTCCATGAATTTTTACCAATTATTATGTCATTTCCTTACATTTGTCCCACAGTCTGTGAGTCTTTGAAAATTTTGGTTCTTGGACATGTTGAAGCATTGTCATTTCTTTTCCATGGGAAAGTGTTTTTTGTCCGAGCTTTATAATATCCTAATTCCCAAGTTCTTTTAAGCTATGTAATTTTATTTTCTTGAAAAGTTTAGTGCCTGCAACAAATCTTAATTTGGTATTAGTTTTAGCTCCGTTGAAAGTCTTATATTTTCAGAGTTCCTTGTTTAATGGATTCTGATTAGTGAGAATAATGATTTCACTGTGAATGTGTCTTTCCGGTTAGCTGATTCGAATGATTCTTTTTTTTTTTTTTTGGTTTCATCAAACTCGTATTACCTGTAATGTTTGAGAAACAATAATCAAAGTATGCAATTCTTTTGATGCTGCATATAAACAGAACTTTATTCTTACGACTTTATACTTAAAATTTCTGGAATTCAATTTTCTGAAATATGCATCCAGATACGCATGCACACATGTTAAAAATTTTTGGATTAATAAAAATTAAATATTTCCTTATTGAGCATGCAAGTTTCATTTGCTCTCTTAAGATAATAAGATGGATTATATTGTCCTTGCCTCTGTATGTGTCTCTACAATACAGGAACCATCCATGTTAAGTGGTACTGAAACTGTTGAAGAGCACAAGCTGAGGGCCACATCATAGACTCTGAAGATAAATATTAGTGTATTGAAGTTTGAAGGTGGTTGTTACACGTGTGTTTCTATTCCCATGTGAAGATTCAGTCTTCAAGAGTATAGTTTGATGGGTCATGGGCTTCCAGTTGTGTGGGCGCACTCGCCATGTTGTTCTGATTATTCAAGCTAATGTATGTTGTCATAGTAAGAATAACATTTTTGGCAGAGTTTAACAACTTGAGTCTTTTATGCACGAATTAAGGTTGAATGTGGGGCATTTGTTTGGCTTTGGTTTTCTTAGTTGATGTTTGTAGAAATTGTTGCCGCTTGTTGTCTCGAATCAATGGACATACAAATGTACTATGGTTGTGCTCTGTAAATGGAAGTTACTCTTTCTACCTATTTTGTTCTTATTACTTTGGATATCTTAAATTCGAGTAATTATGTCTACGAGTGTGTAAAAGAAATGTTAATTTTTTATGTTTGAGTTTGACTCGTATTCAAAGTGGCACAAATTAATATTTAAATTTGGGGGAGTAAGAATCCTAGTTTAATTAAAAGTAAAGAACTTTATTAAAATAGATTTAAACTTTATTTAGTTTTCCTCAAGTATTTATCCCTATAAATAGATACTAAGTGTAAAATTTATAAATTAAGCGCTAGTATGGTTTTAGAAAATATTTTATGTTTTTTTAGTTTTTTTTTCAAAAAATAGTTTTCATTTTCAGTTTTTTGAAAATTAGAAAACATGTTTGGTTAATATAAATGAAAACTTGATTTCTGAAATAAAAATAATTGAAATATATTTGGTATCTATTTTTTAAAATATAGATGAACAAATAGTTATCAAATAATTATATTAAAAAATAGTTTTTAAATAAATTTATTATGAGAGTTATGCAATTATAAAACATAAAAAATAAAGTTTATAAAAAATTTTATAACACAAATTATTTTAGTTTATAATAAGAGTATAATATTAATTCATATTAGACGTCAATTAAATTAAAAAATGCATAAAAAATATTGTTGTAAACAAGAGCACATAAAAGTGTTGTTAAAATAAAAAATATGTTTAGTGGTATTTAAGGCCCTCAAACTTTTGGGGGAGGGGGGATTAGTGTAGATCTTGAACTTTTTTACACTTAATGTAACTCTTAAATTGAGGAAAAAAATAATATAACCCTTTGACTAATCGAATCAAACATTGATCATCACGATACTTACATGACAATTCACAAAGCTTACATGACAATACACAATACTGAGCTAATTGTTCACGATCTTGTTGTTGTAGAACATAATGGATGATGATGTGGTAGATGGACTTAATTGATTTTTTGCTAAGTTCGAGGACCTAATTGATTATTTTATAAAGTTTAAAAACTTAATTATTTTTTTTGAAAAATTACTTAAATTTACAATATAAAATATAAATAATTATTAAGATATTTAATACATTAAATATAAAAATACTAAAAATCTAAATTATTAAATTATTCAAATTGAGTGTAAAAAAGTTTATGGACCATATTGATTTTTTTTTTTGTAAAAGTTTGAAGGTTTTAGATATCATTAAGTCAAAAAATTATTGTTAAAATGATTTAAATCAATACAACTTAACTTAAAATTTTGGATATTGTGTTTCCATATTTTTCAAAATTTCAAAACAACTTTAATGAAAATAATGAAAACATCTTTTTTATGTTATCATATTTTCATTTTTTTCATTTTTCAGAAATCATTTTCTAATTTTACAACCACACATATTTGTTTTCAACGCTATCCATTTTCTAAGAAAACAAAAATAAAAATAGCTTATATTTTCTAAAACCAAACGGGCCCTAAGTTTTTCTTTCACTAAAATCATCTTGTATTTTCTTCATTCATATTAGTGAAATTATTCTCTTTCGCCCGTGGTTTTTTCCTTTTGAGTTTTTCAAGTAAATCTTGGTGCTCTTTATTTTTCTTTTTTGACCGTGTTTATTTGTTTGAAGATAATCGTTCTGATATCATAATAAATTGATATCAGAGCTTCGAGTTCAAGATTATGGAAACAATAAAAGTATGATATTCCGATATTGGATCAAAACATCAGGATATCATTGCGGCTGGTGAAAATGTGGGATGTCCTTACACAATTGAACTTAAATGATGCATTGGAAGAGTTTGATAAAAAGACATTGTCGGATTGGACGAATAAAAAAAAGCATAAAAATCATAAAGCCCTGTCTCAAATCCATTCACACTTATCAAATCAAATTTTGTAGGTCGTGTTAAAAGAAAAAAAACATATGCTTCTTTGTGGACAAAATTAGAGCAACTATCCATGCAGAAATCAATGACCAGTAAGTCGCACATAAAAAAACGTCTTTATTCGCTCAAGTAAACGAAAGGTTCGTCTTTTGAATAGCATCTGATCATATTTAAGGAAACTGTCTTTGATCTAAAAACTTTAGAAGTGAAGTATGATCAAGAAGATCTAGGATTTATCCTCTTGTGTTCACTGCCTCATTCCTACTCATCTTTCATAGACACAATTCTGTACAGTCATGAAACACTCACTCTTAAAGAGGTGTATAATGGCTTGCACTCATTTGACAAGAGGAAAACATCTTGTATCTGGTTCTGAGCCCAGGCAAAGGGTCTCGTTGTGCATGCAGACTACGAAAGAAAAGGTGAGCGTTCTTCTAGTAATGAAGGAAGAGGCAGATCAAAATCTTTCAACCGAGATAAAACTTGTCACTTTTATTAAAAAAAAATGTCATGTTAAATCAGAATGTTACAAGTTACATAATAAAATTAAAAGAGAAGTTGAAGAGCAAAATTGTATAAAATCTGGTGAGATCGGTGTAGCAGAGGAGTGCGATGATGGAGAACTCTATAACAAATGATGAGTGGATACTTGAATCTAGTAGTAGTTTTCATATGAGTCATAATTATGATTGATTTACAACGTATAAAGATGTATCTAAAGATTAAGATGTTCGATGGGATTTTTCGAACACTTGGTAATGTATCACATGTTCCAGATTTGAGTGGAAATCTAATTTCGTTAAGTACCTTAGAATCAAAATTATACAAATTCTCCAGTAAATGTGGAGCTATGAAGATTTACAAGGGCTCTCTTGTTGTGATGAAAGGACAGAGAAATACTGCCAAGTTTTATGTTTTACAGGGTTTAATAGTTAGACAATACAGTTGATGTTTAATCCCATGTTAAATAACGTGGGCAGAACGGTTATGTGAAGCATAAAAAGTTTAATTTCCTAGACATAACGAATTTGAAGATATAATTATCATTGATGATTGGGATCGTGTTGTGCACGATGTTGCTCGTGGTGATACATTTGTAAGCAAAGTTGACACTTATGATAACCATGTCGATGTGAAGGCTCAATCAAAGCTTAGAAAAAGCTTGGATTCGGTCGGTATCCATTACTGAAGATTATCCCTTTGATGGGTGTGATGGAAGAGGTGGAGAACTTGTTCGTTGAAGTGAAGAATTGTTTTTTTATTGAGTTTGGGTGTCTCATCGAATTTGAGTGTTTTATCTCGAAACCGTCGCACTTTCAGAATTGGCATCAAGGTGGAGATTTATTATAATTTGACTCGAATTTAAAGTGTCACAAATTAATATTTAAATTTGGGAAAGTAAGGATCCTAATTTGATTAAAAGTATATAACTTTATCAAAGTAGATTTCTACTCTATTTAATTTTCCCTTGTAATCAAGTATCTATCTATTTTAAATAGATACTAAGCGTAAGAGTTAGAAATTGTTTCTTTCACCAAAATCCTATTGTATTTTCTTTCTTTATATTAGTATGCCTGTGATTTTTTTCCTTTTGGGTTTTTCATATAAATCTTGGTGTTTTTTATTTTTTCGATCGTGTTTATTTATTTGACGATAATCGTTTCGATATCATAATAAATTAGTATAAGCGTTTTGGGTTTAAGATTATGGAAACAATAAAATATGATATTCCGCTGTTAGATTAAAATATCATGTTCTCGTTATGGCATGTAAAGATTTAATATGTCACTGCATAATTGGACTTAGATGATGTATTGGAAGAGTTTTATAAAAAGACATCATCATATTAGACAAACGAAGAAAAACACAAGAATCATAAAATGTTATCTCAAATTCATATATAATTATCAAATCAAATTTTGTTAAGACAACTCTCGAAATACCTATCTTTCATAATTTTTCTTCTCAGTTTTTTCTTTGATGAAACACATCATATGAGTTAACATGTACAGTCTAGATGCAAAGATTTGGAGGCACAGCTCCCGAAATGAATGATGCTTCTAAAAGATTTTGGATAAAGCTACCAACTCGTCCTTGCACATTCATATGCTGAAATGTTGCAGTCAGTTGCCGGAAATTGGGTTCCACAAAACACACCAAAATGATAGGGTGCCATGTGATTCATCAATTCAATATATTTATCCTCCAGTTATTCATTATTAGGATAGGATTTTGATATTATATTTCCAAAAAATGTCCATGTAAATGGGCGCAGAATCATTATATTTTATATTTTCAATGTTAATACCGTAAATACATTTAAACAATTTGGTGTACTTCAAACTATAACTACACGTGTTTGTAGCCTGCAACGCATAGGACAAAGTTTATTTATTTAAATATTTCTACATTAAGTTTTTACCTAATAATAATTTTATTTGTCATCAAATAATTAGTGCTATAGTAAAAGATTTATGTTGATTAAAGTCTATAATTAAAGATCAGCTAGTAAGACCACGCTATTACAAAATATATATTTTTTTATAAGGTTTAATTGTAAAATAAATGTTTAAATTATACTCTTTTCTTAAATGGGTGTATAATTTTTTTGGGATCATTTAGGTGTTTAACATTACAAACGTTATTATTTTAATGCATGGAATGTAACAACTTTTAAAAATTTCTCCTAAATTATACATGTCACACTCTGATAATTTAATTTTTTTAAAAAAATAAAAAATTATTATATTTATAAAAACTATATTTTTTTCTAAAATTACAAAAATATCCCAAATTCTTAAAGATATCAAATCCCTAACCCTAACCTCCCTTAAGAGCCACGATCGTCATTGTCGACATCATCCTTGCCATCTTCCTGGTCAGCCATCGTCTCCCTTGTCGTCATGTGCGTCATTGGATAGTTTGGGGTCGTAAATTTAAGGGTTTAAGTTCGTCGGAGATGTGATTTAGGGTCGCGATTTTATCTTTTCCTTTATTAGAGACGTGACATTTATGGTTAGGTTTGGCTTGTCGTAGGGTGGAGGTCCGATTGACGTCATACAATGATGGTTGACATGGGTTTAGAGATTGAAATTGAAGTTTTCAAAGTTTTGATTTTTTTTAAAGTTTTTTGAAATTGTTGGGGTTTTTAAAATATATATAATTTTATTTTTTATTTTAAATAAATTTTTTAAAATTATTGGAACATGACATATTTAACTTAACGATATCTAAAGTCTAAAGTGATATTGTTTCTAACGATAGATACCGAAATGATTAAAAAATTAAAACACTTATTTAAAAAAAAGTGATATATTCTAAATACTTATTTTATAATTAAACCTTTTTTACAAACTATTGCGACGTTTATAAAGACAGCAGAGGATATATAACTAGGAAAGAAATGCCGTTTTAGATAATATCGCAAAATATGACGACGTTTCTGATAACAGACGTGTCGTTTCCACACGCGGCGAAAGTGCAGATCTATTTTAAACATAGGAAAAAAAAGGCAATAAACAAACGTCACCATATACTGTACTTTGCGGTGATCATGCCTATAAGCATCGGTATCCTTTAACAACTACTAATCAAAAGTTGGAAACATTGGCATGAGGAAAGAGAAGTACAGAGCAGAGAAAAGTGAAAAGTGAAATCAATGAAAAAAACAAGACTCTACATATCGGACGGTTGCTGTGGGGAATATACACAATTATTTTCCATGAGATGTCGGAAATTCTGATGGCTGTGAATTATCTGCTCACTGCCATTGTCTACAACTCTCAAATCTTGTGGTCGTGGATAAATGATGAAATCCGGGGATGTCGATTTCCTCGTTTGGCATTCAATATTCACTGCTGGAGTGAAGACTATGTATGCAATTATTACGCATCAATGATTGATGTCTTTGGACAAACCTCCACATATACCTGAAAAACGCAGACTTTCAGAGGCCGTTCCACTCTCAGATATCCATTAATTCTTTTCTTTTGACCTCTGATTGGTTGGAGATGATGATGGAAAATCCAAGAGTGATGAAAAAGATGAATGGTGTCCAAGTATCTGCAGACGAGGATACGGAGATTAGCATCTTTGATGCCAAAAAGTATTTCAACGAAAGCAACAGCGAACCACGAGTGTCCACGATTGATATACCCAATCTGGTTCATGTTTCAGCGGAGCACTGCGTCGGAGGAGATAATTCTGCCTTGGCCTTGGCCGGTAGATTTTCCTCTGCTTCGTCGGCTTCTGACGTGTATGGTTATGGGATGACATACCGACTTCGTTCCTTCCACGCAACACCAACGCCTTCATCGGAGGCTAGCTGGAATAGCCAGACTGGTTTGTTGTCAAATCCCACTGGTGCCATTGCAGTTTCTATGACCACGAGCGATGACAGGAGAAAAAGGTCTGGTAAAAAACGATGGCTTGGCCGACCATGTTGCCCCTGCTCGGGAAAGAAATCCGTTCAAGACGAGCCCAAAGCACCGTTGAGTTTGGACCAAAACTCAAGGTAGATGATGATGATCAGAAACGGCAAGAGATACCCGTCATACAACTAACCAGCAACCTTCACAGTATCTCAGAAGAAAATCACGAGTTTCATTCAAGCTTAGAACAGCGTGTGGTAGCAACAACAACAAGAGTTTTAGGGATTGCTCCTGCTGGGTTTACTTTTCCAATACTTAACAAACAACCAAAACTATCCCACGTTAAAATGACAGTGAACAGAAATATTAGTTCTGATCTTGTTATGGATCATGGCGATCCGCCTCGACAGTCGTTGGATGTGTTCCAACCACCAAAGAAACTTGTGTCGAGAATCACCGTAGCAGACGATGATGTAGCAAGCGATACCAGCTCGGACCTGTTCGAAATCGAGAGCTTATCAACAACCACCCAGAGGCAGACCACCGCATCGACATATCAAATGTACAACCATCGAGATTCGTTAGACGAGGCCTTGCATTATAACACAATAAGATCGATGCCAGGTGGCTATAATAACGGGGCCACAGGATTCAGCCTTGGGTGTCCGTATTCTCCGATGGTGACGGAGTGTTACGAGCCAAGTGAGGCGAGCATAGAGTGGAGCGTGACGACGGCAGAAGGGTTCGAGAGGGGATCGGTTGGGGTATCAGAAGCGGAGGAGAATGTTGGAAATTACAATAGAGGTGGAAAGAAGAAAACAGGAGAAGGAGGTTGCTGAGCTGCCGAAGCCAGAAGGCGGTGAGAGTGGTGGGGCCGAACCCTGCCAAGTACATGCCCCCTCGGGGACAGTCAGCTACTACAACGAAGCATGTGGCCATTTTCAACAATCCACGCCTTTCCCGTTTGTCCATCCCTTTCTCAGCTTAACACCCCCGAATTTTCTGTATTCTCCTGTGATTTTCTAGTTTTCATGATTTACTCTTGTACGTAATTTACCCATGTTTTCGTGTAATTTCTTTTTTCCTATTAATTTTTTTGGCTTCTTTATGTTTTATTGTTAGATCAATTATATTTCATTAAATATTCATCGTTGTTGTATCTTTAATATTATGTGTTCTATTTTTATTACAATTCTAACAATTGATATTATTAATTCTTTGTATATTTGTTAAAACTAATCTTACTTTGACATATAACTCATTAAAAAAATTAATAGTAAAAAAGAGGCAAATTCCACGAGATAATGTTCTCGAACTTTTTATTTCATGAGATAATGCTTTGGACATATTATTTGCTGAGATAGGGTGAATTCTACAGTGAAGCCGTAGGTCGCCATGACATCCGGGCGACCAAAGAGGTTGCCATGCACTCAGGGCGACCAAGGAGACTCAGGGCGAGCTATGCATGCATGTGGGAGCTATGCATGGGCCATGCACACGTCGAATTTTCTTGGTGTAGGTCGCCATGCACGCTGGGCGACATGGTAGGTCGCCATGCATGCCCGGCGACCAAGCTTTAACCCTCTGTTGCATGCCCTGCATGCCATAGCTGGGAGATTCCTGCCCGGCGACCAAGCTTTAACCCTCTGCTCCCTCATGCATGCGTTGCATCCATAGCTGGGAGATTGCAGCGTTAATTTAGCTGCTAAATGCAGCAAATATTGTTATTGAATTGCAACCTTTCAACGCTCAATAGTTACACGATTCAACGCTTAATATTATTTGCTTCAACAGTCAAATTTAATGACGTTCTCCAACGCTCATTTGCTTTATATAAAGGTTATGGGGGTTTAGGGTAGAAGCAGAAGAACATATAGAAACTTTGCCGAGAGAAAGAAAAGGAAGAAGAAGAAAAGAAGATAAAGGCTCAAACATCGTTCGTGAGGTAATTTTTTATTGTTTAATTTAGTTTATTATATGAAATTATTAGTTTGTTAGTTTAGGGTTTAGGGTAAAACTAAAATTTAGTTAATTAGTTTGTTAGTATAAATTATTAGTTTGTTAGTTTAAGTTATATTATATTAGTTTGTTAGTTTAAGTTATATTATATTAGTTTGTTAGTTTAAGTTATATATTATATTATATAAAAAATAGTTAATTAGTTTCTTAGTTTAATTTATTAAATATAAAAAAAATAAATAATTAATTTGTTAATGTCTTTAAACATATATTAGGTTGTTTGTTAAAGTTATATTATAAAAAAATTAATTAGTGCTTAATTAGTTTGTTGGTTTGTTATTTTAACTAAGTTATATTATAAAAAAGAAATAGTTTATTAGTTTAAGTTATATTATAATATATTAGATTATATAAAATTGATTTGTTTAATTTATTGTTGTTTAAAGAAATATTTTGTTTACACATACAGGGCATTATTCCACAACATTTGCCCACGTACAGATTGATTCAAAGAAAGAAACAAGAAAGGAAAGGAAGAAGCCATAAATACGCGGGTAAATTATTATTTTTTGTTGTTCATTTTTTGTTGTTGTGTATGTGTAAATTAGTTAGTTAGTAAGTTTATATTAGATTATATAAACTAATTTGTGTGAGATAATTTTCGTTTAAAAAAATATTGTATTTAAAAATATTTAGTGTTGTTTTAAAAAAATATTTTGTTTAATTTATATTATATGTGTAAATTAGTAAGGAGTAAAAATTAATTGAATGAAATAATCCAGCCAACGTATTATCTCGTGAAATAATTCTTTCGAGAACATTATCTCGACAGTTTTACCTAAAAATTTGTTTGATATTTTAAAAAAATAAAAAATATTATCAAACTAATATTATTATTTGTAATCATTACTAAATGATTAGTATCAAATCTAAATCATTAAATATTTATAATAAATAATTATTAGTAATTATGACTAAATCATATTATTATTAAATCATTAAATATCAAATCAATAGATTAATAATAAATATTAAACCATTATCCCAAAAATAAGCAAGGTAAGTCGAAGTCTCAAAATTAAAGTCGTCGTCTTGAATGTCGTCAAGAGTTGGCATGAATGAAGCCCTATTGTTCCAAGCATTAATGTAGGTTGCATGCTTCTTAACCCAATTAACATTTTCTTTATGGCGACCATCAAATCTGTGCAGGTCGTCATGCGTCTCAATCCAATTCACCTGACGACGACCATCTAAGTTTTGGAGGAGATCATGATCTCATGGACTCTGCGGAATAGGTTGGTGGAAGTGAAATTGACTCAACACTCTATCCCCAAATTGGATCTTAACAAAAACAAAATTGATCAATTGTGTAACAACACACCAATATTGAAAACCATCTAAAACATCGTGCGGCACCAACGCCAAAATTTCTTCATTTATGTATGGTCTCCAATTAAACTGTAAAATTAAAAAAACAATAAAATTGATTTAAATCTAATAATATAATTACTTTAAATAATAATTAAAAATAACATATTATACATACCTCCTTTTTGGCCTTAATGTCGATCTTCAGCCTGAACTCTTTAATGTTGTTATGCACCAACCTCGTGCCTTCAATTTTATGCCTCTATCTGTATATCAATCAAAACAAAAGTATGATCATTTTGTTCAATAATTTTAATCAAAATAAATATTTATAGTTAATATTTTAAATTAAAATAGAGGATTCATATTACCTTCCAGCAAGTGGAAAGTCAACTGCAGTCCGACTAATTAGTGTCAAAAACGGAATTCTATGCCAAGTCCATGATTGTAGCAACAACAGACATCCACCGATTTTTGCTGTATTATTATCATTCACGACTAATGACGCCTTGCACATCTCACGATACAAGAACGCCAATATCGCTGATCCCCAGCTATATTGCATGCTATTTTCAAAATTTCTTAAAAAAAGAAGATACTGAGTGTGAACATAACTATCGGATTTATCAGATATCAAAATTCCCCCAATCAATTGTAATATATATGCTCGTGTTGCATATATAATTTCGTGCTCCGTACAATTTAGTTGAAGCTGAAATTCATTCTTTAACCATGACAACCTCACACACCACCCTCTATACTCTAGTGGTATGGGTGATTTCCCAAGAAACAAGCTGAGTTGTGCCACATTATTAAACTCATGTGACATTACCACCGGCATCCCATTTGTTTGGACCCCGAGTTGCATTGCCACATCCTCTAGAGTTATCGTACATTCGCCACACGGTAAATGAAACGTGTTCGTTTCTGGTCTCCAACGTTCAATCAACGCACTGATCAAACCTGTGACCAACTTGTAATCTCGCACAAATATTACATACCAAAATCCAGCCTCTTGCAAGTTTTCTTCTATCAATGGGTGTGGCTTGGGCACTTTATGTAGCCAAAGACGAAGAACTCGCTGCTCGTCCTCCTGCAATTAAATATTTCAAAAAATTTATCACAATCATAAAATAATATTCAAATATTTATTAATTATAATTCATTAAACAAATATTTTATTCACCATTATTCCCAAATGACTTGAAATATATTTATTGTCAAGTCTCAGCAGTGGAATTTGGTTAGCCATTGGAATGAATCTGTAAAAAAAAATTAAACAACAATATTTAAAAAATCATTTAATATAATATAATATAATATAAACTAACTAACTAATTTACAACATAACAAAAAAATTAATATAATAACTTATAATATAATAAACTAACAAACTAAACTTTTTAAAATATAAGTTAAACGCTAAACGCTAAACCCTTAAATAACTAATAAAATATTCTTTTATATAACTAAAACTAATAAACTATTTTCATTATAATATACTACTAATAAACTTACTAACTAATTTTTAGTATAATATAAATTCAACAAACAAATATAACTTAACTATTTAACTAACACAAACTAATTAAATAATTTTTTTATATAACTAACGAATAACAAAACAAACTAATTAATTATTTTTTAACTATATAACTATCAAACATACTAATTAAATAATTTTTTATTTTTGTATAATATATTTAACTTGAACTAACAATCATATAACCCTAAACTAACAAACTAATTAACTTATTTTTGTTTTACCCTAAACCCTAAACTAACAAACTAAAAATTTATAATAATAAACTAATTTAAATAATAAAAATTTACCTCACAAGAGCCTTATCTCCATTTCTTCTTCTTCCTTCCCTTTCTCCCTTCTTTCTTTCTTTCTCGGCTGTAATATCTTCTCCCTTTCTTCGGCTATAATCTCTTCTCCCCTTTCTTTCTTTTATGTTCTCACGTTAACCACCTCCCATATATAACACCAGTTGCCTAAATTATTTCACCAATAATTGTACAATTCACGGGCTGAAATGGTTTACATGCATGCATCAATAATTGTTGCATGAAGCAGTTGATTTCACGCTGCAGTTGCAGCTATGATGGCTGCATTGGCATGCAGCGGGGAGCAGGAGGGGACGGCATGTAGCGGGGAGTAAGAGGGGACGTGCAGAAATATCACATGACCATGCAAGAAGAAAAGGCATTGTTGCAAAGGTGAGGTCGAGCTTGGAGACTGCGGGAGCAACGGTGGGGCAGGTGACGGGGTTACAAAGGACACTTTCTGGCCCATCGTTAATGCCGCCGGGGATAAAACTGTCGTCCTCGATATGTACACTCAATGGTACGTATACAAATTACATATACACATACTTACACCTAATATATACTATATGCTGACGTAATCTGTTAATTTTTTTTGTTGAGAATTGAGTGTCGTAATCTGTTAATCTGTTTGCTCTTATTTTTTTCTAATATATTTTAAATGTTCGGAAATTTATTGAAAGCTCAGTTTGATCCTTCCTTAATTTTACGCTATGCTTTTATATAAATTAAAATGGACATAATTTGTTTATTTGATGGTTTAACTATGCCCCCAACCAAAACATATGAAATTTACTCTGTCATATCCTTTTTTTTTTTAAAACAATTAAATTTTATTTTTTAAAAACAATTATGACTTTAATTTGGAAAATTTAGTGATTTTGAATGGATTTGAATAAAATTGAAAAGAGTCGCCATCGACCTTTGGGTTAGGTAGGTCAAATACCTAAAAACGTCTTTTAAAAACAATTTTAAGAAAAATAATTTTATAAGACAAAAATTTGGTCTACGTTACCAAAGATTCATTTAAAACAGGTTCGGGAGTCGGTTACGTGTGGGGAAGGGTAAACACCCCACAACGCCCAAAATTGGTACTGTGTAACTTACACATCGTCGTAAATGGTGGAAATTACAATTTGAATATGAAGTAAAAATATGATCTATTTATTGAATATTTGTTAAAATAATAGAAATACTTCACTTGGTAAGAAATCTCAAGATTTGCAATCCTCCAACGGGAAAGCTACCTCATCTATTTCTTATCTATAAAGTATATCCTATCTTTGAATTACCACTAAATAATATCGTCATGAGTAGAAAATAAAATATGCTTAATTTATGTATCGTTAATATTAACATAACAACCATTAATACAATAAAAATTATGAAAATAGAATAATAAATAAATTATGATCTATTTATTGAATATTAGTTAAAAAAAAAATCCTTTTCTCGATAAGAAATCCCGAGATTTGCAATCCTCCGCCGGGAAAGCTACCTCGTCTATTTCTTACTTGTAAAGAATATTCTCTCATCATTTATTTAAAAATGTGTATCGAATATAAAATGAAAATTTAAAATTTACATTCTCATAAAATAAAGTGAGCATCACTTAAGGTACCACACATTACATCATTTTAATAAATTAATTAGTAAAATATATTCGACTTATTTCAAGTTCCTATGTCGCTAAAATGACGTACCAGATCGCACCACTTCGACCAAGTAGTACTTTCCACGCTCATTCTACGCATACGTGTTCTTGAAAATAAAATCAAATATAATGAAAATAAATGCAATTGGAAATATAAACATTTACATTAAATAGAATTAAACACATTACTTACATAATACAAATAACCATAAAATATGTAAAATACATTCATACATAAATAACTAAAATAAAACTAAGTTAACATTACAAACCAAAATACAAACCAAATAAGCACATATGATAATTTCAGGGACCAAAATGACGTTTAACCAAGCTTGAAAGGCTAAAATAACAAAAAAAAGAAATTTAAGGACCAAAATACAAAATACAGAAATTTAAAGGGCTAAAATCGAAGAAACATAAGTTAAAGAACTAAACTGAAATTACACAAAAACATGAAGGATCAAAAAATATTTAAACCAAATGCCAAAACAGTGACTAAAACAAAAGATGCATAAATCTGAGGGCCAAATTCGAACATCAGCTAAAATCACACACACATGCAAATAAGGACTAAAACGAACATTATACAAAATAAGCAACCAAAAATTTAAACACTTAGAAAATAGAATACTAATCATATAGGGTTAAAATGAAACACGAAATAAATAAAGAACCCAAAATAGAAATATGAAATTTCATTAAGGATCAAATTACAAACGTTACAAAGCTAAAGGAATTTAAACTGTAATTATCCCAAAAAAATAACAAAACACGGAAGAAGTTATGAGGACCCATACTGTCATTATCCCCTTTTAACCCAGCATTCGACCCTCCCCTGTCTCAGAACGACGTCGTTTGACGTCTGAGATATACCCTTTAAGGGTTATTATGAAACCCTAAAATCATTTTATAACTCCCCTCATCAGCCGTTTCACTCATTCTTCCCTCCTCTTCCAGAAACAGAGAGCCAAAGAGGCCCTCCACCTCTCCTTTATCCTCCGCCGTGGAGAAAAACAGAGGTCACAAACGCCGTAAATCGGCGGTGAAAACCCTAGAGAATCCTAAACCCTTCAGTCTTCCTTCTCCTTCCAGAGACAGAGAGCAAAAAATGGTTCTCGACCCTCCTCTTCGCCTTCCTTCTCTCATCCTCAACCGAGGATTTAAACCCTAAACTCCCCGGCCACCGTAGATCGGTGGCCATGGGGAGTAACCTCATCTCTCTCTCACCTAAAAAAACCTAAAACCCACTGCACTCCAAACCTAATTAACCTAGAAGAGGAAAAGGCTTTACCTTCAGATATGGGGCTAGCTGGGATCGGAGAAGGTCACAACGAGATTCACGGTGGTGGTTCGAGAAGGTAAAACTTTTCTTTCTTCTCTCTTTTTTTTCTGTTTCGAATTTCTCTCTGTATTCTTTTGTTCCTTTGTTCTTTTTTTCTTTTTTCTGTTCTTTTATCTTTGCTTGCCCCGGATTTGGTAGGATAGAAATCCCGAATATTTAGGGATTTATTGGTATTTTAATTTGGAGTTTAGATTTTGTGAGATTTGAACTGTATATGATATATTTCCTTGATTGGTTTTGCTGTAGATGATAATAGTGGAACAGTTGGGGTCAGACCGGAACAGTGATGGTGGCGGCGTCAGAGGAAGAGAAAGGGAGGCTCGGCTTGAGTGGCTGGCGTCTGGGAAGCTGAGGAGTCACACGGCGGCTGGAACTCCAAACAGAAGCGGCGGCTGAGTAGAGGATTAGGGTTTGAAACCCTAATCTGCTAGGTTGGGTCTGGGTTAGCAGTGGGCTTCTGGTCTCTGGGCCTTTGTAATCTGAATTGGGCTTCTAAGCCTGCAAAAAAATGTAATATGTAAAATTAATAATAATAATAATTAAATAATAATAAAATAAAATAAAAAAATAAATATAAAAGACCCGGACAAAAACGGGTGTCTACAGCTGCCCCTCTTTGCACATACTTGTGTTAACAAGAACAGTGCAAAGACGACAAGCCAACACGTTTTTGTCTGGTTCTCCCTTTCAAACTTAGAAATTGAATAATGTTGATTGTTGGGGACGACACTGCTCATACGTGATGAAGAGTTCTGGTCATCTTTAAGAAGGGTGATAACTCGGTTCCTACGTGATGAGGACGACTGATTATCTAAGGTCGACACGGCTCCTACGTGATGAGGAAGTCTGGTCGTCTAAAGGTAGATGACATGGTTCATACATGATGAAGAACTCTGGCCATCGTTAGGAAGGGTGATAACTCGGTTCCTACGTGATGAGGACGGCTGGTTATCCTAATGTTGACACTCTCCTACGTGATGAGGAGATCTGGTCAGTTGATGTTGACTGATTCATTGCTTCAATAATGAAATAAGTCTCGAAGATCCTGTAAAAATGGTCATATGCCATGATTTCATGTTAGCAATATGCCCTAAGGATGATCTAAATGCATGTTTAAAGGGTTATGCTCAGTTCGATCCTGGCATTGGGAATCTCTCATACTCTTTGACCGGAATATGCGATATTTATGCGTTTGTCCATGCCTGGTTACTTTCTTGACCTCTCATTAAATATTCTTTGACTTGGTCCTTCTGATCTACCCCGAGAGAGTTTATCTTGCCTCTTTGATTCTTTGGTCATTGATTGATTTTTCAGAGAAAATTCATTCAGAATGGCCTTTCCTTGTTGCATGCCTTTAAATTGGGACTTCTTTGCTTGGGAAAAGTATGATTATGTTGAAACTGATTTCTTTAATTTAAACCTTCTTTTAATCAATGATTTGTTTAATGATTGATGGGAGCGTGCCTTTGTATGTGTTCTCTGGCGAACACCTGTTTCAAAATCCCCATACTCTGACACTTTTCCGAGTAAGGCATAATAACCGATGTTATTGATTAGTAATTTGGTGAATATATGCGAGGACATTGAATCAAATTCAAAATTTCACTGAAGATAGATAATGAGAAAGTACAATCTTTTGGGACAAGAAAACAAGTATATACAAAGGAAAAACAATGGACAAATATAGTGAATATCAAATGCTGAGTCCTTCTGTTTCTTCACCCCAAATCTTTCTCGAAAGTTGACATGTGTTTCGAAGATTCAGATCGTACAAAAGATGTGTGAGTATGAGAGTCTTTCCCTAAACTGTTAGGCTTCCGGGGGGAATCCACCATTTCAATTTCTGATTATTCGAGCCGTCCATTACGGATTTTCAACTCGAATCCTCCTTTGGTTTCAAGATGCCCATTTTGGGTTTTCATCTTGAACCCTTCTTTATTTATTTTTTCTTCTTTTTCATTTTTCATTTTTTTCATTTCCTTCTTTTTTCTTTTTTTTTTTTTTTTTTTTTTAGGTGTAATATCGCTTGACCGAATCTGAATTCACGGGATTAGGCAAATCTTCTCCATCCATTTCTGTTAACACCAAAGCTCCTCATGAGAATGCCTTTTTTACAACATAGGGACCTTCCCAGTTCGGCATCCACTTCCCTCGAAAGTCTTTTTGCATAGGTAGGATCTTTTTTAGTACCAAATCGCCTTCACGAAATTCTCGAGGTCTGACTTTCTTGTCATATGCTCGTATCATCCTTTTCTGGTACATTTGGCCATGGCAGATAGCTTTCAGCCTTTTCTCCTCAATCAAATTTAATTGATCAAACCTACTTTGTACCCAATCAGCCTCGTCCAGTTTCAACTCCATCAATACTCTCAAAGAAGGTATTTCCACCTCAACAGGTAAAACTGCTTCCATCCCATATACCAAAGAGAATGGTGTTGCCCCAGTAGATGTACGAACGGACGTGCGATAAGCAAGCAATGCAAAAGGTAATTTCTCATGCCAGTCTCTATATGTTTCAGTTGCTTTTGTGATGATCTTCTTGATGTTTTTATTCGCTGCCTCTACTGCCCCATTCATTTTTGGGCGATAAGGAGCCGAATTGTGATGTTTGATCTTTAACTTTGTGCAAACTTCCTTCATCAAATCGTTGTTCAAATTCAATGCATTATCTGTGATGATCCTTTCAGGTGTTCCATATCTACAAATGATTTCTCTTTTTAGAAATCTGCACACTGCTCCTTTTGTGACATTAGCATAAGAGGCAGCTTCAACCCATTTGGTGAAGTAGTCTATAGCCACTAAGATAAAACGATGTCCATTTGAGGCCTTCGGTGAAATTGCCCCAATGACATCGATGCCCCACATTGAAAATGGCCAAGGTGCGTTCATTACATGGAGTGGTGAAGGAGGAACATGTATTTGGTTATCATGAATCTGGCATTTATGACATCTTCGAGCAAATCTGATACAATCTCCTTCCATAGTGGACCAATAGTACCCAAACCTCATGATTTTTCTAACCATTGTGAATCCATTAGCATGTGTTCCACAAACTCCTTCATGGACTTCCTCAAGTATTTTCTTGGCCTCAATTCTATCCACACATCTCAAAAGCACCTGATCCTTGCTTTTTTTATACAATACATCTCCATCAAGGACATACCCCATTGCTAATCTTCTTAAGGTCCGTTTATCATTCTCAGTTGCCTCCGCTGGGTAAGCCCGATACTTCACATACTGGAGAATATCATAATACCATGGGAGATTATCATCCTCTTCTTCCTCTATGTTGCAACAATGAGCTGGCATTTCTCTTATACTCATCCGAATAGGCATCATTCGAGATTGATCATCGGCCTTAAACATAGCTGCCAACGTAGCCAAGGCATCTGCCATTTGATTTTCTTCACGAGGAAGATAAGTAAAAGAAATTTCTTCAAACTCTTTGATCAACTCCATCACTAAGTTCTTGTATTCTATCAACTTGGAGTCTCGAGTCATCCATTCCCCGCGAAGCTGATAAATAACCAGAGCAGAATCGCCGAATACTTCTAGGCTTTTAACTTTGCGCTCAATTGCAGCTTGAATACCCAAGATACATGCTTCATACTCTGCCATATTGTTAGTGCATTCAAAGGCGAGCCTACTAGTACAAGGATAATGATCTCCCTCAGGTGAAACTAGTATTGCCCCAATTCCATGTCCCACAGCATTAGAAGCGCCATCGAAGTTCATTTTCCATGCTTCATTTTTCGGAGTATCTTCTTCAGTAACAAATATACTCATCAAGTCCTCATTCGGAAAATCAAATTTTACTGGCTCATAGTCTTCTAATGCTCTGCTTGCCAGGAAATCTGCAATAGCACTCCCTTTAACTGATTTCTGGTTCATGTAGACTATATCAAATTCGGACAACAACATTTGCCATCTCGCCATCCTTCCAGTTAGAGCCGTTGATTCCATCAGGTACTTTAGCGGATCCAGTCTTGATATCAACCAGGTAGTATGATACAACAAATACTGTCTCAGCCTCTTAGTAGTCCATACTAAAGCACAACACAGCTTTTCGATAGAGGAATATCGAGTCTCACAGTCAGTGAATTTCTTACTGAGATAGTAAATAGCTCGCTCTCTTCTTCAAGTTTCGTCATGTTGGGCCAACACACATCCCATTGACTTCTCAAAGACAGTCAAATATAAAATCAATGGTTTGTTTGGGATTGGTGGCATCAAGACAGGAGCATTAATTAAGTAACCCTTAATTCTATCGAAGCATTCTTGGCAACTGTCATCCCATTCTCCTGGGTTTCGCTTTCTCAGTAATCGGAATATTGGATCACATTTCTCAGTCAACTGAGAGATGAATCTGGCAATATAATTTAACCTCCCCAGAAAACCTCGTACTTCTTTTTGCGTTCTAGGGGGAGGTAATTCCAAAATTGCTTTGACTTTACCAGGATCTATTTCTATCCCATTTTCACTGACTACAAATCCCAATAACTTCCCTGAAGTAGCTCCGAATGTGCACTTGGCCGGGTTAAGCTTGAGCTGGTATTTCTTTAATCTTAAAAATAGTTTCCTTAAGACTTTTACATGTTCTTCTTCGGTTTGTGATTTAGCAATCATATCATCCACGTACACTTCTATCTCCTTGTGCATCATATCGTGGAACAACGTAACCATTGCTCTTTGATATGTTGCCCCAGCGTTCTTCAGTCCAAAGGGCATTACCTTGTAACAAAACGTACCCCACATTGTCACAAAAGTTGTCTTTTCCATGTCTCCTGGGTCCATCTTAATTTGATTGTAACCTGAGAAACCATCCATGAAAGAGAAAAGAGCATGACCAGCCGTATTGTCAACCAAAGTATCGATATGTGGGAGTGGAAAATTATCTTTGGGGCTCGCTCGATTGAGATCCCGGTAGTCAACACACATCCGAACTTTGCCATCTTTCTTTGGAACTGGCACTATGTTTGCTACCCATTCAGGGTACTTGGCCACTTGTAAAAATCCAGCATCGAATTATTTCTTCACTTCTTCCTTGATTTTTAATAGCATATCTGGTCTCATTCTTCGAAGTTTTTGCTGAACGGGCTTGCATTCCGGCTTTATTGGTAGCTTGTGCATCACAATGTCAGTTTCCAACCCCAGCATATCTTGATAAGACCAAGCAAACACATCCCTATATTCCCGAAGAAGACTTATAAGACCATCTCTTATTTTTGGTGAGAGTGAAGTGCCAATTTTAACTTCCTTTATATCCTCTTCTGTTCCCAAATTTATTGTTTCAGTTGTCTCTTTGTGGGGCAATATTTGTCTATCTTCTTGCTCCATCATTCTAACAAGCTCAGAGTTTAACTCACATTCCTCTTCATCTTTATAACCCTCAGATTCTTCGAGACACATGTCATTTTCAAAATCAATTTGTGGTTCAAAAGTATCATTACTCGAACAGTTGATATCTGAAGACCTGCGAATCAAAAGGAGTATATTTGGCTGTGGACAAAAATTTTATCTAATATTTATCAAGAGAATAATTATCAATAAAGAATAAAGAATACTCAAGAGATGAATAAAATACTTGCTAAGATTAGAATGAAAGAAGAACACTGTTTCATTAAAGCAATGACAAATAACAATTTGTCCTTTTACAAAAGCCCTATTATATTTGGGTCAAAAGGAGACAGATTTGTTATTATGCATTACTTTGAAAAGTGCTTATAGAACGCAGGGAGTTCTTCAACAGTGTAATTGTTCAATACATAGCCAGGAGGACACGGACGGATTGATGCCAATGAACACTCTCCAGTAGACTCTTCTGTGATAACGTTGATGCTCAGGCTTCCCAATAAATCTTCAACAAATTATGTATCTTCAATATCCCCTGACTGTTTCAGCGTGTCAATCACAAATCCTCCAGACACAAAAGATTTGGAGAGTGGTGGAATGACCATGGGTCCCCAAACAAGATCTTCTCCCTTTACTCTTGCCTTCCTCCTTTCCTTAAGCTTTTGTGCATCCTTGACTTTATCATGGTATGTTGGTTTGTATCCGAGACCAAAATAATTTCTTTTAGGAACTGGAGCCGACCCTTCAGTGATTCCTTGCAGTTTCTTTCCCAAGCCTTTCCCTACCTTTGCTCCTCTAGCTAAGGTCTCCTTTAATTGCATCTTTGTATTTTTTGAAAGATGAGGAATGGGAATTCTTTTGCCTTCAGAAATAAAAGTAGCATTAACAAATTCCAAGGACTGGAAGGAGGACTCTAGTGCATTTTCATCTACCCCTACATATGGTGCATCTGTAGTGATAGAGGCAATGATGTCTTCTTCCGCTTTGATGGTCACCAGAGTCCCATCAACAATGAATCGGAGCTTTTGGTGAAGGGATGAAGGGACTGCCCCAGCCATGTGAATCCAGGGTCTCCCTAGTAAGCAACTATAACTCGGATGAATATCCATGACAACAAAATCTACTTCAAATGTTGTAGGGCCAATTCTGAGAGGGATAATCATCTTCCCCATTATCTTGCGTTCTGTCCCATCAAATGCCCTTACAGCATTGCCACAAACCCTCATTTGTGATACATCCACAGGAAGTCTATTTAGAGTGGCGAATGGCATAACATTCAAGGTCGATCCGTTGTCAATTAACACACCTGAGACGATAACTCCTTTGCAATGAGCCGTAATGTGTAAAGCCTTGCCCCTGCCTTTTCCTTCTTCAGGTATTTCGTCATCATAAAAATAAATAAAATTATCTGCATTAATATGATTTACCATCCTGTCCACACGTTCCACTGGTATATATTTCCCTACAAAAGTTTCATTCAGCACCTTGATCAGAGTATTTCGATGTATTTCCGAATGCAATAGTAGAGATAACATTGAAATCCGCGCTGGGGTCTTATGAAGCTGTTCCACAATATTATACTCGCTGTGTTTCAGAAACTTTAAAAATTCCTGAGCCTCCTCAATCTTAACAGGCTCATTCAATTTATCATCAGGATCTTTAATAACCACATCTCTTGCTTTATCAGCCTTTCCAGGAGCATAGCATCTTCCACTCCTGGTGAAAAATCCAACTTCAACAACCTCTTCCTCCTTACTCTCAGGAGTATTAATTTGGCATGTATAGTCCCAGGGAACACTCTTGTTACTCTTGTAGGCAAAAGGCGCAGGGGTTTTGATCACCACCCTAGATGTTATACTTCCACTGCTGGCCTCGTAAATTGGTTTTGATATGACCAGGACAGGCTTTTTTAAATTCTTTTCAGCTTCCCTTGAATTTTCTTCAGAAGCGCAGATATATCTTTCATTCTCACTCATTCTTTCTTCATAGAACTGCAACTCCTGCTTGTTCATTAATTCTTGGACTATTTGCCTGAATTCTTGACAGTCCTGAATTTGATGACCATTTTCACCATGGTATTCACAAAAGTTCTCTGTCTTTTCCGTTGAGCATTCATTTCTAGGGCTCAACAACCCTCTCTCCTTTATTTGAGCATATACCCATTTCAGCGGTGCTCTTATTTCTTCAATTCTCCTTTTAATTTTCTGATTTTTCTCAATAGCGTTCACTCCCTGATTCTGATGATTTGGAAGCGGGTTTGCAGCAACACAGGGTACTTCAGAATCATTAAAGGACACCACATTTCTCTTGATCAGATCTTCAACCACTCTTTTGAAAGCGAGACACTTTTCAATGTTATGTCCTCTGAGATTTGCATGATATTCGCATGTCTCATTTTCGTTGAACCATTTTGGATAAGGTGGTTTAATTGGATCAATGAATTTTGGTGACACTACGTGAGCTTGGACTAATCCATGGAAAAGCTCACTGTAAGTCATTGGTATGGGAGTGAACGTCATCCTTTCATTGTTATGCTCGCGCTTAGTCTCTCCTTGAGATGAAGAAGAGTTTCCCATCTTCGGCTTACTCACAGAGAAATTTACATTATTCACCTCTCCTTCTTTCCTTTTCACATAGGGTTTCTTTGCAGGAGTTTGGCTACCGACAATCTGCCCCTTCTTTAATGCTCTCTCGATCATCTCTCCGCACATCACGATATCAGAGAAGCTCTTAGTTGCCACTCCTAACATATGATCAATATAAGGAGATTTTAACGTATCTATAAACATGGTTATAAACTCCCTCTCAATAAGCGGTGGGTGCACTTGAGCAGCAATATCCCTCCAGCGCTGAGCGTATTGTCGGAAGGTCTCATTATGCTTCATTTCCATATTTTGGAGAGTAACACGATCAGGCATCATATCGGTAACGTGTTGATATTGTTCTTTAAACGCATTGGCCAAATCCTTCCAAGACCCTATTTTAGCTCGGGTTAACTGGTTATACCATCTGACAGCTGACCCCGTCAAGCTGGCCTGGAAACAGTGAATTAATAGCCCATCATCCTTCACAAATCCTGTCATTCTTCGACAAAACATGGTCAAGTGAGCAACAGGACAAGTTTTTCCATCATATTTTTCAAATTCCGGCATTTTGAACTTTGGTGGTAATACTAGGTCTGGCACAAGACTCAATTCCTCTGCATTCATTCCGTCTTGAGAACTCTGCTTTCCCATTTCTTTAAAAAAACCTTTGCACCAGTCCTTTAAATGCTCTGGTACTTCCGTTTTAGGTTTCTCCATTTCCTCAGGATCTACATCAATATACTCATGAGGACTGTTTTGAGGGTTAGTCGTGGCCATTTGAACCTTTATAGCTGAAGACCCTGCAGGATGTTCAACTAGCTTTTCAGGTGAGATAACTAGTCTCGGGGTAGACTCCTGCCTAGAAACTTCAACAGGGGCAGTGCTTGGTTCTTTAACTGTTTCAGTATGTAACCCAGACATCTTGGTTATCATCTCATTCATCATATTAGCCTGGCTTTGCAGGATTTGATCTATAATTGACTTTTGTGACTGATCCATCTTTGCCTGCCATTCTTGTTGTATTCTTAGTAAATCTTCTTGCATTTCTTTCTTTAATTGATCAAGCTTGGCCTCCATGGCTCTACTTCGCGTGTGATAAGGATTGGAGTTCTTACTTGCCAGAATCGTCTGTCACATAACCCTTCGGAAATTAATTTTATTGTTCTTTTAAATTCGAATGCATATTATTGGTAATGTGCTATAAATGATACATTTTATTGGTGATGCATTATAAATGATGAATATACTTATGCATAATGAATGATGCAAGTATGAAATGCAAATAAAAGGCGTTGACCCCAGCAGTAACCATTCGGAAATACTTTCATTGGATAAAAAGTTTCACTCATTACAAAGGAGTTCTATTACATATAAGGCCTAGCCCTCAGACTCAGCTCTACAATTTCATTCATAATGGCGATGATCTCCCTTGTATATTCAGAAACCGGATTTGTGCGCAGTTGGATGATCTCCGCTCTATTGGCTAATTCGTTCATGTACCGAGCCACTTCACCCATTTGAGCAATAGCTTCCCCCATCATGCGCTCGCGTTCATCTACCAAGGATCGATAGTGCTCATATGTATTTTCCCATCCCTTATTGATACGTTTGATTTCTTTTTCTAGACTGGTAATATGAATTCGGCATTTCTGGAGTTCACCTTTCAATTCTCTGATTTCCTTCTGGAAGGATTTGTTTTCTTCGAGAGCAACTCTTAGGTCCACTGAAGCGGGAGGAACTTGCACTTGCAGAAGGGATTGCTCAAGGTTCGATACATGACTTTTGAGCTCATCATTCATAGCTCGAGATTGGTTCATCTCATGTTCGAATCTTATCTGTAATTCTCCCATTTCTCCCGTGAGCTCATCTACTTGCTGACTTTTTGTCGAGAATCTCTGCATCCACGATCCAATCTCTGCCTGCTTTCTATCGAGGAATCGATTCCATCCCTGTCTCTCAGACCACATCTCTTCTTTCTTTTGCTTTCTTTCTTCTTCGAGCTCTAAAATTCTTCGATCTTTGTCCTCAAAGTCCTCAATTATACTGTTCATCTCAGTTTTTAACCCCTGGACTTGATTCTTTTCTTCTTCTAATTCTTTCAGGCTGACTTTTTTTTCTTCATGGAGTTTTTGAGCTCTACGAGCCTCAGCTTTATACTGCTTGATCAATTCCTTTTTATCGGCCTCTAGCTCGCATACTTTTGCTTTTCCAGCTTCTATCTTCTTGATCTGACACTTGTTCTCAATTTCCAGACTTTTGATTCGCCGTCTTGCAGCCGCTAATTCTCTGGATCCAAGTTTCTTTCTCACTTGCTGCACCCTTTGATAATCTTTTTTTAAGTCTTCTAAATCGGCTTCCACCTCCTCTTTCCGTTCTCTCATCATTATAAACTGTCTGGCATGAAATTCAGCCTCGATAGTCAACATGAAGTTTTCTCTCTCCATCTCTTCTATTTTCTTGGAATCTTTAGCCTTTTCCGTTTCAAACTCAATTCTTTGGATTTCCAAATTCGAAGGGATATTTCTGATTTGTTCTTCTATCGACCTTGATCCCTCTCCAGATGTTAAAGGTATCTTATCATTTACCCTCCTGATTCTCCAGGCTTCATAATCAGGCGTCAAGATAACATCCGCTCCAATTACTTTAGTCCTAAAAGTCATCCTCCAGGAATCAGCCACATCTTTGATTTTCTTTCTATAATTGCCTTCTTTATAATCAAATTCAGCACCAGTCAACCCATAAGTCACGGGAACAAACTGTCGGGCACCGTACTGTCTCAATATCAACAAAGGAGCGTATCCCACTCCTCCCCACAGTCCCAGTAATATAATCCAGTCCAAATCTCCATACTTGAACAAGATTTGTGTATGCATCAGCCACGGTGTTCGCCATGCTATGTTTTGACTTTGTAGATTCCGGAAGAAATCAATCCATTGATCTTTCTGAGATACTTCAGGCCACTCCTTCGTAAGGTACTCAGCAACAGGAGAATAATCCTTCAAAAAACGGTTATAGTTGACTTTTTCGTCCTTCCAGAAATGGCTTCTGATCCACACAGTAAGCAATTGAGCACAACCCATAAAACGACCTCCCCCCAACCTTCTACATATATTCAAAGATCGGAAAGTTTCAGCAAGAATTGCATGGACCGGATTCACCTCTCTTCCTAACTTCTCAACCAAATCGACTACTGCTAGCTCGATCAATCCCAAACATTTTGGAAAAATTACCAAACCATATATACCCAAAGCAAATACATCTCTACGCACGTTTTCATCTACGTGTGCTTCAGCTATCTTTTGTAAGTGAGACCACGGCACTCCCTCACTTTCTCCCTTGCGTTGCAAGCGATCATTCACCCATTTGTCGCTTGTGCCCGAGATCTTTGCAAGCTTTGACTTAAAAGAAGGCCCTTTTATCGACCGGGAGTAAACTTTGTCCACTTTAACGCTTGTCAAATTCAACAGAAATTGGTATTCCTCGAGGGTTGGAGTCATGTCCTCTCGGTTGAATGTGAAACAACTATAGGCCGGATTCCAAAACTGTATTATGCTTCGGATGAGAACCGGGTCTACCTTCACGTATATCAGATGAAATATATCCCCATAAGTCTGTTGGAAAGCTTGCCTCTCAATAAGATTCCAACTTTCCCAAATGGTTTTCAATCCCTGAAGCTCATTCTGTTTTAAAGAAGCTGGTGCATAATCAGACAGATCCGACACGTAGTTCCCTGATAGACTATCTCCCTGCTCTTTCTGCTTGGCTTCGGACCAGTTCCTTACATCTGCTGGATTCACTTCTTTGTTTAGGAAACTCCTCTCCATCGTGAAAGTCTTTCCACTTTATCGATACTCACAGATCAATCGCCTTTTCTAATGATATGTCTATGCAGTATGAAAAAAATAAACAAAACAAACGAAACAGTTAGTCAAAACAATTGCATAAATTTAACATAAAAAGATACGTAAAACGGGAAATAAATCTATTCTATTTATGTATTATCTACCCGAATAATATTCCTCAAAAAGGGTCCTACCCGAACATGCTCTCTACCCTCCTAAATTAATTAAATTCTAACTGCACCTAAATTCTATTTCACATGCTTTAACAGAATAAATCTATTCTACACACTCAAAAATAAATAAATAAAATAAAATAAAAAGGTTAGAGGGTTTCTCCATTGTATACGCCTATTTTGGGTACCTATTGACGGACAGAGGTTCAGTATGACTCTACCTAGTGTGACCGTTCTATGGTTCACTATATGCATGGTTTCAGCTCTAACAGGAAAAAAAGGAACTCGAATTGTCCTTGATGTCAGTGCCCCCTTGGGCTACCAAACCCTCAATCCTCACCCATTACAGGTTTCAAACGGATCGAGTTCAATTCGAGGGGATTCACTGCCTTATACCCATACGAGGAATAAATTCCTACGAAGGTATAAGGTATGTATCCCATGGGTTGTTTACTAAAACTCATACGAAGAATAAATTCTTACGAGAGTAAAGCAATCACCCTAATTAATTTGGATCGAAACTCATGTCTAGAGCTCATGTTATGCTAATGAAAGTTATGTGTGTGAGGAGAAACAAACAAACCTTTGACTCAAAAGCAGGGAAAATAAAAATAAAAAATAACACCCAACGAGAACTAAGAAATATCTGAAAAAAATGAAAACAATTAAAATGTTAGTATATAAAAATAAAGAGATAAAAATAATACATAAAAATTCAATAAATAGATCATAGTTTTACTAAAGGTTCGAACTTATAATTTCCACCATAACGACCATATATAAGCGACCGACAGCCTGACTCTCTAGACGTCCCCAGCAGAGTCGCCAAGCTGTCATATCCATTTTTTTTAAAACAATTAAATTTTATTTTTTAAAAACAATTATGACTTTAATTTGGAAAATTTGGTGATTTTGAATGGATTTGAATAAAATTGAAAAGAGTCGCCATCGACCTTTGGGTTAGGTAGGTCAAATACCTAAAAACGTCTTTTAAAAACAATTTTAAGAAAAATAATTTTATAAGACAAAAATTTGGTCTACGTTACCAAAGATTCATTTAAAACAGGTTCGGGAGTCGGTTACGTGTGGGGAAGGGTAAACACCCCACAACGCCCAAAATTGGTACTGTGTAACTTACACATCGTCGTAAATGGTGGAAATTACAATTTGAATATGAAGTAAAAATATGATCTATTTATTGAATATTTGTTAAAATAATAGAAATACTTCACTTGGTAAGAAATCTCAAGATTTGCAATCCTCCAACGGGAAAGCTACCTCATCTATTTCTTATCTATAAAGTATATCCTATCTTTGAATTACCACTAAATAATATCGTCATGAGTAGAAAATAAAATATGCTTAATTTATGTATCGTTAATATTAACATAACAACCATTAATACAATAAAAATTATGAAAATAGAATAATAAATAAATTATGATCTATTTATTGAATATTAGTTAAAAAAAAAATCCTTTTCTCGATAAGAAATCCCGAGATTTGCAATCCTCCGCCGGGAAAGCTACCTCGTCTATTTCTTACTTGTAAAGAATATTCTCTCATCATTTATTTAAAAATGTGTATCGAATATAAAATGAAAATTTAAAATTTACATTCTCATAAAATAAAGTGAGCATCACTTAAGGTACCACACATTACATCATTTTAATAAATTAATTAGTAAAATATATTCGACTTATTTCAAGTTCCTATGTCGCTAAAATGACGTACCAGATCGCACCACTTCGACCAAGTAGTACTTTCCACGCTCATTCTACGCATACGTGTTCTTGAAAATAAAATCAAATATAATGAAAATAAATGCAATTGGAAATATAAACATTTACATTAAATAGAATTAAACACATTACTTACATAATACAAATAACCATAAAATATGTAAAATACATTCATACATAAATAACTAAAATAAAACTAAGTTAACATTACAAACCAAAATACAAACCAAATAAGCACATATGATAATTTCAGGGACCAAAATGACGTTTAACCAAGCTTGAAAGGCTAAAATAACAAAAAAAAGAAATTTAAGGACCAAAATACAAAATACAGAAATTTAAAGGGCTAAAATCGAAGAAACATAAGTTAAAGAACTAAACTGAAATTACACAAAAACATGAAGGATCAAAAAATATTTAAACCAAATGCCAAAACAGTGACTAAAACAAAAGATGCATAAATCTGAGGGCCAAATTCGAACATCAGCTAAAATCACACAACACATGCAAATAAGGACTAAAACGAACATTATACAAAATAAGCAACCAAAAATTTAAACACTTAGAAAATAGAATACTAATCATATAGGGTTAAAATGAAACACGAAATAAATAAAGAACCCAAAATAGAAATATGAAATTTCATTAAGGATCAAATTACAAACGTTACAAAGCTAAAGGAATTTAAACTGTAATTATCCCAAAAAAATAACAAAACACGGAAGAAGTTATGAGGACCCATACTGTCATTATCCCCTTTTAACCCAGCATTCGACCATCCCCTGTCTCAGAACGACGTCGTTTGACGTCTGAGATATACCCTTTAAGGGTTATTATGAAACCCTAAAATCATTTTATAACTCCCCTCATCAGCCGTTTCACTCATTCTTCCCTCCTCTTCCAGAAACAGAGAGCCAAAGAGGCCCTCCACCTCTCCTTTATCCTCCGCCGTGGAGAAAAACAGAGGTCACAAACGCCGTAAATCGGCGGTGAAAACCCTAGAGAATCCTAAACCCTTCAGTCTTCCTTCTCCTTCCAGAGACAGAGAGCAAAAAATGGTTCTCGACCCTCCTCTTCGCCTTCCTTCTCTCATCCTCAACCGAGGATTTAAACCCTAAACTCCCCGGCCACCGTAGATCGGTGGCCATGGGGAGTAACCTCATCTCTCTCTCACCTAAAAAAACCTAAAACCCACTGCACTCCAAACCTAATTAACCTAGAAGAGGAAAAGGCTTTACCTTCAGATATGGGGCTAGCTGGGATCGGAGAAGGTCACAACGAGATTCACGGTGGTGGTTCGAGAAGGTAAAACTTTTCTTTCTTCTCTCTTTTTTTTCTGTTTCGAATTTCTCTCTGTATTCTTTCGTTCCTTTGTTCTTTTTTTCTTTTTTCTGTTCTTTTATCTTTGCTTGCCCCGGATTTCTGGTGAGATGATGATGATATCTAGGTAGAGCCTGGCTTTTTTTCTGATTTGGTAGGATAGAAATCCCGAATATTTAGGGATTTATTGGTATTTTAATTTGGAGTTTAGATTTTGTGAGATTTGAACTGTATATGATATATTTCCTTGATTGGTTTTGCTGTAGATGATAATAGTGGAACAGTTGGGGTCAGACCGGAACAGTGATGGTGGCGGCGTCAGAGGAAGAGAAAGGGAGGCTCGGCTTGAGTGGCTGGCGTCTGGGAAGCTGAGGAGTCACACGGCGGCTGGAACTCCAAACAGAAGCGGCGGCTGAGTAGAGGATTAGGGTTTGAAACCCTAATATGTTTTAGGGTTTGAAACCCTAATCTGCTAGGTTGGGTCTGGGTTAGCAGTGGGCTTCTGGTCTCTGGGCCTTTGTAATCTGAATTGGGCTTCTAAGCCTGCAAAAAAATGTAATATGTAAAATTAATAATAATAATAAAAAAATAAAATAAAAAAATAAATATAAAAGACCCGGACAAAAACGGGTGTCTACATACTCTATTTGTTTGATTTTAAAAAATAAAATCTATTGGTAACATTATTAAGTATTTTATAAGGGTCTGCTTATAAGAATTAAATTTCTTATTTTTTGCCCGTGAGTTTTTCCTTCTAGAATTTTCCATGCAAATGTGTATATTCGTTTTTGTGATGCACCATAATCGTCTCGATTATTGAAACATTTCCATTATGGGTTAGCTTAGCCACTAGAAAAAAAATGGTTTTGGGAAAAAATAAATTATAAAAAAAAATTCTAAGTGGTGAAAGAATGTGGTTTAAAAACTTGCAAGTGTTTGGTATTGAATGAAAGAAGTGGTTGATGTGGGGATGATAAAGTTATATCATGCAAAAGCCAACTTTTAAAATTAAAAAAAGCACAATTTTCTCTGCATTTTGATTTGGCAAAATTTAAAAGAACTGATTGAAGTTGTGTGGGTTCTCCCATTAGTTAGCTTGATGAGTTGATTTAACTGTTGAATTGACTATGTACTTCATTTCTTGTAATGATTAATTTCCATGTATGTGGATTATAATTGTGGCTACAATTACTAGTCTTGCATTAGATTTAATTACATGACTTGCTTTAATGTTCTAGGTGTGGTCCTTGCAAAATTATAGCTCCCAAGTACCAAGAATTGTCTGAGAAGTACCTTGACGTTGTCTTTCTAAAGCTTGATTGCAATCAAGAAAACAAGGTAATTCCTATGATTATTTCCAGATCCAGTAGTTAGCTCAACTATGTGAGCATTTGGTAATTTACGTGTAGGTTTTGGTGAATCAGCTAATCTGTATATTACGCATGTATATAGTGCTTGCTTCAAAAGCAAGTCTTGAAAAAATTATGAAACTATGTGATGATGAGAGATTTGTGCAATGATTTTGACAGCAATTGGCCAAGGAGCTCAGCATAAGGGTGGTTCCAACGTTCAAGGTACTGAAGCACAATAAGACAGTAAAGGAGGTGACCGGAGCGAAATTCGATGACTTAGTTGCGGCCATCGAGATGGTTCGATCCAGCTAAGTTCATTTCAGTACCTGCAAAATATTAATCCAATCAAATCAAAGACAACGATGACTTCATGCATGCTTTGAACTTATTTTTCTTCTTGTATATATATATGGATACATTCCCAGTTCTTCAAATGGAGAAAGGCCCCGGGTTGTATGTAACATTAACCTGCTACTTCTGATATATGTACACTCTGTTTCAGTTTATTGGGAGAGAAGGTGTGATTGTGAACCAAAAAAATCAGCTATTTTATTCCTGGTAGGTCCAAATCTCGATGAATCAGACTTTTACATTCATTATGTCTGCAATTACGATACAAATACCAAAATTGAAATACTGAATGTTTAAATAGATTGTGGGAACTTCTCTCTTGTAGCCCCAAACTTTTTACTCTTAGGAGAAGATAGTTTACCGGTTACAGCTTTGTTTTCACTCAACTTTCCAACGTAATTTTTCTTTTTCATTGATGTCCTCAAATTCGAACCTTCCTCACTTGTAGCGGAAACCGTGTACCATCCGATACAAGTACATAGTATTGCTACAGACCTTCCAAAACATACCAAGGATACCAAAATCAAGATTATAACTGCTGGTATGTAATGAGAAGGTCTTCTCAAATTCTGCAACGCATCATTCCATGAAATGCTCTTCTCTTTCTTGATCTTTCGATCTGATTCCGATGTTGTTTGAAGCTTATCCCTTCGAGGCTGATGATCACTTATAGTTGCTGGTTTGATTTTCTCTTCCTTCTTGTCCTTGGGCTTTACCACGAGAGGAACACAATAGTTCGAGTTCTTGTAAACGAATCGAACTACACCTCTGTTTCCCATTTGTGAGTAAATCCGTTGCCTCTTCTCTTCGAGTTCAGCTAGAAGTGCATAGAACTGATCGAGTCCACGTGTCGAATACGGGTTCTCGTTATCCCTTTTTCTCCTTGATCTTTTAGGTGTCGAAACCGGCCTGATCCAGGATTCATCATCTCCTTCTTGATGATGGAAAGATCCACAAACAAACGAGTAAAACATCACTTGGTTTTGGAGATGTGGAGTTTTCAGGGTTTGAGTTTGATTCAAACAGGGAAGGACTTATAAAGGAGACCAACCTGTTAACCTAACAAGTCAAGTAAATGGTTGGAAAATGAATCCAATTACCAAAAATAATAACAGAAGCTTCCATTTGACTTATAGGTGTTGTTTTACGTGTACAAAGCACATGGCACGGTGCCTCAAATTTATTTTATATCCTCTAGAATATGAATGTGAAGAAACAAAAACCATTTATTGCGCTCCCTTCGTAGCTAAAGCTACCATAATAAATAGATAAGTAAATTGCGGTCATCTGCAATTATGTTCTGGAAGCAACTTAGTTTGGAATATTGCTGTAAAAGTAGAAAGCTTTCATTTTGGTCATTTGACCTTTTCAACGATTAGAATAAATTATTTGTTGATTTTGTAAAAGATAATATATTTGGTTTGATTGGTCATTAATGGTTCATTCTGGTAGAAAATAAACCCTTAGTTTTCCCTGTTGGAGAAGAGAGGAAGATGACTTCAAGAAAAATATATAATTTCTAGGTGAAAACTTGAGACGAAAATGTAATCCCCTTTTCAGTCTTTCTCAAGAATAAATACTCCGAGGTGACCTATGATAGATATATGATCACTATGCTTGCTAGTATACTAACAAACCCTTATCGGAGAAGATTTGGTCTTTCTCCTATACATTTTGTCCTAAATTTTTAAATTTTAGCAATTTTTTTAATAAAATTGAAATACCATAATTTCTCTAATCATATAATACAAAAAGCATATTAGAAAACAATTTATTTCCATATCTATCATCCTTTTCTTGTTCTTGCAAAAAGATACAACAACTAGACCCGGAAAATCGACTAGACATGTATAACATAAAGTGGAAGCAACTAACATCAGTTGCAGGATCAGTCATGAGATTTTCCCTAAGACTCACTTTTGTATGTATGAATAACAATTGGACTTCTAACCTTATGAATGCCATCCGTCCATGTCAACGATGCTGATGCCAATGATGATTCAACCGGAGCTTTTCCCTTAACAGTCACATTGTACGAATTCTTCTCCTTCAAAGACTTGAAGGATAGAACTTGAGGAATCACTTCGATGTCAAGTTTGGAGTTTGAAAAGATTGTTGCATTGTAAGTAGATGTTGCCACACCACATTCGTGGCTGTTCTTTGGAAATTGACTGTAAATGAACCACCTGGTTTAACTCGAGCAGAAAGTGATGGATAATTGAAGTTTCTCGGCAGCGTTTTAGTAGAGTTTTTAGGGCAAGTGGTGTTGGTTCCTGATATCTTTGTAATATTTTCTTCACTGTATCCAATACTACACAAGAACCTTACGTTGTTGCCTTGGACGTTGTCATATACAAGTCCTCTAATAAGGGTTTGATCTTTGTTAGCACTGTGTAAACCACTGTCTCTGCGCTCAAAAATTAAATTTCACATATTAAATCGTTGCCCTTTCCTTCCATTTTCTGAAATTTAACCCCTAACATGGTCTTAACGATAGCTTGTTATTAATTACCCCAAATGAGTACCTCCTTATCACCCTTAAGAAATTTCAGAGTCGTTGTTTTGAAGTTCATTTCACTGGGATTGTATTCTCTGAACCAGTCAACTCTCAACACCATATCACAACCACTTAACGTAATACTCTAAAATCATGTTGAAATTCATATCCTTGCATCCTGCTGTACTGAATAATCTATCGTCGTTTGCTACTATAATTGCTAAGGGCTGAATTTGTTTTACTTCAATACCCTCTTTGGCCCATTTGGGAGTCACAAAACTGTGTACTCTCGCTGTCAATCAGAATATTGACGGGCTTACCTTGAATTACAGCATGTATTCTCAACGTAGAAGAGACCACATTGCATGTGAAAGCATGAATTAAAATTTCCAAGGCCTCTCCTTCCAACACTGCATCTTTGTCTTCTTGTATTGGGGTTTGCTCTAGAATTCAATTGCCTCATTTTACAATGATGTCCTGGAGTAAATTTTTCTCTGCATTTGAAACACAAATTGTGTGCTCTTCTATACTCCATCAACGGTTGTTTTCCCCACAACATAGTTTGGTTTCCTTTCATGGGTGAGTTCACAGTTGGGGTGGGAGGTTTATAACTGGTGTTTTGTCCTGTTACAGTGCATTTTGGAGCATACTTTAATTTTCTGTTTTCCACTTCCCACATTAATTCATACAACTTAGCTAACTTAAATGCAGCAGCCAAGGACTGAGGTTCATATGTCTTCACCTGATGCTTGATTTCCTCTTTCAATCCACTTAGAAAACTAGACACAGAGTAGTCTTCTTCCAAGAAAGGGCTATATTGTAACATTAAGGATCTGAGCTCTTTAAATTTCTCAGGGTAATCCTCCACTGAACCCTTTTGAAATAATTTGTTAAATTCTTCCAACGTATTATTACAGTTATTGTCTGAAAACCTGTGACAAATGTCTACAGAAAATTCATGTCAATTCACTCTATGGTTTTGCATTATGTAGCCGTCAAACCATGTTTCAGATCTACCTTCCAAATACATAGTGGCTAACTCTATTTTCTTGCTCTCAGGGACAGTTAAAATCGAGAAGTATTTTTGACAATTTCTCACCCACCCTCTCGGGTTATCACCATTAAAACTATGCAGTTCAATCCTTGGTCTTAGGGGGGAAATTTCCAGATTCTGGTTCTGCTCCATCTTCTCTTTCTGATTCACTTCCACCATTACCCTGACTAGTGTCTGCTACTGTATCCCCCATTTAAGTTTATGACTATCTAAGGGCAGTTGATGGGATGTCATTGGTTTAGAGGGTAAAAAACCAGGTTTATTGGGGATTAAAAGAGTACTTTTCATGCTCATCTATAACAGTGACTTGTAAAGAAGTCTTACCTTCATCCTTGCATGTGCTCTTCTACCCCATTTTCTGATTAAATATGAAAGTTCCTTGCTCACATTCTGCTGAACTTTTTGCCATCAAACTCGGGATTCACTGAAGGTATCCTCTATTCTCCTCTGATCTGGCCTCCAAGTACTTAAGCTTTCTTCCCAGCTTGCTTTCTGCTCCTCCCACCATTTTGGCACCATTTCACTTTTCTCTTCATTGCTTGATTCTGTTGATTCTTGTGGCTTGTTTTCACCCATTTTTTGTGATTTTTTAGGCATACCCAGCTGTGTTTGTATCAAAAAACTTGGCTTGATTACCAATTGTTATGTTTTAGTAGGGTTTTCAGAATAATAAGATTGAGATTAGAAAAATAAATGAGGAATTTAGAAAAAAAATATTCACTTCATTCAACATGAAAAACCCCTGAGGATTGGGTACAAGTTTTATATATCTACATAGTACATAATTTACTTAACAGTTGTACTGTGGTACTGAATTTCATCCTATTTGTTATGCTGACTTATGCAGGTGATTGGGCTGCCCAGTTGTCCATCATTTAAGCTGTCAGTCTGTTGTGGAATGGGTTCCCCTCAGATGTTCTTCCTTCAGTTGGGCATGCGTGTAATGGACCAGTTTGGCTCTATTGATTCCCTGAACTCGGTTCCCTCTTTATATACCCATCGCCCGGTTTGAACTTCTCCCTTTCAAGTCTCAATTCTGTTCAATCCCTAACTCTTATAATTCCCAATTCTTTCCCTATGAACCCTAATTTCCAATTCTGTTCACTTCCAATTCCCAATTCCTTCCCTATGAACCCTAATTTGTCTCCCGGCGTGACGGTATATTTTTCTCTAAAAATGAAAGTTTTACAGTTTCATCGATGTTTAAGAAAAACAATGGAATTATCTTTCTTTAATGCCTTCTTCGATCACTTGAGACACCGACAAACTCGTCTCATTGTTTGTTGCAACACTATCAAGTTAGACTTTCCCAAAATCACTTTAAAACTTACGAAACTCAATCCAAAACCTATCATTCAATGTGGAATTAATATATACAACGCACTTCCTCCTTCACCTCCCTAGCGTTGGGATTTGAAAGAATATGCTTCATCGTTAAGAAATCAAAGAGAATTTGAAGCCAAGGTTTTTTTAGCAAAAAATAAATAAATGAAGTTTTGGGATCATTTCATAATTTTTAAAATATAAATATCCGGTTATAATTCTGTTAAGTATTTAATGACAGAGTAACAAAAATAGTGACAAAAATAGGAGTAAATTGAAAGTGTACTGATTAACTTGAATATTTTTAAACTTTAATGATCAAAGTAGGAGAGAGAAAAAGTTGAATGATGAAATTTGTAATCTACCCTAATTCATAACAGGAAAATTATTTTCTTTTGTCATGGCATGGCAACTACCGAAACCGGAATGCCCTTGAATATGAAGAAGAAATAGATAGCTTTGAATTTTGTATATAGTTGGATGTGCTGCTCTATTTAGATAAGTTTGCGAAAGGACATCAACATTAATTTATTCTTGTCGGCTGAGGTTTTCGCGTAGGATAATTCACAGAACTGAAAATACCAACGAGGTGAAATCATGAAATTCTTACACGACACTCAATCCCACTTGAACTTGGACAATAACACTCTCTCTCCACAAATAATATTTCATAAATTCTTTGAACAAATCTCATACATAAACAAATATATAATGGTATTTTTAAAAGATTATATTGTATATATGAAAACAGCTGTTTTTCAAAGTCTTGCAACCGTGCATGCATTATGTTGAGTAAATATCTCAATGTTAAAGCATCTCCTTTGGTTCGGAATCAAGTCACACATTTAGTTGGTTAAAATAAGCAACAGCACAATTAAGCTTGCTTAAGCCTGTTTTTTAGGTGTCAGTTTGGACTTGATTATCTGGACCTCTTTGTCACTAATTTGGAATGCTTTGCTCAACACATCGCAAGGAACCGCTGGTGAGGCTGCAAATAAGGTGGCAGCAATGGACTGTGTTCCTGGAAACTGACTATTGAAGGCAGTAATAACGGCAGCAGGAGTCGTCCCGATGTTCTTCTGGAAATGCACCAATCCTTTAGGGAACACGAACACCTCACCCTTCTTGATCACTTTCGACATCAAGACGTTGGCTGTCGTCAAGAAGCCGACCTCGAGCTCGCCTTCCAACACGAACAATATCTCAGATGCTCGTGGGTGGATATGGGGAGGGTTAACCCCGCCAGGGGCATAGTCGATGCGAGACATGGCGACGCCGAGCGTGTTGAGACCGGGGATTTTTTCGACATGAGCCAATGTGACGACCGATCCCACAGTGTTGTTAGGGATGCCTGGATTGGCCAGACCGCAAAAGAAGAAGTCATTTGGTCCTATAGTTGAAGGGTGCTTGCAGGGGAATCCATTCACTTTCACTCCTGTTTTAAATCAACACAAGACAGAATGCATATTTTGTATAATTGTATATGCATATATTATATATAAGAAATAGCAAATGTACCTGAATAAAGATCGGCAACACAAACATCTTGAAGCAAGTCAAAATCACCACGGGAAGCACCCAACATTAAAGCGAATGTTATAAGAAAAAGAGTTGGGGAAGCTTCCATGGTGAATGTTGTTGGTGGTGATGATATAATAAAGTAAATAAAAAACGAAAGGGAAGGGAAGAGATGGTGAATCATGAAGAGTTGAGCATGGAGATATAAAGACAAATCACGGTTGAATTATAAGATTAATGAACGAATGAGAGAAAAAGTTGGGAATCAAGTTTAACCAATGGTTTTGAGTTCGGACACTTGTTTGGTGTATTATTTGTGGGCATGACAGAAACATGCATCTCTTTGTTTTTGTGTCGTCAAAACTAACCAAGATAGTTGTGGCTTCTATTTTTGGTTTTGGGCTCATTGACCACCTAATAATTCAACAAGTTTTGGTCTCTTCTAATCCCATCATTATTACTATTTTTGTTAGGTCTAACATAAATGAATGAATAATCAATAAGCAGCATTTATTTTTTTCTTTTTTTTTTGGATAAGTAAGTTTTATTATCCAAGAAAGCATGAATCTGCTACAAAAACAATCCAATTAAAGGAACAAAATAAGGGGAACATATACAACAAAAATCAAATTATACCCCATTGATTACAAAGAAATAAATTAGTGCTATCTAATCTATTGATAGTTCTATTGCTTAAATGGAGACCTATAGTCTGCTTAATAGATTGAACTATATCATCCTCTGATCTGCTAATGCCTCTGAAAATCCTACGATTCCTTTCTTCCCAAATGGTGTAAATGAATGCACACCACGACAGTTTAAGGATGACAGTAATTAAAGATTTTCCCTTCCATTTCGCCGTCGCCCAAACCATAAGGGTGAACCAATAGAAAGGAGATTTTCTGATGCCCGACAGCAGAAGAATGGATTTCCAGATTGAAGAAGAAACTTTGCATTAAAAAAAGATGGTTTCTAGTTTCGCTACCTTCAGAGCAAAAGATGCACAGATCATTAGTGGTTAAGCCGAACCTGAGCAGCCTTTCTTTGGTGGGGAGACGATCCAGAATAGCCATCCACGAGATGAGGCTGTGTTTTGGTATGTGAAGGGGAAACCAGATGATTTTCTGCCAATGAACTCTGCTACATTTCAAACAAACCTGCTCCCAAATATTTTTCAAACTAGTAACTCCTGAAGTTAGAAGTGGATAAGCGACACTTCGTAGCTTTAAAATTTTCCTGAGACTCCAGCTGCAAGAAGAAAGTTCATTCATGAACCAAAAGTTAGAATGCTTTATAATATAACACTGAATTCATGCGACCCATAGAGAGCCATCCCCGACAAGGATTTTTTTGATAAGGAGGATCAAGCACACTCTATTCCAGGTTTTAATGTCTTTAAGGCCTAAACCTCCTTCAGACTTTGGAGTGCAGATCATCTCCCAGCTAACCCGAGCACCAGTAGCTGGAATATTCGACCCTTTCCAAAAATATCTAGAACACACTTGCTCAATTTTGTTGATAATGGATTGAGGCAGCATAAGCTGTCTACACCAATAATTGGAAACGCTGAAGATGACGGATTTAATAAGTTCAAGCCTACCCGCGTAACTCAATTTAATCCTAGACCATTTGTGAAGTTTGACTTGAATCTTGTCGATAAGAGGCTGACAGTCTTTAATAGAGAGCTTCCTGGTGACCAAGGGGATTCCTAAATATCTAACAGGCAGACACCCATGTTGAAAACCAGAAGAATTAATGAGAATTTGAGTAGAGGGAACAGAGATGCCAGCTGTGAAGATCTCACACTTGAGCGCATTAACTTTAAGCCCAGATAGCTCATAGAAATAATCAAGAACAAAAACAACACCCATGACAGATTTAAGGTTACCTTTGCAGAAAATTAACAGGTCATCTGCAAAAGTAAGGTGAGTCAGGCCTATTTTCTTGCACTTTGGATGGAAGCTAAAAATTCCTCTGTCAGCTGCTTTATTTAGGAGATTGGATAAAACATTCATGACCAGAACAAACAACAAAGGGGATAATGGGTCTCCCTATCTAAGACCCTTTGCTCCTTTGAAATAACCAACCAAACTTCCATTAAATGCAATGGAGTAGGAGGCATTAGAGTAGCAGGCAGAAATCCATTCAATGAGTTTACTTGGCATATCTAAGGCATTGAGGATGATTGGAATGAAGCCCTAGTGAATAGAATCGAAAGCTTTTTGAAGATCGATTTTAAGAGCACACCGAGGAGAAATATTATTTCTCCCATAGCCTTTCACAATTTCTTGTGCTAGGAGAGTGTTATCAACAATACTCCTCCCTTTGACAAAAGCAGTTTGATTAGGAGAAATAAGCATAGACATTAAATGGGAGATCCTCTTCACAATGATTTTAGTAATGGTCTTGTATATAACATAACAGTAGAAAATAGGGCGGAAATCCGAGACTTTGCAAGGGTTAGGGATTTTTGGAACTAAAGCTATAATTGTAGCATTGAAACCAGGATAGATGAATGATTCTTGAAAAATATAATTAATGGCTTCAATCACATCTTCTTTAATAACAGTCCAAGATTTCTTAAAGAAAAGAGGAGTATAACCGTCTGGACCGGGAGCTTTATCATTGCCTTGATCGAAAATAGCCTCTTTAATTTCCTCAATGGAGACATCCTTAGTGAGCCCCACGAAGTGATCAGGGGAAGGGAGATGGTGGAGCAGACCTTTTAGAAGAGGGACAGAATAAACTTTAACTTCAGGGTCAGTGAACCTAAAAGTTTTTTGAAGAAATTAATAGCTTTAGAAGATATTTCATCAAAAGATTACAACCTTTTGCCTTGGTCATCCACTAAGACTCTTATGGTATCACGTTTGTTTTTAGTAGCTATGACAGAGTAAAAGAATTTGGAACACTTGTCCCCCTCTTTCAACCAATGAGATTTAGCTTTTTGTTGAAGAAACATAGACTCGGCTTCTTCGAGAGAATTAAGCTCCCTTTGCGAATCGAGTTCTTTTTCAATAGGCTCCATACCTCTAAGAGTAAGAATCTGTTGTTTCTCAATCTCTTCCCTTTTAATTTTTACTCGAGCAGAGATGTCACTAAAGAAATCCTTGTTAAGATTTCTCAGATAGACTTTAAGCCTTTTAAGCTTGAGGAAAAGCCTCTTCATAGGATTTTCATAACAAGGTTGGTGCCAAGAATGCCTAACGGTGTCTAAAAAGCTTTGATTAAGGGTTCAACAGTTGAAGAATTTGAAAGGCTTCGGTTTGTTCATTTAAATTTCTTTGCTGAGGGAGACCATAGCCATACAATGGTCAGAAGGTCCAGGGGCAAGGAATTTCACAAATGAATTTGAAAAAGATTAAAACCACTGGGAGTTAATGAGCACTCTGTCGAGTTTTTTGGCAAGGAAGTTTTCACTTTGTTTGTTACTCCAAGAGAAAGTAGGGCCAAAATACGGATGATCTTGAAGTTGAAGATCTTGGGATAGTTCTTGGAAGTCAATCATGTCAGAGGAAGTAAAAGGACCCAGAAGCTCAAAGTTAGAGGTTTCATTATGATGCATAGTGACATTATAGTCACCTCCCAAGATCCAAGGGAAGTCAGGAAACCTGGAATCTATAAGTCTAAGGTCCTGCCAAAGGCTACGTTTAGCTATTCCATCATTGTGACCATAGATCCCAGTAAGCAGAAAATGAACATTCTTGAAGAAGCATTTAACGGTGATACTTTGATCAGAAATGTGACAAACAGATAAGTCAAGAGCCTTCCTCCAAAGTAACCAAATTCTATCATTAGCAGCATAATCATAGTTGCCTAAGAAATTCCAATTATCAAATCTGGAAACAAGAATATCAGCAGAATTGTCCATTTTGACACGAGTTTCCAATAAGCACAGAATATCAATGTTATTGAGAGAGGCTCTCCTAAGGACCTTACATTGTTTAAGAGGATTGTTTAATCCTTTTACGTTCCAAAATGAAATAATCATTTAAATTGGGGAGAGGAGACAAAATCCCCCCTTTTACTTCCTACTGGAGCACTTTTAGCTTTCTCAAGGTGTGATTTCTTTTTAGCTTTTATATCTTTGATCAGTTCTGCAACCCCTAAAGTTACAACTCTTGTTTTTCCCCTTGAATCTCAGGCTCGGTATGAGCCTCTTCAAAAGAGTTTAAATCTCAAATCTATTCGAAGAACCTGCTAAAGAATTTTTGATTTTAGTCTTAGGAGGTCTACCCTGACCCCTTTTAGAGGGGGATGATGTCTTTTGATCACAAATTACTATCTCTGGAGGATTAAGATCAGCAGCTTCGAGTTCAGGTTCTGGAAGAGGGTAATTTGGAGATAAGATAGAAGCACTATCGGAAAGATTAGCTTTTTCAGGAGAAAAGGGTTCAGAACCATGAAGAATTTCAGTTCCAGAGTCCTTAGGAGAGGATACCTGAGCACTAACATTTTCAGTAACTTTAGTGTTCTCTGAGGTATCATTACAATAATTAACTGGGGCCTGCGAAGTGGAGGCTAAGGGTTCATTTTTCCTCCAAACTTGAGTAGTAAGAGAGGGAGAAGGGTTAACCTTACAACTTTTAGTGTTATGGCCAAAAGTGTTACAAGATTTACAGCTTGGTGGAAGCCATGGGATTTCGACAATAACAGTAGTATGCAGGCCATTATTAAGCACAACATCAATCGATTTTGGAATTACTTCAGAAACACCTACTTCAACAAGCAGTGATAGAGTCCATTGACAGAGGAAAACCTATTGCACTAGCAATGTAACTCAATCCTTCATTAGAAAACAGTTCTAAAGGAACGTTGTACTAGATATAGGTGTAAATAATGTTTGTGAGATTACTGATTGTACTAGATATAGGTGTGTTTAAAGTTCGGTTTGATAAAATAATTTTATTTTATGATTTTTAATTAGTAAAGTTTTCCATAAACATTAAAAAATTATTTTTCAAGTAACTAAAAATAATTAATTAATTTGTATAATGTAACATTTTTTAACTTATGTCACTATTTTTAAGTATAAGACACTAATTTTTTTTACATTATAATATAATTAAAATTAATTATAAATTAAATAAAAAAATAAAATTTGATTCGGTTTGGGTAACAACAATTCTTAAACTTGTGAACCGTAATCAGTCCAAACACTACTGTTCAAATCGGTTTTCAATTTTCAGTTTTTGTTACTCAGCCCTAGTAATAGCATTATCAAAGAATAAGGAAACATCATATAATCCATGATCAATCCCCTTGAAATCCTCACACTAAATGCATGCATACAACAAATCATCTTATGTAAACTACAACTGATGGAAGGATTTTACTGAAAAAGATCTAATAGAAACTGGAACGAAGTTATGTTAGTTCAAACACAGCTTTGTTACACTAACAATTCACCAAATAAATAGAGCTCTACGCCTACAAAGAGTTAACAGCTGACTACCAAAAATATCAAAGTAAACAACCAGATAAAACCGGAGGCACGTGGTTTCTTGTACTAGATTCACTTTCCTGTCTTATTAACACTACTAAAATATTAATGGCCATGAGAACCACAGTAATAGCATTCCATGCACTTCCCTTGATGTTCACTAAATTGAGACGACCACGTATTTGCTCTTAGGTTCATCACGATTTTCGGCTTCATATGGCAGAGCAGACACCTCTAGAAAATAACTCCGAGTTCTTGAAATGCAACAGAAATGGTGTCATGCTGCTGAAACCCTTTGGCCGGGAACAAGTACCAACTTGCGAAGAGAATATCTTAGAGTTGAAAGTCGATTTGGGATATTGAAGCATGCACCTGGTTGCCTGGCAAACAGTGTTACAGAGAAATTATGGAAGCAAATAAGTCCAGTCAAGATTAGACCAAGCATTAGAGAATATATTAACCTTCATACTTTCTCCTTTCTAAATTATAGAGGAAGATTGTCTAACACCGAATATATTTCTCAAAACTTAATAAAACATCAACTTTGCTACTTCTATATGGCTGAAAAGTATCATGTGAGGTAAAGCGATATAGAGTAGTGTGAGTAAAGCGATATAGCGTAGTGTGAGTAAAGCGATATCCATTTAATGTACCAAAAGAAGAAGAAGAAGAAAAAAAGAAATAGCCACTAAATCCAATTTGCATGCAAAATAGTTGTATGATGCATGAAACACAAGGATCAAAATGCTGAGTTGATTCATATCATACCTTCCGTTTAATTGGTATAGGTGTGTTAGCAACTGGCATAAATAATGACTCTAGTCTGGAAAGAGAAGAATATAAGACATAGTAAGCAATAGCGCAGAAATTTATAGCATCGATTATGTAACAAAGCATTATTTTTATGCAGCTAAGTGTTACTGACCCGCCCTGTGATGACTTGTTCCTTGCTGCTTTAATTTTTTCTATTGCCTAGTAAACATAAAAAGACAGAAATACACAGTTAATCTTTTTTATTAATTCAACAAAAAGTATCATAACAGCAGAGTTAATGAGAGAGGACGTACCTTTGTCACTCTGTTACTACTGAACCCATTTTCATTCACCAGAAAGGTGACCAACCCCTAGGAAATAGACAAAATAATGTAAGAGTAGATAGTTGTACACCTCTTAGAAAACTGTATGTAAATAGGATAAGGAATTACACACTTCATCATCTGGAGCACTCCACTCCACCTCAAATTGTTTATTATTGGCGCAGACTAAAGGTTCTTTAAAAATACATCGAACCTCTTCATATGGCCAATCATCAGGTATTGAGTACCTGAATAGAAGATGTTTTATTAGTATTAGACTAATATTAGTTACTTTACACAGAAATGAGTATAAATAATTTCACACCACATAAACAGTTCAGACCTCTCTTTGTTTATGTTCTGAAGTATATGCTCTATAGACCCATGTTTATGAATTAACTTCAAAGCTGTCTTTCCCCCTATACCTGGGCACAGCTTGAGAATGATTATGACATACCAACTACATAGCCCAACTTTTAGGTGGATCATGTAACATAAAGGTCGGACATTTTAATGAAAATCCCAGCATACCTCGGATGGTCTCACAATAATCACATCCAGAAAGAATGCACAAGTCAATGAATTGATCCATGGTGAGATTCAGCTCCTCTAAAATCTAGCACATATCCCATAAATTAGAAACTCAAAATCAACAAAATACATCAGTGTGTAATACTCAAAGTACCTTTGCAACTTCGAACTCCATGACTGGAACTTTTCTTGAGGTAGGGGCCATTAAATGGCGAAGAAATCTAGGAGCTCCAAAGGTTAAAGAGTCCATGTCCTCAGAAGCAACAGCGTAAACCTAAAATACTATGAAATGGTTCAACTATTGAAGCCTTATAGAATACTAGGATATTAATAAAATAAATGCTGCGAAAAACCACTTTTAAAATGGCACTGGAAACAGTTGTGAGCATTTTCAATCTCATAGAGACAATCTTATCATGATGTACTAGATACTTGCCTTTCCTGATTTGCAAAGTGCAGCACATTGTGCCTCTGATTCTGAAGGAGCCTAAGGAAACTAAAACATAAGTCCCTCATTTCAATTTAGCTTTCTCAGATCAAACCCCAAAACCTAAAAACTCGCACCTAAAATGATGAAAACTCACCTCAATTACAGGCACCCCCATAAGTCTTAATAGCCGTTTGCAGTCTTCATTGTGCTGCTTTGTGACCTGGAAACAAGGCGAGCAAATAATCCAACGTTGATTTTAGGCACATTTTTATCTTATTTTGATGTTTCCTATTTCTATCCTGCCTAAACACTCAGAAATAGGTGCTGAGTAAAACAGTTGGCTCTCTTATATAGTACAGGGAGCTGAGAGAGGCAAGAAGAACTCACTTTTACTGTCCGCTTGCTGAATTTTTCGATATCTTCCTTATTGCCAGTCTAACAATATGAAAACAGAAGCTTGATTTTTAGTGGTGGTGAAACAATTAAAGGGCACTTTATCCATCACTCTGTAACAACTAAGAAAGATACCTCCATGGCTTGATGCAAATCCTTGGTAGCATCTTCCCTCTTTGAGTAACTACACGCCAAATTTAGTAGAAAATTATGACGGAGTAGCCACGAAAGGCATCAAATTCCAGCAATTTTGAAGGGAGGAAAGTAATGAGAAGAATTTATATGTGCTGCAGAAAAGTACCGTTTTGACAGCTCTTGTTTCTTCAAATCAGGTGGATGTCCATAAAAAACGTAGCTGAAAGGAGATGATACACTAATTAGCAAATAAAGGACTTTCGGGAAGTGGTATGGTACCATACAAGCAACAAAGAGCAATGAAAATAGTTTCGTACAAATTGAAAATCAACTTCTTTCTGAAGAAACTGATAAGACAAGGTAATGAAATGCATTACATAGGTTGCATCCCTGCTTCAAGAAGTCGAATTGTGCGATTGAACATGCCTTGCAGATGACTGAGGATTAAGCCAGTAAAACCAAGTAAACCTTACTAGAAACAAGTGTAGAAACGTAATTACAAAGTAAAAGTAAGAAACTAAGAATCTGATAAAGGAAATTATGCAGAGAAACAAAGAGGATTAATAATTGAAGAGAAAACAAAACATAGTAAAAAACCTGGTAACTTCACCAGCTTCATTGGTTAGCATTTAACTCCCATTACGACCCACCACTATCTGCACTCACCCCGTAACAAAAGAGAGCCTCTTTATATTATTAGAGTCTTAGCTCCCAAATGGATATGATAGTTAAGCTTTCTTTTTTCTTCATTTTAATGAAAAAGAAACAGCAGGTGAATAATATACGGACAAGAAACTGGTAAATGCTCAAGCTGGCATCAATGGCAATCTTGCAACCAAAATAGTTCTCCAATTTATGTTCCTTCATTGCCTTTGGTGCATTTTCCGCTAGAAGCTTCGTTAAACCCTAATCATCACAGTTAAATCCGAAAATTTACGTTAATATTCAAAAAGAAAGCCCCAATCTTCCATTTTTTATATGATAATGCTAAAGAAATAACTCACCCTAATGCCCATTGTTGGTATAGGTTAGAGAAAGGAAGAGCAGCGGTGCCTGCAGCGGCAGCGGCAGCAAGGGTTTAGAATTTGGGAGTGTTTAGTTATAGTTGCAACATCAGATTCAGTAGGAGACCTCTAAATTATGAAATGCCTTCAATGAGACTTGATCTCACGATCTCAAGATTAAAAATATTGTGTTCTACCAACTGAGCTGGATTGTCATTTCTAGTATGCATAAATATAAATTTAATCTTTATATTTTAATTTAACTAATTTATTAAAAAAAATCAGTCTTAACTCAATAAAATACAAGGATAATTAAAATATCAACAACAACAATAATAAAATTATATTCTCATATGCAATTAGGTAAGGTATGGTAGTAGGTTGCCCTCAACGCCAGGTTGACAATAACTTCCGTGGAAGACTTCCGGTAGTCAGAAAATTAAAAAATAAAGATAAAATACAATGCATGTATAAATAAATACATAGTTGGACAGTCTTCATATGCAGTCTACATATGCGCGTCTGTAATGAAAATTAATCCCTGCAAATAAATCTCTGCGTAAAAATCTCAGTATATATATAGAAACGTAAGTCCAAGCTAAATTTAAAAAGAGGAAAGAGAATGATACACAATAGTCAGAGATACCAAGTTACGAGAAGGAATAAAGTCAAATTGGATTAAAACCAAAACTAAGGCAACACTACTCCGCTACACTAGTTCTAAGCCTTCATAAATTCCAATAACATAAACGTATAAAAGTAAAAGTCATGGAAATTAGTACAAAGGCATTAAAAAATAAGATAGAGATGCTACACCCTATTGCTGTGACCCACACTACTCGGCTACCATGGTCTTCAGTCTCCATACTTTCCTGTCAGAGGTCATGTCCTCGGTAAGGGTTAAATCCTTCAAATCAGATCTCAATCAGTCTTCCCACTTCCTCCTTGGTCGACATCTCCTTCTAGCACCGTTGACTGTAATCGACTTTACCCTCCTGACCGCCTCCGACGGTTGTCGTCTAAGGACATGTCCAAAAATATGTAGTCTTCACTCTATCAACTTTTCGGATACAGGCACCACCCCCAATAACATCCTAATTGCAGAGTTTGGTGTCATGTCTCGCAGAGTCCTACCACCTCCAATAACATCCTAATTGCAGAGTTTGGTGTCATGTCCCACAGAGTCCTACCACATGCCCATCGAAAAATTCTCATTTCTGTGGCCTCCGTCTTCCTTACATGATCCTTCTTGATTGCCCAACATTCTGATCCATACAACAGCGTTGGTTTAATTATCATTCTATAAAATTTTTCCTTAAATTTACAACTTATATATAATAAATGAATCAGTAATAAAATTTGATTTCACATATTTCATATATTATATGAGTTAAAATTTTAAAAATAAAATTAAAAATATCATATTAAACATATAATTTAATTTTTATACTTTATACATATTATAAAGATTAGTAAAAGAATATGACTAAATTATTAATGAGATGAAATGAAATGATTTTTTATAAAATTTAAATTTAATCGTAATTTTATTTAGGGAAAAGAAAAAGAGAGATTCTAGAGAAATTAAGAGAATTGTTTTTAATAGGTCTAAAAGTCATTACCAAAAGCAATATGAAAAAATAAAGGACAACTTGACAAATCGATCATATTTGATTGTTGAGTGAAATGAAAATAAGGTTAAAGTTTTAAAACCTAATATTTTGAATGTAATAAATTAAATTGAAATAATTTTATAATTTATATAATATTTAAATTAAATTAAATAATTAAAAAAGTAAATATCAATATTATTACAAAATTATCTTAATATATGATAATATCTGAAATATAGTAATCATGGCCTTGAACTAAAGTTGCATAGACGGAGTGTTAAAAAAGAACATAGGTTGGTATAGAGTATTGACTACTGAGATATTATTAAAAAATTATCTTAATATATGATAATATCTGAAATATCAAAAAGGTTTTCAACTTAAAAATATTAAGAAAAAATTAATATTTTAGATTGTATTAAACCGAAAATATTTTCGATTACTTATTTTCTTAATTTTAAATTACATCGACTTTCCTTGAACTTCCCCCTGTAATAATTGTGGGAATGTCTCAGGAAAGGCAGGTTAATATACGGCTAATATATGGCGTTACCGGATACATTAAAATATATTTAACAAAATCGGTTTAGCGCTACCGGAAATGTTGTCTAATAATAATGTAGTAGATCTAAGTCATGAAGAAATATTAAAAAATTGTGCAACCGGCAAACTTAACTTGTCGGTTCGTGTCGATCCAAATTAAAAATGTGTCGATCTAAAACGATAAAACAGGTAAAACTATGACAAAACCAGAATTGAAATGATAAAACCGGTAAAGCGCTACCGGATACATTTAAAGTGTCGGTACTTTAATATAAGGATCGACACTTCGTGAATTTAAAAGAGAAGTAATTTTAAGTCCTATAAAGTGTCGATACTTTTAAAAAATGTATCGATCCAAAACGATATACCAGGTAAGAAAATGATAAAACCGGTAAAACGTTACCGGATATATTGAAAGTGTCGATACTTTATATAAGGATCGACACTTTGTGAATTTAAAAGAGAAGCAGTTTTAGCGCCTATAATGTGTCGATACTTTAAAAAAATATATCGATCCACAATGATATAACAGGTAAAAATATGATAAAACAGATATCAAAATGATAAAACCGGTAAAATAATACCGGATATATTGAAAGTGTCGATACTTTCGTAAGTACGTGTAATAAATTATCGACACTTTCAAAGAAATAGGTAATTATCCTTTCGAAAGTATCGACACCTGACATAAAAGTATCGACACTTTTGTATTTGTATCGATTAAATATAAATAACATATCCGATGAAATAATAAGCTAAATATCCTCTGAAAATAGATAGAACGGACGAGTTTTTGAAATCGAAGCGTAATTGTTGCTGCATTTCAGAAGGCGTTTCTAAAGCGAAGTTTGTTTGTTTGTTGCTGCAGTCGAATCGAAAAGTATGTTGTCGAAACCCTAATTTTTTATTATTACAGTAATCGCGATAGGATTTTTATGTGTTGTTTGGGGTTTTGGAGTAAAGAAGCATTTGGGACCGATTGCAAGTAGAAAGTGATATTCAAGGAAAAATATAAATGTCGATACTTTTATTAAATATTATAGGTAGAAAATGATATTATAGGTTGTATAAATGTGCCGACACATTTTGGTGTGGCCATTCAAATTCTTTTGAAGAAAACTGTTTTACCACAAGAGTAGTTATCTATATTTGTGTATTGAATAAAGTGTATGTAACAAAATAATTTGATTTGCATAAACTGATATATGAAGGAAAAATGAAGTCAATGGGTTGGAAAATTGTTGGTGGAGCAGATGACTTTGAAATTGAGGCCGAGACTCGAAAGCAACCAAAGGGTGGATATATGTACTTCTAGTAAGTATCAATGTCTTTTTGTTATTATTGTTGAAATGGTAATTGGATTAAAGTATCGATAATTTTAAATTGATTACAAATTTTAAATGTTGACAGTATGGTCGAATGCAAAAGGATGAAGGAAGATGGCACACAGAGCGGTTCGGTATGTAAAATGAAATTGACATTGAGTAGTATTTAGTGTTAATGTATTGATTAAGAAACGTTTATGTTTAATATTAGGTGACAAAATATGTGAGGTCCAAATGGAATTCAATGAGTGATGCTGAAAAGGAACCTTACATCACACAGTCAATGAATGATAGTAAAGAATACAAAGAACGGAGGAAAGCACATGAAAATAAGGTATTCATTAAACTTGTAAATACGTTGATACAAAATATATAAGAACTATAACATTATATATTGTTAAAAAATGTAGGAAGTGTCGACAAGATGCAGCATTAAGAGGGTGAATTTATTAACTAAACACCTTAAGGAGAAGGTTCAGTTGAATGTGCTGGGAGAAATAGGTTTTGGATCGTTGGTAGGAGTAAGGGATCGACCTATTCGGAGGGAATTGTGTCGATCCTTGATGGCGCAATTTGATGTCAGACAATGTATTGCTAAGTATGGTGATTTTTCATTTCCTCTCGGGATCCCATGTGCTGCAGCCGTATTGGGGGTAGAAAATGAAGGCAAAAGTGTTGTAGAAGTCTGTAAGAGTAAGGACTGGAAAGCACTTGCCTCCAAATATGGTTTGAAGCATAAGGTGACATATGCTGAAATTGAAGAGGAAATAAAAAGTGGATCTTACGTTGGGGATGAGCTGAAGGCCAGAGTTCTATTATACCTTGTCGGTATCTTTCTTTGTCCAACGGGTAATACGTCAACGAACAAGGAACATATGAAGCTCATTTGTGATGAAGGCTTGAAGGGTGAATTCAATTGGGCTGAATATATCCATTCGAGATTGATTGAATCAATAATCACCTTTAAAAAGGGTAGCCAGAGATACCTCAAAGGGTGCATAGCAATCTTAGAGGTAAATGAGTTGAATAACGTTTTTGGGTTTTTATATAAAAATATAAATTTTATTATAAATGCAGGTTGCACTGTTCGATTTTTGGTCAGGCTGTGAGGCAGTGCCGGCTTATGAAAGAACCGGAGTGGCACGCATCCGTGCATGGGGGAAGGAAGAGGTGGTTAGAGTGACGGTGAAGTTGAAGTTGGATAGAGCGAAGAAGCAAGAAAGGGTAATAAATGTAATTAAATAATATTAAGAATATAATCAATGTCTTAATATTGTAATTTTATTTTGAAGGTTATTGGCAAGGATGTAGAGGAGGCAGTGGAGGCAGAGGAGAAGAAAGGAGGGATGGTTGTATTGGGGGATGACGGTGAGTGGGACAACGGTGAGGGAAAACATAGTAACTTCGACATTTTGATTTCTGAATTGGCTTATATCAAAAAAAATCCAATTTGATATCATGCAAAGACAATCAAGAGTCGAAGAGAAACTTGATAGAGTCGAAGAGAAACTTGAGAGAGTCGAAGATACACTTGAGAGGCATAAGGGGGTAGTGGAAGGAAAAATAGATGGAGTGGTGAAAGAAGTAGAGGTGTTGAGGGGTGAAGTGGTGAAAGAAGTTGGGGTGTTAAGGGGTGATATTAAGATGGTGACGGGTGAAAAATTTGAGGGAGTGGTGAAGGAGGTTGTGGAATTGAGGAGTGAACTTACGGGGGTGAAGGGGGTGGTTGATAAATACTTGGATGAAGGAGATCAATTGAAGGGTGAAATAAAAGAGATGAAGAGCTATGTAGAAAAAAATACAATGAACTGAAAAAATATGAAGAAGAAAAGAGGGAGGAGGAAGAAGAAGAGATGGAAGAAATGAGGAGGAAGGAAGTCGATGTCATTTATACACCGGAGAGTGTTATAGCAACAGATTTGGATTCGGAATGTCCTGCACCCAAGAAGAAGAAGCAGAAGGTAAGTTGAATAAAAGAAAACTTAATTTGATTTTTATTATGTTGTTGTGACAAAAATTTGTATGCAAAATTGTAGGTTGAAAAAGCGGATATTCCAAGCGGAATTGATGACATCGAAGCTGCAATTTGTGATTATTTATGGAATAGTGAGTTAGAATCGGAGTAAGTGAAATATATTGCTTTGTGAGTTATATTTAAATATTTCATGACAACATATTAATCCTAATGATTCATACAGATATTCTGTAATCTCAATGGGAAATCAATTCGCTAGTGTATACGACGTTGCAACGTTGAAGCCTACGGAATGGGTTGGCGGTGTGGTAAGTAGAAAGTAGAAAATGTTAAAACTTATTGAATATGTTCTGATTGTGTAATTAATTTTGTTAGGTTATTGATTTGCTCGCCTGGACAGTATGCTACGATTCTCAGAAGTCACTCCGGAGGATTGGCTACCTTCCATACCACTTAGCGGTGAGTTAAATTAATAAATGGAGATAAGTAGTGTTATAGACTGTAAATTAATAATGTTTGTTGCGTAATTGTAGCAGCAGGCGTTGGATGCCAACAGCAAAGAAAGTGTTGAGAGTATTGCTACCTTCTGGGGTCCCATACTGAATAACTATGTGAAATTCACCGACTGTGAGAAGGTAAGACACCATACCAATTGCAAATGATGTTTTCGGATATAGAATGTTGAATTTTGTCAAATTGGGTGTGAAATTTGTTGCAGATCATGATCACAATAAACTACCATAATTCACATTGGTATCTATTGGTGTTGGATATGGCAGATCGTGTTGCAATAATATATGATAGTATGTTTACAACTGAAGCAGCTAAACAGAGAGTGAAGGATGCTAAGAGATTGGTATGTATGTATGTATGAAAGGACATTATGTAAATTATAATGCATAATTTTTTTGGATCATAACTTCTTCTATTTTAATGCAGATTAAAATATTAGATTCTTATAATAAGAAACGCATTTGGGTTGAATCCTGTGGATCTCTAGGAAAGTATCCCTTGAAAAATTTCAAATTTGTGGAGCATAAGAAGAATGAGCAATTGAATGGGTATGAGATGTTATCACAAATAGAAAGCTTAATTTATGCAGTATTCATCATAATTGACATGTGTGGTTTTCAAATTTTATAACAGACATGATTGCGGCATGTATGTGATGATGTGGATGGAATCGATCGGTTCTACAGGGGCAACTGGTGATTTTGTAAGTTGAAAGAAAAATTCGTTTGTGGTAAAATTGTTAAAAGTCGTAGATTGAATGCTGTAGTTTACAATACTTAACGTTCGGACAATTTGAATATAGGTTGTTGGAGAGTGGGATCGATCGCAAATATTAAACGATCTCGTAAGCCACAATCAAAATGAACGAAGACAGGAGATAACAAAAGCTGCCATGATACATAAGAATAACAAAAGGATGCAATGATGTAAATGTAGGGTTAATTTTGTATAAGATTTATAATTTTGTATACGATTTATAATTTTGTATGTGAATATAATTATGAATGAGATGAGAAAAGTTAGCAGTATGTTGTTGTACATGTTTCTTATACACATTAAGGGTCATGTTGATACTTTAAAGTAAAAGACAAATTTACAATATGGCCAACAGGGTGCAACCATAAAGTGTCGATCCATATATAAAAAGTGTCGATCCCAAAAACATCGAAAACCAAAAGTATAATGTAATATGTAATTTTTCAATCTAACCGGTACAAGTATACCGGTTTTATGAGAGAATATGTCTAAATAATGTGTCGACACTTTTTTAGTTTGTGTCGATATTTTTGGTCCAGAATGAATGGAAAACAGGGTGCAACCATAAAGTGTCGATCCATATATAAAAAGTGTCGATCCCAAAAACATCGAAAACCAAAAGTATAATGTAATATGTAATTTTTCAATCTAACCGGTACAAGTATACCGGTTTTATGAGAGAATATGTCTAAATAATGTGTGGACACTTTTTTAGTTTGTGTCGATATTCTTGGTCCAGAATGAATGGAAAACAGGGTGCAACCATAAAGTGTCGATCCATATATAAAAAGTGTCGATCCCAAAAACATCGAAAACCAAAAGTATAATGTAATATGTAATTTTTCAATCTAACCGGTACAAGTATACCGTTTTTATGAGAGAATATGTCTAAATAATGTGTCGACACTTTTTTAGTTTGTGTCGATATTTTTGGTCCAGAATGAATGGAAAACAGGGTGCAACCATAAAGTGTCAATCCATATATAGAAAGTGTAGATCCCAAAAACATCGAAAACCAAAAGTACAATGTAATATGTAATTTTTCAATCTAACCGGTACAAGTATACCGGTTTTATGAGAGAATTGGTATATAATATGTATCGACACTGTTTAATGTTTTGTCGATACTAATTTAAATATCAAGTATTTTTTCCACCGTTCACTATATATAGTACTCTAAATCGAAAAACCCTAAACATAAAGGCAAGCAGGCAGAAGATAACTCTTCCTCTTTCTTCTAGCGTTATCATAAGTGACGATCAGATATTCAGGTAAATTTATCGATATTTTATGGGTTTGATTGATTTCTATATTGGAGTTTTTTTCCTGAATGTGTTTGTGTTCTATTGTAATAGCATCCAACCAAAATGGCTCCAAAACGTCAGCGTCAGAAGCGCGGTCTTTCTCAAAGCTCTTCTCAACCCAGTTCTTCTCAACCACAACCTCCTTCTGTAACAAACGATTCTTCTGAGGAAATCAGGTCCTTCGAAACTCTGAACTTTAGATCCGATATGGAGAAACAAAGATGGCAGACGAGTTTTAAAGTAAGGAAGATTCGTCCCGAACGTGTCATTGACCTGGGTTTCTTGTTTGATAATAAATATGCATTTAGTTTTAAATCCATATTTACATCTTGGGGTTGGCTTGAATTCCTTGGTGTAGAACCAAGATATTATCCCAACCTAGTTAGAGTCTTCTACAACAATACTTCCTTACAGCATGAGCCTAATAAGACTAATATAATAGGAATTATTACACATGTCATGGGGAAGGATATATATATATCTCCAGAAACTATTGCGGAGGGTTTAGGTGTAGCGAATAAAGGGGATTCAGATGAAAATGGTGTAGATTGGTCTACAATTAAACGGGTTGCTAGAAATAGCCCAATTCACCTCGATGTAGAGTCGAGAGTGTTTCACAAAATGCTCACATGGTATATCCGGCCTAGTGGGGGAAAACATTCAACGCTTCGAGACTGCGATTATTGGTGGATAGCAAAGTATAAATCCAAAACGGCTCCAAACATTGCAAAACTCATATTTAATACAATTGTATATATGGTCACAAAGGGAGCAACAATTTCAACTACACTACCATATGGATGCGTCATCACCCATCTGTTGAAGAAGAAGGAAGTTAATTTTTCGCATGACGCCCTTGTTCGATTAACCCGCAAGATTGACATGGTATTTATTAAAAAAGCGGGATATGATTTTGTTGAAAAACTCGGTTGGAAGCGTGTCAATGAGGTCGGATTAGATCAAGAGAGGGAGGAAATAGACCCCGTTGGCCATGAAGAAGAGCAACCAAGTGGAGACGCAATGATGGAAGAAGCTCCAATTGCAGAGGATGTCACAATTAAGACCGTGATGGAATACATGGTCAATTTTCAGGAGCATATTGATTCTCTTGTGAGTGGAATGCGATCCGATATTTCATCATTGCAACATGAAGTCTCCATGTTGCGTAACGAATTACGTCAACGACATCAAACGAGTTAGGTAATTCATTATTTATGTTTCTAAACATTTACACGTTCTGAACTGTATTTTATTTTCTTTTAACAGATGTGGACAACCAAGCGGTCAATGAAGATGAAGCTGACGATGAAGATGACGATGATGATGACAATGAAGCTGACGATGAAGATGATGACGATGATGATGATGATGATGATGATGATCCAAACAAGTATATCGTGTCTGCAACGCCCCCTTCAAGAAAACTTTTAATTTTTGATCAATGGTGTCCTTGCCTACATCCCAAGACTGCCTGCAGGTTTTAATTCTATTCTTTTGTATCCATTATTTTAACATATAAGCGTAGAACTTTAATCTCATTTTCTTCATGTTGTAGATGTTGTCCTCAGAAGATGATTATTTGAATTTATGCAATTTTGTGTCGACAATTTTGTTGTTGCCCTTTGGTCTTCAAAGATGAGGTTAGAACATTTTTGGAACAATTGAATTACTGTAGTCAAAATCGTTAATATACATTTGAATGTTAACATTCAAACTTGATTACAATCTCAGGCATAACATCGACCGTGTACTTGAGAAACTACCTGTATTTTCTGAGCATTTTCTATTCGTGTGGGTAAGATGAATGTCATTACAGTTTGCTGACTTTTCGTTGTCTATGATTCCTACATATTTATGTTCGACTGTTTGTGAGCAGGATCAAAAAAAATGCAAAACATACGATTATGTTACCTACTGTAAAGATCTCAATGATGTTTGGAACGCGTGTCCAGATTTTAACGAGCTAAATACACTTTTGGTCGATGATTTAGTGGAAAAAATGATTTATAATTCGGTAACTTGCATTTATGCAATATGTTTTTCCAGTTGAACAGGTGTTCAGACATTGATTATTTTAACAACTTATGTGTTTATATAGAAATACAATTACATATGTCCACATACCTTTGACGCTGCTTCCCATTCGAACGACAATGCTCTACGTATGACACAAATTTATTCATGCTTATGCGAATTTAGTTTATTGTTAGTAAAATTGTACCTCATTAGTTTGATAATTGAAATTATTTATGTATGTCCTCAGAAAAAGGCGGAAACATACGAGAGTATTTGGAAAATTTGTTGAAGGCCTCTAATGTTCCGGACTTCATTAGAAATAACCCTTTTTCATCGGATTAATTTTGTTCGTCGGTACATTATTTGAACATTCTTGTGTATTTATATTTTGGTGTGATTATATTGTGTGTATATTTTCATTAATTATTCCATATTCGCTTCTATGTGTACATATACATTTGAGGATTGTTGAAATATCAATACTAATGCATTTTACATCTGCTTGCAAATGTATCGAAACACATGACTATAGCATTGTTTTTGATGATATCCACAACAAAGTTTTCAACCTATATCGACACTTTCTAATGTTGTGTCGGTACTTTATGTCCAGATTGGAAGAAAAATGTGTCGATACCATTTAAAAAAGTGTCGACATTTACACATCGGAACCCAGATTTATAATGTAATAGATAATTTTGTAATATAACCGGTATAAATATACCGGTTTTATGAGCGAATAGGTCTACAACCTATATCGACACTTTCTAATATTGTGTCGGTACTTTATGTCCAGATTGGAAGTAAAATGTGTCGATACCATTTAAAAAAGTGTCGACATTTACACATCGGAACCCAGATTTATAATGTAATAGATAATTTTGTAATATATCCGGTATAAATATACCGGTTTTATGATCGAATAGGTCTACAACCTATATCGACACTTTCTAATATTGTGTCAGTACTTTATGTCCAGATTGGAAGAAAAATGTGTCGATACCATTTAAAAAAGTGTCGACATTTACACATCGGAACCCAGATTTATAATGTAATAGATAATTTTGTAATATAACCGGTATAAATATACCGGTTTTATGAGCGAATAGGTCTACAACCTATATCGACACTTTCTTATATTGTGTCGCTACTTTATGTCCAGATTGGAAGAAAAATGTGTCGATACCATTTAAAAAAGTGTCGACATTTACACATCGGAACCCAGATTTATAATGTAATAGATAATTTTGTAATATAACCGGTATAAATATACCGGTTTTATGAGCGAATAGGTCTACAACCTATATCGACACTTTCTAATATTGTGTCGGTACTTTATGTCCAGATTGGAAGAAAAATATGTCGATACCATTTAAAAAAGTGTCGACATGTACACATCGGAACCCAGATTTATAATGTAATAGATAATTTTGTAATATAACCGGTATAAATATACCGGTTTTATGAGCGAATAGGTCTACAACCTATATCGACACTTTCTAATATTGTGTCGGTACTTTTAAGTAACGCGGTTTTTCTTCCTTCATTCAAAATATTTATATGTACATACAATAGGAGTCATGTTGATACTTACGATATATGGAGATCGTTGTCATTCCATTCCGTCTTCGAAAAAATCAGTTGATGTAGGCTGTGTGCTTGTACTCAAACTGAGCTTGACTTGAGCGAATATTGGCAAAGAAATGACCGGTTAGATATGCTTGTGCCCATAAGTGTCGTGTATTTCCCTTCTCAATCACCCATGGATGCTTTTGGACGTTGAATTCTGAAACAACCGAACGCCATTGAATATCAAATTCATTGGTTGTCCACCAGGAAGCCATGCATTTTGAGAATGCTGCTGTAAACTTTGGGTCACCAATGTTAGCTTGTGCATTGCGAGAAATATGCCAAGAACATAATATGTGCTTAGTATAAGGGATAACAGATTTGATAGCCCTTTGCATTGCCCTATCCCCATCCGTTACAACGGAAATAGGTGATTTATTCATCATGGCTTCTAAAAAATTCTGTAGCACCTACTCGAAAGATTGAGACGTCTCGTCAGCGATTATGGTAGTGGCAAACACAATTGTGTTATGGTGATGATTGACACCAACAATAGGCATAATTGGTCGACCATACAAATTATCTTTGTACGTTGTGTCGAACGCAATTACATCACCGAAGCATGTGTAATCCGATCTCGATGTAGAATCCGACCAAATAAGATTATACAATGCCCCCGATTTGTCTACCGAGTATATCATAAAAAACCCAGGATCATCATGTTTCTTATAATCAAAGTAGGCAATAAGCGCATTCACATCCCTATCGACGATTTCCTTTGCTTTACCTCTTTGAAGTGCATTGTAGAGGTCTTTATGTGTAAATCCAAAATTATGATAGCCCCCTGCCTGCTGCGTTAAATAGTTCATTACTTGTGACGTGCCAACACCGACCTCTTTCAATGTTGTTGCCTCATCGATATCAGCCTTACTTACAGCTCTATTAGAACGCATAAATGGTGTCATAGCAGGTGTGCACAATGCATGATTATGTTTCTGATCAGACTTACTTATAACCCACTGATCGTTTGTATTTGTTGCTGTAACTACGACTCTAGCCTTACATCTTGTTCTTGTGACTGGCATATGAGCACGTTGACGATCAACAGTATTGACTTTTGATACTCGAAACCCTTCTTTGGAACAACAAAATTCTTGTGTCTTCACATTCCCTTCCACGTCAAGCCGTGTTGTTCCCTTACGTGCACTAAACCCATGTTCCCGTGCGAATCCCTTGTAAAAGTACCAAGCTTGATCACGTGAACAGAAGAGCTGACCAACCAATCTGTCAGATTCATCAACATTATGTACTTCATGGCATTCCTCGGTTGGCTTAACATTGTCTACATCAGTATTATCCATGGCAAAAATTTTGTTGTGCAAGTTCAGTGGTCCAGGAGTTGATGGAGATGTAAGCAAAGGTTCATTTTGAACATGTTTCAGTCGTGCTGCTTTCAATAGGATGTGGCATTGGTAGTGGTAGTTAAAGGGTGGGTACAACATTAAATTCGCAGTACATATTTAGGTATGTACAATAACTACAAGTATATATTATCATTAAATTTAGGTATGTACAATAACTACATATTTAGGTATGTACAATAACTACATATTTAGGTATATACATCTTTTGAGTGAGTTTTAAGATATTAATTTAGTAATTATAGGCGTCTAATGATTTATTTTTTACGTTACGATATATATTATTATTAAATTAAAAACAATAAACATATATATTACAGGCAAAATCTCGTTGATAGTGCGTTGAAATTTTTTTATTCGTTAAATAGTGGGATCGCCAGATTAATTGCTAAAGTAGTGTCCTCTACAGTACCGGGGGTAGGTCGCCATGCACGCCCGGCGACCAACCAGGTCGCGACCAACCAGGTCGCCATGCACGCCCGGCGACCAACCAGGTCGCCATGCACGCCCTGCGACCTACCCCACGACCTCCATGCACGCCCATGCACGCCCATGCACGCCCAACGACCTCCATGCATGCCCAGGCACGTCCAACGACCTCCATGCACGGCCATGCACGCCCAACGACCTCCATGCACGCCCAGCTCGCCAAAGGTCACCATGCAGTCCATGCTTGGACTGAACAACGTTGGGCCATGCAGGATAGGTAGCCATACAATCCTCTCCACTTGCAGCTGCTCAGGAGAACCTATTCCTCCTGCTCCTCGCGTGATTCCTCTTACATCTGCTGTATTATTGCAGCATGATTTGAGCTGCAAAGTGTCATAGATTCGTGCCCTAGCTTCTAGCCATAGCTTGTCCCTCATGCCATAGCTTCGAGACTGTTCACTCTTGTTATCATAGCTGTATTGGTGCAGCATAAAATCAGCTGTGTTGTATTATTGCAGCGTTCAACGGTTGAAAAATTTACAGCTTTCAACGTGAATTATACAGCTCAAATTGATTGCAACTTACCTACCAACCGTTGAAATATCATTATATATTGGATATGAGGGGTTTAGGGTAGAATCATAAGAAAGAAAGAAAATTTGGCGAGAGAAAGGAAATGAAAGGAAAATAAGAAGAAGAGGAAATGGAGATAAAGGCTCAAATATCGTTTGTGAGGTAATTTTTAATTGTTTAATTTAGTTTATTAATATGAAATTATGAAATAATTAGTTTGTTAGTTTAGGGTTTAGGATAAAACAGAAATTTAGTTAATTAGTTTGTTAGTATAAATTATTAGTTTGTTAGTTTAAGTTATATTATATTAATTTGTTAGTTTAAGTTATATATTAGATTATATAAAAATTAGTTAATTAGTTTCTTAGTTTAAGTTATTAAATGTAAAAAATATTTAATTAATTTGTTAGTGTGTTTAAACGTATATTAAGTTGTTTGTTGAAGTTTAAGTTAAAATATTAAAAAAGTTAATTAGTGCTTAATTAGTTTGTTAGTTTGTTATTTTAACTAAATTATATTATAATAAAGAAAAAGTTTATTAGTTTAAGTTATATTATAATATATTAGATTATATAAATTTAATTTTTTTAATTTATTGTTGTTTAAAGAAATAATTTTTTTACACGTACAGAGCATTATTCCACAACATTTTTCCACGTACATATTGATTCGAAGAAAGAAACAATAAAGGAAAGGAAAGGAAAGGAAATGAGCAACAACTTTTTCACGATTGTCCATTATAATGGACAGATTATGGAAATGAGATCGGAGTAGTTTTTCAGTCTGAAAAACCAATAAATATGATGTTCAAAAAAGACATCACATTTATAGAAATGAAGCATAAGATAGAAAGAAAAATTCGAGTTGCAGTTGATGGTTTGAGGTATAGGTTTATGATATGCCCCAACCCAGTCAAATATGCTGCAGTTCCACTTGAAGAAGATGATGATATTGGAACCATGGTTCGATTACATGAGTTAACCAATATAGCAGTTATTGAGTTATTTGTTGATGTGCATAACATATGTGATGTTCCTGGGTCATCAAGAGGTGTGGCTCAAAATCCATCTGAAATGACTTTATATAGTCAGTTTGAGGAGCCGACATACAGGTTCCCGAACAGTTTTATGGCACTATTGGAAAGTGTAAATGAAGTCGGGGGGACATCTGCAACAGAAGAGTGTGAGACGAGAAACATACCGGAATTGGTTGTTGATATTGACGCTGAAAATCGATGGGGAGAAATTCATGATGATTCAAGCGAAGATGAAGAAACCGAAGAACCCGTTTTGGGCGGCGACGAAAATATTTTTGGTGGAGGTGCAATTGATGAAGTTCCGGCACCGTATGAAGCTACTCCTCACATGTACGAATAGACTATGATGCGATGAGGGCACCTGAATTCCCAGACATGCCACATTTACCTCCATACCAAATGACTGCATCATTCGATAATTCTGGTGAATTTTCAGTTGGGGTGCAATTCAGAGGAAAAAATGAAGCTACCCTAGCGATTAAAGAGTACTGCATAAAATGCCATGTTGATATCCATGTTGCAGAGTCCAACCAGAAAACCCTATACGCGAAGTGTGTAAAATATGGCCTAGAGTGCAAGTGGAAGATCAGAGTGTCGAAAAATCAAAGGCACGATGTTTGGGTCATCACGAGGTACAATGGTCCGCACACGTGTTTGCGAAACTTCATCGAACAAGACCACCGACTATTGGACTCCGATGTAATATGTGAATACATGAAGGCGATGGTTGAAAAGGATCCAAGGATATCTTGTTCAGTGTTAGCTGCATCTATTCGAAGCCAATTTGGATATCAAGTAAAATATGGCAAGGTGTGGAATGCGAAGATGAAGGCAATGAAGCTGACGTATGGAGATTGGGATACATCGTACAATGAGCTACCACATTTGCTACAAGCAATGAAGCGATTTATCCCAGGAACCATAGTGAAGTCTCAAACCATGCCCGCATATGACGAAGAAGGTCAACTTCTGCCAGGGAAGAAAATATTTCATAGACTATTTTGGGCATTCAAGGCATGTATTGAAGGATTTCCATTTTGTAAACGTATGATCCAAGTAGATGGTACGTGGCTGTATGGTCAATATAGGCATGTACTTTTGATGGCAGTTGCTCAAGATGGTGAGCGAAATATCTTCCCAATTGCATTCGCCATTGTTGAGGGAGAGACAACAGAGGCTTGGGATTTCTTTCTGACCAATCTACGTCAATATGTCGTTCGTGAAGATGGAGTTTGCTTGATATCCGATAGAGGAACGGGTATTTTGGCGGCAATTGAACGACCAGGAAGTCGTTGGATACCTCCGTATGCATATCCGACATATTGTATCCGTCATATTGGCAAGAATAGCATCGACCAATTTCATAACGCACACATTCGTAGCGAGATAGTCAGCATGGGTAAGTTTTATTTTCAATATTTGTGCATTTTTTACATGGTTTTTTTAATTGCGGTTTAACACAGTATATTATGAAACAGGATACGAACTACGTCGACCAAATTTTGATAAGAGATTGGAGAATTTGAAGGTATTTTACGATGATCAGCGTGTTTGGAAGTGGGCTTCAAAAATACCGCGGGAAAAATGGTCACAAGCATATGACGAAGGTCGGAGATACGGACATATGACCACAAACCTTGCTGAGGCCATTAATTCGGTACTAAAAGGTACACGCCATCTCCCAATTGCGAGTGTGATGAAAGAGACGTACTTTAGATTGGGTAAAGTTTGGTCGGACAAAGGCAAAGAAATAGAGAGTCTTATAAATAGAGGTAAAACTTGGGCTCCTACAGTGGTGGAATCAATGGAAGCAAATGAGCGATTGGCAACATCAATGGTTGTTCATAATTTCGACCGAGTTGGTCATACTTTTGTCGTGTCGTGCATACGCCGTAACGTCGGAGGAGAAGACCAAACATTTAGAGTTGATTTACGACATAAATGGTGTGATTGTGGTCGTTTTCAGGCATGGAAATATCCATGTGCTCATGCAGTCGCAGCATGTATGTATGCTGGTGTAAGCGCATACACTTATGTTGATGAGTGCTTTCACTTACGTAGGATATTAAATGTCTACAGCTATGAGTTCAGACAGATACCAAATGAATCATATTGGCTCAGAAAAGATCATGACGAATGGCTGCCAAATCCAATGCTTCGCAGAAGTCCAAAGGGTCGACCTGAGTCCACTCGTATTCATACCAGTATGGATTTCCATGCTAGAGAGAGAGGTCAAACAAAGAGATGCGGATTATGTAGGGGTGAAGGCCATTCAAAAAACAATTGTCCTAATTTACCAAGATATAGGCCTCATCATTAGTAATGATATATGTATTTCTATGAATTTCTATGTATTTATAAGATTTAGTAATGATTAGTAATGATGAAATTATTATTAATTTTTAATGATTTGATAGTAATGATTTAGTAATGATTAGTAATAATGAAATTATTATTAATTATGTATGATTTGATAGTAATGATTTAGTAATGATTAGTAATGATGAAATTATTATTAATTTTTAATGATTTGATAGTAATGATTTAGTAATGATTAGTAATAATGAAATTATTATTAATTATGTATGATTTGATAGTAATGATTTAGTAATGATTAGTAATAATGAAATTATTATTAATTTTTAATGATTTGATAGTAATGATTTAGTAATGATTAGTAATAATGAAATTATTATTAATTATGTATGATTTGATAGTAATGATTTAGTAATGATTAGTAATAATGAAATTATTATTAATTTTTAATGATTTGATAGTAATGATTTAGTAATGATTTAGTAATGATTTACGACTTGAACAATGAACAATGTTTGGTTCAATTAACCATAAAAAAAATTATCAAACTAATGATTTTTGGTTCAATGAACAATGAACAATGAACAATGATTTAGTAATAATCATTATAAAAATGATTTAATAATGATTTAAATATTTAATGATTTGATGATTTAGTAATGATTTGATAATAATCATTATAGTAATGATTTAGTAATAATCATTATAAAAATGATTTAATAATGATTTAAATATTTAATGATTTGATGATTTAGTAATGATTTGATAATAATCATTATAATAATGATTTTATAATAATTATTATGTTATTATTTAGTAATTATTTATAATAATGATTTAATAATTATTACTAATAATTATAGAATACTAACAAAGTAGTGTACAAGTGTGGATTACTGAGTTTAAATTTATACATAGTCGAATTTATTAATGATTTTTAAATATTTAATGATTTGATACTAATGATTTACTAATTATTACTAATGATTTAATACTAATTATTTGATACTAGTAATTATTTGATACTAAACATCATTGTTAAGGTTAAAAAAAGTAGTCTAATTTCAATAAATAATTTGTAATAAATAGCAAACGAGTTTACAATTGTTGTCGATGTCGGGGTGTTGTTGAATGATAATGTCGGGGCGGACGTCTGATACGTTGTGGCCGTTGTGGCTCAGGAGTATTGTACTCATCCCCCTCATTCAGTGGGGGTATTTGAACTGTCATGTGTTCAAAGTCATACGTCGACGAAAACGTAGGAGAATAGATGGGTGCCTCAGGCTGCACAAACTCTGGTATGTATGCCGGGCCAGTAGAGTCATCAACTGCGTGATGCAACGATTGTGGTGCGCTATTATCCACATCGGTCATTTCCGCTTCAGTTTGTAGAGATGAACTCCCACTCCCACTCGGTAGAGAGTATTCAGCTTTACCAAATCTTTTCTTAAACCTCAAAAATTGTCGCCTCTCTACTATTGTTGTGAGGAACGGCTTTCCATTATCCAAAAAATAAGCAAGGTAAGCCGAAGTCTCAAAATTAAAGTCGTCGTCTTGAATGGCGTCAAGAGTTGGCATGAATGAAGCCCTATTGTTCCAAGCATTAATGTAGGTTGCATGCTTCTCAACCCAATTAACGCTTTCTTTACGACGACCATCAAATCTGTGCAGGTCGTCATGCGTCTCAACCCAATTCACTGGACGACGACCATCTAAGTTTTGGAGGAGGTCATGATCCCATGGACTCCGCGGAATAGGTTGGTGGAAGTGGAATTGCCTCAGCACTCTATCCCCAAATTGGATCTCAACAAAAGCAAAATTGATCAATGGTGTAACAGCACACCAATATTGAAACCCATCTAAAATATCGTGCGGTATCAACGCAAATAATTCTTCATTCATGTATGGTCTCCAATTAAACTGTAAAATTACAAAAACAATAAAATTTATTTAAATTAGATAATATAGTTAATTAAAATAATAATTAAAAAATACAAATTATGCATACCTCCTTTTTGGCCTTAATGTCTATCTTCAACCTGAACTCTTTAATGTTGTTGTGCACCAACCCTGTGCCTTCAATTTTATGCCTCTATCTGTATATCAATCAAAACAAAAATAGAGACATTTTGTTCAATAATTTTAATCAAAATAAATATTTTTAATTAATATTTTATATTAAAATAGAGGATTCATATTACCGTCCGGCAAGTGGAAAGTCAACCGCAGTCCGACTAATCGGTGTCAGAAACGGAAGTCTATGCCAAGCCCATGATTGTAGAAGCAACAGACATCCACCGATTTCTACTGTATTATTATCATTCACGACTAATGACGCCTTGCACATCTCACGATACAAGAACGCCAATATCGCCGAACCCCAGCTATATTGCCTACAATTCTCAAAATTTGTTAAAAAAAGAAGATACTGAGTGTGAACATAACTACCGGATTTATCAGGCATCAAAATTCCCCCAATCAATTGTAATATATATGCTCGTGTTGCATATATAATTTCGTGCTCCGTACTATTTGATTGAAGTTGAAATTCATTCTTCAACCATGACAACCTCACCCGCCACCCTTTACACTCTGGTGGTACGGGCGCTTTCCCAAGAAACAAGTTGCAAAGTTGTTCCACCTTATTAAACTCATGTGACATTACCACCGGCATCCCATTAGTTTGGACCCCGAGTTGCATTGCCACATCCTCCAAAGTTATCGTGCATTCGCCACACGGCAAATGAAACGTGTGCGTTTCTGGTCTCCAGCGTTCAATCAACGCACTGATAAAACCTGGGACCAACTTGTAATCTCGCACAAATGTGACATACCAAAATCCAGCCTCTTGCAAATTTTCTTCTATTAGTGGGTGTGGCTTGGGCACTTTATGTAGTCGAAGACGAAGGACTCGCTGCTCGTCCTCCTACAATTAAATATTTCAAAAAAATTATCACAATCATAAAATAATATTCAAATATTTATTAATTATAATTCATTAAACAAATATTTTATTCACCATTATTCCCAAATGACTTGAAATATGTTCATTGTCAAGCCTCAACAGTGGAATTTGGTCAGCCATTGGAATGAATCTGTAAAAAAAATTAAACAACAATATTTAAAAAATCATTTAATATAATCTAATATAAACTAACTAACTAATTTACAACACTAAACTTTAATATAATAACTTATAATATAATAAACTAATAAACTAACAAACTAAACTTTTTAAAATATAAACGTAAACACCAAACCCTTAAACAACTAATAAAATATTTTTTTATATAACTAAAACTAACTAATAAACTATTTTTTCATTATAATATACTACTAATAAACTTACTAACTAAAACTAACTAATAAACTAACTAATTTTTTATATAATATATATTCAACAAACAAATATAACTTAACTATTTAACTAACAAAAACTAATTAAATAATTTTTTTTATATAACTAACTATTAACAAAACAAACTAATTAATTATTTTTTAACTATATAACTATCAAACATATACTAATTAAATAATTTTTAATTTATGTATACTATAACTTAAACTAACAATCATATAACCCTAAACTAATAAACTAATTAACATTTATAATAATAAACTAATTTAAATATAAACAAATTTACCTTATCTCCCTTTCTTCTTCTTACTTTCCTTTCTTTCTCCCTTTCTTTCTTTCTCGGCTGAATCTCTTCTCCCTTTCTTTCTTTCTTTTATGTGTGATCTTTCTTCTTGCAATTTGCACACCCCATATATAACCGGCTGCCTCAATTATTTCACCAACAATGGTTCAATTATTGTTCATGCATGGTCTCGTCTCGTGAGCTAGGATCACATGGCATGCTGTAGGCATGCAGCGGGGAGCAGGAGCACGTGAAGTTATCTTGGCATGCATGCAGGCATGCAGCGGGAGCAGGAGCACGTGAAGTTATTTGGCTGCATGTGCATGCATGGTCTCGGGAGGCAGTGGACGCCGGGGCGACCTACAAGGTCGCCGGGACTACATGGCGACCTACAAGGTCGCCGGGACTACATGGCGACCTACAAGGTCGCCCAGACTGCATGGCGACCTCTCTATTGGCTGGCTCGTTTGCATGGCGACCTCTCCGTTGGCTGGCTCGTCTGCATGGTGAGTATATGGCTTGTATGGCTCGTCTGCATGGGTATGGCTCGTCTGCATGGTGAGTATATGGCTTGTATGGCTCGTATGTCACTCGTATGTCTCCCGTATGTCGCCTGGATTGCATGGCGTCCTACAAGGTCGCCTGGATTGCATGGCGTCCTACGAGATCACTGTAGAATTCACCCCATACCAGCAATTAATCTGAAATGTGCATTATATCGTGAATAAAAAAAATCGAGAACATTATCTCGTGAATTCACCCATATATTACATATTTATTATTATCTTTGGTTAATATTGTTAAATTTAAATTCTAAATATTATTTTATAAAATATCAAAACAATCAAATAATTTTTTGTGTAAATGAAATTCTTAAATTAATATTATTGGTAGAAAACATAAAACACTATTAAAAAAAATTGAAACATAAATTACATAACTTTAAAAAAAGTATCGATCTTTTTTATAAAAAAGTATGGACACTTTCAACATATTATAATGTAATAGGTAAATTTGCAATGCTATCGGTATAAATTTACCGGTTTACTTATAAAATAGGTAAATATAATCGCTACCTATTACATTATATAAGCACTACCTAGTATGTTATTGTACTTTATAATATTTCCGGTTAAATAATATAACATAATCGGTCTAAATTTTAACAGATCACTTGTTTAACCAGTCACACCGTATATTAACCGTTTTTTAGGCGCCGCACCGCAAAACCCAATAATTGTAGCAAATAAAGTGTGAGGTTGTTATGGGATTTCGTTAGAGTGGGTGGGCTTGTACTTGATGCGATGGCTGTTGGCCTCAAATCATTAAGTTATAGACTAAGAGTAAAGTGGATTTGGGATGTGAAGTCACACCCTCCATCAACTACCATTGCTGCCATAATCATCGACTTCCTTGCTATTCCCCACGACTGACATGCCTGGATATCATAAACAAATAATGTTGGACACGTGGTCATAGACAACGCAGAGCAGAGCACGTTTAATTATAACAAAGTATAAAAGAATTCATGAAATGATTGAATCATATAAAAATTTAAACAGAATGCAAAGATTAAGTTGATTAATTCTGCATATATTAAACATATAGTTTAAATATTAAATTTTTAACCATTAGAGTTAACATAATGTGATACTAATAGTTTAAGGACTGCTATGAAATACTTTAAATTTAGGTATTAATTTAAAACGACAGTTAGATTAATTTATCTTTTATTAAAATACGTTAACAACCGGACGTTTTTTTCCTCGCATCGTAAAATACTCCAACGGCCATCCTCTTAGACTGTCATATTAAATGCATTCCATTTCCATTCGACATACATGCTCCTCTCCCTACCTCGGTTTCATATATAATCTCGATAAACAGCCCCGTAAAACCCCTGCTTCTTTGCAGTTTGAATCTCTCTCCAACCAACAAGATATTGAATTTGCATTTCTGTTCACCACCTTCCTCTTCTTCGTTGAAAACATCTATACACCACACGAGCTTTGTCTTTTTTTTTTTCTCAACGTCTTCCTCAAAATGAAGCTTTATTGGGTTTGGGTTGTTATACCCTTTCTTCTTCTTCAAGTAGTTAATGGGATCTTAGGTTTTAACGAAACAGAGCTATCTTTTATTGAGGCCTACGACTATGGAATCTCCAAACTTAATCACAATCCTCTCATGGTTGGATTGACTCTCATTACAAGTGCTGCAGCTAAAGGAGCAGGTACATTGCATTGCTGTATATCTCGTCGCTTTCAACTGCTATATCTGCTCATTCTTTATATTTTACTTCCAGTTCAGATTGCTGGGTTTTGATTTTTGATTTTTTACCATTCAAATCTGGGTTTCATAATTATGTAACAGCTTTCAGTCATTCTGTTAATTGAAGTTTGCTTCTGCTTCATTTTCATCACATCACTAAATTTCATATATGTATATAGTACATACATAGATATACACTTCTAAAAAAAAGAATTTGTTTAGGAATCTATAAATGAAAAATTAATAGAACTACATTGACGTAGAAAAGATCAACGTGTTTAATATTGATTTCCTATGTAAATGAGAATAATAATAATCGACTATAAAATAGAGATTATGGAATATATTACAATTCTTATTTGTACCAAAACCTGAAATATCTCAAATTACTCTCTATGTAGAGTCAAATACTTGATCACCAAAAATCTTTATTTAATAAGAATTCTAATTAAATAAATTTAATCACCAATAAATTATAACAAAATCTAATTTAATTTCTAATCAGAATTTAGGTCAACATTTAACGGAATCAACAAAGAAATATTAATTTAATTAATTAGAAAGTACAATTCCATAAGTTACCTGCTTCTGTTATTCAATTGTGCAGTCTGCCTGGATGGAACTTTGCCTGGTTATCATTGGCATCGTGGATATGGATCAGGAGCTAATAGCTGGTTGATTCAATTGGAGGTATGTCCCTCTAAAATGTTATGCCCTTTCATTGTTATATGTGTGTTTTTTCTTATAGTGCTGACAATGTAAGTCCAATTGATCCTTTTAGATAGAAGTATGGACTCTTGGTGCCTGCAAAAACTTTACTTTGCCAATTATCTTGTGGCAGGGAGGAGGATGGTGCAATAACATTAGAATTTGTGTCTACCGCAAAAAGACACGACGCGGATCATCGACGTACATGGAAAAGCAGATACCGTTTACCGGAATATTGAGTGAAAAAGCTGAAGAAAATCCTGGTCTCCACTTAAGCAACACTCAGAAAATAGATTCACCATTCTTGATCAAACATCTTATCCAATTTCGTACTTAAAATTGCAGACTTTTTCAATTGGAACAGAGTAAAGCTTCGTTACTGTGATGGTGCCTCTTTTACTGGGGACAGTGAAAATAAGGTAAGCCAATTTCTTGCATTTGCTTTCACCCATAGAATGCTAATTCCTAGGACTTTAGCTATTGTTTCCACGTAATTCAAATATTGACTCTATATTTGGAGAGTTATCTTTGAATATCTTCTTCCATATTATGTGTTTAGGCTGCTCAACTGCAATTTAGAGGCCAACGTATATGGTTAGCTGCAATGGAAGATTTAATGTCAAAAGGAATGCGCAACGCGAAGCAAGCTCTTCTTTCTGGGTGTTCTGCAGGGGGTCTGGCATCAATTTTGCACTGTGATGAGTTCAGGAACATGTTCCCGACAACAAGTAAAGTTAAGTGTCTGAGTGATGCCGGTCTATTCCTTGATGCGTAAGTATCATTATCCTTCAAGATCTTGCTTTAAGCCCTGGTAAGACTTAGATTGTTCTTTTTGTTCTTAATACATTTTCTTTATATCCTCTCTGGACTGTAGGATTGATGTGTCAGGTGGTCACACACTTAGGAGTATATACAGCGGCGTGGTGGGCTTGCAGGTTTGATATTGATATTTGTATTGCATGCATGTGGATGGAATTAGATAATACTTAAGCCTTCCAGTTGCTGCAGGGAGTGCGACATAACTTGCCACGCATGTGCAATGTCCACCACGATCCAACTTCGGTATGTCTCTTCCCTTGATTTCTTTCATGTGAATTTGTCAAATATATTCTCTTGCTCGATCTACACTGCATTCACTTGACTGAAATTCCTTTCAGTGTTTCTTTCCTCAAAACCTGATCAGCAATGTGCATACGCCACTGTTTATTCTCAATGCAGCCTATGATTCTTGGCAGGTAATATCCTTGACTCGAGATTAGCTTTGTTGGAAATTTGCAGACATGATTAACAAAATAGATGAACGGATTTGTTCCTTCCTTGATATCAGATCCAATCCAGTATAGCTCCACCATCGGCCGATCCACTTGGTCTTTGGCATGATTGCAGATTGAACCATGCAAAATGTTCTGCATCCCAGATTAGGTTTTTACAAGGTGATAAACCTATACGTGAAATTGCTTGAGCCTCGATATACAACATTTAGTCATCTTAAGCAACTCTCTGTTTCGATGAATCAGGCTTCCGGATACAGATGCTTAATGCAATCAAAGGGTTCTCGATGTCTAGACAGAACGGATTATTTATAAATTCATGTTTTGCTCACTGCCAAACCGAAAGGCAAGACACATGGTTTGCTGGTAATTCTCCTAGAATTAGAAACAAGGTATGTCTAATTCATATTAGATTTCAATAAGTTTATGTCGTCTGCACTTTGTACATCATACTTCAAATTAATTTCCTATTGTTGCTTATGAGACTTTTTAGTTAGTTTGACATGTGATGGATTATGGATAATATGGCAGGCAATTGCAACGGCTGTTGGAGATTGGTATTTTGACAGAGCAGGCGTGAAGGTCATCGACTGCCCGTACCCTTGTGACAACAGTTGTCACAATCTGATTTTCAGCTGAGCCAATTATGCATATTATTAGGTGGTTGGTTTGTATACATATACGCGATATTTGTGGTCACATTTAGTTATTTGAAGCATCCTGCAATCCAATGAAATGGGATAGCGAGACAATAAATAGAGAAGGTTGCTGAAAAATGCAGTAAGCAAATCGTTTTGGAATTCAATTTTATTCCCACTCTGCAGAACAAGGTGAGAAACCTTATTCTGATGATTGAATCCAATCCAAATGCAGACTAAGTTTCAGAACGGATGCCATAACTCATGTAATGGGGTAATATATATGTTTACATACATATATAGTTTTTTATACTTTGCATTGCAATGGTAATACTTTGAAGATCCAAGGAAGGCATGGAAAGAACCAAAATTTCTGAATAATAAATACCATGTTTCTAACTACAAACCTTATTTTAGGCCAATCACCAATAGTCTCCGCAGGAACACAAACCATTCCTGAAATGGTGAAACCGATTAACACCCCTTACAAAAATAACTCTCTTCAAAATTTCTGAAACAAGCTTCATAACTGTATGACAATCACCACAAGTCCTTAGATTTTTTTCCTAATTGGATCCTCGGCAGGGAGTGCCAGCAACCCAAATGCAAGTGTAATTTTCTAACTATGAGACCACAAGCTCTCCTCCTTAAACTCTTCAGCACTATTAATAGCAAACTGTTTTTGAGGCACATATCCTTTGTTCTTCACCATCTTATTCACCTTTTTCATCATCTCATAAATTTCATCCGTTCTGGCATGCGATTTATCATGCACTGTAAACACAAATGTCCTATTCTTAACATCAATCCAACTACAGCCAGGTTCTTTTCTTACCCTATTGACACCCATCAATTTTCAAACTTGGTCGGCTTCCCCCAACTTCCTTTTTTGTGCATACATGTTGGAAAGGAGAACATAGTTACCTGGGTTATGAGGCTCCAACTCGAACAGTCTCCCTGCAACTTCAATTCCCATTTCAAGATTGCCGTAATTAGCACAAGCACCGAGCAATTCTCCCCAAACAGATGTGTTAGGTTTGATCGGCATTTGTGCTATAAACCTCCTAGCTTTATCTAGCTGACCTGAACGACCCAGTAAGTCAACCATGCAGGCATAGTGTTCATGGCCAGGGATTATAGCGTGCACCTTTTCTATAGAGTTGAAGTAAGCATGCCCCTCTTCAATACGCCCTGTTAGACCAAAAGCTGATAAGACACAAACAAAGGTGATATAATTAGGTTTTAAGCCATTTGCAAGCATTTTCTCAAACAACTGGATTGCATGGTTTCCATTCCCATGTTGTTGGCAAGCAGCAATCATTGCCGTCCAACAAACCAATTCTCAATCTCTTCAAAGACTCGACAAGAATCATCCAAGCTCCCACATTTTGCATACATTGTGATCAACGAACTAGCAATGCTCGTATTTGTAGAAAACCCGGATTTTATAATCTGATTGTGGATTAAAGTCCCTTGATCCAGTGCAGCAAGATGAGTAGATGCATGAAGGGCTGTCGAGTATGACGCCTCATCCGGCGATAAACATGTCCTTTTCATGATCCATAAATAATTGCAAGCTTCCTCAAAGTTTTCATTATAAACACACCCCATCAACACAACGTTCCATGGAATAACATCTCTACCTTCTATACCTATAGAATTAAACAGAGCACCTTCATCAAACAAACCGCATTTAAAGTACATGTTCATGAGCGAATTCTTCACATAGGACATGGTAAGTAAACCTTGTTTAACCCCCCCCCCCCACCATGCTCTTGTTTCCCGAATTCCAGAGCCCCAACATTAGCGGACGCACTCAAGACGCTCGAGAAACTCACTTGATTAGGACGAAAGACACCCTCCCTTATAACCTCTCTAAACAGAAAATGCGCATTGACATGCAAGCCGTTTAACAAGCACCCAACGATCATCGAATTCCAAGAAACAGCATTCCTTTCAGGCAAACCGACAAATACCTTTTCTGCCATGTCCATATCGCGACATTTAGCATACATATTAACCAACGCGCTGCCAACTAACACAAAACTTTCATACCCCTGCTTGGAAATCAAGCAATGAATCTGCTGGCCATGAAGGAGAACGGAGGTGCTAGCGCAAGCAGACAAAACAGCGGAGAAGGTATAGTGGTTGGGGAACAGACAGGCGGTACGCATTTCGTTGAGCGAGGAGAGGGCCTGAAAGGGTGCGGCGGAATAGGAAAGTAGGGAGATGAGAGAGGTCCATGAGACGACGGTTTTGGTTATTTGATGGGCGGTAGAGAAAAGGAGTAAGGAGAGAGAAGGTCGGCTGCAATTGGCGTATAAGGTGAAGAGGTTGTTGAAGAGGAAGGGAAGGGAAATGAAGGCGTTGGTGATGATATGGGAGTGGATTTGAATTTTGTGTTTGAGGCGTTTAGTTCGGGCGGTGGCGTTGAGGAGGTGATTCAGGTGAGTGGGTTCGAGGTGTCCGTTTGAGTCGTGAGGGTGGAGATGTGCCATTATATTGTTCTCAATCTCATGACTCCAACCTCAGTTTAACTTTAACGCGTGGTTTTGTGTCTGAGTGAGTCGTGAGGGTGCAAATGTGGCGGGACTTTATTATTGTTTGATACTAGTTTAAATTACGTATTTAGTAACTCACCCGTAATTTTCATTGTTTTATAATTATTAAAGGCTTAAATATATAAAAGGGGTCCAACATATACCTAATTTTCTAATTTAATGCTTAATGTTTAGTTCGTTCCAGTTTGATGTCTAACGTTTTATTCCGTGATTCAAAATGGGTCTAGCCGTGGACCGTTAAGTTTGACCGTTAACCATTAAAAATGCCACTTGACATGCTTTTTTAGGATAAAATATATAAATATTCACAAAACTTTTAGGCCGCTTGCATTTTGCTATATTCTAAACAATTTCAAATGGACTTTTCAAAGTTTTCACGGTTACGTTCCGAAGAAATGATCGACGGGGATGGATGCTTCATTGCTTAGTTGGTAGAAGCACTACTGATCCCATGAGCAATGATTGTTGTTCTATATATGATCTCTTAAATAAATCACTCTTGGACCTGGTGGCTAAGGTTCATTATTGTTTTTCTGCACTTGGTGCTATATATTGTTCGTGTGATGCTAGTGAATGACACTCATCCATTTGATTTGCAGGGGTTGGTGCAAGAATCTGATGTGGATTCATTCAATGTGCCTTATTATACCCCTAAAGAACAAGAAGTGAGGGAGATCATCAAAGAGGAAGGATCGTTCAATCTCGATAAGATAGAAGTGTTTGAAGTGAACTGGGATTTTGAAGACGATTATGGCAACCAAAGTTATGTGTTTGAAAAGAATAAAAGCGGGCAAATGTTGCAAAAACCGTTAGAGCAGCTTATGAATCTATGCTTGCTACTCAATTCGGAGAGGCCATAGTTGATGAACTGTTCACAAGATATGCACAACATATGGGTTTGCATTTGTCTCGCGAGAAGACAAAGTTCATTAATTTTGTGGTTTTAATGAGCATGTAATAGTTGGTTATATATAAGTAGAGTCGGATGTGGTTTAGGGTTCAGGGTGCTTGCATTTTAGGGCGCTTCATTTTGGTCACCTACTCCTCTTCCTCCTTTATTATTATTTAAGGATGAGGAGGAGGAGTAGGTGACAAAAATGCAAGCGCCCTAAAAGTTTGGGGACTATTTATATATTTTACTCTAAAAAATATATCAAGTGACATTTTTAATGGGTTAACTGTCAAACTTAATGGTCCATCACGGCTGAACCTATTTTGAGTCACGGAATGAAACGTTAGGAATCAAACTGAAATGAAAGCACTAAACTGGAAAAACGAGCATAGGTTGAGCACATTTTGTATATTTAAGTCTATTATTAAATTATATTTTTTAAAATATATTTAATGTTATATTTTGATTTTATTTTAATCACATATCATTAAAAAAATAATTGTGATATCAATGTGACATGGCATAATAATAATTTTAGTCCTCAAAATCTTACACATTTTATTTTTTACTCGTAATATTTGGGGGCATAATAATAAAATTAGCCCCCAACGTTTACTTAAATTATCACTATGACCTATATACTTCTTTTAGTATTTTAACCCCTAACGTTTTTGTTTCTGTTAAAAATAACACATATTGGATGAAAATGGCTAGTTGATTAACGATCAATGTATGTTGGTGATATAATATTTTTATATGTGTTTAATTGGTGATGCATCACATCACATGTCACCAAAGTATTGATGTGATATGTATCATATTATCTAAAGTTGTGATGTGACATGTGACATGTTACCCAAAGTGATAATATGAAAATGTCAACATTAGCATGGATTGGACGTTACTCAACTAACGATCTTCATTCAATATAAACTATTTTAATTAAAAATTAAAATTCTAAGGATAAATACTTTGAAAAGAATAAAAATTAAAGTGACTAATTAAATAAATGTTAAGGACTAATTTTGTCATTACGCTATTATGGGGTTTAAGTTTGTCTTACAAAATTACACATTCTTTTTTACCGCATTTTGGGTTTTCAATTTTAGCCTTTAGTATCAATTTAGGATTTCAATGGAGTTGTAGGTGTGAGAATTTAGTGTTTTAGTTTCGAATTTTAAAGGGATTTCAATTAGGGATGGGCATAAGACCCGTACCTGATCCGATCGGATCGAATTTTTAAAAAAAAATTGTGTGTTCAGGTTGGATCGGGTCGGGTTTTAAATTAAAATATTTAGGTTCTGGTCAGAGTCGGATTTAGGGTTATAAATACCCTATCCGACCAGACCCGAGTTTTTAATGTAATATTTTATTTAGTTTTTTTATGTATTTTTAGTTTCCCTTTGTAATCTTATCTCCTCGATCCAGGATTGTATGTGCAAAACAGTCTGAAACTCTTATCCTAATTCTTTTTGTCTCAAATTCTTACCCATTTCCTGCTCAAGATTAAATTTTACAATTTTTGATTCATTCTCAGCCATAAAAAAACCTCAATCTTTTTCACACTTTTATCGATTCTTCTTCTAGAGTCAATACCCAGTAATCGACAACAAGTCAACCAAAGCTTAAAAGTAGAAGAACTTCAATTTTTGGTAAGGTAAGTACTTCTTTTCATGATGTTTGGCTTTGTTGACTTTGTATATGTTATTTATCGAACATATAAACTACTATAGAGTTCGGAGAACAATTTTTCATCTTATTTTCGTGCTTTTCTTTTCTTTTGATTTTATATTATAATATTTGTTTAGCTTACTAATTAAAGTTTAAAAGCGTGAAGCCATCGATTAGTCTACTGGAACTTTTGTTCTTAAACTAATTAATTAGTTCTACCAAACTAATCAAAGAGTAAAGGTTACAAAACAGTAAGTATTCAATTATGTTATTTGTGCATTTTCGTTCCCAAAGTATATGTGTTTTAAACATTACAATTCTAGAAAAATACGTTTGAGAGAGAAAGAGAGTTGTCTACACAGTAGGCTAAAAAAAAAGAATTAATAAGTTCAACACTTAAACTCCCTTAACAAGTTAAACTTCGTGTGATTGTAAATACCGAATTGCTTTGTAAATTGAGTGAAGTTTAATTGATCTGTAAGTATAACAAGTCAATGATTATCACCTTTTTTATTTAAAAAATTGAAGTTTAGAAGAAGTGATCAGTACAGTTTTCATTTGTTTACTAAGATATTAATTAACATTTGCAATTTAGCATCACTTAAGTAGTTAAGTCAATGGTTGTTTCTGGAATTGAATTTTAGTTCATCCTTTTGCATCTTTAGCCTCTGAATTGAACTTTTTTAAACTTAATTTTTGTTGCATATTTTGTTTGTGTTGCATGCTGCTTTTATTATAATCTGTTTTTATTAATTAATTTTACACTTTTACTCTACTTTTTTCAGTTTATTTGTAGAAGAGTTCGATTTTTTATTATAATTTATTTGATTTCTTGTGTTTTCAATTTTTAAATATATTTTTTTTAAATGAAAAATTAAATCGGATTTCGGGTGGAGGAGTCGTTGTTCTTGGGTCGGATCGGGTGGACAAAAAATCCGACCTAACCCCACCCATGTCCATCCCTAATTTCAATGTTTTGATCGGTGGATACACGGTGTGGAGGCTTGGGTTTAGAGACGCCATGCGTGCAAGCTGAGACAAGACATAACGTGCAGTGTGAGGTTGTCGTGGTTCAAGCTGATCGAAGGTAGGACAAAGGACTTAGCGGCGCAAAGAGGGATTGATGCATGCTTATTTTTGAGATTTTGGTGGTATTGGACAAATCAAACAATTAGAACTTTAAAAAAAAAATTAAATTACAATTTGCATTTGTATCTTCGGTCACGTTATGTTTATTGTTATTATGAACATAACAGATAATATTACAATCATTGCAATTATCTTGATTGTAGATTTTTAATAACATATATCGTTGTGGACATAATAATTGTGGATGTCACAATTTTTAACGATGTCATTACCACTACATAATAGTCATTATTATGGTTACAAATCGTTATTTAAGTAATTGTTCATAATAACAAGTGTTGAAAAAATAAATAAATTTTAAGGACAATTTCATAATAACGAGTACTTAAACTACTTTAAAAGCATGCGCTTAATAATAAATATTAAAAAAAATAGACATTTGCTAATAAATATTAAAAATTGGCCCTTTAATAACAAATGTTAAAAAATATTGACAAAAAATGGGACACTTTATACAAATATTAGAAAGAAAAAAATTTATAAAAGTAGACCTTTAATAGTAGATATTATAAAAAACTAAACCCATAATAATAAATATTAGAAAAAGAATTTAACCCTAATAATAATGATTAAAAATAATTGGATCTTTTAACTGATATAAAACTATTATTTTAGAAGTATAATATATTATAAAAATTATGGACCCTAGGCACTAGGCATGTGTCCCTTCTACTTAGGCCTAGCTACGACCTTGGATCAAGGGTATGGCTCGGATCTTCGTTTGGCTGAGGTATGAAGTGGTGATGAAGTGATGGTGATTGGTGACGATACTCGACGATAATAATGAGTAATGACTGTTTTGATTAGATTTAAATTTTAAACTTAGATTTTAGGTAAGGTAAAAAAATAAATTACATGAAACAAAACAATCCTAAACTCATTAATGAAATACTAGCATATATAGGTCTAAATATGATCCGTATAATCCATTCTGAATGAAACGATACCAACCTCGTTTATACCCCCAATTGCTTTCATTTTGCGGTGGACTTTGAATCTCCAATTCAACATTAGGTAACCCTTTTTTCATGCTTGTTTGTACAATGTGGCGATACCTTTATAAGAAGGATACTTAGCATGCAAGCTTCCAGGGTACAAAAGAATCCTGGGGCTGCGAGAATCTTGAGACTCTGAAACTTGAACAAGACCATATGGTTTCTCTCCTCTTTTTGGTTCATAGTAATTGTTTATGTTTCTCAATTATGAATGCCTTTTACTTGGGGCTTGTCATGTCTGTCCCCCCTTGGTTGTATTTCAGTTTCCAAAGACTGCATAGGAACCAATTCTTTACCCGTCCAAACATTGAGCCATGCCTTCAAACTGATGGAGCAGGTATTTAATCAATTTCATATTTTATTTAAGTGATCATTCATAAATCATAATGATTTTGAATAAATTATAAAATATCTAATTAGTTATTTGATACAGATACATATTAACAAATGAAGCTTTTCATGAATTAACTTGAGTTGTGGATCTTCGAGTGCAATGGCATGAATACGATCCCAAAATCAAAATGAAGTAAGAACGAGAACCATCCATCAATACTATTCGTTTATGCTTGAAGCTTGCTGCTCTAAAACAGCTTTAAACATTTGCTTTCATATGATACATATACATATACATATACATATACATATACATATACATATACATATACATATACATATACATATACATATACATATACATATACATATACATATACATATACATATACATATACATATACATATACATATACATATACATATACATATACATATACATATACATATACATATACATATACATATACATATACATATACATATACATATACATATACATATACATATACATATACATATACATATACATATACATATACATATACATATACATATACATATACATATACATATACATATACATATACATATACATATACATATACATATACATATACATATACATATACATATACATATACATATACATATACATATACATATACATATACATATACATATACATATACATATACATATACATATACATATACATATACATTAGGATAAGGACTAAAAGCAAAGTGCTTGCAGGATTCAAGACATACATTTTGTCTGCATTTTGAGCGAAAGATGAAAGAAGGAAACAACTCTGTACAGAATTTTGATAGAATAAAAGCAATTATCGACTATACGACACGATAAAATTGACATAAACATTTAATTTTCATTCACACCAACCAGGTGGTAGCCAGAGAAAAAGTGAGTTCATAACTACGCAGCCTCATTTTTCAGCCTGCATGGTGATGATGTCTGATATACGAGTTGCATGGAAATTGGCAATGAAGGCGGAAGCTCTCTTGTCGATACCAGGCTCAGCAACCACCCTGAGAGTATTGTCTTCCTCACTGGCATACACCTTTCTTGTGCTCCAAACATCTTCCTCCTGCTCTTTACCCTTCTTAGATTTGAAGAGACAACCGAAGAAGGAGAAGGGTTTCTTGTGTTTGTTCCCGGCCATGGCTAGCTAGATTTGTATGTATGATCTTGTATTGAGTTTGCAGTGCTGCACTCTGATACTCTGGGTGGATTTGAGGGCCGCTTTATAAGAGAGAAGAAAGGGATGATAATTAAGGACAAGTGTATGGTTTGTGGAGGTTGAAGTTGCCCATGCATCCCCATGTGTTGTGGTCCGTTCCTTGCTTTACCGAAGAAAAGCAATGGTGGAGAGGGGAGTTCACTACCTCATTTCTTGGGTCTTTGCCTGCCTGCATTTATTCTTCTTCTGAGAAATGAGAATTATATCATTGCCAAGTTGATATACAGGATGCACGTTCCCTTGTCGATTGATATTCCCCTTTTCAGTTTTGATAAAATCATCGCTACCTTCATTTGCTAATTGTTATCAATCCTTTGGAAGTAACTTTCCTAGTTTGCTAAAAGATATTATTGGTATAACCCGATCTATTAATCAATTAACTTGGATCGGGTACCGTAGAGATTTATTATAAGAGCAATCATCTCAATTTAGTTTATTTCATTCATAATATTCGAATTCAAAACTAACATTATTTAAAAAATCTAATGGTTGTTTGCTAATAGATTTCTTTAAAAATTTAATTTTAGTTTATATTATATAATTTACTTTGTGATGAATCGATGACGATCTTAACATTATAAGTAAAATTAAAAGCATATTACTGTTGAAGTTTCGATGTATTATCGGCCACCGAAGCATATTACAACAAGGCTGACGATGATTCACTAGCTCATCCCTTCCTATTCCATGAGGTTGATGTGTACGGCTTGTGGTGTGCAGGTGCAGGTGGGTTGGGTTTGAATAATAAGCTGGGTCATGATTCGTGAACTTGGTTTCGTTGCCATGGTCCATTATACAGACATAGATATGCTGGTAAATTTGTCGGTCCTAATATAGTATTTGCTTTTGTTTGGTTGATTGATCTGAATTGGCCAAGGAGACTTAATTGTAGATGTGTTGGTTGTTGGGCCCTAAGACAATATATGTAACATATAAATGATTTTGAATTAGTTTTTTTAATTAATTAGTGGTGTATAATCTATTAATTAATTAATTAATTAATTAATTAATTTAGATCGAGTTTTGTAATGATTTCATTATAGGATGATATTTTTAATTCAATTTATTCTATTCGTAATAGTTAGAATTCAAACTCTTAATCTTAGTTAAAGAATTTAATATTTCATCTTACTAAATTAACTGATTGTTAACTAAATTAATATAATTTAATATCATAGTTCTCTATCTATGTTTCTTTCTCTTCTCATCAATGTACAAATGATGGAAAAAATATAGAAATCTGGTATAATAAACAACAGTAAATAGATGAGTAAAATACACAAATGTTCCCTTGATTATTGGACGTTGTTATGTTGAGCTTCCGACTATTACAAGTTATAAAATGGTCATTCGACTAAAAGATGTTGTTTTGTCGAGTCACTTGAATATTAAAAGTTACAAAATGGTCATCCAACTATTCATATGTTTCAAACTCGTCATTTTCTGTTAAAAATTCGATTATCGTATGAGTTGGATGGTAACATACTAATTGTGATATGATGGCCATTTGAAATTATAGGATCACATTTTAACATGTCACAATCACCAGGTTAACGTCCAACTCAAACTGCCATAAATATTTTAATAGAAAATGGCGATGTAACATATAAATAATCATGTGATTATTTTGTAATTTTTAATAGTCGAGAGACTTAGCCAAACAACACCTTATAGTAAGAGGACAAGTTTGTAACTTTTAATAGTTAATGGACTCAACAAAATAATATTCTATATTTGAGAGACCATTTGTGTACTTTACACTAAGGGGCGTTTGGATGGGAGAATGTGGGGAATGGAATCTACATTCCCCCGTTTGGTTAGCCCGGGAATCCCATTCCCGGTAATGTAAGATTATCAATAGTGGATTTTTTGGGGTATATTACTAGGAATGTCATTACTTCCATTTCCTTAGGTATTGTTGGATTACCAGCGTTTTGGACTAAAATGCCCTTAATTTTTTTCTTCAAAAATATCATTCTTCTGTCATTGAATAATAAAAATTCTACGAATGTTAAATTACAAATTTATCCTTAAACTATTTTAGATTTACAAAAAATCTATAATTAAAATTTTATATGAAGTTCAGGGGTTAAAATAAAATTTTACCCTTTCATTAAACCATTTTATATTTTAAATTTTGTAAAAAATTATATAAATTTTATGAATTTAAATTTTTTAAAGAAAATATATAAATATTTTCCAACTTGTTAAAAAACAAATATATAATAAGGACAATTTGGTCAAATATACATTTCAATAATCTTTTATTCCTTTAACCAGATACGGTAATCTTACATTCCTGCCAAATCAACCAAACACAAAATACAACATTCTCAGTAATCCTATTCCCTGGTAATCTTACATTCCCACTGGTAATCTTACATTCCGTGAACTAAACGCACCCTAAGTAAATAAATTTTACCCAATATATTTATGAAAGGAATCAAACATTTTAATAACTTGGCTAATGAAGAGCAGCCCAGGATTATGATGAACAAAGAAATGGAGCAGCTCAAGCCCAATCAAGGGACAGTATAGAAAGATAACTACTAGCTAGAGAACAAAAACAGATCCAAAGGGCGAGAAAAAGAGAAAGATCCGTGCGGCAAGAATCCATGGCAATCACCAAAATGTTTGGATTTTTCGCGTTAGCCTTTAGACGGGGTTTTCACCGCAAAATCACCTATAAATAAACTATTACCTGTCATTCATCGTTTTTTAAATATTAACCGGTCTAACACCTAAGAAAAAGAGGTGTGTTCGGTGAAACACGCTTTAGAAGGATCTGAAAGTAAGACGCGGTTGGTGAGAAACCGCCTGATACCGGTGAAATCGTTGGTATCCCACTCATACCCCTGGAAGGCGCATCCCCAGGGGCGTCCTTTACTAGGGGTTTTGAGTTTTGACAACCTTAGAAGGCGATTCACATAGGGCGCACCTTCCCCCTTCTCGCCCCAAACTCCCGCTTCATTCTTCCGCCTATTTCCCTAAACCCCAATCGAATGCCTATATAAACCCTCTTCCCCAACTCACATAAATCACACTTAAATATCTCTCAATCCTATCTATTTTCAATCTAGTAAGGTATAATTGTTTTTATAATTGTTTTTTTATTCATTAATTTTTTTATTATTTGAGTAATTAATTATTTTATTTTAATATTTATTTTTATTTTATTATTTAATTGTAAACTTATTTAGTTAATATTTATTAATTGCAATTAAAAATGGAATGAGCGTTGTTGCTATTGGATGATGATCATATTTCGAGTCATTTTGTCGATACGGTAAGAATACAAAACTATATATTTTTTAAATTTTTTGAATATTATGAAATCAATTATATATTATTTAAATAGTTAGAATTTATTTATTTAAATTTATTTAAATAATTTTGAAATAGTAGTTCAAATTTTAATGGTTAGAATTTATTTGTTAGGAAAATGATTGTATATCAGAAGTTTTTATTCGCAACAAGAAGATGAAAACGTTGAGGCGTATCTGGTCATATTTGTCTATGGTTGGATTTGATTACTTAGCAAAAATTGAAAGAGGCTGTAAATTTGAACCTGCCATGATTTTTGCACTACTTGAGAGATGAAGGCAAGAGACAAACACGTTCCATCTACCATGTGGGAGTGTACCATTACGCTAGAGGATGTTTCAATGCAACAGGGGCTCCCGGTAGATGGAACTGCCATTTGTGGTGTGACAGATGATGATTGGGGGTCTATGCAGGGAGTATCTTGGGAGTAGCCCGTGTCATTTCAATGGTGGCCGAATAAGATTAGGGTGGTTGGAAAATGAATTTAAAAAGTTGCGCGAAAATTATTCGGAGGATGAGGCAAAAGTATTCATATTTTCCCGGGCATATATACTGCAACTCATTGGAGGGATATTGATGTCGAAAAAATCTCGGAACTAAGTCCATTGTATGTGGTTGCGACATCTGATCGATTTTGAAGTAGTTGACACACTGAGTTGGGGATCTGCAATATTGGCATTTTTAATTATGGTGTCTCATGCTTCTCCAATCATGGGGCATGGTACCACATCCTTTTTTGTGCCAGATCGTGAATGAGCCATATGCCTTTTCTTTACTTTCAAGGTATCAATACTAATTTTTTAAATAATGTTTTTATTATTATATATATATATATATATATATATATATATATATATATATATATATATATATATATATATTGTTGGGATTTGAAGAGGCTCAATTTAAACAACCGAAAATGTGCAAATGAGGTTAATTGACAATATTTGTGTTAGGTTGTAAGGAGAGCAAAAGATAGAGAAATTTGACACAAGGATTTATAGTGGTCCGACTTATCAACTAAGTCTTCATCCACTATCATAGCTCCTCACTAAAGATTTTCTAACAAATTCACTAATTTGTTCTTTCTTTTTCAAGGACAAAGAGACAACCTTTACACTCCCTATCTTTTCAATTGGATAAGATAGAACCAAAAACCCTTTACAAGGAAAAAGAATGTAAACAAATAAAACCTCTAAAAAGGAAGGTGTTTACAAGAATTTAGCTCACACAAACACAATATTTACAAGAGAAATGAAAATAAGAATGAAAAACTCTTCTCTTGTGTTTGATTACATGGATAGGTGTTTCACTTTTCTTCAAGTGTCCTCAACTTTTATTTATGTGTTTGAATGTTGTTGTGGCCGTTTCTAGCCGTTGAAGGTGGTTTGGAGCCGTTAGAGATCAATTTTCGTGCAAAATAAAGCTGCCCAGAACAGATGGTATCGATACTCTTATAGGGAGTATCGGTACTATCTTTGTTATATTTAAATCAACTAGCCGTCACTAGCTGTTGGGGTCTAATGGTATCAATAATATGCCTATGGTATCGATAATATGCCTATAGTACTGATACTACTATACAGAGTAGTATCGGTACCCCTTTGGGTATCGATACCATTTTTGCATTATGGAATTTGAGCAATGCTGGTAGTATCGGTACTACCAAGTGAGTATTGATACTTTCCTTACCTTTGGTATCGGTACCATAAGAACAATATTTCTACTTGTTCATTAGTTATCGATACTGTAAGAATAGTATCGGTACTACTTGTCCAGAAAAACATTTTGTGCTCAATTCCAAGCTTTAAAGACTTTTAATTATTTTTGAAAAACTTTGAAAGCTTTGAATAAATTCAATTCAAGTCCAAAAACATTTTGCCTTAATTATTATATCAAAATATAGTTCAATATATGTTGACAAGTAATAGGAAAAATCATCGTGATATCCCACAAGAATTACAAGATATACGATTACTCATTGACTAGAAAGCTGGTGTAGAGATACGTTTTTTAATTTTATTTTTTATTTAATTGTATTTATATAATTTGAATCTCATTTTAATTTTGATAAGAAATTTATATTTTTGTTTTAGTTCAAATGGTTGCATATTTGGACGACGAATTGAGAGTTTGAATCCAACCTAACTTGAGTGGACTATTGGATGAATGGGTGGTTGTTGTGCCCCTTATTTGTTATGATGTTGTTGAGTGGCATTCTATTGATCACGTGCTTCGTCAATTTGATTTTACATAATATATTCCAAAAGCACCAAGAAACATCGACAATATGCATAACGTCGATAGACGAGGTAAGAAAGAGGATAGAAGAGGTAAGAAAGAGGTCAATTAGTTGGTGAAGAATAAAAACTGGTTGGCGATGTGGGAGAACTGACATCAATGCTTGCCCCATCGATAGTATATATCAGAAACTGGTTGCATGGTTTCACCTGGCTATATTGAATTGTCCAACGCAAACGGGAAGTCACTCTTACTTTCAGAGGAAGCACGAAGGAGGCAAATACATCGTCACCGACAAAAACGTCCGACACCACAACATCATCGTCCCCCACAATTGGACGAAGAGCAGGTGCTTCTGGTTCGTCCTCAACTATGCCACCAGAACCATCACACCAATAACCAGTGACACTTGTTTATATTCCTAACCCTCCAACTTACATGAGGACACCGCCTCACTTTCATACGCCTCGCAGCCGGTTCAGATGCCACATCTTCCAATTAAGATGCCATATCCATTGGTTTATATGCCACTACTGCATGGCTACGCTTAGAGCCCGCAGGGTTTTATGACACCGACATTTAGTTCATACGCGAATTATATTGCGGGTGGTCTTCCACCACAAACACCTCACCCGCAGTATGCGTCGAGGACATCGATGTCTGGTTTTTCACAGTTTTTACGGTTCTTAGCGAGTGGTGTGATGGTCAGTCAGACACCTCCAAGGTCTTTATTTTACAGAGGTCATACATCGATATTCAACCCTTATCGAGATAATGTTGTTGAGAGTGATGATGACGATGAGGAAGATGACGACGAAGATGGGGATGATGAGGATGTCAATGACGATGCTGAGAGTGAAGAGGAGGAGAAGCATATAAGAAGAAACCCTCCTCGAGCTAGACGACCATCACCTTGCGGAACACATTCAAGGAGACATAGATAGATCTAATAAAATTGTAATCTCGATAGATCTAATGAAGTTGTAATCTTTTCATTTATTGTTTCTTGATTATGTATTTGACTCTTATTTTATTTTATTTTTATTATGTATTTATATGAAGTAAATTTTGTATTATAGGATACGTTTCCCTCCCTTTTGTAATTATTTATACAAAGGAGACATACGATAGATCTAATAAATGATATATAAATTCATACAAAAGGGAGGGAAGGTACAATTTCATACATACGGTCATATAAAGGTTACCCAAATGGTACAATTTTACCCAAAAGAGAGAGAATGAGGCACACATGACCAAAAACGCTGTCCATGGGTATTTTCAAAGGTGCGTCTTAGGGAACGTACCTCCCGGTCACGACGGTTTTCAATTTGTTTAGGGTGGTTTTAGGTTTAGGGTTTGTATTTATGTTATAATGAGTTTATGATTTTGTAATTGTTTTTATGATTTTTAAGGATTTATTATTTAGGGTTTAGACATAAGAATATGAATTAAATATTTATAGTATGTCTCCTTTTGTACACATGACCAAACGCGCTTTACCAAAAGGGAGGGAAGGTACAATTTTATTTAATTCATACGATAATGTATTTATATGAATTAAGGGCTTAATTAAGTCAAACGAGATTACAATTTTACAAAACGAGATTACAAACACCTTTGAAAATACCGTATGAATTAAGTTATGTATTTATATGAAGTTGTATATCATTTATTGTAACCTTTTGGGTAAAACGCGTTTGGTCATGTGTGTCTCCTTCTCTTTTTAAAAAATAGATGTTAGATCGAATAATATATCAAAAACAATGACTAATAGATAATATTTAATTCGGGAAACTGAAAAATATAAATCTAATCAAAACAGTTAAATCTCGAAAGTGAATCCGCCACAACACAAAACACAGCTTAGGATTTTGTCATTTATCACAAAACCCCAGGTTCGGAAATCCGAACCAAACATAATTAAGTAGTTTTATAATAAATTAATAATATTTGGAAACAATTAATCACCTTCCATCTGCCCTTAATCAGCGCTCCATTGAAAACAAAATCCCAAATTAAAATTAATATGCACAGTGGAAGTGAAGCTGCTGCTATGGGTATTTGCTTCAAAAAGATTTTCCTTTTATGTTTTTTTTTCTCTTTTCGAGTTTTTTTAATAAGGATTTTTGTTTCATCTTTTTTTCCACTTTCCCCAGAAAATATTCTCTTTCTTCAAAATTTGAATTTTATTATTTTTTTTTCAAATTGAAAACAAGAAAGTTGTCTCTGTCTCTTTCTCTCTCTCTGTACGTCCTTTATAAATGATATACTAAGACTTTAGTAATAGATTGTTATGGTTGTAGCTCATAACAACTCTACATCTCCTCCACCTGCTTTACTGCCATTTCATAACTATTTACCCTTTGACCAGATTCATTTCTTCCAGATTTCTCATCTTTCATTTCAAATACCCTTTTCACTGTTTCGAAGTTACCCTCTCTGTTATATATAGAATTTTGCTTAGATCTTGCGAGTATTCTTAGTATTATATTTCAAACTTGTTTCTTGGTGTCCCACTTAAATTAAATGCACAACCAACATCTTCACATGCAGATATATCAGGGAAATACCTTTCATTACTGCAAGCAAAGACTAGGAACCTGCCTCTGAGCCACTATTTTTTTTATCTCCTTCAAAGCTATTGCATTCACGATCAGATCTTTTAGCCAAGGCATCATATTCGGCCTCCGATCAAGAAGGTTCCGTCCCTGATAGCTATACTTAACGTCGGATCAAGAACGTGTTGTCCCGATGTCATCCGTATCGTCCTCATCGCCCAGGGATTTTGATCCTTTGTTGAAGGATTTGAATGAGAAGAAACAAAGTTTCCGGTGTAACGTGGTGTCGCTTGCGGCGGAGTTGAAGGAGGTTAGGAGCCGTTTGGCGTCGCAAGAACAGTCTTTCGTTCATGAAACCCTAACAAGACAGGCATGCCTTCTTTTCCGTGTCTCTTTGTGTCAACTTTCAGTTTTCCATCTGAATCTCTCTTTTTGGGTCTTTTGTTTGTGGGGTCAACTGGAATTTGTTTACTAATAAACTTGGTTTCTCCTAAAAAAACAAAATCAGGAAGCAGAAACAAAGGCAAAGCATATGGAGAAGGAGATTTTTAAATTGCAGAAGAGGTTAGAGGAGAGAAATGGGGAGCTTCAAGCTTCAACCTCAGCTGCTGAAAAGGTCCCACCCATATCCCGGTTCTTGATCTTTTTATAATTTTTTTGCTGATAAATTAACTTCATAATTCCATGATTTAAGTTTTATTTTCACTTGTTAATTCATAGTTTGGAAAGAACCCATCATACCCCAATGATTGAATTACCAGCTATGTTTGTTGATCTGTCTTTAAATGAATCCCCCTTTTTTTTTTTGTTCTAGTATCTTTACCTTTTAAAGTTGTTAATTATCCACCAAGCTTTTTTTAATCTTATTTTAATGTCTTCTCTTTTTTGAACTTGTATAAGTCGGGGAATTTTTCTAAAAGCTAGGTTGGTCATGAAATTGAACTCTGTGCATATTTTGCAAGTTATAAATTTACTTATTCCATGCATTATTGATGAGATTCTCTTCTTAATTTCTGATTACTAGTTTAACTCCAGGAATGTTTATAAATAAGCATTATGCATTATGGTACTGTTGTTACATAATTGTTAAAATCTATTTATTTTATATTTGAATAAATATGTTAAATCATAAAACCTCATGTTAAATGATGCCTAACTAAATATTGCATCCATTTTGGCATTTTCTGGTAGTCTCTGTACTGATTAGATAGCAAATATACATGTTTTGGTAATTTCCAACTCTGTCAGGTCATAATTGGATTTTCACTTGATCATTCTTAAAGAAGCACAAGATGTTTGTCCAGATAGAGAAGTATATCATCTTGTGTGAATGAAGGGTACTAACACTGCCATGTTGCTTTCCTCTTGGATGGTTATGTGGATACCTTAGGCTTGTGTTTGTAATCTTGTTTCTAGTTCTTCATCTATTTTAGCTTTCGTGTTAAGCGTGTTCTTTGGCTTTGATGTTTCAATGGTTTTCCCCTTCTTTAATCATGTATGGCCTAATCCACTTGTATGATTCTGATATGACCTTGTTATGTGCCTCTCAGTACCTTATGGAATTGGATGATCTTAGATCGCAGCTTACAGCCCCAAGCCACTGCTGATGCTAGTGCAGCATCAGCTCAGTCGGCGCAAGTGCAGTATTTAGCGTTGTTAGAGGAGTTGGACAAGAAGAATAGTTCATTGAAAGAGCACGAGGCTCGTGTAACTAGGTTAGGAGAGCAACTGGACAACTTGCAGAAGGATCTCCAAGCAAGGGAATGTTCCCAAAAGCAGCTGAAAGATGAGGTCTCGAGAATTGAACATGATATCATGCAAGCTGTTGCTAAGGCTGGAGCAAATAAGGACTGTGAGCTCAGGAAACTTTTGGATGAGGTTTCTCCCAGGAATTTTGAAAATATAAATAAGCTTTTGACTGCCAAGGATGAAGAGATAGCCAAACTGAAAGATGAAATAAGGATTATGTCAGCTCACTGGAAGCTCAAAACCAAAGAATTGGAATCACAGGTACTTTTATGTGTATGCATTAGCATAAGATATTATTTATAATATAATTTTTAAAATTTTATGATCATTTATAGGGGTGAGCAAAACTCGACTCGACTCGAAAAACTGATTTTTTCGACCTGAAAAACCTCGACTCGAATTGACTTCTAGTTGTAATTTCATAAACTTGACTCGAAAATATTTCAAGTTCAAATCGAGTTGTAAAATACAACTCGAATAACTTGAATTCTTTAGTAATTAGTAGATTGATTTTAAAGTTTGAGTTGAGTCCTTCAACTTTGTATGGAATATGTAAATCACATATGAAAAAAATACGAAAAAATATATATGTATTGTATATGATTAGAAAATGCCATTTAAATTTTGTATGGAATATGTAAATCACATATGAAAAAAATACGAAAAAATATATATGTATTGTATATGATTAGAAAATGCCATTTAAATTGAAATCAAATAATGTCATAATATTGTAAATATTTACAATTAAATTTAAATGGAAACTTGAAAATTTGACTTGACTCGACTCAACTCGTTTTTTATCAACTTGAGTTGACTTGAAAAAATTTCAAGTTAACTTCGAGTTATAAAATAGGACTCAATTAACTCAAAATTTTTTAACTCGATTCAATCAAATTCTCACCCCTAATCATTTATCTGTATTATGGAGCAGTTAGAGAAACAGCGACGAGCCGATCAGGAACTAAAAAAGAGGGTATTGAAGCTGGAATTTTGTCTCCAGGAAGCTCGTTCTCAGACAAGAAAACTCCAAAGGGTAACGTTAATATATCACTTCATTCGAAAAATAGGGTTTTGTGATTGTCTGCTGCTGAAATGCTTGGATTTCTAATTTGTTTCCAAGTTTTTCAGTTAGTAAATGGCTCCGGCTACACTTTTCATTGTGTAAATAATGGTCGAGGCCTGTAGTTTTTCACTTTAAACAGTCATTTTAGAAGTCACTTTCAGTTGTGTGTTATTCAGTGAGCTCATCCTACTAATTTTGGCAGATGGGAGAGCGCAGGGACAAAGCGCTAAAGGAATTTAGAGATCAGCTGGCTGCTAAACAACAATCTGCAGCAGGTGTTGGTTCTGAGAAACAGAATTTCTGGGAATCTTCTGGTTTCAAGATTGTAGTCTCCATGTCAATGTTGATCTTGGTAGTGTTTTCAAAGCGGTAATTTCGGTTAGTTATGTAGTTAGTGTGTATAATGAATACCTTAAGAGGATTTTAGGAAGGCCATTAAACCAATTCCTTTGTAGAAAGAAAAGGCTTGTAGATGTAGTGTCACAGCAACATGCATGACATTTTTTTTCCTTTTCCATTTTGGATTATTAGCTTTACCGACCACCATCACGGTGAAAAAACAAAACATTTACCAAATCTGTGTTTCTGACTTTACACAATGATATGAAGTAGGAACTACCAAGTAACTGTATCCTGGTATCTTGATAAGTTTACCTCTAACATGCATTAGTTCTCTTTTATTGAAGTTGAAATGTTCAATACAACAGGGTTTAACTACCGGTTCTGTCCTCGGCATTGCCAACCATGGTCTGTTTTATAATTCATTTTCGACATTCTGGTTGTTCCTCCCTTTATAACCAGACAAATTTAAACGAGGAGCTGAAATGGACAATCAGATCAAATGGTCGCCTATTTCTTCATTAAACTTTAATAAATCCGGCTGCCCACAGGGATCATGATACTGTAATGATAAAAGTATACATTTATATGGACGAGCCGGCCTAGCATAGCCATCCAAACACAACATTTGGAATCATTTTAACCCATAAAGTGTGTCCAGTTGTGGTTAGTTAAGATCCATGTCCATATCCATCCTAAAATCCACTTCAAAAGCATTAATTATTCACAAGCAAATCCCGGAAGAAGGGATCGGAAATTGCTTCTTTAGCTGAATCGTATTTGTCCAGGCGCTTTTTCAAAGACCGCATGTCTCTCTCATTCTTTTTAGATCGTACCTGAATCACCATTTTTGTCAAATAAGCACAACACACGGTATCAATCGGTGATTCTTTCCAATAATCAGTCGTGCAAAAAGGCGAAGATTGGCGACATTTTTCATTGAACTATTATAGGACGAAAATCACTTACATATGTTTTCTTCAGCAGTAATATATCCACCAAATATATCAACCATAAAACATTTGTTAGGGGAAAACTGTACAGCAACAAAAACCAACCATCAGAAATGTGTGGTTTAACTAAAGGGACCAAAAGTATATATCCAAGGAAAACAAAGAAAAATCGACGAACAAAAAGCTAGCAATGCCTCGAATGTTTTTTTTTTTTTTCCCCTTCAATGGATTAATCAATTCCTTTATTTAGTGTATGGTATACGGTATGCATGAGTTGATTGTACAGCCGAAACTTGATTGTAAAAGTTAACTAGCTTTAGTTGGGAACAAGATCACCATTCACTACCACTTTCATCTTAAGCACTGGAATAAATAGTAGTGATAACAAGCCTAAAGCAAACTACAACAGATTAAGAACTATTAATGGCAACTGAAAAACCAAGAAATAGAACATGTTTTTCAAGATGACCACGATCTAAGCAAAAAATTCAGTGCTGCTGTTGGATCCAGTTGATTAAAACAAGGTTCACTTCATTCGATGAAAATAAGGTGGGGGTGGATAGTAAAACAGTTCAAGGCTTGAATTGATGAAACAACAAAAGTGGCTTATTCTCAGATGTGAAGAGATTGGAAAAGTACCTTCCTTCCCAGTGATCTTCTGTAACCTCCATCATTTTTCTATATGTTTTGACTGCATTTCATAATTCATTAGTGCATCAGTTTTGCTACATTAGATGTGAAAGCATTTTATAATGTAATTATGAACGGAGATTCGTAGTTTGTTTCTGTTTCTTACTTGTTTATCTCCTTTTGGGCCTTTGAAAAGATAAGGGTCCTGTGACAGATCCAAACAGAGTTAGGTTTCTCCTGTATACCAAAGCCATTAAAAAAAAATTATCTCATAGATGTAGCAAAATTTTGGAAAGGAATAAAAGAAAGAAGCAGAGGAAACCTAACCAGTGTTTAATCTCTACAGTGTAAAATCAATTATTGACACCGATAATCCATATGTCCTGAAGGATATTTGCTTGCCCTATAGAATAAACTTCATAGTGACGGAATCATTTCGCCTAAAAAGTAGGGCTGGCAATGGATTGGAGATGGGTCGGGTGGAGCTTCATCCGCCCCATCACCCGCGGTCCAAATCTCTATCCACACCATCCATCACCCGCCAGAAATTTCATCCATATCCGCTCCATCCATCATCCGTGGGTGGAGCGGATGATAAATGGATGATACTATGAACAAAACCTATTTTTACATCCTAAGCTCAAATTCTTCTAACATTCATATAAACCAAACATTGATACTCAAACATTCATAGAAACAAAAAAAATGAACAATAAATTTTCATCAAATTCAAACAAAAACAAAATGGAACACAGTTTATATAGAGTATTGTGCACTATGTTTGTGATACATTTTTCAAGTGAATAGATGCATCATGTATAGTCTTGTACACCAAATATAATCTTCAAATCTTCATCAACAAACTATCACTTCTCAAAAGTCCTCTCCATCCTAGTATCAATAGGGATAAACCAATATTAAAAAATTAGACATATTTTCAATGAGATAAAAGTCAGAATTAAGAGAATAAGAATATTTACCGAGTTAGCATCTACATCAAGCACTACACTTGATGAACTTCTCTCGTCTTCCACATCAAAATCCTCCAAGATAGTAGCAAATGCATGTGCATTCTCAATAGAAGCTTCTGAAATCATATATCAAACAAGACATTCAAAAATTCAAAATTAGAATATTAAAATTCCTATGTATGATTCTAAATAATCACATTAACAGACTATTCTACATAATAAAGTAAAGGTCATGTATAATAAAGTAAAGTATATTTACCTGCCATGTATAATATATATATATATATATGGATATATTAATGGGTGGATGGATGCTGCGGGTGATGGATCGGGTGATGGGTAAAAAAAAATTCATCTATATCCGACCCGATCCATCACTCGATCCATCCATCACCCGCCAATCATCCATTTCATAGCGGGTTTTCATCTATTTATTCGGGGTGGGTGGGTGGATAATCCACTCACCCATGGATAATTGCCAGCCCTACTCAAAAGTATGTTTCCCTATAAAGATTGAGAAAAAACCATTAATCAGCAACCAGAACCAAGACAAAAATTTAATTTAAAAAATGTGACAGCAAGCAGACCAGTGCAAGTTACGTAATTCAAACTCATATGCAGACAATTGATAAGTTCACTGTGAGCTGGTAGCAACAGATAAAATAATCCATCAAACAAGACTTGATTTTTTTCGCTAGAAAATTACTTTCCAAATTCGTTTGAATTATTTTGTATCAGAATAGTTCTTTGATTTACCTGAACCAATAAACTCCGTGCTTCATCAAAATTCTCAAGTACAAAACTTTCAAGATCTTTACCACCGTGTTGTAGAACAAACACAAGATAGCGCTGAATGCAAGTTCATCAGGGTCAACAAAAGAATACTGGAACACAAAATAGGCCACATGTTTTGGAGTCCTATAAATGCAGTATTCATAAAGTGTTTATTTATAACTTACTCATGTATTCATATTCATCGCGAAAAAGAGAGAACCTGTTTCTCAGGGAACTCTTTCGGGTGATCATTTTCTGAGCCCTTCTTTTCATCCCATTTTTCCCAGGCACTAATCAATGCTGCATCGTACGAACCTTGGCAAACCTTTAAACTATCAAAGAAAGAGATCAATAAGCAATAATCTGAATAATAGACCTTCAAACAGGAAGTAGAAGTTTCAGGCCAGGCTACAAAAAACGTAAATTGCAAAATTGAAAGTGCACAATCAATCATACACTATTAGGCACATACTTCATGAATTGTAACTTTCTCTTGGGCATGACCCCACAAAGGCAGCTAAGAATGAAAACTGCTTCTAGTTGAAATGTTTGCTTCTCGATATCAAAAGGTAACAAAGAATGATACAGAAGTATGTGATGTGGAATACATAATTGTTTCTATAAAGGTCGTGCAAGGATTAAAATCATCTTTCTCAAATCCTCGTAAACTGTTTAGAGCTTTAGAAAGCACGGCTTCCTCGAGCAATTCTTCCGATTTCTGAAGCACAGAAAAGAATATTGGCTAGTATCAAGACACGCAAGTTTTGAATTCATCCAAAAAATGTCCTCATGCAAAAGAATCATTTAACCTGAAAACAACTTATAGAAGAAATTAATCTCAGTAGAAAAAAACACCTTTTGCACTTCTCCATTTACTGGAAAATCCCCATCGCATGGAACTATTTTGCAGACGGTATTGCCTGCACTGAAGGCTTCTCCATAAGTACCTTCACCAACTTTGGCAATATTTTCTGGAGCACTGAGTCAAGGAAGTATGCATTGTCAAATAAATTTAGTGCAGAGAGGAAGTAGAAGAACAATGCAATGGGGGTAAACACCATTGAAACTAACCGAACCGCAGAGATGAGTGAAACCCTTGAACACAGAAGTATGCATTTTTAATTTCTGAAAATGGGACAGCATGTTTTATGATAACACAACAAAGTCAATACTCAATAGCAGATAAAGCAGGACGCATCAGCAGTGTTGTAAAGACAGATACAAACAACCTTATTATTGCAATGACACCCTCCACTTGCACGGAAAACCACAGGAATAAATAATGTGCAATTTTCTTCAAGGGGAAAAGGAAACAATTAATTTGAGAGAGACTAACCAATACTTGGAGAAAAGATCAAGAAACTTCAATGGTGCTGGCTGTTCACAAATTCCCTGTAAAGCAACAAATGGATCGATACGATCAAGATGTGTTGATGTTGTTGTAGATGCCAAGGAAAGCTTCCTGATGGAAGCATTTAGATCATCACAACCTTGGTCACCATCATTTGTGGATACTGGATTGCAGTTTTAAGGAGTTTTCACAATTGAAAAATCTAGATCATCAGCAAATCTGTGATCCATTAGAGCAGCAGGAGTTTCCAATACTTCGGACAAAGTGGAAAAAGGCCCGCAGCTGAAGTTTATCTTCTTTGACAACAGACAAGAGCCACTTCTCTAATCCGGATGAAACATCTGGTATAGGATCAGGGACAATTTGATAACCCGTTGCCCGTCCCAAAGTGTTTTGGTGATGGGCTCTCCTCCAATAACTCAAAGGCATCAACCTCTTGAAAATATTCAATCTCCTTCTGCAACTTCGCCCTGTAAACAAACGAATTTGTAATGATGAAGTAACCAATGCACACCTAGACAATATTTAAGTGTTTTGGACAAAGTAGTTGTGCAGCAACAGAGGAAATAAAGGAAACGAAGTTGAGACTTCAGATTGTACGTGATGACATAGGAAATAGGAGTGTCAGTCATACCACGGCCAAGGCAAATAAAACGCATTTGAAGATTCTTGAGCTAGTTTTAAAAGGCGCAAGGGTCCTTGAAGCCTAAGCGCAAGAGACAGGGCGTAGCTTCTTTAGTAGGCGAAGCGCAATTTTATACTAAAAAATCTATAAATCAATTATTTAATATATTTTGTATTCAAAACAAAATGAAGATAAATATTAAAATATTTAATATTAATAAATTATTGCTGTTTAAAATAATGTTAAAGTATTCAATAATAGTAACATAATCATACTATAGATGTTTAAAATAATATAAATTAAGTTCAATAAATAAAAATAAAAGATAATATATTAAGTATTAATATTTCACTGTTGTATTGCATAATTTGGGAAAAGATAATGTAATAAATAATATATTAGGAAAAGAAGATGACATTAATGCTATTGATTAATGCTAAACAAGTATTGCATAATTTGGGAAAAGATAATACATTAAATAGTAGATTGGGAAAATAATATGAAATTAGAGGCGTTTGGTTCGCGGAAAAGATCATTATCAAGGAGAATGATCTTTTTCGAAATTGTATATTCTTGTTTGGTTTGCGGAAAAGATCATAATCAAGTAATAATTTATTATCAATAGTAGCATTTTCTGGTTAAAATAATGGAAATGTCATTACCTCTAAATTCTTAAACAACGAACAATTCTCACCACTTTAGATACAAATACCTCTAAAATAATAGTTTTTTTTCTTCATAAAGATCATTCTCAATTCTTATTTTTCATGTTTTACTTAAAATTATAAACTTAATAATAATAATAATAATATACAAAAAGATAAAATTATTTTATATTTTTAATATGTAGTATATTAATCATTTTATAATTTTACAAGGTGAAACTATTATTATTGTAAAAGTATAATTATTTAAAATAATATTTAATTTTGAGTTATTAAAAAGTAGATCATATATATTAAAAAGTAATATATTTGTCTACTCGAGCTCATAATATTATTTTTATATTATATTATATATAAATAAATATGATACCTATGAAAATTATTTAAAAATATAAGTTTGATATATAAATTATATGTTTAATGTATTTTTTTCTTTAAACTTAGGTAGTGTAAAAATTAAAATATTTTTATAAATTTTCATTTAAATATTTATAATTTAATATTAAAATTTTATTTGTTAAAAAATATATATCACAAAAATAATTTGATAAATATGCATTCAAATAATCTTATACTTATTTAATCAAACACTATAAACTTATATTTTTGGAAGCAAACCAAACAGTATAATACATCGCTCCTAAATTAATTTTACATTTAAGTAATTTTACTCACAAAAGTATACTTACATTCCGTAGATCAAATATATCCTAACTCAATTACCTATCGTCGTACCAGCATAATTTGGGAAAAGAGAATGTATTAAATATTTATAATTTAATTTATACGAGTATAATATATAACCGGCTCAAGTAGATCTCTCCCCTGCTTTTCTTTTCTTTTCATTTCTTAGAGAAAATTGGTGGTTATACAGGTCGACAGAAATGAATAAAACCAAAGAAAAAAACAGTAGGAGTGTGTGATGGAGAAGAGAAACGATCTGGTGATTGACAATTGATCATTGACGGCGTTTGACTGCAATGTGGTAACGGATAAGGCAGGGGACGGCCTTTTTTTTACTTAATTTCCCCCTCCCCAGAGTCGCAGAAGCGCCTGCGCCTGCGCCTGCACTAGCCTGAAAAAACACTAAAGGCGCAGGAAGCGCATCCGCCGTTCACCGCCTCGTATGTGTAGCCATGGGCGATTTTTCGAGTGCCCATCTGCGCCTTGCGCCTAGGCGGGCTTTCTAAAACTTGAGCAGAAAAAAAAAGGAAACCCAGAACATTAATAAACCAGCATAAAGAGGCAGACATTAAATTGCAGTACGAGCAGCACACAATCAGGCGTAATCTCTTATCCTATTTGGTTAGATAAAAATGAGGAAAGGGAAAGGGAAATAAGGAACCTGGTGGAGAGTTAGCGATTCCAACTAACGCGCTTGGTGTTAGCAGCAGCGGCGAAACTAAGGCGATTGCGGTTGGAGAGTTGCGGCAGCAGCTGGTGGTCTGAGTCGGAGGGGATAGGGAGAGACGGTTATCGTCTTCTCTGATAGATGGGTTGTTGTTCCGGTGCACCTGTGATTTCGGCCCAAACATCAACGCCCGCTCCTGTTTTTGCTTTGCAATCCTTTAATGAATCCAATTTAAATTTGCAGTTCAATTTCAGAAAATAAAATTAAAGGAACGAGTATATTATTACTGTTTTTTTTTTTAAAATTCTGTGTATATAAGCAATAAGATAACAGTAAACTGCTATAAAAAATATCTTACAAAATCGATACTCAATCAAGAACACATCATGCTTGTATGTTTACAGAATCTAATCTGTCTATACTTTTAGCATACAGTTTGTCTCTAATTAATTTCTTAATGGAATTCAAAACTTCATCTATTCTTCTTTAATCCCAACTGAGTTAGATAAAAGTATTCCAAACTAATCAAAGCAAAATAGTAATTAAAGATTTACCCTTCACATAGATAACTGCCCAAATTAGCTCATAATCCCAAGAAAATCATGTCTTTCCTAAATTACAATATTCAAGTTTATTCTTCTATTCGTTTGTTGAAAGTACGCACTTAAAGAAAAATCATCTCTAGTCATCACCGCACAAACCATCTATTCTTTGATAACGCACACATCTCTTACAGACACAAATTTTTAAATCTAATTTCTTTAAAAATAACAAAATTTTTTATTAGTATTAAGATCACTTAATGAGTTATAATTACCCATCACTTCCATTTGTGTATTGGGGATAAAACTACTCAATGAGTTATAATTACCCATCACTTCCATTTGTGTATTGGGGATAAAACTACTCGGTTGCTATGTTTTTCCCTCATCTGAGACACGTAACTGCTGATGTTTCTTCATCGTACAAGGTCGATGCTATAATATTTGTGTTTCATGTTAATGCTAATACGTCTTCTTTTGCATGCCATTGCCTTCTTTCTTGTGATCATTACTTATTTTGTCACATAACACTTGGTCATCGATTAAAAAAAAACAAAGAGCTTAAATTGAACAAAGTTACACAGCAATAAAGGAATCGGAGCTCGACAAGTACAAACATCTGTTCTGGTAATGGAAACAAGCTGGGGATCTATTCACATAACATATAAATAATAAACATCAACATTCTAATTTTCAAGCACAATTGGAACAGGTATTTTGAAAAACAAATGAAATCCATAACATTTACCCGCTGAACTATAATTTTTCTTTCCATTCAGATACACTAATAAATAAACATGCATCCTTCCACAACGGTACAACCATATCAACTCCCGGAGATGAAGATGAGTTGATACCGGCATGTTACTAAAACAGAGAACCAAGTACCTCCAACAAGGAAGCGGCGAATTTCATTTGGGTCTCCTCATCTATGGTCAAGAAAAGAGGGACATGGACAAAGAGTGATTTGATCCCATTCTGCTCTGCAAAGTGCAGTGACTGGTAGTACACGTAATTGCACACAAACCGTCCAGCATCGTCCGATGTCATTACCTCATATCCCATCTTTGCTAAGGCTTTTTTGATTTCCTCAACAGGAAGAGAAGTCTGCAGAAATATAACAGAGGAAACTCATTAATGTTGGCGGAAAAAAGATGAAAGAATATAGTATCGTATGAGATGTTAACCATGGCAATAGAGATAACTGTACTACCTTTTGTACACGTGAAATTCCGCCGTCAGCAGGCACAATGGGTACTCTCTGCAAACAATATAAAAGTTCAACAAAAGGATGAAAGTTTAAGGGAAAAAGGTAGAGGCATGACGAATTGCATATGCACCATGAAAGGGGAAATGAGATATATCTAACCTGAGGTTTCCATCCCATCTCATCGGGGCAACGGAAAGTAGCTTCATTCACAGCTTGATGCTCAATTGCGAATCTACTTGCACCACTATTGACTCCAAAGTGTACCTGAAGAAATATTGCCAGAATTGACAAGAAAAATGAGTCCTGAATTTGTAAGCTGATTGCATCAAAGACAAGTTATTAAGATAGTTTCAGTTGGCAAACTCCCCTAATGAATAATGCATCAAAAATGGTCCCATTTATTTCAAGTGTAGCTCTTTTCATGCTTTCAGATAGAAAAGAAAATACGAAGGAAAATGGCAGAAAAAAAATGGTTGACCTACAATTACCAGATTAATTAATCACATGATCACTAAAAATGCACTTTCAACATGGATTTAAGATGGCACATTATCAGCATCAATTTAAACGAGATTTTACCCATATTCTCTTTACTGAGAATAAAGGAGCATGTTAGAGTTATGCATAAAGCAGCTAGTTAAAAAGGCCTCATGCCTGCTTTATTGGAAAGCTAAAAGGAATTATTTGATAGATTATTGATTTTCCATTTCTGCAAATGAGCTTAGAATAAGAGAATTCCGACACCATGACTGGGATGCTCTTTCTTCTTTCCAGCATTTACTAAGGCAGCCATGAAGTTGGTATGCATGCCTGAAACTAAGCTATTAGAACACAGTATAAAGTGAAAGCCAAGTAACTAACCCAAATAACTCTCTCAGAGCATGAAGATTGAGAATCCTTCCCTGTCAAGGCAGATTGCAATGTCTGATACAGTGGAGTGAGAGCTCCTTGTCCGGCAGTCTCGAGAACACTACAACTGCCGAGAATAACACCCTTTGGCAAACCTTTCTTTCTTGTATACTCTTTTAGATTACTAACAATGGTTTCAGTTGGATTCTCTGAAACTCCATGAAATTTCTTAAAACCAGTCACATGGATAGTTACTGCTGCTGGCCCTTCGGAACCCATCAATCAACAATTCAGATGAAACCAACTGCCGAAAAAGTTTTATCGTTAGAAAACTGATATGGTTATCCAAGTACCCGCATGAAGCACAAGAGAACTCAAGTAACGAATGCTACAAGGAACTTACAAAACCAGATGAAACCAGAATCTACGACCTTGTCCTGGTTTCATTTTTCAAATTCAAAGAACTTTCACGGTCAACGAATTTACAATTCATTACTCCTAAATTTGTGCATACCCTATATAATTCTCAATAAGGATTAATCCATAATTAGAAGGTAAATGATGGTAATAGGGCAATAAGAGCCTGAGTTTTAGCTTCAAGATGTTTAACCTATCAACAGGCCTTACAATGAAAACAATTTAGACACTAAACTTCTGATGATTAATACAATCCTTTTTGTTTTCCGAAAGGTAATACTTCATAAAAGCTTAAAAAACACTATATATATTTACAAAGACAAAGTTGAGAGTGTCTTCATAAATCTGCAGAAACTAAGCAGCCTTAAGATAAAGTTGTTAGATCATAATTGAAAGAGCCAAAGAACATCATAATCCAGTTTCGAAAACCATAAATGAAGAATCTAGAATCAGTCAATATGATCTAAGACCAACAAAATTAAGAATCCAATAAATAATCACAACCCATGCCTGATAAACAAAGCCAAACCGATCAAATATCCATACTGACAGGATACATGAAAATAAAACCCACAAATATACCTGGAAAGCAAAGGCAAGAAGAAGACAAATGAAATTAGAAGCTTCGATCACCTGTAATGTTTGACGGTAAGGAAAGAGAGGAAAAGAAATGAAAAGTCACAGACAACCAGCCTTATCCAATCTAAAGTTTGATTTAAATAAAATCGAAGCCTAATCTGATAAACATTCCAACTTTCTTTTAGAGAGAGAAGGAAGAAGAAAACAAATTTTAGAGTATTTAGCTATACTATATACAAATAATTTCTTTAACCCATTTTTCTCTGTAAAAACTTCTTATGTCGCCTCTTTTATTCTTTTATTTTTATTTAACTGCCAGCTGCATCAATTTTAATTTTGATTATTAACATACAAAAACTATTAATTTTTTTTATCTATGTAATTTATGTTTTCTTTTTCTTAGTTTCTTTTAATAAAAATTTATGTACTTGTTACACATGTTTTTCAACTTTTGTGACATAATTCTTATAGTTTTTGATATATTATTTATATATGTTTACAGTTGTTTTAGTGTTTATACAAAAATCGTCACGAAATTTATTTTTTGATGAGTTTGTTGTCGGTGATCACATATAGACAAATCATCTCTTTGGTAAAAATTATTTATTAATACTATCAAAATTATGCAACGAAATAACTTGTCAAATAATTTAATTCGCTAATTATTCTTTTATCACTTTGTAAATCATTACGTTCGGCAAAGATAATATTTTTTTATAAAAAATTATTAAATTCTTTTGAAGTTAGTCGTTATTCTTAATAAAATATTTTTTATACCTTTAAGTGTAATATTTTTATTTTTATATGAATTTTTAGTAATTATCATCTTTAATATTCTATTAATATTTAATTAAATTCTAATTCTAATTCATTCTATTATTTTATCGTAAAATTTAGTTGTAATCGTTGAAAATAAAAACTGTCAGTTTAGTTGGAGAGACGTGGGAGGTTTTGGGTGGGGTCGGGGGTCACTTTCATTCCATCGTTATAGATAAATACAAGGAATATTGTATGTATCTACAGATGTATTTATATTAAATACGATATTTTATAATGCTTATTTTATATTTTTACCTTGTAATTTATAAAAAAAAACGTTGGATATACTACGTATGTAGTACTTAAAATATTAATTTCAGTCTATTTTAGTGCCTAAATTTTTATTTTTTTAAAACTCTATTTAACGTTTAGTTTTTATTTCATTTTAATACCAACCGTTAAAAATTAACATGTTTAATACCTAAACTATTAATTTTGGTCCGTTTTAATATTTAGACTTTCATTTTTTCCAAAAATTAACATTAAATTTTGAACAAAGATAAAATAAAACAAAAATTAAACTTTATGTACGAATTTGAAAAAATTGAAAGGTTTTTTTTTTCATAAGAAACACTTTCACCTTTTTGTAAGGAATCTATTCCATGTCATATGTCTCATCCTATCAAGCATGAGAGTTGTTCTGATGAATAATTTTACAAATGAGAACATTATATGTAAAAATATGTTTATGGAATATGCAGAGAATATCTAAAAAAAGGGAATGCTCGTTTCATAAGAAGCGCTTTCACCTTTTGTTGGAAATCTCTATCATGTAATAGTGTCTCATCCCATCATACATGGAAGTTGTTGGGATGATCTTTAGAAAAATGAAGGCTCTTTTCATAAGAAACACTTTCACCTTTTGTAGAAAATCTCTACTATGTTATAGTGTCTCGTCCCACCATACATGAAAGTTGTTGGGATGAAAAGTTACGCGAAGGGGAACATTATATGTACATATATGTTTCTGAAATATATAGAGAATCTCTAAAAAAATAGAATTCTTTTCACAAGAATCATTTTCACCTTTTGTAAAGAATTTCTGCTATGACATAAATGTCTCATCCCATCAAGTACGAGAGTTTTAGGATGAATAACTCCCTGAAAGGGAACATTATTTGTATATATATGTTTTTTTCTATTCATTTTAATACTTAAACTCTCTAAATCTCTACATGTGTTCGTTTAAACTCTAAAACTCTCAAAATCTCAATATATTACTCTCACCTTTTAAAGTTGTATTTCTGTTGTTGTTTATTATGATAGTCAAATTCGTGAATTTGAAACAGAAGTTATTTTTGAATCAGAACTTTATATCCTCACATCTTTCAAGAGAAACATCACACTTGAGAAGTTAATAAAAAAATCTTCAAAAGTTCGTGTTAGAAGTACTATAAGTTTTTCTTCATTTCAATATAAATTTTCTACTTAACTTGTTCCGTTAACATATTGTGTGTTTTATATTTTCAATGACGATGTTGTTATGATGGCTGATGTTCATAATGAAAATTTAGAAGCTCTTACAGATATGTATGCTAATTTTATTGAAGTGAATAGGTTTCGTAGTATGTCATTGTGTAACACCCCAACCCGTACCTGACCTGGATACGAGTCTGAGATGTCACATTGACTTTTTAAAACAATATTCTTACAAAATAACATAACATTTGGACTTATATATAAAAAATACGATAATATACTGTTGAATTATGTTCGTTATAACAAATTTAAGGAAATAAATGTTTTTATGAATAATATTATATTGTATGAACAGTACTGTTACTGTGCAAATAGTATCGTGAACAGTAATGTACAGTATCATGAACAATACTGTTGAAAACATTTTGATATTTCGATATAACAAATTAAGTTAAATGAATTTTAAGATTTTCCAAATGATTTTTGAAGTATATTCGATATAATTATTCGAATATCAAAACATTACTCAAAATATTTCTAAAATCATTTTTAATCCTTACTTAAGTGTAAAATTAAGTTTTAATCTTAAAACAATTTCAAAATAATCTTTCAAAATATTTCGAACCATGTCAAACCCAAAATTTCCAGATTGCTCAGAGGGAACCGATTCCCTCCCATAGGGGGTACCGATTCCCCCTGAATGGTTTGACTCCGAGATTTCCAGAATGCTCGGAGGGAATCGATTCCCCCATAGGGGGTACCGATTCCCCCCTGTTCAACGGTCGAAATATTTGAATTTTACACTTAGGGAACCGATTCCCTATAAGGAGGAACCGATTCCCCCCACGCTCCAAGCTGTTTTATTAATTGTTTTCACACTAAAACGGCTATATTATCTTCATTAATTATCCCCAACGTTTAGAAGTGATTCAATGTGTATTTAAACAAGTTCTGAAGCCCTTGATCAGCAAGAAATCATAGAGAAACAAGAGAGAAAGCATCAAACACAAAGTTTGTGCAATTCAAGCCAATTTTCATTCAATATTCATTTTGCTTTCAAAGAACACTTATTGTGCTCATTTGTAATTTTCTTTGAGTGTTCTTTTCTTGTTCTAGAATTGTGCAAACATCTTACCTTGTGAGGTTTTCTTGTAAGTTTGCAAATTTGTAATCTTCTCTTTGGGAAAAAGAGTGTTCTCAAGAGTTGGGGGTATACTCTTGAGGGATTTTGTAAGGTTATCTCTTTGGCCTCAAAAGAAAGAACAAATTAGTGAATTTGTTGGAAAATCCTTAGTGTGGATAGCTAAGGTAGTAGACGTAGACTTTGTTTGAGAAAGTCGAACCACTGTAAATCGCTTTGCAAGTACTTTCAATTTTCTGCAAAAGCTTCCACGAAATTTTTAATTGCCAATTCACCCCCCTCTTGGCCGATTCCGTCGATCGATTAACTCAACAATTGGTATCAGAACCTCACTCATTTGAAGGTTTAACCGCCTCTTGAGTAGATCCGGGAAGAGTTAAATCGATAAAGATGGCGTCCACTTCCGGTTCATTCTCCATGGAAGAATCCAGACCAATTGGCGTGCCTCCACACTTCAATGGAACAAATTATCGTTGTTGGAAGAGGTTCATGATGATGTTTATTCAAGCACATGATATGGAAGCTTGGATGATAATCGAGAACGGATATTCTTTTCCTACGAAGAAGGTAAAGAAGTGGAGTAATCAAGAACGGAAGGAAGCTCAACAAAACACAAAGGCTATGCATATGTTGTGTTGTGCAATTGATCCTAATGTATATAAAGGAGTTTCTTCTTGTTCAAGTGCCAAGGAAATGTGGGATAAGCTTGAGGAGATCTATGGAGACAAGGAAAAAGAAGAACCAATAAAAGTGATGTATCTATTAGCTCTCACAGAGCCAAAGGTATCTTCTAACTCAAATAGATTAAATTCAAAATCTTTTAGTGAGTTACAAGATGCTTATGATAAATTATTTTCGGAGTTTGAGACCATGAACTCCAAATACAATAAATTGATTTCTAAATTTATTACTAAAAATGATCTTATTTTGAAAGCTAAAAAGGACTTGGAAAATAAAAATGAAATGTTGAAAAAGGAATTAGAGCTTTCAAAAATAAAATCCGAAAACTTTGAAAAAGAAATTTTCAAATTAAACAAACTTCTTCTAGAAACTAAAATGAATTTTGAAAAACAAAATGAAATTTCGAAGAAGAATTTAGAGCTTTCAAAGATAAAATTTGAAAGTATGGAAAAGGAAATTTTCGATTTAGAAGTTAAGCTTGAATGTTTAACAAAAGAAAAAGAGATCATTTTAAATAATTCATCTAGTTCAATAATGACAATATGCTCACATTGTCATTATCATGGTCATAAGGAACATACTTGTCCTTTAAAGAAAGGAAAACGATTTAAAATTAGACAAGTATGGGTTCCAAAAGGAACAAGAGGCATTGAAACTAATGTTCAAGGATCCAAAGCAATTTGGATACCAAAATACACTTAAATGTCTCTTGTAGATGTGTGGGAGCAATGGTGATGAAGATGATGATATTCAAGATGCTCTAGCCACACATGAAAAAGGAATGGGTAACCTCTAAACTTAATGTTATTATTTTATTTGGTTGCTCATTTAGTTTGTGCATACATGAGGTTTTAAATATTGAATAATTTTTGATTTTGCATAATTGTTTTATTCTCATGTATGTTGAAAATATCGTTATGATGAACATTTTAAGTTATATTTATTCTTCAGAATTTTAGTTCATCATAATAAAACTTGGTCAAAATTTTAACATAATTGATATTCATTTTAAACCATTGATATAAATTTTCAAACAATTTGATTTTTGACCTTAAATTGTGTTTTAATGTTTATGCAAGTAATTTCAAAGTTTCAATGATATCTCTCTAAATCGATATCAATCTTTAATGCATAACATCTTTATAAAACTTTATGCATATGCTCTTAATTTTGATAATCAACATTGCATAATGGTTTATATGTGAATGGGTTAAAGCATAATCTTTTGAATAATGAATTTGACAAAAGATACAATGTCTTATTTTCTTTTAAATTAAAAGTTTGCAAAATTGATTGACATTGCATCTATTTCGATTATGCTTATTGGTCATAAATAGGAAACATATACATGATGCATTTATATTTTATTTACATGACTATTTTTGTGCCTAGTTGCTAAGGATGAGCATGATAGTTGGTTATGGCATAGGAGACTAGGACATGCTAGTATGAGTGTTTTGCAACGGTTAATTCAAGGTGATTTAGTTCGAGGGTTGCCTAAGCTTAAATTTGATAATGATAAAATCTGTGATGCTTGTGCTAAAGGAAAACAAAAGCGTGTTTCTTTTAAATCCATTAATGATGTATCAACTAGTAGAGTATTACAATTGATCCATGTAGATCTTTTTGGGCCAACTAGGACTACTAGCTTGGGTGGAAAACATTATGCATTTGTCTTGGTAGATGACTATTCTAGATATACTTGGGTTCTATTTTTAAGTACTAAAGATGAAACATTAGAACAGTTCATCACATTTTCAAAAATAATCCAAAATGAAAAGGGTTACTCTATAACTAGTGTTAGGAGTGATCATGTCACTGAATTTGAAAATCTTGGATTTATTGAATTTTGTAATTCTAATGGTATTAGTCATAATTTTTCAGCACCTAGAACCCCTCAACAAAATGGAGTAGTTGAGAGGAAAAATCGAACTTTAGAAGAAATGGCTAGAACCATGCTTTGTGAAAATAATTTGCCAAAATATTTTTGGGCGGAAGCCACAAATACTGCTTGTTATGTTGTTAATCGAGTAATGATTAGGCCAATTTTAAAGAAAACTCCATATGAAATTTTCAAAAATAAAAAGCCTAAATTAGCTATTTCCATCCTTTTGGATGTAAATGTTTTGTTTTAAACAACGGTAAAGAAAACCTTGGCAAATTTGATGCTAAAAGTGATGAAGGAATTTTTTTTGGGTTAATCCTTAAATTCTAAAGCTTATCGAGTTTTTAATAAAAGAACTTTAGTTGTAGAAGAGTCTATACATGTTGTTTTCGATGATAATCCCCTTCCAAGGAAGGATTCTTGTGTGAATGATGATGTAGGTGTTATAAATACAAATGATGTTAGACATGAAGTTGGAGAACCATCATCAAAGGAAGAAACGAAAAATGAGGAAACTCATGATCCTCTTGAGAATCCAACCATTGAAGAAAGGGAAGTATCTTATCCAAGAGAGTACAACTATGTCAAGGATGGTGAAATTATAGGTGATCCATCAAAAGGGGTAACAACGCGATCTTCTCTTAGAAATATTTGTAATTATGTTGCATTTATCTCATGCATAGAGCCTAAGAATATTAAAGAAGCATTAAATGATGAACATTGGATTATGGCTATGCAAGAAGAGTTAAATCAATTTGAGAGAAGTAAAGTATGGACATTAGTTGAAAGGCCTAGTAATAAATCTACTGTAGGTACTAGATGGGTTTTTAGAAATAAACTTGATGAAAGTGGTAATATAGTGAGGAACAAGGCTAGACTTGTTGCTCAAGGCTATACTCAAGAAGAGGGCATAGACTATGATGAAACATACGCTCCCGTAGCTAGGATGGAAGCAATTAGAATGTTATTAGCATTTGCATGTTTCAATGAATTTAAATTATATCAAATGGATGTTAAAAGTGTATTTTTAAATGGTTTTATAAAAGAAGAAGTGTACGTGGAACAACCTCCAGGTTTTGAAGATTCAAATTTTTCGGATCATGTTTTAAAATTGACAAAAGCTCTTTATGGTTTAAAACAAGCTCCTAGAGCTTGGTATGAAAGATTGTTAAATTTTTTAATTGAAAAAGATTTTTTAAAAGGAAAGGTTGACACTACATTGTTTTTAAAGAGAAAAGGTAAAGATTTATTAGTAGTTCAAATTTATGTTGATGATATAATATTTGGTTCTACTAATGATGTTCTTTGCCAATAATTTTTAAGCTAATGCAAAGTGAGTTTGAGATGAGCATAATGGGGGAGCTCTCATTTTTCTTGGGACTCCAAATCAAGCAAAGAAAAGATGGCATCTTCATTAATCAAGCTAAGTACGTCAAAGATATGCTCAAGAAGTTTGGACTGGAAAATGGGAAACCTCATAACACTCCAATGAGCTCTTCAACAAAGCTTGACTTAGATGAAGGAGGTAAATGTGTAGATGTTAAATTATATAGGTCAATGATTGGATCTTTGCTTTATCTAACTGCAAGTAGACCGGATATTATGTTTAGTGTTTGCTTGTGTGCTAGGTTTCAATCATGTCCTAAAGAATCACATTTACTAGCTGTTAAGAGAATCTTTAGATACCTTAAGGACACTCCTAGTTTAGGACTTTGGTATCCTAGAGACTCTAGCTTTAGCTTGCATGCCTTTTCTGATACGGATTATGGAGGATGCAAATTAGATAGGAAAATCACCTCCGATACTTGTCAATTCCTTGGAAATATGCTGATTTCTTGGTTTTCAAAGAAGCAAAATTGTGTTGCATTATCTACCACTGAAGCGGAATACATTTCAGCTGGTAGTTGTTGTGCACAAGTTTTATGGATGAAACAACAACTTTTTGATTATGGAATTGAAGTAGGTACCATTCCTATCAAGTGTGACAATACTAGTGCTATTTATCTCACTAAAAATCCCATCCAACACTCTAGAACTAAGCACACTGAAATAAGACATCACTTCATTAGAGACCATGTCACTAAGGAAGATGTAGTTCTAGAATATGTTGATACTTTGCATCAATTAGCGAATATCTTTACAAAACCCTTAGACAAGGAAAGGTTTTGGACACTTAGAAGAGAATTAGGTTTAACTAACCTATATTCACTTAGTGTTTAAAATAATTTAGCACTTTTAATAAATACTGAAAAATGCTTATAATAATTTTTGATTGCATTCTTGCTATTAGTTAGGGGGAGTTTATGATTCTTAGTGAAAATTAATTTTATGTTCAAATAATGTTTAAAGATTAATTTAATTGTTTGAACATAATTATTTTTCAATATATGAGTTGCCTATACCACTAGAGAAGATTAATTTAGCATTTTATGTGCTTAAAAGTCAGATTTTAGCATTTTGGTGCAGAGGGAATCAATCCCCCCATGAGGGAACCGATCCCCCCTTTGAATGGGAACCGATTCCCCCCACAGGAGAATCGATACCCCCCTGGGGTTCTAGTTAAACACGGGCAAAACCCTTATTTTTTTTCAAAACCCTTTTCTTCCTTCACGCCGTTTCTTACCTCTACTCTCTCAAATCTCCATTCTTGCCTCAAATCAACGTTTTTAATCGGAATTCACTTCAAATATCATCCTCTAAACCTGTTGGAATCATCAAAAAAAATGTGCAAACTTCATCTAATCTCACTCAAATCCGAAATCCTTCAAGGTTACATATTCTATTCCGATTCTTAAACCATGTCAAATCCTAAACGACCTAGGACATTGTCTAGTTGCTCAAGTCAAAACCGACCTCTTATTCCTCCACCCAATCCAAATAACCCAAATATGACCATTATGAACTCTTGTTTCAACGTACCTGGTTATGGACAAGATCTATACCATATGTACCATACTTGTATTGAGTCATATAAAATCTGGGAAGAGTGTATCCCTTCGATCCAAGCTATAGAAGATATGGACTTCCAATATCTTCCTACTCTTAAATCCTAGAAGTTTTATAAACTCTTTTAACTCAAACTTTTGGTTTATCATCAATTAGTCAGTATTTTTCTATTCCAATATGGTATGTGTCCAAAACGAGCTCCGATCTGAAACTATATGAATTTGATCCTATCTTTTAGGACAATTCATTTTTATTGACTCCGGCACAATCGCTACCCATTTTGGACTAGATACTTCAGGTTTAATGAAAAAGGGACTGTGGATTCACCCTATAAGTCTAAGGATAGTGAGAGTACCCTAAGAACTCATCGTGATAGATTCCTTCATTATTTGATCTCTTGGTGGTTTAGACCATCCAGAGGTAGGTACTCCTCCCTTAGGAACATAGATATATGGTGGATATATTGTATCCAACATAAAAATAAGATTTATCTACCACAGATCATTTTTAGTGAGTTTCCATAAACATTGTTCCTTCCAAGAATATAGAAATATTGGTTTATGGTTGTCTCCTTAGTAATTTGTTTATCAAACTCGGTCTTTGGGTCAATGGGTTTATCGTCCCGAACTCAGGACTTTTAATTGTGAAACATTTTGATGTTCATGGATTGTTTTATTTTGCGTGTTTGAATTTGTTGGATAAATGGATATTTGAACTTATATGCTTATATATTTGGTTTGATTTTTCACTTTCATTCTAAACTTAATGTTTATTTTTGCATCATTTACATATTAGTTGCATTATGACCAATTTTTGTCATTTCACATTAATTATGAATATTGATTATGAAACTAATGGCTAACGTTTCTCTTGCTTGTGATCTTAGCAGCTTATATTATATATAATCAATTGGCTAACTGATTTCAAAACCTTGTTTAAATTCTTTAAAATGTCTTTTTGATTTAACAAAAAGGGGGAGAAGTGTTAAAGCGTTTTTAAATGATAAATGGGAGAAGTGTTAAAGTAAGGGGGAGTAATTTCAAAACTTGATTTCAAAATCTTAAAATTACTAAAATGTTTTTGTTATATCAAAAAGGGGGAGATTGTTGAAAACATTTTGATATTTCGATATAACAAATTAAGTTAAATGAATTTTAAGATTTTCCAAATGATTTTCTAAGTATATTCGATATAATTATTCGAATATCAAAACATTACTCAAAATATTTCTAAAATCATTTTTAATCCTTACTTAAGTGTAAAATTAAGTTTTAATCTTAAAACAATTTCAAAATAATCTTTCAAAGTATTTCGAACCATGTCAAACCCAAAATTTCCAGATTGCTCAGAGGGAACCGATTCCCTCCCATAGGGGGTACCGATTCCCCCCTGAATGGTTTGACTCCGAGATTTCCAGAATGCTCGGAGGGAACCGATTCCCCCATAGCGGGTACCGATTCCCCCCTGTTCAACGGTCGAAATATTTGAATTTTACACTTAGGGAACCGATTCCCTATAAGGAGGAACCGATTCCCCCCACGCTCCAAGCTGTTTTATTAATTGTTTTCACACTAAAACGGCTATATTATCTTCATTAATTATCCCCAACGTTTAGAAGTGATTCAATGTGTATTTAAACAAGTTCTGAAGCCCTTGATCAGCAAGAAATCATAGAGAAACAAGAGAGAAAGCATCAAACACAAAGTTTGTGCAATTCAAGCCAATTTTCATTCAATATTCATTTTGCTTTCAAAGAACACTTATTGTGCTCATTTGTAATTTTCTTTGAGTGTTCTTTTCTTGTTCTAGAATTGTGCAAACATCTTACCTTGTGAGGTTTTCTTGTAAGTTTGCAAATTTGTAATCTTCTCTTTGGGAAAAAGAGTGTTCTCAAGAGTTGGGGTATACTCTTGAGGGATTTTGTAAGGTTATCTCTTTGGCCTCAAAAGAAAGAACAAATTAGTGAATTTGTTGGAAAATCCTTAGTGTGGATAGCTAAGGTAGTGGACGTAGACTTTGTTTGAGAAAGTCGAACCACTGTAAATCGCTGTGCAATTACTTTCAATTTTTTGCAAAAGCTTCCACGAAATTTTTAATTGCCAATTCACCCCCCTCTTGGCCGATTCTGTCGATCGATTAACTCAACAAATACCGATGCTAAAAATTTTCCAAAATACTACAGGGGTATCGATACCCTGCTACAGTGTACCGATACCCTGCTACAGTAATTTCAATTAAACATATATAAAACTCCTAAAAATTTAAACTTTCATCACTATAGAGTTACCATTTACATAAATACGTTTAAAACATTACAAAACTCGATCAGAGCATACATACTTAATTTACTGACTTTGTTTACATGTCAACCTATTTATCATATACCAAGACATATTGTGTAATTTACTTCTGATCTGATCTTTGAGCGGAGATATGTTGTTCCTTTGAACTTAGCTTTGATCATCCTGCTTCTCAGTACCTACGTGTAAATCACTTATACGCTAAGTCATAGACTTAGTGAGGCATGAAAAACATGTAATATTATTCTACTCATATCAATGCATAAAAAAATCATACTTTAATATCATACAAAAGCATATATCCTTTCATATAACCAATACACACATATACATATATCATTAACATGCTTATCAATACTTATATTATTATCATTAATTCTCTTTTTATCATATAAGCATATACTGAACATTTTTATACTCACCTTCGAACATACATATCATTTCACAACAGAGCACACACAATATCATATCCATTGATTTATTTACTCTCTTTAAAGCCCATGTACACTTCTGAGAACTTAAGGTATGTGAATACATTGAGGTTGTGCACCACTATGCTGTCACCATAGCTCGTATAAATGTCCCAAAGGACCAGTCCATAGATCCCGAAGAATCTAGGTAATCATACCATATGTTCCAAAGAACATAGGTAAATAATCCATATATCCCGAAGAACATAGGTAAATAGTCCATATGTCCCAAAGAATATAGGTAAACCCTCAACTCTTGGCATGCCAACTATACCCCTAGCTCTCATATCACATAACATGGGCACTATCATCATGCTTCATTTATTTATGCATTCATATCATTGCTCTTATAATCACATATTTCTTTTCTTCTGTCACATACCATATGTATGTGTAAATATTTGTTTCATATCATATAACATGTATCACATGTGCATGTAATCACATAGTATTTAAACTTATACATGTATTCATGTACATACTTCCATATATTTCATGTATCAATGCCAGATAACTTATGTCATATTTTCATATAGTTATGTAGTTTAATATCACATATCACATATCACATATAATAACATATGACACATATACCCATTTCCATGTACTCATGTATTCATGCTCACCTAAGCATCATATCAATCACAATTCAAATAACATTTCAGGAGTCACCTCTTACCATAATAACTCCGTCATTGGCTCATCGCAGGCCAATGTTTGCTCAATAACATAGGTACAAATTAAATTGCACTCACCTTGACACTTTATATATCCAAATCCACTTCTATGATTTATCTCTTTGGATTGATCCAAACTTTGTAGTCGTTTCAGAACTTGCTTGTGCTCGATATATACACGATCATACATTTTTAAGGTAATTATCAGATATCTACACCTTGTAATTTGATGCTAATAACTTAAACAAATTTAATGAACTAAAATTCACTTTTTCCTTTATGGGGTATCGATACACTCCTTAAGGTATCAATACCCTTATTACATTCTGTGATTTTTCGTTCAGAAGGGTATCGGTACACATACATAGGGTACCGATACACTCTGCCCAAAATAGGCTTTTTCACCCGAAAATTCATCAACTCTTCACTGAATTTCCTCATACAAAGCTTCTTTCATACCACCAAACTCAACTACAACCATTTTAACTAACTTTTATCATTCCTACACTTTATTATCTCCCATATATCATTCAGATTCTTAAAACTAAGAATCTTACTAAATTTTCCATGTAATCTAAACTTATTTCTAACACTTATAACTTCTTATTCACACCTATGACAAGTCAAATTCCATCTCAAAGTTCCTTTATTAACTCTTTTCCAGAAATTCCCTTAAAAACCTTTTCTCTTTAATCTTTCATAACTTCTTCATCTTTTGATTTTAAGACAACTTAAGCTTTCCTTAAGCTTAAGTACTACCTAAGGATCAAAACACATACTTAAAATAAACAAATAATCAGCTAACAAGAAAACTCACCTTTAATGGAGACTTACGGGGAGAAGAAGAATGAGAAGAAGGCAGGGAGATAAGCTTCCAGATGCTCCTTCACCCCCTAATGCTTATCTCTTAAATAAGAGATAAATATATTTTACATGAAAAGACCAAATTACCCTTCATACTTTTATTCTTCATAATTTAATCCAATACCAGAATATAACACTTTAAATCTCTAAACTTTTTAATAAATTCTACTTTAATCACTAACTTTTGAACTTTTATAATTTGGTCACTAACCCGTAGTTTGGGATGTTTCACATTGTCCTCTCATTATGTGTTAGATGATCAAGTTTATCAAGTTGAGAGCCATTAAGAATTACAATATTCATAATTCAATTCACTCTAAAGTTAAACTAGTCATCCACGAAAAATATATTTACCATTGTATCCAGCGTAATAACGGATGTAACTGGATGATCCATGTATCAAAGAAAAAAAAGAAAATCAACATATGTTGATTAACAAGATACAATTATCCTCGTACATGTTGTGCAAAAGAGATTAACCAGGATCATCCTATCTCTAATTCTAACATAATTTGCGAAACCATCAAGTACATGGTCAAAGCAAACTCTCATATAACTATTCACTACTGATTTCTATTATACAATCATAGTATGGCTACATTGTCTCATACAAAAAAGTATGGAAGGCAAAATAAAATGTTGTTATAAAATTGTTCGATGAGTGAGATTCATCTTACAATGAGCTATCAAGTTGGTTTAATGTAATAAAAAACTCAATCCTGAGACAATAGTTGAGTTCAAAACTTGTCATGCGCACGAGAACAATAAAATGGTCCAAGAAAAATGTCAATTCTATCGTATTTTTTAGACTTACTCATAATGCACTAATGTAGTGAAATACTATAAATCGATGGTCAAATTAATGATATTTTATTGTATAGAAAATACAAGCATATTTTATTACTAACAGTTATTTAAGACAATAACTAAAAACATTATTCTCATTGAATTTACCCTAGATAAGGGGGAAAGATACAAAATCTTGATCTTTTTTCCTTATAAATTTACGGTGTTTTCATGTTCTTAATATGGATGATATACGCATCATTTCAGATCGAGGAATTAAGGTCAAAGCAACAGTGGACTCCTTGGGTAGAATGTGAAAACCTCCACATGTCCAACATCGTTATTTTACTTGACATATTGCAACAAACTATCATGAAAAATTTAAGAAGAATGATAAATGTCAACCATTCATACGCATGAGTATACTACTTTTCTTTAAAATTCATTTTCAATCATTTTCATTTTATTTTGTTATACTTATGACTGACTAGTACATATTGCTTAGTTTTCGAACTTTTACCTAAAGGTTTGAGTATAAGTTACAAGAGTTGCAAGCAAAAAATGAATAAGGCTACAATTACATCAAACTTATCATTTAAGAAATGTGGACAAATGCATGTGATGGGGATATCGGTATGGTCATATGATAATAAACTTGGATGAGGCTATCAATTCAATCTTAAAGGGGCACGTTATTTACACGTATTTGCTTTGGTTAAAATGATATTTTTTGGGTAAGATTTTTGTGAAGCTTAGGGGACAAGCTCTTACTTGGATGCAAAACGATCATATTTGTCACCCAATATTAGTAGCATATTTACATAAGAAAATTATAGCATCAAATGTGATGTTAGTAACAAATTTTTCTCATACCTTTGAATTATTGCATGTGTTAGAGATGTCGCGACCTTTTGAAAGGATTGAATCAAACTATTTCAGAGTGAATCTACAAGAAATATGGTGTGATTATGAGATTTTTCAAGCTCTAAAGTAATCATATGTCATAGAAACTTGTTCACGTTCTCATTTGGCCTACAAAAGTTATGTTGATCTCGTCTATCATCTTTCACAAGTATTCAAGGTATATGAATTTGAGTTCCCCTCGTAGGTAACGAAAAAGACCCAAATGAGATTCAAATTTGACTTACAATCATACCATATCCAATTTGATTAAGGGAACCAAATCATCCAAAATCCACTCAAATTCAATGTGATATAGATATTAAAGAGCTGTCAAAAGAACTTAAATGATGTGGACATTGTAGAAACCCATGTCACAATAGAAAAAATATTTATCTATTTTAACAACTCTCAATCATGGACCATAGTTATGTAAATTTATTTTCTTGTATTTTATTTTATGTTATTTTAATGTATGGTATTGTATTTTATATTATTTTATAATATTTTATTTTCTGGTATTATATTTTTTGGTATTGTATTTTGTATTTTTTTCATATAAATATTAAAAATTTATGTATTTTTTATTTTGTTTTATTCTTTTAACATTTTTCATTCACAATTTTTTCATAATCTCTTAACTTACTCATTTGAGGAAAAAGAATTAAATGGTATAAATGATATAAATTAGAGATTAAAATATAAATAATTAAATATGTTATGTGATAACCCCGCAAAAAACTATATTTTGTGCCTTTTCACTTATGTTATTGGTTGTCTATAGCCCATTTAGTTGCATATAGTTACATTTAGACCAATGTAGTTGCATATGGTGGTGTTTGTTTTGCTATAGCAATGTAACACCCCAATTTAGGGGCTAAATTTTAAGAAATTACAAAGTATTGGATTTAATTGGTATTTTGGAAGAAAATTGAGGATTAAATTATAAGATTTCAAAGTTGGAAGATTGTTTTAAGAAGTGCAAGAAATTCAGTGGCTAGATTGATGATTTGACCATTTTTCTTTTGTGATGAATTATAACACCCATTCCCCGTATGTTTTTATACAGATTTCCCAGATTTTCCTCTCCAACAACTCTCCTTCCAACTCCGATCTACTCGTCGTCCGACCTCCAAACGACGAGCCGAAACCACCATCGTGTTCGTTGTCAACCGAGGAACAAAACCCCTTAAACCTTTCGTCGTGAATCATCGCCGTTCGTCGCTAATTTCAGTCGGAAGTATCGTCGGTAATAACTCAGTTTTCATTGGTTTTTCATCGATTCACGACGATCGGGTCATCCGTTTACGACACCTCCCGCACCATCGTGTTCGTTGCATTGTTCCGAGTTCGCCGGTGTCATCCTTGGTCTCCTTCGACGGCGGCGCGTAAGGAGGTGAAGCGGTCAAAGTTTTCGATTTGTTGAAATCGAGCTCTCCGCCGTTCAAAATTGTGAACCAAGCTTTGTAAGTATCTCGAAATCGCTCAAAATAATTTTTAGAAATTTTTCCAGGATTTTAGCACTGTTCACGCGCCCCCACGCGCCGCCACTACGCGTGGGGAAGGAAAAAGTGTCCGGTTTGACCAGTCACAACCCGACCCGACCCGTTGACCCGTTGACCCATTGACCGTTGACCGGCGTTGACCACTGTTGACCAAAACTTTGATTGGCTTTGACCGAGTATTAAACGACCTTTGACTTTGACCGAGTATACCTATCCTGACATTTTTCGACGTTCCAAATCCGATTCTGCTGTCCGTCTTTTGAAATTTGAACCCGAAGACCTCGAAATTACCGGTCAAACCCGTTGACTTTGATTTTGACCGAAAATTCCAAATTTCCGAAAAGTCATATTTTATGCTTTCGACGTCCTGAATCTGAATCCGAAGTCCGTTTTGCCAAATTCGAACCCGGTAAGCCATCTTTCACTGATTTATTACCCGATTCGATTCGTTTATCGTAATTAAGCTCCGTTTCTGATATAATTTATGTTGATATGTATCTGAGGAATTATTGGAAGTTGAATTGAAGATCAAAGGCATTCGAATGGAATTTTTATGGTCGATCAGTATTGCACAAAAATTGAGGTAATACTTTACTACCTCTTTATGCTTTATGGAACATGTGAATATTGGTAAATGCATGATTAAGATAATGTTGGTCTCATTTGTGTAGTTAATTAGTTTCTACACTCGATCTGAATACGGTAAAAGGGTTCAGTAATTGATTATGGTTCAGATGATTTTTATAAGAAATTGAGGGATTGTTAGAATTAAATTACAAGTTCTGTGCTTAGTGATAAAGAAATCAACATGGGTTTGTAACTTATAGTTTATTTCATCAAAGGTTAAATGTTAAAGGTACTTGGATGGGAAATTATGATAATACTCCGGTAGGGTAAAATTACGAAAAATATCCTTAAGTTGGAAAATGACAAGAATTGTCTCTGGAAGTGGATTAATAAATATGAAAAGAATTATTGATCTGCTAAAACTATTGATGTACGTAAGAAATGTTAGTTTTACTTGGAAATTATGGATAACCGATTTTTAACCCCAAGAAGGTTTATGCTAGATACTAGAAGTCTTTTAAGGAATCATTTCAAGATCAAAGAATGTTCGAGGAAGCAATTAATCATAGGATCTCTATATTATATTATTTTCGTTAAGAGCTAATATCGAAATTATCTGGTTAAGAAATTACGAAAATGCCCTTGAGAGATAAAATAGTTTGAATTGACCCTGAATGAGAAAATACTTTGAGGATTTGTACTTAACTCGATTAAGTACGAATTTAATTGTTAAGATCCTGTCTTTGTACAGAAAAATTTATGATATTCCGTTTGTAAAATCTGAGAAGACACTTGACCCGAAAATATTCGAATAATGAGTAAATACTTGAAGAGTAATTTATCGGGGGTATTCTGCTATTAGAATTGTTCGAAAGGACTGAAGTAAATGATAAGAATGAATTAAATAATAAGATCGGATGACAGGAAAAGATTGAAATACCGTAGATCTATAAAATGACCAAAATACCCCTGTAATGGAAATGACCCAAGAATATCACCAAGCTCATGAATGATTGGATATCCTCGAGCTCTGAAATGAATGGAATAAAACTGAACACCAAAATTACCAAAATACCCTCATGACCTATACCAAGTAAATGCCTTGGATTAATTAAGGAATCCAAATAAGCATAGGTATTGGCCTACCTTTAAAAGTAACCCTAAAGCTATGTCAATACCTGAATGGCATAGATATTACTGGAATGCGTGTTCGTCTTCTTAAGTTTGACTCGATGATAAATTTTGGAAGTATTCAACTTAGTTCAACTCTGGATCACATTCAGTACTAAGAATTGGACGTTTGCTCGACAAATCAACCACAAACTAAATTGAATAGAACGGAAGTGCAGCATGTGTCTGAAAATCAGGAACGCTTGAATTACTCTGGAAAATCCCAAAGTATCTGGAATGGACTTGAATGCTAAATAAATTAAGTAACTACAAGGAATGGGGATTGAATAAGTGAGTTGGATGAATCTGGAAATGTTAATGAACATATATGATGTAATGTTCTTATGGATTATGAATTACAAAATCAAGTACGTCAGTATTTCATAATATGGTGAAAGCGTGAACATGAAATAAAGACATTGGAAGATTTATTCAACGTTAATTTCGAAAATGATATATGAACAAGAATTTGTGGTATTAAAGAGTAAATACCCTGGAAGGAAAAAGAATTGTACCAGTGCATCTATCGACTTCAGTAAGGGAGTTCTTTCGGCATTGTTGCAGAGTATGGTACATGTGATTAGGGGGCATGTAATTGTATTTTGATTTATATACGTGTTTGGAAATCTATTTTATTTTTAAATAGTGAAAACTAATTTTATAAGTTTACATGTTCTGATAAAAGTTTTAAATTTTCCGCTATTTTTACAATGGGTCGCTCCGGTGGCCCTAATGTGACACCCCGGATCGAATCCTCCGTATCGGTCTGGGAGGTTACAAGCAATTCATTCATGTAATTGATGTTGCTTAAAGGGAAAAGTGGTGAATTGTGCAGGTGAAGGAAGCTAAAGGAGAAAGGGAAAATGCCGCAACATTCTGGATAACATTATTGGGCTGAAATTGTTGCAACATGCTGGATAGCATTCTTGGGCACAGAAAAAGACAAAACGACGAAGATATTTTATTGTTGTTGCCAATTATCACACATGAATTCCTTCATCCAACTGTCCAGTCCACATATGTGAAAGGAATATTCCCTTATGGTAGAAAATAAATTGTGGCACAAAACCATATGAGCACATACTGTAAATAGTTAAGGATACCCACAAATTAAAGGAAGAGGAGTTTATGAGATAAGAGATAAAAGAGTGAGAGGCACTCTCACTTTTCATTTATTCTTCGTGGCGACCTCCATTGCTGAATCTCCAACGGAATGAAGCTTGTTGGCCTTTAAGAGAAATAACGACGCTTGGGTGGTTCACGATAATCCATGGCGGCTCTTGGGTTAGAAGTTTTCTTCCTCTAGTTGTTCTTTATTTTCTTCATCTTTTGCTGGATATGGGTTGTACTAAATGGATGATTATGGATGTTAATTACCCAACCATGAACTAACTTAAGTTGACTTGTATTTATCTTTAATGAATCTATTTTGTGTTTGAATGAATGCTGCAGTATTTCTAGTTTATATACATGCTTTGTTCACTGTTTTATTTCTTAGATTTGTAAGAGCTTTCAAGAGATAGCTTTTATCTAAGTTTAATGCTTGATATCGAGAGAGTTAAGCCTAGATCTTTGTGAACAATGGGTTGAGCTGGGAATCAAAACCCTAACTCGCCTTAGAGATAAAAATAGGGTTTTAATGACTAAAAGGAGTAGAGCTTAATCGATAGTACCATGCTAGGGTTCACGTTGAGAGGTATTGTTTTATCATTTTCACTATTAGGTTTATTACTAGAGATAGCCTAAAAACAGTTAGTAAACTTTGTTGAGCATCGTATTAATTGGAAATTGTTAGACGTTCTTTAAGGATAAGACATAGGATTCCAAGATAAACTCATCCGTTTATCATTCTTAAGAGTTTTGTTAGGTCGTATCATTGTCTTATCTTGTACATCTAGTTCTCAAATCAATTTTTTCATAGCATTCTTTACTTTATTGTTTGTCATAACTTTTCACCCACATCAATACTTTGCCACAACATTCTCATCCAATTGTTCATACCATCTTACATTTTAGTTGTTTATAATTCAGTGCATAAACTTAACTCGAAATCCCTCTAATCACTGTGGAGATAATACTCACCCACTACTATATTACTTGTTCGTTGTGTATATTTGCACATTTTTACGTGCCATAGCATAGTACAATTACACATGCAACATTATATCTTATATTTGAACTTAAAATAATTTAAAATATTTAAAAAACTCTAACCCCGAAACAAAGTGGTATTATTGAAGGCAAAAATGTGTTTTACATAAAGTGTCTTCCACATGTGCTGCTAAACAACATAATTGCAAATATGCTTAATCTGAAAGAGTGACATTTCAGTAAATATTAACCAAATGATACTATTTAAAATATTTGAATGATTTTTAAGTAAAATTGTTAGGACATTGTAATAAATTGGAAAAAATGAGCAGTAGATCATAGGCTTGAGTTTTTGTGTCACGAAAATATTCACTCTTACTTTATCTTAAGGTAAATTATATAAAAAAATTTATTTTTAAGCATTTTATCGTTTATATTATTAGATTTTTAATTATTTTATTTATATCATTAGATTGTTAATTCGATAGTGTCTTTTTTAATAATTTAGAGTTATTATAAGGTAATATCAATTTAAATATTTCTTAATTATTGACACACACATATAATATGCATACACAACTGTTCAAATTACGACAGAGATCAACCTATCTTTTTACCACTGTAACTATTTAATGAGTTCAAATTTAAGCATATTCAAATGAGAAAATAACCTCAGTGACCAAAAATCCCAGATAATATACGATTTTGACCAACTTTTTTTGGATTTGCGAAAATGACTAATAAAATCGCAATGCGATCTCTAATTCGCATTGCGATCTCCACTATCGCAAATTCGCGTTGCATTTCGCGTTGCGATAGTTGAAAATCGCGTTGCGATTTTCCATTTCGCGTTGCGATAGTTGAAAATCGCGTTGCGATAGTCTACAGTTGTCGTTGCGATTTTCCAAATTCGTTGCGATTTTCCAAATTCGTTGCGATAGTATACAGTTATTGTTGCGATAGTCTACCAAATTCGTTGCGAAAATTCGTCGCGATAGTTAAAAAAAAAGATTTTGTTTCTTAAGAATTTTCTCTAAAAAGATAGTATCCGCGCGGACGTGTCGAAGACACGTATTACCACGACCACAACCACGACCACGACCCGACCCGACACGAGACGGACGGCGGCAGCGGCGGCGCGCGAGAGTCCCCCTTGTTCTCTATCACTCAACAAGGAAGTGGGAAAGCCAAGCCTTAAATACCATTCCCAATAGTGTTTCCAATACTATGTGGGATTGAGCATTACCAACACTTGTTTCCAATACAATGTGATTATTCAGGAAACAATTAACAATCATGCACCTTAAAACAACTGAATCAGCAACCAATTGCATTAGTATTATACGATTAAATATGTCATAATTAAAAGTCAATCTACAATCAATCGCGATTATTGCAATTTTAAGCAAAACATTCAAAAATAATATCATTATTTAAGGCTCAATCCCACATAGTATTGGGAACAAGTGTTGGTAATGCTCAAATCCCACATAGTATTGGAAACACTATTAGGAATGGTATTTAAGGCTTGGCTTTCCCACTTCCTTGTTGAGTGATAGAGAACAAGGGGGACTCTCGCGCGCCGCCGCCGCCGCCGTCTCGTCTCGGGTCGTGGTCGTGGTCGTGGTCGTGGTCGTGGTCGTGGTCGTGGTCGTGGTCATACGTGTCTTCGACACGTCCGCGCGGATACTATCTTTTTAGAGAAAATTCTTAAGAAACAAAATCTTTTTTTTAACTATCACAATGACAACTGTAGACTATCGCAACAACAACTGTAGACTATCGCAATGAATTTGAAAAATCGCAACGAATTTAGAAAATCGCAACGACAACTGTTGACTATCGCAACGCGAAATGGAAAATCGCAACGCGATTTTCAACTATCGCAACGCGAAATGCAACGCGAATTTGCGATAGTGGAGATCGCAATGCGAATTAGAGATCGCATTGCGATTTTGTTGGTCATTTTCGTAAATTCAAAAAAAGTTGGTCAAAATCGTATATTATCTGAGATTTTTGGTCACTGAGGTTATTTTCTCTATTCAAATTTATATCATTTCAATGAAATCAATTAAATTAATATTTAAGTAATTAAATATTATAAAATTCACACTAATTAAATATATACTAATAATATATAAAATAATTATTATATAAATATAAATAATTAAAGATAAAATAAATTTAAAAAGAGAAAAATAGTAGTGGTAAGAAGGCTTTGGGCCGGAGCCTCGACATAGCTTAGATTAGGATATTGTCTGTAACCATTCCTAACTTGTAATTTTAAGCCCAAACAAAACCCAAAGCCGTGAAGAAGGCCGTCTGAAATCTTCATAATAAAATCAAATCTCATTGATGTATGTTACTCTCTTCATTCATTTGATTGCAAGGTTCAGTTTCCTTTCGTCTTTAGATTCTCTTTCTGGTCACCCTCTCAGCTCTTTCAATCTCTCGCCATGTACTGTACAAGTCTCTCTCTTCCTTGCCTTCTTATTATACATCATATTTCTAATTTATCTCCACTCTCTTTTTTATGTGTTCACGTTTCATTTTCTTTTTCTGTTGTTTAGATTCCATTTCTGTGTATCTATTTAATAAAAGTCTTTTTTTCGTTGATTTCTGCTGATGGGTCTTCTGCTATTTGATCCCGGATCCAGATCTGGATCTGGGTTTTGTTAGATCTGCTTTTATTTTGGCTCGGATCTTGATTTCCTTGAAATATTATATGCTACTAGTATTAGATTTCTACAATATCTACTTGTTTTGTTTGCCTAGAGTTATAATTTTATCATTTCATTCGATATGATACGGTGTTCTAGCTGATTCATAGCCTGTGTTTTACTTGTTCTTATCCCGTCAAATAAATTGTTGTTAATGTTATCCGTCACTTCGATTTAGGAAATGACATGCATCTGTCTTATATGAAAATTGCGGGATGGTTTCTATTATATGTCAAATATTATTTTGTTCCATTTTCCATTTTGTTTATTGGTCAAATAAGCTGGGATGGATCTTCTCTTATGTTCTTTTCCCCCTCAGCCATAATACAAGGATGGGGCTTTCTTTTGCTAAGTTGTTCAGTCGCCTGTTTGCCAAGAAAGAGATGCGAATTCTTATGGTGGGTCTTGATGCTGCTGGTAAGACTACCATATTGTACAAGCTGAAGCTCGGAGAGATTGTCACCACCATTCCCACAATCGGTGTGTTCTTAGTGTTGAATTTTCTTCAAGTACTATGTTTTTTTTTCTGTTTATAGATATCAATACTTATTGCTAACTCACCCAGGGTTTAATGTGGAGACTGTGGAATATAAGAACATTAGCTTTACTGTTTGGGATGTTGGTGGTCAGGACAAGGTAATACAACAGGAACTCAAAAAATGTTGCGGATTTAACCATAAATACCAATATTTTACCATTCATTGTTTTCTCGGGTCTTACTGCTTGATGGAACATGTCATTTTGCCATTTATTCAACTGTATAATAATCTTGCTGTTTCAACTGTTTGATGTGCTAATGGACAGTCTTATGCTAATGGCATAATCCATCACCAGCATATAAGATAATCATGAGCTACATCTACTACTGCCACCTTGTCTCTCTAGTTTATCCTTTGGTGTTATGAGGACAGCCTATATGTGTTGTGGCTGACACATTATTTGGCTTCTTGCCTTTATTGTATTTTCTATCTGGTGTGCTTATGGACGGTCCTGTTCTGGTTAGATTGCCATTCGTCAGCACAAAACATATTCATAAGCTATATGAATTGCTTCTGCCTTATTGATATCCTCTTCACTGGATGAGGAAGGCTATTTATTTCATGAGAAACATAACATGCTTATTTGTGTATTTTACTTGCAATTTTGTTTAATTTTCATTTGTTTGCTGGGATTTTATATTCCTACATCAACACAGTAGAAAACTGTTTGATATATTGATTTATTTGTGAATATTAATAGAAGGCTTTGATTTTTTTACTGCATGAGTATGTTGTTTTATTTTATCCAATGCATTATGATTGCAGATGATTTTGAGTGCATATGGACGGTCTTGTGCTATATTTACTTGTGCTATCTTGTATTCCAAGTTTTTCCTTTGGCTATAAGATGGAGGCTATCTGCATCATGGCATATATATAACAATGCTTATGTATTTGTTTATCTATATATTGTTACCTCTATTCATTCAAACTTGTTTAGTTCTAACTACAATGTTTATGAAAGTGCTTCTTTTTAATTACCTATATGAATCGTGTTGATGATTTGCCGAACTGTGCAAATTGTGATTAATGCCAAGCTAAATCTGTCTTCAGGAACAATTCTATATTCAATATATAGTGCAACCAACAATATTTCTTCATTGTAATCATGTACAGTTTTTTTTATTTCCTGAAAATTGCTGCCTGCTTTTCTCTGGTTGTTGCATTTACCCATTCTTCAAATTAAGAGTGAAATATCTGAAGTTTGATAGCTCGTCATATTCTGATCGCTTTTATGGGCACTTCCAGATCCGACCATTGTGGAGGCACTACTTCCAAAATACCCAGGGGCTGATCTTTGTTGTTGATAGCAATGATCGTGATCGTGTGGTTGAGGCCAGGGATGAGCTTCACCGTATGCTAAATGAGGTGCCATTTTGCTTCTTTGCACTTTATTGGTTTTGTTTGCTCTATTTAGGTGAAACTTCCATTAATGAGAGAAGAGAAGAGAAACTATATGGCTCTATTGGTTTTGTTTCTTATAATGTGTAGGATGAGCTGAGGGATGCTGTGCTGCTTGTATTTGCAAACAAGCAAGATTTACCAAATGCTATGAATGCTGCTGAGATCACTGATAAGCTTGGCCTTCATTCCCTCCGTCAGCGCCACTGGTACTTTATAATCAACTTGTTCCCTTTTTGTTTATTTCCAGATTGATCCGTTTTGTTCTGAAGAATCTCTTCTATTTTTTGAAAGAATTTGATGATTTATTATCTTTGGGAACCACAGGTATATCCAGAGTACATGTGCTACCTCTGGTGAAGGGCTGTATGAGGGATTGGACTGGCTCTCCAACAACATAGCTAGCAAGGTAGGTTCAGTCTGATTTGTGAGCCCGTTGTTGATATGGTTCTTGTCTAATTCATGCTTCTGTTCATTCTATTTTTTACAGGCTTGAGATGGATCAGTGACATGCACATCTGGGGCATCAATCTTTGTGGATTTTGAATTTGAATATGTATATTTTTTATTTTTTATAATGAGATGTTCGGGTATTGGGTTTTTCTTTTACAAGAAATGTACCGAGATTGTGTTAGAAACGGGCATTTTGACTGCCTGCCTGTCTGCCTGCTTTGTAGATGGAATCCATTGTTCTCAGAGTTTGTCTGACGTTTCTTAGTAACATTTTATGAATTCCCAATTATGGTCGCTAGCTCAGAAAGCTGCAAGTGCGCTGTCTGTTCTGGCTTTCAATTGTTGCAACTTTCATTCTCGATCTTCCGTTTCATTTGTTTAGTTAAACGAAATGCAAATGTTCTACTTTCATCATGCATAAGTGTGAGATTAGTCACGTAGATATAGAACACATCACAACTAAAATTCGTTTCCAATATGATGTACAAGGTATGGAAAATCACATGAATCAGAGAGTGACATGTCATGTATGGAATTTTTCACTTTCTGTGGAAGATCCTTTTTTAGGATTGATTGTGATTCAATTCTTGGATAGGCGACGTTAAGTTTTTAATGCTAGTTGATTAAAATAGAAAAAAAAATAGTATCAGTGAGAATTTTGTGAAAAAAAAGATATAATTTGGTGATTAAAGTAAAAAGGAGGTAATAGTTAGTTCGGTGATTATTTACCCTGTAAGTTAAAATTGTCAGGCGATTCATTTGTTTCATTTCTAAGTTGTAAGAACCATTCCTTTTAAGCATCTCTTATGTTATGTAGCCTTCTCTGTATGGGGTAAATGAAACGAGATTAAACGAATAAATAAGGTTGTTCATGTTCGTTTATTTATTTTTTGAAGGTATTCATATTAGTTTAATTTTTTTAGTATCGTGTTCGTATTTGGTTATTTTTTTCGAAGGTGTTCGTTTTAGTTTATTTAATGTTTGCGAATTCATTTAAATGTTCGCGAATATGTTTGTTTAGTGTTCGTGAACATGTTCGTTTATTGTTCGCAAACATTTCGTTTAACGTTAGTTTATCTTTCGCGAACATGTTCGTTTAGAATAAAAGAGAAAAGAGAGCGATGGGAAAAGTTTTTTTTTGTTCCAATAAAGAAAATGATAAAACTACACAACTAATGTTTATACTTCTTAGGATTCATAGTTTAAACTTTGAATTTCGTCATATATTCAATTTAGTATGTAATTTCACTAATATTCAAAATATAAAAAAAAAATAGACAATGAGCTTATAAACAAGCTTGTTCGTGAACATAAACGAACTGAATATACATCTATTTGTGTTCGTTAATTTATTAATTGAATATAAAAATTTTGTTCATACTCATTTGTTTAACTTAATAAATAAACGAACATTATACGAATAGTTCAGGAACAGTTCACCCGACACTCTTATCATCTACATATCTCTTCATCAACTGTTGGGATTTTGAAACGAACACCGGCAACTAACTAAACCAGTTTCTGCAGATTGTGTTTCTTGAAGTTCTTAAAGCTTCTTTGAAGTGCACATGGAGGCCGTTGGGTAGTTGGTCACCACAACCACTCGTCGGCCCCGCTTCTGTCTCGCATCAGTTGTCTTTTTTCTCTAGCGTAAAGAGTGGATTAATAATGTTTGCGTTATTGCCCTCATCCTGCTGATGGTGTCAATGGTGTCGGCCCATTTTGTTGGTTTTGTTAGCTTTAAGCCTCTGTTGCTTATATCGTTCCTTCGTTTGTCTATTTTAAGTAAGCTAAATCGGTGTGTTTGTTTTCATGTTTTTTTATTGAAAAATATAACGTTTCTTCTCTCCTTGCAAATACTAAGACTGTTTGTATGATGCTAAACAACGTTATAGAAAACATCCACTTTTATATAAAATTCAAGACGTTTATAAATACAACTAAATAAAGAATCCATAAGGCCAGCATATAATAGTCCTTATGTACATGTCTGTCCCTTTAAAAAATGTAAGGACAGATCAAATACAAACTAGAAAGAAGAAACTATCACATTTACCCAATTACACTCCCTCAATTGTATATTGTACTATAGTATTGATAATAAATATCCCCACCAAATCAAGGCCACAAACATTAAGCGGCTGATGGGGCGTTAATATAACGAACAACACCAGCTTTTGGCAACGCTGCGAAAAGTTGTTGCAGGCCTGCATGCTCATCCTCATCAGCTTCTGCTTCGCCAGTGGCCACAACATTTTTGTAGTCAAGCGATTCATCATTGTATATATCCCACCATTTTGCCACCAGCATCTTAATATGTTCCATGTCCATGTTTTGTTCTTTGCCGTTATACCTCCATGGTTTGGAGCCAGCCGCACAGTAGTGAACGACCTTGGCCTTTTCTATCTCAATGTTATCCGGGTGGCGCCATAGCATGGCCAGGACCAGGTTGTAAATGGGCGGAATGGGCCTATAAATATCCCTAAAGAACATGTTCAGGTAATCCTGCTCCGCAAAAGGGGTAGGAGGGGTGACTTTGAGAGTGGTCAAGAGGTCCTCGTACACAGATAGGCTGGGTTCATATACAAACATGCCAGCGTTGAAGTAAAGTGGAGGCTTAGGACCGAGCTTGGAAGGCCAGTGGACCTTATCGGGGCACTGCTGGCAGTAGCCAATCTTGTACTGTGGGGTGTGGCTCCAGGTTTTCTCACAGAAGCAATCCATAACAGCATAAAAGTAACCATCCTCCATGTCGAACAAGTGATCAATGTTATCAAACACTTGGATATCTCCATCCAAGTAAATCATCTTGGAATACTCCACAAACTACGGATTGTACAAGTAGATAAAATTAGTATGAAAATGATTCATTTAAACTGAAATTCTCAAATAGAACATGCAAAGATATTGATATTTATTTATACCTCCCAGATACGTAGCTTGGAGTAGTTGATTACATAGTAGGCCATGGCAAACTGGGTCTGGTTCTCAGGTGGATACACAGGCTTGATCTCCTTAAGTATACAACCCTGATCCACAAGTATCTTCCTGTGATCCTCTGGGACGTCGGGCAAATGTGCCACCACAAGTGGATACTTGCTCTTAACCTTCCTGAGTCCCTTGGCTAAACCCATCACGCCCTTCACGTAGTCTCCGTTCCCTGCCAAGAACGTAACGTAAGCCCTTTTGGGAGGGACTGGAGCCTTGGTGACGGTGAGAGTGGCAGCTTTGGTACTGGTGATGTTAGGAGCCATGTTTTGCTTAAATGGTAAAAGGGTAAGCTATGGGTGTTTTTAGTTGAGTGTTTGGTTTGAAGGAAAATGAGTGTTGTTGGAAAAGTGAGATCAGTTGTTGCTTGATGTGGGAGACGGAGGTGGCGAGGTGGTGTTTATATAGCAATCTATAAAACGCGTTGGCCCACCAAAAAGAAAAAAAAGAAAAATTATTTTATTATTTTGTGTTCTAATTGTGAACTCTTCATTAATAAAATACAATTAATTAAATATTTTATGGTATTACTTTTAAAAATATAAAAATACACCTTTCTCAAAATCAATTTTTAATGTTATTAATGTAGACACTTATTTTCGTCCATGTGGCATCTACATGATTTATGCGTTATTATTTATAGTATATGCTATGTGTATTATATTACATAATATACACATACTATATATTATAACTATATGGCATATGTTTATTACTATTAATTTGTTTTTCATTACATGTTGCAGGCTTGAATATTCGGCCCAAGATTATTACAAAGCTACTGGTCCACATGGGACCTGAAATTAGCTTCCCAACGTTGAACCTAAGCTGCCCCAACGCCGCATGCCTTCATCCCAAGCCAACCTCCGTTTTTCACGGCCACACGCTGCCAACTCCGAATCCTTCGGCACAAGGAGAGCACGCCAACGTCACGCAACCACAACAAACAAACAAGTTCAGTGTAGATAGGATTCATAAAAATAGGATCTATTCGCACTATAAATACATGTAATCAAACACTCAGGGGGACCAGGGGCAGCAGATTCGAAATGGAAACGAAAAAAGAAAAATAACTAGGGTGATTCAGGGAAAAACTTACAGTGGAGAAAACCCCGAAAAGAGCCAATAAATTATCACCAATTGTTTGCCTAACCGCGTCAGAAGCCAAATCCTCCACTCTTCTCTCGAACCAGAACCGCCACACGGCCATGAAAACATGCATAAAGGTGCAACCTTTGGCGAAGAACGATTGGGAATCCATGTCCTCAATGAAAGAGACCATGAACAACAAGAACCCGATGACAAACAGGAGCAGACCCGAGAAGGAATCGAAAGTTCGGATCAAGAGCTGGTCGTGCATGGTGGCCTCGGTTTTCCTGATTAGTTTCCTAAATATCTAAGCAAAGAAAGAGGGAGATGGGAAAGTAGATAAACGGCGCAAGGAACAAGGCCTGAATGTAATTTGGTTTTTATTAAACCTATACGCATGGAATAACTTCGGCTTTAAAAGTGGAAAAGTCCAATTTGGTAAATATGGGATAATTACATGTGAAAGGTGCAATCTTTGGTAACATTTTGATTCATCAATTTGTTTTTATTTCATATTATTCCTTCACATTTTTTTCATTTTATTTTGGTCCCTTAAATTTTTAATTATTCATTTTTTTCCTTTGATTCATTTATTAATTTATTTTTATTTTTATTTTTTTTCCTTTTGATTTATTGTTATTATTATTTTATGTTTTTTTCTTTGATTTATTTAATATTTATGTATTGTTTTTAATCTAACATTTTTTTAGAAGAATTCCAACCAAATCAAAGGTAAGTAATTTGAATTGAGTTTTTTTAAATTTAAATTTAAATTTAAATTTTCGCAAATAAAGACAACCGGTAAATTAATTGGTACCGAAAGGACGGTTCAAGGGTGCTAATCCTTCCTTGACCGTAATCGACTCCCGAACCCGACACGTTTCTGGTACAACGCAGATCAGGTAAGATGGTGTCCGACCCACCTAAATTCGTTTTAAAGTGGTCGGTGGCGACTCCAACCCAATTATTTCAAGTCGAAGCCCATTCCGGGGCACAACCGAAAGACGGTTGCGACAATTAAGTTTGGTTTTTATTTTTGCTTTATTTTAAGAAATTCAACAAATCACATTATCATTGACAATTTAAACAATTAATTAAATTTATTAAGGAATAAAATCATACACTACAATCGCATTGTATATATGAAATTGACTTATAGCATTAAATATATAAAATTAATTGCGTCTTATTTGTATGTGTCTCAACACTAATTTCATATGTGAGACTGTTACTAATTTTTATATTTGTTAATATAAGAAATAAATATTTAGCTGTACCGATCAATCTTTTATTGCAAATATCGAATGCAAGGAAGAAAATACACTTATTTTATTCAAAATAAAAAATATCTCAAAGATTTATAATCATAATCGTAAATTAAGCATATAATTGTTGTAATTTTTTATAATCGTTGAAACAAAACTAACAATTTAAGATCACATAAAAATTAGATAAAGAAAGATCAAAATCTAACTAAGAAACTCGAACAATGACAAATACAAACATATTTGATTACATTGGCAAATGAACCACAAAATATAATCAAGCTACTGAAAGACTACGAACAAACCTCAAATCATACTTGAACGGCTTGAAAAGCTATCCACGAACACATAACAGGTATCCAAATCCAATTTAAGGGTCAAAGGCAGGGAAGATCAACAATATAACAGAAAGACGTCATCTTTATTAATCATGGCGATGTCAAATCAATCATTAAAAAATAAGTAAAAAACAATCAAATGACCGAAAAACATGTCAAATGAAAAGTTGTCGTACAGATAAATTTATTGAGTGGTCTCAATGGTAAAAAATATTATTCTTCATAGAGGACTAGAGTTCGAGCAATTACACTAATATGTGTGTACACTATCAATGACTAAGAAAATTATGAATAAATATTAAAATTAAAAATTTAATATATGTGTAATTTACTAATTTATGCTTTTGTATTTAATAAATAAATAATTATTTTTAATTTATTCAAAATGTAACATACAATATTCCCACAAATCATTTTAAGATCTATTCATCGATTAATGATAAATTTCAGGTTATTTTTTTTAATAAAAGTAATGAGATTGATTTCTAACTATAGAGATAGAGATAGTTAGAAATCACTTTATTCAGTTACCAAAAGTTGTTATTTTTTTAATTCAAAATCGTTCTATTTCATTTTGTTATTTTTTTCGTCGTTTTTGTATAAATTGTTTCATTTTTATGTTGGATTAGAATATATAATTATGGACACATATTTATAATATATATCGTTATCATAAAATATGACATAAATTAAGTGGACAATTATGTTATAAAGTTATAAGGTATTAGAAGTGTCATGGAAATAAAAGTATAAATACTATTAAAGTTGTATTTATAACTTGACGAGGTGCAGAGTTATAAATATAGAAAATAATTTATTCTTAAATCAACTATATAAAGGGGTTATAGTCCTTAAGAAATAGACAATCTCATATTTACTTTTATCTCGTCAGAGTATTTATAGTTAAGGAAACTCTATATTTATGGAAGATCACAACAACAAAAAAGATTTAAAGATTTTAACTTATTAATTGATTCATGTATGCTTCTACATCTAATATTTTATTCTTGATATTTTGACATGATTAGATTCTGATTAATTTTTTTTTATATTTATTATAGTTTGATTCTAGCATTTTCCTCTCGTTAGTAGTTATGAAACTAAATTAACAAGCGATAAATTTCTAACATAATATTTTTAGATCCGAAGTAATAATTATTTATTTTATGTTTACAAATTATGATAACCGATATTCTTTCATTTTTTAGAAGCATCCTCTATAAATTTAAATAGTACATAAATCGAAAATATGTAAATCCTATGTTGCCTAGGAAAAATATTAAACTAAATAAATTATAGTATATTTTATAACATAATCTCATAATTTAACACGATACGTGACTTCCTCATGCTAACTTATTTTGATCAACAAAATCAAAACCAAATCATAGTGGCATCATATCAAACGAAAATAAAATAAGATTTCGCTTCATGTTGTTTACAGTTTAACTAACTCCAACCGACAAACAGCACCAGACACACCTGACGCACTGCGATGTCGCCACGTAATTCATTAAAGAAGACTGTCTGATATTGGCTATTTTCCTCAAAAATTACCCTAAACCTATATATTTTCATGTCAGATACCGTTCAAGATATATTTTTTGATCTAACATCATTTGTAGAAAGAGATACACCTCTATACAGTGCTTTACGCCACGTGAGGTAAGACGCGCCCCCTGCAGCGCGCCTAATTAAACATGTAAAAAATTCGAGTGTTAATGTTGTAAATATTTTAAAAGTGATGCTTAATATGTAATTAATTTCTGTTAGGGTGATATTTGTGTAAAAACACCAATTTTTTATCTATTTATTTTTTGATATTATTTTTAACAACATTTAATAATGTTTATTGACTTTTAAAATTAATTGTTTAAAAATATTAAAATAAATTTTTAATTACAATTGATAGATCAAATGAATTATTATTCACTTTTTTAAAAAAATAAATAAAAATGCAATAAAAATGAATTAAAAATAAATAAAATTCAATAAAAATATAATGTAAAGCTAAAAATATCACATCTTTATTTAAAATATTCTTTCTAATATTAATTTTTAAAAAATATAAAATATAAAATAAATATTAAATATTAAATTTTAATTTTAATTTTATTAAAAATGAATAAATATTACTAACTGTTGTTAAAAAATAATAATTAATGACGAGACAAAACAGGTTTTGTGAAGATTGAGTATAAAATATCAACTTTTTGATCGGATGTTTATTCGTGGTACAATTGAGTTGATATTTAGACAACAATTAGACAATTTTAAGTTATTGACTTTGTACGATCGGATTTTCATTCGATTCCTGTAACTTTCCACACCTACGACTGTTTAATAATCATAAACTTGACTAAAATAAACTTTTAATTATAATTGAGGGATCAAATGAATTATTATTTATTTATTAATTATTATTTTTAAAAAAAAGTTAATAATGTTTATTCATTTTTAATAAAATTAAAATTAAAATTTAATATTTATTTTATATTTTTTAAAATTAATATTAGAAAGAATATTTTAAATAAAGAAGTGATATTTTTTAGCTTTACATTATATTTTTATTGAATTTTATTCATTTTCAATTCATTTTTATTGCATTTTTATTTATTTTTTAAAAAAAGTGAATAATAATTAATTTGATCTCTCAATTGTAATTAAAAATTTATTTTAATATTTTTAAACAATTAATTTTAAAAGTCAATAAACATTATTAACTGTTGTTAAAAATAATATCACAAAAAAAATAAATAGATAAAGTTGGCGTTTTTACATATATATCACTCTAACAGAAATTAATTACATATTAGGTAACAGTTTAAAAATATTTACAAAATTAGCACCTGGATTTTTTACACGTTTAACAAGGCGCGCTGCAGGAGACGCACTTTACCCCACGTGACACCAGATCAGCATAAAGAGCGTTGTAGGGTAGGGGTATTCAAATGTTCGAACTAATTTGGTTAACCGACCGAACCAAATTAGTTCGGTTAATTCGGTCGACCACCGAATTAGTTCGGTCGGTTAACGATTAAGAAAATTTTTAGAATTCGGTTAACGGTTAATTCGATTCGAAATCGGTTAATTAACCAAATTAAATATATATATAACTAGCCCATCAGACAACCTACCCCCCAATCCATTTGAAAGTTAAAACCCATTTAAATTTTAAAACCCAAATGTCCAAATCAATTTTAATTAAATAAAATAACCTAAAAACTAAATGTAAACTATCTCATCTCACGATTCTCAGTTTCTCACCACTCAAGCTTTCGTCTTTCATCAAACTCTCATTCCCCCTTCTCTCTCCCTCTAACATCCCAAACTACGGGTTAGTGACCAAATTGTAAAATTTTAGAATTTGGTGATTAAAGTAGAATAGTTGAATAGTTCAATGATTTATTTGGGAATATTTCTGGAAAGTTATTTGTAATTATTCAATGAATTAAAGGGAAAAATGATCAATTGACAAGAAAAGATATTTTCTCCCCTTTATTAAGAGATTAACACGTGGGGGAGAGTAAGATGAAAACTCTCTTCTTCTTCATTTGCTTTCTTCTTCTCCAACGTGCCCAAGCTAGGCAAAGGTGAGTTTTCCCTTTTGTTGATTATTTGTTGAATTAAAGGTTGGGTTTTGATCATTAGATGACAACTAAGCTTAAGAAAAGCTTAAGTTATCTTAAAATCAAAAGATAAAGGAGTTATGACAGATTAAAGAAAATGGATTTTGAAGTGAAATTTTGAATAAGAAGGTTTAAATGAATTTGGAGGATGAATTTGACTTGTCATCTATGAGAATAAGAAGTTAGAAGTGTTAGAATTAAGTTTGGATAACATGGAAAATTTGGTATGATTATTGATTTCTATATGGAGAATAAAATTTTGAGGTTTAAGATGAAATAAATGGATATAAATTAGTTTAAGTATGTATATTTGAGTTAAGAATATGAAAGGGAATGAAACATGAAGAATTTAAGTTGATATAGTGAATTTTCGTGCATGAACAATGATTTTCTGGGCAGGTGCATCGATGCACCATGAGTGTGTACCGATGCACTAAGACAATTTTTTAATGTGCATCGATGCATGAAAATTTCGAAGCTATTTTGCCCATAAAGGAAAAATATAATTTTGGTTCATTAAACTAGTTTGAGTTATTACTATCAAGTTATAAGGTTTAGGCTTTTGATAATCGTATAAGAATTTATGTTTATGTAGATATTGAGCCTAAACAAGTTTTGGAACAATCAAAGAATTAGGATCGAATCAAAGTAAGGCTAAGATGAGTGCAATTTAATTTGTGCTTAATTTATAGAATGAACATTGGCTTGCGATAAGCCAGTGACGGAGTTACTGTGGTAAGAAGTAACTTCTAAAATATTATGTGATTATTATATGTGCATGAATACATAAAAATATGATATAAGTTATGTATATGTGATCTAGGTGAATGTATGTATGTGTGATCAATTATATGACTATGAGCTATGTGTGATGATAAGTTATATGATCATAAGTGAAAATATATATTTGATACATGTTATACGATATGAACTATGTGAAATAAGCTATGTGATAAGAAGATATGGGTTTATATGATATAAAAGTGCATATGTGAAATAACATGATAATTGATAAAACCGTGAGCCTATATGCATATGTGATATATGCAATGAGACATGACCAATATGAAATGAGATAAGCTATGTGACTATATGAAAATATTACATGATCTACATGCTTACATGAATATGCAATATGTATTACATGTTATATGAAATGACATAGATATTTACACATATATGTGGTATGTGACAGAAGAAAAGGTATATGTGATCACAAGAGAAATGACATGAGTACATGAACATATGAAACACAAAAATAATGCCCATGGTATATGATACGAGAGCTATAGGTATAGTTGGCATGCCAAGAGTTGAGGGTTTACCTATGTTCTACGGAATATATGGACATAATTACCTATGACTTTCGGGACATATGGATAGTATACCTATGTTCTAAGGAACATATAGACAGTTACTTAGGTTATTCGGGACCTATGGACAGTTGCCGAGGTTCTTTATGACCTCTGGATAGGTCCTTAGGGACAATTATACGAGCTATGGTGACAGCATAATAGTGCACAACCTCAATGTACTCACATACCTTAAGTTCTCACTAGTGTACATGGGCTAATAAAGAGATTAAACAAATATACTGAAGGTGATATGCATATGTGATTTATTATATGGAATAAATTACAGGATTCATGTATTGGTTATAGGAAATGATATATGTTTTAGTTATATGAACTGTATTACATGAAGTATATGATGTTAAGGGTATTTCTTTATGAATAGAAATATGATAGTATATGGGCATGTATGTAATTTAATATATGAAATGTATTATGATTTTTATTATATGTTTTATATGCCTCACTAAGTCAATAGTGTGCGATTGTTTCACTCGTAGGTTCCGAGAAGAGGAAGATTGATAAAATGTTATGCAAGACAGGTCAGTTCCTCCTTTCAAAAGATCATATCAGAAAAGAAATGTATAGTATGTATTTTGTAATAAGAATAACGGTTAGCATGTAAATAAAGATTTGAATTCGATATGTTTTAATCCGTTTTGTAATGTTTTAAACGTGTTTATGTAAATGACAATTGTATAGTAATGAACAGTTAAATTTTTACGAGTTTTATGAACGTTTTACTGTTCATGATACTCTTCATGCCATATTTCACTGTTCATAAATACGTTTTTATCTCAAAATTTTATACCAAACACAATTGAACAATATATGATCGTATTTTCTTAATATAAGTTCAAATGTTCAGTTATTTTACAAGAATAAAGGTTTTGAAATATCAATGTGACATCTCGGGCTCGTATCCGGGTCGGGTACGGGTTGGGGTGTTACACTCTCAGTCTCTCTAATCTGACTGCTCTCTCGAATCTCGATTTAGGTTAGCTTTCTAACTTAAAAATTCTAGATTTTCTCTATGATTAGTTTACTTCTCCCTTAAAAATTTTAATCGCTTATTTGATTTAGGGTTTGTGATTTGATATCATTTTTGCTTTTGAGATTTTTGCTCTTTTATTTCATTTGTTTAATGTTTCGGTTCCATGTTTCGATTCTGTTTGGTGGCCTTCTTGTTCTGGGTTTTTAAGGTATTCAGTATTTCATGATTGCGATTTCCTTGTTCTATTAATTTCAAGTATTTAGATTTTCCTGGGTGTGAGAGATGTTAGGTTTTGTTTTAGCTTCTTGGTAATCAAATGTAACATATGCGTTGTGGAGTATGAGGAGGGGGATAGCATGCGGATATTACCTTGTAATCATGAATTCCACAGAACTTGTATAGACAAGTGGCTCAAGGAGATTCACAGGTATATAAGACTGACAACTATTATTGCAATTCATTTGTAAGTTAACGCTGTGGTAAATATATGATTAAGGGTGTGCTAGATAAAATAGGCTTGTCATTTCTTCCCCTGAAGTAGAACATGGGTGCATGCCATATTTTAGGCTATCAAGTAAGAATGCTGAAGCAAACCAGAAAGAAGTCATATGATATTTGAAAGACTTGTCAATATTCCCCTTTGAAATTTTTGAAGAAATGCATTTTTTATGTTATGTGGTGAATGGTGATGTAAAATATATAAAACTGCCAAAGGGTAATGCTTGGTGCAAAAGGAAACTTTTGGTGCAAATGGAAACTTTTTGGGAGGATTCAATTGGTGCAAAAGGAGTATTTTGAATACTGTTTTTTGTGGTAATTTCTTCCCTTACATTCATTTTAATTTCATTAGCCATATTAGTTATTAGTTAGCACAGATCTGATGAAGTGATGATGTTTACTGAATAAGATTGTATTACATTAGATTGAGTTAGCTTAGCACTTATAATTTTAGCATTGGTTGATACTTAATAGATATATTTGATATTTATACCTTGGATTGTTTTTGATGGTTCGAATTGAATTTTGCATCTCTTTATTTCTATGTTGTGCACTGTGCAGGTAATATGTTCTCTTAAGATATGAATTGTTCTGCACTTGATAGAGAACATCTTGGTTGGTATGGCAGCTGCAACAAACAACTTAGTAGTTAGCACAACCTTCTTCATGCACCAACACTTAAAGTGTAAACTGTTTGTATGCTTAATTATGCTTGGTTTGTATACTGAATTATGCTTCCAGTTTTGCATTCTGCACTTTGTTCTGATTTATTTTGTAGAAGTGCAATATTGTTGGTTTTTTTAACTAAATTGATAGATACAAATATCTTGTTTTAATATAATGTTTGAATCAAATTAATTAGATATTGTAAACTGTTTTTAATTAAAAAAAATATTAAATTCGAAAATTCTAAAAAATTTTAGTTAATTCGAAAATTAACCGAAATTTATTCGGTTCGGTTAATACTTTCATAAAAAAGTCCGGTTCGGTTAACGGTTAAAGAAAAAAATCCGTTAATTCGGTTATGATTAATTCGGTTCGATCGACCACCGTTTTAACCGAATGAACACCCCTACTGTAGGGGGCCCGCTTTTTTACAAAGGGTGTTAGATCAGAAAATTTAGCCTGAATAGTGCCTGATTAGGAAATATATAGGTGTAGGGTAATTTTTGGGGAAAATCACCTCGGTTAGTGGCAAAACGTCATCGTAGGGTCCATTAAATCTATTGCGTGTCCGTAGCAGTCGAACCATTCGAATGACATGTGTCATTGTCACATTTAGAAGTTGGTGATTTTACTTGTCTGAAATCAAGCCTCCAATATCATTCATCTCTATTATTTACAATATTTTTAAAATCGAACCGGGCATTGAACCGGTGAAGGTACTGGTTCATTGGTTCAACCGCGGTTGAACCGGATTTTATATAAAATAATATTTTTTTAAAATTTTACATAATATTCAAAGCAATATTAATATATATGTAACATTTTTTTTAAGTTTACAATATTAAAAGGTATAAAAATATCACAAGTCATAACATATATAAATTAAAAACAATAAAATCAAGTGAAACAAAATGATTCAAATCAACTACAACATAATATTTAAGGTAAAACATATTAAATAATAAATATAATTATATAACTATAATCAAAAAATAAAATCGGGGCTTAAAAAATCATAACAAATGATGTCATTTGATTTAATTTTTTTAAAAAAAAAACAATCTCACATGGCTAAGAAACATAGAAGAAGATCCCAAAAGTTTAAATAGTAAAAATATGAGAACAAAACAATCTCACATGGCTAAGAAATATAGAAGAACATCCCAACTTACTTCTAAAAATAATAGAGGTAATTTGACATTCAAAATCATGGAGCCTTTTGGTGAGCACAGAGCGAACTATTCTTTCGCTTCAATTGAGCTCAAATTTTAGGCTTCAATCGAACTTCTAAATTTTTTTTGAGTTCGAGCCTTTTCGAGTTCAAGTTTTAATATTATATTTCGAGTTCGAGTTGAACTTGATAATTTTTAGCTCGTGAGTTTTTGAGTCGAGTTGAGCTTACTTTTAAAGTTTTCGAGTTCGAGTCGAGCTCAGCAATACTCGAATTTGACTTGGCTCGTTGAACAAACGACGTCGTTTGGTTTAATTTTTTTAAAAGAAAAAAGTGAACCGGCGGTTCAAACCGGTTTTGCCGGTTTTTAGCCGGTTCACTCCGATTTTACCGATTTTCAGCCGGTTTATTGTCATATCGGTTTTGTGAGGTAATCGGACCGGACAGACCACTGATTAACCGGCCGGTCCGGTCCAATTTTGATAACCATGATTATTTAGGACCCACAGTTGCATTAAGTAGGTTAATGGGATAATGTTCTTTATTTAATGGACCGACCGACCGACCAAAATTATAGGATAGTTTCCTTTTAACATAATCTTTGAATTACTAACTTTTACTCTCATCCCACGTTTTGCATTCAAAACTGTCGGAATTGTTTTTCGTGATTTTGTCTTATTCCATTATTTTTAAAATGAATTATTGTTTGTATTAATAAAAAATAATATCATAAAAATATTTTTCAATGATAGTTTGTTAAATAATAATTTTTTATATATTTTATATTTTACTTAAAAGTATTTAATATTGTCAAAAATACTACCCTTGAAATAATTTTCTCCACAATTATAACTTTTAAATATTGCTTTTGATCCGTTGAGGGATTATTAGAGTATGGAAAAGATTGAAGGTTGAAGCTTGCCCAGATTTATGGGAATTATTCTTTGAATCGGTCACCACTTTTAGCATAGATCAAGGGTTATTGTTTATTAATCAGAAAATAAATGTCTTTGAAATTTAATGGTTGGAGTTCTAAGTTTACTTTTCTTTGGTGGGGTAGATCACATCACCATTATATTAGACTTTGGGGTTGCTGGTAACATGTAAACTAACGAACTGTCACAGCTTTATATGTCCACGTTTATTAACCCATTTCGTGTATAAAATATAAAATATCAAAATACCTCACACAACCTAAAATATTGAATCACGTACCTAGAGAGGCCACACAGGAAACAGACAACAGTGAAGCTATCAATCTTATAAAGAACAGAATGAGCACACATAGGAAATTTACCATTCTGCAACACATTGAGAAAATGCTTAAGAAGAACTGGATTGTAGAACTGAATCACGTACCTAGAGAGGCCAATCGAGTCGCCGATTTCGTCGCCAAGCAGATGTGAAAACACCATGAAGATTCTAATTTTATGGAAGAATGCCCTAAAGAAGCATAGGATATGTTGCTAGTGGATAAAACGGGAAGCTAGGCGGCCCATGTACCTTTTTTTAATAAAAAAACATAAAATATTGATTTTTTTAAAAAAAAAAGTCAAATTGAAATAATATATATATATATATATATATATATATATATATAGGGTTAGGTGATAAACCAAACCATAATAAATATGAAAACAACCGGTACCTAATCATGTCAAATTATCAAGAATAAAAAATAATAGAAGCGTACCTGAATTGATTGATAGGTTGAAATCCTTGAATCGTTCTTCAGTTGTGATATTCCAATAAGATAGAGTTCCCTTAAGTAAAAACTCTCTAACGAGAATAAGAGTAAATATGATATTATCTATTTCCTGGGGACCATAATCCTTTATATAGTTGATTTAAGAATCAATTATTGTTTGTACTTATAACTATACTCCTCATAAAATTATAAATACAACTTTAATAATATCTACACCTTTATTTCCATTAAACTTCTAATACCTTACGACTTTATAACATAATTGATCACTTAATTTATGTCATATTTTATGATAACAATATATATTATAAATATGTGCTCATAATTATGGATTTTAATCCAACAATCTCCCACTTGGACAATATATGTTTCTTGATAAATGTATAACCTTATGAGCTCAAAATTTGTTATCATGTAATAAGTATTCTATAACAATCTCGTCCATCAACTATATCTATATTGGATCAAAATGACCTTTTCCATATCTATCGCGACTAGACCCATCAGTGGTCACATATACAAACACAATCAAATGACATAGATCAATCATGGAGTGTATCATGAAAATTACATGCAATGTGAACCGCACATATTTATTTCCAACTGGTTCTCTTTAAACATTAGTGAGATCAAATTTTACCAAAACCAGAGTGTGAATAAACCAAAACAAACTTTATTTCTATAGAAAATAACCTTAAAATAAATATCCTTAAACTAAAGTAATTGAAATTGTGTCTATAACAAAAGAACATTAAAATTACAAACTCCCACTAAAAACAAATATCTCTAAATGATATTACACCCACATGAGTAGTGTATTCATGAAAGACCTTGGGTGACAGTTCCTTAGTAAGTGCACAATTATGAGTTTGTACCAATACGCTCTATAAACATATAACCACTCTGAATTTTCTTTAACAACTATAAACATAATGTGTATGTGTTTAGACTTAAGGTGTTTTTGTTGTATATAGAATAAAGGACAACAACTTAGTTGTCACAAAATAACTCAAGAGGTCTTTCTTATCAATTCATAATTAGTAGTTCACGTGACAAAATTTTGCATCCATATTCTAATAAATCAAAGTGCACAAACCTAATGATCTTTTACTTATTAGGCCTCCGATATGTGAGCATGAAGCATTTTGTTCTTAAATGTGTTGTATGAATCAATTTGGATGCTATCCAACAATCCATACCGAAATTGCTTAAATATATGCTTAAATCCTAAAATCATACTCTTGTCTTTATGCATATAAACCTGAGTATACATTAAATTCTTTATTTATTCTAAAGTATAAAGAATCCTTTTGCATTTTGTTAGTTACAAAATTATCTTTAGCGCACCGATCAAGACTAAACTTCTTTCCTTTAGTAATAAGGGGTATTATTTGGTTTACTCTCACTGAACTTATATTATATAAAATTTTCAACCAAATTCATCTCAAAACCAAACGAGATAATCACTTGATGAAATTTGTTATACAATTAACGAGAGTCATACTTAAACTCATAAATGAATTTCCCTAATTTGCATATCATTAATTTTGTATTATCAGACACAATTTTCTAATTGCACCTTATAAAACATCTCATTAATGTTATCATTTTGAAATTCAACTTATTTAACTCAAGATTAAATATTAGCAACAAGTATCATGATTATCCTAAAAGAGTCTTTCAATGAAACCAAAGAGAAACTCTCTATAAAATTAATGCATTCTTTATGAGTATATCCTTTAGATAAAAGACATGCTTATACCTATCATGTAATACCCCAAATTTTGACTAGTGAAAAATATAAGATTTGAAAGTTTGAGGGCTAAAGTATAAACTTTGTAAAAGTTTAGAGACTAAAAATATAATTTTGAAAAGTTATATATCTTAGCCAGTAAATGAACAGATTGGCCTAAAACAAGGATTTTTGCGGGAATCATATTTTCAGTACGAGATTTGTGCTAAAAGTTATAAAGCGATAAAGTTCAGAATTTTCGTAGGAATAAGTTGTGTTAATAAAAGAATTGTCTTAAATAGACATTCTATTAGAATTTATTTATAGTAACGAAACCACTGGGTCTTAGCGTTAGAATAAAACAGATAAGTAGGAATTTCCTGATAAAATTCAAGGAATTATATTTCCAGCAAATCTAATGGAATTGCCATTTGCTTAATTTGAGATCATCATGGTAACTGCAATTGACAACTGCACAACTGAAGTTAGATTAGAGGATATTCTGATAGTTTGGGAAATTCTAGATGTAACCCTGATGAATTATTTGGATTACCTCATGATCAAGAAGTGAACTTTAAACTTTATATTTTCCAAGTACAGTGCCAATTTTGATGGTCCCATATCGGATAGCTCTGATAGAATTCAAAGAGTTAAAGGTACAACTACAGGAGCTATTTGACAGTGATTTTATCAGACCAAAAGTATTTCTTTCTAGTATACTGGTACTCTTTAGTAAAAGAAAAATGAATATATGTAGTTATATATAGATTACCGTCAATTGAATAAAGTGATAATAAAGAACAAGTACACCTTTTCAAGGATCGATGATCCATTTGATTAGCTCAAAGACACATCAGTATTTTCGAACATTGATCTTCAATCAGAGTATCACTAGTTAAATATTAAAGAGTAAGATATTTTGAAGATGCCTTTCAGAACCCGATAAAGATATTGTGAGTTTGTACTGATGCTATTTGGATTGACTAATGTTTCCACAATATTTATGAATTTGATGAATCAAGTGTTTCAACCATACTTGGATTAATTCGTAATAGTGTTCATTGATGATATTTTGGTTTATTCCAAGATTAAAGAATAAGACAATGCACACTTTCACTTTGTGCTTCAGACGTTATGGAATAAAATTTTGTATGTTAAGTTGTCAAAATGCGAATTCTGGTTATTAGAAGTTGCTTTCCCTGGGCCACGTGATTTCAGTAGAGGGAATCCGAGTAGACTCCAAAAAAGTACAAGTTATAGTAGAATAGAAAATCTCAAAAAATATATTTGAAGTTTGTAATTTCTTGGGATTAACTGACGGATATTCGTGAGGAATTTCTTGATGATTGCTTCTCCGCTTGCAACGCTGTTTAGAAAAGATGTACTAATTGTTAGGACTAAAAAATGACAAGAAAATTTTGATACACTTAAGAAGATTTTGACATAAGCACCAGTTCCAGTGCAACCAGAATCAGGTAAAGATTATGTGATTTGCAATTATACGTCCCTTAATGGTTTGAAATGTGTTTTGATGCAAGAAGGTAAAGTAGTAGTTTATACATCGAGATAGCTAAAGATGCATGAACGTAATTATCTGATTCAGGAATTAGAGTTAGCAGTTGTGGTGTTTGTTTTGAAATTATGGCACCACTATCTATATGGTGAGTGATGTTATATTTACATAGATCATAAAAGTTTGAAGTTTTACTTACTTAGAAAGAATTGGATCTAAGGCAAAGGAAATAGTAAATTATTTCTTAAAGTTTTACCTTAGAAAAGATTATGAGAATTGAATATAAAAGAAAGTTAAGTTTGAGAATTTTCAACTATATAAGATTTTAAAGAGAGTTGATTCAGTAATTTACCAATTGGCATTATCTCTCGATAATAAAATTTATAATGTGTTTCATGTATCGATGTTTTGAAAGTATAGATTGATACTTTACATGTGATTACATAGAGGAAATTGAGATTCAGTCAGATTTTTTATATGGAGAGAAACTAGTAGAAATTTTAGTATATAGAAACAAAGAACTAAGAAATAAGACGATTCCACTGGTTAAAGTTCTTTAATAAAATCATAAAGTTAGAGAAGCGACATGGGAACGAGAAAAAACACGAAAAGATAGTTTCCTTATCCCTTTACTTCAGTTATGTAGATACTCGTAGAAAATTTGAGGAAAAATTTTCTTTAAGGGGGAAGTAATTGTAATACTCCAAAATTTGACTAGTGACTAAAATATAAGTTTTGAAAGTTTAAGGGCTAAAGTATAAAATTTGTAAAAGTATAGGGACTAAAAATTAATTTTGAAAAGTTATATATTTTAGCCAATAAATGAACATACTGGCCTAAAACATGGATTTTCGTGGGAATCAAATTTTTTGTACGAGATTTGTGCTAAAAGTTTTAAAGCGATAAAGTTTGCTTTGAAATGGGATAATCGGATCGAGCTGAAATTTTACGAAAATTTGAAGGTTGTAAGAAAATAGTTGGAAATAATATTTTTATATTTTATTTTAAATAAATTTGTCTTAGAACAATGTAGTTTTTTATATTTGGCTGAATAGTGGAAAATTAGTGACTAAAATGCAATTTTTTAAATTTACATGGAAAAGTAGAAAGTCAAAGTCAAATTGATTCATCTTTGACCAAGGAATATTTTAATGGAGGAAATGGCAATGTCAATTGGTAGTTTTTAAGATTCATTAATGGTATTTTTGGAATTTCTCATAATTGAATAAAAAATTCAATTATAATATTTTAAAGATAATTTTAAAGGCTAATTTAATGTTAGAATACTCAAGAAATTAGTCATTTCAGCTTGTTGTTCTTCTCTTGGCCGAACCACCTAGCTCAAGGTAAGAATTTTTTTTTTGAATTTTGAAGTTATACACTTGATTTTTGGATTAAGCTATTAGATAGAGAATTAATCTACATGAAATTCTCTAGCATTTGGTACCAATATTTCATAGTGAAGATGCTTGTGTGTTGAGATTGAGAATTAGGGTTTATGTAGGATTTTTGGAGTTTGAAGAATTGAAGAAGAATTTTGATGTTTTTAAGGTTGGAGGTTAATTCTAAGACATGTATGATGATTAATTTGATGTGTAAATGTTTGTTTACTATTTGGCCTAATTAGGGTTTTTGGAAATGTTGGGATTTTGATTAAATATGATGTTGTTATGGTTATAATAGCATGAATTTAATATAAGGAAGTTGAATTCATGCTTGAAATGAAATGAAAATCAAGTCCTAAGAGACTTGTTATATTCGGCCATAAGAGGAAATTAGGGGAAAATATTGAAAATTTTCCTATGGTCCAGAAATGATATTAGGAAGTGTTCTTCGTATTTTGAAAATCAATTGGATCCATTTAGAAGCATGAGTTAGTAATAGGGCTAATATACAAGTTTTGAGAGTTGTGGGACATTATTGCATAAATGTGATAGAAGGAGCGTTAATGTTGAATTTTTAACATTGGAAATGCTGGAATTTTAAGTTAGAAAGTTGATGGGAACAAAATTGCAAATTTGGTAAAATTTGAGAGTGTAATTTGAAAAGTCTCAATATTATGGGGACTTGATTTTAAGTTTATTTAATGTGGAAATATTATTTGAGTAAATTATTATAATTCTGGAAATTTATTTAATATGCTGATTTTTGGGTTTAATTCTTAAGTTGAGATTTAATTTCAAGTTTATCAAGTTGTGTGGTTGAATTTGAAAAGTCTAAGAAAATTTGGGATGAAATTGCAAGCTTTTGAATGTTTAAGTGTTGATTTGAATATTTTATTGAGATGCTGGAAATTTTGTATGATTAATGTGAAATGATCATAATGATGAAGGGCCATTATGGATTAAATAGGAAAGTTGATCCGAATTTAAAAAAAATCATAATTAGTGGATGGATTATGAAATTAGTAAAAGTTGAAGAGTTGATAGTGAAACGAAATATTCATATAATTTAAGGAATATTTTGAGAAGTTTGAAATTACGATGGAAGTACGATTTAGTTTTATATCAATTTAAGTATCATATTTATTTTTATGGAATTTTATATTTAAGTTTAGATTATGTTAGTTCGATACTAACGAATAATTTGAATATTCTATGTTATTATATGACGTCGTCAGTCCACGATAAATTTAGTGATTCAAGTAGCTTGAAAGGGAATGAAAAAGTGTGGGATCGAGAAGATTATTGTGGAGAAGATTTGATAGCGAGACAAAGATAAGTGCATTTAATTTGTATTTACATTATCGAATAAACATTGGCTTGCGATGAGCCAGTGTTGGAGTTACATTAATAAGCGACTCCTAATGTTATGTGAAGTGTGATTCAAGCCTATACGTTCATTTGGTAAATTAATAGAATTAGTAAATAAGTTAAGGATGCAAGTTGATTAAATCTGCCAAGAAATTATGTTATGAATAGTAAGTTTAGAAAATCATCAGAAACTTTACAAAAATAATTGAAGGATGATTCTAATACCATTGGATTATTTTATCAGTATGGTTTCGTTTAGAACAAACATAAACAGATTTCGAGGATTATACAAAAATATATGAATTTTTAATCAGTGATAAGTTAGAAAACATGACAACAGATTCTGTCGAAAACAACTTCTGTCAAACAATTTTGAAAATTCGCTATAAAATTTACAAGTGGAACTAGTTGGAATGCCTTATATGGTTAGATTGGTATTCAGGTCTAGTTTTCAGTGATTCAAATGGAATAATTTTTAAATATATATATTAATACATAATAATATTTTTTTGAAGATAGTGCAAACTTCCAGAATGTGAAATTTCAATAAATTATGTAGTGGAAGCAATTTTTTCAAAGCTTAGTGAGGCTTATATTTGATTTATAAGTAAATTGTTCAAATGATTTTAATTTATTTATTTAGTTACTATGATCGATTACGACTTGTAATAAGTCAGCCTCATTTTATTTTCCAGTATGATCTATAAATTTTCAGTATGTAATATTTCTATAATATTTTTCATCAAGTTTTATGAATGATTTTGGGTATGAACTGTCCAAGTATGATATTTATAATGATAAATTCTAAATTTTTACAATTATCAGACATTTCACGGTTATCAGATATTTACAATTATCAGATGATTTTTAATTATCATATATTTACAGTTATAAGATGTTTTACAATTATCAGACATATATTAATAAATGATTATATGATGATAAATATAAGCCCATTGTATGTTGCATTGAGAGTCGTAGGTACATTTGGCATGACATTAAGTAAGTGCTTATCAGTTATCAATTTAGCTTTGGTACATTCGTGTACCAATGTTCAGCACCTTTGGTGCTCAGGTTATGATTGCACTGAAGTGCATAATATCGTAGTTTCAGTTATGATTCGGCTCCGTATTGTGCTTAGTGCGCACCTTATACTCATGTACCTTGTATTCTCTTACATATACATTGGGCTATAACAGTAAGTGAAAAAGTTAGTACAATATATAAAAGAAAAGAACATAGAATTGAAAAAAAAGTTATGAAATATGTTCGAATGAAAAGAACAAAAGTTATTTATGATAGTTGATGATGACTTACATGATTTTTGATAAAATCATGAGGAGATGATTTTCAGGTTTTTAGAAGGAAAACAACCTGACTAGCCCGATTTGAAGTTTTAATTGTTTTTATTTAAATTTTCAGTTTATTGTTTATATTTTATGGATTTTATGTTTTAGCTATACTTCTGACTCAGTGAGTTTTAATTAGTGCGTGATGATTTTCATGCGTAGGTTCGAATAAAGTAGTGGACGTGAAGTGAGGAGCTTGCCAGCATCTTATGGAAAATCATGAGGAGATGATTTTCAGGTTTTTAGAAGGAAAATAACCTGACTAGCCCGATTTGAAGTTTTAATTGTTTTTATTTAAATTTTCAGTTTATTGTTTATATTTTATGGATTTTATGTTTTAGCTATACTTCTGACTCAGTGAGTTTTAATTAGTGCGTGATGATTTTCATGCATGATGACTTATTAGTGGCATGCACATTATATATGTTGGGTTGCTTTATCGGATTTATTTTAAAAGGGTTTGTAATAGTAATTAGGGTTATTTTCTTTAGTTTTGTCTAATTTTAGTGTTAATCGTATTTATGAGTGAATAGTATAAATGTTATATTTTAAATGGTTTAAAATCAAGCGGTATTATGCAGTAGAATATGGATATGAAACGACATTGAACTGGCTAATTATTGACTGAAATTGTATTTGTTTTCAATGATCAAACAATATTTTATAAATTTATATGATTAAGGAAAAAATTAAAGTTAAAAAGGAAATTATTAAACGAAACAAAATTTTTAAGCATTTAAGTTCAATAAATACCAGTTGAGTTGATATGACAACTTTAACTCGTATTACGAGACATATACAGGCTAAGGGTGTTACATATCAACATCACCATTTACATCCATTTTGGTTTTAAATACTCATTTGCAACCAATTAGTTTTGCACCTTCATGTAATGAGACAAGTTTTTAAACTTTATTATCATGTATAGAACGTATACTCTTATTTCATGACATTAATCCACTTATGAGAGTTATAACTTTTATGACATGACGAAAGTTGATTAGATCAACCTCCATTATTCTAATATCATCCTTATTTCTTGGAGAAATACAACATAATAAACTAAATATTATCTCTCTCATCTCGTGGATCTTTTTAATGGCACATGTTCTATGAGGTTGATGAGTTTGTTCTTCTGAAATAATTTCTCATCTTAAATGGAGAGTTGTTCAAAATAACCTTATTGAGGTTTTAGATTCACTTCTTGATTAATGACATGTATGAACACATGGATATCATCAAAAGTGAAAATATGAATTGAGTTATAATCCAATTCCTCCTCAAAATTAATTTCTCAAACCTTATTTCTCCCTCCAAACTCAACATACTAAAATAATATTATAGATCTCATCTTTAAAATATTCCAAATTATGAGATCATAAAACTTGTAACCCCTAAAGCATACATAACAACCATTATCTTTATTACAAAAGAGAACAACCGTTTATAACATATTATTGTCTATTTTGAGTTGGACCCTTAACAACTACATTATTGTTTTATTTTTGCCATTATCTTTATATGTATTTTTAAGTGAGTACTTTCAAACTTATCATGCTTCAACCTTTCTTCCTCTTGTACACAATGAAAAATGAGCTTATTTAGAGTTCTGTAACACCCCCAACCCGAATCCGAGTCCGAGATGTCACATCAACTTTAAACCTTTACTTGTTCAAAATAATTAAAATCCTCGTTAAATAAAACTTCATATTATTTCAAGATAAAAGTTTTCACACTTATCAGAGCATATACAATTCAAATCGTTTATATTACATGCCAACTACATATAAAAGAATAAAATACATATCAAACATTTCTTTTCTAATCTGAACTTTGTAAGGAATATGTTGACCGGTCTTGCTCCTCTTAACTTCTCTTCGCGCTTTCCGAAACCTACGTGTGAAACACTCACACGCTAAGTCGAAGACTTAGTGAGGCATATAAAACTCATAATTGAAACACTAATTCCTAAAAATGCATGAGCATATCATACAATATTATCATACAAATCAATATAACATTTCATATAATCACATGCATATAAATATATAAATCTTATCTTAATTATCAATAACCTCATTTCATAATCAATATTCCATCCATTTATGTCTTTTAGTTATCTATTCTTATACAAACTTCTTAACAATTATATCATTCATTTAACAATTAATATATTCAACATTACATATAATATATTTTACATTTCACATAGCAAAGCATGCACATTACATATCATGTATTTGTTTTATTTCTTTATTAGCCCATGTACACATATGAGAACTATAAATATGTGAGTCTATAGAGGTTGTGCACTAATTTTGTCATCACAAATCGTATAAATGCACCGAAGTGCCACGTAGAATTACACCATAGAGCCGCGTAGAAATGCACCGAAGTGCCATATAATATGTCCCTAAGGACCACGTAGAAATTCCTTAAGAATCATATACATATGCCAAAGATCAAGTATGTGTCTCAAAAAACCTCACACATATTCCAAAGAATACATATATGTCCCGAAGGACCGCGTAGACCCTCGACTCTTGGCATGCCAACTATACCTCTAGCTCTCAATTACATAACATGGGCATTATCTATTTCACATAATCAGATCACTTAACGACATATTCTCATAGTTTCTTATCACATCATGTGATCATATCACTTATAAGCGCATAGCTCATATTCACATATCTTATCTACAAGTGTACACATGAATCAAATGGCATATACCAAATCATATGAATATATATATAGCTTATGCAATCAAATTACTTATACTCACATGGATCAACATCATAGAACTTAGTTCACTTTTTCATGTTATCACACCGACATATAATCTTATATAAATCCTATAGGTAAAAGCTATTTATCTTTATCTCAATTTCCCTTTGTACCGTCTTACATGATTTATTATACTAATCTATACAATAACATATAACCCTTATCATTTATCTCACCTTATTTAATTAGAGTTATTCTATCCATTTAATTTAGTTCTACATAACTCCTATAACCTCCTCATAGAGTTTTATAGTTCTTCGTGTTATAACTCCATTAACGTAGTTTCCTTTTAAAATATATTACTCTTTCTTATAGTGCTTATCCTATAGGTTCGTATCATCGTTATGTTCATGTCCCCTAATTTATATACCATTTTCAAAGAGTCTCTTAACTTATTATCTTCTGATTTATATTTTATTCTCTTAAATATTCTCATAGTCACATATAGCTTCATGACTTATCACGTATGTAATTTACATTGCATTCTTATATATATATATATCACAATAAACCTTGGCTTAATTATTCTATCAGTAACCTATACTTACATGGCTTGTCTCTTACAATAATATCTTTACACATCTTATTTTATGATCTCCTATTATCTTATAATAATATTTTACTTACATCATGTATCATATACAAAACATATCAACATACAACACATATACTCATATCAAAACATGCTTATATTCATTAATTTATTCATTCTAATATAGGAAATAGACTCGTCGCAAGTCATATTTCCATTACATATCATATAACTAGCATGAACTCACCTGGCCTCACTAGTTAATATCGATCTCTAAACTTTCCCCTTGATCGATCTTACTTGTCAATGATTCTGGAACTTGTTTAGGCTCTGTATCTATATAATTATACATTTCAAGGCAATTATCAGATACCTACACCTTGTAATCTGATACTAACAACTTAAATGAACTTAATAAACTAATATTCATTTTTTCCTTTAGGGGTGTACCGATGCACCTATAGTGCATCGGTACCCAAAATAGCTTCGAAATATTCATGCATCGATGCACCCCTTAATGCATCGATGCACCTTCAAAATTTGTTTTGGTGCATTGGTGCATACTCATAGTGCATCGAGACATTCCTGGCATTCGACGTTTCTTCTTTTAAGAATGCATCAGTACATATTGAATGTGCACCGCCCAGAAATGTCTCTTTAGGCACGAAAATTCATTTAATTTAACTCAAATGCTTCATATTTCATCCCCTTTCAAATTCCTAACTTACATATACATGTTTAAACTCATTTATATTCATTTATCTCGTCTTAAACCTTAATATCCTATCCTCTTTATTAACTTTAAGAATCATACCATATTTTCAACATGTTTTAAAACTCATTTTATCACTTCATATCTCTTAATTTAACCCTTGACAAGTCAAATCCAACTTCAAAATCTATTAACTCATTCTATTTTACTATTTCACTTAAAAACTCTTCATATTTAATCCTTCATAACTCATCCATTTTGAAGTTTCAACATACTTTAATCTTTCTCACTCTTTTTCCTTTCTCACTCTTTTCACGTGTTTTATAAGCTCAAAAGAAAGATAAAAATCTTTCTGGTCAAATGATCATTTTACCCTTTATTTCCTTTAATAATTACCAACAAACATCCACTAAGTATTCCAATTTAATCACTAAACTTTTAAGTCTTTCAAAATCAGACTTCAAAATTTCAAAATTTCTATTTTAATCACTAACCCTGATTTTAGGATATTACAAATCTCCTCTCCTTTAAGAAAATTCGTCCTCGAATTTTCATTGCACACACCAATAAAAACATATCTTTTAATGTTCTCATGTTGTTTTCTCCACTTTATTCCTTACGCAATTGTAACTAATTATTTGCCTTCAATTTCCAAATAACTCAATCCATTTCGATCTTTTCTCTTATTTGATTATACACTTACTTTTGACCGTTGAAAATCAATTTCCAACCAATGACTTACTTTTGCCTCCATTCTCATCACTTTATATCATAAATTAATCTATTTCTTCCTTAACCTCTAATTACCTTATAACAATAACCCAAACTCTTATTCCATCATCATTTGACCAAAAATACAACCTTAACTCTTCTTCAAATTTGATTAAACATACATTTTACAGAATCAAACAATCTTTTCACATCACCTTGCACACTTTTCTTACTTCTATAACAAACTTATCGTTTACCCTTCCATATAACCTTTATCATATCTAATCCCTTAAACTCAATCATTTTCATTTCTTTATTCCATTATTCCTTTATTCATTCCAAATTGAAATCTCCTTATACATAAATCATATTTTTCATTTCATATTCATATACTCTTGTCCTATCACCTATACTCATCTTTGTGTACCAATCTTCATTGCATCCTTGTAACCTTGATAACCCAATTTACTTATACAGAACTTCATTCTTTACCATCTCTTATACTTGTATTTTCCTTCTTTAAGGCTCCATACAATTACTTTTCTCCTTGTCTACATCATAGTTATCCGATCAGAATACACAACTATATTCAGATCCATATCATAATTAATTAATTCAACTTTATCATTTCTTCCAATCTTATAACTCTATCACATGTACTCTGACAGCTAGTCAATAACATCTGTCCAATCTAGGCACAAGCCCTAGTCAACCAATCATATACATCATTTCCAATCGAAATTATTTAAAAATTAGTTTACTTAACTTATCAGTTTCACCTCTATCCTCAAACATCCGGTAATTTCCGTTGTTCAAACTCAACATTCTAACTTCCTTTGTCTTATAAGCTGATCATCGATATATGCATTCTTAAACTTTTCTGATCAATCCTTAACTTGTGTCCAGATTCACTTCATATCTTTTATCTTAACCTGACAATATCTTATAATCTTATAATTCCGGTACATTTTTATCACATACTCTGGTTAGCCAATCGCTAACCCTTTCCATCTTAACTGCAAATCCTTATCATATACACACTCTTGCTTATACACAATATTATCCATTCGTTTCAAACCCATAAGCTCTGACTTTATACATCTTATATGCTTGTCACTAATACACTTATTCTTGAACTCTTCTACCAATTCTCAGTGCATCATTTAATCTTTTAACGCTCTTATGGTGACACTTGTTCACCTTATTCTATCTCATCCAAGGAATAATAAGAGTACTTCACATCACTTTTCTGATTCAAAACTAGGAAAATCTTCTATCATTATTCTAATATGATTTCAACTTCTAAAATCAACCTTTGATTTTATGAGGCACTTCCTGAGGTGTCTGCTCTTCATCCTACCTGGCCAGGGTAGGTGAATAACTACAACAATCAGGAATATCACCTTTCACTTTATTTCAAAACTATCATAATCATACTTCTATTATAACTTAGAAATCTAATTCTATTAGCAAGACAACACACTCCTTACACTATCATATTAGAAATTTTCACTTTATGTTGGCATGTACACATTTTTAAAACTCATTTGACTTTGGTTTAATCCTAGACTCGGCTAAACCTTAGCTCTGATACCATTAAATGTAACACCCCCAACCTAGATCCGAGTCCAAAGTGTCATATCAACTTTTAAACCATTACTTGTTCAAAATAATGAAAAATCCCCATTAAATAAAACTTCATATTATTTCAAGATAAAAGTTTTCACACTTATAAGAGAATATACAATTCAAATCGTTTATATTACATGCCAACTACATCTAAAAGAATAAAATACTTATCAAACATTTCTTTTCTGATATGAACTTTGTAAGGAAGATGATGACCTGTCGTGCTCCTCTTAACTTCTGTTCGCGCTTTCTGAAACCTACGTGTGAAACACTCACACGCTAAGTCAAAGACTTGGTGAGGCATATAAAACTCATAATTGAAACTCTAATTCCTAAAAATGCATGAGCATATCATACAATAATATCATACAAATCAATATAACATTTCATATAATCACATGCATACAAATATATAAATCTTATCTTTATTATCAATAACCTCATTTCATAATCAATATTCCATCCATTTATGTCTTTTAGTTATATATTCTTATACAAACTTCTTAACAATCATATCATTCATTTAACAATTAATATATTCGACATTACATATAACATATTTTACATTTCACATAGCAAAGCATGTACATTACACATCATGTATTTGTTTGTATTTCTTTAGTAGTCCATGTACACCTATGAGAACTATAGATATGTGAGTCTATAGAGGTTGTTCACTAATGTTGTCACCACAGCTCGTATAAATGCACAGAAGTGCCATATAATATGTCCCTAAGGACCACGTAGAAATTCATTAAGAATCATATGCATATGCCAAGGATCAAGTGTGTGTCTCAAAAGACCTCACACATGTTCCAAAGAATACATATATGTCCCGAAGGACCGCGTAGACCCTCGACTATTGGCATGCCAACTATACCTCTAGCTCTCAATTACATAACAAGGGCATTATCTTTTATCTTATTTCACATAATCAGATCACTTAACGACATATTCTCATAGTTTCTTATCACATCATGTGATCATATCACTTATAAGCGCATAGCTCATATTCACATATCTTATCTACATGTGTACACATGAATCAAATGGCATATACCAAATCATATGAATATATATATATATATATATCTATCTATCTATCTTATGCAATCACATTACTTATACTCACACGGATCAATATCATAGAACTCAGTTCACTTTTTCATGTTATCACACCGACATATAATCTTATATAAATCCTATAGGTAAAAGCTATTTATCTTTATCTCATTTTCCCTTTGTACCAGCTTACAAGATTTATTATACTAATCTATACAATAATATATAACCCTTATCACTTATCTCACCTTATTTAATTAGAGTTATTCTATCCATTTAATTTAGTTCTACATAACTCCTATAACCTCCTCATAGAGTTTTATAGTTCTTCGTGTTATAACTCCATTAACGTAGTTTCCTTTTAAAATATATTACTCTTTCTTATAGTGCTTATCCTATAGGTTCGTATCATCGTTATGTTCATGTCCCCTAATTTATATACCATTTTCAAAGAGTCTCTTAACTTATTATCTTCTGATTTATATTTTATTCTCTTAAATATTCTCATAGTCACGTATAGCTTCATGGCTTATCACTTATGTAATTTACATTGCATTCTTATATATATGTATCACAATAAACCTTGGCTTAATTATTCTATCAGTAACCTATACTTACATGGCTTGTCTCTTACAATAATATCTTTACACATCTTATTTTATGATCTCCTATTATCTTATAATAATATTTTACTTACATCATGTATCATATACAAAACATATCAACATACAACACATATACTCATATCAAAACATGCTTATATTCATTAATTTATTCATTCTAATATAGGAAATAGACTTGTCGCAAGTCATATTTCCATTACATATCATATAACTAGCATGAACTCCCCTGGCCTCACTAGTTAATATCGATCTCTAAACTTTCCCCTTGATCGATCTTACTTGTCAATGATTCTGGAACTTGTTTAGGCTCTGTATCTATATAATTATACATTTCAAGGCAATTATCAGATACATACACCTTGTAATCTGATACTAACAACTTAAATGAACTTAATAAACTAATATTCATTTTTTCCTTTAGGGGTGTACCGATGCACCTATAGTGCATCGGTACCCAAAATAGCTTCGAAATATTCATGCATCGATGCACCCCTTAATGCATCGATGCACCTTCAAAATTTGTTTTGGTGCATTGGTGCATACTCATAGTGCATCGAGACATTCCTGGCATTCGACGTTTCTTCTTTTAAGAATGCATCAGTACATATTGAATGTGCACCGCCCAGAAATGTCTCTTTAGGCACGAAAATTCATTTAATTTAACTCAAATGCTTCATATTTCATCCCCTTTCAAATTCCTAACTTACATATACATGTTTATACTCATTTATATTCATTTATCTCGTCTTAAACCTTAATATCCTATCCTCTTTATTAACTTTAAGAATCATACCATATTTTCAACATGTTTTAAAACTCATTTTATCACTTCATATCTCTTAATTTAACCCTTGACAAGTCAAATTCAACTTCAAAATCTATTAACTCCTTCTATTTCACTATTTCACTTAAAAACTCTTCATATTTAATCCTTCATAACTCATCCATTTTGAAGTTTCAACATACTTTAATCTTTAAATAATCTTTCTTAGCACTCCAAGAATCAAAACTAAGCTTAAAACTCAAGAATTAACCAACTGAAATTAAGCTTACCTTTGCCATGGAGCTTACGGGAAGAGAAGAGGAAGGAGACAACCCAAGCTCTAGATTTTTCTTTTTCCTTTCTCACTCTTTCCACGTGTTTTATAAGCTCAAAAGAAAGATAAAAATCTTTCTGGTCAAATGACCATTTTACCCTTTATTTCCTTTAATAATTACCAACAAACATCCACTAAGTATTCCAATTTAATCACTAAACTTTTAAGTCTTTCAAAATCAGACTTCAAAATTTCTATTTTAGTCACTAACCCTGATTTTGGGATATTACAAATCTCCTCTCCTTTAAGAAAATTCGTCCTCAAATTTTCATTGCACACACCAATAAAAACATATTTTTTAATGTTCTCATGTTGCTTTCTCCACTTTATTCCTTACGCAATTGCAACTAATTATTTGCCTTCAATTTCCAAATAACTCAATCCATTTCGATCTTTTCTCTTATTTGATTATACACTTACTTTTGACCGTTGAAAATCAATTTCCAACCAATGACTTACTTTTGCCTCCATTCTCATCACTTTATATCATAAATTAATCTATTTCTTCCTTAACCTCTAATTACCTTATAACAATAACCCAAACTCTTATTCCATCATCATTTGACCAAAAATACAACCTTAACTCTTCTTCAAATTTGATTAAACATACATTTTACAGGATCAAACAATCTTTTCACATCACCTTGCACACTTTTCTTACTTCTATAACAAACTTATCGTAACCTTTATCATATCTAATCCCTTAAACTCAATCATTTTCATTTCTTTATTCCATTATTCCTTTATTCATTCCAAATTGAAATCTCCTTATACATAAATCATATTTTTCATTTCATATTCATATACTCTTGTCCTATCACCTATACTCATCTTTGTATACCAATCTTCATTGCATCCTTGTAACCTTGATAACCCAATTTACTTATACATAACTTCATTCTTTACCATCTCTTATACTTGTATTTTCCTTCTTTAAGGCTCCATACAATTACTTTTCTCCTTGTCTACATCATAGTTATCCGATCAGAATACACAACTATATTCGGATCAATATCATAATTAATTAATTCAACTTTATCATTTCTTCCAATCTTATAACTCTATCACCTTTACTCTGACAGCTAGTCAATAACATCTGTCCAATCTAGGCACAAGCCCTAGTCAACCAATCATATACATCATTTCCAATCGAAATTATTTAAAAATTAGTTTACTTAACTTATCAGTTTCACCTCTATCCTCATACATCCGGTAATTTCCGTTGTTCAAACTCAACATTCTGACTTCCTTTGTCTTATAAGCTGATCATCGATATACACATTCTTAAACTCTTCTGATCAATCCTTAACTTGTATCCAGATTCACTTCATATCTTTTATCTTAACCTGACAATATCTTATAATCTTATAATTCCGGTACATTTTTATCACATACTCTGGTTAGCTAATCGCTAACTCTTTCCATCTTAACTGCAAATCCTTATCATATACACACTCTTGCTTATACACAATATTATCCATTCGTTTCAAACCCATAAGCTCTGACTTTATACATCTTATATGCTTGTCACTAATACACTTGTTCTTGAACTCTTCTACCAATTCTAACTGCATCATTTAATCTTTTAACGTTCTTATGGTGACACTTGTTCACCTTATTCTATCTTATCTAAGGAATAATAAGAGTACTTCACATCACTTTTCAAAACTAGGAAAATCTTCTATCATTATTCTAATATGATTTCGACTTCTAAAATCAACCTTTGATTTTATGAGGCACTTCCTGAGGTGTCTGCTCTTCATCCTACCTGGCCAGAGCAGGTGAATAACTACAACAATCAGGAATATCACCTTTCACTTTATTTCAAAATTATCATAATCATACTTCTATTATAACTTAGCAATCTAATTCTATTAGCAAGACAACACACTCCTTACACTATCATATTAGAAATTTTCACTTTATGTTGGCATGTACACATTTTTAAAACTCATTTGACTTTGGTTTAAGCCTAGACTCGGCTAAACCTTAGCTCTGATACCATTAAATGTAACACCCCCAACCTGAATCCAAGTCCAAAGTGTCATATCAACTTTTAAACCTTTACTTGTTCAAAATAATGAAAAATCCCCGTTAAATAAAACTTCATGTTATTTCAAGATAAAAGTTTTCACACTTATCAGAGCATATACAATTCAAATCGTTTATATTACATGCCAACTACATCTAAAAGAATAAAATACTTATCAAACATTTCTTTTCTGATATGAACTTTGTAAGGAAGATGATGACCTGTCTTGCTCCTCTTAACTTCTCTTCGCGCTTTCTGAAACCTACGTGTGAAACACTCACACGCTAAGCCGAAGACTTAGTGAGGCATATAAAACTCATAATTGAAACTCTAATTCCTAAAAATGCATGAGCATATCATACAATAATATCACAAATCAATATAACATTTCATATAATCACATGCATACAAATATATAAATCTTATCTTAATTATCAATAACCTCATTTCATAATCAATATTCCATCCATTTATGTCTTTTAGTTATCTATTCTTATACAAACTTCTTAACAATCATATCATTCATTTAACAATTAATATATTCGACATTACATCTAACATATTTTACATTTCACATAGCAAAGCAGGTACATTACATATCATGTATTTGTTTGTATTTCTTTAGTAGCCCATGTACACATATGAGAACTATAGATATGTGAGTCTATAGAGGTTGTGCACTAATGCTGTCACCACAGCTCGTATAAATGCACCGAAGTTCCATATAATATGTCCCTAAGGACCACGTAGAAATTCATTAAGAATCATATACATATGCCAAAGATCAAGTATGTGTCTCAAAAGACCTCACACATGTTCCAAAGAATACATATATGTCCCGAAGGACCGCGTAGATCCTCGACTCTTGGCATGCCAACTACTAGCTCAATACATAACATGGCATTATCTTTTATTTCACATCAGATCACTTACGACATATCTCATAGTTCTTTTCACATCATGTGATCATATCACTTATAAGCGCATAACTCTTATTCACATATCTTATCTACATGTGTACACATGAATCAAATGGCATATACCAAATCATATGAATATATATATATATATATATATATATATATATATATATATATATATCTTATGCAATCACATTACTTATACTCACATGGATCAATATCATAGAACTCAGTTCACTTTTTCATGTTATCACAACGACATAATCTTATATAAACCTATAGGTAAAAGCTATTTATCTTTATCTCATTTTCCCTTTGTACCAGCTTACATGATTTATTATACTAATCTATACAATAACATATAACCCTTATCACTTATCTCACCTTATTTAATTAGAGTTATTCTATCCATTTAATTTAGTTCTACATAACTCCTATAACCTCCTCATAGAGTTTTATAGTTCTTCGTGTTAAACTCCATTAAACGTAGTTTCCTTTTAAAATATATTACTCTTTCTTATAGTGCTTATCCTATAGGTTTATATCGTTATGTTCATGTCCCCTAATTTATATACCATTTTCAAAGAGTCTAACTTATTATTTATTTTATTTTATTCTCTTAAATATTCTCATAGTCACATATAGCTTCATGACTTATCACTTATGTAATTACATTGTATCTATATATATATATATCACAAAAACCTTGGCTTAATTATTCTATCAGTAACCTATACTTACATGGCTTGTCTCTTACAATAATATCTTACACATCTATTTTATGATCTCCTATTATCTTATAATATATTTTACTTACATCATGTATATACAAAACATATCAACATACAACATATACTCATATCAAAATATGCTTATATTCATTAATTTATGCATTCTAATATAGGAAATAGACTCGTCGCAAGTCATATTTCCATTACACATCATATAACTAGCATGCACTCACCTGGCCTCACTAGTCAATACTGATCTCTAAACTTTCCCCTTGATCGATCTTACTTGTCAATGATTCTGGAACTTGTTTAGGCTCTGTATACTAATTATACATTTAAGGCAATTATCAGATACCTACACCTTGTAATCCGATACTAACAACTTAAATGAACTTAATAAACTAATATTTTTTTTCCTTTAGGGGTGTACCGATGAACCTATAGTGCATCGGTACCCAAAATAGCTTCGAAATATTCATGCATCGATGCACCCTTAAGCATCGATGCACCTTCAAAATTTGTTTTGGTGCATTGGTGCATACTCATAGTGCATCGAGACATTCCTGGCATTCGACGTTTCTTCTTTTAAGAATGCATCAGTACATATTGAATGTGCACCGCCCAGAAATGTCTCTTTAGGCACAAAAATTCATTTAATTTAACTCAAATGCTTCATATTTCATCCCCTTTCAAATTCCTAACTTACATATACATGTTTAAACTCATTTAGATTCATTTATCTCGTCTTGAACCTTAATATCCTCTCCTCTTTATTAACTTCAAGAATCATACCAGATTTTCAACATGTTTTAAAACTTATTTTATCACTTCATATATCTTAATTTAACCCTTGACAAGTCAAATTCAACTTTAAAATCTATTAACTCCTTCTATTTCATTAATTCACTTAAAAACTCTTCATATTTAATCCTTCATAACTCATACATTTTGAAGTTTCAATATACTTTAATCTCTAAATAATCTTTCTTAGCACCCCAAGAATCAAAACTAAGCTTAAAACTCAAGAATTAACCAACTGAAATTAAGCTTACCTTTGCCATGGAGCTTACGGGAAGAGAAGAGGAAGGAGACAACTCAAGCTCTAGACTTTTCTTTTTTCCTTTCTCACTCTTCCCACGTGTTTTATAAGCTCAAAAGAAAGATAAAAATCTTTCTGGTCAAATGACCATTTTACCCTTTATTTCCTTTAATAATTACCAACAAACATCCACTAAGTATTCCAATTTAATCACTAAACTTTTAAATCTTTCAAAATCATACTTCAAAATTTCTATTTTAGTTACTAACCCTGATTTTGGGATATTACAAGTTCATTTATCCCTTTTAATTAATTACACTTTATAGGAAGTGATACTGAAAATCAGAAGAAAAAATAATTTTTCCAAAAAAATCGATCTTAAGTGTCTTAATTTTTGAAGCCGTATGAAACATATCCATAATGTACTCTCTCACATTTCCTTAACCCTTATTCTTTATAGAAATCAAATAAGTCAGAAGTGATGTCATTTAAACCTTATTTTTTGGGGGAAAAATATTTCTCAATTTTGTTAAGGAAACCATTAGGCTGTCCCTAAAGGCTTTTAAAATATTGTGCTTAATGACCATTAAACTTATGCAATTTGAACAAATTTCACCTTTCAAAATCCCTTATACCAATTAAGAATATTATCCCCATGAGAGGTGGAAATTGTTCTTTCCTTATTGCAATGTCTATGTTCATACAATCAAAACCTTATGTCATAGCAATAAATAAATAATTAGTTGAATGCAAAACAAAACATATATAGAATTGAAGCTAAGATCTTAAGTAAACAAATAAATTCAAAATTATGGTTAATTCATATCTCAAGATATCAAACACTACATCAATATCAAGTCCTTGGACAATAATATTAACATTAAGAGGTACTCTTGTTGTAGTAATCAAACATTGACAACAAGCTACGTCGAACAATAGACTAATCTTTGGAATAATGTAATGCTCATATAAAGTACCTTATAATTGTTACATATTATTACCACATGTGTTGCTTGAAATTCGACCAAATATTAACTTTCCTTTGAAATCATTAATAAATGCATGAATCACAAGAAACACAAAATCATCTTGATATTCCAAATAAATTAGTCTACACAAAAGAGGTCACTTTGGCGATATTATATTTCAAGTAATCATTAAAATGTCAGACATAACCATAATATGGATTAATTTGTTTTAGAATATATATATATATATTCTATTAACCAACAATTAAAACTGAAAAACCGAATTGAATATATACATATATTACATTAACAATATAATTAAAATCATAAAAATATTGTCAACCACTCAATTTCTATGAGTTTATCTTTAAATTAAATTAAAAGATAACCAAAATAATAATAAATTTGAATACAATTAATCATTATCTCAAGATATCGAATACTCCATTAATATTTCATTTTTAGACAAAATATTCACCTTAAGTGATATCTAATACTCTAACCAAACATCGATAATAAGAACATGTCAAACAAAAATCTTCCTTTGAGCTGATTTATTATTCACATATCAAACCAAATAATTTTCACATGCTTATTACCAAAGTTGTACATGCAATTATGTAAATTATTAATCTTCCTTTGGGCCGATCAATACTAACATATCTTAAGGTACATGTATATAACCTTTATATTTAAAAAATATTTTCCATAACGGATACCACTTTAACGACTTATTACTTTAATTAAGTTATCTCAAAATAAATATTAATATTCAAATTTAATAGTTCTATAATAATCAAAGGTTAAAACTGTATTGTTGCACTACAATATCCCAAATAACCCAAAATAAGGTTACATAAATGGTGCTATCAGAAATCGAAAACTCAAGTCTTTGATTGTTTCTAAAAAATTCCTTAAACATGAATTTAGGTCATAACTACATAAATCATGAAAAATAAATTGAATTCAAAATAATCATTATTTAACCAAAAGTCAACAAAATACATACCAGTGAATTAAAACTTTTTTAAAGATTAAAAATAATTTTTTAATCAAACTGGATCTAATATATCAATGTCATATATATATATTCTATAAATCATAACAGTAAAAAAAACGAAACTGAATTTTTCTAATCACGTCATGATTTTCTAATTATCCTACGACACTTTTAGAAACTAAAAACCTAAACATTTTGACTATTCTTCAAAATTTTCTTAATCATTTATTCATCCGATTACATCGATCATAACTTACAATTATAATCTTTCTTTTCGTTTACAACATCTACTTCTATTGTTTTATTGAAATTTACGCAAATTAATATGCAACCATATATTTGCTTTACAATAGAAAAATGTTGTGCACGACACATTCAAGAAACACCCAAATACTATTTAATACATATTAAATAATAGGATTATCAAATCAAAACAAAAGAGATAAGTCTAGGGTTCATCGTAAACCCAAAAAAAAAGTATATTTAATCTTTTTTAATGAATAAATTAAACCATAATTAAACCAAAACTTAAAGATTCAAATACCAAACTCATAAAATCGTACCAATAAATCATTTAAAAAAACAATTCTCAATGATTCAACATGACAAGGCGATGGTACCACTTGTTAGAACCAAATCATAATAAATATGAAAACAACCATGATCTAATCATGTCAAATCATCAAGAATAAAAAACACTAGATGCAAAAGTGTACCTAAATTAATTGAAAGGTTAAAATCATTAAATCTTTTTTTGGTTGTGATATTCTAAGAAGATAAAGTTCCTTAAGTATAAACTCTCTAACGGGGATACCAGTAAATACGAGATTATCTATTTTTTGGGGATCATAACCCTTTATATAGCTAATTTAAGAATCAATTATTGTTTGTACTTATAACTCTGCCTTTCATAAAATTAAAAATACAACTTTAATACTATCTACACCTTTATTTCCATGACACTTATAATACCTTATGACTTTATAACATAGTTAGTCACTTAATTTATGTCATATTTTACGATAACAATATACATTATAAATATGTGCCCATAATTATATATTTTAATACAACATTTGGATCCACTTACACAATGCAAAACTCCTTAATTTTACACCAATGTGTAAAATTTTTAGTTTTATACTAGGTGTAAGTGAACTATATACATGTGGGATAGGATCCAAATACACTATGTAAAACTAATAAATTTTTCACTAATTTATAGCCTTTAGATTTAAATAAATAAATGGATTAGATTTAATTAAAATTTATAACACGTTAGTAAATATTTATTTAACTCACAGAAAAATAATATCTCTTTTTACCACACTCCCAAAACCTAAACCCTAAACCCTAAAATCTCAAACTCTAAAAACTCTACGGTAAACCTTAAAATCTAAACCTAAACCTTAAACCTTAAAATTTAAATCTTAAACCATAAATCCTAAATCCTAACCCAAAAAAATATTGTTTTACTGTGAGTTAAATAAATATTTTCTTATGAGTCATAAATTTTTAACTCACGATAACACAATATCTCTTTTTATCCCAACCTCAAAATTTAAACCCCAAACCTTAAGACCCCTACATCAAACCTTAAACACAAAATCTTAAACCTTAAAATTTAATTCTTAAATTATAAATCCTAAACTCTAACCCTAAAAAGGAAAATATATTGTTTTATTGTGGGATTAAAAATATTATTTATGTGTTATAAATTTTAACTAAATTTATTTAGGGTTTACGATTTATGGTTTACATCATGTAAGTGGATCATAACTAAAAGTTTTACATCATTTTAGGATCGTTGGATGAGGGAAATCAAATGATGTGATTAAATCATCTTTTTAGTGAATATCTTCTCATTTCTTACTGTTAATCTCAACATTTAATTTTTTTTTTCTCCTATGATCTTAAAAGATACAAAACTTTTTAATTTTACGTCATGCAATTGGATCCTAGCTCACACAGATATTAATAAAACAATCTAAATAAAAAAAAACAGCCTTGTTATTTGTTAGGAATTTAGAGCTAAACGGCAGGCAGGCATTAGTCGATGACATTGAGAAATTCTTGGTAATTTCTTTGTTTTTTTAACCGTCGGAACTTGCATAGGCATGACATTCTCTCTATCATAGATAGATTGAAGGATGTTAGGATGTGATTGTACTTTTTATATAATTTAACATCCTTAAAAATATTTAATTGCATAGCTTTAAAATTTTTAATATAATTTCTTATTTTTGCATATCGTGACATAAAATCTTATGTTTGTTTTGGTTTAGGGAAATGCATGCCTTATCATATAGTTCAGTAATTTTCTCGCTGGCTTGAATAAGAGGCCGAACTAGGAGGCTGTTAGGGTCTTGGTCCTTAAAACTGTAAATAGTCAAACCAAAGACAGCATCCATAAGATGCATGTGTGCTAAAGATGTTCACTTTAACAAATAAAACTGTATATAATCAAACCAAAGACAACATCCATAAGGACAACATAATAGTCCTTGTGATTTCATGAAAAAACATCTGTCCTTTTTAAAAACTGTAAGGACAGATCAAATACTAGTACAAAGAAGAAAATAACACATATACACAACTAGTACACTCCCTATACACAACTTAATTGTATTGTTATGTATAGCATTAATAATCAATTAAGGCCACAAACATTAAGCAGCGGATGGGGCGTTAATATAACGAACAGCGCCAGCCTCTGGCGACGCTGCAAAATTTTGTTGCAGGCCAACTTGCTCATCCATATCAGCTTCTACTTCGCCAGAAGACACAACAGTTTTGTAGTCAAGGGACTTGTCATTGTAAATGTCCCACCATTTTGCCACCAGCATCTTAATGTCTTCCCTGTCCATGTTTTGTTCTTTGCCGGTATACCTCCATGGTTTGGAGCCAGCCGCACAGTAGTGAACGACCTTGGCCTTTTCCAGCTCAACGTTCTCCGGGTGGCGCCATAGCATGGCCAGGACCAGGTTGTAAATCGGTGGAATGGGCCTGTATATGTCCCTAAAGAACATGTTCAAGTAATCCTGCTCGGCAAAAGGGGTAGGAGGGGTGACTTTGAGAGTGGTCAACAGGTCCTCGTAGACAGATAGGCTGGGTTCATAAACGAACATGCCGGCGTTGAAGTAAAGAGGAGGCTTAGGACCGACCCAAGTAGGCCACTGGACCTTATTGGGGCATTGCTGGCAGTATCCAATCTTGTACTGTGGGGTATGGCTCCAGGTTTTCTCACAGAAGCAATCCATAACAGCATAAAAGTAACCATTCTCCATGTCGAACAAGTGGTCTATGTTATCAAACACTTGGATATCTCCATCCAAGTATATCATCTTGGAATACTCCACAAACTGTATGCAATTTTTAAGTACATAAAAGTACACAACTTGTTCATTTTGAAACCAGTTTTTAAACTGAAATTCCTAAACAGAACATGCAAAGATGTTAATATTAATATTTATACCTCCCAGATACGTAGCTTGGAGTAGTTGATGACATAGTAAGCCATGGCAAACTGGGTCTGGTACTCAGGTGGGTAGACGGGCTCGATCTCCATGAGTATACAGCCCTGATCCACAAGTATCTTCCTGTGATCTTCGGGCACGTCCGGCAAATGTGCCACCACAAGTGGATACTTGCTCTTAACCTTCCTGAGTCCCTTGGCTAAACCCAACACGCCCTTCACGTAGTCTCCGTTCCCTGCCAAAAACGTAACGTAAGCCCTTGTGGGAGGGATTGGAGCCTTGGTGGCGGTGAGAGTGGCAGCTCTGGTACTGGTGATGGTAGAGGCCATGTTTTGCTTAAATGGTAAACTGGTAATTGTATCATGCAAGAGAAAGCTCAATTGTTGGTGGGGAGGGATGCGAGTGCTGCGGCTGTTTATATAGGCATGTAAACAACGCGTTGGCCCACCTCAAAGAGAAAGGAAAAAGAAATAATATTGTGAATTAATTAAATATTTAATTCAAAATATTATATAATATTTTTATAATTACCTTGACATTACAATCTTAACTAAAACATTAAATACATCTACAACCCACTAATTGATATAACCAAACATACCTTACTGTGATATCGCCACGTACTCCATTGAGAGTCGGGTAGTTTCCTTGTAGGCTGTCGGTTATTCATAGTTTAGTTCAAGTGGCCAAACGTCGTCGTAGTGTCTACTAATTTACTGTGGGGACTGTCAGACGCCATGTGTCAGCATCACATATAGAGGTCGGTGATTTTGGTCGTTAGTTGTTTGAATCTACGGTTAGACAAAACCATCTTTATTTATTTGTTTTGTTTTTTCCCTCTTTATCGTTAAGTTAGTTTTATGACCCACAATTACATTAATACAACGAAAGTTCCAATATTTAGGTTTTATGGGACAATGCTCTTTATATAAGGGGCTAACCGACCAAATTTCTAGGATAATTTTTTGGAAGACAAATCGTTTTGACTATCAACTTCCAACTCCCATCCCATGTTTTGCATTCAAAATTTGACCAGGCTTCTTTATTTTTAATTTTGATTGTTATCTAATATATTGATTTTTGATTTTTCTTAATTTCATAAATGATGTTAATTTATCATTATATAATTTTAATTATATATATACAAGACAATGAATTAATATGGTTTGTTGAAAGCCAAGTTTACCGCAAATATACGAAATGATATTTTAATATTGCGTTTGATTAATTCAAATATAGAAGGGATTGTTAAAGGACGAAAAAGATTTAAGGGTCAAGCTTGTCCACATTTATTGTTTGGTGGGGCAAGGTTAGACTTTGGGTTGCTTGTAACTTGTAAATTAGCAACTCACTACGATTCGCTTCGCGCCTCGCCTGTAAAAGGAGATGGGCCAGTTTCTATTTAAAAGCTCATGTATATGAAATAAAATAGCCAGAGACGCTCCATTACGATTCGAAGTGTGCAGCGCCTTAAAGACTTCCCCGTTATTGATTTCAAGGATTAAAGACCGAGCCCTGATATTCCATGCATGCTTCAAACCTTCCAATCAGATAATCAATCTTTTATGGGGTCATACCAGCTTGTTACAACTCCAATCGGAGAGGGCCAGACACCAATTATTTGTTCTCAAAACCTGGTGTTTTGAGGTTGATGAGACAAATAGAGAAAATGAGAGGGGAAGAAGAAGAAGAAGAAGAAATAAGGGAGGAGGATTTTAATGTGGGGTTTAGTATTTGAGGTATAATTTAGACATTTTTGGATTCTTTTTGTCATAATCATATATAACATTAAAATATTAATAAAAATATGACATGATATACAAAAATAATAAAATAATCTATGTCATCTTTGAGTGATAAAAGAATTTAATTTATAATGTTTTGTGAGTAAATTGAAAAAATTAAAAGTATAATGAGTGAATAAGAGACAATAAAGTTCAGTAATAAATGACGCAACTTATCCTTTAAATAATTGTGTTTTGCAAAATATATACGTCACCATTAACTAAATTTTTTCCTAACAAATATTATCTTATAATCATTCAAATTATTAAAAATATTTAACACCCTTTGTGTAACTTAGTGTTTTAATAATCTATATCACCTACCAAATTAAGCAACATGTAAGGTTTTAATACAGCGAATAACATCAATGATGAGTTCTTAATATAATTTTATTTTAGTTTGTATGTTACATACATTTACATTTTTATTATGTAATTCATTGATATAATATATATTCGGGTAAGGTACATAAATGAGTTCAAATTATATGAAGATGTTGTTTTATTGAGTTAATCGACTATTAAAATTTTACAAAATGATCACTCGACTATTCATTATGTTCTAAACACATCATTTTTTCGTTAGAAATTGAAGGCGATTTGAGCTAGATGTTAACCTGCTAACTAAGATATGATATAATATGATCTCAAAATCTCAAATGACTATCATATCTCAATCAACATGTTAATGTCCAGCTCAAACGACTGTCGATTTTTTAATGGAAAAGGACGAATTTGGAACAAAATGAATAATTGGGTGACCATTTTCTAACTTTTAATAGTTAATTGACTCAACAAATAACATCATATAGCCAGTGATTATTTTATAATTTTTAATAGTTGGAGGTGCTCAACATAACATCTATAGGCGGAGGATTATTTGTGTACTTTACACTTATATTTTATGGTTTGTATTTTCATGATTTACATTTTATAGATTTGATTACCGGACTTTCAGAGAATTGATTATTTATATAAAAAAAAGTATGTATTTGGAAAATCTACTAAAAAGAACTAGCCATCAAGCTTCTTGCAAGTGGCAACGCAGCGAAAATTTGTCGCAGGCATCAGCTTCTACTTCACTAGAAGCCACAACATTTTTACAGTCAAGGGATTCATCATTGTAAATATCCCACCATTTAGCCATCAGCATTTAATGTCTTCCCTGTTCATGTTCTCTTCTTTGCATGTATACCTCCAGGGCTTGGAACCAGCCGCACAGTAGTAAACGACCGTACTCTTTACCAGCTTGATTTTCTCCGGGTGGCGCCATAGCATGGCCATCACCAGGTTGTAAATTGTAGGAATGGGCCTGTATATGTCCCTAAAGAATATGTGGTCGGTGTATGTATCAATTGATATGGTATTTTTCTGCTGCCATGTGTCGTCACCATATTTAGAAGTCGGTGATGGACACCTGAGCTTTCTTGTTCGATCAACTGTCCGATAAGAAACATCTCTCCTTTCTTACATTTATATATAAATTTCTTTAATTTGCAAAGCTTTTAGTCCCACAATTGCTGTAAGATGGTGAAACGTTTTCAATATATTAGGTTAATGGGATAATGTTCTTTATTTGAAGTACTAACCGACCGAATCTATGAGATAATTTTTAAGGGTAAATTAGATCAATGTTCACTATTCTTTAAAAAACTTATTTTGGTCATTAAGCTTCCAAAATTTTTATTTTATTCGCCAACATTAATTTATGCTTTCACTTTACTCGTCAAGAGTTGATCTATATTAATAAGATGCAAAATCATTATACGGTGATATATGTCACAACTTGATTAATTAAAAATTAAAATAATAAATATGAGTGGTTGAACAACAAGCATCTTTGGTTTCAAAACAACATATTGCAAAATCAGCCAAAAAGAACAAAAAGCTTAAGCGGCCCCTATTTCATTTGTTAAAGGAATTCGTGTACAAGACGGAGGGAAATGTGTAAAGAAAAGTATACCATCGTAGCGTCCTTCAAAGAACACTTCAGCAGAGGCAATGAAGAAGAAAGAAACGAGATTGAGAGAGGGTAAGATAAGGTATTCGTATGTAAATTGCCATATCCAGGAATAGAGATGCACATAGCCGGATTTAAATCCGATCCAGATCGGATAAAAACCGATCCGGTTTTTTCACTAAGCCAAAAATCGGTTTATAAAAAAATCGGTTCGGATCATAACCGGTTTAGAGGGTCGGATGATGTAACCGGTGTAATCGGTTTCGGTTTTAAAAAAACCGGTTTTTAATCCGGTAAAAAATCCGGTCATCTAATTTTTTAAACCTCAGACCAACCGATCTCCGTTTTTTCCTAAGCCAAAATCGTTTTATAAAAAAATCGGTTCGGATCATAACCGGTTTAGAGGGTCGGATGATGTAACCGGTGTAATCGGTTTCGGTTTTAAAAAAACCGGTTTTTAATCCGGTAAAAAATCCGGTCATCTAATTTTTTAAACCTCAGACCGGATTTTTAAACCCCAGACCGGATTTTTTTCCGGATAAAAAACCAATTTTTTATCCGATTTTTTTCAAACCGGTTTTTAATCAAGTAAAAAATCCGATCGTCCAATTTTTTCCCAAACCGGTTATACTATCCGGTTTTAAAATATCCGATCCGGTTTAAAAAAACCAGTTTTTCCCAAATTCGGTTTCGAATATTTTTTGCGCAAAATCGGATATTCGAATTTTTTGTGCACCTCTATCCAGGAAGCGTGAAAGTAGAAATGCAGAGTGATAGTGTGATTACATATTATCTACATAATTGTATATACACACACACCATATAATATATATATATATATATATATATATATATATATGGTCCTATGTATTAACTACCGACACTAGTGTGCTTAATGGACCTGTGCAATACAGCACTTGGTCCTATGATCCTATCATAATGGTGGATCTTGGCCAGAACTTCTCTGGCAGGTAAACTTGGATTTGTTTTAAACACGAAGTGCTCTAAGATATGCTTGGTTGAACATTTGCACTTTTACATGCATTAATTGTAGAATAATCGTCTCTCTGAATGTTGTATTACTCTCTCAGTTCACTTTGGGATGCATCAAGATGAGTAGATTGATAAGACGGGGAGAAAGACGAGGCACGGCATTACAGTGCTTTTCTTCTCCATGGCTATAACTTTGATTCGTCTCTGCCAAAGTTTGATAAATATAATTATATAAGATCAAAACGTAAAACCGAAGGGGTTTTTAGTTGGTGTCAATGATCATAGAGCTGCAAAACAAATATAGAAATTATAAAATTGAGATGCCTATCTTCTTGGCATGAGGATCAACGATCTCTTTTGGAAATTGGAATGTTATCAAAACCCCATAGTAAATCAAACATAAGTGATTACCTTGGCTATACATGTAGTATATAATAGAATAAAAGGACAAAAGGTAATTATTATTTCTGGTATCTTGTCTTTAGGATCAGGAATGTATTGCTTGTCATCCCAATCTTCAGGCTGCCATCATGCATAGCACAAATAATCTTCACCAGTTTGAATACATGTACAAAACATGAAGCATAGTACAAGTAAATCATCAATACCAAGCTCTGAGTATTGTTGAAGGGTTACCTTTGTCGTTAAGATCTCCATTCCATTTTCCACCGGAGAAGTTGTCGTCTTTCTTCCACTCAGATTTTATCCTCCAACTTTCCCATCCATCTTCAGTTTCAGAACAACATGCAAAATCATTCAAAAAGAAGAACAAAAAGCATAAGCAGCCCCTATTTCATTTGTTAAAAGCAATGCATGTAGAAAACGGAGGAAAATGCGTAAAAAAATTATACCATTGAAGCTTCTTCAAAGAACACTTCAGCAGAGACAATGAAGAAGAAAGAGAAGATAAGGGATTCGTATGTAAATCGCCATAACTGAATTCCAGGAAGCGAGTTAAATAAAATACAGTATTTCTCCATCTCACGAACTTTGCCTTTGTCGTTCGGATCGTAGAGTTGCGAAATAGATTAGAAAAAAAAAAGAAGAAAAAAGATAAATGGAGATTCGGGGTATCGATCGCCACACCTCTTAAATGCTAAGGGAGCGCTCTGCCATCTGAGCAACATCCTGTTGACTTGAATTTGGTATATACTAGTGATAACCATTCACTATCTTATTTATCATCTCAGGCTGGTGTAAATGGTTTTAACCCGGATGTATGTAATTGTACACCCATTATTTTTGAGAAAATTGTTAAATTTAGTTTAATTTGTTAATGAAAATATAAAAAATAAGAAATTTTGCATACCCAAATCTTTTAAAATAGAGTATTAAAATTTTAGACTCTTATTTTTTAATTTCTAGATCTGCCACTATTTTAATCATTTACCTTCTTCACAAACAAGGCATACAATTTTATACCAGAGATTAGAGACAGACATTACAGAAGAATTATATGACCATCTTCATAGCCTCAGGAATCAGAAAGCAGTTGGTTTGGATTTGAGTTAAGCGTTAGGCCGAATACTATGATACCCCAAGTGGGAAGTTTATTGGAAAACAAACAAAGTCGACTTTATCAAACATGGGACATTGCTATAGATTGATGCTGGAGAATCCAGAGATGGCTTCCTTGTTGTTCTGGGAGAATTGTGTTTGTGCTCTTACGATATGTGGCCTCAAAATATGTTCTCTTGAAATTGCTAAATCTCAGATACGCGTGTAATTCAACACCATTCATTGCTGTACAGCCACAAGCTTAGGGTAAAGTGTTAAGAGTTGGTAAGCAATATTCATCTTGCAAGTTCAGCCTACACAACAAATGGGTAAACTACACAAAGAGTGACTCAAGTTTGGATAAATTTCCTTTTCACCACTGAAATTAGAAAAAAACTAATGGTCACTAGTATTTTTTATTTAAAACAAAACGACCGTTCAAACGTTAACCTCCGTTACCAGATCACGAAAGTCTGAGTGTGATAATTAGGGTTTGAGTGTAGTAATGGTTTGATCAAATTAATGATGTTTTACATCTGTTGAGAGTTACATGTATGCTTGTGCATGTTACAGCTGAGATGGTTCTAGAAACGATCTAGAAGTTAGTTAGTTATCATAACAGATTGTTTTTATGAAATTTTGTTAAGCAGTTTTATCTTGGTAAGCTTGTATATAAGGAGCAGAATATGTAAGGCTTGTGATCATCTATTAATGATAGTTCTAGAAACTTGTTTGATTACTCAATATGGTATCATTCGCTTGTGATTCTGGAGCAGTCTGCTGAACTACGATGGTACTTGTTGCTGAGTCTTCCTCTTCGCAAGCTCAATCATTCACCAACAAACGAGTGAATGTGGTGCTCGACGAGACGAACTTCCTTTTATGGAAACAACAGGTTCTGCTTACTGTTCGCAGCCACCGTCTTGAACGGTTCCTAAACGGCACCTTCCCGATTCCATCAGAGACGGTTGTCAATCATCTTGGCGAGACAGTGGAGAATGAAGCTTATGAAGAGTTTATAGTGCAAGACAGTGCGCTTGCGTCTTGGCTTCTCTCGACGATCAATACTCCATTACTCCCGCAGTTCGTTGGCTCTGAATCCGCTGCCGCCGTGTGGAATACGGTTATGCAATTCTTTGCAAATCGATCCACGACTACAGTCATGAATCTACATTACAAACTCCAGTCTATGAAGAAAGGAGATGATTCGATTCGGGTTTATCTAACTCGAGTAAAAGAAATTTGCGACCCCTTGCTTCTTGTGGGAGCCCCGTGTCTTCAGTTGAGCACATTGTCAGCATTCTTAAAGGCTTGCCACGGGAGTATCAACCGTTCATGGCGGTCATTACAACCACTCGTGAGTCACTTTCTTTAGATCAGGTGTGTTCTATGATTGTCGATGCTTAAACACAGATAGCTCGGTTTGATTCTCAGCCTGAGAATTTCCCGATGAGTGCTAATGTGGTTCAAGGGAGAGCTACGACTGGTTCGACTGAGTCAGTTCGAGGGGGTCGGTCTGGTGGACGTGGTCGAGGCCGTGCCCGTCTTCAATGTCAGCTCTGTGGCAAGAATGGACACTCTGTGGAAAGATGCTGGTACAGATTTGTTCGAGACTTCCTTGGTGTCAATGCATCTTCTAGTTCATCGCAATCCAGAAATGAGTCCAGTGCTAATTGTATATTTCTTGATTCGACGGGCTGTGCTTGCTACAGTAGTAAAATTGCCTCTAATCAACCTCAGGCGCATATGGCTTCAGATGAGCAGTGGGTGGTTGATTCAAGGGCAACCCACCATGTAACCCCAGATGCTTCCAAGCTGATGAAATCTTCCGAGTTTACTGGACCAGGTAATCTTTTAGTGGGAAATGGTATATCTCTGAGGGTAAACTCGGTTGGAACATCTGTTTTACATACTTCTTCTAAGGCATTAATTTTAAGTGATCTTTTGCATGTACCAAGAATAACAAAGCACTTGGTTTCGGTGTCCAAGCTTGCTAGGAATAACAAGGTTTTCTTAGAATTTCATGCTGATGAGTGTTTTGTTCGAGATGAGCTGACTGGTGCAGTGGTGCTTCAAGGGCAGCAGTGTGAAGGACTCTATACATTTGCTTTAGAACACATGTTTACTTCATGTAATAAAGCTGAAGTGACTAATATTGTTGCTTCTAGCGTATTTGAGCTTTGGCATAGGAGGTTAGGGCATCCAACCTTCCATACACTAAAGAATGTGTGTAATTCGATCAATATTAGTGTTTCCAACAATCTTAATACAACTTGTGTTGCTTGTTGTATGGGAAAGAGTCACAAGCTTCCATTTGATTCTTCTACCACAGTTTACAATGTTCCTTTTCAGTTAGTTTTTACTGATCTATGGGGTGCTGCACATGTTCCTTCGTGTGGATATCGATATTACGTATCTTTTGTAGATGCTTGCACACGTCATACCTGGGTTTATATGCTGAAAACTAAATCTCAGGCTCTTGATGCGTTTCGGTTATTTCAAGCCCTGGTCTCAACTCAATTTTCTTCATCTGTTAAGTCAGTCCAAAGCGATTGGGGTGATGAGTATAGATAATTGTCTCGTGAGCTGACTCGTACAGGCATTACTCATCGGGTTACATGCCCTCACACTTCTGAACAGAACGGCGTTATTGAACGAAAGCATCGCCATTTAATCGAGCTAGCCCTTGTGTTGCTTGCTCAGGCAGCTCTTCCATTTCGTTTTTGGTCCTATGTTGTGGCTACTGCAGCACATTTGATAAATCGGTTGCCTACAAGGGTTCTAGGTAACATTTCTCCATTCGAGAAATGGTTTGGTTCAAAACCGGATTATCAGTCACTACGCGTGTTTGGGTGTCGCTGTTTCCCACACTTAAGGCCCTTTCAACAGCACAAATTAATGTTTCGTTCTGCACCTTGTGTATTTTTGGGTTACAGTTCACAACATAAGGGCTTCCAATGTCTCGCTCAGGATGGTCGAGTGTATATTTCAAGGCATGTAAAATTTGATGAAAGTGTTTTTCCTTTTGCAGAAAAACGAGAAGTTGCAGGTTTGTCTAACACTCGTGCATGGCGATCAGCACCCTTACAGGTTGTGTCTAATTGTGTGAACACAAGGGTTGTGATTGATACTTCGCTGTGTTGTCGTACAACGTCCCAAACGCATGGTAACTCTACTTGTCATGTTGATGCGGCTTCCAATGCTCAAGGAGGTCCAAGTCCTAGTACTCCAGATGGTGCGAATTCCAGTGTTCAAAGCGATACTGGTGACACAACTGTGCAAGGCACAACAGCTGAATCTAGTGCTACTGGACCTACAGAATCTGAAGCTGTGCCTAGTGAGTCTGTGCAGCTTGCTCCTGAGCAAAATACATCAGTTGTGAATCGGCATCATATGCTAACAAGAAGCAAATGTGGGGTCTTTAAGCCCAAGGTCTTTTTCAGCACCTTGCATGATTCTATTCGTACGACGATTGGTGAAGCTATGAGATCAAAAGAGTGGATCCCAACTGTTTATGCTGAACTTACTGCACTGCAAAATAATGGCACATGGTCACTTGTAAAATTACCTGAGGGTCGAACCACGGTTGGTTGTAAATGGTTGTTTAAAATAAAGCACAATTCAGACGGTTCAGTACAAAGATACAAGGCACACCTTGTTGCTAAAGGGTACTCTCAGGTACCAGGTAAGGATTTCAAGGAAACCTTCAGTCCTGTTGTGCGTTTTTCAACATTGAATGTGATACTTTCACTTGCTGTGTCTGGAGGATTGTCGTTGAGGCAGGTGGATGTTAACAATGCGTTTCTTCATGGTGACTTGAATGAAGATGTATACATACAACAACCACCTGGCTTTGAGCAGTATACTCCTGAGGGTGAAAGGCTTGTTTGCAAACTACAAAAATCCCTATACGGTCTGCGCCAGGCACCACGGAACTGGCATGCCAAGTTGAAAGTAAGTCTGCTTCATCTGGGTTTCAAAGAATCTAGAGCTGATACTTCGCTGTTTGTTCTAACAAACGATGATGGTATAATGACCTATGTTTTGGTCTACGTAGATGACATAATAGTCACAGGGCAGTCATCGGTGGAAATTGAGAGTGTGGTGATGATGTTGAAGAATCATTTTTCCTTAAAGGACCTAAGTGAGTTACACTATTTCTTAGGAATCGAAGTAAAACGCTGTGATCAAGTGATGGTAATTAGTCAGAAGCAGTACATTTTGGAACTGCTCGAGAAGGCACGAATGACTAAGGCTTCGTTTACTGCCACACCGATGGTTGCTTCCTTCAAAATGAATAAGGATGAAGGGCAGTTACTTGCTGATGCTCGTGAGTTTCGCAGTCTAGTGGGAGGGCTGCTCTATGTGTGTCACATGAGGCCTGATATTGCACTTAGCGTGAACAAGGTCGCCCAGTATATGCATTTCCCTAGAGAGAAACATTTGCTAGCTGCCAAACGTATTCTGCGCTATCTGGCAGGAACACTAAACTATGGACTTGGTTTTATACCAGAACAAGTGCAAGTGTCAGCCTTCTCCGATGCTAACTGGGGAGGTTGTGCTGATGATAGGCGTTCGATGTCAGGCCACTGTGTCTTTGTTGGTGACAGTCTTGTATCATGGAGTGCAAAGAAGCAAAAGGTAGTGTCACGGTAAACTATGGAGGCTGAGTACAGGAGCCTCGCAGATGCAGCAGCAGAGGTAGCATGGGTCACTGCATTACTTGTTGACTTGAAGGTTTCACAAGGTAAACAACCAACCATATGGTGTGACAACACAAGTGCAATTTTCTTAAGTGCAAATCCAGTATATCACTCGCAGTCCAAGCATGTGGACTTAGATGTACATTTTGTAAGGGAAAAAATTGTTGCAAATCAGTTCCAGCAGCTCATCAAGCTGCAGATGGTTTAACTAAGCCACTATCGAAATCAGCTTTTATCAACTTTCGTAATAGACTTAATGTTTTTTTGATTGATGAAGATGAGAAGAAGAAGCAGGGGGAATGTTGAGAGTTACATGTATGCTTGTGCATGTTACAGCTGAGATGGTTCTAGAAACGATCTAGAAGTTAGTTATCATAACAGATTGTTGTTATGAAATTCTGTTAAGCAGTTTTAGCTTGGTAAGCTTGTATATAAGGAGCAGAATATGTAAGGCTTGTGATCATCTATTAATGATAGTTAAGTGTTTGAATAAATTCTTGAAACTTGTTTGATTACTCAATAACATCAAATGATGGTAGAGGTTAAGGGTTAAATTTTGTGTGTTAATTTAAAAACAAAGATGATGAGATTTTGATGATTAGTTGTTGAAGGTGGTCATAGTTGCTCGTGATGGGAGATACCGATTGAATGGTGGTAGACATAGATGATAGAATGTAGCTGAAAGCTTTTAAATATGATGGTGACATTTATAGTGATCAAGAGAGTTCCATTTTTGTTGTTGGATTTCTCTTATTTAGATTTTGAGGTTTTGAAATAGGTTGAAACTTTTAAAGTCTCTTTATAGTGAAGAAGGAAAATTGGGAGATAAGAGTAAAAAAGGACAGTTCAAGATAAGTTAGCGGAGATAAATACTATTTATTTAATTACTTTAATATGTCATATCAGTTTAAGTGACAAAGTTTAATTGAATCCATTAAATGGTATAAATAGTTAAAAGTAACTTTTATCAGTAATTAAAAAGTTTTGAAGTTTTGAATCGGAACGATTAGAAATATAGATCAACAATTAAGGGCATGCCTCTGTAAATTGTAATCTTTTTAAAAGCAATTTCAACTGTAATCATGAGAATATTGGGCCTCTTTTTCCAAGTATATTGACATGCCTAGCCTTCTCTATGAGGGACACTAGCGGAGTTATAAACTTTTCAGAGTGAGTACGTGTCTATCTTAAAATTTGAAATTAGTTTATTAAATATTCAATTTTTATATATATGTACTCATCTAAAATTAATTTGTGTTTATCCTAAATTTTTTTGTTTCCACCCTAAATTTAATTATGTCCAAAACAACAACAACAATAAAATCCTATTCCCATATGAAATGGGGTAAGGGAAGGTAGGGTAGTAGGCTGCCCCCAACACCAAGTTGAGAGCAGCTTCCGTGGAAGACTTCCGGCAGTCAGAAAATTAAAAATAAAGATAAAATGCAATGCATGTATAAATAAATAAATAAATAAATACATAGTTGACAGAACTTCATATGCAGTCTACATATGCGCGTCTGTAATGGGAAGTAATTCCTGCAAATAAATCCCTGCGAAAAATCTCTGCATATAGAGAGAAACGTAAGATCCGTCTAATTTTAAAAAGAGGAAACCTGAAGCGAATGATACACAGAAGTCAACGATAGCAAGCTACTAGAAGGAATAAAGTCAAATGGGTTAACACCTAAACTAAGACAATATTAGTACGCTACCATAGTTCTAAGCCTTCAAAAATTCCAATGTCAGAAACGTATATAAAGAGAAGTCATGTAAATTACTACAAAGGCATTAAAAAAAAGACAGAGATGTTACACCCTATGGCTGTGAACCACACTACTCGGCTACCCTGGTCTTAAGTCTCCATACTTTCCTATCAGACGTCATGTCCTCGGTAAGGGCTAAATCTTTAAAATCATATCTCAAGCATTCTTCCCACTTCCTCCATGGTCGTCATCTCTTTCTGGCACCGTCAACTGTAATCGACTCTACCCTCCTGACCGCATCCGACGGTTGTCGCCTAAGGACATGTCCAAACCACCGAAGTCTTCCCTCCCTCAATTTTTCAGATACATGCACTACCCCCAAGGACATCCTAATAGCAGAGTTTGGTGTCATGTCCCACAGAGTCCTACCACATGCCCATCGTAGCATTCTCATTTCTGCGGCCTCCATCCTCCTAACGTGATCATTCTTGATTGCCCAATATTCTGATACATACAGCAGCGCTGGTCTTATTGCCATTCTATAAAAATTTTCCTTAATTTTTAGAGGCACCTTCTTGTCACACAAAACTCCAGTAGCAGCCCTCCACTTTAGCCATCCTGCCTTTATACGGTGTGTAACGTCATCATCTACACCCCTATCTTTATGTATCATAGACCTTAGGTACTTGAAACAATCCTTTAAGGGGAGAACGTGTCCTTCTATGCATACTTCTACATCTTCATCGTTTTGGTTCCCACTAAGGTTTGAACATAAATACTCTGTCTTTTCAATATTGATCCTTAGATCTTTTTCTTCCAAAGCAGTCTTTTAGGTAGTCAGTTTACTATTCAGCTCAGTTTTTGTTTCAGCAACTAGGACAATGTCGCAGCGAAAAGCATACACCATGGAACACCGTCTGGTGTCGCACAAAAGATGTCGTCCATAATCAAGGCGAAGATGTAAGGGCTAAGAGCCGACCCCTGGTGGAGTTCGATTTCCACCGGGAATGTCTCGGTGTCGCCAACTGTAGTCCTGACGTAAGTAGTAGATCTACAATACATATCACGAATCGCCCGGATATAAGCAGTCGGGATCCGTTTCGTTTCCAAGGTCTTCCAGATCGCATCGCGGGGAACTCTATCATACGCCTTCTCAAGGCCAATGAACGCCATGTGGAGATCTCTATTTTTTCCCTATATTTCTTCATAAGCCGTCGAAGTAGATGAATCGCCTCCGTAGTAGACCTGTCTGGCATAAAGCCAAATTGGTTTTCCGAGACCCTAGTAACCTGTCTCAACCTAGTCTCTATCACCCTTCCCATAACTTCATGGTATGACTGAGTAGTTTAATACCTCTGTAGTTGCCACAACGTTGAGGATCTCCTTTATTCTTATAGATTGGTATTACCGTAGACTCTCTCCACTCCTCTGGCATCTTGACAGTCTCTAAAATAATATTAAAGATATTGGTCAACCACTTTACTCCCTCTTCTCCTAGGCCCAACCACACAATGATAGGAATTTGATCGTGTCCGACAGCTTTGTCCCTCCCCATCTTTCTAAGGGTCATTTTGACTTCCTCAAACTCAATCTTACTTGTAGGACAGTCATTAGCTGTAGTATGATGGTCGGCAGACCCATCAACGGTACTATCTCTACAGGGAGAGGCACTGTCATTTAATAAGCCATAAAAGTAACTACCCCAAACCCTCTTAATATCATGATTTTTAACTAAAAGAACACCATTGTTGTCCTTAATAAACCTAATGCTACCTAGATCCTTTTTCCTATTTTCCCTGATTTTTGCAAGCTTGAAGATATCGTTTTGTCCTTCCTTGGTGTATAATCTCTTGTACATTTCCTCGTATGCTATATCCTTTGCTTTAGCCACTGTTTTCTTGGCTTCCCGCTTTGCTTCCTTGTATCTTTGTTTAGCTCTCGATCTTTCTTCGTCGGCTTTTTCTTCACCTTAGTTTGGACTTCGTCGTTCCACCACCACGATTCTTTATGTTCCTTGACCTTCCCTGTCGACAACCCAAGGGTGTTTTTGCCCACCTCTCTAATGGAATTTGCCATATTTTTCCATAACATATCTGGATTATTTGCGTTTGTAGTTCCAAAACCTGTATTAGACAAAACCTTACTCCTAAAGTCATCAGCTGTCGCTCCATGCAAGTTCTTCTAAAGGATCCTAGGTTTACCAAGTTTAGACGTCCCATGAGTGCTCCTCCCGTGGCGTACGCGGAACACCAAAACCAACAATCTGTGTTGTGATGTACATGCCTCTTCAGGGAACACCTTACAGTCAATGCAAGCCCATCGATCCCGATTTCGAACCAGGATGTAGTCGATTTGGGTACAATGTCCCCCGCTATGGAACGTAATCAAGTTCACATCTCTCTTGTTAAAGAATGAGTTAGTGACCACCAAATCGTGTGCAGTAGCAAATTCAAGCAATGTACGCCCCTCCTCGTTCATACTACCAAAACCGAAACCCCCATGAACACCGTCATACCCGTCGGTTGCACTACCTATATGGCCATTGAAGTCTCCCCCTATAAAAACTCGTTCGTCTTCCGGAATGCTCCTAAGTACATCATCTAACTGATCCCAGAAGCATCGTTTCTCCCCCTCCCCTAGGCCAACGTGTGGGGCGTACACTAAAAGGACATTCACCACTTCTGCTTCTATAATAACCTTAATCATCATGATCATATCCCAATATCTACAAACTTCAACTACATTTTCCTTGAGCCTAGAGGATACCAAGATACTCACCCCATTTCTAGCATTATCTACGCCTGAATACCACAACTTGTACCCATTACACTCTCTGGCATGAGCTCCTTTCCACTTAGTCTCTTGAATACATGCAAAATCTATTTTCCTATTACTAAGTACGTCGGTCAGCTCTAGCAGCCTAGCATTTAATGTGCCTACATTCAACGAACAAACTCTAAGTCTAGTCTCCTTGACACCACTTTGTCGAACCCTCCCCCTATACGCCCTCTGGGATCTAAAAGAATGACATAACCTCAATTAATCATCTATAGTCGAAGCTATGAGGAACTATGAGAAAGAAATCCAAAGAAGACTAGAGATGCACTAATAAAACGCTCGAGAATTGAGGGTACTAAGAAGCCTAGTTGGTTACTTAATAGAATTTTAAGACAAATAACACTATCTTACTTAATAGAATTTTACTACCACCACACAAAATTACCAGTCATAAAATTATAAAGTAATAATTATAATTTAATAGATTAATATTTTATTATTTAAAAACACAGACAAAAGGAAAAAAAATCAAGAAAGAGTTTGTTTTAAAACACTCGATCAGCTCACAGAACTAATCAGTAAAAATACCGAAACTATTAAGGACATCAATGGCGAAGAGAATATAAATAAATTTAAGAGTAATTTAAGATCTGTTTTCTTTTAATGTAACAAGGATCAGCTCAAAGCAGTGCTCTTTTTATTATTGTAGTGAAAGCATTAAAAATGGAATAAAGAGAAGTAACAACGAACATCTAAATTTGAAAGAACAAACAATGCTTATTTCCTTTCACTTTCTCAGGAAACAAACAAGAACACAGATCACAAAAGGAGTTTTGGAATTTACCTTAAGGCTATTAAACGGATCTCAAGACTAGAAGAAACTTAAAGACAAAAGAAGAATCAGAATTATATTTCAACGGAAATATAATGAATCATTTAAAAAAACGCCAAAATAAGGTCTAAAAGATTAATAAAGAACAGCAGTATGCAGAAACTACGCAACGAAGCATGAAACTAGATATTTCAAAAATACAGTCGGAAGCAGCCGGATCTAGTCAAAACAGTGCCTTGAAAGTAACGAACGAAAGAAATGAGCGAAATCCAACAAAATCTATGACAAACAAAGAAAATTTACCTGTGTCGGTGTGTTGTTTGCAAAATTTTAGATCCTGTGGAAGAAGCAGAAGCAGAAGCAGAAGTACCAGGCTTGGGAGAGAAGCGTTGATGATGGGCCAAGTGTTGAAATTCACGCTTAGCAGTTCTGCATTTAATTATGTCATAAAGATAATTAAAAATACCTATTATAAATATTATTTTTATTTGGGTTTAAAAAATTATTCATTAAATTTGAATTAAAATAAAACAAAAAATATATGTAGTTAAAACTCAAATTTAATATACAATTCATATCCAATACGTTTAACCCTAATAACAACCAATAATCGATCAACTCAACCCCTAACTCTATCTAAATTCACTTTTCACCTAATATCAAAAAGGGACAAAATCTTTACCTATTCTTAAATTTCAGTGAAATTAATCTTGAAAAACTCCAATAACATGATACGACTATAATTTATAAAAAAAATTGTAACACAACAAAAAATATATGCAAAAAGTAGTCTACACACCTGGAAAAAACAAATAACTAACAAAAGAAACTAAAATAAATAGAGAAAATTTAAAGGTAATATCAAATCTTTATTGAGATTTTCCGATGACGACGAACATCTTCGACCATGAATCCGTACAGTTAGCAATTTCAGGACAGTGAGTGGATAAAAATTCTCTGAGATCACATGGATCAAACGACAGTGAGTAACTTTCCAAAAATCAAAATATTATATTTAAATTAATTAATATATACCAAACATAAATTTATAAATATCAAGTGTAATATTAAAAATATATATATATATATATATATATATATATATATATATATATATATATATATATATATATATATATATATGAAATCAAAGAAAATTTTATGCATACTAAATCAAATAATTAAAATTTAAAAATACTAAATCAACATATAATCAAATCACTAAATCGAATCTATCTTTGATAACATTAATTAATAAATACATTACAAAAATTAAAATAATATATTTGAATCAATAAAAGGATTAAAATCTATAAATAATTTTGAATAATTACTAAAATTATTAATATTACATATCACAACATATTTCTTAGTGAATCATGACATTCTTGGCGCAGTTATATTTCTTAAATATATTCATAACATTTTCAGCTTTTAACGTATTTTCTTATCGTGAGAATACCTAAGGTCTCATCAGGTTAAACTTTGGTAATATTTTAGGCGAAACCTAAAATATTAATAGTATCTATAACAATTATCAATTATAACTCATTTTCTTACTCTATATAATATTTTAGTGCAAATTATTATGTTATTCTAGCTGATAACTTTTTTTCCTGATTTATAACATTTTGTGTTCCTCTTTAACCTATTACTTTTTTTACTGGTCACGCCGTTTATTAACCTTATTTTAAGCGCCTCACAACAGAACTTTCCGTTATAGGCAACTTGTTTGTACTATCCATCTCCAGCCAGTTCTAAATACATTACAGGGTCAACATGGTTGCCTCATTCGATTAGGGAAGCAAGAGAAAAAACTCAAGCTAAGATAAAGGAATTGCACCAGGATATATCTGTCAAGTCATATCGGATATATAACGAATATGAAAACAAAAACTTTATCGGCATGTTGTTGTAGGCAATGATGAATAAGAATTAATAGTATCAAATTAAAAGTAATTTGTATAAATTAATTAATTTTTATTTATTTATTTTAAAATAAAAGATTCTCTAGTAATCATTAAAAAATTACCAATGTTATTTTATAAATATATAATTATTATTTACGAGATATATATTAAGAATATTCTAAAATAATATATATCTAAAAATATTCGTAAAATAATCTAAATATTTGTAATATTTGATATTACATCTAGAATTGTCTATAAAAGATTCTCAACATTTATAAAATTAATAGCTAAAATGTTGACATGTATCAACAAACCAATAAACACTAAAATCTATAAATATGAGATGAGATTTGTCATTGTTACTAGAGTAGTGAAGAGTATAATTAATTATATGTATATCTATCCTAAAAAATATTTTTAGATCCGCTACTGATAGAGATGATATAAATGAATGATAAAGGAGGCAAATCCAACGGCATACAATATGATTAATGTTTATTTAATAAAAGTCTACATATCTATCAATCTATACTGTCACAAATATTTGCTAAAATCAGTATTTTGAAAATCGGACCGGATCGGCCGGTTCAACTGGGAATCGCTGTCTGATCCGGTTCATTCTACACCGGTTAAACCGCTACTAGTGAATCGGAAGGAACCGTTGAACCGGACCGAACCATGAACCGGTTAAAAATCGATTCTATTTTTTTTCTAAAAAAATTAAATCAAACGACGTCGTTTGTTAAACGAGCCGAGCCGAACTCGAAAACTTTAAAAATAAGCTTAACTCAACTCAAAAACTCACAAGCTAAAAATTATCAAATTCAACTCGAACTTAAAATATAATATTGAAACTTGAACTCAAAAAGGCTTGAACTCAAAAAAAAAATTAGAAGCTCGATTGAAGCCTGAAATTCGAGCTCGATTGAAGCGAAAGAATAATTTGCTCTGTGCTCACGAAAAGACTCCATGATTTTAAATGGCAAATTACCTCTATTATTTATAGAAGTCAGTTGGGATGCTCTTCTATGTTTTTTAGTCATGTGATATTGTTTTGTTTTCATATTTTTACTCTTTAGACTTTTGTGATGCTCTTCCATATTTCTTAGCCATGTGGGATTTTTTTTTAAAAATTAAACCAAACGACATCGTTTGTTATGATTGTTTTAGCCCCAAATTTATTTTTTGATTATAGTTATATAATTATATTTATTATTTAATATATTTTACCTTAAATATTATGTTGTAGTTTATTTGAATCATTTTGTTTCACTTGATTTTATGGTTTTTAACTTATATATGTTATAACTTGCTTTGAATATGACGTGTGATATAAAAAACTGTGTTTTATTAAATGTTTTTTTTATATTTTTATTTAATTTTTTAAATAATAATTAATTATGATATCGTCCGGTTCTTCCGACCGGTCTAACCGATTCGACCGATAGTACAGCCGGTTTGCTGATCGATCCGGTTCTGAAAATCATGATAAAACTTTAACATGAATTAGAATTGATCAATAAATGATCAATAAATGCAATAAGACTGATTTCCACATTTTCTCCCTTCCCATTTTGTCTCTACTTGCAAAAGTGGAATCATGTAAGAAAACTGAAAAGGAAATATCAAAAGGGACGTAGTTACAAGAATTTAAAATGCAAAAACTACATAGGTTCTCCGGATCTTCTTCCTTGGCATACCAATTTGATAATATCTTCAATCTTGTCTCTACTTTCTTTTCCTTTATAATTGGGGCCTCTTTACCACTTCTAAAACCAATACATCGAATAGATTTGTGATGTCATTAGATATAATATATGGATTTCTCGTGTTATCATGCACTTCACATGCTTTAAGTAACGTTTGCATACCACTATCATTGGCAAACCTATCAGTTCTGGTGGTTCGAAAAAAAATATTTAATAAAAAAATAAGTACAAATAAAAATAAATTTTAGTACCTAAAGATGAAGTACTTTAATAGATTCAAATTGGCATGTTAAGACAAATAAATTTTGACCTTCCCTTGTTATAACTAGGATGGTTTCAATTTAAGCAGACTATACGGATGTTCTCATATCAACACTCTAGCCTCACAAATGTCCCACAAATGTTGAAATGTATTAACAATTTAATGAACACTTAAATCTATAAATATGAGATGAGATTTATCATTATTATTAGAGTGAAATAAACACTAAAATCTATAAATATAAGATAAAATTTATTATTGTTATCAGAGTAGTGAAGAGTATATCTATCCTGAAATTGTAGTTGTATTCATCTTCTATTAAAATTTTATGCGATTAATATATATGTATGCTTATTCTAAAAAAATATTTATGGATTCGTCACTAATGAAGGAATGATATATTTACATCACTTTCTCCACAATTTTCCCTTTGTTTCTCTTAAGATTTTATGATGCGATGGCTATAAACGGGAATGGGACTCAAACATACAAAGATAATATAGAGCAAGATCTGGATAGGGACATCTAATAGGTTATGTTATGGACAGGAAGAGGTCTATGTGAAGAATTATTTGAGCAGCAGCAGGCAAAATTATGTACTCTCTTTGATCCTTACACGAATAAACGAATATTTAAAGAAAACAACGAATAAAGAATAGTCATTTGATTGCTTCTTCCAATAGGTTGAAGAAACAGCAATGCATAACATATTCTGTAATACTAACATTCAATGCAATTCAACATCAGTAAAGTACTTCATTTTTATTGTTAATTTATTGATTACATTATACTGAAACACACAGATGAGGCCTTCTCCTAAAGGAAATTTGAGGCTCCTTTTTGCTTTACTTAGTACCTTCAATCTCAAAAGCTGATTCAGGGTAAGATCTGGACAGCCCTGCAGGGGTCCTGAATGTGATTTTTCCAGTGGGTGGATCATCAACAGAGATGTCACTCAGTGTGACCCAAATCAAAAGCTCCTTGCTTTTAACACCAGTTAGCTTCTTTATCTTGCTCTTCTCAATAAAAGCTGTGACCTCAGTTGCATAGGAAACAGGCTTCCCAATCTTCTCAAACTTGTGGGTTATGCTCTTCTTCTGTTTAAGCCAAACGAATCCTGTGTCCTTCACATACCCACATTCTTCTATGTCTTTCAAGGGCAAAAGCCCTCCTGGCATGCCCATCTCCTCCAGCAAAGCCTTGGATTTCTCTTGGCAAATCTCATCTCCATGATATACTTCTGAAGCACTGGCTTTGATCTCTTCTGTCACCAGGGACATCTTCTCCGTAACCTGAGAACTAGTGGGGGAAAGAAAAACAGCTTAATGGCCGACGAAAGTGAAAAAGACGATGGCGATTGATATAGTTCTAAAGCTATGTATTCACCCTTGTGGGCACCAAAATATTTCTAAAATGCCATTATGACAAGTGGCAGGCATGCATGGCTTTCGGACTTGGGTTTTAGCCATAAATGATGATTCCTGGTCCATTCTGGCTGCTTCCCATTTCTGGTTCAGGTGCAGTGGCTTAGGTGAGCTAACTGGTATAGCCGAGTAATTTAGGTGAACAGAAAGGGGCACTAAATTTTGCCTACCTTGTTGCTGTTTGGTTATTAATGAATTTCTGATAACAGTTGGCAACTTGCAACAGACATTAAAAGAGAGAAAAAGGATTTGCCTAAACCCGTACGCCAACTGTTATTTTACGTGGGAATGGGATTCCGGTTTTTTCAAGTAACATATCATGTCATAAAGATGAACCAGAAACGTGTGGGAGATCCTGAGACCTAACATTCAAAGGGTTCAATGCTAATACATATTTTACCACTTTGTTGATGTTGATGAGAGCAAATATTGATGGATGATTCATCTGTTTGGTTTGAATGAAAAATCACAATCAGTGATTAGACGGTAATTAATTCGTGTCAAATCTTTTTTTCTTTACGAGGAAGAAGAATAATAAGTGTAAAAGAAAGATTTTTAAATATTTCTCTTAATCTTATCAAAAGATTTTATAGTATATCTTAATGTAGATGTCATGTCTAAAACCATTATGAATATTCGTAAATTGTAAATGAACAAGATAAAGTTGATATGGTCAATTGCCAATTAATTTTGATTCTAACAAATCTCGTAAGATTTGTCTAAATCTGAAAATACTCGAATTCTTAGGAGGTCCTAAAATGCAAAAGAGATTTGAGAGATATAACAATGTTAAACCAGACATGGGGGAGGGGGGCACTGTGGCTGTCTCAGCTTTGTACAAGCAGGTCATTGATGATCACTTTGTAACAAGTAATACCACTTTGCAGTAATTTCATGGACTATCAATATAAAACAATTATTAGCCGTTGACAAAGTTGCAGATCAAAGATCAAAAGAATTGGTTGATAGCACTTGTTTGCTGAAAATATAGGACAGAAAGAAGAACATGGAGCATTCTCTCACCGAAAATGTTTGGGTACAAATAGATGCACACAGGACAGGCCATTTCTGCTGGAAAACTGGCATAGAGTCTTAAGAATGACCTCCATTGCCCGCAGGTGGTGATCTTTGCGTAAAATGGTTTGCAGCTATTATACTCTTATGGCTTCCAACCCCATTGTATGGCTGTAATTATTTAGCAAGGATTCAATGTGTTTGATCTCCTTCGGCATTGATCCAGTAAGAACCTGTTTCCATATTTACACAATCAGAAAAAAAAAAACACAGCATCCATATCACTTGATTAATATCAGCAACAAATCACATCAAATACAGACAAACCCCTTAAGAATGAAATCGAAAAAGTAATAATAATTGTGTGAATGTAGTTCGAGTCGTTACCTCACAACCTGTTTTGGTAATCAAAACTTCATCCTCAATCCTTATTCCTGTGTCTTGGTACCTACAACACGTCCTCATTAACTTTCACCAGAAGTATCATCCTTCAAATCCATGTCGGACAATCTTAGTAAGGACTCTTTACCATGACAATGACTTCAAATGCAAACACTGACGTTTTCAGTTAGACGTCCTTATACATTCAGAAGTATATTTTATTCTGGTAGATGAAAGTTGGCTTCTTAAACCAAGTATATGCACTCAACAAGCCGTAGGTTCATCTTGCTTATGACACCACTATTGCAGTTCAACAAATGATGGCATAACCATAGCAAACCCATATAAAGGTATATAACAATCCTTAATCAGATATCGGACTGAAATAGTATTTTTCATGAGTGTGGTTTTTCAGACTTTGAGTTGTAGTGATACGTATTTAAGGAAGCATAATAAGTGGCATTAGGGCATGGTTCATAGGAAGCTCCAGGTTAGGTTTTGAATTTAAAAATGATTTCTGTTTAGCTACTCCATAAATACCTCTCTGGAACATCAAAAGTAGATGGGATATAGATTCCTGGCTCAATGGTTATAACCTGCCATGGACAGTAAATTCACATCAACATTCCAGTAGATAAACTTCAAGGAGGATATACTCATATTACGAGTGAAACTACAAAGGAAACAACTACTCCTATTGTGTACTTTGTGTGGATTTCATGGAAGTGCAAAAAACTTATATTGACAGGTAGTGCAAAATGGGGAGTTGGTTGCAGATACCGACAAAGGACTTCGCTGGAAGAGATAACTTACAACTCCTGGCTTCAAAGGACGGTCATATATGATCATGGAACTATCATGGACATCCATTCCTAGATAGTGACCTGGACAAGAAATTTACCAGGCACGATAATCATTTGATTTGCAATTTTGAAAACCAAAACAATAGATGATAATGTTTTGATGTCATAACAAAGTCAGGTCGACGAAAAAGCTAGTCAATGGAAGCTTAGTCTAACCTATAGAAGTTGGGTTCAGCTGGTGATAAGTTCTATATTCATCCCTTTTCAAAATCCCAATTTCCTTCAATCCTTTGCATAGCAATTCAACCTGCAACAGGACACAACATTACATGATCAGAATATTTCCATTGCAACCCAACACAGCTTATGCTTCAAGTAGCAGTCGGGTAGATATCAAAAGAAATGCTTATTCCAAAAGAAAATAAATAAAAAACGGGTAAAATATGCTCAGTCAATGGGGAAGGGAGATCATCTAGATCACTCCCACTTCCCAATACATTAAATAGCCCAAATATGCAACGAACTTACTACAACATGCACATGTGCCGATGCCATAAATAATCAACAATTAAATAATTAATATGATCAATGGCTCATTTGAAGCACACCCCTGTGTATCAAAATAAGTGATATTGGCCATTTTTAAAAAAAACTGAAACTTGAGAAAGAAAAAAGTGGAAATAATACGGATCCAGTACCACAAGGTAAATACCTAATTTGTTCACATTCAGAAGAGAGTATAGCTCCCATGAACTTTAACAAACTAAAGGATGAAAACTAGATTGCATGGGTGTATGTGCACACTAAATTCCTTTTATAAACTTATTGTTTTATCTTAAATTGAATGTATAGTTCAAGATGTACTGGTAACAAATGAAGCATTTGTTTCCAAACTTTAGGAGGTACTACAGTTTGTTGTTCATGAAAGAACCAGTACATTGTCCTTTCTTGTGGAAAACATCAGCACCCAAAAACAACGGATAAATGAAAAAAGAAATAAGCAAAGAAAACTGAAAAATCTGTGATTTTGAACTCTTAATACCATACCGAGTAGTTGTGTATTTGACGGATTGTAGCACTAGGTTTGCAAAGCCTTATGCATTCCTTGTTTGTTTGTAGTATGAGATCATAAATCTCCTCCTGCAAAATTCAAAATCAAAGCTATAAGCTTCTCTACTCAGGTCATATGACAAGTAAAAACGAACAGAAGTAGAACCAAAAATTTTATCAAGTAAGATAAGGAACTTAAACAAGCATGTACTCATCCCAGAATAACTTAGTGAATCGTCCATAAGACATCAATAAAGATAAGCTGTAACTATCTGATTGATGAAGACATGCTGCTAATCAACCCCATCACACCAATTAAAATGAAAATAACACCATTGCATGATAAAGAAAGAGAACAGTTTCAATATTAGTTTTCTGTAAATGAAGGAAGCAAATTCACATGAAACAAATTGATAATACAAAAGCATACTTGTATGGAAGAAAAGCTTCCACAGGGTGGCCAAGTACGAGTAAGATCACTGCAATAACCATGCAGCTCACATCCAACATCCATCAAAACGAGATCCCCGTCTTTAATCTGAAAGACAAATAGCAAAGTCAAATCTACCATCGGTCGTCCTTACATAAACATGACATGAAAATCTTATTTGCATTCTGTTGGTGATCTGAAAAAAGATAACATCTCATATTAATCATACTTACTTTCTGATCATTTCGAGAATAATGTATTACACAAGCACTAGGCCCACCACCAACCACTGGGTTAAATCTGGCGAAGGACAACGATACTACTGAGTTAAAAATATCTGGTAGATAAGTTCACAATGATACTAATGATATTTTTTTCTCCAACAAAAATATTTAGCAAAAGAAAAGCATGCTTTCAAGTCTTTTACAATGGCAAAAACTTACGCCATTCTCTGAGCACCTCTCATTCTGCATTCGTATTCAACCTTAGCTGATAGTATGCCCTCATGAGGATATGCTCTGGAATGAAACATTGTCTGCAAAAGAGCCTGTCCAAGAAAAGCTATATAATATTATGAATACCAGAGAAGTAATTACCTTCTCAAGACTACAAATATTTCATAAGCAAAAGGGGCATCTATATGAAGTGAAATTTCAGTAATACTATAAAGTAAAGTTGATTACCACCTGACAAGCGATTGCTGCAGATTCTCTCATTAACTTAAGTTCAGCAGGAGATTTGGCCCATCGTAGCTCATGGGTGAAAATGGAAAGGTCGCTCACTTTCCCAACATGAGCTGCGTTTTGAAAGGTCTCCAGATCTGTGTAGCTTGGTGTAGCAGTCAGCTTATTGTGGAACAACTTGGAAGATCTTTTTATCATATTTGGAAGTATCTGCCAGGCATTATTAAAAATATTTAAAAAAAAAAAACAAAGATGTTACCTTTTCCTTATCATATCATATGATCCAAAGCAAGCCATTTGAGATATCATATCTATATAACAGATTATCATATTACCTTATCTAATTTGCTCATTGGATATGCTTCTTCAGCTTTAAACAACTCCAGTGCTGCATCAACTCCTGCTATTTGTCCTTGCCAAACAACATCCTACACGCCCCATAACTTCATAAAATTTTGAATGAACTTAAAAGTCAAAACATGCCATGCATATAAGAAGGACATGAAGGAATTAGATCATTTCAGCCTCTCTACAAAACTAAAGAATTACAGATATCATGATGTTTTCATGTCACCCTGGTTCACGCCCAGTGGAAAAGTACAAATGAAACTGTCTATCTTATAATTTTAAAATGGAAAAAAGGGGAAAAGTTAAATCCTTTTTATTGCAAAAATTGGGGGGGGGGGAAGCATTTAGTATCAAAATACTCAGTCAGACAACAGCAACATACATGAGGTTTTGCTTCTGGCATGAACATGCATAACCCAGACTCGTGACTTAATATTGCAACACCACCAGGTTGTTGACAACCAGTAAGATACAAATAATCTGCATCTTGTCGAAATGTATACGGCACAACATCAGTCATCATCTTTACAGGGGCAGCGGCAATGACAGCCAAGCTCTTTTCAGGGAGAAGTTCCAACAATCTTTTCCGTCTAGAGATGTATTCCTCAGTAGTTATACCGGGGGTAAGTTCTCCTTCCTTCATCAACTGCGAGGCAAGCATGAAGTAAAAATAAAAACTTACAAATACTAAACTAAACATAAAGCATACGTAAAACCTTTTTCTCATTGTCCAAGGAGCTGAACGCATCAAATTGCTATTTTACCAAAACCTTAAATTAATTGCAGACCAATCATCCAAAGCATTTTAAAAAATAACTTCTCAAATCTCTATCTTATTTTCTAACATCAGAGTTTTGAGGACGCATCAAGAAACGCACCTGAGGATGAGATGCAGGAGTTGGTTGTCCAAAATCAGAAACTTTCCCAGTCGAATACGTACGGAGACGGATAGCCTATGAAGTAATTATCTTTAAAATGGTTAACAGTCATAGAATAATCATAGTTTTCCAGTAACAGAAAATCTCTTTTATACCATCCAAGCACAAAACTGTCTAATTGAATAGTTGATAGTATGAACTGAACATATAATAGTTACAACCTTACCCTTCGATTTTCATTCAAAGAAAAAGGATAAGTAAAAAATGTAAAAAATTTTAAACTAGAAGACGTCCCATGTTTAAAATTCGTTCATAAAAAAGCCTTCAAAACAATAATTAAAACCAAAAGAAAGCGAATTTGATTAAAATAAGCATAGTTTTGATACGAAGCTGGTAAAGCAAACCTTCAAAATTCACAACCAACTGAATGAACCAACCGGGAAGTATCCCATTTGAAAATTCAATTAACAATCATATATTGAAGTCCCAAAAAGAAGGAAGATGATATAAATATGGTTAATTGAAGCAAAAGACGCTGAGCATCTATAATTTGAAAAGTACCCACTTGATCATTCGTTCCAATAAGCATAAAACCAACCATGAGTACTGTTTACTGCCAAAAAAATGAAGTTACGAGGTAGACGAGGAAGAAGAAAGGTACTTGTTTGAAGGACAATTGGTGCAGCAGTCTCCTACTCAGAATCCTCATCGTTATGTTTTTGTTTGATTCCTCAGCTGGGTAAACAGGTATGCTCTGGTTCCAATGTTTGTTCAGTAAAAATATAAAGAAGTTGTGTTCGGGGTATGATTTGTAAGAGGTTTTGGGAAGTCAAAAGTATATTCCAGTTTAGGGTTTTAGGACTTGAAAGGAGTTCCCGCACACACTCGGTCACCCAACTAATCGAAAGAAGTCTAATTCTTCTTTCCCCTTATTTGGGAGTCTTTTGAAGTCTAATTCTTCTTTCCCATTATTTGGGATTTTTCCCCTACTTTTAGTTTATAAGCAATATAAATCGAAGTACTTTGTACCTGCAAGCTCAAACTGAACAAGAACGTTTTCTGGCTCTAAATCACCTCGGTTGCAATAGAATAGGAAGTACACAACATGGCAATATCGTGCTTATAGCTGCCAGATGTAAGTAGATAGTTGGCAACAATAACATTTTTCCCCGAACATTTAAACCAGCAAGAATGCAAGCTTGTCACCACTCTTTTCTCTTTCTTTCATTTAATATGGATCATTACATCATTTAAACATTAAAGAGTTGATAAGAGTTTCTCAATTAAAAATGTGCAAGCTTTCTAGAATGTGATCGAACAATCAGCTTGTTTTGATAGAATCAGTCTCTTCAATTCCAGAGCTAGACCCCAATTCTAAGGCGGGAAATGTTGAACCAAAAAACTAGTCAATTACATATATAAAACATCAAAGAAAACGTTTAAGAAAGTCCTTTATATTGTCGATGTATGGAGACCGAGTAGGTATGATATGACCAAATTCATGTTCGATAACAACAGAGCAACCATCTTCAAATCTTGATGCTAGGTATTTGCTGGTATGGCTTGTGATCTGCTTGTCTTTGCCTGGATAACTACCAAATATATGAAGTGAAGGGCAGTTAATGGGATTTCGCCCAAAATCTGCTAATGGAAGAGCAAATCCAGAGCACAATATCACAAATCTGAAATCAATTTCACCCTTTAGCTTGTCTCTTTGTGCACCAAGTAAAGCAGCCATCGCTGCTCCTTGTGAAAACCCCAAGATTCCATCAAAGGGTCCTTGCTCTGAGAACAGTTTTTTCAAATAGGTTAGTGATACATCAAAGCCATCAGTTTGTCCCTGGTATTGAAGAGGATCGAAAGGCTGATTTGCTATTTTCCAATCAGCTTCCACCTCTCCACCAAAATCGGGGGCAACCAACCATGCATACTTCCTCTTGCAGTTCTCTGGTGGAGGAGCATGCTGTCTAGAAGATGGAGCACAACTATTGTTTACTTCTGTACAAGATTGGTAAATGAATGGCAACTCGTGGGGTGCATCAATGAAAACAAGTTCTGCAACGCTTTTAAGTTTCTTGGCTAATGATGCACTTCTTCCTTTAAAACTGGAGGCATTTTGCCGAAAACCATGCAAGCATAAAATTCTTAGTTTCCTAGGAGGCGCAAAGCCTGTCAATAGAAGTTATAGCAACGTTAGGACCAGCAAAAAGGAAATTGAAATCAATTCTAACATTCAACTTCACAAGCACTAGGGATATCTAGGTGATCTAGTAGTCGGTATTTAAAATGCAAGTTTCAAGAAAAATTCTCTAGCAAATGAGCTTTACACATAATTTCCAAATCTATTCGTAATATGCAATATGTATGATTTTGTAAATAGAAACAACAAGTGTCAAACCAAAGAATATAACAAAGAAAAACAAAAAAATATCAAGGACGAGATATTAATAATAATGAAAAACAGTCGAGAGTATCCCTAACGTCATTAGGTTAATCAATGAATTACTTAGCATTTCTTGCTTAGCCTAAGATTTGCTCTTATATACAAGATCACAGACCTTACCATTTCTTGAAGGCAGCTGAGATGAGATTATGGAATCTGAACAAACAGATTTCAGGTCATTTTCGTCCAATACTATTGGAAGCTCACTATCTTCCACAGATGAAATTGATCCGATATCCAAACGATGTTTCTGGCACAGCTCACAAACATATGCATTACTCTTTATCTGCCACCCCAAATGACAAAACTCAGATACAACAATGATGAAATATAGAAAATAAAAGGTTTACAAGAATAAGCCTCAATGTAATTATGTAACAGAATCTTGTGGGAAAAGATGACTAAAGAGATAATTCTAGAACATACCTGACAACTATCACATATCAAAACAAGCATTCTGCAGTGAGTGCAACGGCAGCGTGAAGAATAATTGTCGTAAGAAGAGCCACAAATGAGGCAGGCACCCATAATACCAGTATCCGAGCTCCCAACTGAAATCCTATCAGCAATACAGAGAAATATAAGGAAAATCACTGGTTCTCGCAATTCATGAACTAGACTATAATGCTAGTATGCAATTTCTATTTTCTGCCGAACATGACAAACTAATACTATATGGATATGGGTTATATGCCAACAATGGCATGTTTACAAGCTAAGAAACCATACCGGTGATCAAACACAAAGTTCTTTCCTCTGAAGAAACCACCATCAGGGAATTGTTCTAAATAGCGTTGTATTCCCCCATATAACTGCAAATAATGTCAACACAGTCAAGACTATCATGGTTACCCTCATCATAATGGGTTGAGCTTACTTACTTCAGGTGATATTTTCAGAATAAGTAAACATCAACTTATAAATTATTCCACAGATAAACAAGAAGCTAAAGATGGTAATTTTCTATTTGGTTTCAGAAGCTAACCTGAAAAACATTCTCAAACCCAGCACCTTTTGACCTAATATAGGCTGACGCCATCTCACAACGGATTCCTCCAGTACAATACCTGTAATGCAATCCTGTTAAAAAATATCTTCAAAAAGGTGGAAGAACATAATTAACATTAATCACAGATTCCATTGTTTAGAGAGGGTGAGTTATTGCCACATTCTGTAACCAGACTTTCAACCAAAAAGAATATCATCTAATAACAAAGGGATCAAAAAGTGCAAGTGAATAGTTGTTTGATAAATTTGGATCCAGACAATGATTCACAGGCATTGAAGAACTGGAATACAAATCCACAGAACATTATCGGGATTCAGAATGCTTACATGAGGACATGCTTTCCGCGCAATTGTTCTGAGTTATCATCTATCCAAGAGGGCAGATCACTATATTGCCTGATACCTGGGTCTAGTGTTTCCACACTTGGAGCATGAAACTTGCCAATTCTTGTCTCATATAAATTTCTCGCATCCAATAGAACCAGATGCTTATCATCGGTAGAACTTCCATTATTCATAAGTTGCCCTGAGAAGCATTAAAACAACCATTAATAAACACAAAAATCACGAGCATTAGCCAAGAAAAAAACATATCTGATGAGAAGTATCAAAAGTAATTAAGAAGCCTTTGAAAAGGAGAGACCAAAGTCCATACCAGCACTTTGAAGAACAGAATGGAATTCGGAAGCAGAGAGATGCCTCCCAGCATTAAAAACCTCAGGAGGTTTTAAAAGGGGATGAGAACTGAAAGTAACCAATTCCTAAGAACATATAAAACAAAATATTACACAGGCGGGAAACTTCAACATAGGACATGTAAATATCTTAGATAGCATCAGTACAAAGCCAGACTTAAACTCCATTGCATACACATTCAGTAAAACTCTCTCTCATTCGAAGTTTATAGAAGCAAGACAACACGAATGGAAGCAGAGAGATGCCTCCCAGCATTAAAAACCTCAGGAGGTTTTAAAAGTGAGCGTCTAAAGTAACAAGACAAGTTTGGAAGCTGAAAATTATTATAAAACAGGTCCTGAAAGGGTTGGAGCAAGGAACAAACCTTGACAACACGAATGGAAAGAGAAGTAAAGCCACATTCAGCAGCAACCTTGTCGTTCAAAGGATGATGCGAAGAAGCAAGTTTGAAGTCAGTTCCTTCGAACAAACTATTCGATTTCACAGCTTCTATGTGCTTCTCCAATGCTGACAGCAAACCACCGACCTGCATATCAGAAAAAATGAAAAATACCCAAGCATCCTTGGACTACAAAGAATGCAACTTTACACAAAAAAAGGTTGGAAATGGCAAGCAGAACATACGGTGACATTAACGCCATTAGGAGAGAGACGGACTCGGCCGACAAGACCCAGAGAATTGCAGTTGGAATTGTAGAAGGAGAAGAGAGAATTGAGATCTGGGATGGAAGCGAATTTGTAATAGAGAAGTACTCCATATTTATCATTTGACATTTTCTTCGGTTAGAGTAATTTTTGGTTGTTCTGGTGTGAACTTTGAGCCCTAAACCCTAATAAGTAAGAACACCCTTGAGCCTTGATCTTTGGCTGGGTTCCGTCACTTGACTGCTTTTTTTTTTTTAATTCTACTATCTGTTTCTTTTCAAATGGTATTAGGGTCTATTACTAATAGAGTTCATTTTTATTTTAAATTTTTGATAAGATAGCAATTGAATCCTCCTACTAATAATAATTTAACTATTTCTGTCTTTGACAAAACCCTTTTCGTCCTTCACCATCCTATTGTGCCTTTTCCATCGCCAACGACCAATTTGATCCCTTCCTGTGTTAATTTCGCACTTTGAGAACTCAAAGGTAAAGCAGACTTAATGTCATTTTTATGGTTTATATGGCAACCGTAAAATGAAGATGAAGGTTTTTCCGATTACCAGGGATTATATTTGAATCGATTGTGAGTCGAATGTCTGATAAGAAATGCCCCTTCATAATTTTGTTTAGAAACGTCAACGCGAAATTCCCTTCATTTGTGTAAGCTGTTGGGCATCATCAAGCATGGCTGCTATACGAGTAGAACATTGCCCTTCAGTCCCATAATATTTCATCACTTTTCCCCTTTTGTTTAAGAGATTATACAAGATTGCGAGTGGGACTAAAGTCCGTACAACATCGACGAAAACATATAGGGAAAACCAGAATTGTTGACTAGGCTAAACAACCTAGGCCAACAAGCAAACTTGAGAGACAAAAACAGAAGTGGTTCGAGAAATGCAACAAAGATATTACATTGATAAAGGTAAGAATTCAAGTCTTCCGATACCCAACAACCAACCAACATATCATACGATACCGAAAGGGATGCCATTTAGGAAACACATGACTTCACAACTCTGGAAGACCAAATTGGTGGTGGCATAGAGAGCAGACAAGAAACAATAGTCTATACAGACAAACATAAAATATGAAAATAAATGATAAACAGACTAATAAATTTCATCTCATTGCACCATAAGATGACACTACTACCACCGGCCTGGCCAACGCCTCTGTTTCCAACAGGACATGCCCCTCTCAATGCCTATAGCTATAGCAGTGCAAGAAAACCATTAATGCTAATTTCAAACTTCATAACTATTACATGCAAAATTTTCCAATGGAACGTAGGATGAAATATAGAAATATAAATAAAATTTAAAGCCCTTTCAAGCTCGAGAAATACACCCTGCTCCAAAAAAAAGCAACAGACCTCGCGTCCATGCACCAAAATAAAAGCCCCGACTCATTGACAGCAATGAAAATGCAAACACAAATCTAAAAATTTCACTGCAAGCAAAGTAGTAAGACCTACAAAACTAAAGGCAATTTTTCAAAACTAAATACTTCAACCAAATTTGAAGCCACCAGGTGGAGTGTATGCCAACAACTTAGGACACATTGCTATCCAAGTATACATGTATGCACCATGATTTAATCTTGCATTTGGACGATAATATCATAATATATTCTCCCATGAATCAATGTATGGAGGTTTGTCGGTGTTCATGTGTCTTTTTGTAAACATGCATGGATGTGCAGTCCAATAAAGGAAAAACTGCAATGCAAGCAAAAGACTAGCAGGGGATACTTAATCTGCTCTTGAGATCCTCCAGAGGTTGCATTTGAGATGGCCCATGCAGCCTCTTTCTTAATATCAAACTCTGCATGTTGGAGAAGGTGTACAAGAGGAAGAATAATATTTGCCTCGATAACTGCCTGTAACACAGGAAATCAAACAAATAATAACAACATGAGTGCCTTTCATGTGATATATAGAGCCCAAGAACTAGTACTAGTTGAAGTCACACTTAGGTAAGCAAATCAATGCTTCAATTACAATGAACAAAAGTTAGCAACATGATATCAACACCTTTGAAATCATCACTAAAAGCAAAAGCCATATTGGCACTTTTAAGGCAATCAAACAAGGTGATTAAATTGTTGTACCTTTACGTTGCTGAATACATTGAGGCAATAGAATCTTCAAAGTATTAGGGGAAGGGAAAATTATACCTGTATTTGAGCTCCATTCCCAGCTGTTATATTGGAGATTGTCCAACAAGCTTCTTTCTTTATGCTTTTTTTGTGATTTTGTATGAGAAGTTGATAGAGATGAGGAAGCACCCTGTTGTCAATCACAAACTGAAAAATATACCCAGAGTAATTTCGCAGCTTTTAAAGGAAACAAAGAAAAAACTTCCTAATAATTGTTTATCTTTGTGCAATCAACAACAATAGGGCTTTAAAGTACTGTTTCTATTTAAAGGAACGGGTTTGTTTACTATATCATTAAAATCAGATTATGCTTCATGAACAATCCAAAGTCCAAACGAAGCAAATAAATTCAGTGCAGTAAAGAAGATCAATCAGCATCTAAGAAAAACATTACTGATGTGAAGAAGGCTGTGAACATGCATAAATGTACTTCATACCTGAGTCTGATTATCATCACCAGTGGCAATGTTTCCCACAGTCCGAAGAGCAGGTATAAGAACTGTAGGTGATGGATGACTGGCATGAATGAATTTTAGTCAGCACCAGTAGTCAAAATATTGCAACAAGTATAAAACTGACAAAGTATACAGACATAAAAACCCTGTGACAGAAGCAAAAACAATAGGCTGTAGCTAAGGAGAAGGTGCACGATATCAATGCTAAAAAATTCCCGAGGAAAAAAATCTAAGGGTAATTAGCTTTCAAGTATTCTGTAGAGAATGCATAAGCTTACCCTAGAAGTTCCACAAGCCGTGGGCAGACCCCAGCTTCAAGCACAACCTGAATTTTGTCATTTGGACCATCGGAAAGATAAGACAGAGCCCAGCAAGCATCTGTCAGAACTTCTTCATCATTCAAGTAGATAAGTTCCCTTAGAATTGCTAAAGCAGGCTTCACCTGAAAAGAAAACAAAGTTTCTATTATGAACTCCACAGATTATAAAAGAGCATTGCGCCAAAATAAAATAATAAACCTAACTCTGACTGTGAATACTTCTCTTATACAAAATTAAAGATGAGCCTCTCAAAGTCTCAACCTGTTCAAATGGAGTCGGTGGCTTGCACGGCAAAAATTAGATAATGTCCATCTAGCATTCCTCATCATTGATAATTTTGATCGCTCATTTAACTGAGCTAACAATGGCATAAATGCACCATTACCAAGAACTAGATCTCTACAACTTGGTGAATCACCCGCGACATTACCTAAAGCCCATACAGCCTAAACAGAAAATAGGGTGACAACAGTAATTACAAGCAATGAACACGGATAAAATGAGGATTGACAAAAAAAAAGGCATTATTGTACAAGTAAAGTAAATGTAGTATGGAAATTAATTCCAGCATAGATAACTCTAAGTGGGAGCAAACAAAGCAACTTAGGACAGGATATAAATATATGAAGTGACTGATAAAATAAACCTAGAAAATGTAGAACTAAAAATAGTAATGGTCAGAGATTCATGGAAAGTAAGAATTTTTTGTCATTTTTCAGTAACAAATACAGGAGATAAAGATAAGTTATTGAAACAAGAACTGACCTGCTCTCTAACATCATCACTAGAAGAACTAAGCAGTTGCACAAACATTGGGACGGCACCATGTTCAATAACAACTCGTGTGTGTTCAGATGTGCCAGAGGCAACATTGATCAAAGCCCAGGCAGCCTCAAACTAAAATCAAAAGATAGTTGGTGGGAAATGAAAGAAATGAGAGAGAGTGTCAGAGAGAAAGCGAGAGAGAGAGAGGGTGTTATAGGCGGTCAGTCCTCCGGTGAAGATTGGACGGTGTTTGTCAACTATCTGAGTAATAGGGTAACTTGGAGAACAGTGAAGGAAATCTTTCAACAACAAGGTAGAGTTATACGAGTTTACATTCCGAGTAGCTCCAGGAAGCAGAACTATAGAAACCATACGTTTGCTTTCGTTCAGTTTGCGAAGGAGGATGGGTTGAAGAAGGCGGTAGCAAATGTGAATGGTATTTGGATAGATGGAAAGAAAGTCTCAGTTGGAGTAGCTATGTACCAGAAGAAGAGGTTCAGGCAAGCTGATAATAGTAATGTCAGAAGGGAAGAAGATAAGTTGAATAAGGGAGTGACTTCGAGAAGAGGAGTCGGATCAGAGTCGTTCAGTAGATTGAGGGAAGAGAGATCGTATAAGGATGCACTAGTCTCTTATGATGAGCGAAGGGAAGTCCAGGCGAGTAAAGAGATTAAGGAGGGTCATCCAGGAAAGGAAGCAGGGCTGAGGAATTTGTGGGAGATGCATATCCCATTAGATGAGTATGATTGGGTTAAAAGATCATTGACTGGAATTATCAAAACCCAATTTGATTTGGAGTTAGTGGTGAAGGGGTTGGCTAGTGATGGAATCATGGTCAAGGGAGCTAAATGGGGTTATACATGGAATTCTTGTATCTTAACTTTTGGTTCGGTGGAAGAATTAGAGAAAGCAAGGTCGAGTAGAGGGGAGGAAATGGCTTTTTGGTTTGATTGGCTTGATCCACTTATGAACGAAGAAGGTGTTCCAATGGCATTTTGCTCAGTTGAATTGGTTGAAATCCCCTTATTATGCTGGAATGTTTCTTTTTTGGAAAAGTTAATTTCAAGGTGGGGGAAGTTGGTGTATATTCATGAGTCGACAGTCAATAGGGAGGATTTAACGGTGGCAAGGGCTCTGCTGAAGGTGGCCAGCCCGTTTGACATACAGGAAACTGTTACTTTGGGTTCGTATGGGAGATCTTTTAAGGTGAAAATTAATGTGGGGTCGGCTAGTATCAAACAGGAAAGTTTTGCAGCAAATAATTCTATGATGGCCAGAGATGGTGTGCCCAGTATCGAAGCATTATCAGAGGAGGAAGAAGACAGGCATTCAGACAGAGTTGGTAATCCAGATTTGATAGCTGCGGATTCTAGGGACACAATAGACAGATGGTTGGTAGGGGATAACTGTACAACTATGTCAGGCGGCAAAGGGGGAGAGCATTTATTGTTGCAGGAAGTAGAAGGTCAAACTAGTGGTGCTAAGATGTCAGACTCACCAGATGAAATTTTGAAATTTAAAGGGAATTTTCGGGGTCTTGGGTTAAGAAATGATTTTCTAAATGAAAATGATGAAGCCCAGTCCATGGACTTGAGTGAGCCCACCACAAACAACTCTAAATTTTCACCTTCTGGGCCTGGTGTTAATATAATCAAATTGGGGTATGTTTCGAATCTTGGTGGGGTTATTGACAGAATTCAGCCTATGTGTAGAGGAGCTTCCAAAAAGTTAAATGAGGAAATTACAGACGATGTGGCAGTCCTGAACAAAGAAGCTAGCAATGAAGAAGAAACAGAGGAGGGTCGGGAAGCTTTGCCGCTTCATATGGGCAGAATCCAGGGGAAAGAATGTAATAAGGAGTCTCTTGCAATTGGTTTAAGGAGTTGGAGTCCTTTTAATCACTTGTCTAGAAGTTTGTATATAGGAAGGTGGAATAGAGGTTCCATTTCTAGAGTGTATAGAAGATCTAGAGAAAGAAAGGTGTGGTTTAATCCGAGCAGAGAAAATGGGACATTGCAACTTAAGGAGTCGAATGACCACAACAGGACTAGAATCAATCCTATTACGAGTAATCTACCTATTCCTAATACCCTGGAGAGAAGACCAAATGGGAATCAGGATGAAGGTGGTTCTAGTCACAATTCAGAAGTAGACCAGTCACAGCATTCTCGGGGTGCTGAAGGAGTTGTAACAGGTAATCAATCTGGATCAGTGGCAAGGAATGGCAATAGAAGAATGAGAAGGCTTTTGATTAGGGAAGCACTGGATGTGGCTAGTCTCCCTACTGTGTATTCTTCAAAATTCTCACTATTTTTGGAAGAGGCTCTAGCTACATGGGAAGTTAGTAAAATGTTGGGTATCTCATTCAAAGAGGGGAATAAGGCCTTCCTGGAAAAAATAATTAATCTGGAAGAGGGATTGGCTGAATGTAGGGAAGGGGTGGATCCGGGGGAATATGGATCTTTTGGAAGCTTTGCTTTAAGGTTTTGGTTTCATACTTGTCTTCATGGTACAGATTAAGATTATTTCATGGAACATTAGGGGTATTCGTAAAAAGGAAAAATCAAGAGCCATAGTTAATATGGCCAAGCAGTATAAACCAGGCATTCTACTAATTCAAGAAACAAAGCTAGAAAATTGTTCTCAGGCTCTTAGGAGAAAAATAGGTGGTAATCTTCTTAACGGTTGGATTTTTGTTCCAGCAGTGGGGTCTGCAGGTGGATTAATGGTGTTGTGGAATGAGAAGGATTTTGAAGTTACAAACAGACATTTAAGTGGAAAATTTATAGCCATATTTGGAAAATTTAAGAATTCAAATGATGAATGTGTGATTATTAATGTTTATGGTCCTTGTATTGACTCTGAAAAGGAGGATTTCTTCAGGGAGCTACTGAATTTTGTAGCTGCTCAAACCGTATCAGTTTGCATTGGGGGTGATTTTAATATGTACCTTGATCCGGCAGAGAAGTTGGGAAAGTCTCAGAACTGGTTCTCTATAGATATACTTAGAAATTTCCTAAGTCAAACAAACTTAATCGATCTACCTATGGTCGGGGAAAGGTTTACCTAGTGTAATAATAGAGAAGCCTCTACTTGGGTCAGATTGGATAGGTTTTTAATTTCTGGGAATTTTCTGATTAGTTTTCCTAATGTTGTGCAAAGCCTATTACCCAGGTCTCTATCTGACCATAATCCCGTTTCGTTGGAGGAAAAAACTGTAGACTGGGGGCCCAAACCATTCAGATTTTTCAATTATCTTTTAGGGGAAAAATGTTTTGAGAAATTGGTTAAATCGTCCTTGGATAATTTGAGGGGGAGTAGAAAGAGAAGGGGTATATTCAGTTTTCTGCAAGGAACAAAAAAATCGATCAGAAGCTAGTCGGGCAGAAAGTTCAATGGGATTTCTGGGTCTATTGCAGATCTGGAATTGAAGATTAATGATCTTGAATTCAAGGCTCAAGCTGATGATCTTTCTCAACAGGACTGTGAACAGCCTCTGCAGTTCAAATCGAATCTTTGGAAGCTTTATAGGATTGAAGAAAGCATATGGTTTCAGAAATCAAGGGTGAGATGGATGAAAGATGGGGACAGAAATACACGATTTTTTCATCTTTCTGCACTAAACAAAAGTAGAAGAAACGAGATTTCTAGCTTGAAGATTAATGGTTCAGAAGTCTTAGATCCGCAATTAATTAAGATGCATATTGCGGATTATTTTAAGGAATCTTATAGTTCTAAGACAACATTGGAAGTCGAGGACTTATCTATGAATTTTGCTAAGTTATCAGGGGTTCAATCCTCAAATCTTGAGGAGCAGTTTTCAGAACAAGAAATATGGCAAGCGATAGCTTCATCGGATAGTTCTAAAGCACCAGGCCCGGATGGCTTCACCATGGGTTTTTTCAAGAAATGTTAGCCTAGTTTAAAGGAGCATGTCATGAAGTTTTTCCAGGATTTTTACTTTGGTAGAAAATGAGAACACGGGGTTAATCATGCGTTTATTACGCTTATACCGAAGAAGATTAATTCGGAAAGTGTGGAGGATTTCAGACCAATCAACCTTGTAGGTAGCCTATACAAGATTCTATCAAAAGTGTTATCTAAGAGGTTGAGTTGTTGTGTTGGGGATATCATCAGTCAATCCCAATTTGCTTTTATTCCGGGGAAACAGTTATTGGATTGCTCCTTCATTGCGAACGAAGGAATTGATTATTGGAGAAAACAGGGGTTGCAAGGGTTGTTCTAAAAGTTGAATTTCGTAGAGCATACGACTCTGTGGAATGGCCTATTTTATTTAGAGCAATGTCAGAGATGGGTTTTGGATATAGATGGTCCTCGTGGATTACTCAATGTCTGTCTACAGCCTCAATTTCGATACTTTTCAATGGGTCTCCTTCTAAGGAGTTTCCTATGCACAAAGGTCTAAGACAAGGCTGCAGTCTATCTCCTTTACTGTTTAACATTGTAGGCGATATGCTACACTTGATGTTATCTAAAGCAGTTGAAAGGGGTTTATTTCATGGTTTTGTTATTGGGAATTCTGAAAATTCTACTAGGTTGTCTCATCTACAGTTCGCTGATGACCTAATCATCTTTTGCCAAGCCTCTATTAATCAGATCAAGAATGTTAAAAGGGTGTTGAGGATTTTTAGCATTATGGCAGGTTTGCATCTTAATTTAGTGAAGAGTAAGCTGTTTGGAATCAATTTGGAAGATGAAATTTTATCAGATTGGGCATAACAAGTGGGTTGTTCAGTTGGTTCTTTACCGGCAGAATACTTGGGTCTTCCACTGGGAGCTAATAAAAACTCAGAGGCTCTATGAGATCCTGTCTTCAAGAATTTTAGTGCCAAACTTGCTGGGTGGAAAGCTTCTTGTTTGTCATTGGCTGGTAGGACAGTACTTTTAAAATCGGTGCTAACATCTCTACCCATTTTCTTTTTATCTCTTTTTAAAATGCCTTGCAAAATTGGCAAGAAGCTAAATTCTTTATTGGCTAACTTTCTTTGGGGTGATAAGGAGGATAAGCGAAGGATTCATTGGGTGAATTGGAATATGGTCTGTAGGCCTTTGAATTGTGGTGGACTTGGTGTCCTAGATTTGAATCTCACTAATCGGGCTTTATTAGGTAAGTGGGTGTGGAAATTTGCCAATGATAAAAATTCTCTTTGGAAATCTGTGTTGTGTAGCAAGCAAAGGGTTAGTTGTAATACTATGTCTATTGGAAAGGTTACTTCCACTCAATCTTCTTGGATCTTGAGAGGCATTGCAAATAATTTCACAAAAAATGATTCGGTAGGGGAATATCTTAGATCGAATGCGAAGTTGCAAGTAGGAAATGGGAAATCAATTTCTTTTTGGAATGATGTATGGGCAGATGTGGTTCCTTTAAAAATCATTTTTCCTAGAATATATGTGCTTTCCATTAATAAATGGGGGATGGTTGTAGAGTTTGGCAGCTATGGATCGAGTGGTTGGGAGTGGAATGTACAAACTAGAAGGAACTTGAGTGATTGGGAATTGGATCAATGGTTGGCTTTGATGAAAAAACTTAAGGATATCAAACTGTCAGACTTGGTGGAAGACTTCCTATTTTGGTCTGCTAGTGGAGATGGAATGTTTTCAGTTAAATCCTGCAGAAATTCTTTTGGTAATGTGGTTGGGAGTTGTGATTTGTGGCTTAAAGGAGTCTGGATGGGTTTTGCTCCACCTAGAGTGGAAGCTTTCCTTTGGCAGTTAGCTCACCAGAAACTGGCAGTTAAGACAGAGTTGGTTAAGAGAGGTGTATCATTAGGGGAAGATATTAAGTGTCCCTTTTGCAAGAATCAGGAGGAAACTGTTCAGCACTTATTTATCTCTTGCTATGTTGTTTGGGAATTGTGGAATAAAATAGCTAGTTTTTGGGATCTTTCGTTAGTTCTTCCTCAAGACCCTCCTGCTCTGTTTGGTTCCTGGGGTGAGTTGAGGGGGAAATCGACGATTTGGAAGTTTATTCCAGGAGTTATCTTCTGGTCAATTTGGAAAGCTAGGAATGCAATGGTGTTTGAAGGATCTACTCTTGACAGTCTGTCTTTGTTCTTTACTGTTAGATTCAGGCTTTCAAAATGGTTTTTAGAAAAGTTTCCTATGGTTTATATACAGGAGGATCTGCTGATTGGTAATCCTTCCCTCGCATATGGGTTTTCTCTATCCAAAGCTAAAGATTGTCCTGTCTTTCGGTGGATTCCCCCCCCCCAGTTGATTTTCTAAAGATGAATGTTGATGGAGCTGCTAGGCTTGATGGCTCGGGTGGAGGTATTGGAGGTATTTTGAGAGATTGAGATTGTTGCACCCTTTTGACTTTTTCAGATAAGGTAGGGCAAGGAACTCCTCCATTAGTAGAATCAAAGGCTATAAAAAGAGACATTGAAATCTTTTTGTCATCACGATGGGAATCTGTTGGGAGGTTGATTGTTGAGAGTGATTGTAAGTCGGCAGTGGAATGGGTTCAATCCCCGACTTTGGCTCCTGATTTTTACTCGCCTATTGTTTATCAGATTTTGACTCTTCTCTTTGGTAAGGTACATTCAGTGAGGTGTTCCTAGGGCGAGTAATGGGGAGGCAGACAACTTAGCAAAGAAAGGGATAGGTTGAATGTAAGGTTTTATCAATGGAATTTATGGTCTAGCGAGAAGGTTTATTGGGAATAAATCCTTAAGTTTTATGTGATGTAGTGGTTAAATCTTATGTAATTCTTTATTATTAATAAAATTTCTAAGGCACTCATTTCCTCCTTCCACTAATTAAGGAGCTTACTTCTTAGTTCCATTAATCAAGAAGGGGGTTTTTAACGAGGCCTTCCATTCCTATATAAAAAATAATATTTCTCATGTAAATTATTGCAATTTAAACAAAACATTGTTGTACTTGCAATTGAGACAAATCCTGCCTTCCAAGAAACTCTACAAATTGAGGAACAACTCCAGCTTTAATTACTTCATCAATTGGAGGACTGCGTTCTACAAGTAAGCGGATGAAAGTTAATAATGTAAAAGGACATATTCCTTAACAAAAAAAAACTGCTTTAAGTATAGAAATTAGGATATAGAAGTAGAACTAACCTATCGATAACAGCTTCCTAAACTGCGTTGTGGCTTCCAACTGTGAAGCAGGATCGTCGGACCATCAAAGGAATACTTTCCAACTATTAGAAATCATCAAGAATACCAAGTTCAGATCCAAATAATGAAAAGCCTAAACTTCAGAAGACCAGAACCACAACAAAATCCAGCCCTACACTTTCTGAACATTCAGGCAGGATTGAAGTTCGGATATCCTAACTTCAAAAACAGTATACGAATGACATTTGACCTTTTCCATCCCCTGCATGATGAAAGAGATGGGATCTAAAATGCTAAATCCTTTCCTTAACTACATCCATTTTTATCAGCAACAAAACCAAATAGAAAACAATCCTACACATACTTCACCGAAAAGGTACTAGATCAGAGAATATGAGAATACTTCCATCCTAAATCCATAATCTCGAGCACCCTCTTTCCCCCTGCTTTTAAGTATGCATAAAAATTAATAACTCAAATCTCCATGAGCCAATTCATTTCTTTCTGATCTTAAGAATCAACAACTACAATCGAGTAATAACAGCAATAATATCTGACAAAAAGTAGCATTGCAATACACTCAGCTGAATCAAGATCTCAACTTTCACCATCAATCAAAAGCTAAAAAAATCAGAACGAGAGAGTTAAAACCCATAACCAGTAAAAAAAAGGCTAAATTACATAACTGACACCGTTGAAAGGCGCCCCCGGGGACGCGCCTTTGCCATATCAGCAGACACGTGTGGAAAGCGCATCCCCGGACGCGCCTTCCATTAAATGTCATAAATGCCCCCATCCATTTTTCCTAACTACCCTCCTCCTCCCCTATATAAACCCCCTCAACCCTCACTCATTCTTCTTCACACCAAAATCATCTCCCTCTTATATAACTCAAATTCTCCAACTATTTGAGTTTTAAATTTGTTATTAGTGGTAAAAATTTATTTTTATGTTAGTATTTTTTTAAATATTATTATTTTTTTATATTAATATTTATATAATATTATTTTTTATTAATAATATTTATATATATTATTATTTAGAATTATTAATTTTTTTACTAATTATATTTTTTTGTCTACAGTTATGGAAAACGAAATGTTGTTGCGATTGGATATTGATCATATCTCCAGACATTTTAGCGATATGGTAATATTTTTTATAATTAATGTTAATATTTAAATTTATTTTTATTTTAAAGTTATTATGAATTTATATTAATTTTTATTTTTTATAATATATTATTTAGGATGCTGATCGTATTTTAGAAACTTTTATTAAAAATCCACGTATACCGATACCGGAACGTATTTGCCATATTTTGGCTTCTGCTGGGTTCGGTATATTGCAACAATTATAGGCGGTTACAAACTCGAACATGTCCTAATTTCTGCACTGATTGAGAGGTGGAGGCCCGAGACACACACTTTTCACCTTCCATGTGGAGAGGCAACAATTACATTGGAGGATGTCTCTATGCATCTGAGGCTTCCCGTCGACGGAAATATGATGTATGGCGGATGTGATTGGCAATCAATGCATTGATTATCTTGGAGCTGCTCCGCCAGAGTTTAATGTAGGTAGAATAGCTTTATCTTGGTTGAAAGCTAATTTTGAGGTTTTAAATGAAAATGCTTTAGAGGATCAAGCAAAGGCATATGCTCGGGCATATATTCTACGAATAATTGGAGGAATATTGATGCCCGACAAATCTCGCAACCAGGTGCATTGTATGTGGTTGCGGCATCTGATCAATTTTGATGAAGCTGGAAGATATAGTTGGGGTGCTGCAGTTTTGGCATTTCTCTTTAAAGAAATGTGTTGGGCGACGAATTATAAGAAAACTGCTATCGGTGGATGTCTTCTGCTTCTACAATCATGGGCGTGGTTCCGCATGCCTTTCTTATGCCCGATCGTGAATGAACCATACGTATTCCCCTTATTGTTGAGGTAATTTTCGAACTAAATTTTGATTTAAATATTTTCAATTAAATAGGGTGATATTTAGTTTATATTATTTTCATAGGTGGTCGATGAAAAGAAAGGACCATAAAAGTATACCTACTGGGTTAGAGGAAATTCGTTTACTTATTGATACGAAAGCTGGGTCTGAGGTATGTTTTTAAATTTGTTTAATTATTAATATTTTAATTTAAATGTTAGATATAATTAGAATATTTTATTTATTTGAATTGTATATTTATATTTCAGTTTCAGTGGATACCTTATGCGAGCGATGAAGTGAAAGCTTGCATCCCACCCCACCTTAGTGGGTCATTAGAGGTATGGATATCGGTTATACCTCTTATATGTTATGCTATTATTGAGTGGCATCCAGTTGATCGCTGCTCCGTCAGTATGGTTACGCAATATATTCCTGGAGCTCCTAGAAATTTAGACGACGTGCATAACATAGATAGACGGGGAAAGAAAGATGTTAACTGGGTGGTGAGACACAGAGATTGGATTGCGCTTTGGGAACCGATACACTGTTGGCCCCTCGACAATATTACGCTGAAACTGGTCATATGGTTACGGACTATATGGACTGGTTTAATGAAAATGGGAAGCCGTTTCTACTTTCGGCGGAAGCACGAGGGGTTAACATTCCTAGGCGCCGAGAAGCACGAAGAAATCCTCCACGAAATAGGCAACCACCGCCATGTGGAACTCATTCGAGAAGACGACATCGGTGATCCAGTTATATTTAATGTTATTTAAATAATTAAATTTCAGAATTTTATGTAATTTGGTTATGTTATTTAAATGTTTCATGGTTGTTACATACATATTTTTTAATGTTATTTTTTATTCACATTTAACATTAAATGTTTGATAAATGTTTTTAAAATACAAATTATATTATTCGAAATTTAAAATAAAAATAAAAAATATTATTCAAATTTAAATTTAAATAAAATATAGTATTCGAAATTTAACATTAAATTTCAACTTAATATTCCAATTGTATTCGAAATTAAAAGTTATTTCCAATTATAGTTCACAATACTTAAATTGAAATTAAATTCTATACATATGATTTTATCATTAACATATATATTAAAACGTATACATTAAAATCAACTTATGTTGAGTTCATCGATCGACGGAATCAGCCAAGAGGGGGGTGAATTGGCAATTTATTCAATGTCACATTTCAATGCTCATTCCATACAATTTCAATGTCACAATCAACTTATCACTTCACATTTATTCAATTTATCCATAACATTTTATCTAATTTATTCAAACTTCACATAACGTTTTAATTTAAGTTATTCTTAACTTGTTGAACTTTCAAAAGAAGTTAAATTTAAGTTATTCAAACTGATATATCTAGTGTCCCCGAGGGACATGAATGACATAATAGGGCAATGATAACATATTCTCTGACGAAATAATGGAAGGCGCCCCCCGGGAACGCGCCTTCATGTGAATAGTGAAATAATAGGTACTGATATATCTATGTCCCCGAGGGACATGAATGACATAATAGGGCAATGATAACATATTCTCTGACGAAATAATGGAAGGCGCGCCCTCGGGAACGCGCCTTCATGTGAATAGTGAACCGATTATAGACACTATTATATGCAACGTATTATAAACTTTCAAAACAAACTTCAGTTCACAATCTTTCAAATTCTCAAATTCTCAAACTCTAAATTCTCAAATTCTCTGAAAATGAGTCGTCTTTCTGCTGTTGTTTTGTATGATGGAGAAATTAAGGAAGCTGAAGAGGGGGTTGTTTTTGAGTCAGATCATTATATCCCCTTAACCTTGAAGAAAACATCACAATTGAGGAGTTAATCACAAAAAATTCATTAAAGATTCGTAGCAGGCCAGAGAAGACTATCTTCACTTCAGTACAGATTTCCTACTGAACTTTGCCGCTCACGTATACATCATTTCAGCTTTCAAACGATGATGATGTTTCTATGATGGTTAATGCTCATATGGGAGTTCACAATCTCTTATTGAAATGTATGCCACTTATTGAGGTTCGTGCAACTCGTGGTCTCATATTCCTCTCACTTTGGCATTGCATATCAAACTGATCAAGTTGATAGCCCGAAACAACTGATCTGTAATGATTTCACATCATTAATGGCGGATCCAATGCCATATACCATGCCATCAAGTTCAATAGGAAGGCATTCATCTGCAACTGCTTATGATCTCAACCCACGTGGCTTCACCAATAATCCATATGGCAACATCTCTTCTACTTCAAGGGGCAGACATTCATCTGCCAATGTTTTCGACTTACATATGGAAATGCCAACGAGACGACAGTCTATTCACATCCCACATGATACAATGGCCTCAAGTTCAAGGGAGGACACGCAAGCGGAACTTATTTGACCTCAACATTGGATTATCGGAGAACCCTCATCTCCACCAACCTCTTCGGGAGCAGGTGCAGATGGTGCTGAAACGGGATTATTCGTTGAACCTGACTCACCACAGTTTAACGTACATTCTGATGATGACGAGGATGACGTTCCGATAAATACAACACCAGCCGAACTTCCTGCACATATGTATGAGGCTGATTATGATGCAATGTATGAGCCTGAATTTCCAGATCTTCCTGATGTTGGCAACTATGGACTTCAATCATCAGTCAATGACGGTAATTTACATATTGGAATGGAGTTCGCATCGAAGGAGGAAGCAATGATGGCAATAAAGAGTTACAATATTCGTAACTCAGTTTTAGTCCCGAGTTGATCGATCTAACACGGAGAAATATGTCTGCTACTGCGTCCAACGTGACAACGGATGTCAATGGATGGTCCGTGTATCAAAGAGGAAGAGGAAGAACTTATGGGAACTAACCAGATACAACGGTCCTCATACATGTTGTGCAACAGGTATAAACCAGGATCATCCCAACTTGGACTCCAACATTATTTGTCAAGCAATCATGCCCATTGTGAAGCAAAGCTCTCATATAGCTGTTGCAGTGTTGATTTCTGCTATACAGTCACAATATGGGTACACTGTCTCATATAAAAAAAGCGTGGTTGGCAAAACAGAATGCCAATTGCAAACTTCATGGCGAATGAGATTCCTCTTACAACGCTGCCCAGTTGGTTTCATGTTTGTGCAAAGACTTAATCCCGGGACAATTGTTGAGTTCGAAACTCAACATCATTACGTGAATGATCGAATGGTTCGCGATCGCTGCCAATTTTACCGAGTCTTTTGGACTTACCCTCAGTGTATTAATGCAGTCAAGTACTGTAAACCAATTGTCCAAATTGATGGTACTTTCTTGTATGGGAAATACAAGCAAGTTTTATTATTGGCTGTGGTCCAAGATGGAAACCGCAATATTCTTCCTGTTGCGTTTGCCCCGTTCAAGGAGAAGACACTGAGTCTTGGGCTTTTTTCCTTAAAAATTTACGTTTACATGTTGTCACCAGGGAACGACTATGCATTATTTCAGACCGAGGAGCCGGGATAAAAGCACAATGGACTCTTTGGGTACAATGTATAGACCTCCACATGTTCAACATCGTTATTGTGTCCGTCATATTGCTGCAAATATTACGGAAAACAAGAAATGAACGTCAGTTAGTCGTGCGGATGGGTATGTTACTTTTTCCCAATTTTTCTATCAATTTCTTATTACTTATTTATACTTCATATTAACTATTACATATTCCTAATGGCTTAGGTTACGAACTCTTACCTCAAAGGTTTGAGTCGATGCTACAAGAGCTGTTTGGCAAAAATAAGAGGGGTGCGAGTACATTATGGACATCAACAAAGAATGTGGACAAATGCATATGACGGGGGGTATCGCTATGGTCATATGACAACAAACTTGGCTGAAGCAATAATTCAACCTTAAAGGGGCGCGTCATTTACCAGTCACGGCGTTGGTCAAAACGACTTATTTTCGTTTGGGTCAACTCTTTGCAAAACTCGGTGGACAAGCTCTTACTTGGATGCAAAACGGACATATTTACCACCCAAGACTAGTAGCCGATTACAGAAAAAAGTGGTTGCATCAAATGGGATGTTAGTTACAAATTTTTCTCGCACCCGTGAATTGTTTCGTGTAACCGAAATGCCACGTCCGCTGCAAGGGATTGAAGCTAACTCTTTCAGAGTTCTGCAAGAGAGGTGGTGCGATTGTGGTTTCTTTCAAGCACTCAAATATCCATGCTCTCATGTCATTGCTGCTTGCTCACATTCGCATTTGGACTACAAAAATTATGTTGATCCCGTATACCAACTTTCACAAGTATTCAAGGTATATGAATTTGAGTTTCCGCCCATAGGAAACGAAAGAGACCCAAATGAGATTCAAACTTGGCTTACAATTGTACCAGATCCATTGCTATTGAGGGACTCAGGTCGTCCAAAATCTATTAGAATACATTGTGATATGGATATTCGGGAGAAGTCAACAGAACAAAACGATGTGGGCATTGTAGAAACATCGGGCACAATAGAAAAAATGTCCAGCTCTGTTATCATCATATAACCGTTAACTCTTATGTATTAATATTGTATTTAAATGAATGTTTTTTTCTAATAATTTAATGTTTATTGCTTATATATTTGTCAATGTATGTACACCTAAATAATTTTTTTTAACTTTAAATACATAAATATTTAATATATTTATTTAATATAATAATTAATTTATTGTTATAATTTTTTTTTAAAATATAATAATAATTTCACCTTCTAAGTAGAGAAAAATATTAAATTAAACAAATTAAAAGTTATTAAAAAATTTATGTATACGATGACACATTTCATGTTCTGATTGGAGGATTAAATTTATTAAATTAAATTTTCAATAAGACTAATTTTATAAAATATGTAAGTCTTGAAGATTAAATATGTAATTATACTAATTTATTAACTTATGCATCAATATTTTCGTTAAATATTGATATGAGATGACTAGATTGATAACATTTAAATAATTAACTGATAAAATTAATATCGATAATCAAAATAAAAAATCTCGAAACTTGATAATTCTTACATTATAATCGAAACATTTTACATAATATATTATTAATTTATAATAATAATAAAAATAAACTATTTATTATAAAACAAAATGCTGAGTTGGCAAAGGCGCGTCCCCGGGACGCGTCTTCCACACGTGACATCCAACTCAGCGAAAAACACGGGTAAAGCGCGCCCCCGGGGACGCGCCTTTGCCAACTCAGCAGAAAAGGTACTACTTCTGGAAATATTGGTCAAACGGTGTCAGAAAAATAAAATTAAAAGCAAACGGTATCAGTAATTTAGCCTAAAAAAAGTACCTTTTTTCGATTGCGGCGGCATTTTGGGTGGTATCGCCCAAGGGCAGTTGAGACTGAAAAAGAAGGCCTTCTCTCCGCTTTTTAAGGAGATTGTCTTCACGCTTGTTCTTCCGGATCTCAACCAAATTGTCCTCTCTCCTCCTCCTGGCCTCCTCTGCATCCACACCCGTTTTGTAACTCTTCTTTCTCACCTCAGTTCGGGTACCTGCTCGAAGCGACATTCTGTTCTTTTGAATACTTTCCTTTGTGTACCTTTGTTTGTAGAAATGACACTGTAAAACAAATGAAAGGGATGTCGTCGAAGGCGGGTAGTGGTGGAGCCGTGGAGGGCAGAAACCAGTGTTAAGGAAATAAGTGCTCAAACTACCTATATGTGTAGAATAGCTTTTCACCTATAATATTAACGTGTTTAATATTATAAACGTTATTTATTTATTTATGAGTTTGAGTCTGTAATAATATTAATTTTTTTATTAAATGATATATGTTATAATCTGAATCTTAAAATTTTTGTATAAAATTTTTAATTATATATTTTCTAAAATTAAAAAATAAAATTTTTGAAATAAACCCAAAATTTTAAAAATCTTCATTCAACCTTTAAATCCACGTCGGCCTCCACCCATTCCTGTCGACGAAATTCCATCCGACCTTACGTCCCCTAGTGATCAAAACTCCTATGAAATCGTGATTGATCGATGACCTACCAAATACGAATCAATATTTTATACCCCTCAAATCCTAGGTTGAAAACCGCAATCCCACGCGATTCCTACGACCAATTGATAATAAATACGACGACATATAACTAGGAGGATGACATGAATTATGTCGACATCAGATTAAGGGTATGATTTGAAGATATTAGGGATTTAAGGTTATTTTATAATTTAAGAGAAATTAATTTTTTTTATAAATATAACAATATTTTAAAAAAAAATTTCAAAATCACTCAATTGTGAAAATATTACTTAAGGAGAGAATTAATATCATTGATGGCCTGAACACCTAAATTGACAACGTTTATAATATTAGACACGATCAAAAAATATTGTATGCATTTATTCATGAATATATGTATGGTTTACACTTATTTTATATATGAGCCGTAAGATTATGAAATGATAAATGGGTTTCTATTATTATTTTATTTCTTTTCTTTTATGATCTACAGGGTAAATAGACTTTGGCAGACTCACTAAATGCGAATGGTCAATGGGTCAGTTTTTTTTCTTCTTCCTTTTCGAAAAAGGCCAACGGACCGGGTTTTTCAAGTAAAAATGGGGAGTTTTAAGTACCCAAAACTTCATCTTCCCTTAACAAACCTACAATTTGTTCAAAGCTAAACTGAAAATCTAACCATGGCATTGATGCAAGTTCTTAACAGCACAAAGGCAATTCCTTTCTCAAATCCATATGTGTTCTCGAGGTTCTTCTCCAAGTCAAGTTCATTTATTAGTAAGGCCTTCTCTGCCCTTCTTAAACAATAGCAAGAACATTAAAAACGAAATATTCCCATAGTTCTCTTTGGTTTCTGGGAAATTTGTAGAATATTATTTGTGTTAGTTCTGTTGCTTGTGATTTTTAGACTCTTTTTGGTTGGCCATTTGGTTAACTGTTCATATGAAGTTTATATTTCTCAGTCTTCTAGTATTGCTCAGAATAATGAGGATTATAGGAAAAAGTTTGGTTCTTTTTTTCCTAAAATCCATTGAAGTGGGATGAAGAGATGAAAAAGAAAGAGTGGGCTTTTCTATTCATGTTCTTAGATCATTAGGATTCTCGAGAAATATCTTTTAAAATAGCTACATAGACTTGACATGAAGTTGGTCCTTTTTCCAGTCTACAAGCTAAGTTAGTACCATTAGGAGAATTTATTGCCCCAAAGGTATTATATTGTAAATGTCATACCTTTTGGATAATTGTAATCTCGAATAGGTGAAAAATGAATTTGAGAATTGATCTTGTTATTTTTGCAGCGAAGGTTGGAATACCGGAATTTCTGAATGGAGTTGGAAATGGGGTTGAAACTCATGTAGCAAAGCTGGAATCTGAGATTGGTGACTTTCAGAAACTTCTCGTCACCTGCACTCTTAAGCTCAAGAAACTTGGAATTCCTTGCAAACATGTAACAATCTCCCCCAACTCTAAAACACAAATTTTGTTTAATATGCATGACTATGTTGAGCAACTGCATGCTTTTTGTGCATGCTACTTTCTTCTAATGCTCCCATGATGTTGTCCCAATTTTGATATAAAATCCTAGCTTGTTGCTTATCAAACTGGAATTGCAGCTGGCTAAACTATCGCTATTCTGTTCTTTTATGACCTTAGTCTAAAGCTGTGTGTTTATTATTTGTTTTGTTGCTTAATATAGTAAGCTAGTTTGAGTAGTTCAACAGCCTGTGCCATCTAGTATCTTTCAAAGCTTAAAGCTTCTGGGTATGGTAGCTTACAAGTAGTTTGAATGAGCCGGATAGAATAGAATGGGAATTATAATTGTTGATAGAATGATTTTAGTTTAGGCTTTTGTATGAAGGAAATGAGTGAGGAGGGGGAATTCATTTATCAAATGGTTAAGATTCGTAATCACTTTCCTGGTTTGCAGCTTAACCATTAGATTAGCAAATTTTTCGTTCTTCATACCATGCAAAGCATGAAAGTGTATTCTCTATCTTATCTGTCCATGTGTCGAAGGGGTAAATCATTTTTTTGTGTTGTAGACAAAATGCTTCTTGCTTTAGATGCACGGCATGCAATGTGCTGGTTGATGGGTTAGATCGTGCAGCAATGATTACTAAATTATCCTATCGTTATACAAATGGTAGGATGCCGGCGTAGATTCTTGATATCTACCTAGGTGAATTATCTTGATGTGCTATTTAACTGTTGTGTTCTGGTAGTGTTATCCTTGATGCTGAACAAAATTTGATGGCCTCAAGGCCTCAACAATCTTGTTAGCCTATGGAAGTGTTCTGCTTTTTGGGGTGTAAAAAGATTTGCTATTTAAGTAAATGTATTTGTAGATTCAACTAGGATCGAGTTAGTTGCTGACGGCTTTTTTATTTCTTGCAGAGAAAGCTGATATTGAAATACACGCACAAATATACGTTGGGTTTGTGGAAGCCGAGGGCTGAACCCGTGAAGGCTTGATCAATCTGTCTAATTCTTTGGTTGCTGTGTTAAGATATTACAGTTACAGCCGTTTCTTTCCCTTTTTTGCCTTGATATTGAGTACTAAAAACTAGATTTCTAAACAATTTTATGATTCTGTAATTGCAGTATGCAACATTTGTCATTAGAAAACTTTATGGAGTTGATCATATTGGTATCGAGGACCAGTATGTCTATTGCCAAATATGTTCATCCTTCCATAACTAAATTTTCGAAAATGTCATTATCGACAGCATGGTTACTGTAAGTCGCGATCGATGGCAGTAAAAATACCTCAACAATACAAATAATTAGGCTGAAGTAGCTATGGCCGTCTGCAAAGTGCACCATGTACGGTAGCTTTTTCATTTGATTCTTCCAGTCGCAGTACAATACTACACAAGCAGAGCAAAAACAAAACAAGTTAAAATGTTGCAAGATTGAGGTTGAAGCAAACCCAACTTCATCAGTCCTTCAAGGAACCATACCTGGGAAGCTGGTACTGCGCTCACACCAGTAACTTAAGTGTGGGAAGAAAAGTAAAAACTCTTGGAATGGTTTTGGAACCAATCCCTGGTAGGCATAAATGGTTATGGAGGAACCTGGAAACCTTAGCATATTTTGTGCAATTTCGAAGAACTTTAATCCAATCACACCATGCGTTAGAACCCAATATTCCTAAGAGAGAAAATCTATCAGCAAAACGTGAAATTGAAAGAACTAATGGTGTGGTAACTTTTTCTAACATTCCATCAACTGGATCTGGGCGTTAATTATCTTCTTCAAACTGTTCATTAATATGAACTTTTTTGGATAAATAAGCTTTTGTTGTGTATCAAACAAGTAACTCGGGGGGTTAATGGACAAGTAATTTCTTTTTGTTTTAGGGGTGAATTAGTATATTAACTGGTTTGTTTTATAAGAAAAACAGATGCTAATCAACCAGTTTAATTGAATGCCGTGTAAGTAAATTATGACATGCAAATCAATGGTGTAAATTAAGCCTGGTTACCATGGAAGATTACGACATAGATGAAGAGAATAGTGATGACCATTGCAAAAACACTGGCTTGTGATGAGGATGCCTTTTCGGCTCCCTTTTTCTTTAATGCATTGATTCTCTGGTTCCTTGCATGCCTCAACCGTGAAAGCTGAGAAACTTCTCTAACCAATTTGAGAGCAGCTTCGCGGCTACCGGGCTGTAGCGGCGGTTTTTGAGGCTTCTTTGAACTTCCTCTGATCCCTCGACGTTTTCAACCAATATTAGAAAAAATGTCAAATGATCTCTCGGATTTTACCGGAATCCGACGTGAGTTGTACAATACTTTAATTTCATACATCAGTTATCAACGATACGTTGCACATTATGTTAGGCCGCTTATTTATTCAACAGCATATATACTAAAATAGTTTATAGTTGGATTATATATAAATATCATTCATCTTTAACTTCGCATTCTATATCAACAACAGATTGTCATTTAGGGGAGAATTCATAAAAAAAATATTGATAAATTTATTGTATTTCTTTTAAATCTTTTTTCGCAAGCTGCACTTCTATTATATCTCCTTAATCTATTCAACTCTTCAAAAAACATTTCTTCATTGAAAAACCTCCGAAGTTTTATATCCTGTGTTGGGAAATAAACCAAGTACAAGTAATTTCCCTATAGTCAGATTAGTGAGAATACGAAATAAAAGCGGAAAAATAATACCCGAAATTGATAACGGAGTTCAACCAATTGTGCTTACGTCTCCGGACTGCTGTAGATTTTTTACTAAGAGAGAAAAATTACAGGTGTTTACAAAACGCTCACTACTCACAAGAAAGCTCTCTAGTATTGGGAGAAAGAAATGATTTTTGGGATGGTTTTGAAGCTAAATGAGCTAGGGTATTTATAGTTGAAACTTAAGGACTTAATCTTGTAAATACCCTAAAACCTAGGGATTAATTGTGATTATCTAATTATCATTTTTCAACAAACATCTACCAAACTTTGAAAAACTATTTTTCAAAGAAACATTTACCAAACTTTGAAAACCATTTTCAAAGAAACATTTACCAAACTTTGAAAATCATTTTTTCAAAGTTGGTTACCAAACTTGAAAACCATTTTAATACTTTCAACAATCTCCCACTTGAAGACTGATTTTAATCTGTCTTCACACCTCGATCTATGCAACAGCTTTTCTAGTCTTGTTACTCTAGCATGCCAACTGAAGTTGAACACGTCTTTGTCAACATATCTGCCGGATTTTGAGCTCTACTGATCTTTTCAAGTTTCAAAATCTCATCTTCCAGAAGAGACCGAATAAAATGATATCGCAATTGTATGTGCTTTGTCCTGGAATGAAAATATGGATTCTTTGCTAGATGTATAGCACTTTGACTGTCGCAATACAAGACATTGTTTTCTTGTTTCTTGCCTAACTCTTCCAAGAAACTTTGGAGCCAAACCATCTCCTTGCTAGCTTCCGTAACAGCGACATATTCTGCTTCAGTATGGAGAGCAACTATCTTCTGTAGTTGAGAAACCCAACTCACTGCGGTTCCTCCTAGAGTATAGACATACCCTGTAGTGCTCCTTCTGATGTCAATATTTCCGGCTAAGTCAGCATCTACATAGCCTGTCAGTATCGTATCTCCACCTTTGAAACAAAGTGCTTTGTTTGTGGTACCCCGCAGATATCTGAGGATCCATTTGACTGCTTCCCAGTGTACCTTGCCCGGATTATTCATGTACCTGCTAACAGCTCCCACTGCTTGAGCAATATCTGGTCTGGTACAAACCATGGCATACATCAGACTTCCAATCGTTGAGGCGTACGGCACCTTCACCATGTGTGCACGTTCTTCCTCCGTCTTTGGTGACTGTTCTTTGGAGAGTCTAAAATGAACACCTAAAGGTGTACTTACTGGTTTAGCATCTTGCATGTTGAACCTGGAGAGTACTTTGTTGATGTACTCAGCCTGTGATAATATCAAAGTCCCTGACTTTGTGTCTCTCTTGATCCTCATCCCAAGAATCTGTTTTGCAGCGCCCAGATCCTTCATGGCAAACTACTTTGATAATTTTTGCTTCAAGTTTATAATCTCTTGCATGTCTGAGCCTGCAACGAGCATGTCATCAACGTACAACAATAAAATAATGAAGCTATTGTCGAACCTCTTAATGTAGCAACAATGATCTGCTTGGCATCTGGTAAAACCACTACTACTCATGAAACTATCGAACTTCTTGTACCACTGTCTAGGAGCTTGTTTTAAACCATACAAGCTCTTCTTCAACCTGCATACCAGATTTTTCTTGTCTGCCTCTATGAAGCCTTCTGGCTGCCTCATATAGATTTCTTCCTCCAAATCACCATGAAGGAAAGCTGTCTTTACATCTAACTGCTCAAGATGTAAATTCTCTGCAGCTACAATTTTCAACACCAGTCTGATTGTAGACAGTTTCACGACTGGAGAGAAAATTTCATTGTAGTCAATACCTTCTTTTTGCTGAAAACCTTTGACAACCAATCTTGCTTTATAGCTTTTGCTCCCATCGTGCTCTTTTTTGATCCTGTAAATCTACTTGTTGTGAAGTGCTTTCTTGCCTGGTGGTAATTCAGCTAATTCCCACGTCTGATTTGACAAAAGCGAGTCCATCTCATCTTTCATGGAAGACTCCCACTTGACTGAATCCTCCACTTGCATTGCTTCATCATAGCACTCTGGTTCACCATTGTCAGTCAGCAACAAGTAGTGCAAAGAAGGAGAATACCGTTGAGTTGGTTTAGGAATTCTGGATGAGCGTCTCAGTTCTGGTGTGCCTGGTTCTTCCTCTTGAACTGCTTCAGGACTGATCTGAACATCATTTCCAGAAATCTCCTCGAACTCAGAAAATTCCTTTGTTTCAGCTTCGGCATTACTTGATTCTGCGGTTGACCTGTCTTTGTACATCACATTTTCATTGAAAATGACGTCTCTGCTTCTAATGATCTTCCGATTTTCGTAGTCCCAAAACCGGTAACCAAACTCATCACCACCGTAACCAACAAAGGCACATTTGTTGGACTTAGCATCAAGTTTACTTCTTTCAGCAGAGTCTATATGTACATAAGAAATACAACCAAACACTCTTAAGTGTGAAAGGTTTATTTCTTTCTTGCTCCAAACTTCCTCTGGTATTCTGCCATCCAAAGGAACTGAGGGCCCACGGTTGATCAGGTAAGCTGCAGTGTTGATAGCTTCAGCCCATAGAAATTTGGGTAATCCGACATGTATCCTCATGCTTCTGGCACGTTCATTCAGAGTTCTGTTCATGCGCTCTGATACGCCATTCTGCTGCGGTGTTATGGGAATTGTTGTCTCCATCTTGATCCCATTGTTTGCGCAGAAATATCTGAATCTACTATCTCTGTACTCTCCTCCATTGTCAGACCTCAACCGCTTGACTTTTAAACCAGTCTCATTTTCCACCATGGCCTTCCATTTTCTGAAGGTATTGAAGACTTCTGATTTCTTCTTCAGAAAATAAACCCACACCTTCCTTGTTGAATCATCGATGAAGGTGACATAATATAGTGAGCCTGCAAGAGATGGAACTGGGGATGGTCCCCATACATCAGTATGAACCAATTCTAACCTTTCTGCCTTAGGTGTTCATTTTCCACCATGGCCTTCCATTTTCTGAAGGTATTGAAGACTTCTGATTTCTTCTTCAGAAAATAAACCACACCTTCCTTGTTGAATCATCGATGAAGGTGACATAATATAGTGAGCCTGCAAGAGATGGAACTGGGGATGGTCCCATACATCAGTATGAACCATTCTAACCTTTCTGCCTTAGGTGTCTGCCAATCTTTGCAAAACTGACTTTCTTTTGTTTGCCAAAGATGCAATCCTCGCATAGTCCGACATCTACATTCTTTAGATCCGGCAGCTTCCCTTTTGACAGAAGTATCTTCATTCCTTTCTCGCTCATATGGCCAAGCCTTTGGTGCCATAGGCTTGATTTTCCATCAACATCTGCTACTGCAATGATATTCTCTAAATTTGAGGTTACATAGAGAGTACCAGTCTTCTTACCACGAGCAATGACGAGTGCTCCTTTGGTAATCTTCCATTCACAGCCTGAAAAGGTTGTACTGTATCATTCTCCATCAAGCTGTCCTACAGAAATCAAATTTCTTTTGAGACCATGAATATGTCTCACTCCTGTCAGCTTCCAGGTGGTCTGGTTTGGCAGCTTTAGTCGGATGTCTCCTTTTCCGACGATCTTCAAGGTTTCATCATCAACAAGATGAACCTTCCCAAAATCACCACTGACATAGTTCTCCATGATTTCTTGGCATGGTGTGGAGTGGAAAGATGCCCCTGAATCCAAAATCCATGATTCAATCGGACTGTTGAAGCTTAAAATCATAGCATCACCTGTCTCCTCCGTCATGTTAGCAGATTCCTGTGCGCCGGTATTTTTTTTCGGTGCTCGACAATCTCTTTTGAAGTGGCCCTTCTTTCCGCAATTATAACAGGTAAAATCTTTATTTCCTGTTCTTGATTTTCCCCTTCTGGATTTCGATCTGCCACGATTTGAATTTCTTTCTGAAGTTCTCCCTCTGGACTCCGTGTGTAAGGCTGAGGAGGTTGATGCTTCACCCGATTCTCTCCGTCGAATTTCTTCGCTCAGTACCAGATCCCGAACATCGTCGAATTTTAATTTGTTGTTTCCCGGCGAACTGCTGACTGCTGTAACAGTAGCATTCCAACTGTCTGGTAAAGATGATAAGAGAATTAAAGCTCGAACTTCATCATCAAATTCAATTTCCACTGAACTCAACTGGGTTGTGATTGTGTTGAGTTCATTTAGGTGTTGTGCCACCGATGCCCCTTCCGTCATCCGCAAATTGAATAATCGCCTCATCAAATGAACTTTGTTTGAGGCCGATGGCTTCTCATACATACTGTAGAGAGCCGTCATAAGACCCGCCGTGGTCTTTTCCTTTGCTATGTTGAAAGCAACATTGCGGGATAACGTCAGTCGGATAACTCCGAGGGCTTGTCTGTCGAGAAGAGCCCAGTCTTCATTCTTCATGCCCTCTGGTTGTTTTCCTGAGAGGGGTTGATATAGATTTTTATGATATAGAAAATCTTCAATTTGCATCTTCCAAAATCCAAAGTCCGCACCATCGAACTTTTCAATTTTCACATTCCATTCGTCTGCAGCCATCGCTCCCACTCGAATCTGGTTTCGTTTGGATCGTTTCTGACAATTCTTGCGAACCACCATGTATTAGAACACCTCCGTCGATAAATTTGTATCGCCGACAAAATTTTACTATTCACGTGAATAATAACCTCGCAAAAATTGACAAAATTCACAACCAAAAAACTCTGATTACCAGTTGTTGGGAAATAAACCAAGTACAAGTAATTTTCCTATAGTCAGATTAGTGGGAATACGAAATAAAAGCGGAAAAATAATACCCGAAATTGATAACGGAGTTCAGCCAATTGTGCTTACGTCTCCGGACTGCTGCAGAGTTTTTACTAAGAGAGAAAAATTACAGGTGTTTACAAAACACTCACTACTCACAAGAAAGCTCTCTAGTATTGGGAGAAAGAAATGATTTTTGAGATGGTTTTGAAGCTAAATGAGCTAGGGTATTTATAGTTGAAACTTAAGGACTTAATCTTGTAAATACCCTAAAACCTAGGGATTAATTGTGATTATCCCATTATCATTTTTCAACAAACATCTACCAAACTTTGAAAAACTATTTTTCAAAGAAACATTTACCAAACTTTGAAAACTATTTTCAAAGAAACATTTACCAAACTTTGAAAATCATTTTTTCAAAGTTTGTTACCAAACTTGAAAACCATTTTAATACTTTCAACATCCTGACCAGTCACAATCTCTTTACATAATCATTATCAGATTCACGTGATCTATCATAGTCAAATATATTATCTTATAAGTCATATATTTGTCATCTCAACCTATGAATAACCATTATGACCGTAGACATGATACCAACATTAAGGGTTAATATATAAATCACAATATATGATTGGAGGAGAAGACTTAAACTCTCTTTTTCTTTCCGAATCTCTTTCTCTATACTGCATATAGTTGTCTTTAACTTATCAAAATCATTAATTGCTACTCTTAATCTAAATCATAAATCATAAAAGGTAAATCACCTATAACCGTCACAATCTTATTTCTCCTATCAACGAAATTTAATTAAAATTAATTCTAATTAATATTTTCCACATCTCTTTTCCTGCATATAACAATATAAAACTCAATGATTTAAATTTCTGTAAAATTTTAACTCTCCCAGAACTGCATATAAAGTTTTATACAACTCAAGCAGTTAACTAAATGATCCAGATAATATGATGGGCCTTTTCCGATCCCAATATACTAAACCCACCGAAGTTAGGACTACACTCGCAAGCTTGGCCCAACAAGAGCCTACAATTTGTGCATTCTTAATCCCTTTTTTCCCCATCGGCCAGCTCTTATCCTAAAGGCAATTAAAAAAGAAATGGCAGAGTCAAGGCGAGAAGAAAGGGTTTGCAAAAGTTTAAGGTTCACAATCGAAGCCACCAAGGATCTACTTGTGGGAAAATGTCCCCAATGGGGTGCCCCAATGAGACAGTCAAACTTTGTTTTGTCACAAGATAAGGAGTCATGGTTTGTGTGCCTGAAATGAGTCCACCACTATTTTCATTTTTAGTGCACCAAACAAACGCAGCGCACCGCCGCCCCTTTTAACTCCACATGTGCCCCCAAACTGTCAGGTTACCCCCCCCCCCTGTTTCACATACATTTTGTCCTCTTCTTAGGACCCCTCCCCTAATCCTTATGGCGGTTGTCCTCTTTGACAACTCAAAAGGTACCCCTTATTCCTCCACCGCTATTAAGTGAAGACTCAAGATATATGCAAGGGATTCCAAAATTTGATGAACCAAGTTATATTCAAAGGCTAGTAATTGCATGAGATGTCTTTAAACTATGATGGGCAGCTGTGGTTATGCAGCCATAGCCATTGATATGTAGAATAATGCAATGGGAGAAGGAGAATATACTTTGGTTGATCCAATGAAAAGAGGTAGCCAGTTTGCTGACATGACAGTAGGTGACACATGGCTCAACTATACATGTATAACGTCACCATCAAGGTACCACACCAAGATAGCGAAATGTGGGGTGGAATGCCACGTTGGAAGGACATACGTGTCACAAACTTAAATCAAAGGAAAACCAAAGTTATGATAGTGAAATTTCTTCGCCCACCACTTGACCTCCTTCTGCCCTTTGTTTTTTCTTTTGTAGCTCCATCCATCCATATCTACACGCACACATACATAAATATATTATTCAGCATACCCTAATACAACATATATATTCAAGTCAAAACCTTAGCATTTTTTAGTAGTGAAATGATTTATTATCAATTTTAATTTTTTTATCTTTTTAGAAATATATTTAAAGTTTAAAATTTAGGGTTTTGACGAGATTAATAACCGGAACATAATAGTTTTGGAATTCAATGGGGGAAGAGGCCATTGATGGGGGAGACCTAAAAGGTCAAATACGGTAAGATGGGGTTTAAATTTCGATATACATAGTACCATGGGGCAAATAATATTGGTATTTAATTTGATCACCAATAAAGTAATAAAATAGAAGCTCGTAATAACTCATTAAGTGATCTTAGTAATGATATTTCTTTAAGTCTTAGGTTCGAACAATTGTATCTACAATATATGTATGCATTGTCAATAAATTAAAAAAAATTTAAACAAATAATATTTTGTAAACACCGTATACTACTATATTTAATACAAGTCATAAACATAAGCGTACATATCAAACATAAACATAGAGGTATGGCAAAAGTATTTATCAAATTTTATCAATTTTATTAATCAAGTACCGAAGATTACCACAATTACTTACTCTCACAATTGATTTTATATAAACAAATTTTTCACCTGGTATCATAATTTTTATGATCAAAATTTTCCTTTGAATATACCTTAGTTTATAGATATCAATATATAGACATAATTGTTCATTTGCTCAGATAATGAAATAATTTAGATAGTTCTTATGTCATAGTGACCGCTAATCGGATAATTTTGAGCGTCTGATAATTTTAAATCTTAAAATAAAGATTAAGCCCATGCATGTTAATAATTAATGTTTGATTACAATATTTAGTGTTAAATATGTTATCGAAATGCATATTTGTTCTTAAATTTTAAGAAGATATAATGAAACCTCCAAAATTAGGAGTTGTTATAAATAATGATTCGAGTCACAGGGACGCCGATTACTTGAGGAAATTGTGTAAGAGACAAAGACACGTGTCGGTTGGAGTACAAAAAAAAGAGTAGATTGGGGCATTTTTTTGTTTGATTGCGTTCATGGTTGCATGTTTATTGAAGGCACATGCTTGCATGTGAAAATATGGTGAGTTAGACAATGCATGAGCCTATGGGGGAAAAGCATACGAAATATAATAAATAATTTGAATTGTTGGACAAAGGAAGTATACAAAAAAACCACCCCCCAAAAAAGGGGGGGGGCATGTGGTGGCCCTTTCATTGGTAAAATGGTATATTATAAAATTTGCAAAATGGGGTTTCGTCTAAACAGCTCCTGACCAGCATCCCACATGTCCCAATCCCAAAATCAGACAGCTTGGCTTTCATGTTACCACACGTGTTAGCCCTTAAATGTGAAAAAGAGATTCCTCTCCTTTGAATCATTATTTGCCCCTTTGATCCTATTGGTGGGGTAGTCATAGAAATATAAAAATAGTAACACCTTCATCTTATTCAAATTCAATTCTACCCTAAAACATATAATATTTTCAGTATTCCTTTTCAGGTTTGAGACGATTATAAAAATAATATTTATTTATAATATTTCTTAATTATGAATAATAAAGATACTTTATTTGCGTTGGCATAACTGTTTGAATTCATATTTCAGAGAAGAATAACACTTTCTTAATCGCTCAAATCACTTTATAGGTTTATATTTTTAATAAAATTAAATCTAATACATGTTACTTTAATTTACATTAATGTATTTTAATATAATATATTCTATGTAAAATTTAGATTTATGATTTTAAATTTTGCACGAATCAAACTATTTTAGCATATAAAGGGATGATTGTTATCCATAGAGGTCATGGGTTCGAGTATCTTCAGGGGATTTGAGCGTTCATTATCAAATGATTGAATACCTTTAGAACATATATTACCACTTGTAATCATCTTAGATTAATAAAAAGGGTTTTAAAATTTTAAATAGGCAAAATTGTGTAAACTTTAAAACAATTTGTGTATTAAAAATGATTAGGATGATCCTAGGTTTGATAAGGTATTTGAGTCACCTAAATCTGACTCAAAAAATAATTTTTTTCACCTACACTCGATTTACAATTAGGAGGGTTTCACCTTATCTGATTTTTTTAGATTAAAATCTACACTCGAACTAGATCTCAATATTTTTATGCTACGTCGGGTTAAATCATATTTATTTCACTCTAAAATCGAATCTAACTCGATCTAAATTAATTTTTTTAAAATAAAAACTATTCGAATTAAATCAAATCATCATAAATGTAACACTCACAACCCATATACATCTCGAAATACGACCTAAAGAAATCATATCAACTTAGCAAACATTTGATGTACATAAATGCTTAAAATTTTGTTTCATTTAAACATAAATTTCGTAAAGTATTATAACATGAAACAATAATTTAAATAAAAACATTAAAACTTTTAAACCGAGCTATTCAAGTTTATTTCCCTTTGAAAACCTAAAAACCATACTATTATGATTTTATCAAAAATTATGTAAATTAACATCAAATATCATAAACAATTCATATTCCTTTCATTCGTACATATTTCAGAACTTTCATCTCATTTTCACATTCTTTTCTTTCATATTCCTGTAATAACTTTCATATTTATTTGTATAGCCCAATGTATATATAAGAAAATACAATGTACGTGAGTAGAACATAAGGTGCGCACTAAGCACATCACGGTGTCAATCATACTAAAACATATAATGCATTTCAAGTGCAATCATAACATTGAGCACTAACGGTGCATATCATAATGTACACAAACGTATCATAATTGAAATGAAAAGTACTCAACTTAATGGCATGCCAAATGTAACGACGACTCTCAATGCAACATACAATGATCTTTTAGATCATATCATTATCATTTAATAATCAACCTTTCAGAATTAGAAATATTTTTAAGTCATTTTCATAAAACATAAACTTGAGCAGTTTATACCCTAAATCATTCATAAAATATTCATTAAACATTATGAAAATAATTCATAGTTAAAGTATAAAACATACTTGAAAAATAAAGTGCGGTTGGCTTATCACAAATTGTCCTCGTTTAAAATAAATTAATAAATAAAATATACTCATTTCAACACTTTACTTATAAATCAAAATATAATATTCATTAAGTTTTAGGTTTAATCCTTTACTTTTTATTGTTTCTACTACAAAGTCTATCGAAATTTCATACTCTCGTAGTTTACACTACCTTCAAAGAAGTATCATTATGTATTAATATACATACTTAAAATTTATTCTATTTATACCAATGGAAACTAGACTCGAATATGAATCTAACCACATAAGGCATTTCTTCTAGTTCATCTTGTAAAATTTATAGCGAATTTTCAAAGCTGGCTCACTAAAACTGTTTTGAGCAGAATCTGTTGCCTTGTTTTCTGACCTATACTCGATTAAAAATTCATATCTTTTTATATACAACTCAAAATCAGTAGACATTTATTTTAAACAAAACTAGACTGACATACGAATCTAACAGTATAAAGATCATCCTATAATCATTTCTGTATAATTTATTGTGATTTTCTAAACTTACTATTCAAATAATAATTTCTAGACAGCTTTACTTAATTAGCATCCTTAACTTATTCCATAATTCTATTACATACCAAAAGAACATATAGACTTGAATCACAATTTACATAACATTAGGAGTCACATCTTACCATAGTAACTCCGACATTGGCTCATCGCAAGCCAATGTTGATTCGATAACATAAATACAAATGAAATCACTCACCTTTGTCATACTACCGAACTTTATATGATACTTCTTATTCACGGGCTTTCTCCTTTCCTTTTGAGTCATTAGGAACGCTAGATTAATCGTAGTATGACAATGTAACATAATAACATAACATATTCAACTACATGATAATATCGAACTAACATGATCCAAACTTAAATATAAAATTCGATAGAAATAAAATCGATACTTAAATTGATATAAAACTAAATCATACTTCCATTGTAATTTCAAACTTCTCAAAATATTCACTAAATTATATAAATATTTATTTCCACTATCGACCCCTCAACTTGTGCCAATTACACAATCAATACACTAATTATGAATTCTTTCTAGAATTCATCTTAACTTTTCCATTAAATTCATAATGATCCTTCACCATTATGATCATCGCACATCATGGTTTTCAGAACCAGACCGGTTAGCGAACTGGCCATGCTACATGTTCATTGGTTCAACCGGTCGGAAGAACCGGACGACATCATAATTATTTAAAAAATTAAATAAAAATACCAAAATTATTTAATAAAAAATAATTTTTTATATCACAAGTCATATTCAAAGCAAGTCATAACATATATAAATTAAAAACCATAAAATCAAGTGAAACAAAATGATTCAAATTAACTACAACATAATATTTAAGGTAAAACATATTAAATAATAAATATAATTATATAACTATAATAAAAAAAATTTAGGGCTAAAAAAATCATAACAAAATGATATTGTTTGGTTTAGTTTTTTTTTTAAAAACAATCTCACATGGCTAAGAAACATAGAAGATCATCCCAAAAGTCTAAAGAGTAAAAATATGAGAACAAAACAATCCCACATTGCTAAGAAACATAGAAGAGCATCACAACTAACTTCTATAAATAATAGAGGTAATTTAGCATTCAAAATCATGGAGCCTTTTGGTGAGCATTGAGTGAATTATTCTTTCACTTCAATCTAGCTCGAATTTTAGGCTTCAATTGAGCTTCTAATTTTTTTTAGTTCAAGCCTTTTTGAGTTCAAGTTTCAATATTATATTTCGAGTTCGAGTTGAACTTGATAATTTTTAACTTGTAAGTTTGAGTGGAGTTGAGCTTACTTTTAAAGTTTTCAAGTTCGAGTCGAGCTCAGCAATACTCGAGTTCGACTTGGCTCGTTTAACAAATGATGTTTGGTTTAATTTTTTTTTAAAAAAAACAAAATTTCTGGTTTTTTCCGATTTTCATCCGGTCCGGTTCAAACGGTTCAATGGTTTTGGCCGGTTCATTAGTAGCGGTTCAACCGGTTTAGATTGAACCGGACTAGACAACGGTTCCCGGTTGAACCGTCCGGTCCAGTTTTCAAAACAATGTCGCACATTAATTAATAAAACTTCTAGCACCTTAATGAAATAATCAAATACATACTTTAACTTTCAAAAACTTACAATTTCATCCTAAACTTTCTTAGACTTTCAAATTTAATCATTCATCCTTATAAACTTGCAATTTGGTCACAACTCAATATTTAAACTCAAAAATAAGCATACTAATAAAATTTCCAGCTATGTAATATTTTACCCAATTGATACTTTCACATTTAATAAGCTTGCAACTAAGTCCTTAAAGTGTCAAAACCTTTCAAATTCCACCTTGAAATTTACCAAATTTGCAATTTGGTTCCAAACAACTTTCCAACTTAAAATTCCAGCATTGCATAATTAAAATTCAACATTGAACACCCCAATTATCACATTCTTGCTATAATATCCCACAATTCTCAAAACTTGTAAATTAGCTCTTTTACTATCTCAATGTTCCAAATTAATCTCCAAATCACATAGACCACTTCTAATATCAATTATAAACCATAAGAAAATTTTCAACATTTTCCCTTATGGTCAAGCCTACCTATACAACTAGAACTTGATTTCCATTCAATTTCAAGCATGAATTCAACTTCCTTACCTCAATATCATGTTAAATTAATCATCACAACATCAAATTACATCAAAATTCAACAATTCTCCATAAACCCTAATTAGGTCAAAAATCATTTAGGCTTATACACATAATTTAAATCATCACACATACTTTAGAATTAATCTACAACGTAAAACATAATAATCCTTTATCAAACCCTCAAAATCACAAAACCTACATAAACCCTAATTTTCAATCTCTTCAAATAGACATGATCACCATGAAATATTTATACCAAATGATAGAGAATTTCATGTAGATTAATTCTCTATCTAATAGCTTAATCCAAAAATCAATCAAATGAGCTTAAAAATAAGCTTGCAAATTATTACCTCTTTTTGCTATGGTCCTCATAGTTTTGTTGGAGGAGAAGAGAGAAATTTTCAGGTTTTCTATCTATATTAACTAATACACATGTCATAAATTAATATGATTGAATATAAAATTCAATTAATGTGAAATTAGCATTTTACCCTTAACGAAACACGATAATTTCAACTTGTCATTGCATTATCATTCATTATAACATTCCAAAGTCAAAGATGAACAAATAAAAATTCACTTTCCATCTTTGCCCTTGCAAATTTCCAAAAATTGCATTTTGGTTACTAATTTCCACTGTTCAGTCAAATCTAAAAAATTGCATTGATATGTGTTAAATTTATCTGATCTAAAATATGAAAATAATATTTCCAACCCTTATTTATCATCCTTATATTTTTTGTGAAATTTTGATTTGATTTGATTATCCGATTTCTATACCGAACTTTATCTCTTTATAGCTTTACACAAATCTCATACCGAAAATCCGATTCCCACGAAAAATATTGTTTTAGGCCAAATTATTCTTTTGGGCTAAAATATATAACTTTTCAAAATTATATTTTGGTCCTTAAACTTTTACAAAGTTTATACTTTGCCATCAAACTTTAAAAACTTACAATTTAGCCAGTAGTCAAAATTTGGGGTATTACAATCTATGAATAAAATAACCATCCATATAATGATTATATTAAATAGGTAATTTTTTATTAAAAAAATAATTTTCATTCAACTTTGTTTTATAGGCATTTTGGAAATTTCAATTAAAAAAGCTTAATCTTCCTTTCTAGCTTTTGGGTATTTCTCAAAAATAGTAAAATAATGTTAAAGGTTTTGAAAATTTTCTCATTTTGATAATGTGAAGAAGGGCACATGCAAGCCATTGGAGGGGTGGGGCTTTGGTTCCACTCCAACTAATTGAACCAACAAAATGAGTGGCAAACAAGTGATTAGTTAGGCTTGTTGGATGGTTTATTTCATTTTTATTTCATATCTTGTAAACATTATGATGTATAACAAATTGTTTAAAATTTTGTTAAATTTAGAGGTAATCATAAGATTTCATATAGATGAATATAAATTTAATAAATTATAATAAAAATTTAAATAAGATAAAATTATAAAATTTTAAAGATATAAAATTAAATCATCAATAAAAATATTTAATTTATATGAATATTTAAATCTTATAAGAATGTTATAGCACTCTTAATACCACCACTATTTGTTTCTTATTAAATTATCGATCAAATCTTATTAGATCCTTTAAGTAATGTCAAATGTTCGAATCTTAACTTTTACAAATAGAACAAAACATATTGGTAAGGTCATCCTCACCTCTGCAATACTTAATACAGATTAATCGATCAATAAATCATATACTAGTTATAAAAAATAAAAAATTAATCAACATAATCATAAAATTATTTTTTAGTGACAATTTGTTTTTGAAAATTTAATGACGATTTTGTTATTTGATCTTACCCTTCTTTTTAATATTAAATTAATATACGACTACTAAACAAAAACCATGGAATAAAGAAACCAAAAACTTTATTATTCCACCAAAACCAAAAATTAGCTGGCATTAGTACGTTATATTTTATTAATCAATTAATTAATATGATTATTAAATGATGCCTTGCTTAGCTTAAAAGACCAAAATAATAATAAATAAAATAAACATCACGACTGGAGCTCAAAAAGAAAGAGGAAAAAGTCATGTATACACAAAATTACAGGAATTTAAAAATCTCACTCAAAAAACAGTTTCCAAAAAAATTTCATAATAAACACCTGTTCAAGAGTTGACATTAGACGAAAACCGATTAGCCGCCGGCGAGAAACTCGGTGATAGCCGTCATGGCCCGAACTTGCATCTCGAGAGCCGCTATGTAATCGCTAGTTTCCTCTAGAAGGTTCGTGAAGGATAGTTTCCGGCAACCGGGAACGAGACGTCCCAAGACCTTTAACTTCTTCTGAACGAGAGGCGTTTTCCTCTTCTCCCTGTTAATCGCCGGCTTCTTCAACCTCGTATTGGCGACGACCTTGGCCTTCTTATGTTTCGACATCTTGCGAGCGGTGAGGATCGCTCTGCTCCAACGCGTGGTTCCTCTGGCCAGAACTGAGAGGACTCTGTCAGCAGTGTCGTGGATTTCCTTGGGGGCAGAGGTACTCCGAGAACGACGGAGGGCCTGAATGAGCTTGGAGGAGTAGATGTGCTGGTCGCGTTGCGTTCGCCATCGCTTATTTCTTTGGTTACGTTGATGCGAATGGGAGGAAGCAGGCTTTTTGTCGATTATCCTTCGTTTCCTCTGTTTGAACGCGGGACACGTGTCGGGGGCGGCATCGAGATTGGGTATGAAGGAAGCCATGGAAAGCAGGGAATAATTGCAGGAAGAAATGAAATGAGTCGGAAATAAAGAAGAAAAGTAACTTGTATAAGTTGATGTTATGGCTTGGGATTTGAGTTTGAGAGAGAGGAGGAGGGGCTTGCAATGACTTCACCCAACAACAAAAACACGCGGGTTCCAGGTTATGTGCTGTGCTGTTTTTTTATTATTTAATTTAACACATTATCTTACTCGTGACTATTCATTTTAACACTCCTCAACCGTTTCTTTTTTTTTTTTGGGTAAACTACTTCAATAGTCACTAATATTTAGGTAAGTTTTACTGATGTTTCAAAAGTTATAAATCGATCACTAATGTTATCGTTTGTTACAAATTGGTCACTCGCCGTTAACATGCGTGACGGAAAACACACGTGGACTGTTAACATCTGTTAACATGCTTACCTGGATGGTATAATTACACAAATAATCCATGTTATTTATATATTCTTTCAATTTGGTCCTAATTTTAATAAATTAAAATATATTTATTTTTAATTCTTATAAATAATGATATATTTTTATACAAAATAATTAAATGTTTAAATCCAACGACTTTAAAAAAAAATCAAAAATTTAAAATTAGTTATAAAAACAAATTATAACAAATAGGGTATTTTTAAACACCATACTCTTTGCTATATATTACCATTTTGCTTTCAATAGTAAAATAAAAACAGATGGCAAGTAGCCAATCCTTTCCGAAGAACCAACTTCAGTTCACCAACTTAGATACCCATCCAACATCAGGACCCGACCATGTTGGTTGAAAACGTCCAAGAGAATTTTCCTTGCTCAGCATCGCATACATCCTTGCCCTTAAGAGTCTCCCAGACTCCACTCTCTCCATCGCAGGTTCCTCTTCGAAAGCGTTGCATTCCCAGAAGTCACACTTGCTGAGGCTAGACTAAGTCGGTGTACGGGTTGGAGTTGAAAGAGATCTGCAAAAGCCGGGTGGAAGTGTGGAACCACGAGGAGAACCGAATCCCGATCCCATTTGCAGTTCCTGGGAACATGTTACCAAGCTGCATACTTCGCATAGAAGCACCAAGTTCATTCACCGAATTAAATGAGCCACTGGGTGACGTAGCAGGTGATTTAGAAGATGGGGATAAAGGAGGCAAAGCCAAAATGGAAGTTGGTGAAGAACCAAACTCCTGACGGTGGCGCATGGGAGAACCAACATGATCCAAATTACCTGAACTGAATCCATTTCCTATCGGGTTCTGCTGTGGAACACCCGAAGCTGTTCCGGCGTGTGAGCAAAAAAGCAAACCATTCTTTTACAACTGGTTCCGTCCTTGCAAGGCTGAGTACGATAATGAGCAGGGTGGAGCCAACACTCGAAAACGCCGTGAGCAAACTCATAGGAATCGCCTCTTTTACAATTTCCTTTGCGAAAGTCAGGGCAAGCAGTTTCGGAGTAATAGACCTTCCTCACTAGGGTCCCTTCTTCGGGTCTTCTCACTAGGGTGGGCGTACGGACACTCGGTTCAATCCTGTGACCTTTTAAGCACGTACCTTCTCACCTTGAACTCGTACATCCAAAAATGTTGGCATGAAAATACATCAACGGGTAAGTTTGAATCCTCACTCGTCGACTCCGACTCGTTGTCGTTTGACGGTAGACAACGGTGGATAGACGCGAGGTAATCGACGGGACAAGGACTATTAAGTGCATTGCTAAAATTAAAGTTGATTGATGGAAAGCTAGCCGAAGGTGTTTCGATTGTGTGATTTTAATTTATTAAAATTAGTATTAAATTGAAAGAATATATAAATAACATGGACTATTTGTGTAATTATACCATCCAGGTAAGCTGTTAACGGTTGTTAACAGTCCACGTGTGTTTTCTGTCACGCATGTTAAAGGGAAGTAACCAATTTGTAACAAACGATAACGTTAGTGACCGATTTATGACTTTTGAAACATCAGTGGTGAAAACAAAAACTTATCCAAATATTAGTGACCATTGGAATAATTTACCTTTTTTTTGATAATTTACTCGGAATAAATTCTATAATTAAAAGAGAAAATAACTTCATTAACCGAAAATGCTTTATAATATACAATTTTAATCAATTTTTTTTAGATTTACGAAAATAATCAACAAATATGCAACGCGAACTTCAATTTCGCAACACAGTTTCTAAAATCGCAACACGAATATAAAAATCACAATACAAATTTAAAAATCGCAAGGTAAATTTTTAAAATCGCAACGCGAATCTAAAAATCGCGTTGCAAATATTGGACGAGGTGTAGATTCCAGATTCTATGACTTTGTTCGCAACGCGAATGTTACTGTTACAACACTTTCGCAACACAATTAAAATACTCTCTCTAATCTCCTTTCACAACACTTTCGCAACACAAAATGGAAGTTGATTTAATGTTAACGCGGTAACCAGAGAGAGAAAGATCAAGAAAGGGCCCAAGCTAGAGCCGACAACAAAGGAAAAACCAAGGACGATGGTTTAACCCCTGAACAACGCCGTGAAAGGCCTTGCAAGAAAAGGCGGCAAAGAAGGCGGCGCAGGCGGCGGTTGGAGGGAACACTTCGGGCGGCGGTACCGGAAGTAAAAACAAGAAATAATGTGACGACGGGGAGATGATTTAGGGTGGACGGTAAAGGTAGTGTTATTGGTTGATTGGGGAATCATATGTTTGTGCTTTCAGTTTGGTTTTCAGTGTCTTTGCTTATCTCGTTTAAGGCTAACGATATGCACTTGATGTGTTTGTTTAATTGTCATTGATGTTGATCCTTACATTCCCAGTTTTTATTTATAAAGAATGGAACTGATTTCTTATGTACCAGTTTGCAAGGCCTTTCCATCTCTGTCCATTCAACCAAAAAGGCACGATTGCAAAGATCAGAAATAACAATAAAATAAAATACCAAATAAAGAAAGAAAAAGGAAACCTTCACGGCGTTGTTCAGGGATTAAACCATCGTCCTTGGTTTTTCCTTTGTTGCCGGCTCTAGCTTGGGCCCTTTCTCTATCTTTCTCTCTCTGGTTACCGCGTTAACATAAAATCAGCTTCCATTTTGTGTTGCGAAAGGAGATAGAGTATTTCAATTGTGTTGCGAAAGTGTTGGAACAGTAACATTCGCGTTGCGAACAAAGTCATAGAATCTGGAATCTTCACCTCGTCTAATATTCGCAACGCAATTTTTAGATTCGTGTTACGATTTTAAAAATTGTGTTGCGAAATTGGAATTCGCGTTGTGAATTTGTTAGTTATTTTTGTAAATAAAAAAAATTAATTAAAATCGTATATTATAAGGTATTTTCGGTCACTAAAATTATTTTCTTTAATTAAAAATATTTTCCAGTTCACACAGTAAAAGACAGATTTTGAATATATTTATGTTTGATTTATATATTTTTAAAAGTTTTAATATTATGTTTGTGTTTATTATTTAATATTATCTCATTTGGAATATATTTATGTTTGAATGAATAAAATCGTACGCCACCCATCACTGCCATTGGCAGCTGAAAGCTTTCTTTTCAAACCTTAAGAGGAAGATTAAATGGGTGGTAGCCTCTTGTCTAATCAGATAACCAAACTCTGCAGAACATCTAAATTCATTCAGTACCCACATTTTCTTCTTAATTGCCATACTTGTTTTATTTGGTAAATATAATTAAGAAAGAAATGGTTTGTCGGATAACAAAGTGTTGAGCTTTAGGCTTTTGGCAAATGCAATCTGTTTTTATTCCCGGCAATGATTAGTGGTTGCTGCACCAATATAATAGTACTAACAAATAAAAGGATAGACAAAAAGAGAAGGCATGTGGTTTATGTTTTCTTTCTTTTCATTTTTTGCATTTTTTAATTTTTATTTTACACAAAAATCAAGTTAATTAAAATATATATATATATATATATATTGCATTTTTAAATTTTTAAATTAAATTATTAATAATATTTATATATATATAATATAATAAAATTCAACATGAATTTTTCAAATACTAAGGTTTATGTTTAAGTTTAAACTTGAACCGAATTAAATCTGAGAATACTTTGAGTTTAAGTCGAGTTTCAATTCTTGATTTTAAATAAAAGTTGATTTTGATAATTTTAAATTCTTATCGAGATTAATTTAAAATTTTTTGAACTAAATCTAACTTAAAAAAATATTCAAACTCTGCTCAACTAGTTGACCTCCTTGAATAGAATGGAAAGAGGAGCACCACCATTACAGCACTTGCCAGACTACCGTGAAACAATTTCAAGAATAAAAAGCAAAAGTAGAGTCGGTCAATATAGTCCAAAATCATTTTACTCCAATTTAAAACCAAACAGTGAAAACCTTAATCTCTGGATAATAATTGAGGAAAGGGATTAATTAAGGTTGTTGCAATTAGTGAGACACATGTCGATTCTTCCTTATCCATTATCGCGTCTTAATTTATGAGGGACGAGGCAATTAGGCCACATTTCAGTGTCCACCAGCACATTAACAAATTAATTAATTTAAAACCCGTGATTAAGACAACACGCAACACGAGGATAGGTTTTGTCGCTTAATCCTTATCCCTAAACATAACATGGGCTTTGGGTTTATTAAATCAATAAATGTTGTACAATTAATAACAGTGGATGGTGGAGAAACCTCAGACCGTGAGTTAAATTAAAACAAAATAAAGAGCAAGCCACAGTGAAGATTTTTCATGCATTCATATGCATAATGCACAACAACAATAATTGGGATGCAGAACTCAGTTTGATAAACTGTAATTATTTTTTTAAAAATAATTTACGTAAAATGAATTATCTGAATGTTATTTTACATAAATAAATTATTACACTAAAATTATTTTACGTAAAATGAATTATATTTTTGGAAAATATTTTTCAGAAACTATTTTACAGTATTTTGATGATATTGTGTAAATCATTTTCACTAATGGTTTGATACACTATAATTAATTTTATAAAAAATGATTTACATAAAATGAATAAAGCTAGGTTCAATTAATATTTTCAAAAAATTAATTTGATTAACGATTAAAGGAAAAAAAATTAGTTAATTCGATTAATGATAATTCAATTTGATAGGTGACCGAATTAACAGTTTGAACACCTTTAATTTTAATTATTAGTATTTTATTAATATAATATAATATTAAATTATTATATTAATATTAAATGTATAAATTAATATTACTCATTATTAATAATTTAATAATAATATATTTATAAAATAATAAATAATATTAATTATATTAATAATTTATTACATATTAGTAAATTAAAAATATAATATCATATATTATTATAATATATCTGATCATATATCAATATAATATTAAAAATATAGTATTATTAAAATTATATTATAATAATATTAAACATTTTAATAATTAATATTTTTTTAAAGTGATATTAAAATATTAAAATAATATAAAATAAAATAAAATAATATTTTTTGAGTGGTTATACATTGAAGTGAAAAAGTTAGAAAAATGTTTTATGAAAAATCAGATAGCAAAATATTTTACAAAAAATACAAAGTAACTAGAAAAATGAATTACATTAGAAAAATCAATTATATCTATCAAATACTAAAAAATGTTTTTCATAAAACCAATTACAAATATCAAATACTATAAAAAATATTTTTCAAAAAATATTTTTCAATTATTAAACACCAAAAAAATATAAAAAATATTTTTCAAAAAATATTTTCCAACTATTAACTTAAACTAAAATATTCTAATTCACATTATATGATTAGAGGGTTTGATTTAAGATAAGAGAAAATAACCTCAGTGACCAAAAATGCCTTATAATATACGATTTTAACCAACTTTTTTTTGGATTTGCCAAAATGACCAACTAAATCGCAATGCGATCGATAATTCGCAACGCGATCTCCGATATCGCAAATCAGTTTTCAGATTCGCAACGCGATTCTGACTATCGCATTGCGATTTTCCAAATTCGCGTTGCGATTTTCCTAATTCGCAATGCGAATACGTAAATCGCAATGCGAATACGTAAATCGCAACGCGAATCTGACTATCGCAATGCGATTTACATAGCGCCATTCGTATCCAACGCGTATTTTTTTTTCAAATTCCAAACACGAATATATTAATATATCGAAACACTGAACCGTCCACAGTATATCCCGTAATCGCAACTTATAACCTAAAACCCTAAATCACAACTCAGTCTCATCTTCATCTCTCACTCTCTAAGGCGACATCCGTCCCCATCTCCGACGAAATCAGTCCCCATCTCCGACAATATCAGTCTCCATCTCCGACGAAATCATTCACGGTCAGAAATGGAAAATCAACCAAATCAACCACCGAGGGTTAGTTTTTTTAATTATTTTTATTTTAAAATTTTTGCATTATTATTAGTTTTTCATATTGAAATTGATGATAAGTTTACTGGTGTTTTCAATAATATATTAACCATTTCACTTAGATTGCTTATTATATTCATTCGATTGCTGCCAATACTGCTAAACTGTTTAGTCTTTAACCCTGTGAAGTTAGTATTTGTCTTTGTTTTGTCTTTTGGTTGAAGTAATGCAATCCATTCAAGTTTCTTTCAATTTTAATATTTGAAACCGAGAATGACTATCGCAATGCGATTCTGTCGTTGCGATTTTCATTTCGCGTTGCGATAGTCAAATTCGCGTTGCGATAGTAATTTTCGTGTTGCGATTTTCATTTTCATGTTACGATTTAAAGTTTCAGAAACTATTCTTCTTCTGCAAATTGAAACTTGAATGAATTGCATTGCTTCAACCAAAAAATAAAAACACAAATACTAAATTCACAGTGTTGCAAATTTAAGTTTGAAGAATAAACTACTACTCTTTATGTTTATTGTTCTTGTTATATCTTCACAGTGTAGTTTTTGGTATATCTAAATTGGTATGTTTATTGTTTTTCCAGAACTTTTATTCGGCTCAATTGACCTTAAGAAATAAAGTAAGCCTGGCCAAAACAATTGCGTCGAAGCTTTCACCTGCATAAAGAAAAATATTTGAGGATACTTGCTTCGGGCCATGGCTGAAAGTACAACATCCGGGTGGAGATGCTATGTTGACCCATCTGTTTCTTCAAACCATGACTAGCAATCTACCAGAAACTATACAACGTCGTGATGAAGAGATATGGTTTGATTTTCTACCGGCGTATACGTGTTTTGGGCGGGAGGAGTTTTGCTTAATCACCGGTCTACGCTTCGGCCACGATGATGTAGATCGGTACACTAGACATATTACCCGCCTATCATCGTTTTCCTGGGTTTTTCCTGAGCTGTCAACGGAGAAGTCGAATTTACACGTGGAAGACTTGACGAGATTATTGAATAAGAAAGATGGTTTTACTCGGATGGATGACGTCGATGTTATCTGAGTATGCCTTCTAATACTTTTGCAAGCCAGCTTTTTAGGCAGAGAGACCCGACAACCTATTCCTAATGATCTAATTAAATTGGTAGAGGACCTAAATGCATGGAACCTATTTTCGTGGGGTTCGTATCTATGGAGAGCTACATGGAATAAGTTGTCGTCTGCCTTTGATGATCGGAAAAGTTTGCGTGGCGATGGTTCCAAATACACTTTGTCAGGCTTTATTTAGGCCTTTTAAGTTAATAATTTTTATATAATGTTTCCAAAATTATAATTAATTCTTTAACAATTACTAATGTTTGTTATTATATTGTTTGTAGATTTGGATATTTGAGGCCTTTCCCGCCATGCAGACATATGCATTAAAAACTTCTAATGATATTCCTAGGGCTATTTCCTGGAAGAGGAAACGATCCTTGCAGCAATGGAAAGATTTACTATCGTATACTACAATAAATAATGTAAGTTAACACAAATACTACCATATGTTTATAAACAAGTTATTACTAGTACACGTTTAACTTTGTTTGAGCTTTTATATTGTTAGGAGGCCAACACTCCATTACAGAGGCTGACAGCCACGGAAGCTAAGCTTGCCACTGATTGGTGGCAAGCTAGTAAGTGTTTTTTTGATGGCACGGATGATAAGCAGCCACCACTTTGAGAGCCATCACCCCAGAGCCATCACCTGATCGACCCGAATATACACCTCCACAATGAGAGTCATCACCTATTCTGTCACATCATCGAGCCTCTTCTCCACCATCACCTCATGATAGGCGACCGGTAAAGATGTCACGACGTTTATCTCCATGTTCTCCACCTCCACCTCCACGGGATGAGTTAGGGGAGTTACGTAATGAGGTCAATACATTGTGTGAGGAGGTCAGTACTTTACGCGATGACAATGGTGCATGGCGTGTTGAGGTGTCTACTTTACGTGGTGAGGTAGCAGCTCTACGTGAGATTGTAGCATCGTTGCAGAACGAGGTTAATACTCTACGCAACGACTACGCAACGAGGTAAGTTTAATATTTTTCATATTTAACTTGATGATAAATTTACTCGTAATTTCACTTAGATTGCTTAGTAAATTCATTCGGTTGATGCCAATATTGTTTAACTGTTTATTCTTTAACCCTATGAAGTTAGAATTTGTTTTTGGTTGTCTTTTGGTTGAAGTAATGCAATCCATTCAAGTTTCAATTTGCAGAAGAAGAATAGTTTACTATCGCAATGCAAAAATGACTATCGCAACGCGAAAATAACTATCGCAACGAGAGAATCGCAATGCGAAATGAAAATCGCAACAACAAAATCGCAACGCGAAAATGACTATCGCAATGAGAAAATGACTATCGCAATACGAATTTGACTATCGCAACGAAAGAATCGTGTCCGCTATTTGTGAGTACTAAAATATGATGCGGATATGTGTGCAAGTATACACAATCGAACAAGTAATAAAGTGATAAGTAGAGTATCGTCTCCACAGGGAATTGGGGAAATCAAATAGGTTTGTCAAGGCACTTTACTTTGTCACCTAAGTAAAGTTAGTTATGGTATATACAGATGAGAATGCAGTGGCAAAATGGAATGGTGATAGTGTGGTAGCAGATGGATATGTCGTGGCAAATTAAATTGTGATACGTGAAAACAAATGGAAATGTCAAGGCAAAATAAAAATACAAATACTAGATTTAATATATGTAGGACTTTAGCTTTCTCACATGACAAGCAGCAATGGAAATGAGTGATGGGAGACACAAGGAAAACTTAAGTCTATTTGTCTGAATGGTGCTTCTTCTCTGCTTACCCTGCCCGACAGAGTCTACTGATGTGCCCTATGCTATCTCTAGTAAGGGACTCGACAGACTAAAGATGCCCTGGCAAAACCGATTGGCGTAAGCCCAAACAGTGATCCTATTGACTCAGCTAATAGAATATATCTCGGCAATACCTTTTTGCGGCAGCATTAACATCTAACCTATCGTTTATTAAAATCCACTTCCCGATAAGATTTTACAGCCTTCCAGTATGTTTATTTGTGATTTTTTATACCAGCAGACCTTGATTTTAGATTTCTGTACAAATGAACACCACAAAGTCCATGAAAAACATATGGGAAACACGTTCTAACAGCGTTGTCAATTGAGTTTGCCCTATCAGATATGATTGTCAGATTGCTAATAGGACCTATGCAATCCCTAAGATGCCCCATAAACCATGTCCATGAATAAGAGGTTTCAGATTTGCCAACCCTGTAAGCTATTGGTAGTATCCCATTGTTAGCATCCACGGCTACTACTAATAAGTTTACTCCAAGGTATCGACCTTTCAAATGTGCTCCGTCAACTATAATAATTGGGCGCATGCAAGTAATAAACGAACAAATCTACAAAATAATATACACAATACATATAATCATTTAAATGTGAAATACATGTAACTAACAAAAATGAGTCAACAAAATTATATTGATTTACTAACCGCAGCACCAATGGCGATAAGCAGCAACTCAAAGCGTCCATCTCTATCTGTTTTGATATGAGTTACCGACCCAGGATTTTTTAGCTTTAAATTGTGACAATAAGCCGGCAGTTGGGCAAACGATGCTTCTGGAGACCCCCTCAACAATTCCAAGGCATAACATTTGGCTCTCCAAGCTTGAGAATATGAGATACTAATCTTGAACCGAGCATTCATGTCAGTCATAATTTCATGTCCCCGATATACCCTGTCATTCAAAAACATTAACTCAGCCAGAAAACCACCCAACACCTTTTTGTTTGCCTGTCTATGGTGAGGAAAAACTTGGGTTCTTGAACATGTATGTTTATCAATAGAAGTTCTAACTTGAAACATTTCACAATCTTTTATCCTCTTTGCAATCATACGCCATGTACAAATTTTGTCAATCATACACTTTGTTTCAAAACGATCTTTGCTTGATTTATTAACTTTTAGTTGATAGCCATCTTCCACACATTTCGTATACAATGATATCTTCAAGTCTTCCTTTGTATCAAAACAATCATCTTTCTTGATACGAATAACTTTTGTGTAACAATCAACTTCTATCTTTACCAACTATTCTTTCGATATCTGAAGTAATTCTGGCATATTCCAGTTATACTCCCGTGGCATTTTTTTCGGGGACTTTTCTTTGGGGACTTTTTCTTCTTCTTTTTCTTCTTCAGGGTTATATGAATTAAAGAATAGATGTTCAACATGTTCATTCACAGTCATAACTTCCTTCTCATTATTATCAACAACATCTTCCTCGGCAGCGGCTATTTCATAATCAAAATTCGGGTATTGACCAATATCAAAATCATTACGTGCAGGGTCTGTTTTTTTTTCTGAAACATCATCAAAATCCGAGTATTGACCAAGATCAAAGTCCAGGTATTGACTAAGATCAAATTTCGAATACTGACTAGTACTCACAATTTTTTCTGTTGTAATTATGGCATATTCCAGTTATACTCCCGTGACATTTTCTTCGGGGACTTTTCTTTGGGGACTTTTTCTTCTTCTTTTTCTTCTTCAGGGTTATATGAATTAAAGAATAGATGTTCAACATGTTCATTCACAATCATAACTTCCTCCTCATTATTATCAACAACATCTTCATCGGCAGCGGCTGTTTCATCATCAAAATTCGGGTATTGACCAATATCAAAATCATTACGCGCATGGTCTGTTTCTTCTTCTGAAACATCATCAAAATCCGAGTATTGACCAAGATCAAAGTCTGGGTATTGACTAAGATCAAATTTCGAATACTGACTAGTACTCACAATTTTTTCTGTTGGCTCATAATCATCTAACTGGTCAATACGAAAATCAGAATTTGGTGCTGAAAGTTGATTGGGATTTGGATTAGGAAAATGTTGTGGGTTTTGAGATTGCATTTGATATTGTGTTTGGTATTGGAAAAGTGGTGAAATTTGTTTTTCTTGGTGATGAAATTGTGGTGGAACCATTAAATTTTGAGGTTGATAACAACGTTGTACATTGTGAGCACCATAAACTGGGGTTGAAGAACTTAGTTGATTACTACCCGCTATTGACCCAACTTCACTAATTATAGGTTCAACAACATATAATGTAACATCATCTTCTTGCGAAACACTAATGTAAGCAATGAATCGTTCTACATCTTCATTGTCGGTTAACAAATAAACTTTACATTTTCTCTGATAAGATGGCCTAAATCCACTTAGAGGCTCTAAATTTAATTTCTTTGCAACACGTAATATTAGAGTTTCATAAGTTAACTTTTTTAATGACAATTTTAGTTGAAGATTCATGGGTAAAGGCATATATTGTAAAACACCATGAACATTCTCTCATGACCCTCCAAAACACAAATCTATCCAAACATGATCAACATTAGATGATTTCATTCTACAAATTGTAAATTAATTTACTAAACAAACGAGCTATAAACTACATATCATCACTAACTTAGAGAAAAACATACCTTTATTAAGTTGATAATTTGGGAGAGAAATCATTGAAAATTATATAGAAATAAAATTATGTAAAAAAATAGAGATAGGGAAGGATGTTGTTGGATATAGAAACGGATATCGCCGGAGAGAGTGATAGATGGAGATGGAATGAGTTGCGATTTAGGGATTTAGGTTATGAGTTATTGCTACTGCGTAGTTATATACCCAAAACATTTGTGTTGCGAAAATATTGTAAAACACCATGAACATTCTCCCATGACCCTCCAAAACACAAATCTATCCAAACATGATCAACATTAGATGATTTCATTCTACAAATTGTGAATTAATTTACTAAACAAACGAGCTATAAACTACATATCATCACTAATTTAGAGAAAAACATACCTTTATTAAGTTGATAGTTGATAATTTGGTAGAGAAATCATTGAAAATTATATAGAAATAAAATTATGTAAAAAAAATTAGAGATGGGAAAGGATGTTGTTGGATATAGAAACGGATATCGCCGAAGAGAGTGATAGATGGAGATGGAATGAGTTGCGATTTAGGGATTTAGGTTATGAGTTGTTGCTGCTGCGTAGTTATATACCCAAAACATTTGTGTTGCGAAAATAAAACCTGTTGCGAAATTAAAATTCGTGTTCCGAATTCAAAAATCGAGTTGCGAATTCAGAAATCGAGTTGCGAATTTGAAATTCAGTGTTGCGAAATTGGAGTTCGCGTTGAGAATTTGTTGGTCATTTTCGCAAATCCAAAAAAAGTTGGTTAAAATCGTATATTATAAGGCATTTTCGGTCACTGAAGTTATTTTCTCTTCCAAATATTATCCGGAGACAACGATATTCCAGAAGGTTGTGCAAAAGAAGTGGTTGTAGAGCTACCTCATTGACATGAAATAAAAATGTCAATGACAAATGGATGTAGCATATTGCAATGTATTTGATTTTGATATGCATATATGTATAATATGAACGAAATTTAATTATAAGCCAGGCAATTCAAGAAAGTAGATAAATACATAAAGACTAAAAACATGAAAAATGAAGTAATAGTTGCTCCTAGTATTTGTATTTTGGCATTACCTCGATCCATTTAAGTTTCTTTCATATCCATTACCACTAAATGCTCTAGTAGATCCATCTTGTATGTTATGCTCCCAAATTTGGTGCTGGCCAGCCATTTCAATGTAGACCTTCTCATGGACAGGGTCAAAGCAGACATCCCAGGGAGAGTTTACTTGCAAGGAAGGAGAAAGTCCAGGAAATTTAATGTAAAGTTAAATATTTATATATGCATCAGGGAAAAGATTAGCATTATTTAGATAATACAATAAAAAAATATTTCATGCATCTAACTTGAGGGAAGACATTGATTGAGTAGCCAATGAAATATTAATCAAGTTTGAAGTTCGGAAGGTCAAGGTATTGTAGTCTTGCCTGAGAGTTTCCTGTTCCACCTCGTGTGTAGTCGGAACCTTTCGTTCCATTTCCAGCAAGAGTTCGAACCTTCTCACTAACAAAATCAATTTCCCTACAATAACATCCATTAAAAGGAAATAATGAATTAGTGGACAGATAGGAATCTTGGGGAAAGAGAAAGCCTGAAAAAGTAAAGAAATAGATCTTTTAAATATGTTGTGCACAATTGCCCTGGACTTGATGAAATAATGCACATTGTACACACGCAATTAGAAAAAAGTAAAGTTGTCATTCTTTCACTATCTCGACGGACGAAAATGTGAACTTGTCAGGCTTTCAAACAGTTAAAACTTAGCAAGTTGCCACACACCTTAAAGCATGATTTTCAGTATCTGCAACATAAAGAAGATTCTTCTTTGCATTGTAAGCCAGGCCCTATAGAAATACAATGCCACGATTTTAACAAAGACAATGAAATAAAACATCAAGGAAAAGGAAAAAGAAAAAGAAATCAATGCTCTAGGCTGTCAACAACTGTTGAAGTAAATATTAACTTATCATCTGAAGGCGATCAAATGTAGCATCATCAAAGGAACCATCACTTATGCCCTCTTCTCCTGTGCTTACAATTTGGACGATGAAGTTACCATCTAGAACAGTTACCACCTGAACTCACGGTTTATAGGTGTTACTAAATGCTGTCACTTCATTGCGGTGTCACCTAGGATTCCACCATTTGATAAGATAAGAAAAGGCTCTAAATAGTTGGATAGCCTGATAATGCTATTTTTATCGGCAACTAACATTCTCTCTAGCAATACCGAGTACAGAAGTCAGAAGAAACTAATAAAACTTTGCAACATACAGATCAGCTAATATTAGTCTTCCTAACATCAAGAACTTTTTTCATAGGTGGCTCTTACTTCCGGAAATGTGCACAGGTGTCTTGTGAATGGGTGTGCACGTGAATGAACACTTTTCAGGAACCTGAGTACATATCAATTTGAATACCAGTGAGTCAGAGAGAGAGAAAACTTACTATGCGGTTATGGTTACTATCTGAAATGAAGAGGCGGTTGTTAAGAATATCTATTGCCAGTTTGCCGGGAAACTTTAGAGGAGATGTAAGCATGCGAGGATCATTGTCCTTTTCCAGGTTCAGTGGAAGTGGTTTGTTGTCCAACAACTTCTTTTTTGACCATAATAAAGAAGAGCTGCTTCCACTAAATAATCAAGATCCTTGAAAGGGAGAAAAAAGGGAAAATATTTAGCTTCATTTCTTGTTTATAACCAACATGAGAAATTTAGTTATTTTACTGCAACCATGTAACCGCAATTACAATAATGCTATTTTATTTCCAAACCTTGAATCCAACTTGATGCGACAAAGTCATGCTCATGCAGTTGATTAAGCATTTTCATGAATCCAGACATCCAATTAAAGTTGAACTACAATCATCTTATTCGTAAAAGGCTACATGATTTATGATTAAAGTCTTTATCAAATGAGTATTATTTGGAAATGAGAATCAAATAAACAGTAAAGATTTAATTTTCAGAATGGAAGATCCCTCAAAAATGACAATGAGATCGACAGTAGTTTCGAGTTCTCTCTATTTCTATTTCTTTGTCACTCCAGGAATCAATTCATATATTGTAAGGCAGAGCATGTTTCAATTAAGTGATAATCTTTGTAATGATCAAATCCACTCTTTGATTGAGATACACAATTGATGAAAAGTATAACACATTAACAGATTATTGAAATTGTGTGACACAAGTACGTTATAAGTTTTCAGAATAACCCTGTAATCAATGATTCACTGTCGCTCACTGAGCTACCGTAGTGCTAACTTAAAGCGCATCTTTGGAGAAGCATTTAAATATCCAGAAGTTTAGAAACTTTATCACTTGGGTTTTGAAGTCTTTTCAACCCTTGTAACACTTTTAAGTAAAATCTATTTATCTATTGCCAATAATTCTTGGATGGTAAGCAACAATGAAAACTATTCCGATGCCGTATAAAGCACCACTCATGTTCATGTTGTTAACCATTTCTTTGGGGATCTCCATAGTCGATGCCGATGAGTGCACCAGAAGTGGTGGATCTCAAATTGCGTACACCATAGTCGTAGACAAGTCCGGTGGTGGAAACTTCACCTCTGTTAAATCTGCCATTGATTCGATTCCGTCAAACAATGATCGATGGATCAAAGTTCACATTAATCCTGGTGTCTATGTGTAATTTTCTTTTCTTAAATACTACTTGTCTATGTACATCTTTCATCAGTTCAGTAACACAAGGTTCTTTCAGGGAGAAGGTAACTATTCCAAAAGATAAGCCTTGTGTTGTTCTTGAAGGACAAGGTCGTTCTGTCACGACGAATAGCTTTAACGAACGCGATCAAACGGATAAAAGCGCAACATTCACCTCCGTTGCAGATAATTTAGTTGCAAGTGGTATCACTTTCAAGGTCAAGCTTCAAGCCTTTTTTGTTTCATGTCCAAGTTATCAGATTCAACATATGTGTAACTGTTTGTGTTTACCAACTGTTGCTTCTATTGCAGAACTCCTTCAACCATCCATAGCTGATAAAACGTGCTCTGAGCTACGGACAAGTTCCTGGCGTGTTACCGCCGGTTGCAGCAAGAATTTTAGGAGACAAATCTGCATTTTTTGAGTGCGATTTCCTTGTGTTGCAAGATACACTGTGGGACGCGCTAGGCCGCCACTACTTCTCCAAGTGCTACATCGAAGGTGGAGCGGATTTTATCTTTGGTATGGGCCAACCTTTCTACGAGGTAACCAATGAGAAAGAACAAAGATCATCTCGTTGATTTGCAACACAAGCAATCAAAAACATGTTTCGTTATGTTTTTTTTTCCATAGGACTGTTCGATCAACGTAACTGCTGGTGAATTTTCTTCGGCACTTCGGTACGGGTACATAACAGCACAGGGCCGAAAATCACCGGAAGATCCGAGCAGCTACGTATTCAAAGGCGGAGTAATCTTCGGTACACTGCGCGCGTATCTAGGAAGAGTCTGGGGACCTTACGCTAGAGTGATATTCCAGGACACAATGATAAACGCAAATGTGATCCCTCAAGGGTGGGATTCCTGAAGATTCCCTGGAAAAGAGTAAGTTTTTACTAAATCTAGTTCTTAAACACATAATTTGCGTCTTAAGATTTGTCCAGTGATGAATTAATATTGGTGTTTGGGTAGAAATGTGCCAGTGCCACTTCATGTCAGGATATAGAGGTGGTCAAGTCAGCAGAACTATCCCAGCCATTCAAAAGGCCGAGAGGATCTCAAGAGCCAGAGAGAGCCCCGACAGGTCAGTTTAGCCGACCAGCTCAGAATGCGAGCAGAGGAGAGAGTAGGACCAGTCAGCGTAGGAGACCATTGTTTACCGTACCAGTAGCTAGTGCTGGAGGATCATGGATAGCGCCTTCTCAACCTATTTGTTCTATCTTTAGTAGAAGGCACTCAGGAGTTTGTAAATTTGGGCCCAGAGGTTGTTATCGTTGTGGGTCTCTGGATCATTTTCTCCGAGATTACTCAAAGGCTCAGGATGTAGCTCCAGTGTTGATCCAGCAGTCAGCTCCGCCAATTCAGAGAGGCAGATGGTTTCAGAAAGGAGGGAGTTCTTCTAGTCAGACTGGTAGAGGTGTCGTTCAGGCCAGAACTAGTGGGGAGCCCAGAGTTACAACCTGTCAGTGCGATCAAAGCTAGTGAAGAGGATGATGCAGTTGATGAGATCTCAGGTAAACTTACCCTATTCCTATTCCAGTAACTGTTATAGTTGACCCATAGTTCAACCCTTAGAATAGAAGTCTTAACAGTTGAAATTGGTAGCAGGTGCCTTGTCGAAATATCGGGGACTAAATTTCCTATTAGAAGGGGAGAGTTGTAACATCTTGAATCCCGGGTTAGTAGTTCGGGTCAACTCGAGATCCAAAATTGAGCCCAAAAGACTTTATAAATTAGTTGAACCAAGTTTAGTGTTAGTGGACTTGAGTTGAGGCCCAAGGGAATTGTGGTTAAGTGATAAGAGTTTTATGATTTAGAATTTGGAGGATTAATAATGTAGTTTGCCCATAGTTAAAACTAAAAGTTGAAAACCCATTCATTTTTATATCTTATACGTGAACAACCCCCATTACCTCCTCACCAAATACATCTTTTTTTCTTCCATAATTCCTTTCTTTCTTCTTCCTTCCAAGTTGATATATTAAGAGTTGTAAATATATTAAGAGTTTTAAGTGTGTGGTTGTTAAGCTAAGGTGAGAATGTTTTTCTCCATCATTCAAGCTTTATTTCAAGCTCCATTTTGTGAGTTTTTGATTTTGTTTTCAAAATGAGCTTTTCTTGAAGGTAGAGTGACTCCTAGTTGATTCAATAGGCGTTTTAGTAGCCAAGGCAATAAGGTTAACACATTTATAGCTTTCTCATACCAAGTGTAGATCATTGGAAGTTAAGATGTGTTAGAAAGTTAAATTTAAAGCATGTTTAGCAATTTCCATAGTAGATTGTTTCGTTTGATGTTATAACCATGTTAATAAGCCTCTATTATGACCCATGTTGATCAAATAAAACTTTTAAGCATGTTTGGGGACCTCACTAAAGTCTTTGGGATTGAGAAATAGAGTTTTTCATACTTGTTTTATGACTTCTGCAAGTAGAGTATCGATACTATAAGGATAATATCGATACTTGTTCTTTGTTTTGGGCAAATTCGCGAGTTTATGCGTAAGATTATCGAAACTGGAAAGAACATAATGTTTAAAAGTATTGGTAATTATATAAAGTATCGAAACTTTTACAGGAGTATCGATACTCTTGGGCTAATATCGATACTTTCAGTCTGTTTTGGGCAAAATGACAGTTTTTAAGGGAATTAGACTCGAGGTACCCCAATACATCTTTTATCATCAAATAAGACTACAAGTGAGAACGATAAGAAAGTTTAATTCAAATGTATAAACAAGAATAGAGTAAGATCAAATAAAACTAGCATTGTTTGATGTTCGGGAAAACGATCAGGACACCCGAGTTCCTTTAGAAAAAATAGCAGAGTCGAAAGTATATATTAAGTCCGGATATATCCTTAGGGAGTGCGCAAGGTACTTTAAGTTGATTAGTTTGGGTGCAAAGCCCGACACTCAAGGAGTATGCTAGTTGAAAGTGTGGTATCTGATGCAGAGATTCTGGAGGCTACATTCTCAGTAGACTAGAGGGTGTGTAAGCTCCGAGATGCATAACCCTCAGCCGCACCATGATGTCTACCATAGAGTAGAGAGTGGGTATACAAATATACTCACTAAAGCAATACAAAATAGATCAATATACCGGATAGAAAAGCAGTAGACTTGAATGTTTAAGCCTTTCAATGAATTACAATTAGTATATTTTAGCTGTTAGTGCGTCACTGAGCTAGTTAGCTCAGCCTTGGGATGTTTTCATGGGCAGGTTAATAGATCAAGCAGTTGGGAAGCAGTAGATAGACCAATGTTCAGACCAGTCCAGTGTAAATAGGATGTACGTCTCAGCGTTTTTATTTGGGCATGTATATTTGTAAACATTATTGTCCAGTTGAGTCGTAGATCCAGTCAAGTTGGTCTGTAATATTTTTGAAGTGTAAATATTTTATTTTAGATCTCTTCAGTGAAAAGATTTTTTTAATATATTTCAATTTTTTTTATAATCGTTATTAAAGCATGAGAAAGTAAGTTTAAAGTTGATTTGTCATTTCGGTGGTTTCGTGTAGCCTCTTAAATCAGTGACTGTGTGTCGTACCGATGTAGGGTGTTACAGATCTCGTATTTTTAGGTATGCTCAACTAAGGATCAACGTTGTCGAATTTAATATATTTAAATATATTTTCAAGAATATACCTCTTTATTTGAATAAAATTGAAAAATCGATTGTTTTAAAAAGTTAAACATTATCCGAATAGATTAAAAATTATCAAAGTATTATACTGTTAGTTTGATGCGTTAAATCTTAGATAGCTTTTGAAAAATCATATCATTATTTGAAGAAATTATTAGATACATCCTTACTATCGTATTACTGTCTTAAAATTTAAAAGATAAATTTATTTATACTTCGAATAACTTGAGAAATGATATATTTTTTCGGTTGTTTTACTGTTAGAGCTCCCATAATACTTTTTTTCTCTAAGATTCTCAATTTTCAAATTTTTAGTAAAAAGTAATACTTCCACTTTTCATTATATTTCAGCTTCCAACTATGAAACTTTTTTTCTTGAAATGTATTGAAAGAAATAAAATATTGTATGATTTTATTAGGAAAAGCTATGGTTTTTGGGTAGACAACGAAGCAGCATTGAGAACCTGAAATAAAATTAAATATTGTATGGTTTATTAGAAGGATCATATCGTACATGATAATAAAATTTTATCTAATACAAGTCAAGCTCAAATTATAATATTAATTGATTTCAATTTAATTGATTTTTTTAAAATCATATCGGATATATATATATATATATCATGCAAAGTTGAGAGTTTCAACTCGAATTTAAAATTAATCAACTAATTATTAATAGTTTCAAATTATTTAAGTTATTTGAATTATATTTTATAAATTGATTTAAATTTAATTTTTTTAAAATCGAATCAAATATATAGACGTATAAGTCGAGCCAATTCAAATTAATTTTTTTATCATTATATTAATAAAAAAATATTTTTTCAAGTTAATGGAGTTTTACTGATACTAGTTGAAAAGGTTTGCTTGCTAATTGGCAACTTGGCTTTTGAAATGGACCCACATTCACAACCTTGGCGCCACCCATCAAATGTATTGGCCACACAATCTTTGTTCCCCCTCTTCCCTTAGACCTCTCCGCTCACCGGCTGCAAATTCATATCCTCATAGGATAAGCCTCCACTTTGTTCAACAATTCAGCCTCTCCAAACCCTTCCTTTTTGCCTCACAAATAAACGAAAAAAAAGATCCATCTTATACTCCTTCGAATTGAAGGCTATATACCATTACCAGATTGTTTTTATCATCTAGAAACTGAACCAGTTAAATCCCAGACACGAAAGCTTCCACATTTTTCTTTGAGGAAAACAAACAATTTGCGATAAACCCAGATTCCAGATAGCATTTTTGTATCTCAAACAGTTACTAAAGTTCCAATTTTTGTTTCTTTTGACTTGTTTGAAGCTAACCCAGATAGCATTTGCTATCTAACTGAAAAGCGTGGTACAATTTGCTACTTGCTGTGATTCTCAATTTGCATTCTTAAAATCTGCATGAGTTTAGAAGAAATCAAAAGTGATTATTGGTGCTTCGAATTCTGGACTGATAAGAAGTTGAATACGCAACAGCCAAAGCTAGCATGGCAATGGTCGCGGTTTCAAACTCTCAGCTATCTTTCAATTTGTTTAACTTCTCTGTTACCAGAAGAGAAGCCTCTATATCGAGACAAGCTGCTTGTGGAATTCGCCATCGCTTCTCTTCTAGCCGACGGTTGAATCTCAACTCCCCTCCCAGTACTACTCATAGGTAACTGTTTAGTTGGTTTCTCTAAGTTTAATTTGGTAATGCAAATATGCAATGTCTTATTGCATTAAGGACTTGTGATTCAAAGTTGAATTAGTATGCAATTTGTTCTGAAGAAAAAACTAATTTTAGTATTGGAGATATCTGAATGAGTCAGCTAACAATTTATTTTTTCTGTTTAGTCATAGTTTTGACAGCTTTAAATCGAGATGTTCGATAATAAATACTGATGTTCACTTCAACTATGTGGCTACCGATGATGAGGATTTATCAGCCAAAAATAGTGATTGTTTTTGTACAACTCCAATACTTCAGCTTACATCTGATGTTCTTCCGACTGAATCTTTGAGTATACTAACAGGGGATACTTATGTAGATAGTCTCTTGACAGCACTCCCAGTATGTTCCACTTTGTATATCAGTTTATTCTCGACTCGGGTTTTATATCCTCTAACATTTTCCTTTTTTTCTATTCGTTTTCTTGTTTAGGTACTATCAGAGGAGGAGCAGAAGGCTCTTTATGCAACTCCGGCACACCCACTGGCATTATATGGTAAGACATTCTATTTTAATTTATCAATGCATAGTAGAATAATCTTAAAGACGTTCATATTACTAAGCTGTGGTATTATCAGCTGCTAACTTTAAGGACATTCATATTTCAGCATTTTATGCAAGCTGTCTGGCTGGGAATGTAGTGGAACAACTTTGGAATTTTGCTTGGCCTTCTGCTCTTGCGTTGCTTCATCCAAGCCTTCTACCAGTGGCCGTCATGGGATTCTTCACTAAGGTATAGATGAGACTACCAGCTTAAGTTCACTACCATGACTGGATAATGGAATATTTTCTAACAGAATTTATGTTAATAGTTTATTATCATCATTGGAGGCCCTTTGGTTGGAAAACTTATGGATCATTCTCCAAGAGTACCTTCATATATCTTTTTGAATGTTGTTCAGGTACTACAAATAACATTTTTTGTGGTTCAAGATCAATGTAAAATCAACAGTCCTAATTAGTTTTCTAAATTTATTGGCATCTTCCAGGCTTCTGCTCAATTGTTGTCAGCGGCAATGATAATTCATGCTCATAGTGTTTCTTCTACTTCTGCCTCATCTATTCTTCTACGTCCTTGGTTTGCTATGCTAGTCTTAGCAGGAGCTATTGAGAGGCTATCTGGAGTAGCACTGGGGGTTGCTATGGAGCGTGACTGGGTTGTGCTGGTATTACTCTATTCTGCGCATTTTGGTTGTTTTCTTCACAGGAAATATTGATCATCCATCTCTAGGAAAGTGGACTGTGGATTAAACTAGAATTCTTGTGTTTGCAGTTAGCTGGAATTAGTAGACCAATTGCACTGGCACAAGCTAATGCTGTTCTCAATCGAATAGACCTGCTCTGCGAGGTATTTGATAACCTTGAGATCTTATATATTTTGGAAACATTGGTCTATGGAGTTATCTTGTTGGTTCAAGCCATCATGGTTCTTTGTTTAATTGTAATACATAGAGCATGAATCCTAAATAAATGCTGGGAATTTTATAAGCTTGCAGTTATTAGCAGTCAAGTTATGGAAGAAATTTTCTGAATGAGAGATTCATTATCATCCAAAATTGCAGATAGCTGGCACTTCATTATTTGGAATTCTTCTCTCTAGATATGATCCAGTAACGTGCTTAAAGTTTGCTGCTGGGTTGATGATGTGGTCATTACCTGTTATGGTAGTTGGTTCTATTCTTGTTCTGATTATCTATATCATTTGGAGAAAGGATCTACTTCCTCTTTCTAATTTCTAACAACATTCTTCAGATTGCTCTGACATGGTTAACAAACAAACTTTCTACTGGAGTTCTTGACCGTGCCAAGTGTTCACAATCCTGTTGCATATCATCTGATGGAGGGCCTCTTCCAGATGTTGATAACTTCTGTAAAAACTCGTTCATCTGATTACTATTCAAATCCTGACTTCCTTCTTGCTCTATTTAGCGATTGCATCTTTTCCAAAAATCGATTTATGCTTGACATATAAGTTATTCTGTTTTTGTGGATGGCCAGTTAATACAGGTTTGGAAGCCATCAAGCTTGGCTGGAGAGAATACATACAGCAGCCAGTTCTTCCTGCGAGCCTAGCATATGTGCTCCTATACTTCAATGTTGTTCTCACTCCAGGAAGTTTAATGACGGCGTCTTTAACTCAGCGTGGTATTTTTCTATCTCTTTAGATGCAACTCTCCTGATTGTTTATAGTTTCGACCGAATCTTGAGGAGAGTTTGCCAGTTTAATGACGACGTCTTTAACTCAGCGTGGTATTTTTCTATCTATTTAGATGCAACTCTCCTGATTGTTTAATGAGGGCTTACATATTTAGAAGACATGCTAATAGAGTTTTTGTCTAAATGTGATTTCTTAAAGCATGGCATGCAGTGACATGCCTGAAGTCGCTCCATGCCAATAGTTTATTGTAAATTACAGTCTTTTTTCTTCATTTGCTAGATTGCTCCTGATTACTTGAATGGGTTCTATATTTAAGTTGAGAAAAATAGCCTTGTATTATTGCAGAAATTCATTTTTGACTCCAATGTGCTATGTGGTTTTGTCCAACAGGTTTAAATCCATCTATTATTGGGGGGTTTAGTGGATTATGTGCTTTCATGGGTGTTGCTGCAACCTTCATATCTGCAACTTTGGTCGAGAGATTCGGCATTTTAAAGGTTGGTTCTTTTGTTAGGTTTTGCCAGAAGGAATTTTCTATTTTTGGGGCAGATCTAACGGCCATTTTTTTCTTCAAACAGGCTGGGGCAATCGGATTAATTTTTCAGGCTTCACTTCTCACCATAGCCGTTGCTGTTTGCCAGAGTGCATCCCTTGCCCACAGGAGTCCCCTTCTTGTCTTCTTATGTTTGATTGTAAGAACAATTTTTAACTTCCATGTTTCTTCATGGACTACTTTGACTTTTAGCATAACCTGAACAGCCTTGTGGCGAACTGGGAATCTAGAAAGGACGACTCAATCTGGCGTAGAGCATTGTCATGGTTGGAGTTCTAACCAAAATTTAGACTCAGTGACACAGCCGTATATCTTAGTTATCCACTAATAGCACCATAAAAAGACTAATAGAAAAGATCTCCTAAAGGTCTAAACTTTTTATTTCGGCAGTATCGGAATCTACTGCAACCATCAGATCCATTTTGATATCTCTAACAAGTTAATGGCTGCTCTATTGAAGGCCAGGAAATCAGGCTTAACATAAACATGGTACCTTAACCATCGTCATCTCTTGTATGCAGGTATTATCAAGGTTGGGACATATGTCATATGATATTGCCGTGGCACAGATTCTGCAAACAGGAATCCCATCATCCAAAGCAAATCTTATTGGAACAACTGAGATTTCTGTTGCAAGTTTAGCCGAGTTACTGATGTTGGGAGTCGCAATAATTGCAAATGAAGGTTCGCATTTCGGGTTTCTGGCAATGCTGTCATTGTTGTCGGTAGTTGGAGCCGCATGGATATTCTGCCGGTGGTTGTCGAATCCTACAGATGAACAAAGAACCCTTTTCTCTTTTGATCCACAATTTTAGTTAGAGAGTTTCCATTGTTTTTTCTCGGGTTTACATATCTATTCAATTGTCTTCTCTCATATTTTTCTAAAGTCATCAACAGCAAAATGCCGTGGAAAAGTAATGAGATGATTTATTACAGTCTAAAACATCGTTCATATCCAATTTACATACTGAGATGCCCGCTATATATAGTTTGATCCAACATGGTTCTATGATTTTATGGTCGAAAGATGAGCAGCTGTTTTTTATCTTTCACCCTTTATCAATTAAACTTCGGTTCACGAAAAAAATGGCTCTTTTACTAGCCATTGCAATTCATCATTAATGGATAACAACATTAGGAGCTTAAGAAATAAAAAACAGTAAAAAAGTCGCATTAATCAAATGATAATCAGCTTCAATCTCATAAGTTCCAACCAGCCATAAAACATGCAACAAACTCACTTCCATCTCTGTTTAATGTTCTTTTGATATAACTGCGTAGAAATTCCAGAAGGGATGGAATGTTTGCTACAGCTACCATGATCCTACAGCACCCTGTGTGGGGTTCTCAAAAGCAGAGAATTCCCAGTAGGTCTTCAATGAATATGGCTGGGAAATTGTCATGCCTTCTTCAGTGATCTTCGCGATCTGCAATCAATAGATTTCAAGTACGCAAAACATCAATATTGATAGAATTTTGCCTCAGATTGTCAAGTAAAGGTTTATCAACTAATAGACTTGATTAAGAGCCATCCTGAGAAATACAAAACCTGGGTTGAATATACAAAAATATAACAGGATGTAGCAAATGCCAGTTAGTCCAAGAATAGTAATATCCATCGAGTCATTGAGACAGACTTATTTTTCTAGAAATAGCTCTCAAATAGCATGGATTGCAATTTTTTATTTTAAGGAGTCAAAACATTAAAAGAGAAAAGATCAAACCTGAAGCTTGTTAATGGCTGATCTATCACGATAGAGGAGAACACGCATGCACTTCTCCAGTAGTCTAACACCATCTTCAAAGCTCAAGTTCTCATGCCACTCCTGACGAAGAATTGGCCGTGCAAGGTGATTTCCAAACCCAGTTGCAACATGATTGTCCTCAAAGTTTACACCAATCATACTGACCTGATGAATCACAATTAGAAAAATGGTCAGTTAAAATCTTAAAACCGCAAGTGGCTCATTCTGAATATTAGGATGATAAAAACTTTGAACCTACCGTTCCAAGATACTTTTGTCCATTTTTAACTCCACCAAGCACAAGGGAGTTCCACAATGGATTGAACTTGTTACGCCTGTTATACATGACCCGAGTCAAGTAATTGTGCACCTCTTTAGGCCCCAAAGAGTTGCCATCATCCCACATATTGTCATACAAGCTACAATAACCAAACATCAAATGCAACAATCTTATATCAGGAACTCAGGATGTTAAGAACAATACCCATATGAAAATTCAGGCCTCGTGAAAGAAGAAAAAAAAAGAATTCATTGCAATCCGGGTGACTCAGTCAAGTCTTACATAAGCTCATCAAGATAACGCAAAATCTCCTGGAAATCACTGATTTCTCCACTTGCACCTAGAAGAGAATGCTTGCCAATAGGCTTCATTCGCTCCACATTCTTGTACCTCAGAGTGGACCCATAAGAACCTGTCAATTAAAAGGATTCCGGCATAAAACAAGTGGATTGTAGCAAAAGAAGGGACCAATCAGTTAGGCATTGAGTATCAACTGAGGGAATATTAGCTTTAGAGAAAAGCTAGGGTACTTGAAACATCAGACTTCCAGCAGAAAACATGAGAAGAAGAGGGACGAGGACGGCGAGTGAAAATAAAAAGGTGCAAAGCATGCATGGCAAATGAACTATAAGCAAAATGTATTTTCCTAGCATGTGCATAACTTGTTTTAGTGGAAATCACAATATATAAGGAATAAGGACTTCAATGTGAACGAGCATGATGTTTTTTTTTTTTGATAAGAATTGCAGGCCTCTTTAAAAACCCCCTTCTTGATTAAAGGAGCTTGTAGAGAAGCTCCCTAATCAGTGGAAGGAGGAAAAGAGTGCCTTAGAATTTCATTCATAACTGAAATTACATAAGAAACAGCCATACAAACACTCCCTCAAAAACAGAAAAACATAAAACACCCCCAAACCACCAAAAACACCAACACTGACTTTGGGTAAAACCAATTTAGAGACTGCAGCAGCCTCCGATTGGTTTACCCTTTACAATAATATTACAAAGAATCAACCACCACAAAGCCCATCAAAAAAGCACAAGACATGCAAGAATTCTGTTACAATTAACCAATCCCCTGCTTAGCTAGCCTGTCAGCCTCCAAATTACAGCCCCTAGGAATCCATCTAAGGACGACCCCCTTGGCCTTAATAATGGCTTCAATTTCCTCCACCAGATCACTAAAAAAAGAAGAGGCAGGTTGCAGATTTAAAATCCAGTCCACTGCACATTTGCAGTCGCTCTCAATAATAAGTCTTCCCTTGTTGGCCCAATTTGAGGAATAGAAAAAATTCAAACCTTCCTTGATAGCTTTCAGTTCAGTCAAAATAGGCAAACCAGGCCCTACTGCAGAAGAGACGGAAGCTAGAGACCCGCTGGAAGAGTCTCTCAAAACACCACCAATACCCCCTTGCATTCCATCTCCAGTCACTGCTCCATCAACATTGAGTTTAAACATATCTGCTGGAGGAGGAGACCAGCCAATAACCTTCTTAGGACCAGTAGAAATGAGAAAAGAATCTGCCCTCGTAGGATCCCCTACTAAAAGGTCTGTCTAAATCCTAACCGACGGATGTTTTGCTAAAAACCATTTCGCCAACCTAAATCTAGAGATAAAATACAGAACTGAACTATCACATTTTCCATTTTCAAAGACAACCAGATTTCTTACTTTCCAAATTGACCAGAAAATAACAGAACCTCCAAATAATAGAATTATGCCTAAGATTGGACCATGAGCAGAGAAAGGAGGAAGGATCTTGATGTAGAGCAGTAGAAATATCCCATAACCTTAGAAATTGACTCCACAAACCCGAAGCAACAAAACACGTGAAGAACATATGGGATATATTTTCATCCTGGGAATTACATAGTGGACACAGTACATCCGTTAGAGGGATCCCTCTTTTCTTCAATTCCACTCTAACTGCTAGTTTCTGATGGCAAATCTGCCATAAGAATGTTTGAACTCTAGGCGGAGCCAAACCATCCCAAACCCACTTCTTCCACTCAAAACTCCCTTCAGAACTATCATATAACGACAGTCTACAAGCTTTGACCGAGAACATGCCATCCCCCTTACCCGACCACCCTAGGAAATCATCGACAGAACATGACAGCTTAATCTTGTCAACCAACAACATTAGATCGATCCACTGGTCTAATTCCCAATCACACAAATTCCTTCTAAGTTGAATATTCCAAACCCAAACATTATCTACATATCCACCAAACTCAGAGACCTTCCCCCGTTTATTTGTAGACAAAGCAAAAATTCTAGGAAATTGATGAGATAAAGGCAGATTAGTGATCCAAACATCAGTCCAGAATGCAATCCCAATTCCATTTCTCTCTAAGCAACAATGCAAGGTGCCTCAACAAAATCTCTTCAACCTCCATGAGGGGAATTACATTACGCACTTTACACATTGTTCTTGACAGCAGACGAGATCTAAAATGAAATCCTAATGAAGTTATTTATACAAATGATGCTACAATTAAACAAACCTAGATTGTCTCCATGTTCTAACCTACAATATGGATCCTATATGAAGTATTGATCATTAAGAGTATACCATCAAACTACAACCAATGGTATTACCTTAACTACAATTCTTAGGCTACTTAGTCATACCCAAATCCTCTAATGGAACCCTCTACTTAAAAAAATACATCCAGCATCGAAGAGTTGAAAAATATCATTCCAAAATTCACATTTGTATTACAATCCAAAAAACCAAAGGGAAACAACTTTGGATCAAGGTTGCTTCAAGCTAACGGATATATTTTAAACCCTAAAACACCCCAAAAGGTCCCAAAAATTCTCTTTATTTTTCACTTGCATTCCTTTCCAAGAATATATCTACTTCAAATAACAAAACCTATCCAAACAAATAAAAATACATAAGAAAAATAAAATGCTTATGAGAGCGTATGAACTGACCTCCCATATCAGCAGCCATCAAAATCCCATCTTTATACTTCAAAGCCACAACTGATGTTCCAGTAACATATGGGTACCTATCAATTTAAAAAAAAAAAAGAGAGAGAATTTTCAGATACCCAACACCTGAAGAAAACCCTAGTTCAATTGAAATCAAATAAATAACATACAGAGTCCTTTGAAAGTCAACTTCAGGGCCGAGCAAGCTATTTTCAGGTTGCTTTGAAGCCATGAACTGCATTAGAAAAAAAATAAAAACGAAAAGAAAAAAAAAGAGTAAAAATTTTTGCTTTCATTTAAGTGGGAACTGTTAGACTAAGAAAACAAAAGCGGGTATTCAAATATAATTAACGGAATAACTTACATTCATTCTGAATTAAGGGTATAGATAAATCAATTGAAGAAGTAGTAGAACGGTAGAGATGATCTGATGCTATATAATAAGTTTTCGTTTTCCCTTCTCCAAGAAACTCACTTTACGGAAACAGGCCCTGATCCATTTGTATCCATTTTCTGATTGAAATAATAATATGATTTTATATTAATAATTCATATTTTATTATTAAATGTAAACATTTTAAACCATTTAAATTATATTTTGATGGAATCTGATTAATAGAAAATAAAAAAAATCTTTTAAGTTTTTTCCGCTTGGATAGAACTAATCAAAATAGACAAATTATCATATAAACATCATTAAAAGAATTAAGTGGTAATTAATAATTTTTATAAAGTAAATGTAACCTCCAGACCCGTCTTAGAAATTACAATTAAATCATGGTAGTCACATTAATAACAAAAAGAGTTTACGAATGAAACATGTTTAATAATAGGATGGAGATGTTATCCTTCGTAAAGAATCCCTAGTTAACCTTCAAAGATGAACTAATAGATGTTGCCCGTAGTTGAAGAATCAAGCTTACGGGTCTAGACTCAATCAAAGAACGACATGGAAGATGGATTACATTATTGTTGCAATCTAGAGTTTTGAATGGGGAACAAAGTTGATAGAAAATTAAAAAAAGGAAACAAGAATACGATCAAGACAATAAAGATTAAGACAACAAAGATAAATGAAAGATAAAATTCTATTGATTTTTCTTGATCAACACGTTTGAAAGGGTTATTGATGTCCAAATGATCTGATTTTTGTATTGGAAGTCTATCTTGTGATGGGGAATATGCCTGCTTAAACTCAAAATTCATGATGTTCTTTGTTTTTCTTTTTTGATCGTGTTTATTTGTTTACCGATAATCATCGTTATGATATTATAACATAAATAAACGAACTTTACATGCCTATTTTGGTCCATACCAAGGGTTGCGTGAGTTTTACGAGAAATTATTAGATGGTCTCGATTCACTATGTCATCCGTGGTCCAAACCAATAATATTTATTCATATAATTTTTTAAGGTGAATCTTCACATCTTTCCTACATATAAATAAGAAGTAAATAATAACTTATTTTAAAATTTGTGGTTCTCATTTACTAGGATAACAAATAAAGTGGTGAGTCGAGTTCATCAAATAATTTCTCGAGTTTTACGGCCAACGAAAAACATGCAACTAAAAATGATATTTTTTCATTTTGCGATGGCATGAAAAACGAAATTAACCAACAACAATACCAAAATGACGTGAAGAAAATAAGAGAGAAATGATGTCTTATTCATTATCTATAGTTGTCAAACTAATGTGTGAGGTTATTTACAAATCTACTTATCACATGAATCATTAAAAATGTATATATTACCATAATATTTGAATAGTATATTCGTCGAACAATTAATTGAACTCCTAACAATCTATAAATATTACTATATTTTAGAGTGTTTATATTTGTTTTTTGGTCTCATAAATTTGTAGAATGTATTTATGAAGATGGTTATAAGAATATGTGGTATTGTAAAAGAGGCATGTCAGTAAAAAAAATTAAAAAAATTATGTTTGACGAGGTTTTAAAATGTATGATATTATTGAATTCATTGAGTGATTTTAGTGGCAAAAGAGAAGATTGTTATCTATAGAAAATTCAAGTTCGAGCAATTGCATATGTAGAATGTGTATGTATTATTAATAGATTAAAAAATTCTGAATAGATCTTACCTTCTAATTACCTTAAAATCCTTATAATATTAGATAAGGTGTGTTTGGTTCAAGAGAAAGTAGAAAACTACATTTCATGAGAAAGTAGAATGTTTGGTATATTATATTATATTATATTATATTATATTATATATTATATTATATTATATTATATTATATTATATTATATTATTATATTATATTATATTATATTATATTATATATATTATATTTATTATATTATATTATATTATATTATATTATATTATATTATATTATATTATATTATATTATATTATATATTATATTATATTATATTATATTATATTATATTATATTATATTATATTATATTATTTGATTAATTTTGTTGGAAATAACATCTGTCAGAATCGTCTTTCGAGTGGGTCTAGAATTGGGCTTCGACTTGGATTAAACGAATTGGAGTCACCACCGATAATTTATTTTAAAACAAATGGGTTGATCATATACTCTATTTCTTACCTGATCTGCGTCTTTCCAAAGATGTGTCGGATTCGGGAGTTGGTTACAATTAAGGAATGGTTAGCACCCTTGAACTGTCATTTCGGTACTACGCAATTTCCATTTGTCTTAAATTAAGAAAATTGTAGTTTGAAATTAAAAGGTAAAAATACGATCTCAATTACTTACCTTAGATAGTTTTAAAGGTGTACCCTTAAGAGAGTCAAAAAACGTGTTAGAAAAAAAATTAAAATAAATAGAATAAAGAAAATAAAAAAAAACAACTGAAATAAAAGAATAAAAAAAGAGTGAAGATAAAATTAATACGATAAAAAAATAAAATGAAGAAAAAATAATAATATATACATAATAAACGAGTAAATAAAAAAATAAGAAGAAAATACAAATAAATAAAACAAATGTAAAGAAGATAAAAAAATAAAGATAAGGAATAAAAATGAAATAGAGGGAAAAAAGGGTAAATAGAAATAAATAAAATAGAATAATAATAATAATAATAATAATAAAAATAGTAGGTAAAGAGTAATAAAAGAAAATAAAAATAAAAGGTATAAGAATAATAAATATAATATATGTATATATGTAATAATAAATATAATATTTACAACAAATAAAAAATAAATGAAAAAAATGTATATATATATATATAATAATAATACGTATAGATAAATAATAGAGAGAAAAAAATATAATAATGGTAGGGAAATAAAATAAAATAAGATAAAAAATATATAATGAATATGCATATTGTTGAGTTAATCGATCGACGGAATTAGCTAAGAGGGGGTGAATTGGCAATTAAAAATTCGGTGGAAGCTTTTGCAGAAAATTGAAAAGATTTGCACAGCGATTTAGAGTGGTTCGACTTTCTCAATCAAAGTCTACGTCCACTACCTTAGCTATCCACACTAAGGATTTTCCAACAAATTCACTAATTTGTTCTTTCTTTTGAGGCCAAAGAGATAACCTTACAATACCCTCAAGAATATACCCCAATTCTTGAGAACACTCTTTTCCCAAAGAGAAGATTACAAATTTGCAAACTTACAAGGAAAACCTCACAAGGTAAGATGTTTGCACAATTCTAGAACAAGAAAAGAACACTCAAAGATAATTACAAATGAGCACAAATGGTGTTCTTGAAAGCAAAATGAATATTGAAAGAAAAATTGGCTTGATTTGCACAAACTTGGTGTTTGATGCTTTCTCTCTTGTTTCTCTATAATTTCTTGTTGATCAAGGGCTTCAGAACTTGTTTAAATACACCTTGAATCACATCTGAACGTTGGGGATGATTAGTGAAGATCATATAGCCGTTTAAGTGTGAAAGCAATTAATTTTTCTAGGTGGAGCGTCTCATGCATCGATGCATGATAAAGTATGCATCGGTGCATTCGTGTAAAATTCAAATATTTTGACCGTTGGGACACTTAGTGCATCGGTGCACTAAGGATGCATCGATGCATAAAATGCATTCGATGTTTGAAAAATAGCCTGATGCATCGATGCATGGAGAATGCATCGGTGCATGCCTTTGAAAAACTGATTTAAGGCTTGATTTTAGTTCAAAATACTTTGTGAAAATTGTTTCAAAAATAGTTTAAGTACAAATCACAATTTTTACACATTTAGTAAGGATTAAAATTGATCTTGAAAAACTTGGAGTAATAATTTGATATTCGATTAATTGAATCGAATATAATTTGTAAAATCATTTGTAAAATCTTAAAATTCATTTAACTTAATTTGTTATATCGAAATATCAAAAAAAATGTTTTCAACAATCTCCCACTTTTTGATATAACAAAACATTTGAGTAATTTTAAGATTTGTTTAAGAAATTATTTTTGAAATTGATTTTGAAAAACTTACTCCCCCTTACTATAGCACATCAAAAACTTACTCCCCCTTACTATAGCACATCTTAAATTTTCTCCCCCTTTTTGTTAAATCAAAAAGACTCTATAAAACGTTAGCCAATTGATTTATTAATAATAAGCTGCTAAGATCACAATCAAAAGAGAGATTAGCCATTAGTTTTCATAAATAATATTCATAATAAAATGTGAAATGGCATAATTTGGTCATAAATTTCTAATGATGCAAAATTAATAAACAGAAAGCGTTAAAATGTCAAACCAAATATATATAATAAGTTCAAGCATCCTCAAACAAACATCCAACAACTAATCAAGTTCAAAGTACCAAACAAAGCACAAATATCAAAATCAATCCAAATTTTAAAAACAAGAAAACATGACAAGCAAGTCTACTCCATCAGAGGATCGAGAGGAGGAGGATAATGAGCTCGAACTTCAAGAGTCAGAGCATCCATACGATCACACATCTCCCTCTGAAACTCAGAAATCATAGACTCAATGGAGGCAAAACGTAGATCAAACGACTCTAGAAAAGATCGGAAATAAGGTGGCGTTTGATCATCTTACCGAGCTGGAACTTCCTCGTCAATATCTCTCATAAGCATTTGAAGCTCTGGATCATCATCAGCGTCAGGAGCTGGAGGAGGAGGAGGAGCACGAGAAGAACTAGGAGCAGCTCGTGAAGAACTAGCTCCCGGGGTTTGCTTACCGGGTCTAAAAGACCATAGTCCGGTGTTCTCATCCAATTTCCAATCCGATTTCTTTAAGGATGTGATATTGATTGGGTTTTGGAGCGGGATAAGATTGTCAAGGGAGACATCTAGGCTGAGTTTGATAAACAAATTGCTTAGTAGACAACCATAAGGTAGGGTTTCTACATGCTTTGAGGGAATGATGTTTATGATATCGACAAGCGCGCTAAAGACAATATGTGGAAAATTGATTTTCTTTTTGTTCTTTATACAGTGCATCCACCATAAGTCTGTAGTACGTAGTGTGGAGTACCGACCTGCGGATGGTCTAAACCACCAAGAGATCATTAAGTGAAGAAATCGATCGTGGTGAGACCTAAAGGTACTGACACTAGCATTAGGGAGATATGGATATTCCCCATCTTCCTTGTCATTAAATAAACCCTCGTCATCTAAACCAAAATGAGATGCTATAGATTTAGAAGTAATAGTGATATATTGTCCTAAAAGATAGGATCTAATCGCTATAGTACCGCACTGAGTTGTGTTCTGAATACAAACCGCATTGGAATAAAAGATGCGGACAAGTTGGTGAAAGACGATGGGTTGAAGAGAAAAGAGTTTATCAAACTTCCATCGGCGAAGAATTGAGAGGTATTCAAATTCAAGTTTTATCATAGCTTGTAGAGAAGGAATACGCTCTTCCCTAATACGATAGGATTGGAAGGAGTTCATGTACCTAGAGTACAATTCATCCCTACGGTTTTCAGGCATGTTAAAACAAGTACTAATGAGGGATGAAGGAATATTGGATGGATTTTGAGGTCTAGGAGCGGGAGGACAGTTTTGGTGAGACCGACTCGAGGATGACCTAGGGCGTTTGGGATTAGACATGGTTAGGGAAATCGAAAAAGAAATATCACCTGTAATTTAAAAACACATGTATGCACGAAAATCAATCCCAAAACTCAAATGAGTCCTCAATAATTCAAGGTTCTCTAACATAATCCTAATGGGCAAAGTTTTGAAAACTATTTTAAAATAATATCATAATATGTATAGTTTTCATGAAAACAACACAATTAAATCAAAACTATCACTTAATTTTAATTTTTTTTAAATTCGAAATTTTAATTTTGAAAAATTATGTGTTTTTGATGAAATTCATTTTAGAAACTAGTTTAAAATCATCATATAACCAATGCCCAATAATTATTTCAAACTAGAACTAATCTAAACGAGTCCTAAGTTCAAAAAATAATAAAATAGAGTTTTTGAAAAATTACCTTGAAAAATTCGGATTGAGGGGAATGTGGAGATGTTTTGAGCGATTTAATGATTGTAGCAGGTTTGTAGGATAAAAATCTTGAAGAATCTGATGATTTCCCGAAGATTTTGAGCAAAAATAGAGATTTGAGGGAGAGGGGGATGAACGGCCGTGTGTTTAGTGTTTTAGGTTTTGAGAAAAATGAAGAAGATGAAGCATTTTAACCTAAAACCCGACGGATGCATCGGTGCATGGTGTTATGCATCGATGCATATTCAATGCATGCATCGGTGCATCATGCGGATGCATCGATGCACATTCAAAGGGATGTATCGATGCATTGTTAAGTGCATCGGTGCATTAAGCACAAAAATGTCAAAAGAAAAAACTATTTCAAACGCTTAAAAATGCTAAATTAATAGGCTCTAGTGGTGTTGGCAACTCATATATCAAAAATTAATTATGTTCAATCAATTAAATTAATCTTTAAACATTATTTGAACATAAAATTAATTTTCACTAAGAATCATAAACTCCCCCTAACTAATAGCAAGAATACAATCAAAAATTATTATTATAAGCATTTTTCAGTATTTATTAAAAGTGCTAAATTGTTTTAAACACTAAGTGAAGATAGGTCAGTTAAACCTAATTCTCTTCTAAGTGTCCAAAACCTTTCCTTGTCTAAGGGGTTTGTAAAGATATCCGCTAATTGATGCAAAGTATCAACATATTCTAGAACTACATCTTCCTTAGTGAAATTGTCTCTAATGAAGTGATGTCTTATTTCAATGTGCTTAGTTCTAGAGTGTTGGATAGGATTTTTAGTGAGACAAATAGCACTAGTATTGTCACACTTGATAGGAATGGTACCTACTTCAATTCCATAATCAAAAAGTTGTTGTTTCATCCATAAAACTTGTGCACAACAACTACCGGCTGAAATATATTCCGCTTCAGTGGTAGATAATGCAACACAATTTTGTTTCTTTGAAAACCAAGAAATCAACATATTTCCAAGGAATTGACAAGTACCGGAGGTGTTTTTCCTATCTAATTTGCATCCTCCATAATCCGCATCAGAAAAGGCATGCAAGCTAAAGCTAGAGTCTCTAGGATACCAAAGTCCTAAACTAGGAGTGTCCTTAAGGTATCTAAAGATTCTCTTAACAGCTAGTAAATGTGATTCCTTAGGACATGATTGAAATCTAGCACATAAGCAAACACTAAACATAATGTCCGGTCTACTTACAGTTAGATAAAGCAAAGAGCCAATCATTGACCTATATAATTTAACATCTACACATTTACCTCATTCATCTAAGTCAAGCTTTGTTGAAGAGCTCATTGGAGTGTCATGAGGTTTCCCATTTTCCAGTCCAAACTTCTTGAGCATATCTTTGATGTACTTAGCTTGATTAATGAAGATGCCATCTTTTCTTTGCTTGATTTGGAGTCCCAAGAAAAATGAGAGCTCCCCCATCATGCTCATCTCAAACTCACTTTGCATTAGCTTAGAAAATTCTTGGCAAAGAACATCATTAGTAGAACCAAATATTATATCATCAACATAAATTTGAACTACTAATAAATCTTTACCTTTATGCTTTAAAAACAATGTAGTGTCGACCTTTCCTTTTGAAAAATCTTTTTCAATTAAAAAATTTGACAATCTTTCATACCAAGCTCTAGGAGCTTGTTTTAAACCATAAAGAGCTTTTGTCAATTTAAGAACATGATCTGGAAATTTTGAATCTTCAAAACCTAGAGGTTGTTCCACATACACTTCTTCTTTTATAAAACCATTTAAAAATGCACTTTTAACATCCATTTGATATAATTTAAATTCATGAAAACATGCAAATGCTAATAGCATTCTAATTGCTTCCATCCTAGCTACGGGAGCGTATGTTTCATCATAGTCTATGCCCTCTTCTTGAGTATACCCTTGAGCAACAAGTCTAGCCTTGTTTCTTACTATATTACCACTCTCATCAAGCTTATTCCTAAATACCCATCTAGTACCTACAGTAGATTTATTACTAGGCCTTTCAACTAATGTCCATACTTTACTTCTCTCAAATTGATTTAACTCTTCTTGCATAGCCATAATCCAATGTTCATCATTTAATGCTTCTTTAATATTCTTAGGCTCTATGCATGAGATAAATGCAACATAATTACAAATATTTCTAAGAGAAGATCGAGTTGTTACCCCTTTTGATGGATCACCTATAATTTCACCATCCTTGACATAGTTGTACTCTCTTGGATAAGATACTTCCCTTTCTTCAATGGTTGGATTCTCAAGAGGATCATGAGTTTCCTCATTTTTCGTTTCTTCTTTTGATGATGGTTCTCCAACTTCATGTCTAACGTCATTTGTATTTATAACACCTACATCATCATTCACACAAGAATCCTTCCTCGGAAGGGGATTATCATCGAAAACAACATGTATAGACTCTTCTACAACTAAAGTTCTTTTATTAAATACACGATAGGCTTTAGAATTTAAGGAATAACCCAGAAAAATTCCTTAATCACTTTTAGCATCAAATTTGCCAAGGTTTTCTTTACCGTTGTTTAAAACAAAACATTTACATCCAAAAGGATGAAAATAACTAATGTTAGACTTTTTATTTTTGAAAATTTCATATGGAGTTTTCTTTAAAATTGGCCTAATAATTACTCGATTTACAACATAACAAGCGGTATTTGTGGCTTCCGCCCAAAAATATTTTGGCAAATTATTTTCACAAAGCATGGTTCTAGCCATTTCTTCTAAAGTTCGATTTTTCCTCTCAACAACTCCATTTTGTTGAGGGGTTCTAGGTGCTGAAAAATTATGACTAATACCATTAGAATTACAAAATTCAATAAATCCAAGATTTTCAAATTCAGTGCCATGATCACTCCTAACACTAGTTATAGAGTAACCCTTTTCATTTTGGATTATTTTTGAAAATGTGATGAACTGTTCTAATGCTTCATCTTTAGTACTTAAAAATAGAACCCAAGTATATCTAGAATAGTCATCTACCAAGACAAATGCATATTGTTTTCCACCCAAGCTAGTAGTCCTAGTTGGCCCAAAAAGATCTACATGGATCAATTGTAATACTCTACTAGTTGATACGTCATTAATGGATTTAAAAGAAACACGCTTTTGTTTTCCTTTAGCACAAGAATCACAGATTTTATCATTATCAAATTTAAGCTTAGGCAACCCTCGAACTAAATCACCTTGAATTAGCCGTTGCAAAACACTCATACTAGCATGTCCTAGTCTCCTATGCCATAACCAACTATCATGTTCATCTTTAGCAACTAGGCATAAATTAGTCATATCAAAAGAATCTAAATGCACCATGTAAATGTTCCCCATTCTATGACCAACAAGCATAATCCGATTATATGCAATGTCAATGACTTTACAACCATTAATTTCAAATAAGACATTGAATCCTTTATCGCATAATTGACTAATACTCAATAGATTATGCTTTAATCCATTCACATATAAAACATTCTTAATTTGTATGGAAGAGGTATTACCTATTGTACCAATACCTTCAATGTGACCTTTTGAATTGTCTCCAAAAGTCACTTCTCCTCCATTTTTTGGCGTTAAGCTCAATGAACCGGCTTTTGTCTCCGGTCATATGTCTTGAGCATCTACTATCAAGGTACCATGAATTTGAATTTATTTCCCGTGCCTTGTAGCAATGCTCCTTTCCCTACAAACATAGATTAACTTTTGATTTTTGGTACCCAAATTCTTTTGGGTCCATATTCATTAGTTTCCAAAATCCTAGTCCCCTTAGGTATCCATTTGTGTAGGATATTTTTATCTTTAGTAGTAATGAGTTCTTTAGGAACCCACATACTTCTAACGATTTTTCCATTAGAGGTTCTTTGGGGACCTCTATGATTGTAGTTTCTAAAACTTTTTCTAACAAAGTTGGATTTTGAATTTCCACCTTTTTCAAAATGTTTTGTTCCAACTTTATCAAAAGAAAGTTTTAAGATCATCAATTTTCTTTTGATGATCATCATTGATCTTTGAAAGTAAATTTTGCAAATCTAAATTTTTCTTTTCAAACTCTTCTAGTTTGATTTGCAAGTCTTTGATTTTACTTTCAAGATCGTTGTTGGTTTTGGATATGAGTTTGTTTTCATTTTTCAATTTTGAAACATCATTTTTATATTTTAAAAATAATTCCTCATCCGAAGCCAACCCATTATATTCCTCTAATAACTCATCATAGGATAAATCATCAAATTCGGATGAGTTAGAGGTTACCTTAGAATCTTCCCCAAATGCCATCAAGCATAAGTTAGCTACTTCTTGTTCCTCTTCATCGGAACTTTCTTCATCGCTCCATGTAACCACATGAGCCTTGTGCTTATTCTTTGATTGACCATTTTTCTTCAATTGTGGGCAATCATATTTAACATGCCCTGGCTTTTTGCATTCGTAGCAAATGATTGGGTCCTTCTCTTTCGGTTCATTTTTGAGGCCTTCATTTCGTTTGAATTTTCTTCCTCGATAAGGTCTCATCATTTTTCTGAACCGTTTGGCAAACAATGCCATTTCCTCGTCATCGTCATCGTTATTCGAATCACTCTCATCTTTTGTGGATTTGAGAGCAACTCCAATGTTTTTCTTCTTCTCCTTCTCCTTTGGTGTCTCGTCAATTTTGTCGAGGTCCACCTCATCTTCGAGCATCATTTCATGAGTGAGGAGTGACCCAATTAGCTCTTCAAGAGTTAAGGACGTTAAGTCCTTAGACTCGATGATTGCCGTCTTCTTTGATTGCCACGATTTTGGGAGGGAGTAGACTAACTTCCTTACAAGCTTTTCATTTGAAATGATCTCTCCATATGATTTGAGACCATTGACAATCGTTGAAAATCTATCCTTCATAGCTTTGATATCTTCATTTGGTTTCATCCTGAAATTTTCATAGCTATGCGTTAGAATACTAATTTTAGATTTCTTTACCTCATCGGTACCTTCATGAGTGACTTGAAGTTTGTCCCATATTTCTTTGGCGGTTGTACACGATGAAACTCTTTCGTATTCATCTGGTCCAAGAGCACAAAAAATGATATGGATGGCTTTGGAGTTGAGCTGGAACATTCTTGTCTCTCCTTCACTCCACAACCTTGGATGAGTGAGAGGTTTGATGTATCCTTCTTCTACAGCATTCCATGCTCCCATGTCACTTGCTTGAATGAAGTACATCATTCTATTCTTCCAATAGGCATAGTTAGCTCCATTGAAGAAAGGAGGCTTGTTGACGGGCATCGAATCGAGACCGGAGTCGAAGTTTGAAGCGGAGGCCATTGATGACTTTGATAATCGATATAACTCTTCCCGAATCGACTCAAGAGGCGATTAAACCTTCAAATGAGTTAGGCTCTGATACTAATTGTTGAGTTAATCGATCGACGGAATTAGCCAAGAGGGGGGTGAATTGGCAATTAAAAATTCAGTGGAAGCTTTTGCAGAAAATTGAAAAGATTTGCACAGCGATTTAGAGTGGTTCGACTTTCTCAATCAAAGTCTACGTCCACTACCTTAGCTATCCACACTAAGGATTTTCCAACAAATTCACTAATTTGTTCTTTCTTTTGAGGCCAAAGAGATAACCTTACAATACCCTCAAGAATATACCCCAATTCTTGAGAACACTCTTTTCTCAAAGAGAAGATTACAAATTTGCAAACTTACAAGGAAAACCTCACAAGGTAAGATGTTTGCACAATTCTAGAACAAGAAAAGAACACTCAAAGATAATTACAAATGAGCACAAATGGTGTTCTTGAAAGCAAAATGAATATTGAAAGAAAAATTGGCTTGATTTGCACAAACTTGGTGTTTGATGCTTTCTCTCTTGTTTCTCTATAATTTCTTGTTGATCAAGGGCTTCAGAACTTGTTTAAATACACCTTGAATCACTTTTGAACGTTGGGGATGATTAGTGAAGATCATATAGCCGTTTAAGTGTTAAAACAATTAATTTTTCTAGGTGAAGCGTCTCATGCATCGATGCATGATCAAGTATGCATCGGTGCATTCGTGTAAAATTCAAATATTTTGACCGTTGGGACACTTAGTGCATCGGTGCACTAAGGATGCATCGATGCATAAAATGCATTCGATGTTTGAAAAATAGCCTGATGCATCAATGCATGGAGAATGCATCGGTGCATGCCTTTGAAAAACTGATTTAAGGCTTGATTTTGGTTCAAAATACTTTGTGAAAATTGTTTCAAAAATAGTTTAAGTACAAATCACAATTTTTACACATTTAGTAAGGATTAAAATTGATCTTGAAAAACTTGGAGTAATAATTTGATATTCGATTAATTGAATCGAATATAATTTGTAAAATCATTTGTAAAACCTTAAAATTCATTTAACTTAATTTGTTATATCGAAATATAAAAAAAAATGTTTTCAACACATATAAATAAAATATTTTAAAAAATAATAATAAATTAAAAAATGATAAAACAAAATAAAACATATAAAATATAATAATAATAATAATGAAGTATATATAATAATAATAGTAAGAAAAAAATAAAATATAAAAAATTGAATTTTTTAAAGCTCTTCCCCTCCTCTTTCCAAATGTCCGAACGATTTTCACAAAATAGCCTCGGGGTTCCGTAGATCTAAAAAGTTTGTTTCGAAAAAAAAACCCCTTTGGTCATCGGTCTTTTGAGTTTTTGTGGTTTTACAAATCGAAAGCAAGAAACAAACGACACATGCAAGCCTAACAACCGAAAAATGTAAGGTTTTTTACCTTCGTTGCCTTCGAAACTTTGTAAAAAAAAATGCTTTGATTGCTCCAAATTTTCTGTTCGTATTTCGTCTATAAATTGTATGTCACAATAGTGAGTTACAATGGCTATTTATAATGCTTATGGATCCTATTTTTAGGAGTTTGAATCATAGTAAAATTCTATCATATTTTTAGGAGTTTGAATCATAGTAAAACTCTATCATATTTTTAGGAGTTTGAATCCTAGTAAAACTCTAACGTTATGTTTGTTTTCTAAATCTCACAAAATCGGGATTGTTAAGAATGTTATACCCGGACGAAAAGGTGTATTGACAACATCAAAGAGTTTAGTTTATAAAATATAAAATTATTCATAAACAATTAATAAAAAAATTACCTATAAACAATTTATTGAATTTATTTTTATCATGGGTTTTGTTTTCCTTTTATTTAAAAAATAATTAACCTATTAAATGGTCTTAGTGAAGAAAGATAATGTTATTATTTTTAAATGATTCGAGTTCGAACAATTGTATATATAACATATGAACATTAAGAAAATTTATCTTTAATCGTAAAACAAATTAATCCATGTCAATATTTATTTTTATTCTCTATTCTCGACCCTATGTACATTAGAATATGATTTCAAATCTCATCAGCACAAATAATTGAATTTCCTTGGTGCACCCGAATAAGAGCATAAACACTCTGGAAATCCAATATTGATTGATTTTTTTAGGGTTTATCGACTACCTGACACTAACTTCACATACTTCTTTCCAACACTCTTTTTATGAATACATAAATAAAACCTTAAGAATAACATCAAATATAGATACTTTGAAAATATAATATTATACAATTGTCTAATAGTTAATAGTAATACTTCAAAATTACACTAGTAATATGTTTAACTATTTTTAATATAATTTGTAATTTATAATATCAATAATGAAAATAATAAATATTATTTAAAATAGCCAATGCATGGTCGTATAATAATTGGTATATATATTTTGATTGGCGTCGTAGTTTGAAGTAAGGACTAAGGCGGACTCCAATTCACTTCACTTTCCGGTAAACAAACTCAGTAAGTAAAGCAATAACATAACGAAACGTGGCATAATCTCATGTCTCTCCGCACAGAGAATTAGATATATCTTTTTCACATTAATTAACTTAAATAATAATGGTAATCCAGGTTTATTTTGGTCAGAATAATGGTAATCCAAGTTGAAGTTGAATGAAAAAGAGTAGGGTTTTTTTGTCAGATATAATGGAAATGCTTCATTCAATAAATGAATGAACAAACAATCTTCACTGTTACAGAGCGTGGGAACACGTGTGGTGAGTGATCGAGAGACCTTCCCCCCTTGTTTTTGTGCTTTTTATGCTCTCTCCTCTGTAACGCGTTAAAAATGCAACCTTCACCCAACATTCTCTCTCTCTCTCTCTCTCTCTCTCTCTCTCCCTTTCTGTCTCTCCCTTTCTCTCTCTCCCCCTTTCTCTCTCTCCCCCTTTCTCTCTCTGGTCTTCTTGGAAAAGAAAAAAGCAAAGGTCTCGTCTTAGTCATCAGTCATTACTTCAACTTCAACTAAGATGTGAATACTACTTTTTCTGAGCTCTCAGATTTTTTGTTTCCTTCTTCTTCTTCTTCAACTCTCTTATCTGAGATTGTCTCAGGAAAGACGGGTTAATATACGGTTAATATACAGCATTACCGGATACATTAAAATGTATTTAATAAATTCGGTTTAGCGGTACCTATTATGTTGACAACTAATAATGTTTTAGGTAGAAAATATGAAAAAACTATTAAAAAATTTGGTAACCGGTAAACTTTGGTTATCGGTAAGTATCTATCCTTTTTATAAAAGTGTCCATACGTTTAACATATCAAGTAAATTTTACCGGTTTTGTCATAATGAATCTGGTTTTGTCATATTTTTACCTGTTATATTGTAAATTATCTATCCTTTTTAAAAAGTGTCCTACTTATTTCACTGTGAAATATATTTATTATTATCTTTAGTTAATATTGTTAAATTTAAAATCTAATAATATTTTATAAAATATCAAAACAATCAAATAATTTTTTGTGTAAATGAAATTATTAAATTAATATTGTAGGTGGAAAACATGAAACACTATTAAAAATTGAAACATAAATTACATAACTTTCAAAAAAGTATATCATTTTTATAAAAGTGTCCATACTTATTTCACTGTTGAAAACATATTTATTATTATATTTGGTTAATATTGTTAATTTAAATTCTAAATAATATTTTATAAAATATCAAAACAATCAAATAAATTTTGTGTAAATTAAATTATTAAATTAATATTGTAGGTGGAAAACATGAAACACTATTAAATAAATTGAAACATAAATTACATAACTTTAAAAGCAGTTTTAAATCCTAAAAGTGTCGATACTTTTAAAAATATATCGATCCAAAACGATATACCAGGTAAAAATATGATAAAACCGGTAACAAATGATAAAACCGGTAAATTTAAAAGTGTCGATACGTTATATAAGGATCGACACTTTGTGAATTTAAAAGAGAAGCAGTTATAGCGCCTATAATTGTCGATACTTTAAAAAAATATCGATCCACAACGATATAACAGGTAAAAATGATAAAACCGGTATCAAAATGATAAAACCGGTAAAATGATACCAGATATATTGAAAGTGTCGATACTTTCGTAAGTACGTGTAATAAATTATCGACACTTTCAAAGAAATAGGTAATTATCCTTTCGAAAGTATCGACACCTGACATAAAAGTATCGACACTTTTGTATTTGTATCGATTAAATATAAATAACATATCCGATGAAAATATAAAGGCCATAGCTAAATATCCTCTGAAAAAAGATAGAACGGACGAGTTTTTGAAATCGAAGAGTAATTGTTGCTGCATTTCAGAAGGCGTTTCTAAGCGAAGTTTGTTTTGTTTGTTGCTGCAGTCGAATCGAAAAGTATGTTGTCGAAACCCTAATTTTTTATTATTACAGTAATCGCGATAGGTTTTTTATGTTGTTGTTTGGGGTTTTGGAGTAAGGAAGCATTTGTGACCGATTGCAGGTAGAAATAGATATTCAAGGAAAAATTAAATGTCGATACTTTTATTAAATATTATAGGTAGAAAATGATATTATAGGTGTATAAATGTGCCGACACATTTTGGTGTGGCCATTCAAATTCTTTTGAAGAAAACCGTTTTACCACAAGAGTAGTTATCTATATTTGTATATTGAAAAGTGTATGTAACAAAATAATTTGATTTGCGTAAACTGATATATGAAGGAAAAATGGAGTCAATGGGTTGGAAAATTGTTGGTGGAGCAGATGACTTTGAAATTGAGGCCGAGACTCGAAAGCAACCAAAGGGTGGATATATGTACTTCTAGTAAGTATCAATGTCTTTTTGTTATTATTGTTGAAATGGTAATTGGATTAAAGTATCGATAAACTTTAATTGATTACAAATTTTAAATGTTAACAGTATGGCCGAATGCAAAAGGATGAAGGAGATGGCACACAGAGCGATTCGGTATGTAAAATGAAATTGACATTGAGTAGTATTAGTATTTAGTGTTAATGTATTGATTAAGAAACGTTTATGTTTAATATTAGGTGAAAAAAGATGTGAGGTCCAAATGGAATTCAATGAGTGATGCTGAAAAGGAACCTTACATCACACAGTCAAGGAATGATAGTAAAGAATACAAAGAACGGAGGAAAGCACATGAAAATAAGGTATTCATTAAACTTGTAAATACGTTGATACAAAATATAAGAACTATAACATTATATGTTAAAAAATGTAGGAAGTGTCGACAAGATGCAGCATTAAAAGGGTGAATTTATTAATTAAACACCTTAAGGAGAAGGGTCATTGAATGTGCTGGGAGAAATAGGTTTTGGATCGTTGATCGGAGTAAGGGATCGACCTATCGGAGGGAATTGTGTCGATCCTTGATGGCACAATTTGACGTCAGTCATGTATGGCTAAGTATGGTGATTATTCATTCCCTCTGGGGGTATCGACTGCTGCAGCCGTATTGGGGGTACAAAACAAAGGCAAAAGTGTTATAGAAGTCTGTAGGAGTAAGAACTGGAAAGCACTTGCCTCCAAATATGGTTTGAATCATAAGGTGACATATACTGAAGTTGAACAGGATATCAAAGTGGATCTTACTTGGGGGATGAGCTGAAGGCCCGAGTTCTATTGTACCTTGTCGGTATATTTCTTTGTCCAACGGGTGATACGTCAACGAACAAGGAATATATGAAGCTCATTTGCGATGAAGGCTTGAAGGGTGAATTCAATTGGGCTGAATATATCCATTCGAGATTGATTGAATCAATTATCACCTTTAAAAGGGCAGCCAGAGATACCTCAAAGGGTGCATAGCAATCTTAGAGGTAAATGAGTTGAATCACTTTTTTTGTTTTTATATAAAAATATAAATTTTATTATAAATGCAGGTTGCACTGTTCAATTTTTGGTCGGGCTGTGAGGCAGTGCCGGCTTATGAAAGAACCGGAGTGGCACGCATCCGTGCATGGGGGAAGGAAGAGGTGGTTAGAGTGATGGTGAAGTTGAAGTTGGATAGAGGGAAGAAGCAAGAATGGTATAAATGTAATTAATAATATTAAGAATATAATCAATGTCTTAATATTGTAATTTAATTTTTGAAGGTTATTGGCAAGGATGTAGAGGAGGCAGTGGAGGCAGAGGAAGAAATGAGGATGGTTGTATTGGGGGATGAAGGTGAGTGGGACGACGGTGAAGCAAAACAGAGTAACTTCGAC